>NC_064821.1:82572348-83822348 GCF_024166365.1 Elephas maximus indicus
TCAGGTCTTTATTTGTCTTTGGGGGTTGGAAACATTACATATAAACTTACAGACCTATTTTAACATTGTGTGTAGTACATGTTACCAATGACGAGAGGAGAAAACAACAACAACAAAAAAAACCAGTGCAGTTGGTCATAACTCGAGTATGTCCTAAGTCAGGCACTACCTGTAAATGAGTGAGAGAATGAATGATTGAAGGAGTTATTGAACAAACAAATGGATAACTATTCTGAACCTAAATCCTTAGCCCTCTCCCTAACCCTGAGTTCCTTCCCCCTCCAAAAAAAAAAAAAAAATCCACTGTGGTTGAGTTGATTCCAACTCATAGAGACCCCATAGATCCCTTCTCAAGTAGGGAACAATTGAAGACCAAGGGAATCCCTATCCTCCAGGTACCCTGAGATTATTATTGTGTGTATGCACGTGTATGTGTGCGCCGCACGTGCATGTGCACTTGCGCACATGGGGGTTTAAGCCCAGACTTTTGAATCAGATAAGACTGGAGTCCATCTTTGGCCACAATGTACACAAGCTGAGTGACCTGGGCAAGTGTCTTCACCTCCCTGGGCCTCTGCTTGCTGAGCTAAAACATGGTAAGAATAAGAAAATGCTCATGGAGAATTAGCTGTCATTCCTTTGTTCATTCACCCTCCCTGGAGCCCCTGGGGTATGGCAGACTCAGTGTTCCGTGCTTCAGGAACGGGGGTGGAAGGAACACAGTCTTCCCTCAAGGAAAACCTGTGAGGGTAGGAGGCGGTGCACAGGGAAGGGGGACAGCTCCCCTCATCCCCAGGTAGGGAGCAGGCTTCATAGAGGGTATGGGAATCGGTTGGGGTTTGCTGCTGGACAAGTCACGGCAAAGACAGCTGCGTGTTCAAAGACACCAAGCTGTGAACAAAGGTTTCCCTATTATTGCTGGAGGATAAAGTGGGAGGTGGGTGGTGGTGGCAGAAATCGGGATGGTGAGGGAGGCAGTGACCGAATCCAGAAAGGTGTTGACAGGTGGTCTGTGGCTTGGACTTTATCCTGTAGGCAGTAGGGAGCCATGCAGGTTTGAGCAAGGAGGAGTGGCGAGATCTGTGCGTTGATCACAGGGTGACCATCAGGGTGGAGAACGGCACGCAGGTGGCCACGGTAGGAGGCAGGGAGGATAGTCAGGAAACTAGTGGGGAAACAAGTTGTTGTTAGCTGCTGTTGAGTCAGCCCCCAACTCGTGGTGACCCCATGCACGATGGGATTGGATCGTTGTGTTCCATAGGCTTTTCATAGGCTGATTGTCAGAAAGAGATTGCCAGGGTTTTCTTTAGCCTGGCGGCTCCGTTGAAAGCTGTTCAACATCATGGCAACACGGAAGCCTCCACTAACAGATGCGTGGTAGCCGTGCGTAAGCTACACTGACTGGGAACTGAACCCATGTCTCCCGCATGGAAGGCAAGAATTCTACCACTGGACCACCACTACTCCCTCGGTGGAGGAATGTAAGTGACATAAAATGATGTCGGTGATCGTTGTTGTTGTTAGGTGCCATCAAGTTGGCTGTGACTCATAGTGACCCCGTGTACAACAGAACAAAACACTGCCAGGTCCTGCACAATCTTCACCGTTGTTGCTATGTTTGAACCCATGGTCGCAGCTGCTGTGTCAGTCCATCGCTTTGAGGGTCTTTGTCTTTTTCTCTGACCCTCTACTAAGCATGGTGTCCTTTTCCAGGGACTGGTCTCTCCTGATAACATGTCCAAAGTCTGTGAGATGAAGCCCCACTATCCTTTCTTCTGAGGAGCACTCTGGGTGTAATTCTTCCAAGACAGATTTGTTTTTCTGGCAGTCCATGGTATGTATATTCAATATTCTTTGCCAACACCGTAATTTAAAGGTATCAATTCTTCTTTGGTCTTCCTTATTCATTGTCTGGATTTTGCATGCATATGGGGCAACTGAAAATGCCAGGGCTTGGATTAGGGGCACCTTAGTCCTCAAAGTGACATCTTTGCTTTTTAACACTTTAAATAGGCCTTTTGCAGCAGATTTGCCCAATGCAATACATCTTTTGATTTTTGTCTACTACTTCCATGGGCATTGATTGTGGATCCAGGTAAAATGAAATTCTTGACAACTTTAATCTTTTCTCCATTTATCATGGTGTTGCTTATTGGTCCAGTTGTGAGGATTTTTGTTTTCTTTATGTTGAAGTAGAATTCATACTGAAGGCTGTAGTCTTTGGCCTTCATGAGTAAATGTTTCAAGTCCTCTTCACTTTCAGCAAGCAAGGTTGTGTCATCTGCATAACACAGGTTGTTAATGAGTCTTCCTCCAATCCTGATGCCCCGTTCCCCTTCATATAGTCCAGCTTCTCAGATTATTTGCTCAGCATACAGATTGAATAAGTATGGTGAAAGGATACAACCCTGACACACACCTTTCCTGGTTTTAAACCAATCAGAGTCTCTTTGTTCTGTTGGAATGACTGCCTTTTGGTCTATGCACAGGTTCCAGATGAGCACAGTTGAGTGTTCTGGATGTTGGTGATAGCTAACCTTTGTTAATTGCTTGCTGTGTACCAGGCACTGTTCTAAATGTGTAAATGTTTTAACTCATTTAATACCCACAACACCTATCCAAGGTAAGTTCTCTCATGATCTCCTTCTAGAAATACTATCTATATGCTAAAGTTGGCCACATTGCTGTCTCCAGCCTGGACCTCCCACCTGGACTTTAGACCTATATGTCCAACAGCTAACTGACATCTCCACTGGATGTCTAATAGGAATCTTACCTTTCACAGCCTAAAAGTGATCTTTCTCCAAGCCTGCTCCTCCCTCATCTTCCCCAGCTCAGTAAATGGCAGTGCCATCCTTCCAGTTGCTCAAGCTAAAAATTTTGGAGTCATCACCATCCCCTCCCTTGCCCTTCTTTCACTCCCCACATCCGACCTACCTGCAGGTACCCTTGGTCTGGTCACTTTGCACCACCTTACTGCTGCCAGCTGGGCCAAGCCCCCATCATTTCTTGCCTAGATTACTGCAATGGCCCCATAACCACCTGACCTCCCTACCTCTGCCCTGTGCCTCCACTCCTCCAGTGTGTGATCATCGTAAAATATCAAGTCGGGTCAGATTTCTCCTCTGCTCAAATCTGTCCTCCACCTCACTAGAGTCAAAGTCAAAGTCCTGCAATAGCAGATAGATCTCTCTAGGATCTCTCTTGCTCTCTCCTGATCAGACCTCTTCTTCCAAGCTCTGCTCCCCTCACTCTGCTCAACCCACCCTGACTTCTTTGCTAACCCTTCAACACTCCATGTATCCACTAGCCTCAGGGCTCTTGAACTTGCCGTTCCCTCCGCCTGCGATGCCATCTCCCCAGATATTCATGTAGTTTGCTCCTTCAAATTTCTGCTCAAGTGGGACCCTTCCTGGGTGGAAGGGTCGGGGTGGGGTGGATGGGGAACAAACCAGCTGCCGTTGGGTCAATTCCAGCTCACGGTGACCTTGTGTGTGCGGAGTAGAACTGTGCTCCGTAAGGCTTTCAAGGCTGCCAACTTTCAGAAGCAGATCGCCAGGCCTTTCTAAACAGGCACCTCTGAGTGGGTTTGAACCGCCAACCTTTCAGTTAGTAGTTGAGCGCTTAACCATTTGAGCCACTCAGGGGCCCCCAGGACCTTTCCTAGCCATCCTTTCCTTCCCCACCCAGACACTGTCTATCCCCTTCCTTCTTTACCTTTTATAACACACATCACCATCTGAAATATTTCGTATACTGTATTTTGCCTTTTTGTTTATTGTCCTTCTCCTTAAATGAGAATGTCGGCTCTGTGAGGGCAGAGATTTTTATTTATTTGCTTCACTGCTGTGTCCCTAGTGCCTTGAACATTGTAAGTGGCTAATAAATTCTTTTGAACGTTGACTACGGAATCCTTATTTTACAGATGAGGAAACTGAGGCAAAAAGGGATAAAATAACTTGCCCAAGATCACACAGCTGGTAAGTGGTTGGGATGGGATGATGAGACTAGAACACAGGCAGTGACAGCTGCCAGAGACAGGGGAGGGGAGGGGAGAGATGGAAGAAAATGAGAGGACAACCCTCTAGGTGGGCTCAGGTGACCGAGTCCAGAGTCTAGGGGCTGACTGCTACACCAGGGTGTGAACTTGATATTGTGGGACCTCTCCGGGTTGACATGAAGGTTAAGTGAGCCAGGAATTGAAAACATACTGCAAATGTACTGGAAAAAAGATTTTTGAAAAACTATCCCATGATTGCCCTTCCCTACCCTTGACGCCAAAGCTTTGATTGCTGCTAGGGAAGGCAGATTCAGCAACAGACAAGACGCTAATCCTCAGCTTTGACTTTCTAAATAGATATTTTGGAAGGGCAGTGCAGAAATAAGTTTCAGAATCCAGGATTTCAATTTAAAAACCTATACATCTGGGAGAGAGAAGGGATTTTTTCTGAACCCACCAGACTGCCTTTTAAATGTTAAGACCCTGAGTCTCCAGTCATGCCAAGTTGGGGTGTGGGCTTTTTACTACAAACCCTGGAGGGAGGGAAGGTGTGAGCAGGGCTGTGGTTCTCAGACGTGAGCCTGCATCAGAACAGAGGACAGAGGACGAGTTCCAACAAGGCTGGCTGGGCCCCACCCCCAGGGTTTCTGATTCAGTAAGTAGGTCTGGGGTGGGACTGGAGAATTGGCGTTTTTAACAAGTTCCCAGGGAATGCCAACCATACTTCGAGTAGCCCTGATCTAGGGGAAGCTCTCAGCTACTTAGAGCCCTCCTTCCCCAGAAGAAAGAAACGGGGAGAGGAAGGTGGCAAAAGGATTCTGGGGCCCCAGGAAAGGGGGATATAGAAGTGCTCAGGAGGACTGTGGGCAGAGAGAGCTAGGTCAGGGGAAGGGGGGTGAAGCTATGGCTGGGGGCACAGGCATGGGCAGTGGATGCCAAGGGAAGGGCATACCAGCAGCTGTGGAAGGTAGACAAGGCCAGAGGCAATACTAGGACCAGAGAGCCTTCCCCAATCAGGAGGTTATCAAAGCTTCCTACATTTACCTTCTTCAGATGCCATCCTGGAAAAAGGAAGGGAGAGAGTGAGAAACCCTGAAAAACTGAGCATTTTACACCATAGAGCCTGAGTGGACCTGAAAGTGACTGAGGAAACTTGAAGTGGCACGATTTAGAATCTCTTACTCTGATAACTTCTTCATTAATCCTTCTGCTCCTACCAGGGTATGAGAGAGTGGCCCTGTGGCCGCAGGGCAGTGGTTAAGGATACAGACTGGGGAGTCACTTTCTAGCTATGCAACCCTGTGTAAAAAACACCTTCTCTGAACCTCAGTCTCCTCTTCAGTAAATTGGGAATGAAAATATCATTCATCTCATAGGAGTGAGAGGTTTAAGGGAGACCTGCCTCCAGCAGGGAGTTTAGTCAGTGCCTGGCACAGGGCAAACATCCAACAGGTTTTTATTTATTGTTATTATGGGTGTTTGAACTGCTTTCCCTCCTTCCATTTTTCCTTCTCTCTTTCTCCCTTTCTCAAATATTTACTGGTGAGGGGTCAAGCAGTTTGCAATTGCCTGTTAATCTAACGGTTGATGATTCAAAACCATCCAGTGGCTCCACAGAAGAAAGGCCTGGCAAATTGCTTCAAAAAAGGATTACAGCCAAGAAAAGCCCTGGAGCAGTTCTACTCTGTAACACATGAGGTCGCCCTAGGTAAAAACTGACCTGACTGTAACAGGCTTTGTTCTGCTCCTGGGTGGTCCAAATAGTTAACATACTTGGCTGCTAAACAAAAGGTTGGAGGTTTGAGTCTACCCAGAGGCACCTCGGAAGAAAGGCCTGGTGACCTACTTTTTTAAAATCAGCCATTGAAAACCCCGTGGAGCACAGTTCTACTCTAACACACGTGGGTCGCCATGAATCAGAATTGACTCAACAGAAGCTGGTATTATGCCTCTGATATAGATTTTGCCCTCCTGGAGCTGACATTTACAGGGACACCCCTACAGGTCAACAGGCAATTATGGAGTGTGTGCTGGTGCTGCGCTGGGGTAAGCCCAGGGGACGAGGAATCAAGAAGGCTCCCTGGAGGACGGGATGGAGCTTTTATAGGATGACTTGGTAGAGGCTGGTAACACATCAAAAGACAATTTTCAAAGAATAATAACAATGCTTAGGAAGAAAGAGTGAAAATTATAAAATTTCTCCTTTAGTCAAGGTTCAGAAATATAATTCTAATGTGTAACAATTTACAATGGGAGGCAGAAGAGTGTGGTTGACTTTGGAATCTATAGACTGAGTTGGAATTCAACCTGAGATTAAACAAACTGTGTGACCTTGGGCTAATTACTTAACCTCTCTGAATCTCAGTTTTCCTTATCTGTAAAACGAGACTAAAAATATCTACTTTGTTTACGGGGTTTGCTATAATTCCACTATTATCAGCCAGACTATGTAAAGCACCCGGCATGTATTTATTTGCTCATTTATTCCAAGTCTAAGTCTAGAAAGTGTCTCAGGACTGTTGCCTCTCAATCCTGTACCCAAAGCAGGCCTGTCACTCTCTGTCTCTCCTTTAGTGTACTAGATCGTGATGACTTGTTGACTCACCTGTCTTCACCAGCCTGGAAGCTCCTCGAGGACAGGGTCTGATTCAGTATACACACCTTGGGAAAAAATGGCTAGCATTACTAGTAAAGCTGGAGAGCACTTGCCTTATACTTCAGCAATTCCACTCCTCGTTATTAACTTTGGAGAAACTCTTGCACTGGGAGGTATGTACTGAAATGTTCATAGCAGCACTGTTTGTAATAGCAAACAGTGGAACATCCCAGATACCCATCAACAGTAGACTGTCGTGACAGATTATACAGTGGGATATTACACAGCGGTGAAAGCAAATGACTTACAGCTACTTACATCCAGGAACCTCAGCAATATAATGTTCAGCAAATAAAGCAAGTCACAGCAGAATGCATTCAGTATTATTCCTATATACAGTTCACAAATATGAAAACTAAATGACATATTGTTTGGGGATATGAACATATATGGAAACATAATAAAGAAAAATAAAGGAGTGATACACCCGTAATTTAAGATAGTGGTTTTCTCTGGAAAGGAGGGAAGGGCACACATGTAGCTTGAGAGGTGGATGAGCTGGGTAAGGAGTGCAGGAGTGTGAAGGAACAAGGGTGTTACCTTTCAGTCTTTGTTATTTATAACATACCAAAACCAAAAAGCCAAACCAGTTGCTGTTGAGTTGATTCCAACTCGTGATGACCCTGTGTGTGTTAGAGTAGAACTATGCTCCATAGGGTTTTCAATGGCTGATTTTTCAGAAGGAGATTGCCATGTCTTTCTTCCAAGGCACCTGGGTGAACTCGAACTTCCAACCTTTCAGTTAGTAACTGAGCGTTTCAAGCATTTGCATCACCCAGAACATGCATACTGTAAAAATATTTTTCCGTACTTGCTCAATATTGAACGTAACAGGGTGAAGCATTGACTAGAAGTTTGCAAAGGGAGGAACCCTCAGGTACAGGGAGGATGTAAGTGGCCCAGAAGAAGGGGAGGAACTGCCTGGGGGGAGTGCTTGGAGTTTCAGAGCTTTGGGGCTACAAGACCCGTCTTGTGAAAAGAGTGGGGTTGGGGCATTTCCTTCAATACAGCCCTTCCTTTTGCTATAATTCCACTATCATCATGGAATTCTCAGAACTCTCTTCCCAAGTTCCTCAATCCAGGAGAGGCAGGGCCTTAGATTAGGGACAGAATGAAAGAGACAGCCAACCTGATAAAGCAATGAATTGGCTTCTGAGTTTTACACTACTATCCTGTGAACTGTACTGGTTTATGGGCATCACAGGACTGTTGGGAAGAGTTAATGAGATAAGGTCTGTAGAGCACTGAGAGGAGTACTGGGTGCTAGTAAGAAAAAAAAAAAATTTTTTTTTTTTTAAGTGCTCAATAAATGCCAGTTAGAAAAGGAAATGTCTTAGTGCATGTCTTAGTTATCCAGTGCTGCCATAACAGAGGTACCATAAGTGAATGGCTTTAACAAACAAAAGTCTATTCTCGCATTCTTGGAAGCTAGAAGTCCAAATTCAGGGCACCACCTCCAGGGCAAGGCTTTCTGTCTCTGTGAGAGCTGGAGGAAGGTCCTTTTCATCAATTTTCTCCTGGTCTAGGAGCTCCTCAGTGCAAGGGACCCTGAGTCTGCTCTGCTCCTGGCTCTTGTTGCTATATGGTAATGAGGTCCCTCTCCTCTCTTTTGTACCTGAAAAGAGATTGACTCAAAATACAACCTAATCCGGTAGGTTGTGTCCTGCCTCATTAACATCACAGGGGTTAGGATTTACAACACTATCCTAGTTATCTAGCGCTGCTATAATAGAAATACCACAAGTGATGGCTTTAACAAACAGAAATTTATTCTCTCACAGTCTAGGAAGTTAGAAGTCTGAATTCAAGATACCAGCTCCAGGAAATGCTTTCCCTCTCTGTCACTTCTGGGGGAAGGTCCAATCTTTCCCTGTTCTAGGAGCTTCTCAGTGCAGGGACCCTGGGTCCATCCAAAGGACGCATTCTGTTCTTGGTGCCTCTTTCTTGGTGGCATGAGGTCCTTTTCCTCCCTGCTAGCTTCTCTCCTTTATATCTCAAAAGAGATCAACTCAGCTAAAAGCATTCCCCTTGAGATCAGGAACCAGGCAAGGTTGCCCTTTATCACTACTCTTATTCAACATTGTGCTGGAGGTACTAGCCAGAGCAATTAGGCTAGATAAAGAAATAAAGGGCATCCAGATTGGCAAGGAAGAAGTAAAAGTATCTCTATTTGCAGATGACATGATCTTATTATACCAGAAAACCCTAAAGAATACTCAAGAAAACTACTGAAACTAATAGAAGAGTTCAGCAGACTATCAGGGTACAAGATAAACATACAAAAATCAGTTGGATTCCTCAACACCAACAAAAAGAACATTGAAGAGGAAATCACCAAATCAATACCATTTACAGTAGCCCCCAATAAGATAAAATACTTAGGAATAATCTTACCAGAGACATAAAAGACCTATACAAACAAAACTACAAGATACTACTGCAAGAAAGCAAAACAGACCTCCATAAGTGGAAAAATATACCTTGCTCATGGATAGGAAGACTTAACATTGTAAAAATGTCTGTTCTACCAAAAGCCATATGTAAATACATTGCATTTCCGATCCAAATCCCAATGACATTTTTTAATGAGATGGAGAAATAAATCACCAATTTCATATGGAAGGGAAAGAGGCCCCGGATAAGTAAAAAAAAAAAAAAAAAAAGGCATTACTAAAAAAGAAGAACAAAGTGGGAGACCTCACTCTACCTGATTTTAGAACCTATTATACCGCTGCAGTAGTCAAAACAGCCTAGCACTGGTACAACAACAGATACATAGACCAATGGAACAGAATTGAGAATCCAGACAGAAATCCATCCACATATGAGGAGCTGATATTTGACAAAGGCCCAAAGTCAGTTAAGTGGGGAAAAGACAGTTTCTTTAACAAATGGTGCTGGCATAACTGGATATCCATCTGCAAAAAAAATGAAGCAAGACCCATACCTCATACCATGCAGAGAAGCTAACTCAAAATGGATCAAAGACCTAAATATAAAATCTAAAATGATAAAGATCATGAAAGAAAAAATAGGGACAACGCTACGAGTCCTAATACATGGCGTAAACTAACAATGCAGAAGAGAAACTAGGTAACTGGGAGCTCCTAAAAATCAAACGCCTGTGCTCATCCAAAGACTTAACCAAAAGAGTAAAAATGTTACCTACAGACTGGGAAAAAGTTTTTAGCTATGACGTTTCTGATCAGAGTCTGATCTCTAAAATTTACATGATACTGCAAAAACTCAACTACAAAAAGACACGTAACCCAATTAAAAAATGGGCAAAGGATATGAACAGATACTTCACTAAAGAAGACATTCAGGTAGCTAACATATACATGAGGAAATGCTCATGATCATTAGCCATTAGAGAAATGCAAATCAACACAATGAGATTCCATCTAACTCCAACAAGGCTGGCATTAATCCAAAAATCACAAAATAATAAATGTTGGAGAGGTTGTGGAGAGACTGGAATGCTTATACACTGCTGGTGGGAATGTAAAATGGTACAACCACTTAGGAAATGGATTTGGTGCTTCCTTAAAAAGCTAGAAATAGAACTACCATAAAAAAAAATAATACAATCCAGAAATCCCACTCCTTGGAATATATCCTAGAGAAACAAGAGCCTTTACTTGAACAGATATACGCACACCCATGTTTATTGCATCATTGTTTATAATAGCAAAAAGATGGAAGCAACCAAGGTGCCCATCAGTGGATGAATGGATAAACTATGGTATATTCACACAATGGAATACTATACATTGATAAAGAACAATGATGAATTGTGAAACATTTTGTAACATGGAGGAATCTGGAAGGCATTACGCTGAGTGAAATTAGTCAGCTGCAAAAGGACAAATATTGTATGAGACCACTATTATAACAACTTGAAAAATAGTTTAAACAGAGAAGAAAATATTCTTTCATGGTTACGAGAGTCGGGAGGAAGGGAGGGAGAGGGGTTTTCACTAATTAGATAGTAGATAAGAACTATTTTAGGTGAAGGGAAAGACAACACACTATACAGGAGAGGTCGGCACAACTGGACTAAACCAGAAGCAAAGAAGTTTTCTAAACAAACTGAATGCTTCAAAGGCCAGCGTAGCAGGGGTGGGGATTTCAGGGGACATCTAAGTCAATTGGCATAATAAAGTCTATTAAGAAAACATTCTTCATCCCACTTTGGAGAGTGGCGTCTGGGGTCTTAAATGCTAGCAATCGGCCATCTAAGATGCAACAATTGGTCTCAACCCATCTGGAGCAAAGGAGAATGAAGAACACCAAAGACACAAGGTAGTTATGAGCCCAAGAGATAGACAGGGCCATATAAACCAGAGATTATATCAGCCTGAGACCAGAAGAACTAGATGGTGCCTGGCTACAACCAATGGCTGCCCTGACAGGGAACACAACAGAGAACCCCTGAGGGAGCAGGAGAGCAGTGCGATGCAGCCCCCAAGTTCTTGTAAAAAGACCTGACTTAATGGTCTGACTGAGACTAGAAGGACCCCAGAGGTCACAGTCCCCATACCTTCTGTTAGCCCAAGACAGGAACCATTCCCAAAGCCAACTCTTCAGATAGGGATTGGACTGGATTATGGGATAGAAAACGATACTGGTGATGGGTGAGCATCTTGGATCAAGTAGACGCATGAGACCATGTGGGCAGCTCCTGTCTGGAGGGGAGATGAGAGGGTAGAGGGGGTCAGAAGCTGGCCAAATGGATACAAAAACAGAGAGTGGGGGGAAGGAGTGTGCTGTCTCATTAAAGGAAGAGCAACTAGGAATATAGAGCAAGGTGAATATAAGTTTTTCATCAATTCTTCCTTTTGCTTTAGCTGTTCAATGTTCGAGAGCATGTTTCAGAGTCTCCTTTGACATCCATCCTGGTCTTTTCTTTTTTTCCTGTCTTTTCAATGACCTCTTGCTTTCTTCAGGTATGATGTCCTTGACATCTTTTCCACAACTTGTCCGGTCTTTGGTCACTAGTGTTCAATGCGTCAAATCTATTCTTGAGATGGTCTCTAAATTCAGGTGGGATATACTCAAGGTCATACTTTGGCTCTCGTGGACTTGCTCTGATTTTCTTCAGTTTCGGCTTGAACTTGCATATGAGCAATTGATGGTCTGTTCCACAGTTGGCCCCTGGCCTTGTTCTGACTGATGACATTGAGCTTTTCCATGGTCTCTTTCCACAGATGTAGTCAGTTTGATTTCTGTGTGTTCCATTTGGCGAGGTCCATGTGTATAGTCGCCATTTATGTTGGTGAAAGAAGGTATTTGCAATGAAGAATTTGTTGGTCTTGCAAAATTCTATCATCCAATCTCTGGCATTGTTTCTATCACCAAGGCCATATTTTCCAACTACTGATCCTTCTTTTTTTCCCACTTTCACATTCCAATCGCCAGTAATTATCAATGCATCTTGATTGCATGTTTGATCAATTTCAGACTACAGCAGCTGACAAAAATCTTCTATTTCTTCATCTTTGGCCCTAGTGGTTGGCGCGTAAATTTGAATAATAATTGTATTAACTGGTCTTCCTTGTAGGGTATGGATATTATCCTATCACTGGCAGCGTTGTACTTCAGGATAGATCTTGAAACGTTCTTTTTGACGATGAATGCAACACCATTCCTCTTCAAATTGTCATTCCCAGCATAGTAGACTATATGATTGTCTGATTCAAAATGGCCAATACCAGTCCATTTCAGCTCACTAATGCCTAGGATATCGATGTTTATATGTTCCGTTTCATTTTTGACGATTGCCAATTTTCCTAGATTCATACTTCGTGCATTCCAGGTTCCAATTGTTAATGGATGTTTGCAGTTGTTTCTTCTCATTTTGAGTCGTGCCACATCAGCAAATGAAGGTCCCGAAAGCTTTACTCCATCCACGTCATTAAGGTCAACTCTACTTTGAGGAGGCAGCTCTTTCCCAGTCATCTTTTGAGTGCCTTCCAACCTGAGGGGCTCATCTTCCAGCACTGTGTCAGACAATGTTCTGCTGCTATTCTTAAGTTTTTCACTGGCTAATGCTTTTCAGAAGTAGACTGCCGGGTCCTTCTTCCTAGTCTGTCTTAGTCTGGAAGCTCAGCTGAAACCTGTCCTCCATGGGTGACCCTGCTGGTATCTGAATACCGGTGGCATAGCTTCCAGCATCTCAGCAACACGCAAGCCCCCGCAGTATGACAAAATGACAGACATATGCAAAGAGCTGGAGATGGAAGACCAAAAGGGTAGGACACGCTCGGTGTTTCTCAAGCTGAAAGAACTGAAGAAAAACTATTGCCTCGAGTTGCAATAGTGAAGGATTCTACAGAGAAAATATTAAACGACACAGGAAGCATCAAAAGAAGATGACGGGAATACACAGAGTTATTATACCAAAAAGAATTAGTCGATGTTCAACCGTTTTACGAGGTGGCATATGATCAGGAACCGATGGTACTGAAGGAAGAAGTCCAAGCTGCTCTGAAGGCATTGGCAAAAAACAAGGCTTCAGGAATTGATGGAGTATCAATTGAGATGTTTCAACAAACAGATGCAGCGCTGGAGGTGCTCACTTGTCTCTGCCAAGAAATATGGAAGACAGCTTCCTGGCCAACTGACTGGAAGAGATCCATATTTATGCCTATTCCCAAGAAAGGTGATCCAACCGAATGTGGAAATTATAGAACAATATCATTAATATCACATGCAAG
This sequence comes from Elephas maximus indicus, assembly GCF_024166365.1. Classification (NCBI taxonomy): domain Eukaryota; kingdom Metazoa; phylum Chordata; class Mammalia; order Proboscidea; family Elephantidae; genus Elephas; species Elephas maximus. The sequence continues at coordinate 82,585,724 of NC_064821.1, forward strand.
CAAAATTTTGCTGAAGGTCATTCAAAAACGGCTGCAGCAGTATATTGACAGGGAATTGCCAGAAATTCAGGCTGGTTTCAGAAGAGGACGTGGAACCAGGGATATCACTGCTGATGTCGAATCCTGAGTGAAAGCAGAGAATACCAGAAGGATGTTTACCTGTGTTTTATTGACTATGCAAAGGCATTCGACTGTGTGGATCATAACAAATTATAGATAACATTGCACAGAATGGGAATTCCAGAACACTTAATTGTGCTCATGAGGAACCTTTACATAGATCTGTAGGCAGTTGTTCGGGCAGAACAAGGGGATACTGATTGGTTTAAAGTCAGGAAAGGCGTGCATCAGGGTTGTATTCTTTCGGCATACCTATTCAATCTGCATGCTGAGCAAATAATCTAAGAAGCTGGACTATATGAAGAGAAATGGGGCATCAGGATTGGAGGAAGGCTCATTAACAACCTGTGTTATGCAGATGACACAACCTTGCTTGCTGAAAGTGAAAAGGAGTTGAAGCACTTACTGATGAAGATCAAAGACCACAGCCTTCAGAATGGATTACACCTCGACATAAAGAAAACAAAAATCCTTACAACTGGACCAAAGAGCAACATCCTGACAAACAGAGAAAAGATCGAAGTTGTCAAGTATTTCATTTTACTTGTATCCACAATCAACAGCTATGGAAGCAGCAGTCAAGAAATCAAAAGATGCATTGCATTGGGTAAATCTGCTGCAAAGGACCTCTTTAAAGATGTCACCCTGAAGACTAAGGTGCGCCTGACCCAAGCCATGGTATTTTCAATCACATCATATGCATGTGAAAGCTGGACAATGAATAAGGAAGACTGAAGAAGAATTGACGCCTTTGAATTGTGGTGTTGGCGAAGAATATTGAATATACCATGGACTGCCAAAAGAACGAACAAATCTGTCTTAGAAGTACAACCAGAATGCTCCTTAGAGGCGAGGATGGCGAGACTCTATCTTACATACTTTGGACATGTTGTCAGGAGGGATCAGTCCCTGGAGAAGGACATCATGTTGACAGAGTACAGGGTCAGTGGAAAAGAGGAAGACCCTCAATGAGGTGGATTGACACAGTGGCTGCAGCAATGATCTCAAGCATAACAGTGATTGTAAGGATGGCTCGGGACCGGGCAGCGTTTCGTTCTGTTGTGCATAGGGTTGCTATGAGTCAGAACTGACTCGACGGCACCTAACAACAACAACATATACGTTTTTGTATGAGAGACTGACTTGGTTTGTAAACTTTCTCTTAAAGCACAATTAAAAAAAAAAAGAGATTGAGTCAAAATAAAACCTAATCGTGTAGATTGAGTCCTGCCTCATTAACATACCGAAAAACCAAGGCAAACCCAAGGCCATCAGGTTGATTTCTGACTCATAGTGACCCCATAGGGCAGAGTAGAACTGCCCCACAGGGTTTCCAAGGAGCATATAATAGTGCGATTCCTGCTATAGTGCTCAGTACTGGTGGGAGTGATGCTGTGCAACTTCCAAGTCTGAGTCAGAACACGCCGGGAAGCTGAGGCCTTGCTCCCTTGGAATGCTCTCTCTTGCTGGATGTGGAATCCAAATTCAATCTACTGGATTTACTTTACAAAATCTTTTCAAGAGCTCTGTAACTTGGTGAATCTAAGATAGGGAACACATTCCACTGGGAAAATCCCTCAGTGAGGGAGTGGGGGCTTCTCCGGTGAAGGTTTCCCACGGCACCCAACCTGGTGTTCCAGGGACAGCACCCTTGACAGCTTACCTCTTGGCACCACAGGATTTCTGAAGCTCAGATTTTGGGGTACTGGGGTGGAGGGCAGGGACTCAGGGGCTGCTGGAGGCACTTCCACTGGCCTTTAATTTAGAAGACCAGGCCCTGATGTTCAAGCTCCAGCTGTGGGACCCCAGGCAGCTCTCTTCCCCTCTCTCAGCCTCAGGCCTCTCCTCCTCACAGGGCGGCTGGGGGGACCAAGAGAGACAATGTCCACAGTGTGCTTGGGACAGTGCTGGCCCACCAGGGCAGAGTCTGATGAAGAGTGCACTCTCCTGCCTTTTTCTGGGGCAGCGAACTCCGGAGATGGACCTGGAGGTTGCCTGGGCAGAGTAATGAGGGTGCCCAAGAATTGCCTGTCCCCTCCTTCTACAGATGCTGTTAGACCCCTCTCTCACCTTCTTCCCCTCCTCTTCCTTCCTTCTCTCTCCCACCCGTATCTCAGCTCCTCTTACACCTCCCTCACTTCCTCACCCTGCCCGCCATGCCACCTCATCTTCTCCAGCTTGGAGGCTATCAGGAACAAGCCTTTGTCCTCCTCCCCTGGGGCCTCACTTTATGGGCAGGGGGTGCAGGATTGGGTAGGTGGATTGAGGGGTGTTGTTTGCTGAGCTTGATGGCCACACCTCACCCATGCCACTCCAAGTCAATGTTATCCTCACTCCACCTAATGGCAGCCTGGCCAGCCTGTCCCTGAGCTGACTTTGAAGCACACTGATCTGTGCTGTGTGTTCAAGCCAATCCTGCTGTTAATTCCTTCTGCCCCAGTTCATCCATGCCTCGCTGTTCCATTCTATCCAGTTTCTTTGTCTGGAGAATAACATACGGATAATAAGTATACCTACGTAGAGTGGTTATGAGGCTCCAGAGAACTAACACATGTGTTATAGATTGAATTGTGTCCCTCAAAAATGTGTGTTAACTTGGCTAGGCCATGTTTCCCAGTATTGCGTGAATGTCCACCATTTTGTCATCTGATGTGATTTTCCTATGTGTTGTAAATCCTAACCTTTATGATGTAAATGATGCAGGATTAGAGGCAGTTATGTTAATGAGTCAGGACTCAATCTACAGGATTATGTTGTATCTTGAGTCAATCTCTTTTGAGATATAAAAGAGAGAAGTGAGCAGAGAGACAGAGGACCTCTCACCACCAAGAAAGTAGTGCCAGGAGCAGAGCATGTCCTTTAGACCCAGGGTCCTTATGCTAATAAGTTCCTAGACCAGGGGAAGATTGATGACAAGGACTTTCCTCCAGAGGTGACAGAGAGAGAAAGCCTCTTCTGGAGCTGGTGCCCTGAATTCGGATTTATAGCCCCTTAGACTGTGAAAGAATAAACTTTGTTAAAGCCATCTACTTATGGTATTTCTGTTATAGCAGTGCTAGATAACTAAGACAGCATGTAAAGAGCTTAGGAAGAGTGCCTAGTAGGTACTATGGAAGTGACGGTTATTAATTCTGATCTATTCCATTCATTAAGCTCTATGTAATTCTAAGTCACCTTGATAAGAATCAAAGCCCCTCACTTGGCTTCTAGAGCTGAGTAACAGACCGAGAACTCCTTGTATAATGGGGAGGCCAGGTACCCTTGAAATTAAAAAAAAAAAAATCAAACCTATTGCCATTGAGTTGATTGTGACTCATAGTGACCCTATAAGTACCCTTGCAGTAGGACCCTGCAATAACATCACAAGTAAAGTACCTATTGTATACTATCTTCTTTCTAGCCACCCCTAAAGGGGACTGTGACAATTGACCAGGGTAAATATGTTGGGAGAGTTAACCTGAGCTTAACCTAGTCTCTGGAACCCATAGGCCACTGTGGCCCATGAGTCAGTGAGTAGGAGCCAGATTTTCTCACCATCCCACAGGAATCATGCTGGTCCATTACCTTGATGGCATCATGCTGATAAGACTTGGTGAGCAGCAAGTAGCAGACACCCTGAAACACCTGGTGGAACACATGCATGCTGAAGGTATGAGATAAATCCCACAATAGCACGGGGACTGGTACTTTAGTGATGTTTCTGGAAGGCCCAGTGGTCTAGAATATGCCACAGTATCTCCTCCAAAGTGAAAGACAAGTTTCATACTTTATACTCCCTACCACTAAGAGAGAAGAACTGCATTTGATGGGCTGGTGGAGTTTGTTGTTGTTAGTTGCTGTCAAGCCAACTGCAGTTCATGGAGATTCCATGTACAACAGAACAAAGTGTTGCCCAGTCCTGTGCCATCTTCATGACTGCTGGTGTGCTCTAGTCCACTGTTATAGCTACTATGTATTTTGAGTGCCTTCCAACCTAGGGGACTCATCTTCCAGCATTATATCTAACAATGTTTTGTTGTGATCCATGGGGTTTTTATTAGCTGATTTTTGAAAGTAGATTGCCAAGCCTTTCTTCCTAGACTGTTTTTGTCCAGCAGCTCTGCTGAAGCCTCTCCAACATGAGTGACCCTGCTGGTATTTGAAATACCAGTAGGATAGCTTCCAGCATCAGAGCAACAAGTAAGCTACCACAGTACAACAAACTGACAAAATGGAGTTTGGGGACATGATATTCCCCATTTGAGTGTGTTATTCCTACTGATTTACCCAGTTATCCATGAGGTTTCCACTTAGAGTAGGGTCTAGAGGAAGAGAAGGTCCCAGGTGGTGCAGGCTGCAGTGAAGGCATCTCAGCCACTTGGGCCTTTTGATCCTGCAGACACAATGGTGCCCAAAGAGACTGCAGATTAGGATGTTGTATGGGACATATGGCAAGGCCCAGGTAGAAGAATCACAGGGAAGGCCTCTTGGGTTTTTTTTTTTTTTAACAGCTTTATTGAGGTATTATATTGACATATAATAAACTGCACATATTTAAAGTATAGACTTCTTAAGTTTGGATCTATGCATACACTTATGAAACCATCATCACAATCAAGTTAATAAACATATCCATAGCCCCCAACCCCCACGTGTCTGTCAGTTTGTCATACTGTGTGGGCTTACATGTTGCTGTGATGCTGGAAGCTATGCCACCGGCATTCAAATACCAGCAGGGTCGTCCATGATGGACAGGTTTCAGCTGAGTTTCCAGACTAAGACAGACTAGGAAGAAGTACCCAGCAGTCTACTTCTGAAAAGATTTAGCCAGGGAAAAACTTATGAATAGCAGCAGAACATTGTTTGATATAGTGCCAAAAGATGAGCCCTTCAGGTTGGAGGCACTCAAAACACAACCTGGGAGGAGTTGCCTCCCCAAGGTAGCGTTGTCCTTAATGATGTGGATGGAGTCAAGCTTTTAGGACCTTCATTTGCTGAGGTGGCATACCTGAAAATGAGAATAAACAGCTGCAAACATCCATTAATAATTAGAACATGGAATGAATGAAGTACGAATCTAGGAAAACTGGAAGTTGTCAGAAATGAAATGGAATGCACAAACATTGATATTCTAGGCATTAGTGAGCTGAAATGGACTGATATTGGCCATTTCGAATCAGACAATCATATGGTCTACTATGCAAGGAATGACAACTTGAAGAGGAGTGCTGCTGCATTCATCATCAAAAAGAACATTTCAAGATCTATCCTGAAGTACAACGCTGTCAGTGATAGGATAATATCCATACACCTACAAGGAAGACCAGTTAATATGACTATTATTCAAATTTACGCACCAACCACAGAGGACAAAGATGAAGAAACTGAAGATTTTTACTAGCTTCTGCAGACTGAAATTGATCGAACATGCAATCAGGATGCATTGATGATTACTGGAGATTGGAATGTGAAAGCTGGAAACAAAGAAGGATCAGTAGTTGGAAAATATGGCCTTGGTGATAGAAACCATGCTGGAGATTGCATGATAGAATTTTGCAAGACCAAAGACTTCCTCACTGGAAATGCCCTTTTTTCACCAACATAAATGGTGACTATACATGTGGACCTCACCAGACAAAATACACAGGAATCAAATTGACTACATCTGTGGGAAGAGATGATGGAAAACCTCAATATCATCAGCCAGAACAAGGCCAAGGGCAGACTGCACAACAGACCACCAATTGCTCATATCCAAGTTCAAGCTGAAACTGAGGAAAATTAGAACAAGTTGACAAGAGCCAAAGTATGACCTTGAGAATATCCTACCTGAATTTAGAGACCGTCTCAAGAACAGATTTGATGCATTGAACACTAATGACTTAAGGCAAAACGAGTTGTGGAATGACATCAAGGATGTCATACACGAAGAAAACAAGGGATCACCAAAAAGACAGGAGATAAAGAAAAGACCAAAATGGATGTCAGAAGAGACTATGAAACTTGCTCTTCAACCCAGAGTAGCTAAAGCAAAAGGGAAAAATGATTAAGTAAAAGAATTGAACAGAAGATTTCAAAGGGTGGCTCAAGAAGACAAAGTAAAGTATTATAATGACATGTGCAAAGACCTGGAGATGGAAAACCAACATGGAAGAAGGCGCTCTGCATTTCTCAAACTGAAAGAACCGAAGAAAAAAATCAAGCCTCGAGTTGCAATATTGAAGGATTAAAAATATTAAATGACTCAGGAAGGATCAAAAGAAGATGGAAGGAGTACACAGTCACTATACCAAAAAGAATTGGTCGACATTCAACCATTTCAGGAGGTACCATATAAGCAGGAACCAATGGTACAGAAGGAAGAAACCCAAGCTGCACTGAAGGCATTGGTTAATTGACGGAATACCAATTGAGATGTTTCAACAAACGGATGCAGTGCTGGAAGTACTCACTCGTCTATGCCAAGAAATTTGGAAGACAGCTACCTAGCTGTAATAGATTGAATTGTGTCCCCCCAAAATATGTGTGAATGTGGTTAGGCCATGTGTAATTGTCCTCCACTTTGTGATTTTCCTGTATGTTATAAATCATAATCTCCGTCTGTGGTTAAAAGGATTACTCAGGTCACTTCCCTGATCCAAAAGGGAGTTTCCCTTGGGTGTGGCCTGCACCACCTTTTATCTCTCAAGTGATAAAAGGAAATAGAAGCAAGCAGAGAGTTGGGGACCTCATACCACCAAGGAAGCAGCACCAGGAGCACAGCGTGTCCTTTGGACATGGGGTCTCTACGCCTGAGAAGCTCCTCGACCAGGGGAACATTGAAGACAAGGATCTTCCCCCAGAGCCGACAGAGAGAGAAAGCCTTCCCCTGGAGCCGACGCCCTGTATTTGAACTTGCAACCTACTAGACTGTTAGAAAATAAATTTCTCTTTGTTAAAGCCATCCACTTGTGTTATTTCTGTTCTGGCAGCCCTCGATGACTTAAGACACTGGCCAACTGATTGGAAGAGATCTATATTTATGCCTATTCCCAAGAAAGGTAATCCCACCAAATGTGGAAATTATCAGACAATATCATTAATATCACAAGCATGTAAAATTTTGCTGAAGATCGTTCAAAAGCAGCTGCAACAGTATATTGACAGGGAACTGCCAGAAATTCAAGCCAAATTCAGAAGAGGACACGGAACCAGGGATGTCATTGCTGATGTCAGATGGATCCTGGCTGAAAGCAGAGAATACCAGAAAGATGTTTACCTATGATTTATTGACTGTGCAAAGGCATTCGACTGTGTGGATTGTGACAAATTATGGATAACATTGGGAAGAATGGGAATTCCAGAACACTTAATTGTGCTCATGAGGAACCTATACTTAGATCCAGAGGCAGTTGTTTGGATAGAACAAAGGGATACTGAGGGTTTTAAAGTCAGGAAGAATGTGTGTCAGGGTTGTATCCTTTCACCAAACCTATTTTTATTCAATCTGTATGCTGAGCAAATAATCCAAGAAGCTGGACTATATGAAGAAGAACAGGGCATCAGGATTGGAGGAAGACTCATTAACAACCTGTGCTATGCATATGACATGACCTTGCTTGCTGAAAGTGAAGAGGACTTGAAGCACTTACTGATGAAGATCAAAGACCACAGCCTTCAGTATGGGTTACACCTCAACATAAAGAAAGCAAAAATCCTCACAACTGGACCAATAAGCAACATTACGATAAACGGGGAGAAGATTGAAGTCGTCAAGTATTTCATTTTACTTCAATCCACAATCAACACTCATGGAAGCAGCAGTTAAGAAATCAAAAGCATTGCATTGGGCAAATCTGCTGCAAAGCACCTCTTTAAAGTGTTGAAAAGCAAAGATATCACCTTGAAGACTAAGGTGCGCCTGACCCAATCCATGGTGTTTTCAATTACCTCCTATGTATGGGAAAGCTGGATGATGAATAAGGAAGACTGAAGAAGAATTGACACCTTTGAATTGTGGTGTTGGAGAAGAATGTTGAATATACCGTGGACTGCCAAAAGAATGTGCAAATATGACTTGGAAGAAGTACAACCAGAATACTCCTTGGAAGCAAAGATGGCGAGACTGTGTCTCACATACTTTAGACATGTTGTCAGGCGGAATCAGTCCCTGGAGAAGGACATCATGCTTGGTAGAGAGTCAGCAAAAAATAGGAAGACTCTCAATGAGATGGCCTGACACAGTGGCTGCAACAACAGGCTTAAGCATAACAATGATTGTGAGGATGGTGCAGGACTGGGCAGTGTTTTATTCTGTCATGCATGGGGTTGCTGTGAGCTGAAACCAACTCGATGGCACCTAACAACAACAACAACATAGCCCCCAAAATTTTCTTGTGCCTCTTTGCAATCCCTTCTGTCAGCCCTTTCTCCCTGTCCCCAGGCAGCCATGGACCTGATTTCTGTTACTGTAGATTAGTCTCCATTTTCAAGATTTTTGTGTACACGAAATCATATAATATGCATACTTTTTGTCTGGCTTCTTTCATTCAGCATAATTATTTTGAGATTTCTCCATCTTGTTGTATCTATCAATAGTTCTTTTTTTTTTTTTTTATTGCTCAGTAGTATCCGTTGTGTGGATATACCACAATTTGTTTATCCATTCATCTGTTGATGGACAATTGGGTTGTTTCCAGTTTTGGGCTACTACAAATAAAGCCACTGTGATCATTCATGTACAAGTCATTGTGTGGACATATATCTTCATTTCTCTCAAGTAAATTCCTAAGACTGGAATGACCAGGTCACATGATAAGTGTATGTTTAACTTTTTGAGAAATTGCCAAACTGTCTTCCAAAGTGAGTGGTCGTAACATTTTGCATTCCCACCAGTACTGTAGGAGAGCTCCTGTTACTCTCCAACACATGGTATGGTCAGTGTTTTAAATTTTAACCTATGAGTTGGAATCAACTGCATGGCAACCGGTTTGGTTTTTTTGGAATGTGGGAGTCTCTGAGTGTTGCAAACAGTTAACACACTCGGCTGCTAACCCAAACTTTGGGGGTTTGTTTTAAACTTTAAACAAAAATTTACCCTGATGACTTCTTTAAACCAAACAATAGTTTAACTTAACTAGTAAAGAATGTGCACTTTTAAGAACTATCTATGTGGGATCAAACTGACAACAGCAACTCGAAAGGTTAGATAGGAAACTTAGGGGACAGCGAGCTTATGTTAGTGGAGGAGGAACAGTTTGGGAAAGGAGGATGAGAATGGTTGCCATGACTTGAGGAATGTAATCAATGACACTGAATTGTACATGTCGAAAGTGTTGAATTGGTGTATGTTCTGCTGTGTATATTCTCAACAACAACAACAAAGAAATTTTTTAAAAAAGGTTGGAAGTTTAAATCCACCCAGAAGTGCCTTGGAAGAAAGGCCTGACAGTCTACTTCTAATAAGTCAACCACTGAAAACTCTATGGAGCACAGTTCTACTCTGACACACATGGGGTTGTCATGATTCGGAGTCAGCTGGACAGCAGCTGGTTAAGTTAACAGGCATGTAATGCTATCTCATTGTGGCTTTAATTTGCATTTCCCTGATGACTAATAATTTCACCCATCTTTTCATGTGTGGATGTGTCACCCATGTATCTCCTTCAGAGAAGTGTCCAAATATTTTACTATTTTTAAATTGGGTTGTTTGCTTTCTAATTACTGAGTTTTGAGAGTCCTTAATGTGTTCTGGATACAAGTCCTTTATCGGGGATATCATTTTAAATTTTTTCTCCTAGTTTATAGATTGTCTTTTTATTCTCTTATCAATGTCTTTCAAAGAGCAGTTTTTAATTTAATTATAAAGTCCAATTCATTAATTTCTTTTCATTTCATGGGTCATGCTTTTGATGTTGTATCTAAGAAATCTTTGCTTAACCCAGGGTTATAAAAATTTTCTCCTCAGTTTCTTCTCTAAGTTTTAGGTTTTATATTTAGGTCTATCCATTCATAGTTAATTTTTATATACTATGCAAGGAATAAATTGAAGTTCATTTTTTTGCTTATGGATGTCCAATTGTTCTAGCACCATTTGTTAAAAAAACGATCATTTCTCCATGAATTACTTTTGCCCTTTGCCAAAAATCAGTTGTCTGTATACGTTTCTGTTTCTGGACACTCATTTCTGCTCCATTGATGTATCTGCCTTTTTTTTTTTTAATCAAAACCACACTGTCTTGATTACTGTAGCTTACTCTACTCCAAGACAAAGACATAAATAATAAGAAAGAAATTTTTGTCTGGATTTTATTTTTTTCAAATAAGCACACTTGTTAAGAAAGAAATTTTATTTTCCCTGGAAAATTGAGGGGTTACACATCCCCTCCCAAGGTCTTGCCCCCTTCCCATATCAAGGTGCTATCTGATCAGGATCGAGAGACACAGGCCTAACACCTCCCATCTTCTAGGGACAATACTTTTCTTAATATGGCCGAGATCACATTGGCTTTGTGGTGGTTACAGTTGACTCCAAAAGTTTGCTATCAACCAAGCCCCTCCTTCCTGTTTTACAAGTGATTCTACTAAACCAGGTTGAGTCAAAACCTCTGTACTGACCTGTGACAGCTGTCACTATGCACATTTATAATACATATTTTGTGATCTGTAATCATGTATCAAGCCCCATGCTAGGTACTTTACACAATAAATGGCTATGATGGCTGCCACATTTTGAGTGCTTTTACTGTGTGCCAGCTATTGTGTTAAACATGTTGCATACTTCAACCAATGCTTACAACAATCATGTATAACAGGCTTTATTAGTTCCACTTTATGGATGAGGACACTGAAGCTGGCTTTTAGAAGTGATGTCACCTTCCCAAGGTCATCAGTCAGTAGGTGGCAGAGCCAGGACTTGACTCCAGAAACCACACTATCTTGCTTTGCAGATTGTGCAAGTGAGGCTCAGAGAGGCTCAGTAACTCGCTCAAGATCATATAGGTACTAAAGTGATGAGTAAATGGGATTTGAACCCAGGTCTGCCTGGCTCCAAAGGTGGGCTTTCCCTGCTAAGGTGGCTTTTGAGAGGAGTCTTGAGCGTGAGCAGGATTGGGACAAGTCATCCAGTCTGGGAATGATGGTCCATATGTGAGGGACTTTTAAAGTTATGAAGCACTGAGCAAGTGTAAGGCGGATGGGTACTATCGTTACCGTTTCTCTGGCTTGCCAAGTCTAATTCGGGATACTTTGAAGGACAGGCTTCACTGCGTCCATGATGATTTGGTTACACGAAACAGTCCACTCCAGCTAGTTTAAGCAAAAAAGGTAATTCAATATAAGGAGTCAGAGCTATCTCACAGATCTCAAGGGCAGGCAAGTCACACAAGGACCTCAATCCAGGGACTGGCAAGTTGTCAGCACTGGAGGCTCTCCAGGAGCTCCGAGCTTCTCTCAGAGCATCAGTTTCCCTGTCTCTCAGATGGATGTCCCAAGTGGGTCTCTTTAGCACAGAGTTTATGTCACCACCAAGCTGGACCTGCAGCTAACCCACCGGGCTCTCCTTGTCCTAATTCCAAAGTTCAGGACTTTGATTGGCCTAGTCTAGCCCCTGGAGTGGTTCTCTCTGAGACAGGTGCTCATCTATGGCCCAGTCAGCTGGCCAAGAAGGAACTGGGCTGCAAGAACAAACCTGGACCCAGGAGCCCTCTGGGCTGGTGTTAGAAAAGGAGCTTGTGGGATAAGCAGCTGCCAAGGAGCTCACTTCAATGTGGCCTGCCCTGGGGGCTGGGAGGAGGACCCTTGGGTCATTTTCTGTCCAGTCACTTTTCAGCTCCAAGTTTCTTCACAGGTAAAGTGTCTCTGTCAGGAATCCCAGAGCACCTGGAAACTCCAGAAGATTCCAGGAGTCTAGTGAAGTGTGTGTAGATTGTTCTCTTTGGGCTGCTTAAGGCTCCTTAGGGACTTGCCTGCTTGTTTTTCTTAGTCTCTGAGGGTGGTTTACGGACCAATTGCAAGAGGTTTCCTGTCTTGCTTTCCTGAGTCACTGCTGAAAACATGACAGATAAACTTGTTGGCTTTTGACCGGCTACCTCTCCCAGATTTCATCTAGTCTCTGTGTTTTCCTCACTGGGTGTGACTCTTTTAATCATAGACTTCTAGAATGTTGGGGCTGGAAGATCATTGTGTCCAAATGTCTTCTCAGATGGGGAAACAGACTCAGAGAGAAGAGATGCATGAAAGAAAGGATAGCCAGGGGTGGGATGGGAGAAGATTTTAGGTGGTATGCAGACAAACATGTTGTTGTAATACTTCTATTGAAATTAACTGTATTATTGCTTAGGCTGAGGCTAACTTTATTTAAGTAAAATAAGTGAGTCAAATAAAAACATTACGTAAATAGTAGTACAGGTTGTGAATAAGGCAAAAATCATGAAAGTAGTATGGGAATGAGTGAAGTTAGGAAACACTACAGTGATGAATGAGTGAGTGTACATATGAATGAATAAATGAACAGATGTTGGACCTCAGTGGAATCTTTGGGTTTCCTTTCCTTAAAGATTGAGCATTATATCCCACTTCTTGCATTTCAAGTCAGGGCAACATCTGGACCCAGTGAACACTGCCAACTCTCCACAGGAACTACACCTTTAGTAGGTGGAACAAAAATTTCTCACTTCTTTCCAGGTCAGCAAATTCCAGCCTTAGGGGCAATTGATCTACCTTTTAAGGTGAGGGTCTTGGAGTCTGATGGCCCCAGCCTCCTTTGGGTTATTGTTTCATTGTCCCTGATTGTACATAGTGGAGGGGTTTCAGTGACCAGATGGGGTCTTTGACTTCCCATGGGGATCCCCAAATGCAGCCCTCTGGGCCTAAGCCAGAACTGAGTAATGGAGGGGAAACCACCCTGGATAGAAGCTGGGCAGGCTGCATGACCTAGGCAAGTCCCTTCCCTCCTTCCTTGGGTTTCAGATGCTTCCTCTGATAAACAAGAAGGCTTAATTCATTAGTATGTTCATTCAATAAACACCTAATGAGCTCCTACCACATTCCTGGCATTTGCTTGGTATGTGGGCAGATAAATAGAGGAACTGGACTCAGTGTCTGGAATAACCAACCCACAGTCGACTGGAGGTGAGTAAGAAGGCACATAATGACATATAATTACAGATATGTTTGATAAGTGCTAAGTGATGTGCCGGTTCTGGGATCCCCAGAATGTGTCAGTCAAGGGAAAGAAATATGTGAATGACTTGGGGAGGTCACACAGAAGGAGACTGGCCATTGAAGGTAAGGACAGCCCTGAGTCCAGCTCTAGATCCTTCTTCTGGCCCACAGCAAGCCTGGTGAGATGGGCTTTGGAGTCAAACAGAGCCAGGTTTCAGTCCCTGAGCTGACTCCACCTAATTCTGCAAACCAGAGTCAGTAGCTTTACTCTCTGGACCTCGGCTTTCTCCTTGATGAAATGAAGGTAGTACCCCCAAGAACCCTGGGACTTGTAAGTGTTCCAAAAGAACCAGACAGGTTGGCCCACATTCTGAGAGTGTGGCACAAAGTCTGGAACATCATGTGGTTCTCTTGCCCCTCTCTGCTCCACCATCCAGGCAGCAGGTGAAGGGAGCTCGTCACCTGCCCTCTCGTGGAGACACATCCACTTCTTGCCTTCCAAGGCCCTTCGCGGCAGGTTCTCACCCTGGGAGCCCCTGCCCCAAGATGTCTTGGTCTAGCCCTTTCTTGATCCTATGAACGCCAAGAGCCAGGCCAGAGCCCTTTCTACCACTCTTCTCCTCTCCTGATCTGTCTGTGAACTTGGTCTGTGTCTGTGACAGGGAGGAGACTGGCAGGGCTGGAGCCACAGGAGGAACTCTGAGGAAAGCCTGCCAGGGTCTCAGGTCACAGGCTCCTTCCTCTCTTCCCAGCAGTGGGTCAGGGCTAGAGCTGCCCTCTCTTACCCTACAGCTTGCCCAGAACAAGTCGACATCCTTCCTCCCTTCTTGGAGGCAGGACTGAGTGGCTTCCTAGAAGGTGGGCAGGATAAGCCCAGCATCAGATGCACCCAGGAGTGGCTGGGAGTAGTCCCTGATGAGGGAGGGAGGAGGGGGCGTGGCTAGGTGAGAGGATGGGCCGGTCTGGAGCCCCAGGGCAGCAGCGGAAGGAACAGGTTCGCCTACGTTCCTGTTCCTGGCAGCCCCCAGGACGCCAGGTACTTTCTGTTTTTGTCACCATCCTGCCAATCACAAACTCCACTGAGTTTGTGCTGAGCACCAAGCCCTTCCATTTGAGAGGTGGGCCCCAGAGGTGCTGTTTGACAGTTGAAGAAGCTGAGGCTGGGAGGGGCAGAAGCATATGTCCAAACTCAGACAGGTTGATGGAAAGGAACTAATCTTTTATGGAGAACCTCCTATGAGCCAGACGCATTGCACACAAGATCCCACCTGTTGGTATTTTCCTCATTTTACAAATGAGCAGACCAAGGCTCAAACTTTTGAAAGCACTCTCCCATGGTCCCGAACTAGTAAGCACAGAGCCAGGATCTAAGCCAGACCTGTGGGGCTCCAGGTCTCACTGTGCTAACCTTGACCCACTGTGCCCAAGGTCACACCATCAGCAAGTGGCAAAGTTAGTTTTGGACTCAGTTCTAACTCCAAAACTCCTGCCTTTCCCACTAAGCTACATTGTCTCGATAAAAACTTTTTTCATGGAGTAACTGGCAGAGACCAAATGACTGCAACTATGTCTGAAAGAGATAAAGACCAGAACAGATAGGGCCCTGAACTGCTATTATCATTAGCAGTGTTATTAATTGCTAATAAAGCAGAGTGAGAATTTGCACTGTAAGACTCAGGCATGCAGAAACAAAACTTTATTTCTTCTATACCTGGACCCAACTTGAGCACACACTCCCCATTTTGTTTCTGGGTAAAACGTTATCCTCTTCATGACAACTAAATGTAACACATGATTCTGCTTTTCTTTTACTATAAAGGACATTTGGGGACAATTGGCAACATCTGCAGTCAGTCTGTAGAATAGATAATAGCACTGTGTAATGTTAACTTTCCAGTCTTGATCATTGTCCTGTGTTTATGTAGGAGAATATCCTTGTTTTTTAAGAAATAGAGTATACACTTAAGTCTTTAGGGATAAAGGAACATCATGTCTGCAACTTTTAAACATTTCAGAAAAAAAATACACATGTATGTGTGCACACACACAGAAAAGGATAAAGAAATGTAGTAAAATATTAACATTTAGGAAATCTGGATGAAGGTAACTTGGAATTCTTTGTATTATTCTTATAACTTTTCTGTAAATCTGAAGTTATATTGAAACAAAAATGCAGTTAAAATATTGACTCTTGTTTGGAAAAATAGTCATCTCAGGACCGACCTCGCTATTAGGGTTGCTCCTGTTTCTTTGTGCCTGTCCCTCCCCCCACCTACCACCATGGCATCTGGGGGCCTTGAGTTTTGTGTTTGACCCACATGCTGGCTTCTGGGCTCAGTGGCCCAGCTGGTTGCCTTGCCCTCTATGGTCTTTGGGGTTCACTTCTATCCCTGTTGCTTCTCTGCTAGCATTTAACTGTTCCAGCCTAGCTTTAGCCTGGGAATGGATCTCAGTCATGGCTTCTGGTGACAAGGCTGTGCACTCCAAACACTTCTCATCCTGACCCTGAATCTACAACGAGTGATGTCTTGTTAGTGCTTAGATATGCTCAGTTGGAAACTTGTCATGCTTAACCACGACCCACTCTGGCCTTGGAGGAATTGGGGACTGTATCGGGGTCCCATCTGGAAAGCATACATCACACTGGTTGTTTTAACAGAGAGAATTTAATATAAAAAATTGGCTAAGCAGTATTCAACAACTGGAAAAGCAAACACGGAGATGTTAGAAGTAGTAACGGCAAGAAAGATGCCACCCTAGGGGTCAGGGTAATTACAGCCTGGAAGCTGGGACCCAGACACAAGAAGAGGGTGTGCCTGTGGCTGGTGCTGGTGTATCTGAGGGCCCACATGAGGCTGGTGCTTGTTATGTGGGAAAAACCTGGAAACTGAAATCAGTTGTTACTGGAATCAATTGGTGATGCCAGGGTGAAGAGCTGTGGCTGAGATGATTCTGACTGGAATAGTAAGCAAAAAGGTTGGAGTCTTTTCTCCCTTATCCAAACTTGCACTCTCTTGCGCCCCCTATTGGCAGAGCCTCCCATGTGGAATCTGCACAGCCCCAGGTCCAGCATCAGGAAACAGAATACAAAGGGGTATGTTTGGAGCTAACAGCTTATTAACCTGCACAGGGGAAGGGATGGGAAGTGGAGTGGGGCTGGAGCAGAGTGACTGCAAGGCTCACACTCTGCCTAAACAAGCCTCACTGCTATTTCACCTCTATTGTGGTTTCTTCTGTGATCCCAGGACCCTCTGTGAGCTGGTGTCCTCTCCAGGACCCGGGGGAAGAAACAAGCTCCTTTGCTCTGGGACTTCTCTCTGCTTCCTCTGGGTTTTCACCCTAGGCAGAGGTTTTGGAGGCAGGCCCCAAATTTGAATCCCAGGCTTTTCCTGTCCTTTCCTTTCCCTCTCAGCTTCAACCAGGAAGGAGGTTACTTCTTTGACATGAGAAACTGTCTATCCTATGATTTTGGTAAAAATTTTATTTTCTGGGTCATCCAAGTTTTTATTATTATTATTATTAAAGTGGTAAGTATATATATATATATATATATATGGAAGCCCTGGTGGCGTAGTGGTTAAGTGCTATGGCTGCTAACCAAGAGATCAGCAGGTCAAATCCGCCAGACGCTCCTTGGAAACTCTATGGGGCAGTTCTATTCTGTTCTATAGGGTCGCTGTGAGTCAGAACCGACTTGACGGCAGTGGGTTTGGTTTTGGTTGGATATATATATAAAACCAAACATTTGCCAATTCAACATTTTTTACTCGTACAATTCGGTAACATTAATTATATTCATCATGCTGTGCAACCATCACCACTATCTGTTTCCAGATTTTTCCATCACCCTTAACAGAAGCTACGTGGCCGGGTCATCCAAGTTTTGTTTCTTAATATTTATTCAAAAATTTTTATTGTGCTTTAGGTGAAAATTTACAGAGCAAATTAATTTCCCATTGAATGGTTTGTACATGAAGTGTTCTATGACATTGATTTCATTCCCCTCCGAGTGTCAGTGCGCTCCCCACTTCCTCCCTGCGTTCCCCATTTCCTTTCTTCCAGATTTTCTATCCCTTCCTGCCTTCTCATCTTTGCTTTTAGGCCAATGTTGTCCTTTTGATCTCGTATAATTGATTGTTCTAAGGAACACTTTCCTCCTGGGTGTTACTGTTTGTTTTTGGGGACTGCCTATTGTTTGGCTGAACGGTGGTCTCTGGAAATGGCTTCAGTTCCAGGTCAGAAGAATGTCTCAGGGCCTTAGTGTCTTAGGCATCTTGGGGGTTCCTCTAGTCTCTGTTTCTTGATATTTAAAGAGAAGACTTTGGAATTCTGCATTATTTTTCTCTTCTATATACTTTGGTTCTTGCATTAGAATGCCTAGCTCTTCAATACAATTTTGTTTTGGGGTTTTAAGAGTCTAATTTGACACTCAGAGCTGAACAATGACTTCTTTGTCCTAGGCCATACTACACCACCCACTCAGACAATGGTTACATGTCCATTAAGCAGCATTAAGAAACTTCTACATGGCCTATAGATTTTTGTTAAGTGTTGTTGCCCACATTATTTGCTTTCATTCAGTTGTCTGGGTGTTGTATAGGCTACAGTTCCCAACCTTTGTAAGAAGAACACTTTTGTCTACTTAACTGGGAAACTTGAAGGTGTTGTAGCTTCATTATTGTTGTTGTTATTTTATTATTTTTTTAATAAAATTTATTATTTTGAAATAATTTCAGATTTACAGAAAAGATGAAAAAAATCACACAGGAAATTATCACATACCCTTCATCCAGCTTCCCCTAATGTTAGAAACCATGTCAAAACTGAGAAACTGGTATTGGCTCAATACTATCAGCTGAACTCCAGGCTTTATTCAGATTTCACTGTTTTTCCACTAATGACCTTTTTCTGTTCCAGGATCCAAACCAGGATCCCACATTGCATTTAGTCATCATGTCTCCTTAGTCTCCTCCAACCTATGACCATTCCTTAGTCCTTCTCTGTTTTTTCATGACCTTGACACTTTTGAACAGTACTGGTCAGGTACCTTGTAGAATGTCCCCAAGGCTTTGTCTGATATTAAACTGCGGTTCTAGATTTTGGGGAAGGGATACAACAGGGGTGAAGGGTCCTTCTCCTCACATCATGCCTGGGGATATACGATAGCCACATGACTTACTACTGGTGCTGTTGACCTTGATCACTTGGTTAAGGTGGTGTCTGCCAGGCTTCTTCACTTTCACTATGGAGTTAATATTTTTCCTTTTCATACTCTATTTTTTTTTTTAAGAAATGGGTTACTAAGTCCAGTCCACACTCAAGGGGGAGAGAATGAACCTACACCTTCTAAAGGGAGGAATATCAAAGGACTTGTGGACATATGTTAAAACCACTGTGATAATTAATACGTATTTTAAGGAAGATAAGGCTAGCAAATATTCTATTTCTCTTAAAAATTTCACCCACTATTTTAGCATTCGTCGATGGCGCTTGCCTGCAGCAACTATTAAAGTGTTATAGAAGAAAACTTGTTAACATAAAAAAAATGGTCTTCATTGTTTGAGAAAATGCATAATGTCAATAAGCTATTATGAAATCACTTTTTGTACTGTATTAACCACAGTAAAATATACACAGACTAGATGGATCTGAAACTTCTTGTATTCAAGGGTGATTCAGCGCCAGAGCTGCTGTGAGCTAATGAAATATTTCTGTCCTCACTGGTAAATAATTACTGCCCCTACCCAACTTCAAGTCCCCTCTCCCAAAAAACCTTGGAAACTACCCCAACTCTCCACAGTTAAAAATTCTTTAAAGACATTTCAGTCAAAAGCATATAACCCCCCCACCCAAAAAGAAAAAAACTAAACCCATTTCCGTAGAGTCGATTCTGACTCTTAGTGACCATACAGGGCAGAGTAGAACTGCCTCACAATGTTTCCAAGGAGCAGCTGGTGGATTTGAACTGCCAACCTTTTGGTTAGTAGCCAGATGTTTAACACTTGCGCCATTAGGGCATATATCAAGGCTTTATTACAATCTTGCTACCAGAGATGAGGTCTCTAACAGGCTGATTCCAGGATTCACTCCTCAAAGGGGTATTTTATGGGAAAAGAGAATAACTAGAATAATTGTAAGGACAGTACAGGCTTAGTGGTAGAATTCTCCCCTTCCGTGTGGGAGGCTTGGGTTCAATTTCCTGGCCATGAACTTCACATGCAGCCACCACCTATTTGGAGTTTTGTGTGTTGCTGTGATGCTGAACAGGTTTAAGCAGAGCTTCCAGACTAAGACAGACTAGGAAGAAAGGCCTGGCAATCTACTTCTGAAAATCAGCCAATTGAAAACCCTACAGATCACAACAGTCCCATGCACAATCGATCATGGGGATGGTGCAGAAACGAGCAGCACTTCCTTCTGTTGTGGGTGGCATTTCGTTCGGTTGTGCTTGGTGATGCCATGAGTCAGGCCAACTAGATGGCAGCTAACAACAATGGAATAATTGTGTTAGATTAGCAAGAAAAAGCAAATACTGCCTGGTTATCAGTAAGATGAAAACATGGGTTTTGGAAACAGGTTTTGGGAAAATTTTGCTCATTCGCCACTATCCAGCAACTAAAGCATTAATGCCTGGCACGGGGTGGACTCCCCTCACCTTCCACCCCAGCTCGGGGCTAAGTTGGCTCCCCATCCTGACAGTCCTGGGCCAACCCCAGGACTGGTTGTTAAATACTGTATTTTATGCAAATACTGTTATTTGGTTTTTGCCAACCTTTCAACCCCCTTGCGCATTATTTTACTAGGCATGCTATGCATGTTATATGTGTGGGCATGTTATTTGCCAAAAATGTGGTACTTTGAATAGCATCTGAGTTTTGTGTATATACACCAAAAAACCAAACCCATTGCCATCAAGTCGATTTGAACTCATAGCAATCAAGACGTATTAAATAATCAGTCTACAGTTTGGCTTAGGTACAGTATGGTTCAGTTCAGACAAAGCAGACTTTACAGCCAAGAAGAGCTAGTTTTGAATACAAGTTCTGGAAGAATCTAGCATCGGGCAAGCCACTTAACCTCATTTTATATAAAATAGAGATAGGTGAGAATTCAAGATATTGAATATGGAGTTTTTAGCATAATGCCTGGAAAATAATAGGTATTCAATAAGTGGTAATGCTATTAATAATAATAATAAGTTATTATTAATATTATTGTTAATAGCAATCATAATAATATTATTATATTATTAATCTTTACTGACCCATTACTATGCCAGGCACAGGGCTAAACACTTTACATGTGTTATTTCAATCTTCACCATAACTCTATAAATTGGGTGCCTTCAGTAACACGTGCTTTACAGCTGATGTAATTGAGGCTCAGAGAATTTAAGTAACACCTTTCAAGCTCACATACAGAATGCTGGTCGTGTGAGATTCACATAAACATGCCTGTTTATCTCTTGCAGCAACTAAAGCCTTCTAGAATTCTACAGCCCACAGGTTGGGAGCTCCTGCTATAAAGCAGACACAGATTGTTGGCTACTTTAAAACATTACTGACGTCAGCAGGGTTTGATACTTATTTTTATAACTTTATAGAAAGAGGAAGAAGGGTCAAAAGAAACAGATTCACACAGTTACTCAGAAACAAACGGTGAATGTCTTAGATCCTTGGCAGGCCAGGTATGATCGTTCAGAAGCAGTCTTTGAACAATAAAACCAAGCCAAGCTGTTGCCATCTAGTCAATTCTGATGGTGGCTCCACGTGCTGCAGAATAGAAGTGCGCTCCGTAGGGCTTCAAGGCTGTGACCTTTCTGAAACAGATCGCCAGACTGTTCTTCCGTGTTGTCTATTTGTGGTTTTGAACCGCCAACCTTTCTATTACTAGTCAAGTGCTTACCCCTTTGTGCCACTCAGAGGCTCCTCCCAAAATGTCTCAAGGTCCCCACTTGAGAGTTACTGTCCAGCCATTCACTTTCTCAGATTTCACAGAACTTCCTAAAAGTTTGGATGTAACAAACTATGTCAAAAAGAAAAGAAAAGAAGGGGGGCGGCTTCTCTTTAATAAAAAAAACGAAGCGGGGATGATCTGCTGAAAACTGACTTTTTCTGCTACAGCATACAAGGTGCCTAAAATCCCTCCTTGTTTCTCTACACCAAAGGGTGACCTTTCTGTGAGGTGGAATGCAAGGTGTTTCCCCCATCCCTAGGGGCAACGCAGGGCAACTCAAGCTCTACCGTTTAAGAAAATTAATTGCTCTAACCTTTGGGGCCTGGGATTGAGAACGGTGGTGCCCCCCTACCCCCGCAGTGGATGACCTGGGACTGGAAAGAAGGCAGATTTTGCCCATGATGGACAAATGTCCAAACCGTCTCTGACAGTGGGCCAACGGGGTTGGTGAGTGACAGAGCGGATGGTAGCGTGTGATGGGAAGCCTGGACACTAACAGGCACCGCCCGCGATGTGACCAAGGCCTGATGTGGTGCTGGAGGGGTGATGTCCTCAGAAGCTCACTGCTTGCAGCAGGGGCCAGAGAGTCCACTAGAGCAAGGACTTTGCAATGTGAGGGTGGCATGGAAGAGCTGAGCCACGTGGCAGGGAGGGACAGTGACAGCGGTGGTGGCATTAGACAGATTGCCTAAGGGACAGATGTTAGGACTCTGTTCCCATCGTGGAAGTGAAAGTCAAGCAGACTCACTTCTACTGCATTTTGGAAGCCCTGGCTGTACTTCAATGATCTAAGGTGGTCAGAGTGGTGGATGGGGGGACGCTGTCCAAAAAGAGTGATCCTGGACATTCTGCTAATCTAGCCGGGGCTGCTCCAGACAGTTTAACTTTAATTGGGTAAGAAAAAAAATTAAACACCCTGAGAGTTGGGAGCAGTTCTTTCCTAGTTTCAGACATGTAACGATGGCCTCCTGCCATGTCACTTCTCCAGGGGACAGTGACTGCCGGAATGGAGACTTGGCAAGACAGCCTTCCAGGTCCTCAAGCTTTCCTCTTCCTCATCACCCATCGTGCTTAACTCACTAGGAGCTCACAAAGCCCCATTGTGTGTGGTGAGCCGGAGCGCTGGGCAGCTGAGAGGGGCTGGGCTGACACAGCCCTTGGATTCAGCAGAGGGTACAGGAATAGGTACCTTGTGTTGAGGAGGCTGGAGCCAGGAAAAACAGAAGAATTGGAAGGAAAAATAACTTGCCACCAAAAAGCTCCCCTCTTGTGGAAAAGCACTATCACATTTGAGGATCGCTCATGCGGCACACCGGGGCTCTCATTATTCATTGTGCTTCGAGACAAAAGATCTTTCTGTTTCTGCTTTATGCTGAACCATTTTAAAATTACCTGGAGAGGGAAACTAGTTTTGAGAACCCCAGGGACAGCCTCTCTTGGCACCCAGCTGAAAGGAGGGCCTGGCGCTTTATCCAAGACCCCAAAGGCCCACCCAACACATGAAGCATTAGTGGGTAAAGCCAACCTACTGAAAGGTATCATGGAAAGATGGAAGACAGGGTTACATTGCATGCCTCAGAGCAAAACTTAGTAAAAATGTTTATCGGACACCTCTGTTTTCTCCTCCTGCCCCAGAAGCCCCTTCTTGGCTGCTGCCCCCCAACTCCTAGTGCCCCTTTGCCCCTGCATTTACCCAACTCACACCTCCGTGTCTTCCCGTTGCTCCCCCATGTGCTTGGCAGAGCAGGATTGGTACCACCTGGCTCCCCCCATTTCGCACCCATCCCTCCCTCCAAACAGAGGGAACCTCATTAGGAGGCACCCACTCTCCTTGGTTTTGGCTGTGGGAGATGTAAATAAATCATTTTCACTCTCCTGCAAAACATTTTTCTACCTCCCCTTTTTGGACATCAGTAAACACAAATGTCATTTTCCCCTCCAATCATTAAACATGAACTTAGAGTTTCTAGAATTTAAAGGCAGAAGAAAACGGCAAAAGAGCAAGGCCAGAGAATTAATTTATAATTCCTTCCCTGGGGGGCCCCTGGCAGGGACAGAAAGGACTCCGAGGAGTGGAGCAGTGTGCTTCTGTGGGGCAGCCTCTTGGTTTTGATCTGATGACCTAGGTTAGGTCTTCGGCTGGGTCTCATTCACTCTGGGTCCCAGGTGGCTCTTGGGTGCACCATCACACTTCTCAGCCTCAGTTTCCTTGTTTGTAAAATGGGACAAATAATCTCATTCCTGTCTACTTCTCAGGGTTGCTGTAAGGCTCCAATGAGTTCATGGACGTGAAGACACTGAAGAAATGTAAGAAAATAAAATCCTTACCTGGGTTCTTAGTACTGTCAGCCTTTAATAAAATTGTGAGGAAGGTAAATAAGTCTTTGAGTGTTACCACTTGTCTTCCTTTCTTCCTTCCTGAGTCATTTCCCTTTAGTTCCCTCAGGTTACGCTTTCCTTCCATCTGCCTCCACCCCAGCCCCCACCTTCCCACCTCCCTTCCTCCATCAAGATCTTCTCTGCATAAAGGATTAGCTAGGAGTCATTTACATGAGTCATTCCTGGAGCCCTGGTGGTGCAATGGTTAAGCAATCAGCTGCTAACCAAAAGGGTGGCTTTTTGAATCCACCAGCAGCTCCTTGGAAACCCTATGGGGCCGTTCTACTCTGTCCTATAGGGTGGCTATGAATCAGAATTGACTTGACAGCATTTTTTTTTTTTTTAATGAGTCATTTAGTCCCTGGATGGTGCAAACTGTTAAGAGCTGGGCTGCTAACTGAAAGATTGGTGGTTCCAGTCCACCTGGAGGTGCCTCCGAAGAAAGGGCTGGTGATCTACTTCTGAAAGAATCAGCCGTATGAATCACAGTTCTTCTCTAGCACACATGGAGTTATCATGAGTTGGAATCCACTCAATGGCAACTGTTTTTTTTTTTCCTTAAAAAAAATTTTTTTTTAATGATTCATTTGTAACTGAATAAGAATTTCAATCCACATGCTCTTCGCACAGCATCAGACTTGGATCTTAGTCGTTATGGCAGTGGTCCTCACCCCTCGAGGGCATTAGAAGGCAGATCCCCAGGCTTTCCTGAGATCTGGATTCTGTAGCTTTGGGTGCAGGCCTAGAAATTTGCCTTCCACATGAGCAATCCAGGTGATTCTGACTCAGGTGCTCTACTCAGCAAACAGGGAAGAACACTGATTTATAGCGGTTAGGGGCCTTTGGGAGAGATGTTGTCGTTAGCTGTCATCGAGGTGGCCCCTGACTCATGGCGCCCTCGCGCACCACAGATGCAAATGCTGCCAAGCCTGCCCCAGCCCATGGTTGCTTGTGGGTGGGCCCGTTCCCATCCACAGGGCTTCACTGGCTGGTTTTCAGAAGTAGATCACCAGGCCTTTCTGCCTAGTCTGTCTTAGTCTGGAAGCTCAGCAGAAACCTGTAAGCATCACAGCAACTCACAGATGGGTGGTGGCTGTGCACGAGGTACATTGGCTGGTAACCGAGCCCGGGTCTCTTACAAGGAAGGAAAGAATTCTATCCCTGAGCCACCACTACCCCCTAGGGAGAGACAGAACAGGTGTTTCAGGGTGGGCAGGGGATCCCACTGGACTCCCACCGAGGCAAAGTCCCTCCCAGTCTTCCCAGGGTAGGTCTCCTGCAGGCAGGCGTCAGAAGAAATCACCGCTTTTTCAAGAAGAGTAACAATCCTTCCTTTTTATCCCAGCCAACCCTTCCCAAATCCGGGCAGGTGGTGGTCCAGTTTCTACTTCTGGGGACACAGTTGAGGCCTCCATAGGCTGTGATTGGGCTAAAGCCCCACAGATGCTTGTAACAGACAAAAACCCAAGGGGGCTGCTCCTCACCTCAGGCCACTGCTTGGGCCCATATACCACATAGCTGCTTGTCTTAGTTATCTAGTGCTGTTATAACAGAAATACCACAAATGGTTGGCTTTAACAAAGAGACATTTATTCTCTCACAGTCTAAGAGGCTAGAAGTCCGAATTCAGGGCACCAGCTCCAGGGAATATTTTCTCTTTGTGTCCATTCTGGGGGAAGGGCCTTGTCAGCTTCTCAGCACAGGAAACCTGGGTCCAAAGGATGAGCTCCCCTCCTGGTTCTTCATTCCTGGTGGTATGAGGTCCCCCTGTCTCTCTGCCCACCTCTCTCTTTTATATCTCAAAAGAGATTGACTCAAAATACAACCTTGTAGACTGAGTCCAGCTTCATTAACATAACTGCCTCTAACCCTGCCGCACTGACATCATAGAGGTAAGATTTATAACACATAGGAAAGTCACATCAGATGACAAAATGGTGGAAAATCATAAAATCCTGGGAATCGTGGCCTAGCCAAGTTAACACACATTTTGGGGGGATACAGTTTGATCTATAACACTGCTCATGGGCTAAAGCTGTCTAGTGACTCCCCCTGGTCCCCCACTTCACCTCAGTCCTCCCTGAACCTCACTCCCCTCCTCTAATTCTCATAGAATCCTGTAGTGTCTACTTCTTAGATATATCTGGAACCCACCACACTCCTCCCCACCTCTGTTGCAGTCACCCAAGTCCTGGCCCACGGTTCAGCCCTGCTCTTACAGGTCCACTGCTGTAGTATTTGTTACTAGCTGCCATTGAGTTGACTCCAACTCATTGCGACCCCCGTGTGTCAGAGTAGAACTGCGCTCCATTGGACTCTCTCTGGCAGTTATACCTGTAAAGGGCTGGAGGACACGGGAGCAATGAGGCTGAATAATGAAGTAGGCTCAAGAGTTGGTTTTGTTGTGGTTGTTGAGAGTATACACAGCAGAACACATACCAATTCAGCAATTTCTACTTGTACAATTCAACGACATTGATAACTTTCTTTGAGTTGTGCAACCATTCTCACCCTCCTTTTTTCAGTTGTTCCTCCCTCATTAACATAAACTCCCTGCCCCTAAGCTTACTATCTAACCTAATTACCATTGTCAATTTGATCCCATATAGATAGATCTTAAAAGAGTACATTGCTCAAGGAAAACATTCTTTACTTGTTAAGCTAAACTATTGTTTGGTTTGAAGAAGACTTCAGGGCTATTTTTGGTTTAAGGTTTAAAGATTATCTCAGGGCAATAGTTTCAGGGGTCTATCCAACCTCCATGGCTCCAGAAAGTCTGAATTCCAAGAGAAAGGAGTTGGGTTTTTTTGTTTATTTTTCAAAATGAGAGAAATAATAGCTTTTTTGTATGCTCGTGAGAATGATTCATTCAAGGAGGAAAATGAGATGACTCAGGAGAGAGAGGGAGCATTTGCTGGGGGGCGCTTCCTTAAGGGAGTCCCTGGGTGGTGCAAACAGTTCATGAGCTTGGCTACTAACAGAAAGGTTAGAGGTTTGAGTTCACCCAGAGGTGCTTTGGCAGAAAAGGCCTGGCGATATATTTACTGAAAATTAGCCATTGAAAACTCGATGGAGCACAGTTCTACTCTGACACAAATGGAGTGGCCATAAGTCGGAGCCGACTTGACGGTAACAGGTTACTGATTGTTCTTGTGGGTGGAGATGGGATCTGCCGTCCACATGGGGAGGGGCTGGACTTGGCGAGAAGCTCAGACTTTCATCCCCAGGACTAGGAAGGAAGGAAAAGAACATGAGCACAGATGCAGAGGGGAATATGGCTGGCGCCAAGGGTGTCTTCTGTTGGGTTCTGTGTGCACAGTGAACTGGGTGGCCAGAGAGGATGGGGGAGGGAGGAAGGCGTGACAGAAGACAGCCAGCCGGGAGAGCAGGAGAATGACAGGACCAGGGGCTCATCGTAGGGTTGCTGGCACACCAAGTGCCTGCCCGGGTGAGGTGAGCAAGCATGAATTTCCACTGAGACAGGGTCAGCATGGGCGAGTCCCACCTTCAGTCCCTCTCCCTCCTTTTAGGCATCCCCAGAGCGCCCCTCCTTGCGGGGGGGTGGCAGAAGAAAATGCCACCTGGGCAGGTTGTATCTGAAGCAGGAGAGACCCGGATAAAGGTCACCTTGGCCCCTTCTGCATCCTCCCAGTACCCTTGGGGGCTCTGCTGGCATGTGCTGTGGGCCCTCGTTCTCCTCCTGCCTGTGTCACACCCCAAGCCCCAGCCAAGTTTACTCTGTAGGGGCGGATTTCAGCTCAACATAAGAAAAAGTTCAAAGCTATCTGACCTTGGAACTGACTGCTCGACATGGTAGCCCTTCCCTCTCCTTGGAGGTGTGTAACGGCAGCTGGGAAAGGCATTAGAGAGAGGCATAAGCTTTGGATTGGGGGAGGAGCTGCATTAGTTGACCTGGGGGTGAGTCTGCAGACCTGCATTTCACTTCAGGCTCAGACACTCTCCAGCTGGGTGATATAAGCCCAGTCCATTCATGTCTCTGAACCATAGTTTCCTCATCTGTAAAATGGGAATGATGATCTAGTTTATAAGGCCGCAATGCGGGTTCATTGAGGTCGTGCTCGGCACACAGTGAGCACTCAGTAGCCATCCATTACTGTTTCTTTCTACCTCTACGAAATTTCAGTCTGAAGTAAACAACCAGTGTGAGAAAGAAACAAGGTCCCCAGGTGGCACATGGTTTGTGCTTAACTACTAACCTAAAGATAGGTGGTTTGAACCCACAGTAGCACCATGGCAGAAAGGCCTGGCAATCTGTTTCCGTTAAGATTGTTGTTGTTAGTTGATGTTGAGTCGATTCTGGATTCTGACTCACGATGACCCCATGTGTGCAGAGTAGAACTGCCCCCTAGGTTTTCAAGGCTGTGACCTTTCAGAAGCAGATTACCAGGCCTGTCTTCTGAGGCATTCCTAGTTGTTTGGACCACCAACCTTTCAGCTAGTAGTCAAATGCTTAATTGTTTGTGCCACCCAGGGACTCCCCATTAAGATTACAAACAATAAAACCTTATGGAGCAGTTCTACTCTGTAACACATGATGTCACCATGAGTTGGAACTGACTCATTGGTAATGGGTTTGGGTTTTCTTTTGGTGAGAAAAAGAGATGGGACTTGTGTCTTAGTGAGCAAGGAAAGAAGATAGGGCTGGAAAGGTGGGGTGTCTGAGGTGGCTTGGCTTGCTGAGCAAATTAAAGGTAAGAATGCTTTCCCCTAAGCATTGGGCATTGAGTATGGGTTAGGTTTGTGTCTGAGACTGGCTCTGCCACCTGGAGTTGGTCCCAGCTGAGTCAATGCTCTGCAGAGTCCTCCAGTGGAGACTCTTTCCAGTAATCCCTGACATGTGCAGAAGCCTTGTAGTTTCCAAAGCCTTTTTCTATATACTGTCTCCTTTGATCCACCCAACAATTCCCACCCATGATAAGAGTATTATTATTCTCATTTTTCAGATGAGGAAACTGAGGCTAGGAGAGATCAGAGAGCTGGGACTTAGGCTCAGGTCTTCTTCTCCTGATCCCGTCAATGCTCTTTTCTTGAAGCCAAGCTGCTGCTGCTCCAAGTAAACCAGGCCCCTTAACAAACTCACCAGGTAACTATGGGCAGTTTGGTGCCTCCGAGCCCCAGGGGTCCCATTTGCACTACAGAAGATGGGTCTGGGTGCTCTCTTGTTTTTTTTTTTTAAATAATATGTTACTGTGTTTTTGGTGAAAATTTACACAGCAAATTCAGTTCCCATTTAACAATTTCTATACAAATTTTTTGGTGACATTGGTTACATTTTTCACAGTGTGCCAACATTCTCATTATTTCCGTTCTGGTTGTTCCTTTTCCATTAATCTAGTTTTCCTGCCTGCCCTTACCTTCTCATCTTTGCTTTAGAGTAAATGTTGACTGGTCTTATACAGATGATTTTTTAAAGGAGCACAGTACTCATGGGTGACATTGTTTATTTTATGAGCCAACCTGTTGTTTAGCTGAGAGGTGACCTCTGGGAATAGATTGCAGTTTCAAGCTTAAAGGGCATCTCAGGGTGATAGTCTTGGGGGTTCTTCAAGTCTCGGCTAGTTCAGTAAGTCTGGACTTTTGAAGAATTTGAGCTTCATTCTACATGTTTCTCCTATTCTATCAGGGTCCATCTACTGTGGCCCTGATCAGAACAGTCGGTAGTGGTAGCCAGGCACAGGCACTACTCCCTTGGTTTTTTTTTAAGACTCTGGGCTAGCACTCCTTGGCATTCTATCCTTTAGGAGCAAATTTGGGGACTGTCTCCTCCAGTCATGAACAGGGGTGAATGGGAAGGCCCTGGGAACAGAGAGACCAGGAGGGCGCCCAGCTCCTTCCCAAGCAACCTCCAACCTTGGGTTTGATTGCTCCACACTGTAGGTGTGGCCACCCTGGGGCCCAGAACAATGTTCCAGGCTGGCACGGCAGGGACTCGGTGTCCCCATCCCTGCTGCCCAGGTCCCCTCACCAGCATGCCTGGCTGCTCCCCAGGGAGCAGGGCAAACAAGCCTCTATTGATTCCTGTTCGTGGCTAGAAGAATGTCCCTTTGTTGAGCGCGTCTGCCTCCTCCTCTCTGTGCCCTTGCCCACAGGAGAGGTGTTCAGGTAGAGAGCAGCCTGGCCACACTCCTTCCCTGAGGACCCAAGAGGGAAGCAAGGGACAGAGCACCATCCCAGCTCCCTGAGGATGCCTTCCCATCCTGTCATCTTCTTCTCTGTCCTCTGTCATTTCCCAAACCTTCCCTACAACTTCCCAGGACCTCACCATCCCTGTCATTGCTCATGGAAGCCCTGCCCCAGATCTCTCTGTGTTAAAATCCTCCCCTACTCTTAAGATCCCGTTCAAATGCCCGCTGTTCCATGAACCCCCATGTCATGGATTGAATTATGTCCCCCCAAATATGTGTGTATCAGTTGGGCTGGGCCATGATTCCCGGTGTTGTGTGATTTTCCTGTATGTTGTAAATCCTGTCTCTATGATGTTAATGAGGGAGGATGGGCAGCAGTTGTGTTAGTGAGGCAGGACTTAACCTAAAGGATTGGATTGAGTCTTGAGGCAATCTCTTGAGATATAAAAGACAGAAGCCACCAAGAAAGCAGCACCAGAAGCAGAGCATGTCTTTTGGATACCAGGTCCCTGCATGTGAGAAGCTCCTCAACCAGGGGAAGATTGAGGACAAGGACCTTCCTCCAGAACTGACAGAGAGAAAGCCTTCCCCTGGAGATGACACCCTGAATTTGGACTTTTAACCTACTTTACTGTGAGGAAATAAATTTCTCTTTTTTAAAGCCATCCACTTGTGATATTACTGTTATGGCAGCACTAGATGACTAAGACCCCCCACTAGAATGGGAACTT
The DNA here is from genome assembly GCF_024166365.1 of Elephas maximus indicus. NCBI lineage: Eukaryota > Metazoa > Chordata > Mammalia > Proboscidea > Elephantidae > Elephas > Elephas maximus. Next base: position 82,616,178 of record NC_064821.1, read on the forward strand.
GTTGGGGGGAAAAGAATCTGGCTTATTCACTTCTGCACCCCTGTGCCCAGCCCGGGACTTGGCCCAGAAGAGGTAGATTAGAGTGTTGATGAACAGATTAACTAATTTCTTCTAACAACACTACCTCCTCCTAGTTACCCAGGCCTGAATCCTGATCACCTATGATGAAATCCCAATACCTGGTTGGTCACAAGCTCTGTTCGTTTTTCTTGGAAATAGTCACCCTAAATCCTTACCTGCGGAGCTTTAGTCCTCCCCAGTTTGACATCAATCTACCCAATCACCTCCTTCATGACCCCTTCCTTTTGCTGGCCTGGACCTTCGACTGAGAGAGAATATACCTATTTTAACCCTCTGGGGCAGTTCTACTCTGTCCTGGAGGGTCGATGTGAGTCAGAATCAACTCCATGGCACACAGTAACTACAACATTTTATCCCTATTTGCTGAGCCATAGGAGTCCCTGGGTAGTGCAAATGGTTAAGCACTTGACTGGCTGAAAGGTTGAAGGTTCAAAAACACCCAGAGGTGCCTTGGACAGGCCTGGCAATCTGTTTTTGAAAGATTACAGCCTTGAAAATCCCTATGGAGCAGTTCTGCTCTGTAACGCATGGGGTCACCGTAAGCTAGAGTCAACTCAATGGCAACTAACAACACTGAGCACATTCTATTACTGCCATTGCTCTAGGAACTGGGGTGCCCTAGGGAATGAGACAGACAGACCCCGCAAGAGGTAGACAACCAATAAACACGTATACAAATGACTAAATAATACAGCATCAAAGAGTGCGGTAGGTACTATGGAGAAAAGCAAATAAGGTGGGGAGAGGGAGTGAAGAAGAGAATGCGTGTGTGAGGCTGGAGCTGAGGGAGTGACATAGAGTTCGGTTCCCACTGAGTGTGGTGGGAAGCTGTGTGCTCATTCGTCCCTACTGGGTCCCTCACCTAAAATGTCCTCCCCAAGCCTCTCCGTCTAGCTCAGTCAGACTAGGATTTCAGGACCCAAGGCCAGTCTCACCATCATCCTGAAGCCTTCCTTGTTTACTGCAGACCACAATCATCTCTCCTTCCAAATTCCAAAAATTGCTCCGCTGCTCTTGGGTCTTAATGGTCTACACTGCTCAGATTCGGATTCTCAAACATTTCCCAGCACCCACTATGTGTCTGGCACTGTTCTGGTGCCACACATAGGTGACTCATCAAATCCTCATTACATCCCCAAGAGGTTCATATTATGCTTGATTTTTGCAGATGGGTAAACTGAGGGTCTGAGAGGTTAAGCAATTTATCTGTGGCCTCACATATAAGAACGAATGGGCAGTGTCTGCTCCCACAAGTCCAACCCATTCTTACTGGACCATAGCAACTTCTCCCTTTAGGTACTTGGTTCTGGTGTCAGGGTCTGCCCTAATTTCCTTTCCCCGTCTTCTCTTCAACAACGTCCCTCTGATTCCAGGGACAGGGGCAGGCACATTGCCTTTCTCTGCCTTCCCTACCAGTGTGATATGCCACTTGAGGAGCAAATGAGCACACCATCAGCACACCCACAAGGGTGACAGCCTGGGGCACAGGCACCCAAGGGTAGGCACTGCCCCCCACAGCTGTCTGCTCTCCTGAGATGAGAGTCAGGGAAAGAGTTAACTCTAACCAACACCCTCACTCAAGGCAGCCACCCAGTTATCCAGCAGAACCAGGGCCTGATGCTTTTGGAAAAGTTGCCAAATCTTAGGACTGACTGTATTATTGTAAACTTGACTCTCTCTCCCAGGCATTTGGCCTGATGACGTGGGAAGAGTCATAAAGTCCTTTGCTGCTGTAACCCTTCACTGGCACTAGTCAAAGTTCCTTTTTTAAATTGAATTAGGGATGTCAATGATAGTAATAAACAATAAAAGCTGCCTTTACGGAGGCCATGCAGAGTGACGGAAACCCTGGTGGCATAGTGGTTAAGTGCCACGGTTGCTAATCAAAAGGTTGGTAGTTCGAATCCACCAGGCACTCCTTGGAAACTCTATGGGGCAGTTCTAGGGTCGCCATGAGTCAGAATTGACTCAACAGCAATGGGTTTGTTTGTTTGTTTTGGTTTATGCAGAGTGAAAGGAACCTGTGTGACACTTTCCATCCACTATCTTATTTAATCCTGGTAAAAACCATAGGGGTGGTTGTGATTGTATTCCCATTTTACAGATGCAGAAACTGAGTCTCAGATAAATCAAATTTCCAAAGAGCTGATAAATGCCAGAACTCAAAACCTAGTCTAAAACTACATCTGTTGCACATTAAAGTCATTTACTCAACCTCTGCAACCAGTTCTGCCACCAGGTGCTCACATGATCCATCACAGGCAGTGGGCTGTTGAGAAAGGGCTTAGTTAGTGGGGCTCCTCAAAGAGTAGTGCTGCGACCAGGAAGCTCAGGGCATTTTGAAGACACTGAGCTTGACATTAGGAGCCCTGGGTCCAGATCCTGGCCCTGTCTCCTCCCAGCTGTGTGTCTTTGCTCACGTTGCTTACCTTCTCTGTGTCTTCCTTTCCTGTGAAATAGGATGATAGTAAGGCCTACCTCCCCGGCCTGTTGTGAGAATGAAGCGAGACGATGGTTGTGAAGTAGTTCTGCGGCAGTGAGGCAGTTCTGCGGCAGTGAGGCAGTTCTGCGGCAGTGAGGCAGTTCTGAGGCAGTTCTGAGGCAGTGAGGCAGTTCTGCGGCAGTGAGGCAGTTCTGAGGCAGTGAGGCAGTTCTGAGGCAGTGAGGCAGTTCTGAGGCAGTGAGGCAGTTCTGTGGCAGTGAGGCAGTTCTGTGGCAGTGAGGCAGTTCTGCGGCAGTGAAGCAGTTCTGAGGCAGTGAAGCAGTTACGCTCAGTGTATTAGTATCCATTCTCCAGGCTTCTAGGACCGGTAAACACTGGAGAATCAGGAGCAACACCTGGGGAAAGGGGAAAGGAGGGTGCTAGGTTGGGCCTTCTCTGGGGAGAGGCAGGTGAATGTCTTACTCAGCCATCCTCCCATGACAAGAGGAACCTGCTAACTAGGTCACCTTGCAATAGAAGAGAGCTATTCTGGGATCTGCCTGATGCCTCTCTGAGCAGGACCTGGGGTGCTGGGCTATTTCAAGGTAGCACAGAAAATTCATCCAGCAGCTCTGTCTTGGATCCTGACCCTGCATGTCTTGGTCCTCAAGAGGCCCAGAGCCCTGGTGGGCACCTTGCTGGTACTCTCTGTAGGGCTGCCCTGGGGTAGGGGACATCACAGCATGGCCTTACCCACACCCTGGAAACCACCATCTCAGGAAGTTGTGGGTGAGGACAACAAGATACCATTGTTGTTACATGCCATGGAGTCAGTTCCGATTCATAATGACCCCATGTGACAGAGCAGAACTGCCCCATAGGGCTTTCTAGGCTATAATCTTTACAAAAGCAGATCACCAGGTCTTTCTCTCTTGGAGCTGATGGATGGACTTGAACCACCAACCTTTCAGTTAGCAGCAAAGCACCTAACCATTGTACCACTCGAGCTCCGTAGGTTTGCATTTCAGCCTGTCTGTGGTCTCAGCTCTTGAACACAACAGCTCTGGGACACCAGGCAATTTGCTTTACCATTCTGGGCCTGCTTTCCTCACCTGTAGAATGGGGGCATGATGGTGTTCATGTTCTAGGACTGTTCTGAGGGTAAATGAGATCACTACATAAAGCACAAAGCACAGGGTCTGGTCCTGAGGAAGCAAACAAAAAACCAAGCCTGGTTGCCGTTGAGTCGAGTCAATTCTGAGTAGAACTGCCCCATAGGGTTTCCAAGGAGTGGCTGGAGGATTTAAACTGCTGACCTTTTGGTTACTAGCCAAGCTGTTAACCACTGTGCCACCAAGGCCCCAAGGAAGTGCTTGCTAAATGCACACTGCTGCTAGCTGAGCTTCTGGGGCATTCCACACTGCAGTGGTGACTGTGGGAGGGCAGGGACTTGCTCAGCATGCCTGAAAAGGAGGCTGTATGCTGCAGGATTGGGTGAGGGGTGAAGAGAAAGATAATGGTGGAGAAGTCGGGGCGTTCAAGGCTCTGGCTTCGGCTTGCTGAGCAAGTAAAGATAAGAATCCTTTCGGAAGGAACCTGGCCTATGAGGTCAGACAGACCTGGGTGAGAATTGCTTAGCTCCATGCGCACTGGACATGGGTCCCTTTGTGCCAGGCACATGACTGTGCTGAATTTCATGTGGCTTTTCTGCACATTAGGGGTGGAAACCCCTTCTATGGTTCTGGCAAGGACTACCGTACTGTACTTGTTGCTGTCAGCCAACTCCGACTCATAGCAACCCTACTGGACAGAGCAGAGCTGTCCCATAGAGTTTCCAAGGAGTGCCTGGTGGATTTGAACTGCCGACCTTTTGGTTAGCAGCCATACCTCTTAACCACTATGCCACCAGGGTTAAGACTAAGAGAGGTAACTAATTCAAAGCCTTTAGCATAGTACTTGGCACCTAGCAAGCACTCAAGAGACGCCAGCTATTACTGCTGTCTCATTTCATCCTCACTGCAGCCCTAGGAGGAAAATGTTATTCTTTCCATTTTATAGATGAGGAAAAGGAGGCCCAGGGAGGTTAAGTAATTTATCCAAGGTCTCACAGTTAAAAAGCAGTTTTGTTATGAACTACGTCTTCATCTACCCTAAGAATAGAAGAACTAGAAGGTGCCCGGCTACCACTACTGACTGTTCTGATCAGGGCCACCACAGATGGACCCTGACAGAACGGGAGAAAAATGTGGAACAGACCTGAATTCTAAAAACAAAACAAAACAAAAACAAACAACGACAAAAAACAGACTTGCTGGGCCAATTGAGACTAGAGTACTCCCTGAGACTACTGCCCTGAGGTACTCCTTAAACACTGAACAGAGGTTTAAAGCCTCTGAGGTCACATTTTAGGTAAATCACAGATTGGCTCACAAAATAAAAAATATCACCTGTGAGTATTGTGGTCCTTTAAAAAATCATCTACGTGACACCGAATGGTAAGCAATTACTTTAAAACAAAGATGAGACTGTAAAGGGGCAGGGAAACCAGAACAACCAGAATGGAAGTATTGAGAATGTTCCCTCTTTGTGAAAAGTGTAATCAATGTCACTGAACAATTTGTGTAGAAATCACTGAATGGGAGCCTAAACTGCTCTGTAAACCTTTATGGGAAACACAGTAAAATATTATTTTTAAAAGAAGTTCTAAAATTGCGGTGATGTTTGCACGATTTTGCGAACATACTAAAAACCACCGAACTGTACACTTTAAAGGGATGAATTGCATGGTATGTGAATTATATCTCAGTAAAGCTATTTTTTTTAAAGCTATTACAATAAAAAAATTATATAAAATCATCTCAGACTTTAAGAAAAAGACGCAATTTTGCTGCTATTTGAATCCATCCAGACTATAAGATCTGTACTTTTAACCACCACTCCTGCCATTTTGAAGTCCAAACCCCCATATGTGACCTTGTTTGGAAATAGAGTCTTTGAAGATTGGAGATTTATCAGTTAAGTTGACACGAGGTCATACTGGAGCAGGGTGGGTCCTCATTCAATCTGAGTGGTGTCCTTTTAATAGAGGAGAAGAGACACCAACACAGCAAGAGACGCAGGGGGAAGACGGCTGCTCTGTGAAGATGGAGGCAGCAATGGGAGTTATGCTGCAGTGGTAAGCCAAGGACTGCCCGGGGCTCCCAGAAGCCTGAAGAGACAATAAAGGATCTTCCCCTGGAGCCTTTGGTGAGAGCACGGTGCTGCTGATCCCTTGATTTCGGGCTCTCAGCCTCCGAAACTATCAGACAATACATTTCTGTTCTTCTAAGCCGTCCAGTTTCCGGTACTTTGCTATGGCACCCTAGGAAACTAATGTAACTTCCCGTGCATGGCACGTAGCAAGTGCTCAGTAAAGCACGCAGATGCACGTACACCAACAGTGCCTAGTGTGGCCTGGTCACAGGGTCGGCCGTCAGCGATGGCAGCTGTTGCTGTTTTCGTTGTTATTCTCATCATGGCCATGGTTCAGAATTTCACTGGACATTATAAATCTTAAGAACGACTGGTGAAAGTACAGAGTGTTCTAAGATATTAGAAAACGCAATAATCCCACACTTATGGAAATTGTCAAAAAGAATAGGCGAAAAAAACAGAGTCATAAACAACTGCCCTGCAGCAGTCCCTGTAGTTACAAAAACTGGAACATATATATATATATATATACACCAAACACTAAGGGAATGGGTTAGGTAAATTATGGTTGACCTCTTTGAAGGAAATTACACTCCCCTGAAAACGATGATGATATATGCCTTAACGTAGCAGATGTTTATTATACAATTATCATTAAACGGAAAAAAAAAAAGATACAAAATTCTATTTCTGCTCTAATTATACCTCTATTAAAAATATCAACTGCCTGTAGCGAAGAGCTGAGAGGGAATATGTAAACAGTTGATTTAATAAATGTTGGAATTGAGGGTTTCTGTTTTATAATTTATTTAATCATTTTACTGTAATTTATTGAGCACTTACTAAGTGTCAGTCACCATCTTAAGCACGGTTATTAGTGCGAATTTATTAGGCTTCTGGAAAGCTTAATAAGAAAAGACATTTTATTGCCTTTTAGAAGATTCTGGGGGCAAACAGTCCAAACCTGGTGTGGTAGCTTCATGGTATCAGGGACCCCGGCTGTTTCTGTCTAGTGGCTCTGTCATTCCTAAGGAACTACCCTATTCTACATGGTCCAATAGGAGCCCTGGTGGCACAGTGGTTAGGAGCTATGGCTGCTAACCAAAAGTTCGGTGGTTCGAATCTACCAGTGGCTCCTTGGAAACACTATGGGGCAGATCTACTCTAGCCTATAGGTTGCAATTAGTTGGAATCGACTTGACAACGATAGGTTTGGTTCGGTTTTATATGGTCCAATAGGGCGTGCCACCATGATTACATTCCAGCCAGCAGGAGCAGAAAAGGCGTGACTGGAAGTTGCTCACACCACTTCCACTCTAACGCACCACTCAAAACTTTGCCACTTGGCTACCCTCAACTGTAAGGGAGATTGGGACATGTCATTACTTTGGGAGATCGTGGGCCTGGCTAAAAAAACAGGGGCTTTATTACAGTAGATCACCACCCATCGGTCAGTGTGTCATACTGTGGAGGCTTGTGTATCAACGCATAGCAATGATATTGGAAGTTACGCCACCTATATTTCAAATACCAGAAGGGTCACCCATGGAGGACAGGCTTCAGTGGAGCTTCCAGACTAAGACAGACTAAGAAGAAAGGCTTAACGATCTACTGAAAATGAGCCATGAAAACCTTATCGATCACAACAGAATATTGTCCCATAAAGTACTGGAAGATGAGCCCCCGAGGTTCGAAGACACTCAGAATACACAGTGGCCACACAATAGACTCTGGCATACCAACGATCGTGAGGATGATGCAGGACTGAGCAATGGTTTGTTCTGCTGTACGCGAGGTCACCATGAGTTGGAGCTGACTCAACAGCAATTAACAGCGACAACGTGACTGTAGAAGAAAGGGAGGACAGCAAATCGGGGGCCACTGCTGCAGCTTGCCTAGTAGGTAAGTCAAAGTCACAATTCTCGAAGAGTCCTCCATCCAGTGAGAGACACACGATGCCAAGAAATAATTACAAGACAGTCCGAGAAGGGCTATGACTGAGTTATGAGGTCCCTGGGGATGAGATGGCCTACACTGCCTGGAGGGAGTTAGTGGATCCATCTCCAAAGATTTTGCCCTCACTGGGAGCCTCCAGGAATGAGTCCCACCCTGTTTGTACCACAGGGCACTGCACCTGCCTTCCCCATCCCCAGGTCTGATTGATCTGAGCAGGTGATGAGGGGCACTCCTGCCCAAAGCTGGGACCACCTAGGGCCTTACGGAAACTTGTATGCAAGGGGTGACACTTGTCTGGAGTCACTGGAATCCTGTCCCCTGAAGCTTCTGCTGCTAGGGTCCCTGGAGACATCCTGGACCTGCCGTTTGTATTGATTGTTTATTCAGCCCGTCCTTCGATCTGTGAGGTGCTTCTGCAGCTTCCAAAAAAAATCCATCACCAACCACCACCTTCTTTTTTTTTTTTTTCTTTTCGTTTTTTGGCTTAAAGCAGCTACGTGAGACCAAAATAAGTTGAACTAATTCAGGGGTCAAGACAAGTTAACAAGCAGTTTTGCTGAGATTTGATTCCAAGTGGAATTTTTTTCCCCAGGTGCAATGAGAAGCCAGGAGGGGAAGGTTTCCAGGCAGAGAATCAGCAGTGTATAAATCTGGAAGCCTTTTATTTCTGTTAGTGGTTTATTGATTATGCAACAAAATGACCACCAAGAAGAAAAAATACTTCACAAAGGCAAAGGAGGGACCAGGGCCTGATAGCTGAAGATGGAGCTCCTGACAAGGAGGCTGGAGTTCTGCCATCAAAGGCAGGCCTGGTTTCTGCTTTGCTGTGTGATTCTAGGCATACCAGGAGATCTCTCTGGACTTGTTTCTTCAATTCTAAGAGAAAATCCCACCACTTGTCTGTCGGTTTGTTGTACTGTGGTGGCTTGGGTGTTGCTATGATGCTGGAAGCTATGCTGTTGGGATTTCAAATACCAGCAGGGTCACCCATGGTGGACAGGTTTCAGCGGTGGACAGACTAGGAAGAAAGACCTGGCAATCTACTTCTGAAAATTAGCCAACGAAAACCCTGTAGATCACAACAGAATATTGTCCCATATAGAAGCCAGCACAACTTGTCCAAGGCAAGGCCATGAAAGCACCATAGACACATTGAAATTCCTTGAGGGACTGGATTACTGGGCTGAGGACTGTGGGGGACCATGGTCTCGGGGAACATCTAGCTCAACTGGCATAACATAGTTTATAAAGAAAATGTTCTACATTCTACTTTGGTGCGTAGCATCCAGGATCTTAAAAGCTTGTGAACGGCCATCTAAGATACTCCTCTGGTCTTACCCCATCTGGAGCAAGGGAGAATGAAGAAAGCCAAAGACACAAGGGAGAGATTAGTCCAAAGGACTAATGGACCACAACTACCATAGCCTCCACCAGACTGAGTCCAGTACAATTAGATGGTGCCCAGCTGCTACCACCAACTGCTCTGACAAGGATCACAATAGAGGGTCCTGGACAGAGCTGGAGAAAAATGTAGAACAAAATTCTAACTAAAAAAAAAAAGACTAGACTTACTGGTCTGACAGAGACTGGAGAAACCCCAAGAGTATGGCCACCGGACACCCTTTTAGCTCAGTAATGAAGTCACTCTTGAGGTTCACCCTTCAGCCAAAGATTAGACAGGCCCATAAAACAAAATGAGACTAAAGGGGCACACCAGCCCGGGGGCAAGGATGAGCAGGCAGGAGGGGACAGGAAAGCTGGTAATGGGGAACCCAAGGTCAAGAAGGCAAGAGTGTTGGCATGTGGTGGGGTTGGTAACCAATGTCACAAAACGGTATGTGTACTAATTGCTTAATGAGAAGCTGGCTTGTTCTGTAAACTTTCATCTGAAGTACAATAATAAAAAAAAGAAAAGAAAAATCCCCCCAACCAAAAAAAAAAAAAAAATATATATATATATGTATATATATACTGTCCCCTATAGTGCTGGCAGATGAGTCCTCTAGTTTGGAAGGCACTACACAATAGCAGTAACTATGGATTCACACATACCCATCATGGCAGAAGTGGCACAGGACTAGGCAACATTTCATCCTTTTATACATAAGGTTGCAATGAGTCGAAGCCAACTCAACAGCAGCTAATAACCACAAGAGAAAATCAAGTGTATTTAAGTAAAATTTTAAAACCACAGCAATATCTGCAAAAACTTTAACACACCACCTGATCCAGGCCCCAGCTGGATCCTCATGCTGTGATTCATCAAGCATTTCTCCCCTTGACTCCTCTCTCTCCCCACCCCCATGCACGATTGGCCTCCACAGCATATCTGAGTCCATCCACTTCTCCCACCACCTTGGCTGGCCTTGCCCCTGTCCTAACTGGTCTTTCTGCTGTTATTTTATCTCCTTCCAATCTGTTCTCTACAAAACAACCAACATACTCTTTTTAAAAATCAGATCATAACAGATGAATCCTGATCAGAAGGGGAAAACAATGTGGAACAGAATTTTAAATTCTCACAGAGTCCAGACTTACCGGACCTATTGAGCCTGGAGGAACCCCTGAATCTATAGCTCTGAAAAAATCTTCAGACCATGAACTGAAATCATCCCCTGAAAAACCAAAACCCGTTGCCGTCTAGTCGACACCAACTCATGGCAACCCCACAGGACAGAGTAGAACTGCCCCATACAGCTTCCAAGGAGCTGCTGGTGGATTAGAACTGCCAATCTTTTGGTTAGCAGCCAAGCTCTAACCATCAGGCATCCAAGTCAGCTTTAAACTAAACAATTGTTTAGCTAAATTAGTAAAGAATGTTTGCTATGAGTATTGTGTTCTTTTAAAGAATTACCTATATGAAATCAAATTGCCAACAGTAACTCCAAAGCACAGATGAGATAAAGATTAGGAGATAGTGAGTCTAAGTCAATGGTGGTGGAACAACATGGGCAGAGATAGCGAGATGGTGACACAGCTTGAAGAAGGTAGCCAATGTTACTGAAATGCACATGTAAGTATCGGATCATGTCATTTCCCTGTTTAAAACCCTCCAACGTCTTCCCATTGCACCTTGAAAAGAAGAATACAACTCCTTCCTCACTAAGGCTCCCTGATCGGGTTCCTGCCTTCCTGCCTCCCCACCCAGTCTTGCTCCAGCTGCACTGGGCTTCTTTCTGTTCCTCATGCACAACCAGGTTGTTCCCCTTCCAGGCCTTTGCACTGGTGTTCCCTCTGCCTGCATGCTCTGTCCCGATTTTCAGATGGCTGGTTCCGTCTTGTCATTCAGGTCTCAGCTAAAATGTCACCTCCTCAGAGAGACCTTCCCTGAACCCATCAAAGCAGCTACCTTCTCATTTGCTGCCATATAATCCTATTTTCATTCTCTTCACAAATCAGAGACTGATATTTTTCTTGCTTGTGCATTTGTTTCCTTATTTCTTGCCTGGATCCCCACCGGAATGTAGTTGGTATGTGTCTTAGGCTGGGTCTCTAGAGAAGCAAAACCAGTAAAGTGTACAAATATCTATATAGAGAGATTTATATAAAGGAAATGGCTCATGAGGTTGTAGAGGCTGGAATGTCCGAAATCTGTGGGTCAGGCTGGAGGCTTCTCCTGATTCACACAGCCGTAGGGGCTGCTGAAGCCAATATCAGCAGATCAGACAGCAGGGTTCTTGCTTACAGGCTGTGAAGACCAACAAATCCCAAGGTCAGCAGGCAAGACCACAGGCAAGCTGCTAGCTCAACTCCCAAGAACTGGAGGTCAGACAAACAGGAGCCAGCTGCAGGATCCAGAGCAAGCAAAAGCCCACGAGCCTTGCCAGAATGTCCGCTTATATTCGATGCAGGCCACACGCCCAAGGAAACTCCCTTTCAACTGATTGGCAACTCACAGCAGATCACATTATGGAGGTGATCACATTATATCAAATCTCCTCATGGAGGTGATCACATCATCATACCACTAACAAACCATTGAGAGTCATGGCCCATCCAAGTTGACACACAACCCTAATCATCACACCATGAGAACAGGTGTTCTCCATTGCTGTTTTCCAGCTCCTAGAACAGTGCCTGACATATTGAAGGTGCTCAACAGATATTTGTTGAGTGAATGACTGAGTGAATAAATAAATGATTTTGTTGAAACTCAGTCAGGGCCAGGCCTGTGCTAGATCCTGGATCCTGGGTAAGACATGGTTCGTGGCCCTGGGGATCTCACAGTCTAAAACACAAAGATTTATACTGAACCCCCTGAACAAAATAGTGGCATGATGAAGAGCATGGGCTATGGAGCCTGGGTTCAAATTCTGGCTCTGGTCTGTAATAGCCGTGCATGTAAAGCACTTAGACAGGTTCCTAGAACATATATGCTCAGTGAATGCCACTTGTATTATTAGCCTACAGGCCATATAAGGATACCCAAGCCACACACCTTCAACACCAATGTTTAAGGAATAAAAAAATCACGTATTTATTCTCTTATTTCTAAATCACTCACTGTAGGCCTTTGGAAGGGAGCACGAGAAGGGACAGGGTGTTTTAGGGAAACTTCAATAAAAGAAAAGCTAATATTGACCGTCTCAGGCACTGTGCTAGCTGCTCAATATCCACTATGTCATTTCATCCTCCCAACAGCCCTATGGGGGCTATTTTATAGATGAGGAAACTGAGATTCAGAGAGGTGAAATTATTTGCTCTGTGTAACACAGCTAGTAGGTGGCAGAACCAAGAATCAAACCCAGGTCTGACTGGAGTCACATCGTACACCCACGTCCCCACTCCCCATCCCTGCTATGGTTGGCTTGGGCTCTGGCCTTGAGCCCATAGGCTACACGGGTGGCAGTAAAACAGGGTAGTCAGGAGCTGGGATGTGCAGGTAGAGGGACCTGTTTCAAATCCTTACTCAGGGTGAGACCTTGGGTAAGGCTCCATATCTGAAAAATGAGGGTGAACAGTTTCTGCCTCACAGGTTGACCTCTGGGACAACATATGCCCAACTCTCAGGATGGCGCCTGGTGAAGGGTGAGCTGTTGGTAAATGGTCTTTGACTGAATTCTTGGTGGAGTCTTTGTCAGGGTGAGATGAGTTGAGGCTGCCCTGTAAGAGCTGAGAGTCAGAGTTGTTTTTTTCCCAAAATTCCTTAAGGGAGGATCAAATCTGGAATTCTACAACAAAGCACCCATGTGGATGGGAATTCTGAGGAAGGAATAGATAGCCAGGAGGATAGATAATTGACATGTGAGGTAACTGAGGCTCAGAGAGGGGGAGTGTCTTAGCTACCTAGAGCAGTCATAACAGAAATACCACAAATGGGTGGCTTTAAAGAAGAGAAATTAATTTTCTTACAATTCTGGAGGCAAAAAGTCCAAATCAGATTTTCAGCTGTGTTTATTCCTTCCTTGTTGGTAGCCCCTGGTGTTCCTTGGTTCCTTGGCTTGTAGACGATCCTCACATGGCATCTGTCTTCCCCCATGTGTCAGTCTCTGTGTCTAGTGTTCTCTTTTTATAACTCAGAAGTGATTAGGTTTAGGACCTATGCTACACTGGTATGGCCTCATTAACATAACAAGAGAAAAACTCCTATTTCCAAACAGTCATATTTACAGATACAAAAGTTAGGATTTCAACATATATTTTAGGGGACACAATTGAATCTATAACACTGGGTCATAGATAGTGGTGACAGAGCTGGCTGGAGCCATGACTGTCCACTCCCAGCCCCGTCCACACAGAGGACTGGGTAGGAAAGAACCAGAGAAAGGGGGCTCCCCTTCTACCAGCCTATGCTGCCTCCAATTCCATTCTCATGGGAGAGCTGGCGTTAGACGGCTTGAGCTGCTCGTCGGTGACTTCAGCAGCCCCTCTCTGGGATCTTAGGCAAAGCCAGGCTCATTCAGACTTCAGGGTTTAAGTCTTCAGAAAGGACACACTCAGCAGTCCTTGGGACCCAGCCCCTCTTCACCCCCCGGCTCCTGCCCTAGTCAGGCCTACCCTTTTGCTCTCTGGCTGACCAGGGTTGTAGAATTGGCTCTGCCACTTATTAGGTGTGGGCAAGTTGCTCAACCTCTCTCAGCCTCAGTTTCTGTAACTTTTTTTTTTTTTTTAATTTTTATTAAGCTTCAAGTGAACATTTACCATTCCAATCAGTCTGTCACATGTAGGTTTACATACATCTTACTCCCTTTTCCCACTTGCTCTCCCCCTATTGAGTCAGCCCTTTCAGTCTCTCATTTCGTGCCAATTTTGCCATCTTCCCTCTCTCTCTATCTTCCCATCCCCCCTCCAGTCAAGAGTTGCCAACACACTCTCCAGTGTCCACCTGATTTAATTAGCTCACTCTTCATCAGCATCTCTCTCCCCCCCACTGACCAGTCCTTTTCATGCCTGATGAGTTGTCTTCGGGGATGGTTCCAGTCCTGTGCCATCAGAAGTTCTGGGGAGCATTGTCTCTGGGATTCCTCTAGTCGCAGTCATACCATTAGGTATGGTCTTTTTATGAGAATTTGGGGTCTGTATCCCATTGGTCTCCTGCTCCCTCAGGAGTTGTCTGTTGTGCTCCCTAACAAGGCAGACATCGATTGTGGCCGGGCACCAACTAGTTCTTCTGGTCTCAGGATAATGTAGGTCTCTGGTTCATGTGGCCCTTTCTGTCTCTTGGGTTCTTAGTTGTCGTGTGACCTTGGTGTTCTTCCTTTGCCTTTGCTCCAGGTGGGTTGAGACCAATTGATGTATCTCAGATGGCCGCTTGTTGGCTTTTAGGACCCCAGGCGCCACAATTCAAAGTGGGATGCAGAATGTTTTCATAATAGAATTATTTTGCCCATTGACTTAGAAGTCCCCTCAAACCATGTTCCCCAGACCCCAGCCCCTGCTCCGCTGACCATTGAAGCTTTCATTTTATCCCGGAAACCTCTGCTTTTAGTCCAGTCCAATTAGGCTGACCTTCCTTGTTTTGAGTGTTGTCTTTCCCTTCACCCAAAGCAGTTCTTATCTACTGATTGATCAATATAAAAAAACCCTCTCCCTCTCTCCCTCCCTCCCCCCTTTGTAACCACAAAAGTATGTGTTCTTCTCCGTTTTTTCTATTTCTCAAGATCTTATAATAGTGGTCTTATACAATATTTGTCCTTTTGTCTCTGACTCATTTCACTCAGCATAATGTCTTCCAGATTCCTCCATGTTATGAAATGTTTCAGAGATTCGTCACTGTTCTTTATCGATGCGTAGTATTCCATTGTGTGGATATACCACAATTTATTTACCCATTCATCCGTTGATGGACATCTTGGTTGCTTCCAACTTTTTGCTATTGTAAACAGAGCTGCAATAAACATGGGTGTGCATATATCTGTTTGTGTGAAGGCTCTTGTATCTCTAGGGTATATTCCGAGGAGTGGGATTTCTGGGTTGTATGGTAGTTCTATTTCTAACTGTTTCAGATAACGCCGGATGGATTTCCAAAGTGGTTGTACCATTTTACAATCCCACCAGCAGTGTATGAGAGTTCCAATCTCTCCGCAGCCTCTCCAACATTTATTATTTTGTGTTTTTTGGATTAATGCCAGTCTAGTTGGTGTGAGATGGAATCTCATCGTAGTTTTAATTTGCATTTCTCTAATGGCTAATGATCGGGAGCATTTTCTCATGTATCTGTTGGCTGCCTGAATATCTTCTTTAGTGAAATGTGTGTTCATATCCTTTGCCCACTTCTTGATTGGGTTGTTTGTCTTTTTGTGGTTGAGTTTTGACAGAATCATGTAGATTTTAGAGATCAGGCGCTGGTCTGAGATGTCATAGCTGAATATTCTTTCCCAGTCTGTAGGTGGTCTTTTTACTCTTTTGGTGAAGTCTTTAGATGAGCATAGATGTTTGATTTTTAGGAGCTCCCAGTTATCTGGTTTCTCTTCATCATTTTTGGTAATGTTTTGTATTCTGTTTATGCCCTGTATTAGGGCTCCTAGGGTTGTCCCTATTTTTTCTTCCATGATCTTTATCGTTTTAGTCTTTATGTTTAGGTCTTTGATCCACTTGGAGTTAGTTTTTGTGCATGGTGTGAGGTATGGGTCCTGTTTCATTCTTTTGCAAATGGATATCCAGTTATGCCAGCACCATTTGTTAAAAAGACTATCTTTTCCCCAATTGACTGACACTGGTCCTTTGTCAAATATCAGCTGCTCATACATGGATGGATTTATGTCTGGGTTCTCAATTCTGTTCCGTTGGTCTATGTGCCTGTTGTTGTACCAGTACCAGGCTGTTTTGACTACTGTAGCTGTATAATAGGTTCTGAAATCAGGTAGAGTGAGGCCTCCCACTTTCTTCTTCTTTTTCAGTAATGCTTTGCTTATCCGGGGGTTCTTTCCCTTCCATATGAAATTAGTGATTTGTTTCTCTATCCCCTTAAAATATGACATTGGTATTTGGATTGGAAGTGCATTATATGTATAGATGGCTTTTGGTAGAATAGACATTTTTACTATGTTAAGTCTTCCTGTCCATGAGCAGGGTATGTTTTTCCACTTAAGTATGTCCTTTTGAATTTCTTGTAGCAGAGTTTTATAGTTTTCTTTGTATAGGTCTTTTACATCCTTGGTAAGATTTATTCCTAAGTAT
Source organism: Elephas maximus indicus (assembly GCF_024166365.1). NCBI lineage: Eukaryota > Metazoa > Chordata > Mammalia > Proboscidea > Elephantidae > Elephas > Elephas maximus. Next base: position 82,632,448 of record NC_064821.1, read on the forward strand.
TTTATCTTCATGGGGGCTACTGTGAATGGTATTGATTTGGTTATTTCCTCTTCGGTGTTCTTTTTGTTGATGTAGAGGAATCCAAGTGATTTTTGTATGTTTATTTTATAACCTGAGACTCTTCCAAACTCTTCTATTAGTTTCAGTAGTTTTCTGGAGGATTCCTTAGGGTTTTCCACGTATACGATCATGTCATCTGCAAATAGTGATAGCTTTACTTCCTTCTTGCCAATCTGGATACCCTTTATTTCTTTGTCTAGCCTAATTGCCCTGGTTAGGACTTCAAGTACGATGTTGAATAAGAGCGGTGATAAAGGGCATCCTTGTCTGGTTCCCGTTCTCAAGGGAAATGCTTTCAGGTTGTCTCCATTTAGAGTGATATTGGCTGTTGGCTTTGCATAGGTGCCCTTTATTTTGTTGAGGAATTTTCCTTCAATTCCTATTTTGGTAAGAGTTTTTATCATAAATCAGTGTTGAACTTTGTCAAATGCCTTTTCTGCATCTATTGATAAGATCGTGTGGTTTTTATCTTTTGTTTTATTTATGTGATGGATTACATTAACGGTTTTTCTGATATTAAACCAGCCTTGCATACCTGGTATAAATCCCACTTGATCAGGGTGAATTATTTTTTTGATGTGTTGTTGGATTCTATTGGCTAGAATTTTGTTGAGGATTTTTGCATCTATGTTCATGAGGGATATAGGTCTAAAATTTTCTTTTTTTGTAATGTCTTTACCTGGTTTTGGTATCAGGGAGATGGTAGCTTCATAGAATGAGTTGGGTAGTATTCCATCTTTTTCTATGCTTTGAAATACCTTCAGTAGTAGTGGTGTTAGGTCTTCTCTGAAGGTTTGGTAGAACTCTGCAGTGAAGCCGTCTGGGCCAGGACTTTTTTTTGTTGGAAGTTTTTTGATTCCCGTCTCAATCTCTTTTTTTGTTATGGGTCTATTTAGTTGTTCTACTTCTGAATGTGTTAGTTTAGGTAGATAGTAATTTCCCAAGAATTTATCCATTTCTTCTAGGTTTTCAAATTTGTTAGAGTACAATTTTACGTAGTAATCTGAAATGATTCTTTTAATTTCATTTGGCTCTGTTGTGATGTGGTCCTTCTCGTTTCTTATTCAGGTTATTTGTTTCCTTTCCTGTTTTTCTTTAGTCAGTCTAGCCAATGGTTTATGAATTTTGTTAATTTTTTCAAAGAACCAGCTTTTGGCTTTGTTAATTCTTTCAGTTGTTTTTCTGTTCTCTAATTCATTTAGTTCAGCTCTAATTTTTATTATTTGTTTTCTTCTGGTGCCTGATGGGTTCTTTTGTTGCTCACTTTCTATTTGTTCAAGTTGTCGGGACAGTTCTCTGATTTTGGCTCTTTCTTCTTTTTGTATGTGTGCATTTATCGATATAAATTGACCTCTGAGCACTGCTTTTGCTGTGTCCCAGAGGTTTTGATAGGAAGTATTTTCATTCTCGTTGCTTTCTAAGAATTTCCTTATTCCCTCCTTGATGTCTTCTATAACCCAGTCTTTTTTCAGGAGGGTATTGTTCATTTTCCAAGAATTTGATTTCTTTTCCCTAGTTTTTCTGTTATTGATTTCTAGCTTCACTGCCTTGTGATCTGAGAAGATGCTTTGTAATATTTCGATGTTTTGGATTCTGCAAAGATTTGTTTTGTGACCTAATATGTGGTCTATTCTAGAGAATGTTCCATGTGCACTAGAAAAAAAAGTATATGTTGCAGCAGTTGGGTGGAGAGTTCTGTTTAAGTCTATGAGGTCAAGTTGGTTGATTGTTGTAAGTAGGTCTTCCGTGTCTCTGTTGAGCTTCTTACTGGATGTCCTGTCCTTCTCCGAAAGTGGTGTGTTGAAGTCTCCTACTATAAATGTGGAGGTGTCTATCTCACTTTTCAATTCTGTTAAAATTTGATTTATGTATCTTGCAGCCCTGTCATTGGGTGCGTAAATATTTAATATGGTTATGTCTTCCTGATCAATTGTCCCTTTTATCATTATATAGTGTCCTTCTTTATCCTTTGTGGAGGATTTAAGTCTAAAGTCTATTTTGTCGGAAATTAATATTGCTACTTCTCTTCTTTTTTGCTTATTATTTGCTTGATATATTTTTTTCCATCCTTTGAGTTTTAGTTTGTGTCTCTAAGTCTAAGGTGTGTCTCTTGTAGGCAGCATATAGATGGATCGTGTTTCTTTATCCAGTCCGTGACTCTCTGTCTCTTTATTGGTGCATTTAGTCCATTTACATTCAGCGTAATTATAGATAAATAAGTTTTTAGTGCTGTCATTTTGATGCCTTTTCATTTGTGTTGTTGGCCATTTCGTTTTTCCACATACTTTTTTTTGTGCTGAGACGTTTTTCTTAGTAGATTGTGAGATCCTCATTTTCATAATGTTTAACTTTATGTTTGTTGAGTCGTTACGTTTTTCTTGGCTTTTTTCTTGAGTTATGGAATTGATATTCCTTTTTGTGGTTACCTTTTTATTTACCCCTATTTTTCTAAGTAAAAACCTAACTTGTATCCTTCTATATCGCCTTGTATCACTCTCCATCTGGCAGTTCAATGCCTCCTATATTTAGTCCCTCTTTTTGATTATTGTGATCGTTTATCTATTGATTTCCATGATTTCCTGTTATGTGTATTATTTTGTTTATTTATTTATTTATTAGAATTAATCGTAATTTGTTTGTTTTTGTGCTTTCCCTATTTGAGTTGCGTTGATATCAGGACGTTCTATTTTGTGACCTTGTATTGTGCTGGTACCTGATATTATTGGTCATCAGGCCAAACAATCTCCTTTAGCATTTCTTGCAGTCTTGGTTTAGTTTTTGCAAATTCTCTAAACTTGTGTTTATCTGTAAATATCTTAATTTCTCCTTCATATTTCAGAGAGAGTTTTGCTGGATATATGATCCTTGGTTGGCAGTTTTTCTCCTTCAGTGCTCTGTATATGTCATCCCATTCCCTTCTTGCCTGCATGGTTTCTGCTGAGTAGTCTGAACTTATTCTTATTGATTCTCCCTTGAAGGAAACCTTTCTTTTCTCCCTGGCTGCTTTTAAAATTTTCTGTTTGTCTTTGGTTTTGCCAAGTTTGATGATAATATGTCTTGGTGTTTTTCTTTTTGGATCAATCTTAAATGGGGTTCGATGAGCATCTTGGATAGATATCCTTTCGTCTTTCATGATGTCAGGGAAGTTTTGTGTCAGGAGTTCTTCAACTATTTTCTCTGTGTTTTCTGTCCCCCCTCCCTGTTCTGGGACTCCAATCACTCGCAAGTTATTCTTCTTGATAGAGTCCCACATGATTCTTAGGGCTTCTTCATTTTTTTAAATTCTTTTATCTGATTTTTTTTCAGCTATGTTGGTGTTGATTCCCTGGTCCTCCAGAAGTCCCAGTCTACATTCTAATTGCTCGAGTCTGCTCCTCTGACTTTCTATTGCGTTGTCTAATTCTGTAATTTTATTGTTAATCTTTTGGATTTCTACATGCTGTCTCTCTATGGATTCTTGCAACTTATTAATTTTTCCACTATGTTCTTGAATAATCTTTTTGAGTTCTTCAACAGTTTTATCAGTGTGTTCCTTGGCTTTTTCTGCAGTTATCCTAATTTCATTTGTGATATCTTTAAGCATTCTGTAAATTAGTTTTTTATATTCTGTATCTGATAATTCCAGGATTGTATCTTCATTTGGGAAAGATTTTGATTCTTTTGTTTGTGGGGTTGGAGAAGCTGTCATGGTCTGTTTCTTTATGTGGTTTGATATGGACTGCTGTCTCCGAGCCATCACTGGGAAACTAAATTTTCCAGGTAATCAGCTAAAAAAAAATGCAGTCAGATCCCTATCTGAATTCTCCCTCTGGCTCAGGGTATTCGAATGTTAATGGAGCCGCCTGGGGAGGGTGGGGGAGGGATCAGAGAGCTAGGAGTGTAGCACCACAGAATATAGAGCTGATCCCCGCCTTCACGCTCCGCTCCCGTCCGCCAAAATCCCAGCGGGACGGCTCCCCAGCTGGGACGCTGCTCTCCCCGCTCCGAGACCAGTCACTTCCTCCCGGGGACTTCTCCCTCCGGTGCGCCGCACCTCTCGCGCGAACTGGGTGGGCGTCTCCCGCACGAACGGCTGGGCCCGCCCCCGGGGTCTAGTCAGAGGAATATGACTGGACCCCGCGCTCACGCCCCACCCGCGCGCGCCTAAGTCCCAGCGGGACGGCTCCCCGGCTGGGACGCTGCTCTCCCCGTTCCGAGACCAGTCACTTCCTCCCGGGGATTTCTCCCTCCGGTGCGCCGCCGCACCGCAAGCGCGAACTGGGTGGGTGTCCCCCGCACGAACGTCTGGGCCCCCCTCGGGGTCGCTTTAGGGAAATATAGCTGATCCCCACGCTCGCGCCACGCCCGCTTCCCGCCAAACTCCCGGTGGGAGGGCTCCCCGGCTGGGACGCTGCTCTCCCCGCTCCAAGATCAGTCACTGCCTCCCGGGTGCTTCTCCCACTGGCTGCGCTGCTACGCCACCCGTGCCAACCAGCTAGATGCCCTCCCGGGATGGGTTCGGGGGGGTAGGGCTGGACCCCTTGTCTGTGCTGTCTTTCCCCCTGGGCTCTGCCCAAGCACGGGCTCTGAAGGTCACCTGCCTGGTACGCTGGCTCCTAGTTCTGAAAATGAACGCTGTCTGCCCATATTTGTTCGTTCTCCATCTCTAAGTCTGTGTTTGTTGTTCAGAGATCGTAGATTGTTATGTATGTGATCGATTCACTTGTTTTCCGAGTTTTTGTTGCAAGAGGGATCCGCGGTAGCGTCCACCTAGTCCGCCATCTTGGCCCCGCCCCCTCCAGTTTCTGGAACTTTAAAGTAGGGAAAACAGCACTCACCTTTGCAGAGTTGTAAAGATGAACTACACTTACATATGGAAAGTGCTAGCACAGCGGCTTGGACATGGCAGGTAGATAGTAAACGTTAGTTTCCTTCCTTCCTCATTTCCATGCCCCACACTCACACCAAAAGCAGCCTCCTAAACATCAGCTGTGGTTATGCCACTACCCTCCTGAAAAACCTTTTACTCTGAGATGGCCTCTGAGATAATGCCAAAATTCTCTAGCTTGACACCTGGGACCCCCAAGCTATTTTTACTCACTTGCTTTTCTGCCACCTCTTTATAACTAATGTGTTACCAACTTAATAAGTGTCTAGGGCCAGTGGCATCACCAGGGTTGCTGTCACTTAGCGAGGTAACTCATGGTGTCACTCCCCCACAACAGACCACCTCCTGTACCAGACCATACAGAATCCTTAGTAATGTTTTTTGTACTAATGTTACTTGTGAATCATAATTCCTGTATATCACTGCTTCTTTTCCTTTAATTACTATGTCATTCTCAAAAAAGTTATTGATATAGGTTCACAAATATTAATTACCACAATATTGTAGCTAAAACACCAGAAAATTTGACAAAATCAGCAACTATAAAACACCAGCAGCAACAAAAACAACAGCCCGTGATTGTAAGCGTGCAGACGAAACCACGTGATTAGAAGCATCACTGTAATTGGGCAATAATGACACCTCTGACCAGAGTGCATTAGAAGGTTCAAAAAGTAAATCTGCATAGAGTTTTAGCCTTGTAGGTATATCGATACTTGTAAGCTGGGCTTACAAAAATTGTTTTTGCTGTGATAACTAACTACAGGGATATTTTTAAAGAAATAATAATAAATTTTTACTGAAACACCGCACAAAAATTTTATAAACAGTCATTTTGGTGGTACCCCCTCTGACAGTGTTACCCAGTGCAGTCCGCCGCACCCCACGCACCCCTTAGTGATGTCACTGTCTAGGCCTATTTTCAAAAATGTTACATATATATCCCTGTCTTGTAGACCCAACACAGTAACATATTAAGGGTTCTGAGACCCTGCAGGAAAAAAACGCTGTTTAACCTTGTTCAACCCAAAAGTTTCCAAATAATTTGACCATAATATCGCACAGAACATGTTTTTGTTTCCTGAATGCCGTTAGTGATTTCCTGCCTGCATGCCCTGTGGAGGCTGGTCTTTCTTTCCACAAAGCCCTCCCCCCTGCCCTGGCTTCATCGCTGGAGGCTCCTCCTGGGGGGGGGGTAGAGTGGGGCATTCCCTCCTCTGGGCTCCCTCAGCTCTGTGTACATGCCCCTCCCCTAGCTCTGCTACCCCAGCCTGTGGGTGCCCTGCCAGGCTGCCAGCTCTCCCTCTTGCCTCGCCAGCACCTGGCCTCCCTTGCGTCTCCTTCCCCTACCCACAAGGCCTGTTTAAGTCCTATTTGTTCCATCAAAGACCACCTCCTCTAAAAACCTCTTCTATATTCCTCAGTCAAGAGAAAGCTGTCTTTTTTCCTCTTGCTTTTGGAATCAGAGTGAAAGCTCGCTGAGGGTAGGATTCGTATTTTTGGTCTCTCCACAGTGCTCTGCACACAATAGGTACTCAGTAAATGCGTGTTTTTCATTAACTCAACCATCATTTATTGAACGCCTACCACATGCACTACGCTGAGTGCTGGGGTACAGTGGGAAACAAGACAAACAGTGAGGGAGGTGGGAAAAAGCAAGGACTCTGGAGTCTTTAAAACCAAACCCAAACTCATTTCCGTTAAGTTGATTCCAACTCATAGCAACCCTATAGGACAGAGGACAGAGTAGAACTGCCCGACAGGGTTTCCAAGGAGCAGCTGATAAATTCAAACTGCCGACCTTTTGGTTAGCAGCTGAACACTTAGCCACTGTACCACCAGGGCTCCTGGAGCCTTCAGCCAGGGATCAGATCCTGGATTCACCACTTATTAGCTGTGTAGCCCTGGGCAAGTTGCTTGGCCTCTCTGTGTCTCAGTTTCTTCATCCATAAAACAAGAAATGATATAGTATAAATCTTTAAGGGTGTGTTAGTCATCTAGTGCTGCTATAACAGAAATGCCACAGGTGGGTGGCTTTAACAAACAGATGATTATTCTCTCACAGTCCAGTAGGCTAGAAGTCCAAATTCAGGGTGCCAGCTCCAGGGAAGGCTTTATTTCTCTGTGCACTCTAGAGGAAGGTCCTTGTACAATACTGGGAATCATGACCCAGCCAAGTTGACAGATATTTTTAGGGGGCACAATTCAATCCATGACAAAGGGTTACTGTGAGGAATAAATGAGATGATATATGTAAAGTGCCAAAAACAGTGCCTGGCACATGTAAAGGCTGTACATGTGTCAGAGCCCTGGTGGCGCAATGGTTAATTGCTCGGCTGCTAACCAAAATGTTGGTAGTTCAAATCCACCAGCTGTTCCTTGGAGCCCTATAGGGCAGTTCTACTCTGTCCTAGAGGGTTGCTCTGAGCTGGAATCGACTTGACAGCAACTGGTTTGGTACATGTGTCAACTATTATGCTGTAATACTGTAAACGGTTTTTGCCTCACAGAGAGTATAGTTTAGTAGAGAAGATAGACGTTGAGTAATTACACAAACAATTTAACTACATTTTTGATAAGTGCCAAGAAGGACAAGTACAGCGCACAATGAGAGTATAAAACAGATGGCCCAGACTTGTCCAGGGAATCAAGGAAGCCTACTCAGAAAATGTGCCGTTTAAGCTAAGACTAAGAATGAGCAGGAGTTGCCAGGCCAAGGGAGGATTGAAGAACATTCCAGGCAGAGGGAACAGCATGTGCAAAGACAGAGAGTCAGAAAAGACGTTGGCATTTTTGAGGAACTCAGAGGCCAGAGTGACCAAAGTGCAGAGGGATAGGTGAGCTTGACAAGGCCCCAGTCAATGCTGGGCCTTGCTGGGCATGATAAGGATTTGGGGCTTTATCCCAGGAGCATTGGGAAGCTTTTGAAGGTTTCAATCAGGGGAGTGGCCTGATCAGATTTGCATCTAAACAGACCATTCTGGTTGCTGGTAGAAGATGCTGGCAGGAGATTAGCGTAGTGGTCCAGGTGAGAGGAGAACGTGGTTTGGGCTCTGGGGAGGAAGAGAAATGCATGTGTAGAGAAACGCTTAGGAGATCAACAAATGACAGGAAGAAGTGAGTCATTGGCATAGGTGGCAATAAGAAGAGAGAGGTGTTGAGAATGAGTCTACCTAGATTTATGGCTTGAGCAACTAAGAAAAGATGGGGCAGGTTTGTGTCTATGACTGTGTGTGTGTACGCATGTGCACACATGCCCATGTGTGTACACACTCACATGGAGGGATATGTGATGAGTTCAGTTTGGACAGTCTTGAGTTTAGGGTTGCAAATGGAGTTAATAGTGTTGAGATTTAAGGGGAGTAAAAATAGTACATAAAGTCAATTGATACTATATTAAGAATATAAAAGTAGCTAAAGTACTTATAGGTTGAACAGAGACTTTGGGTTGAGATAAAGTGTGTTTTTTTGTATTAAAAAAAGCTGGATCCTTGCCCTTTTTTTATTTTTATTTTTTCAAATATAGAAGAGTTTACAAATGGAGACAGGTTTTAGCACAAAGTAGATGTGAGTGGGGAAGGAAAAGAAAGCAAGTTCAAGGATTGGAAAGTGCTGGAAAGAGATCTATAAGTCAACCCAACAAGGCCTCTCTAAAGGACAGCCATTTGGGTTTCAGTAAGATAATTGAGAGATTCTAGAGTTTCGACTTTGAAATATACACAAATGGTAACTTTCTGTCAGCTTTAAATTTATACATTAAATGTTATTGTTGTTAGTTGCTGAGTTGATTCTGACTCATGGCGACCCCATGTGTGCAGAGTAGAACTGTCCCATAGGGTTTCCAAGGCTGTGAAGCAGCTGGCCAGGCCTGTCTTCTGAGGTGCCTCTGGGTGGGTTTGAAAGCCAATCATTTGGCTAGTAGTAACTGTTTGTACTACCCAGGGAACCCATACATTAAATAATTAAGCTAAAATATTTTTTAAAATATATAATATTAAATAAAAGTTAAAAATGAATGAGATCAATAGAAAATCAATAGAAGAAAATTGTAACAAAAAATTTTCAGGTCATTCCTAAAGCAGTAACTTATTAACAGGAAGAGATAAATTTAAATGCAGTTATGAAGAGACCCCTGGAGCGCTGGATAATCCAGTTAGTAAAGAGGAGTGATTTACATGAACACGTCAGAAAAAAATTAGATTTTTTGCTGATTTGACACAAAGTACGCAACTGCCTGGAAAACATAAAACTTAGGATGCGTCACTACGAACGGGCACTGATGACAAGCTGGATAGTAAGCATCACCGGGTAAAACAGGACTTAGGATTAACCATCACACAAGAAAATTTAAAATGCCTTGAATTATTATCGCTCATATTTGAAAGAAGCTTGATAGAAGTTTTCTCAGGTCTGACAACATTCCTATGATCAAGAGTAAGTTGTTTATCTGAAAGAAACTTTTCTAAATTATCAATAATTTTTTTTTTTTTTTCTCAGTAAACCACGCTGGGGAAAAGCCTAGACTGGCTCTCTCTTCTCTCTGTACCCTTCGCCCTTGCGTAGATTCGGATTCACGGAGACTCCCTGCGTTACAAGGAGAACGGGTCCAGGCTCCGTAGGGTTTTCTCGGCTGTGAGCTTTACAGTAGCAGATCATCAGGTCTTTCTGAAACACAAATTTTTGTCATATACGAAAAGGCAACCAAAGACAGTGCAGCCCTAAATGTAGGAAATTATAGAGGTATGTCAGGCAGGCAACTACTAAGAAACATTAGGTGCTTTTCTGGATTCTGTGAACTTTGAAATATTTGTCAACTTTTAAAATTTTATAATCTGTTGAATTGACGGCAGCGGGTTGTGATTTATTCTGTCATTACAGATAAACTTTCATTTTTACAACTGTATTAGTTAGCTATTGCTAAATACTGTTGTGTAACATACCACCCCAGAACTCAGTGGCTTAAGAGCACAATTATTTATTTGCTTGGATTTGCAGGTCGGCTGGGGTACTGCAGCTTTATGCCGCAGCATCTGGGAGTTGGCTGATCTAGGTTGGGAGGCTGGGCTCAGCTGGACGGCTCTGCTCCACCCGTCTCTTACCCTCCTCCTGGGACCGGCGAGCTAACCAGTGGACAAGAGGCCAAGGGCCAACTGCAGAAATAGTATGCTGTAATTTCCACCCCATTCCATTGGCCAAAGCAAGTCACGTGACCAAGTCCAGCTTCACACCAAACCAGACTCATGGCACGTGTTGCAGAGCAGAACTGAGCTCTATAGGGTTTTCGTGGCTATAATCCTCACAAAGCATTTCGCCAGGCCTTTCTTCTTTGACTGCTGGATGGGTTCGAACTGCCAACCTTTAGGTTAATACTAGTCAAGCGCAATCCATTTGCAACACCCAGGAGGGTGAAAATATACCCTGTCCCTTTAGTGGCCGGAACTGCAAAGTCATACGGCAAAGGTGTAGACACAAGGAGGAGTGAAGACTTGGACTGGATAATGCAATTTCCCGCTGTACCTAATTTTATACTTGTAATTTGGTAATCTTACCTCAAGCTTCCACAAAAGCTGGATCTGCCTCTGGCTGCTGTGCTCTTTAATGGTGCCCATGCTAGCGACGGGGTGGCTGCTCTAACAAGGAACATTCTGCAAAAAAGAGCTTCATCAGTATTTTGAAATACTTGCTATAACAAAGTTCTGTTGAACTCAAAGTCCACGTACATCATTTCAAGCATTTCATTCCTCAGTGAAGGAGAATGAAGTGCTCTTAGACACCCTAAATGAAATTTCAATTGCTGTAAGAGCTTAAATGATTACAAAAAAGTAGTGATAACAATTTGTAGAGGCAATTATTTAAACATTTTGATCAGGAATTTTGTACAGCTGGTTCAAGAACAAAATCTGATCTAAAAATTTATATTCACAGAAGCTCAAATCTCTCAGTAAAAAAACTGAAAATATTTTATTTGAAAGAGTTTACAAGTTCAGCATTTAGTGTCTATAATAATTGTTTTTCAGGGGGACCCCAGGTGCACAGAATTAGATGACCATAATTCTTGGTTTCTAGCACACTCTTAACACTGGCCCATTCATGTCACGCTTTCGTTTAGTTATTTATAACCTTCACATTCCAATCGCCAGTAATTATCAATGCATCTTGATTGCATGTTTGATCAATTTCAGACTATAGAAAATGATAAAAATCTTCAATTTCTTCATCTTTGGCCTTAGTGGTTGGTGCTTAAATTTGAATAATATTCGGATTAACTGGTATACCTTGGAGACATGTGGATATTATTCTATCATTGACAGCGTTGTACTCCAGGATAGATCTTGAGATGTTCTTTTTGATGATGAACATGCCGCCATTCCTCTTCGATTTGTTGTTCCCAGCATAGTAGATTGTCTGATTCAAAATGGCCAATACCAGTTCATCTGAGCTCATATTAATGCCTAGGATATCAATGTTTATGTGTTCCGTTTCATTTTTGACGACTTCCAATTTTCTGAGATTTGAACTTCATATATTCCATGTTCCCATTATTAACGGACGTTTGCAGCTGTTGGTTCTCATTTTGAGTCGTGCCACACCAGCAAATGAAGGTTCCGAAAGCTTGACTCCATCCACGTCATTAAGGTTGACTCCACTTTGAGATGACAGCTCTTCCCCAGTTGTACTTTGAGTGCCTTCCAACCTGAGGAGCACTATATCTATCAAACAGTGTCCCGTAGCTATTTATAAGGTTTTCACTTGCTAAATCTTTTTGGAAGTAGATTGCTGGGTCCTTCTTCCTAGTCTGTCTTATTCTGGAAGGTCCATTGAAACCTGTCTACCAAGGGTGACCCTGCTGGTATTTAAAAAACCAATGGCAAAGCTTCCAGCATCAAAGCAACACACAAGCCACCACAGTATAACAAACTGACAGACATGTGGTGGTTCCTACAGTAGGAACATATAATATTTGTCCTTTTGTGATTGACTTATCTCACTCAACATAATGTTTTCAAGGTTCATCCAAGTAGTAGCATGTATCAGGACTTAATTTCTCTTGATGGCTGCGTGGCATTCCATCGTATGTATGTACCGAATTTTGTTTATCCATTCATTTGCTGATGGACATTTAGGCTGTTTCCAACTTTCGGCTATTGTGAATAGTGCCGCAATGAACACTGGTGTACAAGTTTTTAACTTATAACAGGATATCATGCTGTATAATCTTTTTGAGGTTTTTTGCTTGCTTAGTATTATGTCGTAAGATTGTTTTGTATTTGAGGCGTATCTCTAGTTCATTTTGAATGCTGTACATTACATATTGGGTGTGACTGTATCACAGTTTACTCATCATTCTGTCATTGATGGGCATTTTGACTGGTTATTTTTTCAGCCTTTCCTGTAGGAACAGCCCCAATATTTCTGTGGCGTGTAACACCAAACATTTATTTCTAGCTCTCATTCTGTGAGGCTGGTGGTCGGCTGCAGCTCTGCTGAGGAAGGGTACTTTGCCAACAGGGAAGCTTAGCAAGGGCAAGAGGAAATGAATAATTATGGACAAATAGTGCAATTCATTCCAGATTGTTTCCAGGTACATGGATAGCGCTGTTACGAGTAGAACTGTTGGATCATAAACTATGAACGTTCAGCTTTAGAAGATAATGCCAAACTGTTTTCCAAAATGGTTTCACCAATTTACATTCCTATCAGCAATATGTAAAAGATCCTGGGATCACCTCCTTCTCAATATTTGGTATTATCAGACTCTAACAATTGCAGATTGAAGGGATGTAAAATAGTGTTTCACTGCAGCCTCAATTTACATTTTCCTGGTCACTAATGATGTTGAACAACTCTTCACACTAACTGGCTGTATGTGTGTATGTGTGTTTCCTGATCTCTGAAATGCCTGCTTGTAGCTTTTGTCCATTTTTTTAAAGTTTTCTTTATTTCCTTACTGATTTGTACAGATTTTTAATAAACGTTCTTCGTACTAATCCTTTGTTGCTAATGTGTATTGCGATTTTTCTCCTTTCGGATAATAACTCATCTTTTCCCTTTCTTGAAGATTTCTTTTGTTGTACACAGTTCTTAATTTTAATATGAGCAAGTTTATCAGTGTTTTATTTTATAGTAAATGACTTTGGGGCCTTGTTTAAGGAATCTTTCTCTACCCCAGGCTCAAAAGGCATTTACCTATATTTTCCACTCCGTGTTTTAAGGTGTTATTTTTGAAATTTAATCCTTGGCCCATCCAGAATTGATTTTTGTATATGTTGTCGTGTTAGTTTCCTAAGGGTGCCATAACAGAATACCACAAACTGGGTGGCTTAGAAGTACAGAAATTTATTGTCTCACAGTTCTGGAGGCTGGCAGTCCAAAATCAACATGTTGGCCAGACCATGCTCCCTCTGAACACTCTAGGGGAAGATCCTTTCTGGTCTCTCCCAGCTTCTGGTAGTCCCCAGGCATTCCTTGGCTTGTAGGGGCATCTTCACATGGCTGTCCTTCCTCTGTCTGTCCCTCTCTGTTTCTTCTCTTTTATGAGGACACCACTCAGATTAGACTAGGACCCATTCTACTCCAGTATGACCTTATGTTAACTGATAACATCTTCAAAGACCCTATTTCCATCAAGGTCATGTTCACAGGTACGGGGGATTAGAACTTCGACACATCTTTTTGGAAGGCACAATCCAACCCATAATAGTTGTGAAAGTAATTTTTTCCAGCTGCATTTATTGAACCATCCTTTCTTTCCTCACTGTGATATATCACCTTAGCCAGAAGCCTCAGTCTCATACATGTGTGGGTCTGATTCTGGGTCTCTATTCCTTCTTATTGGTTAACCTGTCTACCCACAGGCCCATGACACACTGTCTTAACTAGTGTAGCCTTGTAGTAAGTCCTGATTTCTGGTGAGGCAAGTCCCTCCTCCCTGCTCTTCTTCAGAAGTGCCCGGTAGCAGAGCAAGTCACTCCAGCTGAGGTCAGAGCAGTGTTGGACAATCTCTTACATAGAAATGAGACAACCGTGATAAAGTAAAAAAGGGCAAGGGGTTCAGAATCACATCTAGGTTGAATCCTAGCTCTGCTCCTTCTAAATGAGTGGCCTGAGGCACGTCAACTTCCCCTCTGAATCCCAGCTTTCTTGTGTAAACACAAGGGTGTTCTGAGGATCCAATAAAACTGAACATGAGAAGAGGTCTCAGCACAGTGCCTGTTTGTTAACCCTGAATGTTCATGAAGTGGAGCTGTATGAGAGCCTAAAATTTAAAGAACTCGGTTTGTGGAAGGCTGCGGTCTACAGCTAGAGCCCTAACTCCATTTTGAGTCTTGATATAAGTTCAGATTCCATTTTAAGTTCTTGAAGTTACTTCCTCAAAGATGTCACTTTGAGAACTAAGGTGTGCCTTACCTAAGCCATGGTATTTTCAATCTCCTCGTATACATGCAAAAACTGGACAATGAATAAGGGTGACTGAAGAAGAATTGATGCCTTTGAATTATGGTGTTGGTGAAGAATACTGAATATACCATGGACTGCCAGAAAAACAAACAAATATGTCTTGGAAGAAGTACAGACAGAATGTTCCTTAGAAGTGAGGACGGTGAGACTTCATCTCACATACTTTGGACATGTTATCAGGAGAGACCTATCCCTGGAGAAGGACATCATGCTGGGTAAAGTAGAGGGTCAGCAAAAAAGAGGAAGACCCTCAAAGAGATGGAGTGACATAGTGGCTGCAACAATGGGCTCAAACATAGCAACATTTGTGAGAATGGCACAGGATCAGGCAGTGTTTTGTTCTGCTGTACACAGGGTCAATATGAATCTAACCAGCTCAACAGTACTTAATAACAAGTCACTTCCCTAATGTTTGCTGACCATTAAACAAACAATGTGGCTATGCTTAGGCAAGTCCAGGCTATGCTTAGATAAATCCAAATAAGCCCATAGAGGGGCAGCTGGCACACAGGAAGAACATGGTTGAAAGTAGATTGACGGCACCTCACAACAACATGAAGTCCTGGTAGTGTAGTGGTTAAGGGCTCAGCTGCCAGTCAAAAGGTCTGCAGTTTGTATCCACCAGCTGCTCCTTAGAAACCCTATGGGGCAGTTCTACTCTGTCTATAAGGTCAGTATGAGTTGGAATTGACTCAACTGCAACGGGTTTGGTTTTTTTTCTTAATACGCAGAGAGGTGCTTACACAAGGAACTTGCTCGGGCATGTCCTTCTTACACAAAGAATTTGCCTGGGTACGTCCTCAATGTTGTTGCTGTTGTTAGGTGCCATTTAATTGGTTCTGACTCATAGTGACCCTACGTACAACAGACCAAAGCACGGCCTCGTCCTGCACCATCCTCACAATCATTGTTATGCTTGAGCACACTGTTGCAGCCACTGTGTCATTCCATCTCATTGAGGGTCTTCCTCTTTCTCGCTGACCCTCTACTTTACCAAGCATTATGTCCTCCAGGGACTGATCCCTCCCGATAACATGTCCAAAGTATGTGAGATGTAGCCTTGCCATCCTTACTTCTAAGGAGCGTTCGTTCATTCTTTTTAGCAGTCCATGGTATAGTCAATATTCTTTGCCAACACCACGATTTAAAGGCATCAATATTTCTTTGTACTTCCTTATTCATTGTCCAGCTTTCACATGCATATGAGGCAACTGAAAACACCATGGCTTGGGTCAGGTACAACTTAGTCTTCAAGGTGACATCTTTGCTTTTTAATACTTTAAAGATGTCTTTTGTAGATTTGTCCAATGCAATATATTGTTTGATTTCTTGATTGCTGCTTCCATAGGTGTTGGTTGTGGATCCAAGTAAAATCAAATCCTTGACAACATTCAATCTTTTCTTCATTTATCATGATGTTGCTTATTGGTCCAGTTGTAAGGATTTTTGTTTTCTTTATGTTTAGGTGTAATCCATACTCTCATCTTCATCAGTAAGTGCTTCAAGCCCTCTTCATTTTCAGCAAGCAACGTTGTGTCAGCCTCATGACACAGGTTGTTAACGCACCTTCCTCCAATCCTGATGCCTCATTCTTCTTCATATAGTCCAGCTTCTCAGATAATGTGCTCAGTACACAGACTGAATAAGTATGGTGAAAGGATACAACCTGATGCATACCATTCCTGATTTTAAACCACATAATGTACCCTTGTTCTGTTCGAAAGACTGCCTCTTGATCTATGTACAGGTTCCTCATAAGCACAATTAAGTGTTCTGGAATTCCCATTCTTTGCAGTGTTATCCATAATTTGTTATGATCCACATAGCTGGATGCCTTTGCATAGTCAATGAAACACAGGTAAACACTTTTCTGGTATTCTCTGCTGTCAGCCAAGATCCATCTGACATCAGCAGTGATATCCCTGGTTCCACATCCTCTTCTGAATCTGGCTTGAATTTCTGGCAGTTCCCTGTCCATGTGCTGCTGCAGGCACTTTTGAATGATATTCAGAAGAATTTTACTTTTGTGTGATATTAATGACATTGTTGGATAATTTCTGCATTTGATTGGATCACCTTTCTTTGAAATAGGCATAAATACAGATCTCTTTCAGTCAGTTGGAAACCGTGGGGGTGTAGTCGTTAAGTGCCACAGCTGCTAACCAAAGGGTCGGCAGTTCAAATCCACCAGGCGGTTTTTGGAAACTCTATGGGGCAGTTCTACTCTGTCCTATAGGGTCACTATGAGTCGGGATCGACTCGACAGCCCTGGGTTTGGTTTTAGGTTTTCCAGTCAGTTGGCCTGGATATCGATGTTTTTGCATTCCATTTCATTTTCGATGATTTCCAATTTCCCTAGATTCACACTTCATAAATTCTACGTTCCGATTATTAACGGATGTTCGCAGCTGTTGGTTCTCATTTTGAGTTGTGTCACATCAGCAAATGAAGGCCCCAAAAGCTTGACTCCATCCATGTCATTAAGGTCGACTCTACTTTGAGAAGGCAGCTCTTCCCCAGTTGTCTTTTGAATGCCTTCCGATCTGAGGACCTCACCTTCCAGCACTATATCAGACAATGTTCCGCTGTTATTTATAAGGTTTTCACTGGCTAATTCTTTTCAGAAGTAGACTACCAGGTCATTCTTCCTGGTCTGTCTTAGTCTGGAAGCTCAGCTGAAACCTGTATGCCATGGATGACCCTGCTGGCATCCAAATACTGATGGCATAGCTTCCACCGTCACAGATGCGTGGGTGAATGTCCTTAATGATTTACTGAAAATGACCAATTGGAAGAACTTACTTTAGCTAGCCAGCCAGAATATTTTTACCGTTAGTTCCTGATATTTCAATATTTAAGCCCTTCGTGGCCTCCTACTGGTGAAGCACTGTGTTGAGGGTCTCTTGACCCTGTGTTTCCCAATTCCTGTATTGTTTTCTCCCTTAATAAACCTCTTTGCTTTAACTTCAAACATGGTGGGGTTTTTTCTGCTTGTTGACAGAGCCCAGAGAAGTTAAGAGACATGCTCAAGGTCACACAATTGGAACGACCTTGTACTGCCTTTTACCCTGCCCAGATTCAAAGATAATTTCTGGATAAATTAGTTTTTCAGTTTCTTTTTTCTATTGTCTCCCCTCCCCCCAAGAAAGAAAAATTCATTTCCGAAAGTTCTTGGCACACCGTACTTCCAGATGACCCCTTCTGCTTTGGCTTTTTCTTATCTGATGGGAACAGAATGAACTGGATGATGGGTTCTCTAACAATGTTGGAGAGGAAGCCAGGTTTATTTAAAATTCCACTTCTTTTGAACAATGGCCCTGGGGCATCCAAAAGCAGCCAGGCCTGGGCACGGCTTCCAGAGAGTCTATGAGGTGACAGTGAAGTGCCTCTGAAACTTGGGAATACGGGCATGAAAGTGGCCCTGAGGGTTAAAAAAGTTACTCTATATAAAATCAGCATGTGAGGCAGGGCCCACGTCTGTCTTGGTCTCTGTCTCCACTGCTCCCACCACAGTTCCAGGCATACAGTGGGTGCTCAGTAAGTATTTGTTGAATGAATAAATGAATATGGTCAAAGGGAAGCACAGTCACCTTGAGGAGACAGGTTGACCTCATTCTAAAGGCATTAACATAGCTGGGGAAATGGTCTGTGGCTCACCAGGGGATTTGGTGATGTCTTACAGGGAGAAAGATCTGAAAAAGAGTATGAAGACATTAAAAGTTACAATAACTTCCGTCCACAGTTGAATGGATAACAAAATGTACTATATACATACAACAGAATACTGTTGTTTGAGTTGATTCTGACTTATGGCAACCCCATGGAATATTACTTAGCCATAAAGAGAAATGAAGTTCTGATGCATGCCACAACATGAATGAATCTTGAAAACATCATGCTGAGGGAAATAAATTAGTCAAAAAAGACAAACACTGTATGCTCCCACTTATATGAGATAAACAAATATATAGAAAACAAAGATTATTAGTGGTTAGCAGAGGTGGCAGGGAAGGGGAAAAAGAGAGTTTTTGCTTAAGGGGCATTGGGTTTATGTTAATGGTGGTGAAATAATTTGCAAAAGGATAGTGATAATGTTGCACAACATGAAGAATATAATCAATGTCACTGAATTTTACATGTAGATATTGTTGAATTAGTGAATCTTTTGGTGTGTATATTTTCACCACAATTAAAAAAAAAGTTATAATAATTAAAGTATGTTGCAATTGGCTCAGAAACTGATGGAGAGAGCAATGGAGTGGAATGGAACAACAAATACACCTAAATATGTAAGGAAATTTGGCACATGAAAAATAAAGCTGAGCCTCTAACTCACTGTACACACGAAAATAAACTCCAGATGGATTAAATATATATTAGTAAAAACAAAACTATAAAAGCACTAGAAGAAAATGTTGGTGAATGCTTTTTTTCATAATCATAGAGTGAAGAAAATCTTTCTAAAACATGACACAAATTCCAGAAGCTATCAAGGAAAAGATGGACAGATATGACTACAGAAATAATTTTAGACTTCTGCACCCACTAAAAACACTGCCGTCGACTTCTGCACAGGAGGAAGAAAACCATACTCAAAGCAAAAGACAAACACTAAACTGGAGAAAATACTGATTTGCTTCCCATATGCCATGGATTGAATTGTGTCCCCCCAAAATGTGTGTCAACTTGGCTAGTCCCTGATTCCCAATGTTGTATGGTTATCCACCATTTTGTCATCTGATGTGATTTTCCTGTGTGTTGTAAATCCCATCTCTATGATGTTGATGAGATGGGATTAGTGGCAGTTATGTTAATGAGGCAGGACTCAATCTACAAGATTCGGTTGTGTCTTGAGCCAGTCTCTTTTAAGATATAAAAGACAGAAATGAGCAGAGAGACATGGGGACCTCATACTACCAAGAAAGAAGAGCAAGAGCGTACATTCTTTGGACTGGGGTCCCTGCACTGAGAAGCTCCTCGTCCAGGGGAAGATTGATGACAACGATCTTCCCCCAGAGCTGACACAGAAAGAAAGCCTTCCCGTGGAGCTGGTACCCTGAATTCAGACTTCTAGCCTCCTAAACTGTGAGAGAATAAACTTCTGTTTGTTAAAGCCGTCCACTTGTAGTACTTCTGTTACAGCAGCACTAGATAACTGCGACAGAATTTAGATAACTAAGACACCATACAACAGCTGAAGGCTAATAATCTATTATGCAAAAAACTCTTACAAATCAACTCAGAAAAATAAAACAAGTACAAAGGAAGAAAAGTAAGCAAGAAAGAAAAAGCAAATAAGAAAACAGAGAGTGGAAAAACACATTTTACAGAAGATGACATGCAAGCGGCCAATAAACACATGGAGAGATGCTTGACTCCTCAGGGAAAAAAATAATGTGACAGTATTTTCTTATGTATCAGATACCCAGTGTTGGGGAGGAGTGTCAAGAGTCCTCTCATTGCATCTGGTGCAAGTGTCAATTAAATTAGGATATTATTTTTGGATAGAAATTAATAAATTTAGATCAAAACTTTACACTTACGTGCCCTTTGATTGGATCAATTCTACCTTTAAGAATTAATCTATATAAAAAATTTTTTAAAAAGAATTAATCAATAGAAATAGTGTAAACAGGAGCCAAGATAAATACACAGGCTGTTCTTTGCAGCATTGTGTGTAGTAACAAAAGATTGGAAATGCGTATCCACTGGCAGAGGATGGAATAATTCATGGCTTGTCGATACTATACAGCTGATAAAAGCAACGAGAGATCTATCTGTATGTGCCAACGCGGAAAGATGTCCAGAGCTTAGTGTTCAGTTTTGAAGAAAAACATGTTGAATAATCTATATATAAAAAACCAAAACCAAACCCCTTGCTGTTGAGTCGATTGTGGCTCATAGTGACCCTAGAGGACAGAGTAGAACTGCTCCATAGGGTTTCCAAGGATTGGCTGGTGTATTCAAACTGCTGACCTTTTGCTTAACAGCCATAGCTCTTAACAGGTGTGCCACCAGGCTTGTTCAATTTATACTTCTTAAATCTTCTACTCTCTCCATGTATATGTATATATAGAAACATTATATTTACATACGATGACTATGTGTGATTATAAATGTCTGGAAATTTACACACCAAAATACTAAAAGTGATTAAGTTCAAGGCAAAGGTTGAAATTCACATTTTATTTCTCTATCGCTTATATTTCTTTTCAATAAGCACATGTTATTTTTGTAACAACTTTAAAACAATTTTTATTAAAAATATTTTAACTGACATTTTAGTTTATATATCAGTGTTTGTGATTGGTTATTTAAAAGTCTGCCCCTAAGGACTGTTAACAAATGGGGTATTCAACTGGACCATGTTTTCCTCCCCTCGCTATTAGAGACTTCCCATCAAGACTCCTGGCTTCCTTCTGAGGCTAAAGTTTGTAAGGACTAGCCTCTTTTTTTTCTTTTTTTTAACTGTGCTTTAAGTGAAAGTTTACAAATCAAGACAGTCTCTCATACAAAAATTTATATACACCTTGCTATGTACTCCTAGTTGCTCTCCCCATGAGACAGCACACTCTTCCTCTCTACCTTGTATTCCCTGTGCCCATTCAGCCAGCTCCTGTCCTCCTCTGCCTTCTCATCTTGCCTCTAGACAGGTGCTGCCCACATAGTCTCATGTGTCTGCTTGAGCCAAGAAATTCACTCCTCACCAGTATCATTTCCTGTCTTACAGTCCAGTCCAATCCCTGTCTGAAGAGTTGGCTTTGGGAATGGTTCCAGTCTTGGGCTAACAGGTCTGGGGACCATGATCTCTGGGGTCCTTCTAGTCTTAGACCATTAAGTCTGGTCTTTTTACAAGAATTTGGGGTCTGCATTCCACTGCTTTCCTGCTGCCTCTGGGGTTTTCTGTGTGTTCCCTGCCAGGGCAGTCATTGGTTGTAGCCGGGCACCATCTAGTTCTTCTGGTCTCAGGCTGATGTAGTCTCTGATTTATGTGGCCCTTTCTGTCTCTTGGGCTCATAACCACCTTGTGTCTTTGGTGTTCTTCATTCTCCTTTGCTCCAGATTGAGACCAATTGACGCATCTTAGATGGCCGGACTAGGCCCTTTTCTGAGAGAACCAGAGAGGCCTCTGGTGCTTGCCTACTCCTTATTGATGAAGTTGGGGTGAACAATGAAGCTACCTTGTTCCATAACCCTTTGTATAACTTCTTAGGGCTGCTGTATGAGGTACCGCAAAGTGGGTGGTTTATAAGAACAGAAATTAATTGTCTCACATTCTGGAGGCTAGGAGTTCAAAATCAGGGTGTCAGTCATGTTTATTCTTTCTGAGAGTCTGAGAATTTGTCCCATACTTCTTTGTGTTGTAGATGCATCACTCTAGTCTCTGCTTCTGTCTTCACATGGTCATCTTCCCTCTGTGACTATTTCTTTTATAAGGACACCGTTTACGTTGGGTTACCACCCATCCTCATGTTGACTTAACTGATAACATCTTCAAAGACCCTATTTCCAAACAATTTACATTCATGGGGTGGGGGTTGGGGGTAAAAACTTCAACATATCCTTTTTGAGGAAATTCAGTTCATAGCACCCTTTCCCGGAGTGTGGTAATTGCAGCTTTCACATCCCACTCCAGACTGTGACCTCCCCCAGGACAGACAGCAGATCCAATGGTTGTCTGTATCCTAGGGGCCAGCACAGAGCCCAGCACGTAAAAGGTTATTTGAACTAACTCATTATTTATTACAAACATAAAAAGCCAGTTGCTGCTGAGTCAACTCTGACTCATGGTGACCCCGTGTGTATCAGAGTAGAATTGTGCTCCATAGGGTTTTCAGTGGCTGGTTTTTCGGAAGTAGATTACCAGGTCTTTATTCCAGCAGCCTATAGGTGGACTAGAACCTCCAATCTTTCAGTTAGCAACGAAGCACATTATCTATTTTAACCACCTACGGTTCACAAATTAACAAACAGATAGATGAAGACAATTCACCCACCAGGCAGATGGTGAAGTCTGGCTATAAAACTGGCATAAGGAAGAGAGAAAAGAGATGAGTAACAAACCACCAATGGCAGGAGGGCAGGAGGCAGAAAGGGCAGCTACTGCAAGGCAATTTACCATATGGCCCTTTTTAAGAGAAGGAGGAGGCCAGCACCCCTTAAACATCTCGGGTAGGGCAAAGGGGGCACGGAGCTTGCTTATCTTAGGAACAGAGGGCAGAGAGGTAGGTGGGATGGAGTTGGGTAGGGGCCAGGCCACGTTATACTCTATTTTCCAAAGCTAGTGGGTGAGGATATAGTCGGTGTTGCTGCTGCTGACATTTACAGTGGACTCCAGGAAAAACTGCATTTGTGATGTTCTGCTAACAAATGGAGACAGCTTAATTAAAAAAAAAAAAAAGTAGCAGCAACTTTCTTTTGCCCAGGAGAAACTGAAAGAATGGCATGAAGTACTTATTTGTTCCTGTATCCCAATTGCCCGGGGCCTGGCACAAAGCAAGGGCTCAGTGGCCGCCTGTAGAAGGAAGGAAGCACGGAAGCGAGGCAGGGAGGGAGAGGGAAGGAAGGGACTGAGGACAATGACTCAAGGACCAGCAAGCTCTTTTCTAGTTTCATGGTGACAGGGGATACTTAGAGGGGCTCCTGGAAGGAAGGCTGCCTCCACTTCACTACCCGTCTTTGGGCTTCCACATTCTTGTCTGTAGTGGGTGCGGGTGTGGGTAGAGGTATCGGAGGAGGAGAGGGAGAATGTTGGACTAGTTCATTGGTTCTGCCCTGGAGCCCCAGAACCCCAGGGAATTCTCAAGATAGAAATGGGTACCATGAGCTATTTTAATACTTCTAAGTGCATAACAGGAAATATTCATTTGCTCAGGATAAGACTACATGTGTTGACAGGCCAAGTATATTTCTTTGGGGCTGGGCCTCCACCACTCCCAAGAACAGGAAAACATTTAATCAAGAGCATCGGCTCTGGAGGTGGAGTGGCCGGGGTTAGAATCTCAGCTCCTCCAAACCCAGTCATGTGCCTTTGGACAAGTGACTTGACCTCTCTGGAACGTCAGTTTCCTCTTCAGTATGCTAAGAGTACCTCATTCAGAGGTTTATGGTGAAGACTGAATGAGCTAGTAACGCGCTTGGACACAGCCTGGCCCAGAGTCAGCCCTCGGCAAACGGTAGTTACTACAATTATTGATTCAAAGTAGGAAGTCTGGACATATTGTGCTAATCAGAAGCTCTGATTGGAGCTATGCATATTGATTAATAAATAGCAGGAAATGAATGAATTTTTAATTATTCAGAGCAGCTTGTTTGGAAAACATCATCTTTCAAAACATGAGACCCGCTGGGAAGAAATACTAAGAATTTCTTGGTGGGGGGGGACAAAGTTTGAGCCCCTGTGCACTAGGCCCTGAGAGCTGGAGTCGGATAAGAGACTGAGCTTTCTCTCTTTGGGGCCTTGGCACTGTTCCCTTTGCCTGGAATCTTTTGTCCCCCCTTTCTGCCTGGCTGACTATTATTATGAGCCTTCCCTGGCCCCTTGGTCTGAGCGGGGGCCCTTCTGCAGCCCTGAGCTCAGCCCCCTGAGGGCATGCATTACATCGTGCCCTGCCTTCTTAGACCAGTGATTCCCAGCCTGGACTGTGCATCAGAATCATCCAGAGGGCTTGTTACAAAACCAAAGATTTCTGGGCTCACCCTTCCTCTGGTTCAGTAGGTCTGGACTAGGTCCTGAGAGTTTGAATTTCTCACAGTTCCCAGGAGATACGTATTCTGGGTCCCAGGACTACACTTTGAGAACCACTGGTTTAGATCAAGTTCTCAAAGATGGCAAGGATCTTACCTGTTTGTTCTTCTCTGCATCCCCCAGTAGCACCGCAGTCTCAGCTCCTGTTACATGGAAAGAGAAAGTTAAATAAACTGTAATATAAAAGGCTTGTGTGCCCAGCTGGAAGTACAAACGGTTTCTGAGGGCTGGATTTGGAGCTGAAGTGTCCAGTGAGGCTTAAAAGGGTCAACTAAGGCAGAAGGCCCGTGTCCTAGGTCACAGTGCCCCCTGGTGCCAACAGCTCAGCTCTGCGCCTGGAGCTGTAAGTGGACATTCTGACAGGAAGGGAGCCCCTTACCTGACCTCCCAGGCCCTGGTCTTTCCTTCTCAACCTGGTCTATGTCACCACCGGAGGTAACTTGATAAAAGCCAGCTCTTACTACATTCCTCTTTATCCCACCCCAGCTTAAACCCACCCGTGGCTCTTCACGGCCTTCCAGACAGTCAAGGTCCTTCACTCCCCCGCCCCTATGACCTCTCCAGCCACCTGTCCCTTAGTATCCTGCCGCTCTCCTCAGGTACTCTCGGTTTTATCCACACATACAGGCCCAGGCACTTTCATGCCTTCCCACACGTTGTTCCTAACTGCTCCACAACCCCAACTTCTCCCTCTGAGAAATTTACTTTCTTTAATGTCAAATGTAGCCTCTTCCATGCCGCCTTGCTGAAGGAGTTGTTTCTTCCTCTGTGTCTGCATGGCCCTGTGCGCAGGCCACTGTGGAGACCCCACAGTGTATGTAGGTACCTGTTTGTGGGGTCAGGGTCCTCTCTGAGACCATAAGCTCCTGGCAGGCTCCTGACTCAGCTTTGATGTCTCAGTAAACGCTTATGAAATCTAAAAAGCTGGGTTCTTTCTCCAAAAAAAATAATAAAAAGCTCCAATGCCCTGTCTAGTGTCCCCTTTCAAAGCTGAGAAATACTGTCCAGTACCTAAGATCGCACAGATCCTTAGAGATCATTTGAGGCTTTCCTTCTGGCAGGTGCTATTCCTAGTGCAGTGACTACAGAGAGAACAAAAGTTACTAGCCTTTGAGCTTACATTCTAGTGAGAGAGAAAGATAATATATAACATGTAATGTATTATATGGTGTGAAGCAGCGATAAGTGAGATAAAGAAAATTAAGCAGGGTAAGAGAATAGAGGAGCCTGGTAGAACAGTGGTTAAGAGCTTGGCTGCTAACCAAAAGGTTGGCAGTTCAAATCCACCAGCCACTCTTTGGAAACCCTATGGGGCAGTTCTACTCTGTCTTATAGGGTCATTGTGAGTTGGAACCAACTCCATGGCACAGAGCAACAACAATAAGGGAATAGAAATTGATGGAGGGAACTGTAAAAACAGCACGGAGGAGGTGTCCGACCTCCTTTAACTTCATGAAGGGAAGGGATTCAGTATCAACATTAATACCCCAAGGCTGATTCCTACGAGGTGGTCAGACATATTGCCTCTCTCCAACCTTTATACCAATTCTAACACCAGCTGTCCCTCCCTATGGCACTCTCTATTCCTCTGTTAGGTTTGATAATTCATTGCAGTGGCCACACAGAACCACAGACCATACTCACCATTATGGGCTTTATTAGGAAAGTAACGGGCTACAATTCAGGCTCAGGACTGACTCAGGATACAGTTCTCCAATCAAGACAGCCTCTTCTCAGCCATGCCCACAGGCAGGCTTCTCTCTGGTCCTCAGCCTTTCAGCCCCTCAGCCCTACTCAGGCCAGTGTTACAAAGCTCTTTAGCTTTGGCAATAAGTGCCCAGGGGCACCCTACTCCGAAAGGAAGCCTCCTGGCTGAAGGCACTCAGCTCTACTGCTCTGTGGGTCAGCAAGCCTAGCTCCACCCAGTACCTGGAGGCACCCCACTCCATCAGGAAGCCCCCCTGCCCAAAAGCTCTCAGCTTTCTCGCTCCATGGGTTAGCACACCCACTGTAACTGCCTTACTCCATGGGCAGTCTCGGCATATCTGGTGCCAGTCTCCTGTTCTGTTGCTGAAGTTTCTCTGCTGCCAATTCTCGCTGACTCTGATGTTACTGCTGTCTTCTGCTTCTAGCAGGTTCTCAACACAGGGATCACAGGTCTGAAGTTAGTGCTCCCCTCCTAGCTCTTCGTTCTTGGTGGTCATGAGGTCCCCCCGTCCTCCTCTGGGATGGCTCATTTTAACCCTAGTGGGATGGCAAAACTGACCAATCCCCTTGTTAGGATTTCATGCACCTTATTTGCATGGTCCCACCCCCACAAGGGTGCCATGGGCCTTATTTGCATTATTAGCAAGCTGTCCAATCTCCTTGGTGGTCCACAAGAACCTCATTTGTATAGTCCCACTCAATCATTTGGTGGGAGTTAGAAGACCATGGTGACAAAGGCCATATAAAAGTGATTTATTGCACCACAACTATCTTCCTAAATACTCTGTATTTTATTTATTTTCATAATATGTGTCTTAGTTATCTAGTGCTGCTACAACAGAAATACCACAAATGAATGGCTTTAATAAAGAGAAATTTATTCTCTCACAGTCTAGAAGGGTAGAAGTCTGACTTCAGGGTGCCAACTCCGGCGGCGGGGCCGGGGGGAGGCCTTCTCTCTCTGTAAGCTCTGGGGGAAGGTCTTTGTCATCAATCTTCCCCAGTCAAGGAGCTTTCAGCACAGGGACCCTGGGTCCAAAGGATGTGCTATTCTCCTGGCTCTTGTTTCTTGGTGGTATGAAGTTCCCATGTCTCTCTGCTCACTTCTCTCTTCTATATCTCAAGAGAGATTGTCTCAAAACACAACCTAACCTTGTAGATTGAGTCCTGCCTCATTAATACAACTGCTGCTAATCCCACCTCATTAACATCACAGAGGTAGGATTTACAACACATAGGAAAATCATATCAAATGACAAAATGGTGGACAATCACACAATACTGGGAATGCTGGACTAGCCAAACTGACAGATATTTTGGGGGAGACACAATTCAATCCATGACAATATGTAATACTAAAAATGTAATTACTATGTTCACCAAGCCCTGTGAAAACATTGCCAAGTCTTGAATTTACCCTCACGTGGCATATAAATACTGTCACTTTTCACATGCTTTAGGATAGGAAAAAGCTTGGGGAACAAGGAGTTAAAACACAATTTGACTGCTACAAAACGATTCAAAATAATGGTGGCTTAAAAACCTAACACTTTTTTTCCCCCCTCATGTAACAGTCCTAGCATAAGAAATCCCAGGATGATGAATTGCTCCTCAGCCCACCACCATCACCCCGTTGCATTCATCCAGCAGGGAAGACAAAGAAACCAGCATCTTTCTAGCTTTACATTGTTGCCTTTAACACGTATCGTTACTCATCTCTTTACCCACCTAGCTCCACTACTGACTGTAGACTCTGGGACAGGAAGCACCTCAGATTCAGACATGCTGCAAGGGCTCCAAAACCCATCTCCACTGATTACAAGCTGTGAATTTGGGCAGGTACTTAGCCTTTCTAAGCCTCAGTTTCCTCATCTGTAAAATGGATCAAATAAGAGAACCAACCTCAAAGCGCTGTGTGAGAATTAAATGAAGGAGGCAAGTAAAGTGCTCAGCACTATGTCTGGCATATAGTGAGGGCTGAAGGGAGCTCAGGCTTTTTCTGTATCCCTAGTGGTTTTTTTTTTTTTTAGTGGTTAGCACGGAGCACCTAGGTGCTGCAAACAGTTAAGACACTTGGCTGCTAACTCTAAGGTTGGAGGTTCAAGTCCACGTAGAGGCACCTTGGAAGAAAAGCCTGGCGATCTAATTCTGGAAAATCAGCCATGGAAAACCCTATGGAGCACAGTTCTCTGACACACATGGGGGTTGCCATGACTTGGAATAGACTAGACAGCAACTGGTTTGGTTTGGTTTTAGTGTCTAGCACGGAGCCTAGCGTGTTAGCTTTGGTTGAGAGGAACCGAACTGAACTGGGCTGGCAAGAGGGATGTTAATTAGGCAGCACTGTAGGCCTGACCTGGGCAGAGAGCGGGGTCTGGGAGCCACAGGAAGCCCTTGTGAAGATTTTCAGGGACTCGCAGTTGGAAGTCAGGAGAATGGAGGGCTAAGGACAGGGTAGGGGGTGGGGCATATGGGCGGGCATCGATAGCCTTCGCCATACCAGATGAAGCCATTTTTATGTTTTTAGAGAAAGGAGTCTCTGGGTAGACCGTAAGTGGAGTCTGGAATGGGGAAGGAATATTCCTGGAAATGGGCTGCAGCGAGCAGAAGGGAGTGATCATCCTCTAGGCCTTAGGGATAATTTCTTGCTCCCAAAACTTTTATGCCTGTCATCTCTCATGTTTGTCCCACCTTTGTAGATTTATGTATTTTTTAAAAACATTTCTTTACTGTAGTTGTAATGACGTTTCAATGAGGAGGGAAATTTGACGTGTTTGTTCAATTTACCATCTGAACCCAGAAGTGGGAACCTGGTGGCGTAGTGGTTGAGTGCTACGGCTGCTAACCAAAAGGTCAGCAGTTCAAATCTGCCAGGTGCTTCTTGGAAACTCTATGGGGCAGTTCTACTCTGCCCTATATGGTCGCTATGAGTCGGTATCGACTCAGCGGCACTGGGTTTGGTTTTTGGTTTTAACCCAGAAGTCTTCTTAACACCGTAGTTTTCTTTCACATGGAATAAACTGTTTGCAGTTTCCTAAATGGACTGAATCGAGCCCTGCTGGTGCGGTGGTTAAGCGTTCAGCTGCTAACCGAAAGGTTGGCAGTTAGAACCTACGCAGTGGCTCCATGGGAGAAAGACCTGGTGTTCTGTTCCCTTAAAGATTACAGCCTAGAAAACTCTATGGGGCAGTTGTATTTTGTCACATGTGGTTGCCACGAGTCAGAATCAATAGCACATATCAGCATGGGCCGAGCACCTCCTGCCTCTGTGACTTAGTAATGATATTACAGCTCCCCCCACCCCATTTTATCACCTACCTGGGCCAGCCTGGCCTGCTTCTTCCCTGCATTGTCACCTGTCCATCCTTAGAGACTTCCTCTGAGAAGCTTTTCCTAGCCACCTGACAGGGTTGGGTGCCTGTATGGCGGGGGGCGGGAGGTGGGGGTTCAAGGCACCCAGTACTTTCCTGAGGTCTTTGAAACCCAGGGGCCTGGGACAGTGCCTCGCAAATGGGAGACACTTGTAAATCCTCAGCAAATGAATGAATGAAGCAGATACCCACTTTACCCGCTCCTTTGCGTTGTTGGTGATGTAATGGTTAAGAGCTATGGCTGCTAACCAAAAGGTCAGCAGTTCGAATCCTCAGGTGCTCCTTGGAAACTCTATGGGACAGTTCTACTGTCCTATAGTGTCCCTATGAGTTAGAATAGACTCGATGGCAACAGCTTTCATTTTTTTTTTTTTTTTTTTTGGTTTCGCTTTGTTTACACCATAAGAATCAGGAGAAGATGATTTATTTACCTAAAGAGGAATGGAATCTGGCATGGAGGAAGGAGAAGGGAGATAGGAGGTAGGTAGAACTTAAAAAGAGCCAAATAAAATGTTGTGACTCTTAAGATTCTTGAAAAATGATTCTCAAAGCTTTAACAGACGACCATATTCTTCTAAGTTTACCTTTAAAAAGAGCACTGAGAAAATTAATCTATGGTGTTAGAAGCCAAAGTAGTGGCTATGCTAGGGGGAATGGTAACTGGAAGGTGAACCAAGGGGGCTTCTGGGTGCTAGCAATGCTGTTTCTTCACCTGGGTGGTGGTTACACGGGTGTGGTCACAAATGTAAAAATTCATCAAGGTGTACACTTGTGTTAAGTGTACAACTTGGAGGTTTGAGTCCACCCAGACGTGCCTCAGAAGAAAGGCCTGGTGATCTACTTCTGAAAAATCAGCCATACACTGTTTTGCATGTATGTTATAGTTTAAAAAAAATTACAAGTGGACACATGAGACTATATGGGCAGCTCCTGTCTGAAGGTGAGATGAGAAGGCAGAGGAGGACAGAAGCTGGCTGAATGGACACACGGAATAGACAGGCTGGAGAGGAGGAGTGTGCTATCTCATTGGGGGAGAACAGCTAGGGGTACATAACAAGGTGTGTATAAGTTTTTGTATGAGAGACTGACTTGATCTGTAAACTTTCACTGAAAGCACAATAAAAAAAAGTTGGTTTTGACAGGCAAAGATTAGACTGGACTATAAGACATAAAAGGATACTTGTGAAGCATGTGTTCCTTAGTTCAAGTAGACACATGAGACCAAATGGGCAGCTCCTGTTGGAAGTGAGATGAGAAGGCAGAAAGGGACAGGAGCTAGTTGAACGGACACGGGAAATCCAAGGTGGAAAGGAAGAGTATGCTGACATATTATAGGATAACAACTAGGGTCACATAACAA
Organism: Elephas maximus indicus; assembly: GCF_024166365.1. Classification (NCBI taxonomy): domain Eukaryota; kingdom Metazoa; phylum Chordata; class Mammalia; order Proboscidea; family Elephantidae; genus Elephas; species Elephas maximus. The sequence goes on from NC_064821.1 coordinate 82,663,020, forward strand.
TGTGTGTACAAATTTTGTATGAGAAACTAACTTGAGCTGTAAACTTTCACTTAAAGCACAATTAAAAAAAAAAAATTACAGTAGAAGTCCTTAACTTCTTTCTTCAGAACAACATCACTCCTAACACATCACCCTAGCCAACCTTACCAGTTATTAAACCCCAAACCAGATGGATATTATCCCATATCCTCTTGAGCTCAGATTAGCTAAATACATGTTGAATACAAGTATTTTTTAAAAGTTGAATAATTAAAAACTCTCATCATGCATAGAGGAATCTTAGGTGCTAATTATGTAAACTTAGGGGTTGTTAGACCCTAGAAGCCCCTATTTTTCCCCAGGTTTAAAAGATGCCTTTGAAGTGAGCAAGGCACTAATGAAAGGCGTTTGAGACCTTTGCTCATATATTTGCTCTTGGAGACAAATAGATCTTAGATAGAGATGTCTGGAGCCTGGCCTCAGTAAGGCACTAGAGACTGAACTTAAATTGTAACCGTCGAGTTTTATACACATATTATGGCTTGCTGGATCTAAGTCTTTCCAGATCTCTCAGTCTCCAGACTGTCCATCCACGTGCGTCGTTAGGTTAGGTCACTAAACTCTGTAGCAGCTGGAAGAATGCTAGATGACTGGTGGGCAGCCAGAATACTGACGTACTGAGCCCTAAGCAATCCTCAGTCCACAAATCACCCTGGGGAAACAATGCCTGGAAACATCTGAGACACCTGGATTATTGAGCTGAGTCAATGTAAGGATTGCTCTCATGGTATCTTCCCATCAACTGAAAAACAATATATATATATTTTTTTGTAAGAACACTCATTTGTCTTGGTCAGATAGTGGAAAAAAGCCTGACTACAAGGAAATTAAAAGTCGCAAGGTAATTTTATGGTCTTAATTCAGTTCATCCATTACTTATTGAGGACCCAATATGTGCCAAGCACTGTGATGAGTACTGTGGACTGAATGCTCTGTCTCCAGAATTTCGATGCCGGAGGGGCACAGGGGCTACAATTTGGTTGGAAGCAAGTGGTGGGAGCTTGCCTTGAAGCTGTGTTTGCATAACAACCACAATTTTTCCTTAGATTGTATGTTCATTTGGGAGTCCCTGTGTGGTTCAAAGGGACGCTAGGCTGCTAACCAGAAGACTGGAGGTTCAAGTTCACTCACAGGTGCCTCAGAAGAAAGGCCTGGCAACATGTGTGGCATCCTATGAGCCCACGAGGTGTGGGGGGAGTTACTGTGGAGTCAATTCCAACTCATGGTGACCCCATGTGAACAATCAGCCAGTGAAGACCCTACTCTGGCACACAAGGGGTCGCCATGAGTTGGAATTGACTCCATGGCAACTTTTTTTTTTTTTAAGTGGTTTTGGTGGACTCATGGGATGCCAGAAATGAGTCCTATTTGCCATGTTTTCTGAACCAGAAAGTCAGGACATACAAGCTGAAAATTATTTACCATTTGCCCATTTATCTGCATGAAGAGTCTTATCACAGTACAATGACAAAATCACATTTAGTTATACAGTAACACATTATTTTATTAAAAATAATAAAATTTCAGAAATTGGAAGTGTCTCCCCCAAATCTGGGATGTGATGATGATGTTACCTATGGTATTTTTATCAACTGAGAAAACATGCTTAAGAACATGTTTTTATAAAGTGGCTTTTCTTTTCTCTTTCATTGGATTTTCCCCCTTAAATGTGTTCTTGAGTACTAGTGTATGATTATACGAGATGGTCGTGTAAGAGTACTACATATTATTATACCATATCTGTTTGTTTTACTATGCTGGATTGAGTGTTGTTGTGATGCTGGAAGCTATGCCAACAGCATTTCAAATACCAGCAGGGTCACCCATGGTGGACAGGTTTCAGCAGAGCTTCCAGACTAAGACAGACTAAGAAGGAGGACCTGGTGGTCTCTCCTGAAAAAACTGACCAGTGAAAACCTTATGAATAACAGCAGAACACTGTCTGATATAGGGCCAGAAGGCGAGGACCACAGGTTGGAAAGCACTCAAAATACGACTCAGGAAGTGCTGCCTCAAAGTAGAGTCTACCTTAATGACGATGGATGGAGTCAAGCTTTCGGGGCTTTGATTTGCTGATGTGGCATGACTCAAAAGGAGAAAAACAGCTGCAAACATTCATTAATAATGGGAACATGGAATGTACAAAGTATGAATCTAGGAAAATTGGAAGTCGTCAAAAATTAAATACATCTCAGACATTGATATCATAGGCATTAATGAGCTGAAATGGACTGGTACTGGCCATTCCGAATCAGACAATCTACTGTGCCAGGAATGACATCTTAAAGAGGAATGGCATTGCATTCATCGTCAAAAAGAACATTTCGAGATTTATCCTGAAGTACAATAATGTCAGTGATAGCATATGCCTACAAGGACGACCAGTTAATATGACTATTATTCAAATTTACGCACTAACTTCTAAGGCCAAAGAAGAGGAAATTGAAGATTTTTACCAACTTCTGCAGTCCGAAACTGATCAAACATGCAATCAAGATGCACTGGTAATTACTGGTAATTGGAATACAAAAGTTAGAAACAAAGAAGAAGGATTGTTAATTGGAAAATATGGCCTTGGTGATAGAAATGTCAGAGATTGCATGATAGAACTTTGCAAGACCAAATACTTCTTCATTGCAAATACCTTTTCCACCAACATAAAGAGTGACTGTACACATGGAGCTCACTGGATGGAATACACAGAAATCAAATTGACTACACCTGTGGAAAGAGTCGACGGAGAAGCTCAATATCATCAGTCAGGACAAGACTAGGTGCTGACTGTGGAACAGACCCTCAATTGCTCATATGCAAGTTCAAGTTGGAGCCGAAGAAAATAAGAGCAAGTCCACAAAAGCCAAAATATGACCATGAGTATAGTCAGTCCATCTGAATTTAGAGACCATCTCAAGAATAGATTTGACGCATTGAACACTAATGACCGAAGACCAGATGCATTGTGGAATGACATCAAGAATATCACACATGAAGAAAGCCAGAGGTCACTAAAAAGACAGGAAAGAAAGAAAAAACCAAAATGGATGTCAGAAAAGACTCTGAAACCTGCTCTTGAACATCAAGTAGCTAACGCAAATAAATGGAAGAAATGATGAAGTAAAAAGATCAGAACAGAAGATTTCAAAGGGTGGCTCGAGAAGACAAAGTATTATAATGAAATGTGCAAAGAACTGGAGTTAGAAAACCAAAAGAGAAGAACACACTCAGCATTTGTCAAGCTGAAAGAACTGAAGAAAATATTCAAGCCTTGAGTTGCAATATTGAAGGGTTCTAAGGGGAAAATATTGAACTATGCAGGAAGCATCAAAGGAAGATGGAAGGAATGCAGAGTCACTGTGCCAAAAAGAACTGCTCGATGTTCAACCATTTCAGGAGGTAGCGCATGATCAAGAACTGATGGTACTGAGGAAAAAGTCCAAGCTACATTGAAGGGAATGGCGGAAAACAACTGCCTTAGTTGTCTAGTGCTGCCATAACAGAAATACCACAAGTGGATGGCTTCAACAAAGACAAATTCATTCTCTCACAGTCTAGGAGGCTAGAAGTCCGAATTCAGGGTGTCAGCTCCAGAGGAAGGCTTTCTCTCTCTGTCAGCAGTGGGGAAAGGTCCTTGTCATAATCTTCCCCAAGGAGCTTCTCAGTGCAGGGACCTTGGGTCCACAGGATGCGCTCTGCTCCCGGCTCTGCTTTCTTGGTGGTAGGAGGTCCCTCTGTCTCTCTGCTCAGGCCTCTCTTTCATATCTCAAAAGAGAATGACTCAAAACACAACCTAATCTTGTAGACTGAGTTCTGTCTTATTAACATAACTGCCTCTAATACTGCCTCATTAACATCATAGAGGAAGGATTTACGACACATAGGAAAATCACATCAGGTGACAAAATGGTCGACAGTCACACAATACTGGGAAACATGGCCTAGCCATGTTGACACACATATTTTGGGGTGATTTAGGAAATACATTGAAGCCGTTATTCCTTGTCCTAGAATGTGACCCAGCTGGAGCTGGACTCACAAGGATAAATTAACTGGGCCCTAAGTAGCTAGGACAATCTTGGAAGACATCTTCTAGAACAACTTTCACACAAATCATAAAACACAGCACAGAAGACTCACATACTTTCCACTCTTTTTCTATTAGCATTTAGTGAGTAGTAAGATTTGTTAGGTCAAGGAAGACCCTCCTGACTGTTGTTACTGAAACCTGTACTAATGATAGTTAAGAAATACAATTCAAAATGTAGAATCACGGAGATTTAGCAATTTCTAGCCAATCCGTGAGAAGCTGAAGCTTTCAATGGTCTTGCCCATCTGTAATTTAATATATACTGATGATTCTGTAACATTCCTTGGATTTGGACCAACATGGCTCTGGTAGCATGCTTGTCTGTTTTCCCACTTTTGCTTATTCTGTAATATTCCTTGGACTTGGGCAGACATGGCTGTAGCAGCAGGCTTGTCCATTTCCCACTTTTGCCTCTTTGCCTATATGCCAAATAAAACCTTTCGTTTTGCTTTACTAAACGTTGTGATGTTTTGACTCTACAAGAGGGGATGCAATTCAACTCACAACCCTTTGGCTCCCCAAAATTCGTGTCCTTGCCACATGTAAAACACATTTACCCCATCATATCATCCCAAAAGTTTTAAATCAACTCCAAGTCCAAATTCCATCCTGGTGCAAAATTCCTTTCCGTCTGTGAAATCCAGAATACGAGCTATCTGCTTCTAAAGTACAATGGTTAAACAAGCACAATGTAGACACTTCCATTACAAATGGGAGAAACTGGAGGGAAAGAAGGGATAACAGGCACCAAGCAAGTGAGCAGGACACATTATATCAGCTCTCAAGGCTTAAGAGTAATTCTCTGTTCTCTGAGACCATCTAGGCAATGGCCTGTCCCCCAGAGTCTGGGTGTTGGCCATACCCTCTGGATTCTGAGTGGAGGCCCCTAGGCCCTGGGCTTCAGCTCCTGCCTTCCAGGCCCCCTGGGACAGCAACTCTGCTTCCTCGGATTTGAGGGTGACCCCATTTTCCTTGTCCATCTGAGGGCTACCCTACCCCCTTAGCCTCAGCCAGCCCTGTTCTTCTTCCTCTTGGGCATGGCAGCACCACCCCCTCAGCTTTGGGCAGTGGATATGGCTCCATCCCACTGGCACTTGAAAAGACAGCCCCATACTCCAGAACCAAGTTGGTGAAGATCCCACTCTTTCAAACCTGGGAGGCTGTGGCCCCACACTTTGAAACCCCAGAGATCATGGCTCTACCCTTTGAGACCCCAGAGGCTGTGGCCCTACCTTTTGAGACTAAGGCAGCTCTGGTTCTTGTGTTCCTTGTCTCTTCAGCTCCTGCTCCCTGGTTCCTTGGCCTCTCAGCCCCCCTGCCCTGCTGAGGCAAGTGTTCCAAAGCTCTGTAGCTCCACTGATTAGTGCCTGGAGGCACCCTACTCCACCAGTAAACTTTGGCCAGAAGGCACTCAGCTCCCTTGCTCAGTGAGTCAGTAAGCCTAGCTCCACCGAGAAGTGCCCAGAGGCACCCCACTCCACTAGGAAGCCTCATGCTCAAAGACACTTAGCTCTCTTGCTCTGTGGGTTGGCTCCAGCACTATCTTGCAGTGATCTCCTGGTTCTGCTGCTGCTGCTTCTCCCCATCTGTGCCATCTCCAGTATAACAAGTCTTCTCATTTCCTTCTGAGTGCTCACCAAAATTATCTTTGATGTCCATAATTCCACCAACAATCTCTTCAAGGCAATCTATGTTTTTACTGTTAGGCACTTTAAAATTGTTCCAGCCTCTACCCATCACAGTTTCAAAACTGCTTCTACATTTTAAGTATCTGTTAGAGCAGCACCCCACTCTTCTGGTACTGAATACTGTCTTCGTTATCTAGTGCTGCTATAACAGAAATACCACAGTGGATGGCATCAACAAAGAGAGCAAGACTCCAGGAATTGATGGAATACTAACTGAGATTTTTTGACAAATGGATGCCGTACTGGAGGTGCTCATTTGACTATGTCAGGAAATCTGGAAGATAGCTTCCTGGCCAGCCAACTGGAAGAGATCTATAGCTGTACCCATTGCAAAGAAAGCTGATCCAACAAAATGCAGAAATTATCAAACAATATCATTAATATCATACACAAGTAAAATTTTGCTGAAGATCATTCAAAAGTGGTTACAGCAATACATGGACAGGGAACTGCCAGAAGTTCAAGCCAGATTCAGAAGAGGACATGGAATGAAGGATATTACTGCTGCTGTCAGATGGATCTTGGCTGAAAGCGGGGAATACCAGAAAGGTGTTTATCTATGTTTTATTGACTATGCAAAGTCATTCGACTGCATGGATCATAACAAATTATGGATAACATTGCAAAGAATGGGAATTCCAGAACACTTGTGCTCATGAGGAAACTGTATATAGACAAAGAGGCAGTTGTTCAAACAGAACAAGTGGATACTGTGTGGTTTAAAGTCAGGAAAGGTGTGTGCCAGAGTTGTATCCTTTTGCCATACTTATTCAATCTGTATGCTGAGCAAATAACCCGAGAACCTGGACTATAGGAATAGAATGTGGCATCAGGATTGGAGGAAGACTCAAGAACAACTTGTGATATGCAGATGATACAACCTTACTTGCTGAAAGTGAAGAGGACTTGAAGCACTTACTGATTAAGACCACAGCCTTCAGTATGGATTACACCTGAACATAAAGAAAACAAAAATCCTCACAACTGGACCAATAAGCAGCATCATGATAAACGGAGAAAAGATTGAAGTTGTCAAGGATTTCATTCTACTTGAATCCACAATCAACACCCATGGAAGCACACTCACAACTGAGGCAGCAGTCAAGAAATCAGATAATGTATTGCTTTGAGTAAATCTGCTGCAAGAGACCTCTTTAAAGTACGAAAAAGCAAAGATGTCACTTTGAGGACTAAGGCGCACCTAACCCGAGCCCTGGTGTTTTCAATTGCCTCATATGCATGCGTGAGCTGGACAACGAATAAGGAAGACCAAAGAATTGATGCCTTTGAATTATAACATTGGTGAAGAATATTATACCATGGATTGCCAGAAGAATGAACAAATCTGTGTTGGAAGAAATACAGCCACAGTGCTCCTAAGAAGCAAGGTTGGTGAGGTTTCCCCTCACATACTTTAGACATTTTATCAGGAGGGACTAGTCCCTGGAAAAGGACATCATCCTGGTAAAGCAGAGGGTCAGTGAAAAAGAGAAAGACCCTCAGGGAGATGGACTGACACAGTGGTTGCAACAGTGGGCTAAAACGTAACAAAGATTTTGAGGATGATGCAGGACTGGGCAGTGTTTCATTCTGTTGTACGTAAGGTTGCTGTGAGTCGGAACTGACTTGAGCGCACCTAACAGCAACGTTATTATGTGCACTACATGGGACAGATGTCTCTATCTGATTGTTCTGATATCATGTTCTTTGGGAAGGGGCGGCATCAATTAATTCTGTGGTGGATATGAATTTTACCTCCCAGCTCAGATGATCCCGAAAATAACTTGAAACTCAGAATAGCTCCATTCCATGTGCCTCTCAGAGAGTATAACATTGACCCCACTGCCCCTCAAAATCTATTCAGCACCCAGGTTAAAGAACAGCCTTTACAGAGGAACCCCTGAAGATGCTGTAGAAGTCGTCCCTGGGTAAGCCAGGCTGTCAGGTGGCTTCTTGCCTGCACCGTGTCCTGCTGGTATCCTATTGACTCTGTAGAATCGCTTTGCCTGAATTGTGCTTTGTGGGCTGCTAGTGAGAGTCATTATAAGGAACGGCCTTGTGATTCTTGCCTGTATGTCTGCTGTAAGAATGTTACTGAGACCATTCAACCTTCCATGATATATCCTGGGGCCTTTCCCTAAGACTCACAGGAGAAACTAACTTCTGATCTCGGTAGCCAGAATAATGGTCCTTTTAACTCATTCAATAAACATTTACTGAGCATCTACTATAAGCCAGGCAATGTGGGAGGTGGTGGGGATATATTCATGAACAGTCTTGTGGGGAAGACAGACATCAAATAATCAATTACTTCATCAATGATTAGTTTTGGTAAATGCTACCAAAGAAAAGCAAGGGGACTAGGAGGGCCAGTGAAGGGGACTTGGGGGTCGGTGGGGAGTTGAGGAAGTGATATTTCTCCTGAGCAACTGTTGTATGGTTGTCTCAGTTATCTAGCGCTACTATAACTGAATACCACAAGTGGATGGCTTTAACAAAGAGAAATTCGTTCTCTCACAGTTCAGGAGGATAGAAGTCCGAATTAAGGGCATCAGCTCCAGGGAAGGCTTTTTCTCCCTATTGGCTCTGGAGGAAGGTCCTTGTCATCAATCTTCTCCTGGTCTAGGAACCTCTAAGAGCAGAGAACCCATGTCCTTTGGACGCATTATTCTCCTGGCTCAGGTTTCTTGGTGGTATGAGGTCCCCCTGTTTCTCTGCTCACTTCTGTCTTTTATATCACAAGATATCTCAATCTTGTAGATTGAGTCCTACCTCATTAACATAACTACCTCTAATCCTGCCTCATTAACATCACAGAGGTAGGATTTACAACATGTAGGAAAATCATGAGATGATAAAATGGTAGACAATCACACAATACTGGGAATCATGCTCTAGCCAAGTTGACACACATTTTAGGGGGACCCAATTCAATCTATAACAAGGTTTTCTATTTGGTCATATTGCCCTCTTCACTTTGGCTGCTGGGAAGTTCAAAGCCCAATTTGTGACTCATTTCCAGAAAGGGAAGTAGCCCTGGTGGCACAGTGGTTAAAGTGCTTGGTTGCTAACTGAAAGGTTGGCAGTTTGAACCCATCAGCTGCTCTGTGGGAAAAAGATGTGGTAGTCTGTTTCGGTAGGATTTGCAGCCTTACAAACTCTATGGGGCAGCTCTACTCTGTCCTTACGGGGTCGCTATGAGTCAGAATCAACTCGATGGCAATGGGTTTGGTTTGGTTCTAGAATGGGCATAGTATTCGGGATCTAATTTAATTTCTGGATTCATTCATTTGTGGAACAAATATTTACCAAGTGCCTACATGTGCTGGGACCAGCCAGGCACTGGGCATACAACGCTAAGAAAGATAAACAGGTCCCTGACCTCATAGAGCTTATAGACAAGTAGGGAATTTGGACAATAAAATGAACTATTAAAATCCAGGCAGCAACGTTAAGCATGGGGTGTGGGCAGGAGAGGTGCCCAAGCAAACTTGAGGGAGAAAGGCTGTCCAGAAAAGTAATTCTGGAGAAGCCATGTCCAAGCTGAGATGCTATATTAGTAAGATAAACAGGAGGGGATATTTTATTGGGGGTCTACGCAAAGATCCATATGTAAGAAAAAGAACAAATGGCATGATCAGTGAACTGAAAGAGTTCAGTGTGGCTAGAGCACAGGGTGGGTGATGTGACTGGACAGGTAAACTGAGGCCAGTTTGTGCATGCCTCTTAAATCATAGTATGGCTTTGACCTTACCCTGAAGGAGATGGAGCGTCATCGAAGAGAAAAAATTCTTACCCTTTTTTTTCTTTGCCTCATTTTTTTTTTCATATTTTCCACATATACACACACATAAAAATGACCTCAAATCCTTTCTGGAACCAAGTGAGGGAACAACCAATTAATTCATGAAATAACATCATTAAAGAAAGCTAGCTCAAGTGAAAAAAATCCCACATAACCCGTTTGAATTAAGAGAATATATAACCAACAGAGAAGGGTTACACAGATGCACAGGGCATCTTTTGAAGGATAAGCAGTGAAATTGGTAACACAGTTGCCTCTGGGAGAGGAGCCAGGTGAGGGGGGGATAGGTATGGGCGGGAGCCTTTTACTATGTATTCCTTTTTATCTTTCAAATTTTGTACCATTTATAGATTAAAAACTAAAGAAATTTTTTTCAATTTTAGAATAAGTAGCCTGAGTCAACAAATTTAAATGAATGATTGCAGTCTCCTTCCTGTCCCCTCTTTCCACCCAGATAATCTATTAGAACGCCAGACTAGGGTGACAACATACTGACTTGAACAGGAAAAATGTTACTCAGAGAAGCCTCGATGGGGAAACAATTAGCAAGATCTGGTGATGGGTAGAACAAGAGGGGCAAAACACAAAGAGGATTTGAAGTGCATTGTCCTGTGTGTTCTCGAGAAAAGACGTTTAGATTTGTTCATTTTTTACTTTCAATGTGTAATACAGTGACAACGATGGCATTTGCATTACATTAGCAGTGAGCCTGACCCAAGCCATGGTATTTTTGATCGCCTCATATGCATGTGAAAGCTGGACAATGAATAAGGAAGGCCAAAGAAGAATGGATGCCTTTGAATTGCGGTGTTGGTGAGGAATGTTGGACTGCCAGAAGAATGAACAAATCTGTCTTGGAAGAAGTACAGCCAGAGTGCTCCTTGGAAGTCAGGATGGCAAGACTTCGTCTCATGTACTTCAGACACGTTGTCAGGAGGGACCAGTCCCTGGAGAAGTACATCATGCTTGGTAAGGTAGAGGGTCATTCAAAGAGAAGAAGACCCTCAATTAGATGGATTGACACAGTGGCTGCAACAATGGACTCACACATAACAATGATTGCGAGGATGGCGCAGGACCTGGCAGCATTTTGTTCTGTTGTATATAGAGTCACTATGAGTTGGAGCAGACTCGATGGCACCTAACAATAACAGTGAGAATTAAATATGCTAGACCCTGGTTATTAAAAGGTGAACAGACACTATACCTGATAAAGAAATTGAGGCACAGAAAGGTTAAGTAATCTCATAGAGATTGCAATCTGGTGTGGAGGAGACAGATGAGTAAAGAGGCAACTTCAACACACTGTGATTAATGCCTTAGGATAAGCATCAGGCACTCTACAAGCATGTAAGAGGGGTGCTGTCTTAGGCTGGGTTCCTTAGCTACGAAGTCTGAGATGAGATTCTTGTACAGGTGAACGAATGAGGGCATGCTCTCAGGTGAAACCTTTAAGGGAGTGTAAGGGCAGGAAAGAAGTTGGACAAGATATGTGTTTACCTCAGGGTCAGCAAACTTCGGCCTCCAGGGCAAATCTGGCCCACCACCTATTTTCTGTAAATACTTGTAAAATTTTATTGGAACACAGCCACCCTTGTTTAATTTATGTATTGTCTATGGCTACTTTTATGCTACAACTGCAACAGAGATTGTAAGGCCCACAAAATTTTTTTTTTTTGGCCCTTTGAAGAAAAAGTTTGCTGACACCTGGTTTTGCTGAATCTAGCCTCATCTGGATCCCAAGGGGAGCTCTAGAACACGAATGGCACTGCAGAGTTGTTCCACCTGAGGACAAAGGGGTTGGCCTTCTGTACCCTTGTACAGGGCTGTCTTCAGGGTCCTGTGCTGAGAAGGACCCCATACTTAAAGTTCAGGGGAGAGGTCCAGGCCAGAAATATAAATTTGGGAGTTCTCAGAATATAAACAGTATTTTAAAAGTCTGGTATTTACTTTGGAAATCTATCTGTTGTTATCTTAAACAGTTAGAAATAGAACTACCATACAACCCAGAAATCCCACTCCTCGGAATATACCCTAGAGAAACAAGAGCCTTCACACAAAAAGATATATGCACACCCATGTTTATTGCAGCTCTGTTTACAATAGCAAAAAGCTGGAAGCAACCAAGGTGTCCATCAACGGATGAATGGGTAAATAAACTGTGGTATATTCACACAATGGAATACTATGCATCAGTAAAGAACAGTGATGAATCTGTGAAACATTTCATAACATGGAGGAACCTGGAAGGCATCATGCTGAGCGAAATGAGTCAGAGGCAAAAGGACAAATATTGTATAAGACCACTATTATAAGATCTTGAGAAATAGTATAAACTGAGAAGAACACATACTTTTGTGGTTACGAGGCGGGGAGGGAGGGAGGGAGGGAGAGGTTTTTTTTACTGATTAATTAGTAGATAAGAACTGCTTTAGGTGAAGGGAAGGACAACACTCAATACATGGAAGGTCAGCCCAATTGGACTGGACCAAAAGCAAAGAAGTTTCCGGGATAAAATGAATGCTTCAAAGGTCAGCGGACCAAGGGCGGGGGTTTGGGAACCATGCTCTAAGGGGACTTCTAAGTCAATTGGCAAAATAATTCTGTTACGAAAACATTCTGCACCCCACTTTGAAATGTGGCGTCTGGGGTCTTAAATGCTAACAAGCGGCCATCTAAGATGCATCAATTGGTCTCAACCTACCTCGAGCTAAGGAGAATGAAGAACACCAAGGTCACACGACAACTAAGAGCCCAAGAGACAGAAAGGGCCACGTGAACCAGAGACCTACATTATCCTGAGACCAGAAGAACTAGTTGGTGCCCGGCCACAATCGATGACTGCCCTGACAGGGAGCACAATAGAGAACTCCTGAGGGAGCAGGAGATCAGTGGGATGCAGACCCCAAATTCTCATAAAAATAACATACTTAATGGTCTGACTGTGACTAGAGGAATCCCGACGAGCATGGTCCCCAAACCTTCTGTTGGCACAGGACAGGAACCACCCCCGAAGACAACTCATCAGACATGAAAGGGACTGGACAGTGGGCAGGAGAGAGATGTTGATGAAGAGTGAGCTAATTATATCAGGTGGACACTTGAGACTGTGTTGGCATCTCCTGTCTGGAGGGGGGATGGGAGGATAGAGAGAGTTGGAAGCTGGCAAAATTGTCACGAAAGGAGAGACTGGAAGGGCTGACTCATTAGGGGGAGAGCAAGTGGGAGTACGGAGTAAGGTGTATATAAACTTATATGTGACACTCTGACTTGATTTGTAAACGTTCACTTGAAGCTCAATAAAAGTTAATAAAAAAAAAAGTCTGGTATTTAATCATTCTCATGTAGAGAATAATTGTAAAGAGGGAAGAAATATTAGGACTGAGCTGTAGCATGTACCTATGTTTACAGGTTAGGAAGAGGATCTAGGAAAGGAAACCCACACAGAGAGGCCTGTGAAATAGGAGAAAAACCAAGAGAAAGTGCTTTCCCAGAACCTAGTAAAGAACAATGGCAAGGATGGCATAGGACAGGACCAGGCAGTGTTTTGTTCTGTTGTACATAGGGTTCCTGAGTAGGAACCAACTCGACAGCACCTAACAACAACAACAGCACCTTCATTACTTTGGCAAATACATTCTGTGTCTATTATGTCCCACAGAATGTGTGGTCATAGAGCATCTCTAAACACATCCCCAATGTTTCTTAGACTTGGAGCTGAGGGCAGCTTGGGCGATTTGGCAGGCAGGGTAGGAGCGTGGTGATCTAGAGTTGGAAGGAGCCAGAAGCCTCTCTTTCGGGCCACTGCAGAAGTCTCCTAACTATTCTCTTGGAATCTATTTGAGTGATTGTTCTGAAACACAATCTGATTACGTCACACTCTTCCTTTAAATCCTTCAATTAGAATATATAAGAACTTGCCACAAATTGTTTCTGGGGAAGAAAATAAGAACACTGAGGTACAGAGGTGGGAGACTTACTTTTCATGTATACCCTTGTACAGTGTTTGGGAAAAAAAAAAATTAACCAAGTGCATGTATTCACTATTCAAAAGAAAAACAAAACTTCCTCCTCAAAAAAGTTGCTATGGCTTTCCACTGTCTCTTAACATAAAAAACAAACAAACAAAAAAAACGTGTTGCCATCGAGTCAATTCCGACTCATAGTCGACCCTATAGGACAGAGTAGAACTGCCCCATAGGGTTTCCAGGAGTGGCTGATGGATTTGAACTGCCAGCCTTTTGGTTACCAGCCAAGCTCTTAACCACTGCACCACCAAGGCTCCATTCCATTGTGCTTAGGAGAAAGAAAATCCTTAACTTGGTTTTATAATGCTCTGTGCAGGCTGCCGTTGCTGGCCTCTCCAGCCTGATCTCACACTACAGTAATCTCTTTTCAACCAGCTACACTGGCCTTTCAGTTCAGCTGGGCTAGGCTCTTCTCCATCTCAGTCTTTACACATGCTTTTCTTTCTGCCTAACTCATTCTTACTCCCACCTCTCCCTCCTCTATCTTTGCCAGTAAACTTCAGGTCTCAGCTTTAAAGTCACCTCTGAATCCCCAGTCCCCACTCGTCAGTGGTCAGTCCCAGATGGGGACTCCCCTGGCACCGGGCACATCAGCACCAAGCAGTTATGAAAATCGTAATAAATAGTGTAACTAGCTGATCAGTTTGCCTCACTTCATCTTTAGACCTCTGGGAACAAGTCCCTGTCGGTCTTGTTCACTGCTGTGTCCCTTGGTGCCCTGTACAGTGCGTGGCACATGGTGTGTGTTCAATGAATGTTAGCTGGATGACCGATACGTCTCTAGACCCTTCGTTCAGGTGTCAGGGCAGATGTGGGGAAAAGAAACTCGTAGGAGGGAGCCACTGCCCAGCAGCCCTCCTGGACTTCGCTTATAGAGGCCAGGGTGACACTGCCGGCGACCCTACGTTCAGAGGGCCTGGCGGGAGAGCTGGGCTGGGGTCGCACCATCAGGAGCCGTGGTCATGGCGCTCACAGGTCGCACGTTTAAATACACGATCAGATGGATCTACCTGGCAGCTCCTGGAAGGCGGGTGAGAACTTCAGCAGGCTGTTGGGGAAGGGGTTCGGAGCCAGGCGACGGATTTGCTAGGCGTGAGTCACAAAACGGCCTCCTCCACCTCAACAGAAAAAGCTTGGACTCCCAACTGCGACAAAAGATGCGAGGCAGGAACGCCACAGCCTGCTCAATTTGGATGGCCAAAAGACCCCGGAGCTCGGGATGCACGCCCGCCAGGCCCCCCAGAACAGCTCGCCGCGGGCCCAGCCGGAGAGCGGCGCCCACCCCGCGCCTGCGCACTCCGGGCCCGGCGCCCCCTCCGCTCTCTGGGCTCCGCCTCGCGAGGCGGGTCCGGCAGCTCCGCCCCGCCCCCGCCCTCTGCGTGCGCACCGCCTAGAGCCCGCCTCCGTGAAAGGCTGCCGGCGTATGCGGCCGGGCTGGTTCACTGGCTGCTGGCGGCTCACCGCGCGCATTGCTGACTTAGTTCTCTAGCTGATTTGAAGCCGGTGTCAGGTAGGCAGACGCCAGGGACCCCGGGGGAACTGTTCCTCCATGCAGGAATCGGTGGCGCGAGAGCAGCCCGGCGCGGGACTGCCACACCGCCGGGTGACAGACATTGCTCCCCACCAATCAGGGGTGAGGTGGCTCGGCCTCTTGCCCAATGGGCTGCGTCCCTAACTGGAGTGGGGCGGGCGGCCCGGGCCGACGAGGAGCCGGCTCCCGCGCGCGGGGCCGCGTGGCCGCGCGTTGGTGGGCCAGGGGCCGAAGGGGCGTGGGGCGGCCAGAGAGGCCGCAGGTCCTGGGCTTCGGGGCCCGGCAGCGCTCGTTTCCGCCCGGCCCGGCCCGGCTCGGCTGAGTCAGAGATGACTCTTGGGATGGAGAGGGCCGCAGGGGCGCGGGAGCGCCCTTTTCTCAGCCCCTTTCCGCAAGAAAGCCCCGGCGGCCGCCTCTGTTGGGGCTTCCCTGACCCTCGACCCTCCGGCCTCCAGGCACGGGCCTGGCTTCCCTGGATGAGAGGTCAAGGTCCGAGACAGGCCCGCCCCGGTGGAGGATGGGTGCGGGGCCTAAGGGCGGCCCCCTCGGCCCTGCCGTGTGCGTGGGGACGTGGCGCGCCCCGACTCCCGTGGGCGGAAGGTGCCTTTGAGCTCGCCGGGCCCGTCCCCCGCCCGGTGCTGGCCCTGTGGGCCCCACAGCAGTTCCCCTCCCTCCGGCTACCGGCAGTGAGGATGCTGGCATTTAAAAGAAGTTGACTGCGTTTGAGTGGCGCGGTTACGTCCACACTCATTATGATTTTGGATGTTCAGCGGTCCTCTGACTGACACAGGCGATGCGGAGATTATCACCCCCATTTTACAGACCTGAGAACTCAGGCTTTTCGGACTATATATATATATATATATTTTTTTTTTTTTTTAATTAAGCGACTTGACTGAAGCCTTGTGCACAAGTGGTGTAGCTGGAAGTTGACCTCAGAACGTAAAAAAAAAAAAAAGCTCAGGTTCTAGATGGCGATTTTTTGTCTTTTTTCCCCCATCTTTGTTGAATTCCTCTGCTGCATCTTGATTTATATTGTTACATGTGTGCGTGAAAACCTTCCACTATCTCCCCATCACCTTCAGAATAAAATTCACAGTTGGGCTTTTCAGGTTTCTGCATGATTTGGCCCCTTGCTTAGCTTTCCAACTTATTTACCACCTTCTCCAACACCATCCTCTTCTCCAGCAGAATTGGCCCTATCCCTGTTTTAGATGGCCCCTCGCCTTCCTACTCATGCTGCTCTCTCTGGTCCCTTTCCCACACTTTTAAAGCTGCTTAGTCCTTCAAGGTCCATTGCAAATCTGAGGTCTACAAAGCAGGAGCAGTCTCCAAGCTGGACCCTCCTTTGATGGGCCATGGTACTTTACCTTAGTGTTGACACTGAAAGCTTTCTACTGTCTCTTCTTCCCCTTTTATACCCTTCACATTTGGTCCATCTGCTTTTCACCACCACTAGATTATTCATTTATCTGTAAATGCCTCATGTCTCTAACTGGATGGCCATAACTTGATATGGGCCCAAATCTGATTAATTTTTGTGGTCTCCACAGTGTCTAGCATAATAGCTCAAACATACTACGTAGCTGGTAAATGTCAGCAAATGAGTTGTCCCTGCCTCCCACCTGATCTTTGTGTACGTGGGGAATATTTATTGCCAGGCACTATGGGAGACTGCAAGAATCTTCCCAAAAGAATAGAACTGGAGCATATCAAATGCAAATGGATGAGATTAGTCTTCTGGAGAAGTAACCTACTCAATAAAGAGGGTGGCTGAAGAATTTCTAGGAACATCTAAAATTTAATCAGTGGAACCAGGGTATAGTCTCAGCAAGGGTTATGTCTAGTTAGCACGTATCTAAATGTAGCCATGTCTGATAGTCATGTGTCCCTAGGAACCTTTCAACTGTAAAATGATGGTCAGGGTGGTCCCCCAAATAATAGGGACTTAGGGTCAAAAAAGTTAAGGGAAATGGCATACGGTATACCCTATTTGGGAGATCACAGTGTGCGTTAAAGAAACCAGCTGACTTTGCTTAAGCAGCGTTTCTCCAATTTGTTTATCCATAAAACCCATTTTGGGACTCTCATATGCATTTTGTAGAAGCCATGGCACATGCTTTTGGGAATACTGCAACAGAGGATAGAAAGCAGGACGTGGTTGGGGTGGGTTCCTTGCCTTCCTTGCCGGATGAGAGGAAAGACATTCTGAGCATTCTTACCTCCTTGCTAAGCTCATTCATTCCTGCCTTGAGAAATGGCTCATGGGGGGAGGGATGCTCTAAGCCAAACTCCTCAGTTTCCTTGTTCCTTTCTTAGCTTATTTTTATTATATCTTGGCTTCACATGGCCTGTTCCTGGAGGAAGAAAATGTCCTGGCCATGCCAAAGAAAGCATTCTCTGCTATTTGGTAATTATTTTTTTCATTTTGATCACATTTGGGTTTGCTGACCAAATGATGTTTTTGGGCCTCCGAAGCTGGGGACCAGCAATAAACCCTTCCTGACAAGTCTGTTGGTATCTCCTCACCTGGTCTGTGCTGTTTTCGCCTGCCTCTTGACTGCTGTCTTTGCAGTCGTCCCTTTTTATCTCTCCAGTCTGTTCCTTCCATTCCTTGCCCTGACTGTACTACTCTTTGAATTTAATCTAATCTGCCTTCTCTTTGAGTCCTCTGCTTATGATGTGCTTCACATTGGTTTATTATCTGATGTCCCCCCCCCCATACAGTCTCTCTTCACGGCACATCTGGGAGGGATTAGTGATAAGGAGCAAGTTGTTAAGGAGCAAGTTGTTATTAAATGACAGTTGAGAACTGCATATAATTAAAAGAAAATTTTAGGTTTATCTGCAACCCTTAAATGTTGAAGTCTTAGTCTCTCTATCCTTTTATTCTCACACTTAACCTAGAGGAGCTGTATTTTCTTGACGATACATTGTAGTTTAGCCAAAGTCCTTCTTGCATTGAGGGGAGGGGAGGACAGAATTGGAGTGCTAATGTTTTTTCCTTTCATCTAAGAAGTAGCCAGGCACCTAGGTATACCAGCATCTGGCAGTGATGGCAGCCAACATTGGGGCATAGTGTTCTATCAACAATTTAGAGCTTCTTTTTTTTTTCTTAAGGTTCACTCTCAAGGTTGTTAGTTGTTGAAGCTTTAAACTTAAGCTACATTATTTGAGTAACAGTTTTTTTTTTTTTTAACTCATATTTGACTAAAGTTATTCAGTGTTCCAAGATCCAAATATTTGTTATCCCATTTAAACCTGGCAGCAACCTTCAGGAGTCATATTTTGACAGACCAGGAAACCAAGGCTCCCAGAAGGCTCATAGCTAGTTAGTGACACAGCTGGTATTTGAACCCAGATAAGTTGATTGATTGAGATATATTTTATCTGTAAGTTTTTCTTTCTCTTTGGTTGCACGCTCAGCTGCTAACCAGAGGTTAACAGTTGGAGTCCACCCAGAGGTACCTCAGAAGAAAGGCCTGGCAATCTACTTCCTAAAAATAGCCATTGAAAACCCTATGGAGCACAGTTCTACTCTGACACACATGGGGTCGCCATGAGTCAGAATCAACTCAACAGCAACTGGTTCTGATTTTTAAATTGAGATATGTTTTATCTGTAATTTTTATTTTTCCCAGGTCAAAAAATTAAAATGAAGTACATTCTAGTTACTGGCGGTGTTATATCAGGAATTGGAAAAGGAATCATTGCCAGCAGTGTGGGCACAATACTGAAGTCATGTGGTTTACATGTAACTTCAATTAAAATTGACCCATACATTAACATTGATGCAGGAACCTTCTCTCCTTACGAGCATGGTAAGCAAAATGCATTTCTTTCTTTCTTTTTTGGAACAATGATTGTGTAGTATGTGGAAGGAAACCCTGGTGGCATAGTGGTTAAGTGCTACGGCTGCTAACCAAGAGGTCAGCAGTTAAAATCTGCCAGGCGCTCCTTGGAAACTCTATGGGGGCAGTTCTACTCTGTCCTATAAGGTTGCTATGAGTTGGAATCGACTCGACGGCACTGGGTTTGGTTTGGTTTAGTACGTAGCCTTTAGAAATTGTGTGCCTATTTTGTATAACCTAACTCCCAAAGATCCTTAGCATAGCAGAATGATGTCTTTCTTGCCTGGACAAAGGAAGCAGTAGAAATGGTCTCTTGGTAGCTGACTGAAAGTTTGTCAGTTTGCTTGAAAAAAAGAAATCTGGTGACATAATAACCTTCAAATATTCAAGAAGAGGGATTGTGTTTATTCTTCATGGCCCCAATCATTAGAAATAGGATTGGTGGATACAAGTTGTAGGGAAATAAATTTTGGCCCAATATAAGAAAGAGCTTTTTATTAGCAAGTGCTCTTCAAGAGTGGGGTGTCCAGCTTTAAGAAGTCGTGAGTTCCCATCCATAGAGGTGTTCTACCAGAGGCCAGATGGACACTTTGTAGGGAATTTAAGCAACAGATAGATGCTGGATTTGAATGATCTGTAAGCTAGATTGTTTTGCTAAAGGAGCTTGGATGGTATAAGCCAGGCTTTCTGAGGGGAGTGAAACAGTTGAAACCTTTAAGGGAGGATAGAAAGATAGCATTTTGCTACTTTGTTATTACTGAGTACCTGTCAACTGTGTGATGTATAACCTTGTCTCCAATACCTGTTATGGATTAAACTGTGTCCCCCCAAAATGAGTGTTGTAAATCCTAGTGGTTAAGAGCTATGGCTGCTAACCAAAAGTTTGGCAGTTCACATCCACCAGGTGCTCCTTGGAAACTCTATGGGGCAGTTCTGCTCTGTCCCGTAGGGTTGTTACATGTCAGAATCGACTCGCTGGCAATGGTTTTTTTTTTTTTTTTTTTTTTGGGTAACCTGTGGATGTAATCCCATTTGGAAATAAGATTTTCTTTGCTGTGTTGATGAGGCCACATCAGTGTAGGGTGTGTCTTAGACCAATCACCTTTGAGAAATAATATGAGTAGATTAGGCACAGAGAAGCAAGCAGAGATGGGGAAAGATAGATGCCACACCACATGAAGTTTGCCAAGGGACTGAGGAACAGAAGCTGAAGAGAGACAAGGACCTTCCCCCAGATCCAACAGAGAAAGCCTTCACCTAGAGCTGGTGCCCTGAACTCAAACTTCTAGGCTCCTAAACTGTGAAAAAAGAAGTTTTTGCTAAAGCCACCCACTTGTGGTATTTCTGTTATAGTAGCACTAGATAACTAAGACAATGTCTAAAGATGAATTGCTTAAAATTGGGAGTAGATGTGCTGTTAAAACATACTTCTCAGTTTCAAAATTCTGTAATATTCTCCTGATGTCTAATGTTGGGGTAAAAATCCTTAGAGTAAAAATTCTTATGTAACAAATAGCGTCAGGAAAAGATCAACAGACTAGAGTGATTTTTAACAGAATTCCTTAGCGAAAGAGGAGCTATTTCTTTGAGGGGCAAAGTAAGACATTTTTCTTTCCCTACTTTTAAACTTGACTCCCATCGTGATGGTAGGAATTCTGTGCACAATTTTTAGAACGAAGCTTCAAGAAATGAATGTTAAGCAAAGGAATAAGGGGAAACTTCTCCACTTTCACAGCTTTGTTTAGGATTAAAGTATAGCCCAGAAGCTGGTTTATAATCAACACAACCTTAATATATATATATCTTATATAAATTTTGAATCACATCATACTTTTTTCACATTTTGAACCTTACTTTGCTCTATTAGGAGAATATTTTGAAAATTGGTTTTCTGTAAGCAGCAGATACCATCCTATAATAGCTTCCCGCCGTGAAGTCCCATGTACCCACAGCCTTCTAGGGGGTGATTGCCTCCACTTCATGCCGTTTCATATCTCTTTCAGATTAAAAGTGAGTTTGTTGACAGGCTGGAGGTGTGACATCACCTTTTGGAGAATGATTGGTCATTTTTCTTTCTTTTGTGCGTATTTAGTTTTCTGGAAATACATTTCTTTGCCTCATATCATGTTAATGCAGACTTTGTTCTATTCGAGTGTTATACTTTGGGACTCCGGTTGTGCCATGGTACATGTATTTTTCACTTACGTAAATATTTTCACTGTTCCCTACAGGGGAAGTTTTTGTGTTGGATGATGGTGGTGAAGTAGACCTTGACCTGGGTAACTATGAGCGGTTCCTTGACATCCGCCTCACCAAGGACAATAATCTGACCACTGGAAAGATATACCAGCACGTCATTAACAAGGAACGCAAAGGAGATTACTTGGGGAAAACCGTCCAAGGTAATGTTGGGTTTACTTTTAAGATGTTTAGTTTCTTCTAAGTACCTTTTTTTTTTTCTTCTTTTTTTTTGCAATTTCAACATGGAAGTGTCAGGTGTTACTGAAACATGCCTTCAGTTGATAATTTAGAGTTGTATGCCGTTTACTCAGAAAATCACTTAGCGAGGCCAAGGCTGCTCTGTGCATGGTATGGGAGGTGTCAGCCTAGCTCAGGTGGCATGATTTGAGCCCTGAGGGCTGTTGTTTTTATACAGTGAAAATGATGCGTGAAATGACACAGACAGCTAGATTAGGGCGTTAACCTAAGGGTGTGTGTGCTGTGGGCCTGGCACTTACTGTGTATAGATGGTAATAAGGAAACAGACATCCATTGCATGGTTTTCACTCTGTTCATCAGTGCTAGGTGCACTGTGGGGGTGATGTCTGAGGTGGTCTCTGGGCCCTCCTGAGCTTTCACCACACAGCTCCACTTGCATCTGTTTGATGTATTGGGCTTTTTACAAGCATTGATTTGAGAAAAGTGTTCTGCTTTTAAAAAGGTGGGTTTGGAAAACTACTGGTCCAGTATCGTGGCATAAGCTCAAATGTTGGGGGTTGCTGAAAAGTGGCTGAGTTATGGGAATAAATCTGCTCTTGGCTTAGACTTTACTCAGCTGAAAGCTGAGGGTCACACGTATAGCTGGCTCTGGCCTAGGGCTGCCCTGGGCAGATTTTGGGCTAATTGGGTCATGTTTGGATCTTAGCTCTGCCACTTACCAGCTTTATGAACATGGGCCAATTACTGTCTTTGAGACCTGGTTTCCTTTTCTGTAAAACAGAGACAATAGCAGTACCTACCTCCCTGGGTTCTTAGGAGCTAAGTCAGTAAAGTGTTCCCTGAGTTTCTGACACACAGAAAGGGATCAACTAGGAATAACAATGATTGTGCTCATACAGCTTGTTGCTCTAGGCCTCCAGCACATTCATTCATTTATTCATTCATCGTATTGAAGGCTCACTGTGGTCAGAGCCTTGCTAGTGCTGGGGATACATGATAAACAAGACCAGTGCAGTCCTTGACCCTGTGGAGGTTACCTTGTGGGCGAGACAACAGCTAAAACATGGTATCTGACAGGAGCTGTAAAGGAAATAGATGGGGTGGGAGAGAAAGGGTGACCAGGGAGAGTCACTTGGGACAGGTGATCAGGGAAAGCCTCCAAGGAGAGGATGTTTGAGCTGAGAGGCCAGCCATTGGAAGAGTGGAAGGAGGCGGCCTTGGCAAGTGCAGAGGCCCGAGGCCAAAAAGGGCTTGGTCATTAAAGGAGTGGAGGGTGTTGAAGTGACTCTAGGGGATGGTGGGAGAGGTTGGCCAGGTGGGCTGCAGCCAGAAGGCAGGGAATTTGGATTTGGAGTATTGGGAAGCCATTAAGGAGTTTGAACATGGGCGATGTGATGAAATCTGCTTTGCATTTTTAAAAGATTGCTTTGGCTACTATATGTGGAATAGGTAATGAATATTCTTGTGTGTGAGGCCCTGCTAGTTATATGCATAACAAGTTAAACTGTAGTCTCTGCACCTTAGTTTGCAGTCTGAGCCCTACAACTAGAATCTTTACAAAGCTTTTTTTTTTAAATAATATTTTACTGAGTTTTTGGTAAAAGTATAAACAGCAAGTTAGGTTTCCATTTTGACAGTTTTCCACACAAGTTGTTCAGTGAAATTAGTTATATTTATCAAAATCTGTCAACATTCTCTTTTTTTTTTTTGAACAGTTGCTACATGTACAATTTAGTGACATTGACTACGTGCTTTGAGTTGTGTAACCATTCTCACCCTCCTTTTCTGAGTTGTTCCTCCCTTGTTAACATAAACTCACTATTCCCTAAGGTTCCAGTCTAATCTTTAGAGTTGCTGTTGTCAGTTTGATCCCATATAGATAGTTCTTAAAAGAACACACCTTTTTTTATTAGTTAAGCTAAACTATTGTTTGGTGTTAAGAAGGCTTCAGGGGATATTTTTGGTTTCAGGTTTAAAGATTATCTCAGGACAATAGTTTCAGGAGTTCATCCACTCTTCGTGGCTCCAGAAAGTCAGCTCCATGAGAATTTGAAATTCTGTTCTTCATTTTCCTTTTTCCATCAGGACTCTTCTATGGAATCTTTGATCAAAATGTTCAGTAATGGTAGCTGGGCATGGTCCAGTTCTGGTCTCATGGCAAAAGAGGCAGTTGTTCATGGAGGCAATTAGCCAACATTCCATTTCCTCCTCCTAATCCTGACTCTTCGTTCTCTGTTGCTCCAGGTGAATAGAGACCAACTGTTGTGCCTTAAATGGCCTCTTGGAAGCTTTTGAGACCCCAGGCACTAGAACTAGGAGGTAGAACAGAAGCACTAAACAGGTTATTAGGCTGATTAACTGGAATGTCCCATGAAACCATGATCCTAAACCTCCAAACTGAGGAACCAAATCCCATGAGGTGTTTGGTTATACATAAGCAGCCTCAGCAGCTACTCTTTTTTTTTTTTTTTGTCGTTGTAAATATATCTGTCATAACTTCTGCCAGTTCAGGCTGTGTAACCCTACCCTTAATCAATGCAAATTTTCCATCATTGTTAACCCCTGTGTTCCCTCTCTCTCCCACCCCTGGTAAGCACTAATAAACTCTGGTCTCTATATGTTTGTCTTTTCCTGTCTCTCTATATAAGTGAGGTCATACAATATCCTTCCTTTTGTGGTTGGCTTATTTCACTCAGCATAATGCCTTCAAGCTCCATCCGTACTGTAGAGCATGTATCAAGACTTCCTTTCTCCTACTGGCTGAGTGAGTAGTACTCCATTGTATGTATGTACCACAGTTTGTTTCTCCACTCGTCTATTACGGGCATTTAGGTTGTTGGCTGTTGTGAATAGGGCTGCAGCGAACATTGTTGTACATGTCTCTTTTTGAGCCTCTGCTTTCAAGTCTTTTGGGTGTATACCTAGGAGTAGAATTGCAATTTTTACAAAGTTTTTAACAATGGCCAGCACTCATTAAGCGCTTTCATGCCAGGCATTTGCGTAGCATTTAGTAAGCTCCATCTCATAAGATTTTTATGGCTTTATGTTAAGTGGAGCTGTTACCTCCACTAAACAGATGGAAAAACTGAGCTTAACGAAGGTAATTTGCCCAAAGATCACAGCTGATGAGTGGTGGAACTGAGATTGGAATGCAGACATTCTGATGCCGACTGCTGTGCTGTGAACCACTCTGCCATCCTCTTCTGCCCCCTGCAGTGGAGTGTCAGCCCTTTGGTGACTGGAAACATGATGGGATAGGGTCCTGGTAGGATGACAGCTGGGAAAGCACTCAGGTGTCATTCTCCCACCTTCAGCCTTGGCTGTAAGCAGCATGGGTGGCTGTGTGGCTTGTTGGGCTGGTGTGCAGCCAGAGGGTGGACCTGACCAATGCAGAGGGACAGATGCCCTGATGTGGCTCAGGATGCCATGCTCGGCCTTGTTCTCTTGCACTGCTTCCAGCAACAACTTGGAAGTCTGGAAAGGAAGCAGCAGGGAGCGTGAGGTCAAAGATTTATTGGAGCCATTTAAAAACATGATCCTACTGCTACTGCGTCAGGACAAATAACTCAGATACTAAAATTGAATAGTTTAACACAAGTTGTATCTGCCTGGATTCTTATTGGTTCCTTTGTTTAAAATCAATGCTTATGGGAAAGTATAGGTGACGCGTTTCTTTTCTGTTTTCCAGTTGTCCCTCACATCACAGATGCAATCCAGGAGTGGATAATGAGACAGGCGTTAATACCAGTAGATGAAGACGGCCTGGAGCCTCAAGTGTGTGTTATTGAGGTTGGTGTGTGTCTTTTCTAAACTCCACGGTTCCTGCCTGTATGAACAAGTGTACATATTCATCTCATTAGTCAGCCATCAACAACTGATAAGACAATTACTACTGAAGTCCCTGGGCCTCCTATCTGCCTGAATTATGTTGCAATATTTTTTATGGCAGGTCAGGTCATAGTCATGTGGAATGGCCACACGGTAGAAAGCAATACTTAGTCCAAGTGATTCTCCCTTTTCAGCATTTATAGATTCGCCTAGTACAGACTTTACCAATTAGGGTGGTGTGACACATTTTCATCTACTTCTTGAGAAAGTCTGCAGACCTTTGGCTTTCCACCGGCAGGAACAGTCAACTCTGAGTGAGCGTCATTTGGTTTTGGTTTCTGTGCTCCTGCAGTGCTGATTCAGGCTGTTGGGTTGCTGTGTTCGTTCAATCGAAAGTTCCAGCAGTTTATTTATAATTGATGCTTTTAAATACAAAAGTGATTGTGGTTAGCTAAGGAGATAAGATCTAGATGTCTTTGCTTTGTGAGTCACATACAAATAAAAGCTCTCTCACCTGACCTTTGTCTTGAAATGATATGCGAAGATCCATAATAACCTCGGGCAACAGTGAGCCTGTCCAAAAAAGTCATCTTTTAACAAGAGGAAATGTCTAAGGCTGTAAACTAACATTCTGCAAGGCTAGAGAGTCTGTATTATGCTGTTCCTGGTATGGCATTGAGGTGACAGGGAGCAGCTGTTGGATAATGAAACCACCAGAGGAAGGTTTGGTGCTAACCTTTGAAACAACTTTGTTCTTCTAGCTCGGTGGAACAGTGGGAGATATAGAAAGCATGCCGTTTATTGAGGCTTTCCGTCAATTCCAGTTCAAAGTCAAAAGAGAGAACTTTTGTAATATCCACGTCAGTCTAGTCCCTCAGGTAAGGTATTCAAGGTTGTACATTGGGAGAAATGGACAGGAGGGAGAAAAGGATCATTTTCACTACGTATCTAGTATTATTAACCACTCGAGGTGCAGGAAGCAGGCAAGAAAGAACTTTTTTGGGGAATTAAAAATTATATTTTTTGAAAGGATCAAATGAAAAGCATTCAAAAAAGGATCAGTTGCAGGGAAGAGGCAGTGGATTGAACATGTGCAGTTGTCTTTACTCCACAGCAAAACCTCATTGTAACTAAAATAGAGGGATTTTTTTTTAACACAGAATTTTACAAAGATAAATAGAATGTGAGAGGAGTCAACAGTAGCAGATGGACAAGTAGAAAGCGACCTAGCAGACCTGGGGAGCTGAATCCTGGCAAGTAGAGAAACAACCCTGTTTGCTCTGTAGAACCCCCAGAAGGCTTAGGCAGCGCCAGGCACTTCTGTAAGCAGGGGTGAGGGGGGGACTCATAACAGCTGTTTCAGAAGCGGTTAGACCCACACATCCTCTTTAATATGTACTCCTGGCATCAGCCCCTCTCCCACCTTGGCAGAGGACCATAGGATTTTTCTATGGAGAGGGTTTCTGGATGGGTAGGCACTAGGGACAGTTAAGGGCAATAGTACTGAACTCAAAACATGGGGATTAAGTGTAATTTAATGCTGCCGAGACACCCGTCCTTCTTCTGCCACTTGGTTCCCAGACGAGACTGTAGGATTCTTCTCTGGGAATCTGACTAGTCCAGGAGAAAGAGCCCTTCTCCCAGGGGCTCCCCAGTGAAAGAGGTCAGCCAGATTCCCCCACAGTGAGGACCCCAGTTGGCACACCCACCCATTCACACAGAGCTTCCAGTCAGCCTTTAGTGTGAGCAGACATCCAGTGGTCCCCAGACATTTGGAGAAAGCATCTAATGGGTAAGAGACCAAAACAACCAGAAAAAACGGAACGTTCACGGAAACTGAGGCTCTGCAGGGAGCAGGAAACTTAGAAAAAACACCTATCAGTAATGTCCTCAGAGAATTCAGAGGAGAGAAATTGCATCCATTAAACAAGACCTGGCTGCCATGGGGAACACAAAGAACAACAAATAACTCTTAGATATTAAAAATTGGATAGCGGAAACGAAAAGCTTAAGAGAAAGCTGAGGAAGAGGTAAGAAAATTAGAGAACCAGTCTAGGAGTTTTAACACCCAGATAATAGGAGTTCCAGAAAATGAGAGAAACAGAGAAGTGGTGATCTGAACCAGTAATCAGCCTGCCATCTGGTTTTGAAAATGACGTTTTCTTAAAACACAGCCACGCCTGTTGTTTCTGTATTGTCCATGATTGCTTTTGCACTATAACAACAGTGTTGAGTAGTTGTGACAGAGACTGTATGGCCCACAAAGCCTCAAATACTTGCTCTCTGGCCTGTTACAGAAAACATTTTCTGACCCTGATCAAAACAGTTCAAGGAAATTTCCAGAGATGAGTTTCTAGATTGAAAGGCCCCACAGAATGCCCAGCACACTGGATGGTAAATGACACACAAACACCAAGGCACATCATTACGAAATTTGAGAATACCCCCAAAAAACCCCTATAGGCCAGAGTAGAACTGCCCCATAGAGTTTCCAAGGAGTGCCTGGTGGAATAGCAGGGTAGAAGTTCTAAAGGCCTCTAAAGAGAAAAATCAGAAAAGCAGCGGGCTTTTCAATATTGGAAGCTAAAAGATAGTGAAGCTATTTCTTTGAAAATAGTAAGGGAAAAGGATTTCCAACCAGGAATTTTATGCCCAGCAAATCTGTCAATTAAAGTATGGGAGGAGACTAAAGATAAATCACTGCAGAGAAAATACAGAGTGACAAAAACAAAATGACAACAACAAAAAATTTACGAATGTCAAGGAAAACAAAAAATGAGAAAGAAAAACTATGGGACAAGGTTGAACTGAATAGCAATTAAATACTTAAAAATACATAAACCCTGCAGAGGGATCTACCCAAAATCCTGAGACGGGGGCTGCAGGCCCAGGAAGGGTGTGCATGTAGTGGATGCAGGGGAATGAGAGAGGGTGGGACCCTCCTTTAACACGGAAATCAGTAGAAAATACCCGCAGCTAAATGTCAGGAAGTAGCAATGAAGCATACCAGGAGGATCAAGGAAAAGCACTGCAGAGTGGTTGCCTTGGGGGTTTGGGAATTGGAGGGATGGATGAGGACTGGGTACCTTTGTTCTTGAAGACAAACCTTGTGGAGCTATATTTGACTCTAAAATATGTGCAGGTGTAACTGTGACAAAAATTAAAATTAAATTCTATAAGTGGTCAGGTTATCTGTTTACCTATTAGAAGGTGTTCAGGGAAGAGTCATACTTGAAAATTCTTTATTACAGAGAATTTTTTCCCCCCTTTTGCAAAATAGCCAAGTTCAACAAGGGAACAGAAGACTAAACCCACTCAGAATAGCATTCGGGATCTCAGAGGACTTGGGCTTTCCCCAGATCTGGTAAGATTTCCTGATAACCTGCTTTCGGTGCAATCTTATATGTCTAATTGAGATCCCTCCTCCATGACAGGTGGGACCTTTGTTTTCTTGGCCTGCTTTTGATTGTGATTGACGGTGGAGAAAATAGGCAGTGCTCTGAACTGAGGCTTTATTTTACCAGCATGCGTGTAACTGGCGTGTGGGAGGCCTGTACTGTCCTCTCCTCTCATTTCTTCTCCTTTTGCTGCCGACCCAGGCATAGAAATGAAGGAGGAAAACCCCAGTTAGCTTTTGTGGTTCATTCATCTGTGTGCCTAATGTACTGCCATTTGTACTGCCATTCTCCTGGGATTTGGGGTTTAGGAATTTAAGTTCTGAAAATAGGTAATACACTTTTCATAGCTTACTTGTGCTCACTGTTAACATTTTAATCCATCTTAGCAATGTGCTGTCTTTTAATTTCATTCAGGAATAAAACCGAGCTTTGTCATCCTGTCTTTCTACCTAAACTGACTTGTTTTATTTCCTGCTAGGTTGTGTGCAGGTGCTCAAATCCTCTCGACACATCGGTGAAAAAGAAAATCTCAATGTACTGCCATGTGGAACCTGAACAAGTAAGCAGCAGTTTGATCTCCATGTAAATCTTTTTTCCTTCTAATTGTTTTAGCGTCTTGTAACCAGTTTCATGAGGCTTGTTTTGTAGTTTGAGATGGTAGACAGTCCCTGAAAGAACTGATAACTCTTGCTCTATGATTCAATGTTTTCTTATGTCTTTCGGCAACTTAAACATAGCTTTGCCTCTCCTGCCTCTTTTCTTCTTGCTCCTTGTACTTCATGCTTCCGCCATGCTAAATGTCTTTTGCACTTGCTAATTTTGGTGAGGTATCAGTGTCCCCTCTCCCTGTTGGTCTAACAATCTCTTCTTCATTTTCATCCCTCAGGGCCCAGCTAGGGCATGGCATTTATAGAAAAGCTTTACTTGCCAAATCTGCTCTGCCACAAACCTCAGGGTTAATAACTTCCTTCTCGAGGCTACCTGTGTGTTTCATACATGCTGGTGGTAAGCTTATCGTACCAGTATGAGTACCAGTCGAGTTGATTCCAACTCATGACGACCTCATGTGTGTCAGAGTAGAACTGTGCTCCACTGGGTTTTCAGTGGCTGATTTTTCAGGAGTAGATCGCCAGACCTTTCTTCCAAGGTGGCTCTGGGTGGACTCGAATCGCCAACCTTTTCGTTCATAGCGAGCACTTAACTGTTTGCACAATGTAGGGACCGAGCTTATCATACTGTCTCTTAATGTTTGTGTTTGTCTCCCTGATGGACTCTGAGCTTCTTCAGGGCAAAGACTACCTTATCAGCTGTGTGGCTTGTGCCAGTTGCCTAAGGTGTTGTAGGCTGTCAAACATATTTTAGTCTTTTTGTTACCTGTGCTAACAGGGGTGACCTGTGGTATAGGAAGTCCAAAATGTTGGAACCCAAAATCCATATCTAAGCAGGGTGCTTAGTATGGAAATTCTAGTGAGCGATAAATTGAAGTGGTGGCACTGGTCAGGTTTAGCTGAAGGAGAGTAGAAGGGAAGCTAAGGTCAAGAAATTTTGAGACTAGGTTATTGGATATTTGAATTTTGCTGTTTGTTAGTGCTGCTATAACAGAAATATCACAATTGGGTGACTTCAACAAATAGAAATTTATTTTCTCACAGTTTAGGAGGTTAGAAGTCTAAATTCAGGGTGCCAGCTCTAGGGGAAGGCTCTATCTGTCTGCTCTGAGGGAAAAGCCTCGTCTCTTTCAGCTTCTCTTCTTCATTTCCTTGGTTATCTCCACGTGGCATCGGTCTCCATTTGTGTTTGCGTGCTTCTGTGCCTGACCTGCTCTTTTATATCTCAGAAGTGATTGGCTTAAGATATACCCTACACTGACATGGCATCATTAAAATAAATCCTTATGCCCAGATGGGTTACATCCACAGGTGTCAGGGTGAGGATTTACAACACATAATTGGAGGGGGACACAATTCAATTCATACCAGTGGTCTCAAACTTGCTGCACGTTGGAATCACTTGGGGAGCTTTAAAAAAATACTTTTGTCTCATCTAAACTCTCTGAGGGACCAAATTACGGGGCTGAGGGCTGGGGACCATGGTCTTGGGGAACGTCTAGCTCAATTGGCATAACATAGTTTATAAAGAAAATGTTCTACATCCTACTTTGGTGAATAGCATCTGGGGTCTTAAAAGCTTGTGAGTGACCATCTAAGATACTCCACTGGTCCCACCCCAGTCTGGAGCAAGGGAAAATAAAGAAAACCAAAGACACAAGGCAAAGGTTAGTCCAAAGGACTAATGGACCACAACTACTGTGGCCTCCACCAGACTTGAGCCCAGCACAACTAGATGGTGCCTGGCCACTGCCACTGACTCTCTGACAGGGATCACAATAGAAGATCCAGGATAGAGCTGGAGCAAAATGTGGAACAAAATTCAAACTCAAAAAAAGACCAGACTTACTGGCCTGACAAAGACTGGAGAAACCCCAAGAGTATGGCCCCCGGACAGTCTTAACTCAATACTGAAGTCACTCCTGAGATTCACCCTTCAGCCAGAAGTTTGACAGTCCCATTAAACAAACAGTGCGCGTACCTCAACCATGTATATGAGACTAAGTGGGCATACCAGCCCAGGGACAAGGACAAGAAGGCAGGAGGGGACAAGAATGCTGGACGAATGGAAATGGGGAGCCTGAGGTCGAGAAGGGGAGAGTGTTAACATGTTGTGGGGTTGGCAGCTGATGTCACAAAACAGTATGTGCATTAATTGCTTAATAAGAAACCCATTTGCTCTGTAAACCTTCATCTAAAGCACAATGGAGAAAAAAAAATACTGACATCTGCCTGCCTCTCCAGGGGTTCTGATTTAAGCAGCCTGGGGGTACAAGGTGGACTTTGGGTTTTTATAAGGTCCCCGAGTAGTTGTAATGAACAGCCGAGTCTGAGAACCGCTGTCCTATGTTAAGCCAACACGCATTCTTGGGACAGATCACACTTGGGCATGATTTTTCTTTTACTACCATTTGTGGTTTGGTTTGTGACTTTTCAAATAGGTTTTTTTTTTTTTTTTAAATCCATGTTCATAATAGAGTAACCACTAATTTTCTTTTCTGTTCTTTTTGAGTTGGTTTTGGTCATTCTAGAAATTGGTCTTTTTTCTGTTTTCAAATTGAGAACAGATATTTTCCTAAGGACAGACAGACAGTAGGAGGCTGTAAGTCCAGTTAGTTTTTTTTTTTATTAAATAACCTTTTTTTCTTTTTTAAACAGGTCATCTGTGTCCACGATGTCTCATCCATCTACCGAGTCCCCTTGTTACTAGAAGAGCAAGGGGTTGTAGATTATTTTCTTCGAAGACTCGATCTCCCTATTGAGAGGCAGCCACGAAAAATGCTGATGAAGTGGAAAGAGATGGCTGACAGGTATGCCTCAGTGAGGAGCTGGGGACAAGCCTTACTTCTCCTGTTCGTAAGGCCTCAGAATTCAACTCTTGCTGTTGTGCTTCAGCATTTGGGCTACCAGCACATATTGGAAAAGGTCTCAATGTTAGGAGATGTTATGATTGTTAAGATGGACCCTTGGCTGTCATGAAGTTGCTTCATCATGAATGAGGGAATCCTGGTAGAGATGGGCCAGGTCTCCATTCAGCAAGTCCGGATTACTTTCTATCACACTTGTCTCTCATCAGCTAGAAAATCAAACAGGTGTCCCAGTGCAGTGGGCCGGGGCACATACCCGAAGGCCCAGACGAGCAAGGTCTGCTTTCTGGGCTGACCGTGGCTGTGTTTGGGAACATGCTGCTCACCCACACCAGAAGGGATCAGCGAGGGCACCCAGTCTTCTCTTACTGGGGGAAAAAAAACAGTTACCCATGGAGTCGTTTCCAATTCATGGCAGTTCCCTGTGTGTCAGAGTAGAACTGTGCTCTATAAGGTTTTCAATGGCTGATTTTTTTTTTTTCAGAAGTAGATCACCAGGCCTGTCTTCTAGGTGGATTCGAACCGCCTCCCTTTCAGTTAGCAGCGAGTGCGTTAACTATTTGCACCACCCAGGGACTCCCTTCTCTTATTATTGCTGCCCAAACTCATTACTTCAAGGACTGTCCCCATTCCGCTTTCCTCTTCTTAAAGCTCTGTGACGCCATCACTTTGCCTAATCGTCCACGTCAGAGATCTGCTCACAGTGTTTCAGAGCAGTGGGTGTGCCTGCTTCTAGTCGCAAAATGACTCTGAAGATAATAAGCACTTGGGGAAGGAGCACTCCTTCCATTCCTCTGACCTGTTCCCGTTCAGTCTTTGTCAATTTACATGTATCTTTATGTAGCTACAAAAATGGCACACAGTTTTATGATCTTTTTTTCATAAAACATTACAAGCTTTTTGCTCTGTTACCAATTATGCTTTATAATTACCACTTTTAATGAGTATAGAATATTCTGTTATGTGGCTGCCCCATAATTTATTTGACTGTTCCCCTCTTTTGTAGGCACTTCGGTTGCTGGCAGGTTTTCAGATCCTGTTTTCTGTTGAATTTTGTTTATGTTCTACCTTGCTCCATAAAGAATTGGAGATGATTTGCTCTCAGAAGTTTTGGCGCTGTAAAGGTTTATGGATGTAGTTGTTATTTTTAACCCCTTGAACTATTTCATACCATTTGGATAAATTCCTACATGTTGAATTCCTGAACTGAAAAACACAATGGCTTATATGGCTGTTAGTATATGTTACTCAGTTTCTTTTTAGAAGAAACTGGTTACTGTAACAGTTTCTGTCTATACCTGTCAGCATTTAAATATTACTACTTTTTGGGATTTTAGGTTGATTTAAGGATTATAAGGTACATTTTCTTTTAATTTGTATTTCTCTTGATTTACTAGCTGGGCTAAATAATTTTCATTATATTGGTTTACCAGTCACATTAACTCTTGTCTCTTCATGTCTGTTAATTTTTTTACCCTTTGAGATTTTATTTTTTTTTAAGCCAATTTGTATGAGATTTTGAACCAGTCTCTATAACAGCTTCTGAAATGTACTTTCTTTAAAAAGCCTGCCATGTTGATCTGAAAATTGCTTCCTGTTTACTGGTCTGTGCCAGAACTCAGTTAATATCCGCTCCCATTATATTCTTCCCAACATGTTTTTCTTCTTAAAAAACAAGTTTGATCTCATGAGCTTATGTACATTCTAAGTAAATGGGTGTTTTTGACCCATGTTTGGTAGATACGATCGCTTGCTGGAGACCTGCTCTATTGCCCTTGTGGGAAAATACACCAAGTTCTCTGACTCGTACGCCTCGGTCACGAAAGCTCTGGAGCACTCTGCACTGGCCATCAACCACAGACTGGAAATCAAGGTAAGGAGGGCTGGCACGGGGGCAGCCCGGGGGCTGACAGGAGGCAGTCTCCATACCGGCAGATGCTGCGTGTACATCTGCTTCATACTTTTAGAGCTCAGAATTTCTTTTTACGGATAAAAAGGTTTCTGCTTGGCTCCTGGCTTGGAGAGAGCAAAAGAGCATTTTCAGAAAAGAATGAAGGGGAGACATGGTCAGGGTAGATGCTGAGAGAGTGAATGCTTGGATGTGAATATCAAAGACCAAATAAAATCACCTGTAGAAATGGGCCAGAGGCACGTTGCGCGGTTGAAGGCACTGGCTAGAAACCATTCTAGATGCCTAGTGACTCTGAGGCCACGCCTTTGAGGCCTTGAGTCTTTGAGATGCTTTGGGCTCCCCTTCTTAACCTGTGCTGGTATCAGTTTCCTCATCTGTAAGGTGGGAGTAATAATATCCATCTCATAGACTGATGAGCTTTCTCTGAAATGTGTGTCAAATCACCCAGCCTGTGCCTGGAATGCGGGCAGCACTCAGTCGACAGTAGTTCTTATGTTCTGGCCTGTAAAGTGGTGGGCAGCCGCTGAGCTGTGGAATGTGAGGTCAGTGGCCATGCCTGTCTCTACATGAGGCAGTAGAGTGTTGATGTTCAGAGTGTAGACGCTGGAGCCAGATGGCCCAAATTCTGGCTCTTCCAGTTACAAGCTGTATGACCTTGGGCAAGTTACTTCACCCTGTTTGTGCCTTAGCTTCCTCGTCTTTAAAAAGAGATCGTGATAGTACCTTCCTTTTGAGGATGATGGGGGCGTGTGTGTACCTTTGACAAAACTCATGAAAGTGTCTACTTAAAATGTTTGTATTTTATTGTACGTAAAATTGCACTTCAGTAAAGTTGGGAAAAATGAAAAAAACAAAATCTGAGTGGAAGACGAAGTGGGGACAGTGTCTCTCGGACAGAGAACACTGGAGAGCCTGTTGCAGTGGCTTAGCTGAGATGGGAGCCTAAGCCGACCCAAGTGTGCCGCAGGTGGAGAGCTGGATTTGGGAGTTAGATGCTTTTGAAGGAACCTTGTATTTTGAAATAAAGGAAAGATTTTAAAGTTATAATTAAATTTAAACATATTAAAATTATTATTTTAAAACTAAGAAAGATGAAATATGGGTAATATTTATTTTGAAATTGTGAAAGAACATGATTCCGGAGTCATAAGTCTGCTTCTCCCTCCCCTGTCTGACCAACCCCCAGTACATAGATTCTACCGACCTGGAGCCAAGCACCTTACAGGAAGAGCCCGTCCGGTACCACGAAGCATGGCAGAAGCTCTGTAGTGCTCAGTAAGTCGTGTTCTCTGCCTCTGGTTTCCTATTATTTATTTATGTGGGAGAAATTCAGACTCATCCTTAAAATGGACAAGCTTGTGAGCTACGTGCAGATACCATGGAATTTTGGGTGGAATGAAATATCAATTAGGAAATCCTGTCCACTTAAGGACTCCAACTGTTTGACCACTCGTATGAGATCAGTGTGTCCTAGTAGTAAGTAATCAACTTGTTTAAATGTTCTTAATCACTGAAAAGACTGTATACTGTATGACTCAAACCTTAGAAGAATACAGCTTACCAATATAGTTGAGTCTGAGGAAAACTTGTGTTGATTTTATTGGTATACTTTGCTCTATGTGTCACTTGATGAGGCTTATTTAAAGATTTCCCATCCAGAACATTTGATGAGTATCCATCAGTGACCCTCATAAATTGTTTGCTTCTGGCAGCTGTTATTTATAATAGTAAAAAAATTAGGAATAATTTCTATTTTATTAGCCAATTGAGTGTCATGGAGCCACTACAGCTATTACTGAGACTTGGTCAGTTTGGCACACTGAGCTGGCACGGACAGGCCCCTTCCTATTCCTGTTCCACCATGCTGGATAATAAAGGGGGAGCACTTTAAGCCAAGAGATAAAACAAATGATATAAATTAAAAATTATGAAAGAGTCAGGGCCTGGGGCAAGTATTAATTTTGCAGTATACTTTTTTTTTATTATGTGTATATATATATATTTTTTTACGTGTATACTTTTTTTTCCCGTTACAAGCATTTTCTAATGTTATTAAGAATCCATGGTTTTGTATGTTTTTTAAGTTCCTGGTATTTGCATACATCTCGTTGGCAGTTTTTAAATAACACAGCCCCAGCCACAAAATCTGTGGAGTAGCTTCACAGCGTCAGTCTGGGTAATGGCCCCACAGGTGTGTCCTGCTGGCTGGACCAGTAGAAGGGGAGTTGCCATGTGCTTTGTTCTGTTGTGCAGTGGAGTGCTGGTTCCAGGCGGGTTTGGTGTTCGAGGAACGGAAGGAAAGATCCAAGCAATCGCCTGGGCTCGAAAACAGAAAAAGCCCTTTTTGGGTAAGGAGCTACATAATGCACTCTTCAGCCTGAGTAGAAGAGCAAGAGAAGGTGCTGCATGGGTGCCCAAACATAAAACTGGAAGGCCATTGAAACAAACTATAGATGCCATCTTTCTAGATAGCAGCTCAAGTGAAGCCTTTTTGGTTCTGTTCAGGAGAAATTCAAACTCACCTTTAAAGTGGACAAGCTTGTGAGCTACGTTAGATGTCATGGAATTGTGGGTAGAATGAAATATCAAGTAGGAAATCCTGTCCATTTACGGACTCCAACTGTTTGACCATTCATATGAGACTGAGTTTTTAAGCCCCTCACTTGGCATGCCAGCTGACTGTAAGTAGACAATGTGATTTCAGGATGCTTCCTGTTGCTGTGAATTTTAGAAATCTTTACCATGATCAGTTGTGAGTAGAGACTTAATGAGAGGTTTCTTTACTTGAATTTTTATGTGCTGAAAAGCACATTGCTTATCTGTAAAATGGAATAATTTTTCAAAACTTGGAAGCCCCGTGTATACTTAGATCCAGTTTTTGGATCTGGTACAGATAAAGCCTAACAGCAGGGGTGCTTGTTTATAGCAGGGAGTGATGGGAATTTGATCATGATTGTAGTTCTGTGAACAGACGGGGCACAAAGCCCACAGCAGGCTGGTTAGAGACGTGGGAGCTGCCATTTCAGTGGAGCTTCGTTTGTTTTTCTCTCCACTCGGAGGTGTGTGCTTAGGAATGCAGCTGGCAGTGGTTGAATTCTCAAGAAATGTGCTGGGATGGCAAGGTAAGTGTTCGTTTAAAAACTTGTGACTAGTATTAGACTGCTTTAAGCTCTTGCTCACATTTTCCCTGAGGGCGGAAGCCCCTTGCACATTGGGTATTGGGAGCAGTGGAGGGGGACAGGCCTGGTTGCTCAGTGCCTCGCTGGGTGCAGGACTGAGGGACTGCCGTGTTTATGGAGGCAAAGCCTGCCTCCTCAAAGCTGATAGCACAGGAAGCAGGAGCACAGCTGAGCTAGCTTCCTGCCTCTGAATCACTGTGGTTACCATGGCCACCATCACTGGCCAAAACTGGCCTAAGTGAGGTTCAGTTATTGTGAGCTTGGGCTCTGGAGCCATCAGACCTGGGCTCAAATTTTGACTTAAAGCAATAATTAATTGAGTGATTTTAGGCAAATTACGTAGCCTTTCTGGGCCTTTTTGTTCTCCTCAATATATATATATATTTTTTTTTTTTTTTGGTGAAAGTTTACGCAGGTTCCCATTTGACATTTTCCACCTAAATTTTTCAATGATGTTAGTTACATTTTCCACAACATGTCAACGTTCTCTTTAGTTGTGTTCTGGTTGTTCCATTACCAGTACTCTAGTTTCCCTGCCCCCTTATCTTCTCTGGCCCTTTTTTTTTTTTCCCTGTGTGTAAAATGAGGATAACAATGGTATTTACTTCACATGGTTGTAAAAAACAAGTGAAATAATTCTTGTAAATAGTCCTTAGCACACTGCCTGGCCAATGGGAAACACTCACTAATACCAGCTATTTGCCTAGCTAGCTGTGTATTATTGCATAACACACTACGCCCAAATGTAGCAGGTTCACACAATAAAAATTTAGTAATTCTTGGTGTTCCTGGGGTTGACTGGACTTGGCGGGGTGGTTTCTCTGCTCCACATGGTGTATCTGCAGTCATTCCTGCGCTGCATTCAGGCAGGGACATCGAGATGGTCTCCTCATGCGGCGGCTCGTCATTTGCTAGTTCAGCCCAAGCTGCTTCACAACATGGTGGCTGGCTTTCAAAATGACAGGCTCAGTGTGCAGGCAAGTCACATGGCCAAGCCCAGTGTCATTGTGGAAGGGGCTGTACAAGGGTATGGCTCATGGGGCCACTCCTGTCACAGCCCCTTTATTCTCTTTAGCCCAACTGACAAATACTGGATTTCCAGAGAGACTTTCTAAGTTCTGAGAAAACTGAAGGAATGTACAGGTGATTCTCTGTGGCCAGCTTGCTGTTAGGGTTCCCATTTTGCGTTTTTTTCTGAGGCTGCTTCACAGTAACTCCAAGGGGACGGTAGCTCAGTTTTGTAGGCAGCATGTCCTTTGGTTTCTTGCTTCTTAGCTCCTGGCAGGTACTGTCTTACCACTGAGCACCCCAGAGGTGGCCTTTGAGGTACCTTGGACCCTCCCCAGCTATGATCCCCCTCCTTCCCGCTCAGGTTCCCAAATTGGGGAGTGACCTGGGGATGAGCTTACCCTTCAGTTGAAACTTGGCCCTGGATCAGGCCCAGGAGGGGAACAATACCTGCCATTCACACAGAAAGAACCAGACACAGAACCAGGAACTGGTTCTTTTCCTTTTTGATCTTCAGTGGTTTTGCTTGTGGTTAGGTGGTAAATTCAATAAAGGATGATGGGAAGGTTGTTTGGATTTTGAAATGAGTTAATTTCTGATTTCGCTATTGAGCAAGGCAAGTGAGTAAGGCAATGTATTGGATGCTGAAGATGAAGGAAATGGAGATGAAATAGTCCTTATCCATCTTGGCGAGGCAGTCGGAAACAAAAAGTGAAAAACTAAGACAGTAATGTCAGAACTGTCACAAAGATGCATTATTGAAATAAAGATTATTAGGTTATGCCATTGTGTTTGGCCTCCCCATTTTGTACTGCGTGACTTCCCAGAGAGTTACAGATTCAATAGAAAACACTGACCTGAGTTTGTATGTGGAATATTTTAAGTCTTAAAAATGCTGCTCTAGTTGTTGTTCTAATCGTTGAATGACTAAACTGCGGAGGGAAGTTGTGATTTCGAGCTTAGGAATGAAACTGTTAAATAATCAGTTTTGTTTGTAACTTGTAACTATTTTCCTAACACAGGTATTTTGATTTTTCAGATGCCAATTCTACAGAGTTTGACCCTAAGACAAGTCACCCT
Source organism: Elephas maximus indicus (assembly GCF_024166365.1). Classification (NCBI taxonomy): domain Eukaryota; kingdom Metazoa; phylum Chordata; class Mammalia; order Proboscidea; family Elephantidae; genus Elephas; species Elephas maximus. The sequence continues at coordinate 82,702,365 of NC_064821.1, forward strand.
GTGGTGAGTCAAGTGTTTGAATCTCAGTATGGCTTAGAAGGTGACTGAGGGTTAGAGACAGGAAAGGAGACCACTTGGGTCCATCCCAGAGAACCCTGAGTTTGCTCTTTTAGGCTTGCTGGAGAGGAAAAACTGTTATTATTTATTATATAATTCTTCCGTACTCTTCCCAATGTGCCACAGAAGAATTTTAAGATGGGTACACCATAGCCAACTAGAGGGGATCCCTGGTTAAAATAATTATCCATCCCTGCTCCTCTCAATTCCCAGGAGCGCTTTATAATAATAGTATTGATATGAAATGCTTATGTTGGCATTCATATGTGCAGGCACTGTCCTCTGTACTTTATATTAATTCATTTAATCCCAGGAACCATGAGAGAGATAGGCATATGATTAAGAAACTGCTGGAATAGAATACTAATTTGTTTAACAGTAACTAAAGCTTTTCTGGGTGGGCATACTTCCCTGGGTGGTGCAAATGGGTAAGCACCCAACTACTAGCTGAAAGGCTGGCAGTTCAGTCCCACCCAGAGAAGCCTCAGAAGAGAGGCCTGGCGATCTGCTTCTGAAAGGCCACAGCCTTAAAAACTCCATGGAGCAGTTCTGCTCAGCACACATGGGTCGCCGTGGGTCAGAATCGACTTGACGGCAACTAACAACAATAACATTAAAAAAAACAAAAAACCTGTTGCCATTGACTCAATTCCCACTCTTAGTGACCCTATAGGACAGAGGAGAATTGCCCCATAGGGTTTCCAAGGGTGTAAATCTTTGCAGAAGTAGACTACTACATCTTTTTCCCGCAGAGCAGCTGGTGGGTTCAAACCATTGACCTTTCAGTTAGCAGAGCACTTAACCACTGCACTGCCAGTGCACTACTTCCTTCAAAACAATATGTACTTCCTGTTAAATCTGCTGGAGGAGTGGCCCTGCTCAGCCTGCCGGTTGGCAAAGCTCATGGTGGTAGGGACAGTGCCATTATTCATCTCTGAATCCTCAGCCCAGGGATGACAGATGTGGAAAGGGCATTTCGTTTTTTCCAGCATTCAGCAAATATCAGTTGGGACTATTTTTGAGAGTAGGGACACTGTGATAAACAAAACGGGGACGTTTTTGATCTCACAGAGCTTCAGCAGCATCGGTGTGTATCTGTTGAGCTTTGCAAACACTAAGATGTCGGAAGGCGAAGAGCACATACGTTGAAGTGTGGAGCCATGGGGTGATAGGGGAGCAGAGCCCAGAGAAGGTCCTCGAGGTCAGCAGGCGCTCAGAGGAGCACTGGCCTGTGAGCTGAGCTGGAACGTCACTGCTGGAATGCCACGGCCCACCCACTCCCTCAGTCATCTGTTCCACAGACACCCTTGCTGGCTGCTAGCCCTGCTGCAGGGATAGCCAACCAGAGATGAACATCCTCGCCTTCGGACAGCTCATCGTCTGCTGGAGAAGACAGATGTGTTATAGTATAACATATATGGTATTGTACTGGATCCCTGGGTGGCGCAAGTGGTTAACATGCATGGCTGCTAACTGAAAGGCTGGCAGTTCAAGTCCACCCAGAGGTGCTTCAGAAGAAAATCCTGGAGATCTACTTCCAAAAAATCAGCCATTGAACACCCTGTGGGATTCAGTTCTACTCAGACACACATGGAGTCACCATGAGTTGGAATCAGCTTGAAGGCCACTGGTCACTGGTTAGCCTCAGACCCACTCTCCTGTACTATAGTCTTCAGTGAATGTGCTGTATCATCCAGCAGCACTGGTGATCCAAAGGGCTGGAGGTGAGAATGGCCAGCAGAGGGAGCTGTGCCCAGCCCTGCCGACCATGAGAACTGGCTGAAGTGGGAACCCCCTTCCTAACAAGAGTTTTAACAGAGTAATGGGGCGGGGGCCACTTTCCCCTGTGAAAAGCATCTCTTACAAAGAAAGGCCAGGAAATAGAACCTCCTCACTGGCTTAGTTCATTCACGAGGCAGTCTGTCTCATAACAGAAGCAGAGTTTGTTCTAAGTTTGTTTTCTGAACACCTCCAGGTCATAGACATGCCGGAACACAATCCTGGGCAGATGGGTGGAACCATGAGGCTGGGCAAGAGGAGGACCCTGTTCCAGACCAAGAACTCAGTCATGAGTAAGAGCTGCCTGGTACCAGCCTGGGCATCAGCTCGGCACGTCTGAGATTCCTGTCTCGGAGTGATGCCATGGCTCTGAAGGACTAGGCTGGCGTTTTTGGTTTTGTTCTTGCTTTTGAAGTTCTTATTACCCTCCTATTTCTGCTCTTTTAGAATGCACTGTGATAGCTAAAGAAGCAGTGTGGGTCTGGGAAAGGTCACTAGTTCTGCAGATAGGGACCTGGGGCACCGTGGTTATGGACAACTCGCTACAATGAGGCATTTAGGTTAAATCCATTGTAATCTGTTACTTCCTTATACTATTAGGCTGAACTATATGAAATTGCCAATATTTGACCATGTTCATTTCATATAGTTCGATCTAAATAGATTTATTATAACGAAGTACTAATAGATGCTAAAGATTTAGGGAAAATTGGGCGAGGAAAATATCTAAGAAAAATACAGTATTAGCCAGATGTTTTTTTCTTGCCCACTGGGACAATTTCACCTGTAATTTGTTGGCAGTAGTGCCCCTGTGTCTGTCTGGGGGTTTCACAGCAGCAGAGTTTGAGACTCACTTGAGTCGATGATCTTCTAGTCCTGAAACTTTCAACTCTAATGCTCTGTGGTTTAGGGATCTCACCAGGTGGCCATGAATGTGTCAGTGTTAGCAGCCCGTTTGCAGCTGCAGTGCTTGTTCACCCACAGCCACCAGTCCTTGTCGATGGCTTTGAGGCACTGTGACTTGGACCTCGTGGCGCTGGCCGTGAGCGTCATCTGTGTAGCTCTTAATATGTCTGCCTTCCCCAGGTCACTCTCAGGGTTTTGGCCTTTGGTACATTCTGATTTGTTTCCCCAGTCAGCTTCAATGGAGGGTGATGGGAAAAGTCTCTGTCTGCTATGATTTTCTTTAGAGTGCTCAGAAAGAGTCAGAAGCCCAAGAATTAGTCTAAATCATGCTATTAAAAGCTGGTGCTTGTGGTTGTTAGGAGAATCGTAGAACGAGCCTTCACAAGCCTGCCGGCATATAGGATCATCGTAGACTGGGAGCAGGGTGTGGTTGTGAACACACTGTGCGGTGAAATGAGAGTTCTTTACATCAGACTGCTTTTTTGCCAGGAAAACTCTATGGAGATCCGGAATTCCTGGAGGAGAGGCATCGCCACAGATTCGAGGTGAGGATTTGAGCCTTGTGACTTTTAAAATGTTCTCCTTTCTGTTACCCTGGACACACAATTAGCTGAGGGCCCAGCAAAATTATTTTTCATGCTTCAACAGGTAAATCCAGTCTTGAAAAAGTGTTTGGAAGAGCAAGGCTTGAAGTTTGTTGGCCAAGATGTTGGAGGAGAGAGAATGGAAATCGTGGAGTTGGAAGGTGATTACTTGGGTAGTTGTATTTAATGGAAAATTTAGTGAGTTTTCTTGGCACACGGGAAAATACAAGAATGTAAGGTGTTGCCCATGATCTGACAGAATTAGGAAGCAGCAGTCTTGTGAGGGGAAGGGCCTTGTTGAACGAGGTTTCGGGAGCCCTGGGAGGTTCATCCTTGTATCGTGGTTTTCCTTGGGTAGCTGTTTAACTTCTGGTCTGAAATGAGAGGTTAGGTGGTATTAAAGCCGCTTCAGATCTCACAGGAACTGCGTGACCCGTTCTTCCGAAGTCACGGGAGCTGGGGAAGCAGGGAACGGGAGCCTGGAGAGGAGAGCCTTCAGCTGGAGGAAGGGGGGTAAATCTGTTGTGTTTTGGGGTTACCTTTTACCTAGATCTAAATTAAGTTATTTTTGAATAATATAGGGTCAGTATAAATAGGAGAATTTAACAAGATTTTTTCTCATGCTTTTTACCTTCTATGCATAGCATTCATAATGGAGCTGTTTCTTTTGAATTTCTGTTTCAGATCACCCCTTTTTTGTTGGGGTTCAGTACCACCCTGAGTTCCTGTCCAGACCTATCAAGCCTTCCCCGCCCTACTTCGGCCTCCTCCTAGCCTCTGTAGGGAGGCTCCCACATTACCTGCAGAAAGGCTGCCGGCTCTCACCTAGGTGGGGTCGCTGGTCACTCAGTCACCAGCTTCTCATCTTCTCCAGTCCTTTAAAAAACAAAAGCCAAACCCATTTCCATAGAGTTGATTCTGACTCATAGCGACCCTAGAGGACAGAGTAGAACTGCCCCCGTGGAGTTTAAAAGACTGTAAATATTTATGGAAGCAGATGGCCACATCTTTCTCCCTGCAGAGCATCCAGTGGGTTCAAGCCACCGACCTTTTGGTTAGCAGATGAGTGCTTAACTGCTGTGCCACCAAGGCTCCTTTCAGTCCTTTAGGTGGTCACTAATCCATTGTGACAAGGCATCACGTGGTCATTAACGAGAAAAGCAAGGGGAAGCAGGGAGTCGTTCCTGCCGAGGGTGCTTGGGCAGCATTGTATGCTCCCCTTCACACTAACACACATGTTTCCTTTCCTGGGGTGTGCTCAGGCTGCTCCTGTGCCCCCCTACCTCCCTCAGCTTGTTGGCCAGGCCCCCTTCCTCAGCATCTAGGTTCCACCTGATCACATTTGACAGTAGGACCCTGTGGCCCACGTTAGGGGGGCTGTGGTTTTTCACAGGGTACACATCATACACACCCTTGTGGATCACCCCCATTGCTTCCTTTGTCAGAAACCAGTTAGTTTCTCTGAGTTGATGGTTAGGGTATCATGGCTGAAGTTTAAATTCAATATGTATCTTCAGTAATTCGGAGAAAATCCCTCTACAGCCTCACGCTAAATACGTAATATCGTAAGGAGTCTTTCTAATCCTGCTGTGTAGAGACAAGGGTCCCAATAGTAATGGTAGCTACAGAAACTGGAAGCGAAGTGGGTTTTTGGTGGGAGATGATGAATAAACCGTCTGAATTCTACAGGGACACCTACAGTGACAGAAGTGGAAGCAGCTCCCCTGACTCTGAAATCACTGAATTGAAATTCCCATCAATAAATCATGACTGAATCTGGTAACGTAAGTGATATGTTTAAGCTTTATTATTATTATTATTTTTTAATGGTGATGACGTGCTAGGGTTGCAAGGAAATCATGGAAGTTTAGTGCTGAACATTTTTATCTGCCAGAGAATGAAGGTGGCAAGGTCGTTGTGGGCATGAGTGAGAGGCACCCTCTGCTGAGGAGGGCAAGGGAGAGGACTCTTTCTCAAGTCACATTGCACCTACATGCCCTGCCTCGGGGGACTCCAGCGGGGGGACACCAGTCGCTGAACAGTTTGTCTTCTCATCCACTGCCTTGTCTCCTGATTGCTGCTCGCAGGTGCCAGTCTGATCGGTTCTGGGGCAGCTGGATTCCTAGACCCTTGATATTTTACTTGGCTGTACACTTGGGAGATCTTGAAGGAGGTGACAGGGTGACATTATGGCATTTGTCATTTTTGCAAAGCCTCAAGCTTTCAGCAGGGAGTGCATTAAACCTAATATTGCTTATAAAATAAAGTTTCTATGTCGATTGCTGCTTATTCTGTAAATTCTTCAAAATCCAAAAATTATCGAGCAGACTTCAAATGTTTTTCTTTTTAGTGACAGCGTTTGTAAATGTGTACAGTGCAGTAACTGTGTAGGCAGTGCTCTGAATTTGTATAAAGTCCAGTTAAGGTGAACTGACAGGATGCTGTCAGCAGAAGAACACATTCTGCTGGTGATGGTATCAGAAGGGGGTTGGGGTGTTGTTCAGGAGTCTGGGGGCTCTGAAAAGAGAACTAGATTTATGAGTGTGGCCCCACAATGTGGGGGATCCAAGCACAGGTGAAATGAGTTCCTGCCCCAAGGTTCGGGCAGGTAAACCCATTGCTACTGAATTGATTCCAACGTGATTCCGACTCATAGTGAGTGACTCTATGGGGCAGAGTAGAACTGCCCCATAGGGCTTCTAAGGCTGTAATCTTTACGGAGGCAGACCACTGCACCACCAGGGCTCTCTGCAGGTAGGTAGGCCTCTCTGAATCCTGCACACCTTTCACCACCTGCCTGCGGGCCTCTTACTGTGTAGGCCGGAGCCGCCTGATCACATGACCCACGTGTTTTCCCGTCTGCCTTGGTTGGTTAGCCGCGTGGCCTGTGATAACCTTAAGTACATGAATGGGCAGGAGAAGTAGGCTAGTATCAGGGGGAGGGCACTGGTCGCTTACTCTTGCACCAGGTAAGCATTTCACGCAGATGAATGAATCCCCTTGACCAGAGAGTCTGCTGTAGGCTATTTGACAGTCTAAGCAACTAATGGGAAGAGAAAGGAAACTTTAACAGTAAAGGAAACAGACTTGGACGATTATATGGAATTTCTAACCACCTCGCTAAGTAGAAGATTCCCTGTGGCGGCACCGTTGAGAGGCTGGGTGCTGTGGAAATAGAATGGGGAGGCAGAAGTTGATACAAGTTCTTTTAAATACATGGTTCTGTGGAAATTACAGCTTTGGCTTCCACTTACTCACACGAGGCTCCTGCCAGCTGTTCTTCAGGGAAAAGCAGGCCTAGTTTACCAGGCAGCTGCCTGTAACTCCTAACGTTTCTGCCTTAACAGATATCGCATAATTGCTAAAATTTGTTTTGTTTTTTTTATACAGGGATGATTCTTCAAGAGAGCCTTTGAACTTTGACAGAGTTTACAGCTTTGATTTTACACTCAGCTTTTGACACTTCCTTTAAATTATGTTTTTATTAAAATTATTTTATTATAGGGGAAAAGGTATTTGGAAAACTTTGTTACTTGCATGTCCATCATGTGTCTTGACTCTGCTGTGCAGTTAGTTCCCGAGCTGCTGAGAAGAGCGACAGCAAGTCTGGAAGGGGCTGATGATGGACGGGGGCTGGTAGAACGCCCCCTCGATCACCATGTTTCTCCAACTACCTCGTGTCATTGTGGATTCGAGAGCATTACCTGTTGCTTTTCCCTTGGATGCCTGGGCCGTTATAAGAAGTGCCACGTGGACTTAAGAAGCACGGAAAAATACGCGTAGCTAGTCCTTAGAACACTTTGGTGCTGGTGACTTGAGGGCATTGCTTGCCACCAAGGACAGTGAAACCGGAGTCAAAATCTTGACACTGCCCCGAGCTTTGGGGACTTTCAGTGCCAACTGTGGCTGGTACTTGTCCAAAGGGACAGTCACTTCAGTGTCGCATGAAACGGTGAGAAGTCTATTCCTCGGTGAAGTGTGATTTTAAGCCCCCATGCCTCTGACCACACTTCCTCTTCTTGGGGCTGGGAAACACTCCTTGCATCAAGGGGTTGCTTTTAAAAAGAATAAAGAATCTTTGGGAAACTGCCTCTAAAACCCTCACATGTAGACAGCTTTGGCTCACAGGGGACGCCTTTCTTCTAGAACGGTGTTACTGCAGTTGAAGCGCAACATGAGAAGCTCGTCTTAGCGTGATGTAACAGTAGGCACAGCTATGTCTGCCACGTTCTGGCTGCACTTACGTGGGCTCCCTGACTTAAATAAATAATGCAGAACTAGAGACATGCTTTGCTCTTCATTCTCTGTCCTTGGCCAGACGGAAACGTAGCAGGATGTGGGTGCCTGTGCGCCGTCAACTGAGCCCTCAGTGCCAGGCTCTCCTCCAGGCGAGCAGCCTTCAGCGAGCAATCATTTGTTCGAAAACTCAGAGAGGAGCCTTTCTCATAGGAACCAGAGTTTTCCAGAAAGCCTTCAAATAGAGGTGCTCAGCATAGAATGATACAGATGAAAGGTCATAGGTGTTGAGTATGCCACTTGACCTTGAAAAAGGGGGAAAGAGTGGGCAGTTTTTATTATGAAGCACCTTCCCTGTGCCCGGCACTGGGCCTGGGGGCCTCACCCACGTAGCCAGGGAGCAGTGGACTGAAGAGTGTGTCTTACCCAGCAGGACTGCTATAACCACCGGCTCTTGCTCCATCCCTGTCCCTCTGAATATAGTCCCAGCAGCTAGAGGTCGCTGTCCACGGTGATGTCTTCCTCCAAAGTGGCATTGGTGCTATTGAGTGTGCCGCTTGTGGAGTGTGGGTGACGTCTGGCACCCATTCACCCTCCAGCCACTGAGCACACCTACTCAGGGGTGAGCAGTGTCCTCTGCAAACAAGTCTGTCCAAGAAAGGGGCTCACATCTCAGGCTGGGGTCCCACACCTGCTGTCTTCTCTGTCTTCCCCTGTTCCTGGTGACTGAAGGAATGTGAGGGGACTGACTAAAGTATGCTTCAAGGAACCCCAGCCCTGTGACACGCCGTATAACAGGTTCCATGATTTCCCAGTGCCTCAGACCCCAAATTTAGGAGTTGCTGTGATTGCTTCATTCAGCAAGTATTGATGGGGTGTCTACCACATGCCCAGCATGCATAGTGCCCAACAATCTTTACTGCATTGAAATTTGACACTGGGGCTGGGGAGGAAAATGTTCTTTCTTTCTCACCATTTGGCCCAGCACCTACATCACAGAGATCGGGAAAAGAAGTGGGCTCCCTTTTACCCCTCCACTCCCTAGCCCAAGGCCACCGTTACCCTCAAGGCCCGGAAGTGTATTTCCCCCACCTCCTGCTCAAGAGCAACCCAGCTGCCTTTGTCTGCCTTCCATTTCTCATACGTTTAAAATAAAACGTCTTCAGTTATACGAAGGTCTTCAGAATTGTCTTGGCACTTTGTGGCTGATTTGGCATAATGTTAGCCTCTTCCCATCTGGTGGTGTCATCAGCCTTCAGATATTTTTTTAAAAAACCATTCCCCAAACTGAGCACTATGACATGTCCACTGGTGCCAGGAGTGCTCCCGACAACAGTGGGCATTTGGTTGGGTGCAGTTGATTTGAAAAGGCCTCTAGCCATCAGTGTTCCTACCTTGCCCGTAACAGTGCCTCAGCTGAGTAACTTGTGTGCTGGCCAGTTATAAACCCTTCTGAGAAAAGGGACCCCAGGTAGTTCTCCAGGACTTTCAAAGTCCCATCAGCCTGCCACCCTGGCTGCAGCCCAGTGCTGACTAACCAGAACATACAAGCCCCTCCCTGTGGGGAGGAAACAGGCAGAACTTCCTCCAGGTCCTTACAATAAACACCTCACCCAGGAGGCAGACTTGCAGCCATTTGGAGCAGCTGAACTAAAACATGACTTCTTCCAGCCTTTGGAGGAACGGGCTGTTTGCCGTTTCTAAGGATTGCTGAGGTCCCATTTCCCCTCCTCCCTTTGAGCCCTGGGCTAATAGTGTGGTGCTCAGCAATGACTTCTTGAGTAACGCGTCCTTTGATCATGCAGTTCTCAAACAGCCTTTGAAAAACCTGGTACAGCCCCTGTGGCTGGTGACACGGGTAGCTCAGTGGGGTGAGTTTGATACATCCATTCTCATATTTGGTCCCTGTAACGAGTGTGAGTGATGGCCAAGGCAGGGGTTGTGTCATGTTTGATAAATGGAAAAACCAAGTCTCAGAAAAGCCGTAGTTGGCCCAGTAGATGTCACCTTGCTGGTGAATGGAGGGGCTGGAATCTGCGTCTACCTCTACTCCTGCAGACCAGGAGGGTGTGAGGGGATTAACTAAAGTGTACTCCACGGGACGCCAGTCCTGTCAAATGCCCTGTTCAGCAAGGTTGCATGGTTGCCCAGTGCCTCACACCCCAAATTTAGAAGTACTCATGATTGCTTCATTCTGCAAATATCGATTGGGTGTCTACTATAATGCCTGGCATATGCTTCTGAAGATATACCAGTGAACAAAGCTGACCAAAAGCCCTGGTTCCCCAGAGGGTGTATTCTAGTGAGGGGAAACAGACAAAAGCTACAATGTGTCAGATGGTGACAAGTGCTGTGGAGAAAAAGATGGAAGCAGGAAAGGGGAGTGGAAGTGCTGGGGAAGGGGGTACAATTTAAAATAGGGTGGTTAGGAAAGTTGTGCATGGACTTGAAGGGGGAGAGGAGAGGAAATGAGTCATGCAGATAGAGGGGGGAAGAGCAATCCAGGGGGAAGCAGCCAGTGTAAAGGCCCTCAGCCAGGAGCTCTGGAAACAACTTGGTCAGTGGCTGGAGTGGCCCAAACAAGGGGCAAACTGAGGAATTGAGCCAGGTCATGGAGGATTGTGTAGGCCATTGTTTGCCATTTGCTCTTGCTGAATGGGGAACTTTTGGAGGGCTCTGAGCTAGGTGTGGCATGATTGGACTTTGGCTTTAATAGTGTCTCTGGCTCTGCTGGTGGAGATAGCAGGGGAAAAGCCAGGACAGGAATCCTTTCCAGTGGTGGGGAGCACTTGGAAGTCAGACCTTCCTGTGCAGGGGCTGTTCTGTGCCGTGGGCTGGAGAGACAGGGTGCTCATGTGATGATAAAGTGCCACCAGCCTGCTGCTGATTTCTCAACCACGACCACTCTTTGAGGTAGACATTATCCCTGTCTTACAGGTGAGGAAACTGAAGCAAAGAGGCATAGCAATGTGCCCCAAGGCACCCAGTCTTTAAGGCAGAACCGAACTGGAGCCCGACTGCTCTGTGTGGTTGGAGCCAGGACTGGCGCTGCCCTCTGCACACAGGGGCTCATGACCTAGCTGCCCCTAACAGGCTGGCCGAACATCCTAGAAAGAACCATCCTCACCCCAGGTACATGTGATTTATTAAGGAGCATTGCCAGTCACAAGTTCCAGCAAGCCAGGGATGAGGGCTGCAGGGTGGCTTGTTTGCCCTGTAACCACAGTTACTGAATGTACCTTGCTTTCTGCAGAAGGTGCCAGATTCCTTGATAGTCTCTTCTAGCCAACCGGAGTCCCAGATTCCAGCGTGGTCAAAATCAGCGTTTTAGGGAGAGGGACAGTCCCATACAGCTTAGTCCTAGGGTAGCCAAGTTCTTTCTGAAAGTGAAGGTTCTGTGGGGATCATGCTAAGAGCAATTTCTTAGCCACCCAAATCTGGGTCTGCTCAAGACTGAAGCCCCCTGGGGCTAGTTCAGGCCCCCCCGTGTGCAGGGCTGCTGGAGGAGAGGAAGCAGAGCCCTCCCGGCTACCTCTGAGCAGCCCTGCCTCCCTGGTCAGCCCAGATGGCGGTGTCTGTTGGCAGGACTCAGGTGCAGGTACGAAGTGCTGCACCTCTCCTGTGCTGAGCACAGGACCCGCCCGCCCTGGCTCGCCTGCCTCACAGGACACAGCAGGTGCAGGAGGCCAGCCAGTGCTGCTTCAGCTGCTGCTGGAGCTGCTCCTTCTCTACCGTCAACACCTTCACCTTCTCCTCCAGCTTGCCCAGTTCTGCAGTCCATTTCTGAAGGGACACAGGAGAAGCAGATGTCCAAGCTGACCTCTCAGGCCTGATGGGCCCTGCTCACAGCCACTGGGCAACATGTTGGCACTCTTAGGTGGGGAAGCTAGGTCCCCTGGCCATGCCACCGACCAAGTTGGCTCTGGGGTATTGAGGGAGCCTGCCTGATGTGAGGGTCCTGTCAGCATCCCAGACCCTGGGGTGGACCCATCCTCTATAGCCTCACCAAGTACCAGGGGCAGGGACAGGCTGACTACCCCGTGGTCTGGTCCTCTTTTCACTCCCTGTCAACCCCTTGCCCATCTCTGATGTTTCCTTCTTGAAGAGGCCTTTCCTTGGGACCTGCCACCTCTTTCACATGCTTTCCCTACGAAGCATCACCCAATCTTCCACTTTTCTTGTAACTTCAAAATAGTCCAGCACCCCCCCCCCCCCCGCCAGCCACTCAAGGATTGAATGCTGTAACCGCCAAGCCAAGGTGGAGAGGTATTCCAGGCACCAGGGAAGGTGGCACAGAGGTTTTTGAGAGTGCTCAGGGCTTCGCCCGCACCCCAGGCACGGGACGGTGGGACTATAGGATGTAGTGGGTTATCTCTATCCGCCCCCTCCCCCTTACTGGGTGGGTGATGGAGCACCAAGGGAAGCAGCAGCTTGCTGGGGACTGCTCAGCGGGCGGCTGATGAGCCTGCGGTCAGCACGGCTCCCATCTACCCTCAGCTCCCGGCCTCGTTACCTGCCTGCACCACTCCTGGATGGCGCTGCCGGACAGCGGGCCCTGGATGCTCCCGTCGCGCCGCAGGAACACCTCCCCCTGGTCGGTCTCATAGAGCTGCGGCTCGCTCTGGGCCTTGGGCGCGTGCACGCGCAGGCGGATCACCTTGTTGAGGGCAACAGCAGCACTTTCGAGTGGGTTACTCGACAGTTTGCAGCCCCAAATCCCGCCTAAGTGGCTGCCGCCTTGCTCACTGGCTCCTTAGGGAGCCCGGTGGGTTGGGGGGCAGGGTTCCTTCCGGCCTCTTCTCCAGTCCTTCTTCCCCCAGCTCCCCTTCGCCGCCCTCCTGGGCCAGCCATTGCTCAGCTCCGGGCTTAGCAGAGTAGATGATCTCCATCATTAGTTAAGTGATGACAGATGACAAAGCTAAGACCCAGAAACCTTGCTTTCCCGCAGGCTCACCTTGAGGGGGACGCTGAGGGCGGAGGCGCTGATCACGGGGATGAAAGTGAGGTCATAGGCGTCCGGGAAGACCTGGGGCTTGAAGCCCTGCAGGATGGAGTCCACCAGCAGGCGCACTCGGTCCTCGTCGTGGTGGCTGCAGCGGATGCCCTGCACCAGGCCGCTGTCCTCGACGCCCACGAACAGGTTGCCGCCCTCGCTGTTGAGGAAGGCGCACACGTAGCGCCGCACGTGGTGCTTGAACGCCAGGCTCAGGTACTCGCCGCCGCCGCGCTTGAATTCCACGTTGCGCGTCTCGCTGCCCAGGAAAGCTCCCTGGAAGAGCCGCTCCTGGCCCAGTATCTCCTGGCGCACGATGGCGCTGTCGGAGCGCGCGCCGCTGGGCTGGCGGTGGTGGATGCGTGGTCCCCGAGAGACCCAGGCCAGGCTGGGCGGGGTCTCTGCGGGTGGGACCAACGACCTCCCACTACGGTCCGGGCTGGCGCCAAGGCTGGGGCCCCGGCTCAGGCCACAGTCTTCTTCCTGCGGGAGGGAGGGGGGAATCAAGAGCGGGTGTGGTGGAGAGTCAGAGCCCCTGCCTGGGTAGTGTGAGGGCCAGAGTGCTAGAGCCCCCACGTGCACCCCCTCCCGGGGCCAGGCCTCACATGGGCCTCTTCCTGCGGCTACCTGGCCTAGGTATCTAATTCAGGACACCCCTCCTGCCAGCCAATGCTGGAAACCTATGGGGAGCCCGGAGCCATCAGCTAGGTCAAGGGCTCAAACTAGCCGCTGCTCCTTCCTCTGCCCAGCTGGCCCTCTACTACTGGGTGATGGTGGGAGCTGGGAGCTGGAACGCCTGTGGATCAATCTTTTCCCACTTGGGTTTCAGATAGACGTCGGAGGCCCAGGACCAGATCGTTTCAGAAGTGCCTTATTAGCACCCTGAGGTTCCTGAATTGAGAGGGGCCACAGAGACCCCACCCCTTCCTAATCTCCCTGAAACTCTTGCCCATCGCTTTCCTGACTATTGACAGGTCCTCCTGAATCTCTCCCTTCCTCTGCCCCTTCCAAGTCCCCTCCCTGGGCTCTCATCTGTGTGTTCCAGGACTCTGTGCCATGTGTGTCCTCATGGCCACTTCCCTAGTCTGGGCCTCATCAATTGGCCCCTGGATGACCGTGTCAGCCCCTCATGGGTCTCCCTGCCTCTGGGCTCTTTCACCCCAATCTATCATCCTCCCCACTGACCCCAAATACAAGTCAGAGCAAGTCTGACCCCTCTACAGCCATTCCATGGATTCTGGCTGCCTGCTGGCCTCCCTAACCGGCTTACAGGGCTGGGAGCCCAGCAAGGGCTGGCCATGGAGATGAGGGCCACATCCACACCAGCCCTGCAGCTACCCGAGATCACCCCTAGAAACATAAAACTCATGCAAACGGGATATTAGGCATGCAGGTCTGTTTAGTTCTGTAACAGTTTAAACTCCATGGCATTTTTGGCGCCCCAAAAGGGAAAACCAAGATCACCTGTCTCAGAGTGACCCACCACAACCACAGCGAGTTGTCTATCCCCTCCTGGCCCCCCAAAAGCTGGCCTTTCAGCCCTGCTCTCTCTTGATCTCACAGCCCTGCCTGCCCCACCTGGTGCCAGCTGTGTTCCTCAGTGCCCCCTGCCGCCTTCCGCCTGAGCTCCAGGGACGCCAAATGGCTTGCCCTTCTGCAAACCCGTTGTTCATTTGCACATGCAGTGTCCCTCTGGACTGTCCTTCCTCGCCGAGGGCCTGCCTGTCAAACTCCCTGAGACCCAGCTTCGATTTCACTTCCCCTGTGAATCTGTCTCAGGAGGGCAGTGCGGAGCCTCCACTCTCCTCCCCCAGCTCGAGGCAGCCACCTGGCTGGCTGGCTCTGCTCACAGATGAGGGCTCCCTCTGGAGGGCAGGACCCCACCTTTAACCTCTGCCTTACCTCCAGGGACAGGCAAGCACTGTGTTTGTCAACTGAATGAGTGAGGTGGGCCAAGGAGAAAATCAGGACCTCTGTGTGCCCAGGCCCAGAGGGAGGGATGCAAAGGGACCCAGGGAGGAGTCCCCAACACTTTGGCCTTTCACAAGAAGGGCCACTTCACATGTGCTTCAAGACTGTAGGCAAACCGTGAGGGTCAGCGACCCTCTGCGGGATGCCTGCCCCCCCAGCTTCAGGCCCCCAACTTTGCAGATGTGTCCCCAGCTCCAACACGACACCCCTCCACTTCCACCCAGCATAGGCCATTTGTACCCAGGCCTCTCCCCTGGGTGAGGCTTTGGGGCTCATGGGCTTGGTGGCCTGGGGAAAGCCCACTTACCTTGCTGCGGTGGGAGGGCTTCTGGCCCTCACTCACCACCAGCACCTTCCCCCGGGCCGCCAGCTCCTTGAGGATCAGGTGTTCCTCTGAGGCTACCTGCAGGCGCGAGGGGAGCGAGGCCAGGGTGGCCTTTGGGGTGGCCACCTGCACCACTGCATAGGCCTTCCGCGGCCGCCTCACCACCTCAATGTGCTCCCGCGCCACAGGCACTTCGAGCCGCTCCAAGGTGTCTCGCAGCAGGCAGGTGAGTACTGGCACGGAGAACTGGGGGTTCAGGTGGCCCACATAGAGAGTGTGCATGGTGGGGGCCACCTCAGGGTCTGCATCCTCAGCCAGGGGCTCCTCTATGGGCAGCGCCTGTAGGGGCAGCTCACCCAGGGCCCTTATGGGAAGCTCTGGCACCTGTGCTTCCATGGTCTCTTCCTGGGGGTCTCTGGAGGGGTCTCCCTCAGAAGGCATTTTGTGATTCCTCACCGCTGGCTGCTCCTTCCAGGGCCCTGGCCTCTCAGCTGGGCCTGGAGCCTCCCAGAGGGGCTCAGGGGGTGCCAAGGCTCCTGGGAGGCTCAAGGATTGGTAGGGGCTGGGCAGGGCCATGGAGAGAGGGGGAAAGTAGAGGGCCAGCAAGAAGGGGCTGGCCACCTACCCGAGGCCTAGGACAGGAAAGAGGAGAGTCAACGCAGGGTTGCACCAGCAAACAGCATGTGGCCTCACCCCTCCATTCCACAGAAGGGAAGACTGAGGCCCATAGGGGAGGCCTTATGCCCAAAGAGCTAGAGGTGGAGGGGAACAGACTCAGGTCTCTGAGGGCCCCACTGGTATTCTTTCAGCAGCCCCATAGATCTGGTTTTCCCTCCCCAACCTGCCCCTCTCCACAGGCTCGCCCACCTAGGTGTCCTCTGTGTTTGCTGCCCACCAGAAGGTGATTTCTGCCTCCACACACCAAAGAAACTTTTTAAAGAGGGCCTCTTGGAAAGGAGGCCTTAAGCCTGCTCCTGGGGGAGGACTGGCCGGAGGCCCCATTGTTGCTTCTGCCTGACTTGTCTGCGGCCCAGCCTGAGCCCAGCAGAGGCTCTGAAACGAGAGTCAGGGCCTGAGCAGAGGGCCCTAGAGCAAAACTCTCATGCTTTTGGCATACTGGTGAAAGGGATGGCCCCTTCCCACAAAAAACAGCCTCATGCACATACACATACAATTGTAGGAGGTTCAGGGACCCTGTTTTAAGAACTCCTAGTCAGCTCCCATAGGAGAAACACCTGGCAATCTGCTTTCATAAAGATTACAGCCAAGAAGACCATATGGGGCAGTTCTACTCTGTCACATGGAGTCGCTATGAGTTGGAATTGACTCAACAGCACCCAACAACAGTCTAGACTGAGTCCTCCATTTTGGGCCCAGGGAGCAGAAGGGAGGCAGAGCAGAGAGAGGGTTGGAGCTGGGGCTCTTGCCCTCCCGCATGCTGTGGGCCTCACTCCTGAGCTGTGCCTGTATGTGCACACATGGCCCTCCGCTCACCAGAGGCGGGGGGCGGGGGGGCTAGAGGGGGAAATTTGCCCCTGGCTCAAGTCCAAGGGGGCGCCAGGCGAGTCTTGGACATTCTGAGGCGCCACAAATATGAAAGGCGCCTGACCAAGGCAGCTAGACAAGAAGGGGGAAGGCGTTTCTGCTGTGGCATTGCCACTATCAACATCTATTCATCTTGAAATTGGGCAGGGGTCACAACTTAGAGATCGCTTCTGGGTGCTCATTACCCTCGCTACACCCCTACCACTCACCCCCACACACCCAGCCTCTGGCTTGTGTGGTAGGTCCCACCAGCCTGCATCTTTTCAGATAGGATCCTTGAGGCAGTCAGGACCTGGGGGCCACCACGGCTGGGGTGGGGGCATTCAGGGCCAACAGGAGTAGAAGAAAAGGGGAGGCCTGTGACCTTCATGTCCTGATGGCTCCTGAGGAAGCGGCAGCCCTGAGCTCCCCACCTCAAGCTCTGCAGGGGGGCAGGGAGAAGCAAGGCTGAGGAAGTGGGCGGGGCCTGCTCGCTGCCACTGTGATCTCACTCCTGGCAACAATGCCTTCTTGGCTGGCCTCAGGCAGGCAGGATGGGGAAGGTCCCAAGGAAAACTCCTCCTCCATCCCCCCACCTCTCACCCAGCCCCAGCAGCTACAGCTACCCACCCACAGTCCACACAGCTTGGCCACGGGGCTCCCTCTAGGCGGGTCCTAGAATCCCGTGGCTGAAGACAGACGTCCGTCCTCCCTTTGCCATGTCTCTCCAGGCCACTCCTCTCTCTTGGCCCGCTGCCCAGTCGAAAGCCCCCAGCTCTCCTTTGATTACCAATCCCAGCTCCCCTGGCACTGAGGAGCCCAGCTGCCTCAGGATGGGTCAGAATGCATAAGGCTGGTTCCAGGGCTCCCCTGGCACGAGGCCCTTCTCTGTTCCTGGGACAGAGGTTGCTGTCCAGAAGACCCCTGGGGAATAGGTCAAGCATTGCCATCTCTTTTGAAGGACAGGGTTGTCACCTGCAGTTTGACAGGGACCAAGACATGGGTGACACACAAGCCTTAATTAATGCAGGAATCTCTTCTTGGGGAAGACCCTTTGACAGGTGCTTTTCATTATGCAGATGTAAGATCCGCACTTTCCCACACTGCCTGGAAGTCCTGACTGGGGGTGGGGTGTGGAGTCCAGAGGCAGATGCTTCACACCAGGAAGGCGGTGGCTGACAGTGTAGAGAAGGCTGCCTTTCTTGTGGGCAGCCATTATGAAGGTATTACTGTATTTTTTTCCCTTGGGGCCTGAGGTAGAAACGTGGGTGCAGAACTTGTGAAAGGAGACCTTGGTGTGGGGGCACGGAAGAGCGCCAGCCTGTGAGGCTTTGGGGAGTGCCAGTCAGCAGGGGCCTCCAGAAGGGCCTGGTCAAGGCCCAGGGGGTGCAGTGACATCTGAGGCCCAGGATTAAGTTTTCCTTTCCTGTCTTCCCTCCCCAGCCTTGTGTTAGTTGTGCTTTGGGGGCAGCAGCTTCAAAAGGCGGGTGGAGGTGACTGGGGAGAGCCTGCAGTGCTGGTCTGAAGGGGGAGGAGACCATAGAACCTGGGCACTCTTTGTTGGGGGACGGTGGTCCCCTGACAGCCCGCAGACTGGCAGGATGAGGGCTGGACTTATTTAAGGGAAGAGTCACCCTGGAAGACTAGAGAGGCTCCTCTGGTTTGGTTATTATTGGACCAGATAGGAGTGAATATCCTGGATACAAAGGAGCTAAAAGATGGACTGCACTAATTTCCTTCCCCCTCCTCCTCAGGGGATGCCATCTTTCAGTCCCCTCTCCTTGAGTTCAGCTGAACTGTATTCCTTGATCTTCTGAGGGTGCAAGACATCACACCAGGTGCTGGGGCCCAGGAGACAGAGAGCCCTCACATTTCTCCTGCTCTTGTGGCACCTGCCACCCTGCCCTGTCAGCCGCCCCCAGCTCTGACTCATCTCTGCACCCGCAGCTCTGAGAACTGCAGAATGATGGCTCCTCAGGCTTCTCCCCCAGCCCCCAGCACAAGTGCACTCTTCTTCTCCTTCATGCCTTTCTTGACTCTGCCAGCCCTGAACTTCTCTCACAGCACCCATACAACTGAGACCATAGCTCTTTTGAGACTCAACTCCCGAGACTGTGAAGTCATGTGAATCATGCAGAAAAAAGACAGCTGGCCAGGAGAGTACTCTGACGGGGGACACGTGTGAACGTATCAAGGCATCCTCCTCCGGATCCAGAGGCCTTGCTATCGGCAGCTGTTCTGCAGGAAATTTCCCAACCTGGCTTAAGTGCCAAAACTTCCTGCACTCTTACCGGAAATTTCTTTAAACCATTCTACTACATTTGCTCTGGGATCTTTGACAACTTTCTGTGAGCCGAACACCAGTTCAGCTTTTTTTGTGGGGGTAAAAATTGCTTTTCATTTTAAGTACCGAATAAATTTATAAAACATTTTAACTACAGAAATGCATCGTGACCCAGCTGGGTTATCTGCGTTCCTCGGGCTTGGTAACAGTACTGATGGGCCCTGTGGGGAGCTCGGGCAGCGACCGACCGGAGTGCGTGTGGTAAGCAGCCCTTTTCAGTTCTCTCGCTTGGTGTCTCTGACCTTATTCACAAACCTCATTTTTTTTTTTTTTTTTTTGAATGGCTTTAACAAAGAGAAATTTATTCTCTCATAGTCTAGTAGGTTACAAATCCAAATTCAGGGTGTCAGCTCCAGGGGAAGCCTTTCTCTGTCAGCTCTGGAGGAAGATCCTTGTCCTCAATCTTCCCCTGGTCAAGGAGCTTCTCAGGCGCCGGGACCCCGGGTCCAAAGGACATGCTGCGCTCCTGGTGCTGCTTTCTTGGGGGTATGAGGTCCCCAGCTCTCTGCTTGGTTCTCTTTCCTTTTATCTCTGAAGACTGACAGTGTAGAGAACGCTGCCTTTCTTGTGGGCAGCCATTATGAAGGTATTACTGAATTTTTTTCCCTTAGGGCCTGAGGTAGAAACGTGGGTGCAGGCCACACCCCGGGGAAACTCCTTTTACATTTGATCAGGGAGGTGACCTGAGTAAGGGTGATGTTACAATCCCGCCCTAATCTTTTTTTTTTTTTTTATTGTGCTTTAAGTGAAAGTTTACAAATGAAGTCAGTCTCTCATACAAAAATTTATATAAACCAAACCAAACCCAGTGCCGTTGATTCCAACTCATAGCGACCCTATAGGACAGAGTAGAACTGCCCCATAGAGTTTCCAAGGAGCGCCTGGCAGATTCAAACTGCCGACCCTTTGGTTAGCAGCTGTAGCACTTAACCGTTACACCACCACCTTGCTATATACTCCTAACTGCTCTCCCCCTAATGAGACAGCCCGCTCCTTCCCTCCACTCTCTTTTCATGTCCATTCTGCCAGCTTCTAACCCCCTCTTCCCTCTCATCTCCCCTCCAGATAGGAGATGCCAACATAGTCTCAAGTGTCTACTTGATCCAAGAAGCTCATTCTTCACCAGCATCTTTTTGTATCCCATTGTCCCGTCCAATCCCTGTCTGAAGAGTTGGCTTTGGGAATGGTTCCTGTCCTGAGCTAATAGAAGGTCTGGGGGCCATGACTACTGGTGTCCTTCTAATCTCAGTCAGACCATTAAGTCTGGTCTTTTTATGAGAATTTGGGGTCTGCATCCCACTGCTCTCCTGCTCCCTCAGGGGTTCTCTGTTGTGTTCCGTCAGGGCTGTCATCGGTTGTAGCCAGGCACCATCTAGTTCTTCTGGTCTCAGGCTGATGTAGTCTCTGGTTTATGAGGCCCTGTCTGTCTCTTGGGCTTGTAAATTACCTTGTATCCTTGATGTTCTTCATTCTTCTTTGCTCCAGGTGGGTTGAGACCAATTGATGCATCTTAGATAGTCACTTGCTAGCACTGAAGACCCCAGATGCCATTCTCCGAAGTGGGATGCAGAATGTTTTCTTAATAGATTTTATTATGCCAATTGACTTAGATATCCCCTGAAACCATGGTCCCCAAGCCCCCGCCCCTGCTATGCTGGCCTTTGAAGCATTCAGTTTATTTAGGAAACTTCTTTGCTTTTGGCATAAATCTCATTTGGCCTTTGAGAAAAACAGAAAAAACTTTTGCCGTCGAGTTGATTTCAACTCATATAGACTGCATAGGACAGAGTAGAACTGCCCCATAGGGTTTCCTAGGAGCACCTGGTGGATTTGAACTGCTGACTTTTTGGTTAGGTGTAGTAGCTCTTAAACACTATGCCACCAGGCTTTCCTTTGTGAATGCGAGGTGGGGCCCAAAGGTGAGGCAGAGGGTTGTGGTGGAAGCGCCTCTTGTGTTTACTGGAGAATAGACAGTCACTGCTCCTCACCAGTGTCCACTTGGTGGCCCACAGGGCCACAGTCTCTGAAACATTAGGGATGGATGTCTGCCTGGGCTTCTGGCCAAGAGGCGGAGGGACAGGGATGCCAGAGAAAAGCGAACTCTCCGGAGTTTTGTGGACATAACTTTCATGACCCGGGGACCCGTGTCACTGCAGCCTCAGTCTTGAGCTGAGTCAGCATTTCCTCAGGCATGAGTCCTCCCTTTGCATTCCACTGACCACCCTTTCAGAGGCCAGCCCCAGCCCCCCACAGGGTGTCTGATGTTTGAGTGGCTCTGGCCCAGGATCTGTACACTGGGTACCTTTTGGCAGCTGGCCTCTGTGAGCATTTGCACTGGCTTTGGTTTGGTTTTTTTGTTTTGGTATCGGAGGCACAAATACACGGCTCTGCTGCCTGGCTGTGATTGTTCCTGGGTTGAAAGTTCAAGGCAGTAGAGCTTCCCTGGAATGTGGTAAGGCCAGATCCAATGATTTGAAGTTAAATATTAGGGTCAGGAGGCTGCAAAAAGCTGAGGGACAAGGGGAGGAGAGTCTGGACTCTCCTACGCAAGAGGGCTTTCCATGTTTTGTGCTTTGCTTCTAAGATCCAGGAAGGGTGAGGCACCTTTGGGCTCTTCCTGAGAAGGGGCTGGCACCTGGCACGAGGGCAGGGACAGTGTATCCACTTGGCCCACCAGTGCCACATCCCAGAGAAAGAGCTCAGGGAGCTCTACAGAGATGCTGACACGAGTGCTGCCAACACTCCTGCTGAGGGCAAACGGCCGGGACAGTGGAGACAGAGTAGAGAGTGGCTGACAGGTGGAAAGGGGCCACGGTTGGGGAAGGGGCAAAGGGTTCCAGGAAAATGCCCAGTCCTTTCCTGGATTCAGGCCCAAGTGGAGGCCAAACTCTTCTGTTATCCCTTGAAAGCATTTGTCTTTTTCCTCCTGATGCTCCTCAGCACTGCAGTCAATGTCCCCTCCCTGTCATGGTGTCGAGGGTGGGCACTGAAGCTGGTGCTATGGGGTCTCTGTCCCCCAGTCCCACCACAAGGGCCTTCTCAGCACAGGGGCTGCTGGACTGTTGAATCAATGGAGGGGTCTCTCACGTGGGCACCAGGCCTGCCTGAGGCCAGTTCCAGTTTTCTGATGGCTCTAGGTCACTATGAAGGAGCCCTGGTGGCACAATGGCTAAGAGCTCAGGTGTTAAATGAGAGTTTGGCGTTTTGAACCCACCCAGTGGCTCTGTCGGAGAAAGACCTGGCGATCTGCTCCGGTAAAGGTTATAGCTTAGAAAATCCTAAGGGGCAGTTCTACTGTGTCACACGGGGTCACCATGAATCAAAAATTGACTTGATGGCACCCAACAACATTATTAGAAGACTTGGCTTTGTGAAACAATTTCCAAAGTTGAGATTTTTTTGGTTTGTTTTTTCTTAAATAACATTCTTCCCCCCGACCCCCTGGCTTTAACAAACAAATTAATTTTCCCACAGCTTAGGAGGGGCTAGAAGTGTGAATTCAGGGCGCCAGCTCTAGGGGAAGGCTCTCTCTCTGTTTGGTGTGGAGGAAGGTCCTTGTCTCTGAGCTTCTGCTCCTGGACTATCTTCATGTGGCTTGGCATCTCTTTTCCCCCATCTCTGCTTCTCTCACTTGTGTGCTTAATCTCTTTTATATCTCAAAAGAGATGAACTTAAGATACACCCTACACTAATCCTGTCTCGTTAACGTAACAAAACCCATTCCCCAATGGGATTATGGCCACAGATATAGGGGCCAAGGGTTAGGATTTACAACACATATTTTTTAGGGGACAAAATTCAATACATAACACACCTACTAGCTATGTGATCCAGGGAAAGATGATTAACTTCTCAATGCCTCAGTTTTCTCTTCTTAAAAATGGACTTGATAATGAGAGTACCTACCTGACAAAGTTATTAGGAGTCCAAAATAAGTTAGTGTATGTAAAATGGTTAGAACAGCGCCCGGCACAGAGTAACTCTTGAGTACATGTTTATCATTATTATAATTGTAATTATTTCTAAGGTAGGACTAGGACTAGGACTTCTGATTCCCAGTTCTATACTCTTCACATGGAAGAACATTCAATTCTGACCTCAGAGGTTAGGGCACTGTGAGTAAAAGGTTAACTCTTTCCCCTCCTGCATGGAAATTTGACTTTGGTTACCACCTTTCTAGTTCGGTTTCTCTGGAAACCAGATAAAAATGGAATGTCACCTGTTTCAAGGCAACACTGCTTATGTTAAAATAACTCCTAGTTGTAAATCATCTGAACTTCCAGTACATATGAACTATAAACGCTTGCTAAAAACCACACCTTTAGGCTCCTGAATATAATGACTTTCAATTAGGCAGGGGCCCTGGGAACTGCTGACAGCGTTGTTATAAGAGATATGGGTCTCCGTGGAGGCTGGATGAATCCCTGAAACTATGGCATTGAGATAATCTTTAAACCTTACAACAAAATTACCCCCGAGCTCTTTTTAAAACCAAACAATAGTTTAACTAGTAAAGAACATCTGCCTTGAGCATCGTGCACTTCTAAGAACAATCTATATGGGATCAAACTTAAAATAGCAACTAGAAAGATTAGAGAGGAACCTCAGGGGCAGTGAATTTATGTTAATGGAGGAGGAGCAACTCAGAAAAGGAAGATGAGAATGGTTGCACAACTTGGAGAATGTAATCAATGTCACTGAATTGTGGGTGTAGAAATTGTTGAACTGGTGTATGTTCTGCTGTCTATATTCTCAATAACAGAAATAAACTACTAAAAAAAGGAAGAAAAAAAAGGTCTTGGCTCCCTTGGGACATCATGCTTTTAAGCCAAGGTGAACCCCACTTTTCCCTTATGTCTTGTTCCCTTGTACCTGAGCTGTCACCTGGGAACCAAGAAAAGCTCCTGGGTGATTGTGGGCTGTTGCAGGGACTACCAAAGAGCCCCGGTGGTGCAGTGGTTAAGTGCTGCTAACTGAAAGGTCAGTGGTTGGAACCCATCAGCTGCTCCATGGGAGAAAGATGTGGCAGTCTGCTTCTGTAAAGATTTACAGCCTTGGAAACCCTATGGGGCAGTTCTATTTTGTCCTATAGGGTCGCTATGAGTTGGAATCTACTGGATGGCAATGTTTTTTTTTTTTTAAAAAAACAGGCAAGTACTAACCCACTGAAGAGGAACAAAGAAGACTGCTCCAGGCTGTCCTGCTGATAGGCTGTTTCCTGCGTGAGAACTCTCAAAGTGAATTTGATGCCTAGGGTAGCCTAAGGGATTCTGCATGTTTAGTTGGATTTAAGACAAAGGCCCTCTGGTGGGTGTTGCCTGCAGTGTGATATATTATACCTCTTATTAGCTATGGAGTTTTGGATAAATAACCTAAGCTATAGTTTCCCATCTGTAAGATGGGGGAAAATGGTAGTTATCCTCTAGGTTTGTTGTGAGATTTAAATAAGATAATGCATGTGAACAACTTAGTACAATAAACCCTCCATAAAAGCTGAGTTCAGCTGTATACTCTTGGTGGCCAGGAGTAGGGTAAAGTGGGTGCCATTTTGTACCCCAAGGCTCAGCCTTGCAGCATGTCTGGCCTGCCTACATACCTGGTGTTATCTTCAGTCCCTGTGTCTCTTAGGTAAGGGTCACATCCAAAAGTTCATTGTAGGGTTTAATAAGGTCCTCCTTGGGAGTACCCTGAATGGAGAGACCCCAGTGTCCAGGAGTCTGTGGAAGACAGAGGCCGGTTCTGCTTTGGCAGCTCTGACCCTGACTGTGTCACAGTGACCACGGTTAGAGCCTCACAGTGGCCAAGTGAACAAGACATTACAAGTCTGTTCTGATGTCAGCACCAATTACTGGTCAGAGCTGGCTGGGCCCTCAGAAATCTCCTCGGGCAAACCTGACAGGGCTAGCTGGGTCCGAATAAGGGAAATGATTTGCTCAAAGCTTCATAGCAACTCAGTGGACTGGCTAGAACTCTGGGGATGGCCTTAAGTCAGATTACTTGGCTTTGAATGCCTATTTTGATACATCTTGGTTATGTACCTAAGCTCCAGTTTTCCCATCTATAAAATGAGTTTGTTGTTAAGATTAAATAAAATAATTCATGTAAAGCAGTTCGCTTGGCACATACTGTTATAAAAGTGTTAGCTATTTTCACTATTAGGCTACCACCACACTCCCCTGCTGTTTCCTACGCCTTCTCCTCCCCTGAAGCCTACACTCCTATAAACAGAGGTGTGTGGCCCCGGACTTGTGATCTGGCCCCTGCTCAGTGCAGACCTGACTTGGCTGGGCCTGGCTGCATCTCTCCTCACCCTGGGAGGATGAATATGAATCCAGCCACGGAGGCTCCTCAGAGGAGCTGACCTGAATATCGTTCCCACCTGCTCGGGCTTCCTGGACCCGCCACGCTCACCACTGTTGCACCAGCGTGAAGCCCTCTGAGGGCAGACACTGGACCCCACCTCTGTGTTCTCAGGGGGCTTACACAATGCTGGGTCTGCAGTGGGCATTTGGAAGACAGCCTGTTCTTTAGAGATTGCTGGACTTAGGAGAACACTTAGGGATCATCTTGTCCAAGCTCCTCGTTTTACATATGAGAAAACTAAGATCAAGGGAAGGAGAGTGACTTGCCTTGTGGAGGCACAGTGTTGCAGCTGTCAACTGATTAAAAGCACACTGGCATCTATATTGATTTTTATTTATAAACAAATCCACATAAAATAAGTCCAGATGGTAGCAGAGGCAGCTTGCTGCTGACTTGCTTACAAAGGAAGCAAATGGACAGCAGAGTGGGCGGAGCCAGACTCCAGCCTGGAGACCTCCCCTCCCATTCACTTTAGCGCTTCCTGGGCCTAAAATCATTGGGCCCAATCTTCTTCCAAAGGAGTTCCGGCCAGAGCAAGAAGCTGGTGTTGGGGACAGACTGTCTGTGGACAGGGTAGGGCAGGGGCTCACATTCCCGTAGATGAGGCTCGGAGCTGCAAAGAGCCCAGTGGAGGAAGGGAGGGGAAGGTGACAACGACCCTCTCCTCCCCGTGGTGAATGATGTGGTCAAGGCTCTGTGGTCTGTCTACCCCCAAAAGCAAGTACCCTAGGGTGGTATCCTCTGAAAAGAGGCCAGGGTAGGCCATTCTCCCACCTCCTTAAACCCAAGCTCCAAGGTGCAAGGACTATGAACTGGAGGGCTTGTCAAGAGCCAGAAACAATAAATTAACAATAAGAAAAGATCTCTTTTAAAAAAAGGTAGAGGTTTGCACCATCATTTTGGAGTCTAGGAAGCTGGTGGGGAGAAGGCAGGAGCTATGGGGCAATGGGGTATCACACTAGGCCTAGCAGGTGGTGAGGGGACTGAGTTCAAGGCCCTGTCTTCCAAGGTCCCAGGGTTGGCTCCTTCCTCCATCACTTGGAAGGTGACCAGTCTAGACTCCTGGAGAGAGGCTGGCCAGACTTGAGAAATAAATACAGGGGACCTCAGAGCCGAGGCAGGGCTGAGAGGAAGAGCAGTGCCAGCCCCGGGCCCCATGTTCTCCCCTCTTCAGTCCTTCATGGAAGGACGCATCTTGGCAGGAGAGGGTAATGGTGGCTCCACACAGCCTCCTGGAGTCTTGAGGAGGCCCGAAATCCCATTGAGGCACCCGAGAGTGGGCTGACCACCCTCTTTCACAGGGGAAGAGCACCCCACCTGCTTGACCACTCAGTTGTCTAGGATGCACCTCCCTGCTCAGAATTTGCCCTGCTTCAGCCGGTCAATGTGGTAGGAGAGCTTGAGTGCCGGCCCCAGCTTCAGCCCCATGTACTTCATCATCACGTCACTGCGCAGCAGAAGCAAGGCCTTGCCGTCGATCTCCTGGGGGCAGGCAGAGGTGGATGGGGGAGGAGCCATCAGAGGCCTGATTCGTCAGACCACCCCAGGTTCTGACTAAGTAAGGGCCACCCAGGGAAGTGCCAACCACAACAAGTCCAATCAATGTGCTGTGATACAGGAGACTATCTGTCCTCCTGACCCTTTTTCTCCAATCATTCCTCCCCTCACACATTCACTTCTGAACCCCCAAAGTCAGGCTCTTCAAGTATGTCTGTACCATTTTCCTTCTGGTGCTGCCTGAGAGGCAGTTCCTCCTCCCCACCCTCACGCCTCTGAGACACAGCTCCATCCCATCTCTCCAGGAAGCCTCTCCAGTCAGTGTACTGGTTACTTACCCCAGGCTGTTTTTCTATTGACCCTTAACTGTTACTCTGTCAGTTATCTATTTCCTGAGTGGCAGACCCTCTCTGGGAGCTAGGCACACAGCAGGCACTTACTGAGCCGCTGTGAAACCTTCAGGCCTGATCTAATAGCACCCTCCAAGCCCATCTGGTGTAAGAGAAATAACTGATCAATGAGAGGTAGCAGACCTGTTCTGTGTCCCCAAAGGACAGAACACCACCAAAGAGGGGGGCTAGGAGGAAGTGGGTTTGAGCCCCAAACCAGGAGTATGGTCATTGCAGGGCAATCAGGAGCCAAAGGTCACTTGAAGGGATGTTGGAGGCTCACAGAGGGGTAGAAGAGGACAGGGGACTCATGAGGATGGAGTATTGGGGGACACTTGGCAAAGGGCTCTTCACTTACACTGAGGCCCCTGATTCTCATGCCTAAAAAATGTCTGACATGAAAGTCAGGGCCAGACACAAGAACGGCCCTGGCAGGCTGGAGAGGCCCAGTGAAGGCAGGCAGACAAGAGAACAAGCATCACCGGGAAAAGAGGAGATCTCCCACCCCAGGACTGAGCCCCCAGGCCACACGCCCAGTAGGAACGTGGCTGAATCAGATCCTACACTAAAGGAGTTGAACTAGGTAGTCCAATGATATCTATTTGAGATCCAAGAGTCTTAAGTTTTTATGCTGTCACCTTTGCTCAGTGGCACAAGGAACCTTTAAGAGTCTACAAGTTACAGAAACAAGACTCCCAGGGAACACAAGAGAGGTCAGGCAGGGGCACCTACATGTTTGCGAAAGAGGTCAGCGTGGGGTCCAAGCTGAGGATCAGCATCCCGAACAAACTGCATCACGTCTTCGACTGTCCATGAGGAAGGGTCCCGGCCACTCAGACGCGAGCCATCCCGGCTTTCCAGGTATCGGTCTGACCCTGTAGGACAGGAGGGCACCTACTGTAACGGGCAGGGCCTGGTTTATAAATCTCCACCGCTCTCCTTATCATGTCCCAATGGCCCTATAGGTGATGCTCACAGCAGTGCTAGAGCATGAGCAAAGCAGCCTAGGGAGGGAGCCGTCTCCCCACACAGGGTCTACAGGGCTTGAAACTTTTTTTAAGTTAAATCTTTGTTCTTTAAGGGTAAATCTGATTTTTGGAGATGGTCAGAAGGAAGTTTGCATTGAGGCTGTGATTCAATCTGGGCCTGAGACAAGGGAAGAATGAGGTAAGGGGACTACTTGGGTTCAGTGGGAGCTGGTGGGTGGAGCTGCTTTGGTCTTGGTTCTGGGGACCATTTCTAGAGGGACCCTGGTAGCTGGGCAGGATTAGGGCCAGACCCCTTAGGAAAAAGTGGCAGATAGTATCCTGGGTTCTCTTTCCAAGGCCTGGAGAAGAGCTGACCTCACTATACCCTGACACGCTAAAGCATTCAACCGTTTTTGCCTTGACTGCCAGGAATTTCAATGCTAATTTAAAGCTCTGTTTAGAGGTGGTTGTTGTTGTTAGGTGCTGAGGAGCTGGTTCCGACTCATAGCGATCCCATGTACAACAGAACAAAACACTGCCCCATCCTGCGCTATCCTCACAACTGTTATTATGCTTGAGCCCATTGTGTCAGTTCATCTCGTTGAGAGTCTTTCTCTTTTTCTATGACTCTCTACTCTACCAAGCATGATGTTCTTCTCCAGGGACTGATCTCTCCTGATAACACGTCTGAAGTACGTGAGATGTAGTCTTGCCATCCTTGCTTCTAAGCAGCATTCTGGCTGTACTTCTTCCAAGACAGATATCCTCGTTCTTTTGGCAATCCATGATCTATTCAATATTCTTTGCCAACACTACAATTCAAAGGCGTCAATTCTTCGGTCTTCCTTATTTATTGTCCAGCTTTTGCATGAATATGAGGTAATTGAAAACACCATGGCTTGGGTCAGGCGCACCTTAGTCTTCAAGGTGACATCTTTGCTTTTTAACACTTTAAAGAGGTCTTTTGCAGCAGATTTGCCTGGTGCAACGCGTCTTTTGATTTCTTAACTGCTGCTTCCATGGGTGTTGATTGTGGATCCAAGTAAAATGAAATCCTTGACAACCTCAATCTTTTCTCCATCTATCATGATGTGCCGTATTGGTCCAGTTGTGAGGATTTTTGTTTTCTTTACGTTGAGGTATAATCCATACTGAAGGCTGTGGTCTTTGATCTTCATCAGGAAGTGCTTCAAGTCCTCTTCACTTTCAGCAAGCAAGGTTGGGTCATCTGCATATCACAGGTTGTTAATGAGTCTTCCTCCAATCCTGATTCCCTGTTTTTCCTCATATGGTCCAGCTTCTTGGATTATTTGCTCCACATACAGATTTGAGTAACTCCTCAAATCTATCCTCAACATGGTAGTCAATGAGCTACTAAAAACACAAACCTGTTGATGTCTTACCTCTAATTAAAAGCCTTCAGTAGCTTTGTATTGCCCACAAAAACAACTCCAAACTCTTTAACAAGCATTTAAGGTCTCCTGACCTTTCCAGGCTTTTCTATTTGAAGTTCCAGTATCCCAGTTTATATTTTAGGAATACCAAACTCCAGGTAATTCCTGGTAGAGTCTATGCTATTTCTTATGCCTTTGCCTTTGTTCATGCTATCCCCTCTTCCTGGAAAACCCTCTCTCCTCTACCACCCCTGAAGTGGCCATTCATATATTTACCCTTTCAGTCTCAGGCAACATGCCACTTTCTCAAGGAAGCTTTCTTTGAACACCAAGCTTGGGTTAGGTGTTCCTTCCTGCTGTTTTCATAGTACCCAAAGCACATCTCTGTCACTGCACTCAAGATATTGTTTTATAATTATCTGTTTAAGTGTTTGTCTTCCCCACAAGACTGTAAGCTCCTTGGGGACAGAAAGTGATTCACTTTTGCATCTCCATGCCCAGCACAGATGGTGTTCAAATAAATGACCAATGGATGAATGAATGAATCCTTCTCTGTCCCCTGGTTTTGGGTCCATAGCAATTAGTTTCCATCAGGGCTTCGAACAGGTTTGTTTTGGTTCAACCCCCTGCTGAGAATTTGCATTTCCACCCTAGATATACTGAATTAGAATCTACAGTTTAAGAAGATCCCCAGGTGATTCTTATGTATAATAAATTTTGAGAACTACTGCTCTACTAGTGGTTCTTAGAATTGGTCCCTAACCAGTGGCATTAGTATCACCGGGGAACTTGTTAGAAATGCAAATTCTCAGCAGGGGTTCAAAATGGACCAAATGGGTTCAAAGCCCTGGTTTCTATCATTCCCAAGCCAAATCCAAGAGCTCTAATCACCTCCCAAGTGCCTGGCCAGGCATGGTGGTAAGTCCAGCCCCCAGTTCCACACCAGGGAGGGGAGGACAGAGTTAGGCCCTCTCTGGAAGTTCAGGAAGTAAGGGAAGGAGAGAGTGAAGGAGGACAGGGCGACCAGAATCCTGGCAGCTTACCCCTGGAACACAGCCTGCGCACAGCTGAGCCTGTGCTCTGTGGGAGCCCACAGGATGGAAGCAAGGGCCGGTATGCCGGGGCTCGAAGATTTTGGGAGGTGCTGACAAGGTTGTTGGGATTCAAGGCAGTGTCCATCGGATCCGAGTGAGGCTCCAGGGACCGGGCCAGGCTATTCCCCAGGACAAAGGTTTCACCTGGAAAACAGTAAAGCCAGAGTTAGATTGGCCTGAGAAGACTGCAGGTGTGGCTCTCAGATACCTGTTTGGAAGCTCTGTAGAGGGGGGCAAGAAGCAGCAGGGCAGAGAGAGAGAGCCCTGGGCTGGGACTCAGGAAGCCTGTGTACTAGCCATGGCTCTCGCTCTCACTAAGTGACCTTAGTGAAGCTCATTGCCACTCTCTGAACTTCGGTCTCCTTAGAGACTCTTTCCTCTTAGACTAGATGGTCTTTGAGGTTTCTTCTGGTTGGGATGTCCCATGCTTTTCTAGAATGAGGAGAATCTTCAAAAAAAATAAAATAATAGAGTTATTCTAGAATGGAAGAGGCTGCCTTGGACATAAGATGGCAGAGCAGGCAACAGAGATGCTAGAGAAGAGATGCATTTACTTAGATAAGGGTACTTTAGAAGCTAACCAGCAAGACATCTCAGAAGTGCTTCTTGATATCTGACTAACTCTCCTATCTACAAAGGATCTGCTCTACTCTCCCTCCCCCTTTTTGTATTTGCCCTGTTCTATAGAAACATCCCAAGGAAGCTGGCTGGGGTTGTATAGGGGTGAGAACTTGGGTATAGAGACCAGAATATGGGTTACTTGTCCTCTCTCACAGCATCAGTTTCCTCAGCTTTTAAAGTGGGGAAGAACTTCTGCCCTGTCATATTGAGACCATCAAAATTAAAACTAAACTATAGCGATAGGAAGCAGAGCAATGGTTTCCTGGAGATGGGAGAAGGATGGGGGAAGCATAGCAGCGGTGGGATGGAAAGATTACAGAGGGACACAAGGAAGCTCAAACGGTGATAAATACACTCGTTCTTGGTGGTTGTGATGGTTTCACAGGTGTATACATCTATGATTTGGTGCAAGGTACTCTTCTCAGAACCTCAGTCTCCTCAACTATGGAAGAATCTTTCTTCTTAGGGGCTTGTAAATATCAAAAGAGAATGGCTATGAATGCCTTTGTAAAGGGAATTTCATCCTGATGTTTCTACCTGGGGCATGACTCAACACCAGACAGCAGGCCCCAGTCACTGCACTACGGAACCTGCAGCAGACTCCCTCTCCTGATTGGGCTCTACCGAAACCCAGTCAGTTCCTCAGCGTGGCCACAGCATTCTCTGTTTGTGGGAGGCAGGGAGGGTGTCCTCGGTGCTGAGCCATATCGCTAGCCTTTGTGGTTTTTCTTAGAGATCAGATGTTTAGATAATGTTTGGGATTCATTTAGGGCCTCTGATGAACCCGAAACTCAGGCACATGATCTGGCATACAATAAGACCTTGAGGGGAGATGGTTTAGGATTTTAGGACTACTTTCTAATACCTAAAACTGCTTGGCAACCATGAGCTCAAAGTCAAATCTAGCATGCAACAGCTATTCACCTTTATTTCAGGGGGTTTAATTGATGAAGCCCTTCCCTAGAAGTGGTTCTAAAGAGAGATGTCTTTAAGGCTCTAAACCATTTCCTACTCTCTTTCTGTAGATGAGACTTCTGATTCCTATTTTCCAGGAGAGATGACTACAGTAGTATTCCATTTTGAGAGATGAACAGGAACCCAAACCCAGCTCTATACCTGGTCTCCTGCCTTTCATAGGTGTGTGATCCCAGGCAAGTTACTTGTCCTCTCTCAGCATCAGTTTCCTCTGCTTTTAAAGTGGGGAAAAATTTCTGCCCTGTCATATTGAGACCATCAAAATTAAAACTAATCTATAGTGACAGAATGCAGAGCAATGGTTTCCTGGAGATGGGAGAAGGATGGGGGAAGCATAGCTGCGGTGGGATGGACAGATTACAGAGGGACACAAGGAAGCTCAAGCGGCGATAAATACACTCGTTCTTGGTGGTTGTGATGGTTTCACAGGTGTATACATATGTCAAAACTTATCAAATTGTGTTAGATATGTGCAATTTATTATATGAAAGTTATACCTCAATAAAGCTGTCCAAAAAAGAGAAACATTTTAGAGGCACAAACGACAGTATTTTCTGATCAATGTGGAAAATGAGAGAAAGGGAGAAATCAAGAATAACACTAAAGTTTCTGTCTTAGCAGTAATGTGGATATAGGTGTCTGCCAAACTTCTTGAAAAAATTATGTGGCTCACAGTCTCTTTTTTTCTATCAGCCCACTCACCCCTCCATCTGGCATCTGCTCCTATTACCCCTTCACTAAAAATGCTCTCATCAAGGTCATCAGATTCTCAAGTTACTAAATCTAAAGGACATTTCTTCGTCCTCAACCTACTTGATCTTTTGGTAGCAATCGACACTGACTACTCCCTCCTTATTGAAATCCTCTGTTCCTCTGAAATATTTTGCATTCACCTGGTTTTCTTCCTCGTCTCTGACTGTATGTTTTTTTTTCTTCCTCCTTTGTAGTCTTTTTTTCCTCTATCTGACTCTTAAATGTTATTATTCCTCAGGTTAATTTCCTAGGCCTTCTTTTCTTTTACACATTCTTCCTGGGAAATCCCTTTTACTCCCATGAGTGTAATCACCAGCTACTAGTTGTGACCAATTTCCCTCCTGGCCTTGACTTCTAACTTCACCTCAACTTGGATGCCTCCCAGGCACCTAACATATCCACAACTGAACTCGTCATCTCTCCAGTTGTCTCCCTCATCCATGTGCCCCATCTCAGGAACTGACACCACCTCCTACCCAGTTTTCCCAAGCCAGAAATCTGGACTTTCCTCGTTCCCATAACCAACCCATTACCGGTCTTGTAAGGAGCCCTGGTGGTGCAATGGTCAAGTGCTCAGTTGCTAACTGAAAGGTTGGTGGTTTGAACCCACCAGCAGTTCTGCAGGAGAAAAGACCTGGTGATCTGATCCTGTAAAGATTACAGCTTAAGAAACCCTATAGGGCTCTCATATAGGGTCAGTATGAATTGGAATCAACTTAATGGCACACAACAACAACAAAACAAGTCTTGTT
Source organism: Elephas maximus indicus (assembly GCF_024166365.1). Lineage (NCBI taxonomy): Eukaryota > Metazoa > Chordata > Mammalia > Proboscidea > Elephantidae > Elephas > Elephas maximus. The sequence goes on from NC_064821.1 coordinate 82,735,890, forward strand.
GATCCTGCCTTCTAATTGGCTTTTGAAACTGTCTAATTTTCTCTATCATCATACCGCTTCTACTATTCTAGTCTGGGTCAAAGTTATCACCTTGTTTTTGTATAGGGAAGAAAACCACCTACCCACCTACCCTGTGAGCTCTACTGCCTACTATTCCTGTTTCCAGAATTGGTGGGTGGGGAGGGATGTTCATCGGCAGTCCTCTCTAAGAATTAGGTCTGGGGCACAATAAAGAAGAAACATTATTTCCACAGCTTTTGATTTTGTTCTTTGAGTTGCTAAAGTTTAGATCTGGGTTAGATGGTTCACTCATTTAGATAATTACATTAATGGCACTTTTGCTTATGAAGGGTAAAACCTAGGCATTATATAGGAGGAAGCCGAGACAAAAGAAACTAAATTATTTTGCCTAATAAATTAACAGAAATTTGGAGTTTCCTGCTAATACCTTGAAAATGAGGAGATCTGGGATGGAGAGAATAGAGAAATCAGAAAAGAAAATGAATCCCTAACACATAGGTCTCATAAGCAAAGTGTACCTCAGAAAGCGGCAGCAGGCTGAGGCCTATGGTATAAGAAGCCAGTAAGATGTTGTTGTTAGGTGCCGCTGAGTTAGTTCTGACTCATAGCGACCCCATGTACTACAAAATGAAACACTGCCTGGTCCTGCGTCATCCTCACAATTGTTGTCATGCTTAAGCCCACCGTTGCAGCCACTGTCAATCTTTTTCACTGACCCTGTACTTTGCCAAGCATGATGTCCTTCTCCAGGGACTGATCCCTCCTGATAACATGTCCAAAATATATAAGACGTAGTCTTGCCATCCTTGCTTCAAAAGAACATTCTGGTTGCACTTCTTCCAAAACAGATCTGTTCATTCTTTTGGCAGTCCGTGGCATACTCAATATTCTTCGCCAACACCACAATTCAAAGGTGTCAGTTCTTCTTCGGTCTTCCTTATTCATTGTCCAGCTTTCGCATGCATATGATGTGATTGAAAATACCATGGCTTGGGTCAGAACGCACCTTAGTCTTTGCTTTTCAATGCTTTAAAGAGGTCTTTCTCAGCTGATTTGCCCAGCGCAATGTGTCTCTTGATTTCTTGACTGCTGCTTCCATGGGTGTTGATTGTGGATCTAAGTAAAATGAAATCCCTCACAACTTCAACCTTTTCTCTGTTTATCATGATGTTGCTTATGGGTCCTGTTGTGAGGATTTTTGTTTTCTTTACGTTGAGGTATAATCCGTACTGAAAGCTATGGTCTTCGGTTTTCATCAATAAGTGCTTCAAGTCCTCTTCACTTTCAGCAAGCAAGGTTGTGTCATCTGCATAGTGCAGGTTGTTAATGAGTCTTCCTCCAATCCTGATGCCCCATTCTTCTTCATACAGTTCAGCTTCTTGGATTATTTGCTCAGCACACAGACTGAATAAGTATGGTGAAAGGATACAACCCTGATGCGCACCTTTCCTGACTTTAAACCACGTAGTATCCCATTGCTCTGTTCAAACAACTGGCTCTTGATTGATGTACAGGTTCCTCATGAGCACGATTAAGTGTTCTGGAATTCCCATCCTGTGCAATGTTATCCATAATTTGTTATGATCCACACAGTTAAATGCCTTAGCACAGTCAATAAAACACAGGTAAACAACTTTCTGGTATTCTCTGCTTTCAGTCAGGATCCATCTGACATCAGCAATGATATCCCTGGTTCCATGTCCTCTTCTGAATTAAGCCTGAATTTCTGGCAGTTTCCTGTCGATATGCTGCTGCAGCCACTTTTGAATGACCTTCAGCAAAAATTTACTTGCATGTGATATTAATGATATTGCTTGATAATTTCCTTATTCAGTTGGATCACCTTTCTTGGGAATAGGCATAAATATGGATCTCTTCCAGTCAGTTGGCCAGGTAGCTGTCTTCCAAATCTTCTGGCATAAAAGAAAGAGTGCTACCAGTGCTGCATCCATTTGTTAAAACATCTCAATTGATATTCCGTCAATTCCTGGAGCCTTGTTTTTCGCCAATGGCTTTGGTGCAGCTTCCTTCAGTACCATCAGTTCCTGATCATATGCACCTCTTAAAATGGTTGAATGTTGATCAATTCTTTTTGGTATAATGACTCTGTGTACTCTTTCCATCTTCTTTTGATGCTTCCTGTGTCATTTAATATTTTTCCCATGGAATCCTTCACTATTGCAACTCGAGGCTTGAATTTTTTCTTCAGTTCTTTCAGCTTGAAAAATGCCAAGTGTGTTCTTTCCTTTTAGTTTTCTATCTCCAGCTCTTTGCACATGTCATTATAATACTTTACTTCATCTTCTGGAGCTGGCCTTTGAAATCTTTTGTTTAGTTCTTTTACTTTATCATTTCTTCCTTTTGCTTTAGCTACTTGATGTTCAAGAGCAAGTTTCAGAGTTTCTTCTGCCATCCATTTTGGTCTTTTCTTTCTTTCTTGTCTTTTTAATGACCTCTTGTTTTCTTCACGGATGATGTCCTTGATGTCATATTACAACTCAACTGGATTTTGGTCATCAGTGTTCAATGTGTCAAATCTATTCTTGAGATGGTCTCTAAATTCAGGTGGGATATACTCAAGGTTGTATTTTGGCCTTGAATGAGTGAGTGAGTAAGTAAGTTAAGTAAGTAGGTAAGTAAGTAAGATAACAGCTAATAAACATTGAGACGAAACAAAAATGTTAAACTGCCTCTTGCTCTTTGTGGTAATTATCCTTCACTTCCCCCCAAAACTTCAGTAAAAAGTATATTACACATAATGGCGTTACATTAGTTTGGAAATGAAGGATAAGGCTCTGGATCAATGCTTGGGGCAAAGTATTGTAGAGAGAGACCCCAGCTATGGGAGGTGATAGGGAAAGAAGGGATTAAGAACTGTGTCAGAAGCAGGAATTCAGAGCTAGAAGTATTGGCAACTATCAGGGAAATGTAACCTAACCCTGGGTTATGTGGGATGGGGGTTCATTTTATTTTATTTAGATTCGGATATTAAGGCAAAGATAGCCATAAAATCTAGAGGGGCTCACAGGGTTCTACAAAAACCTCCAAGATTCCCTGCCTTCTGTTTTGCTCCAGTCCAATTCATTCTCGCACATAATATCCTGAGCCATCTTTCTAAAACACAAATCTGATCATGTTACTTCCCTGCTTTAAACACTTCAGTGGGTCCTCACAGCTAAATGATGTAGTTTAAAGTCTGTAACATGGCCAATTAGACTGGGCCTCTGCCTACCATGCCAACCTCATCTCGCATTCTTCTCTTATGCTTTCAGTTTCAGCCATAGTGAACATTCAGTTCCTCTGAAACAGGCCACGTTCCCTCTTGCCACTCACATTCTCACGTGTTACTGAAGTCAATAGGAACATTCTTCAGTCTTCCCTTCCTCCATCTCTTTGAGTCTGTTGCACCTTCAACCGGCTCTCCTAACTCTTTAGTCCAAGCTTGGGTATCATTTCTCCTGGAAAGTCTTCCCTGGCACACTCAGCTTGGGTTGGGAGTCCCTCTTTTGTGCTCAGTACATCCTGAACTTTTCCTAGTAAAGCACTCATCATTCTGAATTGTTTGCTTACTTGTTTATATTTTTCACCAGACTGTAAGCTCTGAGGGGGTAAGCACTGAATCCTCCATGCCCAGCTCAGTCGTTGGCATAGTGTGGTCAAAAAATGATTGACTGACTGTCTGACTGAATAATGGATTAAGAAAATTTCAATTAACTTTGAACATTTTTCGAGTCATCTTAAAACTCTTAAAAACTCTGGGGATGAGAGGGCTTCTTACAACATTTCTTGAGATTTTGGCAGGAGAACCACTTTATAACTAGCTCAGAAGACCTGGATGGCAACTAAATAGAAAGGCACAAGGAACTCATTATCATGGGACAAATGAACCATTTTCTCCAGCAGAGAGGCACCTGGGGAGTCCCAGAACAGCAGACTCAGAGGTTAATACTGGATGGATTTCAATTATGCTTAAAATTAATAGTCACTGGGACCAACTAAATGAATACAGTCTCCTGAATAATATTGTCAATTTTTTAGAAAGCCAGAAGGAGCCCTCTCTCATTTACTCTTTAAAGGCCTTTGGCTCTGAAGACAGGACCCTACTCTGAAACTACCTCCCCCAGGAAGCCTTCCCTGACCTCTTCTTATACCTTACCCCTTTGTCCATCACTCCTGGCTGGGCTGGAGTTCCCTGGAGTTCCTCTGTTCCATGTTCTTTCCACATACAAGTTTACATATACTCTCAGCTGGGGACTCTTTAGAGCAGAGATTGAGTTTATTTCATCTGTCTCCCCAGAATTCAGTATAGGATCTGGCACACAGTAAGCATTCTATAAATGCTTGATGTCCTGAGACAAAACAACTGGCCTGGATTCTTGAAAATGCCAATGTCATGTCACAGAAGACAGAAAAAGGCTGGAGAACTGTTTGAGGTTAAAGGGAACTACAGAGACATGACAATTAAACACAGTGAATGATCCTGGATTGGAATGATTGGATCCTGGATTAAACAAACAAACAAAACAACTATAAAGAACATTATTGGGACAAGTGGGCTAACCTGAATATGGACTATATACTGTTGTTGTTGTTAGGTGCTGTCAAATCGGTTCCAACTCATACTGACCCTATGTACTACAGAATGAAACACTGCCCAGTCCTGTGCCATCCTCACAGCCATTGTTATGCTTAAGCAGATCACTGCAGCCACTGTGTCAATCCATCTCACTGACCCCGTACTTTACCAAGCATGATGTCCTTCTCCAGGACTGATCCTTCCTGATAACATGTCCAAAGTATGTGAGGCATAGTCTTGCCACCCTTTCTTCTAAGGAGCAGTCTGGCTGTACTTCTTCCAAGACAGATTTGTTAGTTCTTTTGGCAGTCCAGGGTATATTCAATATTCTTTGCTAACACCACAATTCAAAGGCATCAATTCTTCTTCGGTCTTCCTTATTCATCGTCCAACTTTCACATGCATAGGAGGCGATTGAAAACACCATGGCTTGGGTCAGACACACCTTAGTCTTCAAGGTCACATCTTTGCTTTTCAACACTATAAAGAGGTCTTTTGCAGCAGATTTGCCAAATGCAACGCGTCTTTTGATTTCTTGACTGCTGCTTCTATGGGTGTTGATTGTGGATGGAAGTAAAATGAAACCCATGACAACTTCAATCCTTTTTCCATTTATCATGATGTTGCTTATTGGTCCAGTTGTGAGTTTTTTTTGTTTGTTTGTTTTTATGTTGAGGTGTAATCCATATTGAAAGCTGTGTTCTTTGATCTTCATCAGTAAGTGCTTCAAGTCCTCTTCACTTTCAGCAAGCAAGGTTGTGTCATCTTGTATAATGCAGGTTGTTAATGAGTCTTCCTCCAATCCTGATGCCCTGTTCTTCATATAGGCCAGCTTCTCAGATTATTTGCTCAGTATACAGACTGAATAGGTACGGTGAGAGGATACAACCCTGACGCACATCCTTCCTGACTTTAAACCATGCAGTAACCTCTTGTTCTGTTCGAAGACTGCCTCTTGATCTATGTACAGGTTCCTCATGAGCACCATTAAGTGTTCTGGCATTCTCATTCTTCACTATGTTATCCATAATTTGTTATGATCCACACAGTCGAATGCTTTTGCATAGTCAATAAAACACAGGTAAATATCTTTATGGTATTCTCCGCTGTCAGCCAGGATCCATCTGACATCAGCAATGATATTCCTGGTTCCACGTCCTCTTCTGAATCCGGCTTGAATTTCTGGCAGTTCCCTGTTGCGCTGCTTTTGAAGGATCTTCAGCAAAATTTTACTTGAATGTGGTATTAATGATATTGTTCGATAATTTCTGCATTTGATTAGATCACCTTTCTTCGGAATAGGTGTAAACATGGATCTCTTCCAGTCGATTGGCCAGGTAGCTGTCTTCCAAATCTCCTGATGTAGATGAGTAAACACTTCCAGTGCTGCATCTGTTTGCTGAAACATCTCAATTGGTATTCCGTCAATTCTTGGAGCCCTGCTTTTTGCCAATGCCTTCAGTGCAGCTTGGACCTCTTCCTTCAATAGCATCAGTTCCTGATCATATGCTACCTCCTGAAATGGCTGAATGTTGACCAATTCTTTTTGGTACAGTGACTCTGTGTATGCTCTCCATCTTCTTTTGATGCTTCTTGCATTGTTTAATATTTTCCCTGTAGAATTCTTCAATATTGCAACTCGAGTCTTGAATTTTTTCTTCAGTTCTTTCAGCTTGAGAAATGCCAAGTGTGTTCTTCCCTTTTGGTTTTCTATCTCTAGCTCTTTGAACATGTCATTATAATACTTTGTCTTCTTGAGCCATGCTTTGAAATCTTCTGTTCAGCTCTTTTACTTCATAATTTCTTCCTTTCGCTTTAGCTACTCGATGTTCAAGAGCAAGTCTGAGTCTCTTCTGACATCTGTTTTGGCCTTTTCTTTCTTTCCTGTCTTTTTAATGACCTCTTCCTTTCTTCATGTACGATGTCCTTGATGTCATTCCAGAACTCATCTGGTCTTCGGTCATTAGTCTTCAATGTGTCAAATCTATTCTTGAGATGGTCTCTAAATTCAGGTAGGATACACTCAAGGTTGTACTTTTGCTCTCGTGGACTTGTTTCAATTTTCTTCAGCTTCAACTTGAACTTGCATATGAACAATTGATGGTCTGTTCCATAGTCGGCCCCTGGTCTTGTTCTGACTGATGATATTGAGCTTTTCCATGGTTTCTTTCCACTGATGGAGTTGATTTGATTCCTGTGTATTCCATCTGGTGAGGTCCACATGTATAGTCACCATTTATGTTGGTGAAAAAAGGTATTTGCAATGAAGAAGTCATTTGTCTTGCAAAATTGTATCATGCACAGCATTGTTTCCATCATCAAGGCCATATTTTCCAACTACCCATCCTTCCTCTTTGTTTCCAACTTTCGAATTCCAGTCACCAGTAATTATCAGTGCATCCTGACTGCAGCTGAAATCTGTCTGCCCTGGGTGACCCTGCTGGTATTTGAATGCCGGTGGCATAGCTTCCAGCATCATAGCAACATGCAATCCCCCACAGTATGACAAAATGACAGACGTGTGGGGAGGACTGTATATTAGCTCGTAGTATTTTACTAATGTTAAATTTCTTAAGTGTGATAAAAATATTGTGGTAGGAGATACATACAAAAGTATTTAGGGATAAAGTCCCTCATCTATAGTTAACTCTCAAATGGTTCAGTAAATAAACAAAAACATCCATATTTTAAAATATACAGATACAAATATATGTATACACACTCAGAGAAAGAGACAAATATGGCAAAAAGTTAACAAATGGTAAATCTGGGTGCAGCATACATGGTTGCTCATTGTTGTATTTTTGCAAATTTTCTGTGTGTTTGAAATTTTTCAAAATAAAATGGAAAAAAAACTAACAGTCTCAACTCAGGTAAGGAAACTTAATGGGATATGCAACCTACCTATGCTTTTGGTGGGGCCCTGGTGGCGAAGTGGTTAAGCAATTGGCTGCTAATCAAAAAGGCCAGGAGTTTGAATCCACCAGCCACTCCTTGGAAACCCTATGGGCCAGTTCTACTCTGTGCTATATAGGGTCACTGTGAGTCGGAATCGACTTGACGGCAATGGGTTTGGTTTGGGTATGCTTTTGGTGACTATATGCTATATGGGAAGGGTGTGATCTGGTGGGTTAAAGCTATAAGTGGTAGGGTAGGGAGAAGAAAAGGCTGGAAGGAAGGGAGAGGCTCCCGTAAGCCCCCAGATAACAGAAGTGGAACCTATGGTTTCAAACTAGTAGAAGTGTGTATCCAGGCAGCAGGGCAGGAGTAATCAGCATCAGACCCAAAGGGTAAAGCTAAAGACAACCTTTGTACAGGTCAAGCTCTGTACAGATTAGAGAAGTATAGGAAATGTTAAATAATCAGGGGGTAAAAAGGGTCAGAAGGGGAGGCAGGTAGGTAGGTAGGCAGAGAAAACAAGCTAAAGAGCACATGGGAGTTAGACGTCTAGGCAAGGCTCTGGCTTGTCTGGGCACAGCTAAAACATTCATTTCAGGGCAGCAGATAGAAACTAGGGTGAGAGCAGCCAAATCACTGAGCACCCATTATGAGAAACGGGGCTTAGAGAATACAGGAAGGTGCAGAGAGTTAGCTGCATTTGTCTGAATGTGGGGGAAGAAAAGGGTGGCAGTCAATGGTGGAAGGAGGAATCTGATACACTTGGCCTTTGTCTCTCTTAGTTAGTGAAGCAAGAAGGAACAGAATTCCTAGGAAAGGTCATGCCCCAATCCCAAACTACCTTCATGACTGCAGGCCCATGCTGCACATCTCTGCCAGTCTCTGAGTGCCACCACCAGCACATTTCTCTTAGTTCTTAATGACAGCATTCTACTTAAGGATCCTGAGTTCCTATTTCTTTGAGAACACTCTCTTCAGAGCAGTAGGCACATTCATGGCCATGCTAACCCTCCTTGTGTATCTGTTCTTTCAGAATCCCAGGTAGGCTTAGCTTCCGTTACTGAAGTGCGATCAGAGTTTCTCAATGCCAATAGCTGGGGATATTTAACAACCTGCCTTTATCTACACCAACTCCATCATGCCCAGTCCAGACTCCCAGTGCAACATTCTAACTGCAAGTGAGAATGCCTTTTTCTGTTCTCAGAGATTCTGATGCTAAAAGAAAGCAATCTAGAGCAGGTTGGGTGTGAAGTCCTCTCTGAAGAAAAGGATGAGTGAGGGGTTCACAGGTATGGCTGTAGGTACCAGATGGTCTGATCCCCACAGAGGAGTATCTGAAATTCAGGTGTCCTTCTGCCCTGCATACAAGTCACATAAGCAGTGCTTATTTGAGAGCAGAGTATAGATGGAGGTGGGTAGACTGGGCCAATAGTCACTTCCTTAAGCATATTCTTTAGAAGTAGCCCTTTTATTGGAAGTGATTCTATTAAGACTATGATGAAAAGACAAGAAGGAAGGCAGTGTGGGAGCAAAACCTGTGTAGGAGAGAGTCATAAGAGGGGAACTTCCGGATTAGTGCTCCCCCATCAACCGACAGTGCAGCCAGCCTCTCCATCCCTCTTGCCAGGGGCACAGTCCACAGGACTCTTTAAAAAAGGTCCTTCCCTCCCTCTCTTAACAATGACCTACCTTGCTATGTTTAGTGTCAAGCTTTCCTTGCTTCCCTGTCGTTGTGTGTCCTGGGCTCCAGGTCAGAGATGCTGAGTTCCATTCACTCTTCCGAAAGTGCTTAGTCACTGATCTGGCCACGTGGCACCCGCTTTCCATTGTGGGTCTGATACGTTAACTCAGAAAGTTACTTTCCAGCCTTCCAGCTAGCAACAGCAGGAACTTGAATTGACTTGCTTGACTGGCAGTGCTAGAAGATTTAGGGCCACGTGCCAAGGGAAACAGTGGGTGGCCAATCACCAGGGAGCACATTTCTCAATCTGTAGCCTGACACTAAAACTTCCTGCTGGCAAGAGAGGTCTATGCTAGGCCTTTGCTGCCAGATTCACACTTGGAGATGTACTGTGCCTTCACGGTGGCTCCACATGCAATTGAAGCACAGAAGGGGAATTCTGAACCACCGTTTTCTTGAGATAAGGACTCAGAGGAATACAAAATCCCAAAGAGAGAGTAAAGATGAAAGGAGACTGAAAAACTCCAGATGTGGCAAAGTTAAGGGACAGAAAACCAGATCTCTGGATAGCAGGTGCCAAGCTAGCAAGTCTAGGCCCCCTGATGTTGCTGCTATCCCGACCCCCTCTCTCAGCCCAGACCCCATCCCAGCTCCTACCTGGTAGGTACCTGTCGTGGCTGTGGCTGTACTCTGTGGCAGTGAGTGACAAGTGACTCTGCGTAAAGGGCTGGTTGCCAAACAGATTGTCACTACGAAGGTTGTGGCAGAGTTTCTCCAGGAAGCGGAGGACGTAGGTGATGCTGTTGACTGCTGGGAGGTTGAGGGTGTGCTGCTCCCGGTCAAAGACGGCTGTAGAGTTAAGTAAACAGGGCTAAGCACGTCAGCCAGCAGCAGCAGGCAGGAGGAGTCTAGCCCACTGCTTGCTGAATGCTTCACCTGGTTGCACAAAGTCAATCAGCACCCCAGGTTTCCTCCCTCCCTCCCCTGAGGGTTTTGATTTTTGTCTTCAATGCCAAAGAGTTCCTGGCTTGTAATAACGGATGTGGTCAGGCCAGGGTTGTTGCACCCTAGGCTCTGGAACGATTTCACCCAACCTGTGAAAACAACTGTGAACATAATTTTGTCTCATCACATGGCTGGATCTTGTCCAGGAAGTCTATTTATTTAGGATGCTGTTTCCACAAGGAGTGCACAAGAACAGAGAAGCTGGGCAGAGATGGAGAGTACAGCCATTGTCGGCAATGGTTCGGGTACACAATTTCCAATCTGTAGGAAAACCCACTACCATCAAGTCAATTCCAACTCATAGTGATCCTATAGGACAGAGTAGAACTGCTCCATAGCGTTTCCAAGGCGGTAATCTTTATGGAAGCAGACTGCCACATCCTTCTCCTGCAAAGTGGCTGGTGGGTTTGAACTGCCAACTTTTAGCCTAGCAGCTATGTGCTTAACTACCCCAATCTGTGTAAGGACGGTAAAGTTTTGGCAACATATGGAACTGTTCCATGCTTGGTTTTACTTTACCCCCTGTCCATATTATTAAAAAAGCATCAGAATAAACCATAAAAAGTATATTTTTCTCTGAGTGCAGCAAAGAAGTAGGCAGCCCAAACCATCCTGTACACACTTCTCTACTATAACCCTTCTCACAGTTTGCTGTTTATATTCTTCCTTTTCCACCAGGGCAGAGCGTGAGCCTGTTATCTTCTACTCCCCGCTTTTCCCCCAGGGTCTGGCAGTAATGCCTGATGTATAGTAAGGGCTCCATAAATATGTGCTAAAAGAATACGGCTTGGTTATTTACCAGGTCTGCCATATCAGCTGTGTTTCCTGAGGCTGGACATTGCAGCTCGTTAGGAAAGATGGGCAGGGGAGTATGGAATAGAGTACAGGTAAAACTGAAAAGCTCTAGTTCAAGTCTTCACAGGTTTGGTGGGTAAAGAATAAGGTTTTGAACTTGGGAAAACTGATACAGAACCAGGGCACAGCAGAAAAAGTGAATATTTTCAGTGAAAACAAAAAACACTGCACAGCTAACTCAAACTTTCACAGCAAGAAAGAAAGAAGGAATGACTCTTCCCACTCTGCCTGGGATCCAACTCCCTTGTAGCAGGGCTGGGAAGTTAAGGACTCAAAAAAATGAGGGAAGAGTTCAGTGGCTCCCTGAAGCCAGGTGGGAGGCTATGCAGTCTAGAGAAACCCTGCTGCTGCCACTGTTTAGCCCCCACACTAATATACTTTCTGTATGGGAGAGTTGAGCAGATAGGTAGGACAGAAGTCTATTTAGGGGCTCAGTTAAGCAGAGTCTGTGGGGGTATTCTCCTTGGCAGAGGTAATGTATGAGACTCACAGGGGCCCTGGAAGCTGAAGGTGAGGACTCTGAGGAATGGAATACCTTCACATTTCTTTAGAGTCTACAGGTGTGAAGTAGGCACCAGATGCCTTGTCAGAAATCAGCCACTGAAGAAGGCCTGTCCCTCTGGCTAGGTAGCTGTACCAGCCCAAGGGTGCTTACCTGAGATAACCTCACCACCGTGGCTCTGTTTGAGGAAGCTGAAGACAGTTTTCTGGTGATAAGCACAGTCGATGCAAGCCTGGACAGCCTGCTGCAACACCACAGAAGCACGGGCTGGCCCAAAATGGTCAGGGAGCTGCTGGACCTTCTTCTTATCTAAGTGGGGGCCCGTGTTGCCGTTCTTGTTCAAGTAAATACAAACTGAGGAGACAAAAAATCGAAGAAGCTTAAAGAGTCTCTGGGGATAGAGAAGTCAGAGAACAATGCTCCCTTCCGTCTTTTACACACTGGGCTCTGGTCCCTAGCAGGATTCCCAGCTGCTAAGCTGGTAAAACATGGGGGGTGGAGGATGGGGGCCAAGAAAAGGCTGTGCCCAGCTGCTGCCAGCCCACATTGCATGACCAAAAGCTCTGGAAACACAGCTTACTGGGAGAACAGCCCAGATCAAAAGCCAAGGCACAGAACATACACTTTGTCTCTTATGTCACTGGGAAAAAAACTGAAATAATTCCCGAGATGTATGTACTTGCATTTTCTCTACTTGGTTGTCTCGCATATCCTTTGTATCTCTCATCTTTTATGTGTAAGGAACTGTGGGGCCACGACAATATTAGCGCGTGTGTGCGCACGCGCAGGATTGGATTTAGGATGATCATACCTCTGGTCTCTACTTTCTGTTCTGGGCCTTGGAGTACCTTTGTTATCATCTACATCAATACTTAGGCCCAAAGAAAGTAGTAAAGATAGAAAAAAATTGAAATAAAAAAAAAAAAAAAGAAGGGCTGGGTCCCATCTATAAGTTTGTTTCAGCAGTTTCTCCTGTCAAGACAGCAGGGCACTGTCCTAGTTACCACTCTCCACCTGGCACTGTGGTAGGGTCGGGGCAGGGTGAGCCCAGGAAAAACAGGCAGTCCTGAACAGCTGTTTCCTCAGTCTCTGGAGAGGCTCCACAGCAGCCTGGTCAGCAGCGACATTCTCTCCCTGGTCTGTCTTGTAGGTTCCCACTTGAGTAGGGATACTCTTCTTTCTCCTACTGTGTGGCTCACCAACTGAAGGGGAGGGGAGCAAAGTCTCTTTTGCTATTAAAGGTTAAAAAAAAAAAAAAAGATCAGAGCACTAGCTCTGTGGGCTATGGATGGATTGCTGGCTTCCTTGAGCCTCAGGTTTACCATATGTAAAATGAGGGGCTGAGCCAGATGTTCTGAGGACTCTTCCACCTTTATAATTTTAATTCTAAAGGGAAGCAACATGGGGAAAAGAGAAAGGAGAACAGAAGAGGGGGTAAGAGATGTAGAAGGGGACAGGAGAAAAAGAAAACAGGGAAAAAAAGAAAAAGTGAAGATTAATTGAACACATTTAACTCTGTTCTCTCCTGAAATCCACTGAGATGATAGCCAGATAACAAGATAGGACAACATTAGGATTTTGGAAGTTGGAAAGTAGGTTGGAAAAGTAACAGCTGACTTAGCAGACCCAAGAAAGCTGAATCTTAAACCAGAAATGGGGAATGATGAGAACTAAGCAGTTTCATTTTATAATCCACACAATGCCCAGGAATTGGCAGAGTAGGTGCCTCTGGAGATGGGTGTGAAGAATAAAGGAAGGACTAATTGAAGCCTTTTAAGAAATAGGCAGGATTTCCACATGATTCTTTTAAGAAGTAGGATTTCCAATATGACTCTTGCACTGCAAACAACTAAAAATTAAGAATTAAGTGAAATAAGAAGTGTAATGGAAACATATGTCTATGACAAGACACTTAACAGAATGTTCATATCTGTTTATTCATAACAGCCCAAAATGAGAATCAATCCAAATATCCATCAACAAGAGACCAGATATACAAGTTGTGATAGATTCATTTAACAGAATACCAACTTGGCAATAAAAAAGAAAGAACTACTGGTAGGCGTAACAACGTGGGTGCTCCTCAAAAACATTATTTTGAGTGAAATAAAATCAGATACAAAAGAGTATACATGGTATGATTCCATTTATATTAAGTTTAAGAACAAATACTAGCTATGGTGACAGAAATCAGAATAAAGATGCGGAGTGGAGACTGACTATAAGGAAGCATGAGGGAATGCCTCAGGATGACAGAAACATCTTATATCTTGATTGGGGTTGTGGCTGCATGAGCGCTTACATTTATTAAAACTTACCAAAGTTGTAGACCGAAGATCTGTTTGTTCATTTCACTGTACATAAATTTTACTTCAGTTAAAAATACATACACACAAAGGAAAAAATATTAACTAATCCGGTGATAATTAAAAAACAGAAATTCTACATGGATTAAAGAGTAAAATATAAAAACTATAAAACCTTTAGAAGATGGTGGCAGTTTTAACACATGGCCCCAAAATTTCTTGACACTCCTTTCAACAAGCTCTGTGACACTTGACCGGTAGACTGTGGCGTAAGTGACAATATGCCACTTTCTGGGTCCAGGATTTAAGAAAATGGCAGTTTCCACTTCCTATCACTTGGGACACTTGCTCTAGAAATCCAACTACCATGTGCGAAAAAGCACAAGTCACCCTGTGGAAAGGTTCATGTGGAGAGAAACCTACAGCTAGCACCAACTTGTCAGCCACACAATGGAAGTGGATCCCCCAGTCCTAGTCAAGCCGCCTCAGCTGTCACTGCAAGGAACAGAGACAAGCTGTCTCTATCCACCCTGCCCACATTGCTGTCTTAAGCCATGAGGCTCTGTGGTTTGTTCCACAGTACCAGAGAAGATTCTGGTACTGCAAGTAGGGTGCTGTCGTAACAAAAACCTAACACACACAGCACTGGCTTTGAGGCCTAAAGAAGCATAAAGAGCCACAAAAAAAGTATTAGTGAAAACTGAAAGGGCCTTGAGAGTTCTAACCGAAGCTTAAAGGGCGTCAAGAAGGCTGTCAATAAGGGCTTAAAGGAAAGTGAGGACAATGTTATTGAAAGATTGTTAGGTAGTAGCAGAAAATTTGATAGCACTAATATGCCTGCACTAACATGGGAAAAAGGAATTGTACCTGATGAACTCAATGAGATAGCTAAGGAGATATTCAGACAAAGTAATGGAAGTACCAACTGGCTTCTTTTTACTGCCTGTGATAAAACACAAGGTAAGAGAGATGATCTAAAAAAAAAAAAAAAAAAAAGAGGGTCCAGGACTTACGCGGTTCACTAAACTAAGAAAGGGTCTCAGGTCAAATCCAGAGACAATAAAATCCTTTGTCATGAAGTCGGAAAAATCAAAGACTATGTTTCATAGACTCTTTCACACCAAAAGGCCCTCTAAGGACCTTAAGAGTATGGCTCGCAGATTCTCTCCCTTAAACAACAGGATTTTTAAGAATTTTAAGGGCATTGTCCCACAGTTGCTGCACAGGAAGCCCAAAGTAGAGAAGGGTTTATCTTCAAGAGACTTCTGGTTGTGGCTTTTGTCTAATAAAGTGAACCCTGATAACATTCATGGAAAACCCCTCAAGTTTCTAAAAGAATCATTCTGGTGGAAGCACTGCCAGGTCAAACTAAAAGGGACAGAGATGGTACAAAATGAAAAGAATCCTTTGGGTCTCCAACTTTTTATAGGCAAGAAAAAGACTGAGGTGATACAGAGGACAAAACCAAGAGCCATGAAAACAACTCCCAGAATGTGGAATTGAACCTAATTAAGGAGTTGAACCTAATTAAGGAGGTTTTTTTTAAGGAGTTGGCAACATGTACCCAGTGGATTTCAGTTTCTATAGGCCAGTGACTGCTGTGTGGCTCCAGTTTTTCTTTTAAAGATATGGTAACCTGTTGCCGTTGAGTCGATTCTGACTCATAGTGACCCTATGGGATAGAGTAGAACTGCCCCATAGGGTTTCCAAGGCTGTAAATCTTTATGAAAGCAGACTGCCACATTTTCCTCCTGCGGAGTGGCTGGTGGGTTCCAACCGCCAACCTTTTAGTTAGCAACCGAGCGCTTAACTACTGTACCACCAGGGCTCTTTATAGATACTGTAGTATCTATACAAGCTATCCAATGCCTGTTCCATCACTGGGTGTGTGAGAAGCAGATAACTTGCTTCTTTAGTTCATAGGTCTTCAAATCTAGAAGAATCACACTCAAGGAGCTGTTCCTGCGAAATTGTACCTGACAGACCTCATGTGCATTGGACCTGATTTAAATGACAAGATCCTGGACCTTGAGCCTGGTATTATCAAGGGATGAAACTTCTGGAAATCTTTTGAGGGGAAGAATGATTTTTGCAAATGGAAAAATTTACGTCCAGAGAGCAGACTAAGGTTGTCTTAAATATGGTTCCAAAACTCTTTGACACTCCTTTCATCAAGAGATAGGATTTTATTCCTCTCTTCTTGAATCTGGGATCAAGAGAATATGGTGGAAATGATGTTACACTAATTTCTGGGCTCAGGCCTTAAGAAAGTGGTAGCCTCTACTTCATGTCTCTTGGGACATTTACTCTTGGAACCCAGACACCATGCTATTAGGAAGCCCAAGCTGCTCTTTGGAGAGGTTCATCTGGAAAAGAACCAAGAGACAGTGCCAATTTTGCTAGCCACATACATGAGCCGTCTTAGAAGTGGATTCTCCAGCCCCAGTAGAGCCACCCCAGTTGATGCCATGTAGAACAGAGATGAGCTATCTAAATTTTATTATAGTTAAATATTATCAATCTTTTCTCTTACGGTATTGCCTTGTTTAAAAAACCCTTCCCAATCTTGAGGTCATAAAAATATTTTCCTATTCTGTTGTGTTTTGGTTTTCTGTTGCATCTATGAAATCAGAATTGAATGCTATTAAAACATCCAGAGAAAACAACAACAACAACAAAAATATCAACCAAAGGCTAATCTCTAAGAGTGGTGAGGTAGAGTATAAACATTTCCTAAATGTACTTGACCACATTAAAGCCTTTTATGCAGAGCAATTGGCAGGACTGGTTTTCTACCAAATATGCTTTGGAAAATGCCACTGAAATAACAGATATTGATAATTAAGATAGCAGAAATGAAGAACTCAATAAAAGGTTTAGAAGATATAGTTCAGGAAAGCTTGAAGAAAGTTGAACAAAAAGACAAAGATATTAGGAGAGAAGGGATGAGAATATTAGACGGCCAGTTCAAGAGGTCCATCATCTGAATAACAGGTACGCCAGAAAGAGTGAATAGAAAAAAAAAAAGAAAACCACTGATGAAATACTTTTAGAAAATGTCATGAAACTAAAGAATGGAATGGGCCTATCAAGTGTCTAGCATGATAGAATAAAATGCTTTCATTCAAGGTGAAATTTCATAATACTGGGGACAAAGAGACGCTTCAAAGAGAATAAACAGGTTTTATCTAAATCTAAAAGAGGAAGACACAGGAAGGAGCACACGGGATCTAACACAAAAGAGAAGTGGAGGGAATCCCAACCAACTCAGAAGGCTCCAGAAGAGATTTCTTCTAGAGTATGACCTGGATGGACTATCTAATGTGCTTGAACGTAATGAGAGATATATACAACAAGAAGAGAGTTTCAGGTTGAATTGATTAATAAGTACATAAAAAAAATAAATAACAAAGAAACCAACAAGATAATTATTCCCCTGAAGACAAAATGTTGTGCGACAACAAAAAAAGAAAAGTAATCATAGTACACTACATGGCTCAATTGAGAAGAGCACTTAAATAGTCATAATAAGAAAAACGCCAAATTTTGATCTAACCAAAGTTATAATATCACTGTACTGGGGTAAGTATGTGTGAATGGCGAAGGGACAAGGAGATTAAGAGTCAAATCCTCATCTACTACTGAGTAGTTGTGGAGTTTACATTAACTTTACCTAAAGAATTTGGTCTTTGTCCGTGGTTCCTGAGAGATAATCTCTAAAACGTTGGAATTTCCCCAGTAATCATAAATGTCTTTGACAAGGGCTCCAGATCACATCTAATCTAGAAGGTTATGCTAATGAGGTGACTCTTAGGTGGAGGGCTGGCCAGGCCAGAAAGACCCACCATGTGATACCAAACTTATCATCACAACGTGATATTGATCCACCTCAGGGGAGAG
This sequence comes from Elephas maximus indicus, assembly GCF_024166365.1. NCBI lineage: Eukaryota > Metazoa > Chordata > Mammalia > Proboscidea > Elephantidae > Elephas > Elephas maximus. The sequence goes on from NC_064821.1 coordinate 82,753,634, forward strand.
GGGCTGAAGTTTGCTTTATGTAATGAGATCCCCAATAAAAGCTCTGGACATGGAAGCTCCATGAGCTTCCTGGTTTGAAAAAGCCATCTGCTCTCAGGAGGGTTATGAGCCCTCTTTAGGACATGGAAGCTCCATGTTGGAAACCCTTTTAGACCTCACTCTATGTATCTCTTCTTTGTGCTGATCCCGATTTATATCCTTTATAATAAAGCTGTAAAAATAAGTATAGTGCTTTCCATGAATTCTATGAGTCATTCTAGCAAATTACTGAGCCTGAGGGAACAGTGGGAGCCAGGAGGTCAGAAATGTGTGTGGGCTGGCGACCCCTGAGTTTATAGCTAGTATCCTGAGGGGCAGCGGGAACCCCAGGTTTGTAGCCAGCATGTCAAAAGTGAGTTGAGCCCCATGGGGAGTCCCAAGCTTGTGGCTGGCATTTGAAATCTTGGGCCAACTTGGCAGTCTCCTGGACTGTGTCCTCTGAGTTGTGAGGTCTGATCTGGCTCTGGGTGTTTAGGGTGCAGAGGTGCTGCGTGTATAGCTGCTGTCAGAACAGAGGTGGCAGACAAATGAGAGGTGAGATTTGTTTGATTTCCTTACAATAGTCGAAAAATGCCTAAAGCTGAAAAAATTAGCAATGTAAACATGTTATTTAGATATATGAGGGTAAATAAAACAATTAGCTGAATTGAAAGTGACTGCTTCTAGGGAGCAGTAAGCAGCAGGGGGCTGAGGGAGTCTATTTTGTTTTTGTAATGAGTCTCGTAGATTTATTGTTTCTTTGAACTGTATGTATAACTCATAAAAATAAAAATAATTTTTAAAAAAGTTTGTATAGTTACAAAAATCAAAGGTAGGTAATAAAGGATACCGTGTGGTACATAACATTAAATCTAAGACGGTTTTTATTGTTAATGTTTGAAAAGATAATAAAGGTAACCTGGACTAGTAATTCTATCATTGTATAGATGTAGAAACTGAAGCTCAGAGAGGAAAGTGATGTCAAGGTCACATAGAGTGAGCCAGGGCCCAGTCAGGAAACAGTGACACAATGATCAGTCAAGACTGCTATAGCCTGGCCAGGAGCCCACAATACAAAGGAAGTTCCCAATTAGCTAGGTGATGAGATTCAGGCCAAATGAGGGACGCCAGCCCAGTGACTGCAGCAGAGATGGTCTGTGTCATTTAAAAGGAAGAGTGAGGCATAATCATGAAGCTCCTGCTGTGCGAGTGCCCCTGGTACTGTTGAAAAGTCACCTAAGTGCTATCTAGAATGATGTGGGGTAAACGAAGCAGGTATACAGGCATCTAGCAGCATGTTATGATGTTGAAAAATGTAATCAATATTTTTACCAAGGTGCTCACTTGTCCTTAGTTCCTCATATATGAGCTCAGGGGAAAAAGTCACTATTCATTAATATAATGACACTTTTGGACTAAACAAACCCAGTAACTGGTTAGAGCTAAATGCAGGTGACATATTTGGAGAAATCATGCAATAGGGCCCTGACTAGAGCTGGACACACATGCTACAGGTAGGCTCTGCTGTCTTCTAAAGGTCATTTAGAGAGGAATCTATGGTTGGGCCTTCCCTTCAGGCTCTAACATTCTGGGATTCGGGCCCAGATACTTGATCCTTTAAGAAAAAGACCACCCTGACTTCCGTGGGCATCACTCCAACCGCTCAGACTTCCCTAAAGAAGACGGAGTGTCTGCAGAGTAACTACAGCAAGGTTTCACACATGTATCTTAACTTACACATTAAAAAAAAAAAAACCAAGACTTTTTCTTTATAATCACCCAATAAGGAGGTTGTGTATCTATTCGAAAAGGGTAGCTCTTATAGAGACCTTCATAAACAGTTTATAAAATGCGAACAGATACACATAACCCAGATTGATTACCCACCCACCTTAGCCACCAGATTTTGCTTTGAATCAACCATTCATTGATTGCTCTCCAAAATAAACCATTTTCACAGCACCAAGATTTGCCACCATCGCTGATGTTAAAAAAAATCAGAGGAGCCTCAGACATATTTGAGTGGTGGTAACACTACTGAGATAAGCACATGGTCTCTGGAAAGGACCTCTAAGAAAGGAGTACCCCTAACTAGGAAGGATGAGTATTATTACAAACTGGGCCAGAGATTGCCTGGTGCTGGCCCAGCTCCTGCCCAGCTCCCCAACCCAGAGCTCAAAGAATGCCAACCCAGATTTCTTTGATTGTTTTGACAGGTTTCACTGAGACTATTTCAAATGCCAAAGATACATATATTTTAAAAGACTCTACTTAGGTTTACAAATGGACAGGGGACTAATTATTGGTATGAGACAAAGAGAACGTACAAATGTTGGGGTCTGGGGCTTGGTGCAGCTAGTCCCGAGATCTGCTCTTACCTGTGGGGGCCTGCATGGCTGAGCTGGGGATAGTGGCAGCATCTTGGGGCACAGTGCTGGTATCCGGTTCAGGGGTGCTGGTTGTTGGTGAGGTGGGTGGTGGGTTCACCAAAGTCCGAGGTTTTCTCTGTCAAAATGGATGCGGAAAAGTTTGCTACCCATGATATTTAACTTGTCTTCTTGTTCCTCTAGTTCTAGCACTTAATTTACCCATGAAACCAAAATATATTTGTAGATAGGACTGTGTTTTTCACACAGCGCCTGGCCCAGTGCTTATGTACAGCAAACATTATCTGAATCTATGCCCAAGATTCTAGACTCTGCAGAGTTAGAGCTTAACTCACAGACTTTCGTACGAGATTCAATATCAATATGAAGTTCTGGATTCTTTACTAGTTGGAGGGTCAAAAGCAAAAAGGATTAAAAAAAAAAAAAAAAAAAGGACTGTTGTAGCTTAAGTCTACCCTGACATTACTTTGTACTTTATTTCTCTCTCTCTAAAAGTGGAAACAGCCCTTTCTCTAACTCTATGAATTACTTTCTCCTGCCTATCTCTTCAGCTCATTACCTGTGATTCTTATCTTAGACTTTATACTCTAGCAATGTCTAATTGCATTACTTCTCTAAAAACCACGCGATTTTACCGGGTCTACACCTTTATGGCAATAAACTCCCTTTTGCCTGGAATGCCCTTTCCTCTGTTTTTAACCTTATACATTTGTTCATTCAGGGAGCTTTTGCAGACATCTCCTAGTAATTACTGGCTCTTTTATGCTACCTCTGCACTTTGTATTGTTGCATTTATCACAATCTTTACATACTGGTGTCCCCTATTAACCTGGAGCCCCCTAGGAGTTTGATTCTGAATACCATGCTTAGCATGGTATTTGGCATATAGTAGGTGTCAATAAATGTTTTTCAATGAAGCATACAGTGTAGAACACCAATAATGGGAGAAGTAATAAAGATGATTTAAGAGAAATCTAATACCTCCTCTATGCTATTCAGGGCAGTCCCTGGGGGAGAATATATAAGATATCAGAAAGTTCTTTCCAAGAAAAAGTTTTTTAAAAAGTCTTTCTGAACGCAGGGAAAACACAGCCATCACCAAGATTACAAAATGCCCAATGTAGGGTTCACTCCTGGAAGCTATGCAAACCAGTCTGCCTCCTAGGAGTATATTATGTAAAGAGAAGGCACTGAGGGAAGCAGGCGTACATAAGGATGGTTTTTCTTGTAAAAGCAATCATGCAAACCCTCATGAAACATTACAAGCACACGTGGTACACGTTTTTTGATATTGGTAAAAGTAAAATCCAAATAAGAAATGAGTGAAGGAAGAAAGGAATACCAGCTCCACTTCACTAAGTTGGTGGTAGAATTTCATGGGCTCCCTGAAGAAAGAAGCTGGTGTTGAAAAAGTGCCCAAAATTTGTAGAACAAAGCAGAAAATGCAAGGCATTATTACCACTTGAGATGCATTTTTTTTTTACATGTATTTAGATGGTATCTACTCCCACATCGTCTTATCTCCATTTTATAGATGAGAAAACTAGGGCTCAGAGCCTTACTCAAAGAAACAACCTGAAAGCCACACAACTGTAAAAAATGAAGATAAGATTTAAACCTAAGAAAGATCAGTCCAAAGGACTATTGGAGCACAACTATCACAGCCTCCACTAGACTGAGTCCAGTATAATTGGATGGTACCTGGCTACTACCACTGATTGCTCTGACAGGGATCACAATAGAAGGTCCCAGACAGAGCTGGAGAAGAACGTAAAACGAAATTCTAACTCACAAAAAAGACTAGACTTGCTGGCCTGACAAAGACTGGAGAAACCCCCAGAATATGGCCCCAGACACCCTTTTAGCTCAGTAATGAAGTCACTCCTGAGGTTCACCTTCAGCCAAAGATTAGACAGGCCCATAAAACAAAGCGAGACTAAAGGGGCACACCAGCCCAGGGGCAAGGAGTAGAAGACAGGAGGAGACAGGAAAGCTGGTAATAGGGAACCCAAGGTCAAGAAGGGAGAGTGCTAACATGTGGTGGGGTTGGTAACAAATGTCACAAAACGGTAGGCGTACTAATTGTTATGAGAAGCTAGTTTGTTCTGTAAACCTTCATCTAAGGTACAATAAAAACAAAACAAAACCGTCAATCTGTTGATGACCAAAAAAAACCAAACTCACTGCCGTCGAGTCGATTTCAACTTACAGCAACCTTATAGGACAGAGTAGAACTGCCCCATAGAGTTTCCAAGGAGCACTTGGCAGATTCGAACTGCTGACATTTTGGTTAGCAGCCGTAGCACTTAACCACTACGCCACCAGGGTTTCCAAACTTAAGTGTTTCTGGCTTCAAAGCCTAATCTCTAGTCATAAGACCACTTCTCTTTTGAAAGGAATATAAAGCTCATGGGTGAAGTGGAAGTCACATACACTTGTAGGGGAAAGCAATAGGAAGGTACAGGGAGGGGAATTAGGGAGTCATATGCCATGACCTAAAATACGCGGTAAGATGAAAATTATTGTTATCAAGAGGGTTGGAAAGAAAGGGGACTTTGGCTCCAATGTTTGGGACTGCCTGAGGGAGCAGAGCAGAGGCAATCACAGAATCTTAATTCTCGGGTTTTGAAGGACCTTAAAAGCCATTTAACTGGACTAAAGCAAAAGCTAAAAAGCTTCCTGAACACAACCAAACGCTTTGAGGGACAGTGTAGCTGGGGCTGGGGTCTAGGGACCATGGTTTCCGGGGGCATCTAGGTCAACTGGCTTAACAAAGTTTATTAAGAAATTGTTCTGCATCCCACTTTGGTTAGTGGCGTCTGGCGTCTTGAAAGCTTGCGAGCAGCCATTTAAGGTTCATCAATTGGTCCCAATCCACTTGCAGCAAAGGAGAATGAAGAACACCAAAGACACAAGAGACAAAAGGGCCACATAAACCAGAGTTTCCATCAGCCTGAGACCGGAAGAACTAGATGGTGCCTGGCTACCATAATGACTGCCCTGACACGGAAGACAACAGAGAGTCTCTGGTGGAGCAGGAGAAAAGTGTGGAGCAGAACTCAAATTCATGTAAAAAAGGCCAGACTTCAAGCTCTGAGACTGGAGGAACCCCTGAAGCCATGACCCCTGGCCACTGTTAACCCAGAACGAAAACCATTCTTGAAGCCCACTCTTCAGACAAAGATTAGACTGGACTATAAAATATAAAATAATACTTATGAAGAGTGTGCTTCTTAGTTCAAGCAGATACATGAAACCAAATGGGTGGCTCCTGCCCGAAGGCAGGACTAGAAGGCAGGAAGGGACAGGAACTGGTTGAATGAACACAAGAAACCCGGAGTGGAAAGGGGAAGCGTGCTGTCTCATTATAGGGATTGCAACTAATATCACATAACAATGTATATAAATTTTTGTATGAGAAATTAACTTGAGCTGTAAACTTTCACCTACAGCACAATTAAAAAAAAAAAGCCATTTAATCCAACTATCCCTCTAATCCTTCTATTTTCTTCTCCCTGGAAACATCCCTTGCATATATTCATCCAGTTCCTGATGAAATATCTCTAGTGATATGGGCTCACTACTTCCATTATGGGATAGACCTAACTGTTCCTTTTATGGTACAATAAAACCTGCATGTTTGAATTTTTGCTTATTGGTTCGGGTTCTGTCTTTGGAGCCCCACGAACAAGTTAGCTCCCTCTTTATCCTGCCTGTCCTCAAGATGTCCTCCTATCATCTAGAGCATGGCTTCTCTGGACTCAGCATCCTCAGGGCCTTCACCCTTTCCTCCTCAACATGAGAGTGAGAGGAGAATAACGGAGACAAAAACGAACCAGGACCTGAGTTAGGAGTCAGTGGTAATGGATCAGGAGGAACATTATGTGTTTGTTATACAGGAAGATCAGGATGTGACATCAAGAATTCAAAGCCAAAAAATAAGAGACAACTGAGATTGGTAACATCATCACTATAATCATCCATCTGTCCGTCCGTCCATCTTCCATCCACTCATCCCTCTATCCATTCATCCATCCATCTTACATTTACTGAACACCTCCCAAGAGATTGAGATGCAAGGCACTGTAAGAGAAAGAGAGAGGAAAGGTTAGGTTCTTAACCTTGAGAAGCTTATATTTCAGAAGGAATAAAGTCAGCTGGAGCTGCTAAACAACCAACCAACCAAACAAGCAAACAACAAACAAACAACCTAGGGAAGAATTTATGGGATTGTGGAATGGAATGCTCAGGAAGAAGTGGGTATCATTTTCACACTGGAACTCAGGTAGTTCAGGAGGGAGATTCAGAGGGATCCCCTGACAGTTAGGAAGTAAGTGGAGGAGGTGATGCCAAAGGAGGTCCCAGAGAGGCGGCTGAAGAATCTTCTCTCTATATCAGTGGTTTCCCTAGGGAAGCTATGAATGAAGAACTGGCCTGAAGAACTGCCTTAACTAAGAGGAAATGGAGACTGGTACTTTCAGTGACAGTGCTCAGTGAAGCTTGACTCAGCAATCTTTTGCTATGTTAGAGGTAAGTGTTACCTCCCTCAGGAAATGTGAGAGAGGGAATATTTGATAGGGCAGTAATGACCACAGAAATAGAAGATCTAGGGATAAATTTCTACAGCCTTTGCTATTTATTAGCTATGTGATCTTAGGGAAGTAATTTCACATCCCTAAATCTCAGTTTACTTAGCTATAAGATAAGGTTAAAACTGCTTATCTCCTAGAGTTTTGTGAAGATAATGTGTGCTATGTATGTAATGGTGTTTAATACAGAGCCTGATAAACACACACACATACACACACACACATTTTAATGAGGGAGTAGAGATAGAAAAAGAAATCCGTTTACAGTCAATTTGCTCTCTCTCTTCACATGCTCGGGCTTCTACTCTGGGAAGGTTAAAATGGAGCATGGCCTCCCATCTATTGAAGAAGTTAGATGAGAATCCCCACAAATGTGAGTACTGTATTTTTATGCAAATAACGTGTGCCTTCTACATTTGTTTGCCAACCTCGCCCTTCCTCCACGAGGTATTTTCATAAGCACCGCTATGCCAATTTTTTTTTTTTTACATGTTACAGCAACATTCTACAGCAACATGTAAAACAAAATGGCATAGCAGCGCTTATGAAAATACCTCCTGAGGAAAGGGCAAGGTTGGCAAACAAATGTAGGTGCATGTTATTTGCATAAAAATACAGTAACTTTCAAAGTTAAAACTTGTTTCTTATCCCCATCATCCTATCTCTAATATTATCAAGTCCTAGGTAAGTAGAGATGAAAATCCAGGGGATTTGTTTTAAAAGCATACACAAGGTGGAGAATATGGTCAGACATGTCCCTTTCCAAGATGGATGAATGTGGATGAGTTATCCTTTTATAACCCCTTATCCCTTTCTGTAGGAACCCACATTTTTACCTACCTTACTGCCAGGTTTGGGACCCCTCTTCTTTGGGAATTTCAAAGGTTCAGCTGACTTAGATGGGGTAGAGATGGGATGGGGAATTAGGGTCTTGGGCGTCCGGCCCCGTTTCTTTCCTGGTTTACGCCCCTTCTGCCCTGGTTGATGCTCCAAGATAGTTTTGGTGCTGCTGTGGATGCTGGGCTTCTCAGTGTTCACATCAGATGCAGGATAGGGATTCTTTGGAATCATGACTGCAAGAAAAAGACTCATTCTATTACCCTCTCCTCCCACCTGCATTCCCATCCCAGCCAGAAGAAAAAAGGACTTGCCACTTCCGATCAGGTAGTAGAAACTAGTTTTCTGACATTTAACCCAAATGTCTGATCAATATCAGAAGAGAATTGAAATAATATTGGCTAGAATTAAAGATTTTTAATTATTTCTGGCAGAGGAGGGAAAAAAAAAAAAGCACTAATTTTTTTTCTTCCCAAGTCATCTTAGAGACGATTATGACCTAAATCAAGTTGAAGCACATAAACAAAACCACAGGCTGCCTCGGAGCTGGAATGTCTCTTAGAATCCTCTGCTGCTAGAATGAAAATCGGAGGCTCAGAAGAGGAAGTGATGCCTTCGCTAGGTTACAGCCAGTTGAGATAAAGACTAAAGTTTTGAAACTGGGCTCTGATAACCAAGCCGGGGATTTTCTGCATCGACCTACTTGAGGTTTCAGTGTCATTACTGCAGTGAAGAGTAGTACAACACAGGCAAATATAAAACTGACAGCATCTCTCTTTACCTTAAAAATCTTCGCTCCCTATTAACTTTAGGGTAAAGTCCAAATTCTTTATGCTGATATTCAAGGACTTTTGTGACTTTGCCCCTGCCTTGCTCTCTAGTTATGTCATTCACTGTCAACTACCCCTACATTCTAGCCCTACTGTTTTCTGAACATGATTCCTTCACATATGCTAAGCTCTCTATTATTCTTAATCAGACATATTGATACTCATTTTCAACACTTAGCTCAAGGGATACCTCTTTATTGAGGCCTTCTCTGACCATCACCCAACCAAGTCAGTACCCCTATCTCCAAAGCACTATGCAGACAACTCTGCTACAGCACATTTCAATCATTTGTCTCGTCCTTAAATTGAGTATTATTTGAGGTAAGGACTAGCTAATTCTTTTCATAAATAGTTACTGAGCACTGTTCTAAGCCCTGGGAATGGAACAGTAAACAAAACAGACAGTTTCCACTCTCATGGAGCTTACCTTCTGGGCGGGGGTGCAGAAAATAAACAAATATGTAATATAAGTCATATAATGGTGAGTGCTATAATTGAAACTAAAGCAAAGTAAGGAGAGAGAGTAAGAGCGATAAGGAAAGTTCTCTCTAAGGAGAAGACATTTGCAGAGCCCCCAAATGAGGTAAAGGCACAAGCCTTATGAAGATCTGAGAGAAAAGCCTTCTAAGTGGACGGTATAACAAGTGCAAAGATTGTAAGACAGTATGACTGGAATTGAGTGAGCAAAGGGGAGAGTGGAGGAAAATTCGGCTGGAGAGGGAGTGGGAGTAAGACCTCATAGACTGTGAAAATGAATTTGAACTTATTCTAAGTATGAAAGGAAGTCACTGGAAGGCTTTGAGCAGGGGAGTGACTGGATGGGAGGGTAATAAGAGTAGAATTATGGGGATTAGTTAATAAACTATTGCAGTGGTTAGGTGGAAACCCTGGTGGCATAGTGGTTAAGTGCCATGGCTGCTAACCAAGAGGCTGGGCAGTTCAAATCCGCCAGGCGCTCCTTGGAAACTCTATGGGGCAGTTCTACTCTGTCCTATAGCGTCGCTATGAGTTGGAATCGACTTGATGGCAGTGGGTTTGGTTTTGGTTTAGTGGTTAGGTAGAAGATAATGAGGAACACTGATGCTTCCAGGTTGGATGTAATAGATTGTGGCAGTGAAAAGTTGCTGATGCAACAACAGAAAAACTAAGTATATTATCTTAAAAGACATGGTGGTAAAAGACATGGTAGAGCTGTAGAAATCATGGGGGTAAGATGAACTGAAAATGCAGACGTGGGGTAGCCCTTCTAAGGCAGCTGAAATTATTTTCTTTCCTGACAGCATTTCCTAATTTTGGGTATAAACTGAAGATCAGGCTTGGCCCATGCAGCGAAGCTTTACTGGGGCAAACAGAAACAACAGAGGCTTCTGTGACGGACTGGAAACTTGAGGAACTCCACATGTGTGGTCAATTCTTCCCATGGGCTATTTGCTGAGCTCTGGGCCTGTGTACAGAAGCTGCAAACCTAGGCTAAGAACTTCTAAAAGACAGAATGAAATCTCCCATAATCTTGCAGTTTTAGGAGATAAGATCCCAGTAGAAGGAGGAGCCTACCTCAAACACATAAGCTAATCTTCTCTTTAAGATATAGGCCATATTTTGAAACTGTAGGGAATGAAATGTGAAAGAACTAAGCCCCAAAACTTTCAGGGATAGAATAATTTCTTATAGTTTTTCAGGGCTGAGGAGACACAGACTTGTTCGTTTCTCAATCTAAGCAAAAGAGGGCCCAGGTCCAAAAAAGGGGTAAACCAGAGGTACAATCCAACTCTGGTCTAGCTCAACCCATGACTAGTTTGAGGTGATCAGGCCCTTAACCTATTAACCTTACAGTAGAAATAAAGAATTCTTTCTGATGGAAGATATAAGGTGAAGCCTGCCTTGACAGTTCATTTCTATAAAATGTCCAGCACATAATAAAAAATTATTAGCTACAAAAAGGAGCAGAACAATGTAGTTGGTAATCAGGAGAAAATATAGGCAATAGAAGGAGATTCATATATGATCCAGATAATGGAACAAACAGACTTTAAAATAGCCATTATTAATATGTTAAATACAATAGAAAAAAAAAGATGAACAAAATGTGAGAAAAGACAAATACAGAAAATTTGAATCTATAAAAAAATTAAATGGACATCTTGGAAATAAAAAATACATAATTAGAAATTAAGTACTCATTGGATAAGTTTAAGGGCAGACAAGATTCAGCAGAAGTCAGGATAAATAACCTTGAAGAAAGATCAATACAAAACATACAAAATGAAGCACAGTGAGAAAACAAAAATGGAAAAAAAATTAGAGCATAGAGACATGTGAGTCACAGTTAGTAGATCAGAAGTATGAATAACAGCAATCCCAGAGAGAGAAGACAGATGAGGCAGAAGAGCTACCTAAAGAGGTTGTCGTGGATTGAACTGTGTCCCCCCAAAATATGTGTCAAATTGGTTAGGTTGTGATTCCCAGTACTGTGTGGTTGTCCACTATTTTATCATTTGATGAGATTTTCCTATGTGCTGTAAATCCTATCGCTATGGATTAGCGGCAGTTATATTGATGAGATCTACAGGATTAGATAGTGTCTTAAGCCAATCTCTTTTGAGATATAAAAGAGAGAAGCAAGCAGAGAGACAGGGGAACCTCATAACATCAGGGCTGGGAGTGGAGCACATCCTTTGGACTCAGGGTTCCTGCGCAGAGAAGCTCCTAGTCCAGGGGAAGATTGATGAGAAGGACCTTCCTCCAGAGCCGACAGAGAGAGAAAGCTTTCCCCTGGAGCTGGCACCCTGAATTTGGACTTCTAGCCTACTACTCTGAGAAAATAAATTTCTCTTTGTTAAAGTCATCCACTTGTGGTATTTCTGTTATAGCAGCACTAGATGACTAAGACAGAGGTAATGGTTGAGATTTTCCCAAGACTAATGAAAAAAAAAAAAAAATTTTTTTTTTTTTTTAATGAAAGACATCAACCCACAGATTTAAGAAGCTCAGCAATCCAAAGCACAAAAAATACAAAGAAAACCACACCAAGATACATTATTGTCAAAGTGCTGAAAACAAAAGATAAAATACAATTGAAATGAATGAGAGGGAAGAAAGACAAGGGGAAATTCTTAAAAGCACTATATTAAAAGAGAAAAAAGAAGCATTACTCTTATATTGTTGTTAGATGCCGTTGAGTCAGTTCTGACTCATAATGACCCTATCTACGACAGAACAAAATACTGCCTGGTCCTGTACCATCCTCACAATCATTGCTATGTCTGAGCCCATTGTTGCAGCCACTCTGTCAGTAAATGTCATTGAAGGTCTTCCTCTTTTTCACTGACCCTCTACCTTACCAAGCATGATGTCCCTCTCCAGGGACTGGTCCTTCTTGGTAACACGTCCAAAGTACGTGAGATGTAGTCTTGCCAACCTTGCTTCCAAGGAGCACTCTGGCTATACTTCTTCTAAGACACGCTTGTTCGTTCTTCTGGCAGTCCATGGTATAGTCAATATTCTTTGCCAACACCATAATTCAAAGGCATCGATTCTTCTTCAGCCTTCCTTCTTCATTGTCCAGCTTTCACACGCATATGAGGTGATTGAAAATATCATAACTTAGGTCAGGGTCACCTATTGTTTCTCAAAGTGACATCTTTGCTTTTTAACACTTTACAGAGGTCTTTTGCAGTAGATTTGCCCAATGCAATGCATTGTTTGATTTCTTGACTGCTGCTTTCATGGGCATTGATTGCAGATCCAAGTAAGATGAAATCCTTGACAACTTCAACATTTTCTCTGTTTATCGTGATGTTGCTTACTGGTCTAGTTGACCAATAATATAGGAACAACAATAAGACTGATGCTCACTTTTCAACAGAAACTATGGAAGCCAAAGTACTAGAATGGCATATTAAAAGTGCTAAGAAGAATTAAACTGCCAACATAGGGTTTTATACCCAGTGAAAACATCCTTCAAAAATAAAGATGAAATAATGATATTTTCAGACAATCAAAGCTGATAGAATGTGTCGTCAGCAGATCTAAACTACAGGATATAAAAAGGAAGTTCTTTGGACTGAAGGAAAATGATCCCAGATGGAGGCATGGTGCTGCAAGAAGGAATGAGGAGTGGAATATACAGTAACAGTAAACACATTTCACTAGATGGAAGTAGGGGGTTGCATGAATAGATAAGGATTTTGCATTATTTGAGAAATGGCTGAAGTGCTTATTTAAAGTAGAGTTTGATAAATCATGGATGCATATTTGCATACGGTAGCCAATTAAAGAATTATACTAAGAAGAAGATTAAAATGGAATAATAAAACATACTTCATTAACCAAGGAGAAGGTAAGAAGTAACAACAAAGAAATAAGGAACAACTCAGCCAAATAGGAAAAAAAAAAAAAACCGAAATACAAAATGGAAGATTTAAACCTAAATAAATAATTACATCAAACATAAGTGGATTAAGTAAATCAATTAATAGGAAAAAATTAATACTGGACCAAAAAATAAAAACCAACAACACAAAACCCAATTATATTTTGTTGAAAAGAGAGTCTTAAAATTTAAGCATACCTGGAATATAAAGACACAAGATGGAAGAATGGAAAATATATGCCCTGTAAACATTAACCAAAGGAGAGCTGGTATGGCTATATTGGTATCAGATGGGCTAGTCTAGGTGCTTGAAATGTATAAAATGTATAAAACAAACAAACAAAAAAGGCAAAGATAATGGTGAATTGGAATCACAGAATAGTGGAGAAGATGAGAAGTTTACATGCAGAATACATGCTGAAGAAAGTGCTAACATGATTGGAGGTCAGTGAACAAAAAATTAGCAAACAGAAAACATAAAATTATATTCAATGGGGTATGAAAGAGAAGAGACAAAGATGATCCAACATTATTGGCTTGAGCAACTGGGAGAACAATAACATTTATTGGGATGGAAAATCCTGCAAAAGGAAATTAAGAGTTCAGTTTTAAAACATGTTTTTTATGAGATGCCTTTTACATATAAAAATGGAGACGTTAATCAGTCAGTTGTATGTATGAATCTCAAATTTAAGGGAGAGGGTAGGACTGAAGATATAAATTTGGAAATCATCAGTATATAACTAGTAAGTAAAGCCACGAGGCTAGATGGGCTCTCCTAGGTAGGGCCTAAGTGCACAGGCAAGAAAGGAGAAAAATATTATGCCTGAGGCATTCTAATATTTAGAAGTTGGAGAGTGGAGGAGGCTCTAGTAAAAGAGACTAAAGAGTGTCATGAGTTCAGAAGAAAATAAGAAGAGCGTGGTGCCCTAGAAGCCAGGTGGAGAAAGTGTTTTAAGAAAGAGAGAGATCAAAGTTAACATCATCAAATAAGGGACAAACTGACATCATGTGTCTCCTGATGTGATATACTGAGGATACTATATCACTTATGCAGTATCTCCGCCAAAAATCAATAACCATTCAACAAAACAACTAGCCCAATACTCTTCAAAAATGTCGATAAGAAAAACAGAGAAAGATAAACTATTCCAGATTCACAAGACTAAAGTGACATGACAACTAATACAATGTATGATCCTGTATTAGAGCTTGAATTAAAAAAAAAAATGTGTAAAGGATATTATTATAACAGTTGGCAAAATTTCAAAGCTGTATATCAGGTAATATTTGATGCCAAATGTGGCCTATAGAGGTCTTTTAAGCCTGAATGTCTAGTTGAGCCCAGAAAGATCCCACAGGGGTGGGCAGTGGAGGCATTACCGAATAAACCTAGAGGTACAAACCCTATGATCCGAGTGATTCCCATTTTAGCCATAAATCCCAGAGAAATTCTTGCACATACAGAATGCTTATAGCAGTGCTATTTGTAATTGAAAACTTGAAATGGCCCAAGTGTCCGTTATTGGTAAAATGGATTTAAAAAATGTTATACAGTTAGCAATTGTCAGAGTGTGGTCTGGGAACCCCTGAGGTCCTTGAAATCTTTTAGATGGTAAGGTCAAAACTATTTTCACGTTGTTGTTGTTATTAGGTGCCGTAGAGTTGGTTCCGACTCATAGCGACCCTATGCACAACAGAATGAAACATTGCCCAGTCCTGCGCCATCCTTACAATCGTTATGCTTGAGCCCATTGTTGCAGCCACTGTGTCAATCCACCTCACTGAGGGTCTTCCTCTTTTCTGCTGACCCTGTACTTTACCAAGCATGATGTCCTTCTCCAGGGACTGATCCCTCCTGACAACATGTCCAAAGTATGTAAGATGCAGCCTCACCATCCTTGCTTCTAAGGAGCTTTCTGGTTGTACTTCTTCCAAGACAGATTTGTTCATTCTTTTGGCAGTCCATGGTATATTCAATATCCTTTGCCAACACACACAATTCAAAAGCATCAATTCTTCTTCAGTCTTCCTTATTCATTGTCCAGCTTTCACATGCATATGATGCGTTTGAAAATACCACCGCTTGGCTCAGGTGCACCTTAGTCTTCAAGGTGACATCTTTGCTTTTCAACACTTTAAAGAGGTCCTTTGCAGCAGATTTGCCCAATGCAATGCATCCTTTGATTTCTTGACTGCTGTTTCCATGGCTGTTGATTGTAGATCCAAGTAAAATAAAATGCTTGACAACTTCAATCTTTTCTCTGTTTATCATGAAGTTGCTTATTGGTCCAGTTGTAAGGATTTTTGTTTTCTTTATGTTGAGGTGTAATCCATACTGAAGGCTGTGGTCTTTGATCTTCATCAGTAAGTGCTTCAAGTCCTCTTCACTTTCAGCAAGCAAGGTTGTGTCATCTGCATAATGTAGGCTGTTAATGAGTCTTCCGCCAATCCTGATGCCCCATTCTTCTTCATATAGTCCAGCTTCTTGGATTATTTGCTCAGCATACAGATTGAATAGGTATGGTGAAAGGATACAACCCTGATGCACACCTTTCCTGACTTTAAACCACTCAGTAGCCCCTTGTTCTGTCTGAACAACTGCTTCTTGATCTATGTACAGGTTCCTTATGAGCACAATCAAGTGTTCCGGAATACCATTCTTCGTAATGTTACGCATAATTTGTTATGATCCACAGAGTGGAATGCCTTTGCATAGTCAATAAAACACAGGTAAACATCCTTCTGGCATCCTCTGCTTTCAGCCAGGATCCCTCTGACATCAGTAATGATATCCCTGGTTCCATATCATCTTCTGAATCTGGCCTGGATTTCTGGCAGTTCCCTGTCAATATACTGCTGCAACTGCTTTTGAATGATCTTCAGCAAAATTTTGCTTGCGTGTGTTATTAATGATATTGTTCTATAATTTCTGCATTTGGTTGGAGATTGATTTAAGACACACCCTACATTAATCCTGTCTCATTGACATAACAAGGAAAACCCATTCCCCAGTGGGATTATACCATAAGTACAGCAGTTAGCATTTACAATATATTTTTGGGGGACACAATTCAATCCATAACGGTCAGGAAGTAAAGCGGTTCTCAAAGAATGATGGGAGCACGTCAAAAGGACACAGGAGCCAGCTTCAAGGGGCTCCCACTGGCCAGATCTGGGACAATTTGAACATCAAAATAAATAATGACAGTAACAAATTATAACTCACTGAATAAAATAAGAATCCATACTGATGTAACTAAATAAATAAATGAGTGAATAAACAGGGGAGAAAGGAAAGCTCCTGCTTAAAGTAGAATACCAAGTAATAAATGTAGAGAAAATGATGGAATTATGAAATAACTATTTGGCAATAATAATTCAGGCAAGAGTCATAGATGAATGCTAAAACTACTGGGTGAGAATTTGGTGAGAAACAGGATATTTGTAGTTTTAGAGTATCTCTCCACATGATAATTAATTACAAAAGAAACAGTAGTAACTTGACAGTGAAGAAACTTACAGACACCATCTAAACCAGGTAATGAAAGTAACTATCTTTAGTAATGGGACAAATAGTAGACATATACCTTCAAATATGATGCTTTGATAATAATGTCACTTCTAGACTATTCCTGCCAAAAATACATAACCTGAATCTAATCATGAGGTAACAATCAAACAAACCAAAATTGAGGGTCATTCTACAAAATAACTGGCCCATATTGGCAAAAAAAAAAAAGGATTAATAAAGGTGACTAAAGAATCAGGGCAATTAAATGCAACTTGTGGTCCAGCAGTGTATGAGAATTCCAGTTGTTCCACATCCTTCCCAATCTTTTCTGTGGTCAAACTTTTAAATTCTAGGCATTCCAATAGGTGTGAAGTGATATCCCATTGTGGCTTTAATCTGAATTTCTGTAATGAGTAATGATGCTGAAACATCTTTTCATATGCTTATTTTCCATGTACGTATCTTCTTTGGTAAAGTGTCTGTTTAAATCTTTTGCCCATTTTTAAATTGGGTTATATTGGTTTTCTTATTTTTTAGTTTTTTTTTTTTTTAAATAACTCCCTATTCTCCCCTCCCTGCAGCCTCTAGAAACTACTAATCTTACAGGAACTTTATGTTTTAGCTTTAACATTTAGGTCCTTGATCCATTACTAATCTTCTTTTGTCTTGAGGGACTTGTCTATTCCAGATACTTCATATAAGCGGGATTGTAGTAATATTTGTTCTTTTGTGTCTTATTTTACACAGTGTAATATTTTCAAGGTTAATCCATGTGGTGGCATGTATCAGGACTTTCTTTCTTTTTATGGCTGAGTAACACTCCATTGTATGTATGCGTGTGTGTATATATATATATATATATATACACACACACACCCAAAAAACCCACTGCCGTCGAGTCGATCCCGACTCATAGCGACCCTAGGACAGAGCAGAACTGCCCCATAGAGTTTCCAAGGAGCGCCTGGCGGATTTGAACTGCTGACCTTTTGGTTAGCAGCCGTAGCACTTAACCACTATGCCACCAGGGTTTCCAAAAGTACGCCAAGTTTGTTTCCGTCTGGTTTCGAACACACCACATTTTGTTTATCCGTTCATCTGTTGACGGGCACTTGGGTTGCTTCCACCTTTTGGCTATTGTGAATAATTCTGCACTGAACACTGGTGTACAACTATCTGCTTGATTTACTGCTTTTAATTCTTTTGGGTATATATCTAAGAGTGGAATTGTGGGTCATATGGTAATTCTATGTTTAACTTTTTGAGGAACTGCCAAACTTCTTTACATAGAGGTGGAACCATTTTATATTTCCACTAGCAGTGTAAGAGGTTCCAATTTCTCAACAACACTTGTTATTTTCTTTTTTTTAATAATATCCATTCCAGGGGTATGAAGTGATATCTCATTGTAGTTTTGGTTTACATTTCCCCAATTACAAGTGATGTTGAGCATCTTTTCATGTGCTTACTGGTCATTTGTTCACTTTCTTTAGAGCAATGTCTATTTAAGTCCTTTGCTCATTTTTTAACTGGGTGGTCAGTCTTTTTGTTGTTGAATTTTAAGAGTTCTTCATATATTCTGGATATTAAACCCTTATTTGATATATGGTTTCCAAATATTTTCTCTCATTCAGTAGACTGTCTTTTCACTCTCTTGATAATTTTCCTTGATTCACAAGTTTTAAATTTTGATGAAGTCTAGTTTACCTATTTTTTTTCTCCTGTTGCTGATGCTCTGGGTATAATATCTAAGAATTCTAAAAGAAGGTCCTGAGATTTACCCCTATGTTTTCTTTTAAGAGTTTTCTGGTTTTAGCTCTTATATTTAGGTCACTAATCCACTTTGAGTTAATTTTCATATACGATATGAGTTATGTCTAATTTCATTCTTTTGCATATTGTCCAATTTTTTTTTTTGCAATTTGTTTTTGCATGTTTCATTCTTTTGCATGATATGCAGTTGTTCCTGCACCATTTGTTGAAAAGACTATTCTTTCCCTATTGAATGGATTTGGCACTATTATTAAAAATCAATTGGCCAAAGATGTATGGGTTTATTTCTGGATTCTCAATTCTAGTCCACTGATCGATACGTCTATCCTAGTATCAGTACCGCACTGGTTTGATTATTGCAGCTTTGTAATACATTTTGAAATTGGGAAGTGTGAGTCCTGCTACTTTGTTCTTTCTTTCAACATTATTTTTTCTATTTGGGGCCCCTTGCAATTTCACATGAATTTGAGGATTGGCTTTTCCATTCCTGCATAAAAAGGGAACTGTAACAGGAACTGCGTTGTATGTGTAGATCACTTTGGGTAGAATCGACATCTTAACAATATTAGGTCTTCCAGTTCATGAACACAAGATGTTTTGCCATTTAGCTAGATCTCCTTTAATTTCTCTCAGCAGTGTTTTATAGGTTTCAGTGTAAAGGTATTCCACCTCCTTGGTTAAATTCATTTCTAGGTAGTTTATTCTTTTATATGTTATTGGCTTTCTTTCTTTTTTAAATAATACTGTATTGTCTTTTTGGTGAACGTTTACACAGTAAGTTAGGTTCCTGTCTGACAATTTTCACACAAATTGTTCAGTGATATTAGTCACATTTTTCACAATGTGTCAACATTCTCTTTATGTTCTGGTTGTTCCATTGCCAGTTCTCTAGCTTCCCTGCCCCTTATCTTCTCATCTTTGCTTTAGAGTATATGTTGATCTTCTGGTTTCATACACTTGGTTTTTAATTAGAACACCGTTCTTATAGGTAATATTCTGTACCTTGTGTGCCACTCTGCTATATCACTAAAAGGTGATCTCAGCAGACGGAATGGCTTTAATTTCCTTTTCAGGTTATTCATTGTTGGTGTATAGAAACAAGTGATTTCTGTTTGTTTATACTCTGCAACTTGCTCAATTCATCTGTTAGCTCTAGCAGCTTTCTTGTGAAATCTTTGGGATTTTCTATATTTATACACCATTATGTGATCTGAAAATAGAGATAGTTTTACTTCTTTTCCAGTTGGATACCTTTTATTTCATTTTCTTACCTAACTATTCTGGCTAAGACTTCCAGCATGATATCGAACAGCAGTGGTGAAAGAAGCATTTTTATCTTGTTCCTGATTTTAGGGGGAAAGCTTTCACTCTTTCACCACTGAGTAGAAAGACTGATGTTTGCTATGGGTTTTTCATAAAGAGCCCTGGTGGCGTAGCGGTTAAGCACTTGGCTGCTAACCGAAAGACTGGCAGTTTGAATCCACTAGCCACTCTGTGGGAGAAAGATGTGGCAGTCTGCTTCTGTAAAGATTTACAGCTTTGAAAACCTCATGAGGCAGTTCTATTCTGTCCTACAGGGTAACTATGAGTCGGAATCAACTCAATGGCAATGGGTTTGGCATGGGTTTTTCATAAGTGCCCTTTATCAGTTGAAGAATTTCCCTTCTACTCCTGGCTTGCTGAGTAACTTTTATCATGAAAGGGTGTTGGATTTTGCCAAATGCTTTTCTATATCAATTGAGATAATAATGTGATTTTCCCCCCTTCATTTTATTAATGTGGTATATTACACTGATTGATCTTCTTATGTTGAACAAGTCTCACATTCCTGGAAAAAATCCCACTTGGTCATGGTGTATAATTTTTAAAAAATATACCGTTGGACTCAGTTTGCTATTGTTTTGTTGAGAACTTCTGCATCTCTAGTCATAAGGTGTGAAGCCCTGGTTACACAGTGGTTAAGAGATATGGCTGCTAACCAAAAGCTTGGCAGTTCAAATCTTCCAGCCGCTCCTTGGAAACGCTATGGGGCACTTCTACTCTGTCTTATAGGGTTAATATGAATTGGAATCGACTCAATGCCAAAGGGTTTGGTTTTCTGGTATTCATAAGTTATACTGATCTGTAAAAATTTTTTTTTCCTTTTCTTGTAGTGTCTATCTGGCTTTGGTATCAGGGTAATGTTAGTCTCATAGAATCAGTTAGAAAATGTTCCCTCCTCCTTTACTTTTTGGGAAACTTTGAGAAGAATTGGCACTAATTCTTCTTTAAATGTTTGGTGGAATTCACCAGGGAAGCCATCTGGTCCTGGACTTCTATTTGTTGGGAGCTTTTTGATTACTGTTTCAATCTTGGCTTGTTATAGGTCTGTGATATTTTCTATTTCTTCTTGAGTAATTGGGCAGTTTGCATGTTTCTAGCAATTTATCTATTTCATCTAGGTTGTCTACTTGTTGGCATACAATTGTTCATATTTTTCTCTTATAATTCTTTTAATTTCTGTAAGTTTGATTGTAATGTCGCTACTTTAATATCTGATTTTTGTTGCTTGCAACTTCTTTTTTTCTTTGTCAGTCTAGCTAGGGGTTTGTCAATTTTGTTGATCTTTTCAAAGAACCAACTTTTGGTTTCATTGATTCTCTCTACTATTTTTCTATTCTCTATTTCTGTTCTGGCCAACTGACTGGAAGAGATCCATATTTATGCCTATTCCCAAGGAAGGTGATCCAACCAAATGTGGAAATTATTGAACGATATCATTAATATCACACACAAGGAAAATTTTGCTGAAGATCATTCAATAGCAGTTGCAGTAGTATATTGACAGGGAACTGCCAGAAATTCAGGCCAGATTCAGAAGAGGACGTGGAACCTGGGATATCATTGCTGATGTCAGATGGATCCTGGGTGAAAGCAGGGAATACTAGAAGGATGTTTACCTGTGTTTTATTGACTATGCAAAGGCGTTCCACTCCGTGGATCATAACAATTATGCATAACATTACGAAGAATGGTATTCCGGAACACTTGATTGTGCTCATAAGGAACCTGTACATAGATCAAGAGGCAGTTGTTCAGACAGAACAAGGGGTTACTGACTGGTTTAAAGTCAGGAAAGGTGTCTGTCAGGGTAGTATCCTTTCACCAAAGCTATTCAAACTGTATGCTGAGCAAATAATCCAAGAAGCTGGACTATATGAAGAAGAATGGGGCATCAGGATTGGAGGAAGACTCATTAACAACCTACATTATGCAGATGACACAACCTTGCTTGCTGAAAGTGAAGAGGACTTGAAGCACTTACTGATGAAGATCAAAGACCACAGCCTTTAGTATGGATTACATCTCAACATAAAGAAAACAAAAATCCTTACAACTGGACCAATAAGCAACTTCACGATAAACAGAGAAAAGACTGAAGTTGTCAAGCATTTTATTTTACTTGGATCTACAATCAACAGCCATGGAAACAGCAGTCAAGAAATCAAAGGATGCATTGCATTGGGCAAATCTGCTGCAAAGGACCTCTTTAAAGTGTTGAAAAGCAAAGATGTCACCTTGAAGACTAAGGTGCACCTGAACCAAGCCGTGGTATTTTCAAACGCATCATATGCATATGAAAGCTGGACAATGAATACGGAAGACTGAAGAAGAATTGACGCCTTTGAATTGTGGTGTTGGCGAAGAATAGTGAATATACTATGGACTGCCAAAAGAATGAACAAATCTGTCTTAGAAGAAGTACAACCAGAATGCTCCTTAGAAGCAAGGATGGCGAAACTGTGTCTTACATACTTTGGACATGTTGTCAGGAGGGATCAGTCCCTGGAGAAGGACATCATGCTTGGTAAAGTACAGGGTCAGCAGAAAAGAGGAAGACCCTCAATGAGGTGGATTCACACAGTGGCTGCAACAATGGGCTCAAGCATAACGATTGTAAGGATGGCGCAGGACCGGGCAGTGTTTCATTCTGTTGTGCGGAAGGTTGCCGTGATTCAGAACCGACTCGATGGCACCTAACAACATTTCATTTATCTCTCCTCTAGATTAAAAAAAAAAAAAAAAAAAAATTTATTTTTTTTTTAATCTTTATTAGCCAGAGTGCTCCTTAGAAGAGAGGATGGTGAGATTTCATCTCATATACTTTGGACATGATATTGGTAGGGACCAGTCCCTGGAGAAAGTCATTGTGCTCAGTAAAGCAGAGGGTCAGCAAAAAAAAAAAAGGAAGATCCTCAATGAGATGGATTGACACAGTGGCTGCAACAATGGGCTCAAACACAGCAATGACTGTGACAACGGCAAACCTGAGCAGTGTTTTGTTCTGTTATACACAGGGTCATTATGAGTTGGAACCTACTAGATGGCACCTAAGAACAATAACAGTCTTTATCTTCCTCCTTTTTGTTGCTCTGGGTTTCATTTGGTCTTCCTTTTCTAGTTTCTCAAGGTGTAAAGTTAGGTTATTTATTTAGGTTCTTTCTTTTTTAAGGTAGGCATTTACATCTATAAATTTTCCTCTAAGTACTGCCTTCTATATTCTCACTTGTCTCTAAGTATTTTAAAATTTCCCTTGTGATTTCTTCTTTGATCTATTGGTAGTTTAATGGTGTGTTGTTTCATTTCTACATTTTTGTGAATTTTCCATATACTATTGATCTAGTTTCATTCCACTATAGTTGGAGAAGATACTTTTAATGACTACAATCTTTTAAACTGTTTTTGACCTAATATATAGCCTATTCTGAAGAATGAACCAGGAGCGCTGGAGAAAAATGAATATTCTACTGTTGTTGTGTGAACTGTTCTGTGTCTGTTAGGACTAGTTGGTTTTTAGTGTCATTCAGGCCCTCTATTTTCTTGTAGATCATCTGTCTAGATGTTCTATCCATTATTGAAAGTGGTATGCTGAAGTCTCCAAATATTACTGCAGAACTGTCTATTTCTCCCTTCAGTTCTGTTAGTGTTTGAGTCACATATTTTGGGGCTGTGCTGTTAGGATGCATATAAATTGATATTTGTTATTACTTCTTGATGAATTTACCCTTTTATCATTATGTAATGTCTTTATCTCCTATAATATTTTTGACTTAAAGTCTATTTTGTCTGATATTAATATAGCCACCTGAATCACTTTTGGCTTTTATTTGCACGGACTATTTTTTCCATTTCACTTTGAAGTCATTTATGTCTTTTGATTTATAATGGTCTCTTGTATACAACATATGTGGATTATATTTTATCCATTTTGCTAATCTGTTCCTTCTGATTGGAGAATCCAATCTATTCACATTTAAAATAACTGCCAATAAAGAAGGATGTACTTCTGCCATTTGTTGTCTGTGTTCTTTATGCCTTTTTTGGTCCCTTATTTCCTTGAGGAAACCCTGGTGGTGTAGTGGTTAAGTGCTATGGCTGCTAACCAAAGGGTCGGCAGTTTGAATCCGCCAGGAGCTCCTTGGAAACTCCACGGGGCAGTTCTACTCTGTCCTATAGGGTCGGTATGAGTCGGGATTGACTCAATGGCACTGGGTTTGGTTTTTTTGTTTGGTATTTCCTTGAGTACTGCCTTTTTTGTATGTGTTTAGTTGATTTTTTTGTGATGAATCACTGATTCCCTTCTCATTTCCTTTTGTGTATTTATTCTTTGACATTTTCTTTGTGGTTACCATGGGGATTACATTTACCATCCAAAATTTACAAAAATCTAGTGTAAATTGATACTAACTTAATATCAATGACATACAAAAATTCTTTTCCTATACTCTTCTCTCTCCCTCTTTATCTTGTTGAGGTCACAAATGACATGCTTATACATTCTGTGTCCAGTATCATATAGCTATAGTTATTATTTATACTTTTGTATTTTATATCATGTAGAACCATAATATGATTATGACCAAAAAACATAACAAAACTGGTCTTTATATTTGCTCTTGAAATTACCTTTACTGAAGGTCTTTAGTTCTTCACACAGCTTCGAGTCATTATCTAGTGTCCTCATCTTTCAAGTTGGAGGACTCCCTGTAGCATTTCTTTTAGGGCAGGTTTGATAGCAATGAATTCCTTCACCTTTTGTTTATCTGGGAGTGTCTTAATTTCATCCTCATTTTTGAAAGACAGTTTTGCCAGGTACAAAATTCTTGAATAACCGTTTTAACAGTTTTTTTTTTCTTTCTTTCAGCACTTTGAATATATCATCCCCACTGCCTTCTGGCCTTCGTGGCTTCTGAAGAGAAATTGACACTTAGTCTTATTGGGGCTCTTTTGTGTGTGACCATCTGCTTTTCCCTTGCTTGCTTTCAAGATTCTCTATCTTTGATTTTTGACAGTTTGATTATAATGTGTTTTTGGCGTGAGTCTCTTTGGGTTTCTTTCTACTTGGAGTTTGCTGAGTTTGATTTCTATGCGTAAATTTATGTCATTTGTAAAATTTGGAAATTTTTTTTGCTTTAGGTGAAGGTTTACAGAGAAAATTAGTTTCTTATTAAACAATTAATACACATACTGGTTTTTTTGTTTGTTTATTTTTTTACACATGCTGTTTTGAGACATTGGTTGCCAACCCCGTGATGTGTCAAACACGCTCCCCTTCTCAACCTTGGGTTCCCTGTTTCCATTCATCCAGCTTTCCTATTCCCTCCAGCCGTCTTGTCCTTGCCCCTGGGCTGGTGTGCCCATTTAGTGTTGTATACATGGATGAACTATGTGTATTATTGTTTGTTTTATAGGCTTGTCTAATCTTTAGCTGAAAGATGAACCTCAGGAGTGACTTCAGTATTGAGTTAAAAGAGTGTCCGGGGGCCATACTCCCCAGTCTCTGTCAGACCAGTAAGTCTTGCCTTTGAATTTAGGAAGTTTTTGATCATTATTTTCTTCAAATATTCTTTCTGCCCCCTTTTCTTTCTCTTTTCCTTCTGAGACTCCCATAAATTGTATACTGGTCCACTTAATGGTGCCCTATAGGTCTCTTATGCTTTGTTCATTTTTCTTTTTTCTTTTTTGTTCTCTGTTCTTCAGACTGGTTCATTTCAATTGTCCTGTCTTCAAGTTTGCTGACCCTTTCTTTTGCCACCTCAAATCTGCTGTTGAATTCCTCTAATGCATTTTTTATTTCAGTTGTACTTTTTAGTTCCAGAATTTGTTAGTTTTCTTTTTGTTAATTTCTGTCTCTTTGTTAATATTCCCATTTTGTTCAGACATCATTTTTTTTTTATTTCTTTTAGTTCTTTGTTCATGTTTTCCTTTAGTTCTTTGAGCATATTAGAAAGTTACTTTAAAATCTGCATCTAATAGTTTTAATGTCTGGTTTTTGTCAAGGATAGTTTCTTTTATTCCTTTGAATGAACCATCCTTATTTCTATGTATGTCTTTTGATTTTTTTTTGTTGAAAATGTTACATTTAAATATTATAATGTGGCAGTTTTAAAACTTAGGTCTCCCTTTCCTCAGGATTTTCTAGGTGTCTCCCTTCCCCCTCTCCTCTTTTTTTTTTAAAATATTGTTGAAGGCTGTGATAGTCCTTTAGCTTACCGACTTTTCCAAATATTTTTTGCCATGGCAGGGGTGGGGGGGAGGGCTCTTGCAATTCTTTGCCGTATAACTTTTACGCAGGGGCAATCCTTAAGAGGCTTACACTGAGCCAAGAGATTCATCCAAGAAGAAAGCTTAGGATTACTTAAAGTCTTTCTGGGTACTCATCTTGCCCTGGGCAGATGCATGAGGCTGTTCAAATGATATGCACTTCCAAGAAACTAAATCCATTGCCATTGAGTCAATTCCGACTCATAGTGACCCTATAGGACAGAGCAGAACTGCCCCACAGAGTTTTCAAGGAGTGCCTGGTGGATCTGAACTGCTGCCCTTTTGGTTAGCAGCCATAGTACTTAACCACTATACCACCAGCACTTGGGTGCCTTTAAATGCCCCAATCTCCCAATGAAGTATTCTCCTTGGGGTTTTGACCCTGGTGTCTCCATCCTCCTCTTTTATCCCGGGCTCCTCAGTTCACCTTATAGTGCCTCAGGCTATGCTTCCGCTCCACCACCCTGAGTGACCTCCAAGATGGACGAAACACATAAGCACTTTACTTTAGTCCTGTAGGTAGTAACTTGGCTGATTCAGACAGGCAAACATACTTTGTTAATAAGGTGTGCTCTGTTCACTCCAGACCAGGGACCAATATCCCAGGCTGGAAATGTGGCAGCCACTTCAAGCTAGCTGTCAAACAGAGGTGGGATGGTGCTCAAGCCACTAACAAAAAAGTATGAGTCTTCCTATCATTTTGACAACCCTTCACTCAGCTGCTGTGATCCCTCAACTTTTCATCAGAGCTTTGAGAAGGTTAGTACTGTTATTTTTATGTTTAACTTTTTCATGAGCATGGAGCTTGTTACTCTACCATCTTGGCTCCCTATCTACTGTTTATTTTCTTAAACTCCCAGTGCTGTTTCTTATCAATCAAACTCTTAACTGTTCCAAACTTTAATTTGCATGATG
Organism: Elephas maximus indicus; assembly: GCF_024166365.1. Taxonomy (NCBI): domain Eukaryota; kingdom Metazoa; phylum Chordata; class Mammalia; order Proboscidea; family Elephantidae; genus Elephas; species Elephas maximus. Next base: position 82,780,453 of record NC_064821.1, read on the forward strand.
ACCTCATTAATCTAATAGCATTTTGGCTAAATACTACATTAACATAACTTCATGCCTTAGGGAATGGGAGGGGAGATGTTGATTCTCTAATTACTTTCGGTAGATAAGTATTATCTCTCCAATTAACTATATAACTTCAACAGAGCATACTTTTTTAAGCACTAGAAGTACCACCACCCATTTGAAGCCTGTAAAACCAGGTCGACTGGAGCCATACCAGCAGAGCAGTCTCTGGGAAACATCATCTGGATGTCCTCCCTATGCTTTATATGTTCCCTGAAATTTGTCTTAGGCCTTGATTGTCTTCATCTCTGATGATCCTTGGGCTCTAGGCTTTGCTCATGCCTGGTTCTTGTGCTTGGTTTGCTCCCTGATTCTACTCTCTAACACTCAGCTTTGGTGATCAGCTTAGGGTCCCTAGGATCTGATTTCCAGCATAGGTCTTACTGTGTGCATTCTCTCCTTAGGGAATACTTGCAGTCCCATAGTCACAACTCTGGGAGTGGTAGAAAATTGACAAAACTTTTGACTTTTATCTGGTTTGCAACACTTTCTATTGTAGTTAGGAAAGCCGTAATTAGTATGTAACAATGCTGACCTCTTAGCTCCCTGGCTTTGTGTGTCCTACCCAAAAACATGCTGGAAGCAGAAAAAATGCCATTCTGATGCTGTTTTCTTGGTGGTTTTAAGCAGAAGATTCTTGGTTGAACATGCAAAGGTATATTTTTAAAACATGCAGATTTAACTCTATGCAGCCAAGATCCTTAAAAATGTACTATTCTTTGGATTTAGCTTTGTATTTCTGGGAACCTAACTTAAGGATGGTGGTGCAATGGTTAAGTGTTTGGCTGCTAACTGAAAGGTCAGAGGTTTGAACCCACCAGTCACTCTGCAGGAGAAAAGATCTGGTGATCTGCTCCCATAATGATTTCAGCCTAGGCAACCCTAAGGGGCAGTTCTTTGTCTCACAGGGTCACTATGAGTCAGAATTGACTTGACGGCACACAACAATGATAGGATATATTCCTCAGCACTGAAAAAAAATGCTTAAATATGTTTGTCATTGCATTATTTTACAAGAAAATCTGGACCATCAGAACAGGGGAATGATTAAGCAAACAACTGCATATCCATACAATCAACTATTATGCCATCATTAAAAATGATGGTTATAAAGACTGTGTAATAACACAGAATGAGGCAGATGATAGAATATTAAGTGAAAAAGAGAACATAAAATTTAATATACAGTGTGATTAAACTAATTAAAAAACTATTTGTAAAGAATAAAAATCAGAATAAAATATGTATTGAAATGTCAATAATGGCAATGAAGGGGAGGAAGTTCGGAAGCTCAGGTTAACACAGTGGATCTAATAACAAAAGCAATTATGTGAATAAATAGACAGACACTAATCTCTTACGCCTTATTCCAGTTACTAACTGGATGATTTACCCAACACAGAGTCTCAGAATATTAAGAGTTGGAAGGCAGCTTATAGATCATCTAGCCCAACCTCCTTTTTTATAGATGGGGAAACTGAAGATTATAGAGGAAAAGTATTTGCTCAAGGTCTCTCAAGAAATTAATCGCAAAACTGGAGATAGAACCATGGATATTTGAATATGATGAATGATTTTGACGAAGTTACCTCAATTCTCTGCACCACAGTTTATTTGTAAAACAGATAATAATACTTATTTATGGGTTATTGTCAAGATTATACGAAATAACATATGATGTGACCACTACAGTGTTGGCTACAAAGTGAGTATTCAATAAACATTAGCCCTTGTCCCTTCTGACTCCAGTGAACTTTTTGCTGCTATGCTGCTATGTAGGAAGTGGAAGAGCAGGGTAGAGCAGGAAGGGCTAGAAAGATACAGGAAAAGAACAATACTCGTGACCCTGATGGCTCTGCTGTGTTAGAAGATACAACCAATGGGAATCCTATTATGACTAGAGTGGGCCAACCTGAAACCCTGAAGAGTATAGACAGGCTACTGTCTTGCCTTCCCTCCTTGCTCCCTACATTCTTGCTTATTCCTCTCATGCTAATAATTACATGAACCAATCTAATGCTTTCCATTTCGCAGGAGTAATTTGGGCAGTATCTGGGACAAGTTGCTATAGGGGATTACACACATTAATAGCAATTTCTAGTTTAAAAAATGTCATTTTTTCACATGCTAGTTCTTATTCACTCTGGAAATCATCAATCCTGCTCTAACTCTGCCAATGTGAAATATGTCTAAGTATACAAAGGGCAAGTATGCCTTATCTAAAATTATGCATGTGCTGTAATGATTTTAGTGTCTTTGAAACAAAAGGTATTATCTAGAAATCACATTAGCCTCTTCCACTGAAGCTGGCTCAGAGTACTGTGCCTTTAAGTTTAGGAGTTGTATCTTTCACTGCAAATCCATCTGTATATACCATATCTTCTATGATTGGTCTTCTTGATTTGCAACTCTATTGACTGATTTCAGATTTAGCTTCATGGATTTTACTCTTGCGCAGGCTTTGATTACATGGGCTACCACAAATGCAGCATTTATTCTCTTTACTTAGTTTGGCATCAGGTTCACAGTTTCTCCAGTATCTGATCTTAGCCTGTTTCCAGTTCTAGGATTCTCTAGCACCAAGGGCTTAAAGGAATGTTGCTCAAATACAGCATGTCTTTTTCCAGAGAAATTATTTCCTGAATGTCTTTAACTCCAACCCCACCATTGCTATTACCTTAGATCAGATCCTCATCATCTCTTGCCTTGATAACTGAAATGGCCAACTAACTGTTCTCCCTGCCTCTAGCTTATTCCCACCTATCATTATCTCTGTCCCTTATCAAATAGGTCATAAGGACCTATCTAAAACACAAATATGACCATATTACTCCTTTGCTTAAAACCCATCAGTGGTCTCTTCTTACTTTCTGGGTAAAGTTCCTTTGAGCAGGCCCTGATTATTCTCTCAACTCTATGGTAGCACAATGGTTAAGCACCTTTTGGTTAGCCATTCAGACATACCAGCTGCTCTCCGGGAGAAATACGTGGCAGTTGGCTTCCATAAAGATTACAGCCTTAGAAACCCAATGGGGCAGTTCTACTCTGTCCTATAGGGTCACTATGAGTTGGAATCTACTTGACAGCAATGGTTTTTTTGTTTTGTTTAACATGTGCCTTGTGTTTCAGCTTTCAGAACTATTCTTTATTTTAGCTTGTGCCTTACACATGTTAGCCCCCTCCCCACCCCCAAATGCTTCTCCAGTTGCTACCAACTCTAGGCATCCTTCAACAAATGATACAACCCCCAAGAAGCCTTCTCCAATCTTCACTCTGTTCACCTATTCAATTTGCATGATATTTATATATTTCTGGGTAACTCTTAAATATTTCATTCCATTTTTGACAACTGCTTTATAAACTCCTGCTTTTATAATAAACTTTTTAATACTACTCATGAAAGGCTCATCTTACCTATCATTGTAAAACAACATACATCATCTGAGAGCTAACCCAAATAAAACTTGAGAAAGTAACTTACTCTTACTGGGTCTCAATTTCTTTATTTATAAAATAAGATCATTAGACTAGAAAATGACTCACATTTTCTGAGAGCTTAGTATGTGCCAGCTATTGTTATAATACATGAACTCATTTACTCCTTACAACAATCCTGTTGTTAATAGGGTTGTTGTAATCATCACCAGTTGCCCTAGAGTTGACTCGGTTGTTGTAATAGTAGACACTATTATTGCTCCCAATTTACAGATGAGGAAACCCAATTTACAGATGAGAAAACTCAGGTTAAGGGAGTTAAGTAACTTGTTCAAAGTTACACAGCTAGTACATCTCTAAAAAGGTCCTACCATTTAGAAAGTTCTATGAAAATTCTATACTTCTAAAAAATTCATTAAATCTAAATAGGATACAGAAGAAAGTCAAATCAGTAACAATCCTTCGTACCTTATAGTCTATTTATTGATATCTCATATCTTCTAATAAAACTGTATTCCCTGCTGAACCTAGCATACTGGCCAATACACAGGAGGAACTCAGGAAGTACTTTTGAATGAATTTACTGAATTTTCAATTTTTAGCATCATGTCCTACACTGAAATCCAGGTATAGATATTGCTGGGAAAGACAAGATAAAGAAAACCCAATTACTCCTCAACATGAATGTGGAAAATACAATTAATACTTTCTTTTGATGGGCTTGGGGGTTAACTCCTGCCAAGTTAGTTAGTCAAGATGAGAATATTATTTTATTTGAGATACGTTCATGTAATTCTGAAAACAAAAACACAGAAAAACAAATAAAACTGTGCTGGTACGTTGTCAATAAAAAGCAAGAGTAACCAGAGAGGCACCATAAACCCTTGCCCAAACAGGCTTCCAGGTGGTGTAAAGAAGAGAGACAGACTATTAGCAGGCGTATGAGGAGGGCAGAAACTTGTATGTGCTCAAAATATCCTTGGAGGTTCCTACTCAGTACTTCTAGATGAACTTTTCAATCTCTTTTATTTCCATAAAGTTAAATTTCCTAGGAATATCTCAGTTGGCATTGCTGGCTGCACAATCACCTGTATAGGTAGTTCTACTCAATTGTGAATGACTTCCCTTGTGAGGGCAACTGGCCTGGAAAACTGACTTCTCCAGTCCAGATGTACAGTAACTAGTTATTGGTGTTTAGAAGGATCACTCTCCCATTCCTGATTCTTTTCCTCCTACCCCAACACACATTGTAAAGCCATGTCTATTACCAGCTACTGCGGTGAAAAGCCTCGTGGAGCTTCTGGTAGATCTCACTGTGCCTCCCAAAACACTGGTAGAAATCCTTCACATGAGAATCGTACTTCCTAATTCCCAAAGTACTTTTACATTCCTTAACTCACTCAATATGCCCAATAATCTTAGTCTCATACCAAATGGTTATCTCTAAACTTCCTTTGAGGCTTAGAGAAGGGAAGTGAAATACAGTACAGCAGAAGGAACACAGATTTTGAAGTCAGAAACCCATGGAGAAAGGTTCAAGTCCTTGCTTCATCACATAATAGCTGTATAAATCAGGCAAATCACTTAACCTCTCTGAGTTATGGGTTATTATGAGGTTTAACTGAGATAGTTTTCAAATGTAGGTATGATAAGCACTGTGTGTGATATGAACTAGGGACTCAACAAATTTTAGTCCTTATTCTTCTCTTAACCCTTTTGAGCCTATTTCCTCATATGTAAAATGAAGGTAAATATTATGAACCTAACAAGGGGGTTGTGAGATTTACTGAGATAACGTATCAAAGTGTCTGCTACCATATTTGGGACCTTGTATGGGCTTGGTAAATATTAATGTCTTCTCTTATTAGGATGGTGCTCATTAAACATCCTTCTAAGCAATATTAAGGAGCCCTGGTGGTGCAGTATTTAAAGAGTTGGACTGCTAACTGAAAGGTCGGTGGTCCGAAACCACCAGTGGCTCCATAGGAGAAAGATGTGGCAGTCTGCTTCCTAAAGATTTACAGCCTTTGAAACCCTATGGGGTTCCTATGAGTTAGAACTGACTTGACGGCAGTGGGTTTGGTTTGGTTTTATAAATGGTAATTAGTTTAATCTAGTTTTTTTTTTTACTAAATAGCAGATACACAAAGGGTTAAATATATTTTTATGGTCTAGCCTGGTGACCTACAGGTATACCCTGCCCCTACAGGTATACTCTGTTTATTGGTCATGTATATAGGAGTGAGTTCAGCCCTAAGGTAGATTTTTTTGTTCCTATAGAACAAATGCTATATTTCTATTCTGATTTAAATGAAGAAAAGTTATCATGGGGGAAAGGGGAAATCCTCTTGTCTGATGAAAACTTTTACTGAGGAAAATATTCAGATTTACCACAATCTGGGTATTGTGATAAAAAAGAACTGTAAAAGCACTTTTCAAACCTCATGATTACCAGGTACCCCCAGTAGCAAAAAAAAAAAAAAAAAAAGAACTACCAGAAAATCCCTTTATCTAACATCGCCACTGTGTTCTGAAGTTTGGTTCAAATCGTGCTAAGGCTAGACAAGGAGTACACTAAGTATATACTGTAATCACTGGTGAATATAAAAATAGAAAACACAATTCCTTATCTTCAACCAGTCAGGTCACAGTATAGTCCCTTCTTTAAAGGAAGTGAGAGTGCCACTCCATTCTGCACTAGTTAGAGCACCCCTGCAGTGTGTGGGTCACTTTAGGTACAACAGTGTAAACTGAAATAGATGAAGAGAAGAGAGCCCAAGATGATGAAGGGCTTAGAAATTATCCAATCTCAGAAATGCTGGAAGAAAATAAGATCTGGAGGAACAAGTGCACTAAGAGCTATCTGAACAGGCACTAGAAATGAAACAAGAAACAAACTAATTTTAATACTGGAGAAAAGCAGATTTCATATCAAAATATAAACACTCGTTTTTAGCCATTAGAACTATTACAAATGAAAGGTGTTCTTTTGTAAGGTTACGATCTCTCTGTCCCTGGAAGAATTTAAGTAAGGGCTACTTGAGCATGCTTATAGTAGATGTTCTTGAGGTAAGTCCTGAGTTAGGTGGGAGGTTGAATTAGATAGCCTCTGTGGTCTCCTCTAACCCCAACATTCAATGATTCTACCTTCCTGACTTCTCATATTTAATTGAATCTTAACCAAAGTGGCTTCTAGATGAGAGAGAACATGGTGAAGAGTGATTCTGAAATCTCTACATATTGGGAAGCTGTTAAGTTTAAGTTGGTGGATATAAGTTTTCTAAAATGCTGATTTTGCTTGAAAGCTTGAATTTATCATTGATAGCAAATAGGCTGTCTTCTTTTAAGTGACCAGCTCACTTAATTACTTTCTGACAAAATGTCTGCCAAATATCCAAGTTAGTTGTTCTTCCAAGTAAAGATGGTATTCCATGAAAAAAGTGGCTAGTTTAGCTCCCAACTCAAACAATCACACAGGTGCATTTTTGTGACAAAACCATCATACTCGGATATTTTAAAGATGGAGAAACTGAGCGAAATCAAAGAGGTTAAAAGATTTGCCAAAGGCCACATAGCTAGAGCTATGATTTGAATCTAGATCTTTCCATCTCCAAAGTCTATGTTCTTCACACTATGAATGAATAAACCAATAATCAAAAGTGTAGCCCAAATAAAGGACAGAAGATTAAGAACTAACATGCCTAGTTCCAACACTACATGGTACTCAGCCACCGTGGCCTTCTGGGTTTGTCTGAGTAATCCTTAGAGTTAGGAGTCTCAGCTGCCCCAAAGAACTCATCAGATCTCTCCTCTCTGCAGGAACAACATGGCATATGGAATTGAAAACGGATTTGTAAAATATAAGTAAGCCCAGCTTGTTTGTGTGTGTGTGTCTATATGACATAGGAGAACACGAACAAATGAACAATAGAAAAAAAGAGGGGAAACCCATTTGGTTTATCAGTTTTTTGGACTGGGATCTTGTTTTCACTCACTGCAGTGTATCATTGGCCTTGGCATAGTAATTTAGAGGACATGTTCTTTATTAGCTTTGCTCAACTTGGCTGGTTTCAGATATGTATTGCCAAGACCGAAACTCTACTCCTCTAAATTCCAGTTCACTTAATAAAGGTTGCCTCCTGCTCCCATTTAGTTCAGTTAACATTTTCGGCTCTCTACATCCAGCTCCTTCTTCCCTTCCTGACTCTTCATTCCTATAGCATGGGCAGAGGACTTCTGCAACTACAAAGATATTTCATGTATTTCCAGGGACTTTTAAGCTGACAAGTTTGTAGACAGAGGGGAAAGCAGAAGGACAACTAAAGACACGCATCATAGCCAATAAGCCAACTTCAAAAGTCTCACAGTACTGAAACTCAAAGGAGTGACTGACCTTAGTTGTCTGGGGTAATAGGTAGGCAGATTCAGGAGCAATCCCAGCAAGTGGAGGGCTATGCCTCCAAAGAAGACGGTTTGCTGTTATGTCTGGTCAAGCCTAGGCCACTCAGAGAGGTGGCATGAAAGCATGTGATGAAGCACCTGCTAGTCAGCCATACAAACAGTCAAATGATCATATTCCAGCTTTCATTAGCAAGAGACAATAAACTTAAAAAGCTTACAATCAAACTCCTGCCTCCTTTCCATATCACTGTCATAACCTCCTGTTTTTCTTTGCTCTGTTTAAGAGTTTGCCAAGTTTCCCTCATCTTCTTCATAGACATTAATATTTATATATTGCTTTTTTCTTTTAACAAGTTACTATTAAAACTCAGAAATTCTCATTTGCAATTGTACTATTTCCTGAAACATTATCTAGGGAACTAAGGGAAAAATTTTAATACTGCAGAGTTTATATTACTGATTTCTGATATGATTTTCCTAAGAACCACATACACTTATTTAAAATAGGGGATTTTTACAAGTCATTATGTATTGATGCTGGGACATAGTAGGTGTTACAATAAAAGCTTGCCAAAAAAAACTGCATGGGTTCTGTGTATTCACAAGAAAACAGCAGGTGTGGTCAAATTTATGAAGGGCCTAAACCACATCTCACAATTTCCAGGAGTCTGAAATGGCAGTTGTTTCATTATACGTGCCAAAAGTTGCTACCATTCTCAGGCATCTGGGGTTGGTGAAGGCAGGAGAAAAAGCTAGGCAGTGCCAATGGGCTGCTTAGGGAAGCTGGAAGAGAGGCATGGGATGGGATTTTTTCTGTCCTTTGGGCAGATATAATTAGAATCAGTGAGAGAGCCCTGATCCCCTGCTTCATAATCACACATCGCATTTCCCCATATTCCTATTTCTATTTGTATACCATAAGCATATAATCAAGAAAAAACCAGTTGTGGGAATACTGGTTCACTGTACAAATCTCATCTCATAAATACATTTATTTTTCCTGACCAAAGTACAGCCCTTTCATGCCCCTGTGTGGAGTTTTCTTTTCTTGGGATGCTTAAAATAACTAACATAGAGTGGGCATTTACTGTGTGTTACATGGTGCTGTACATTTGCACACCTCTTTTCTCAGTCAAATCAATCAATCAATCTGGGAGGTAGGCACTGCTCTATAACCTCCATTGAGTCTAGCACTGCTTACAAGAGGCCGCTGTAAAACTGTTGGATAGATGGATAAATAAAGACCAGAGTTGCCAGACATGATCAGATTACAAGGCCAAAGCTGGGATAATTTCCCGAACGATTAGGACAGAAACTGTGTGTATGTGTGCATGGAGGGAAGAGATGATACATTAAATAAAGGCCAGGCCTGGAGACAGTACATCTAAGAGGGTGAAAGGGCACCAAAGATTTTGCTTCACTTATTAGCCAGCATGCCCAAACCTTTTCTGACACAGCTTGTGAACACATCGCAAAAGATAATATCAGATAGCGGCATACTGGCCACCAGAAGCTTCCTGTATACAGCACGTTCTGCTCCTTGTTGTGACTTATGAAAAAAGAAGCTGGGTGGAAGAGTGGTTCAGGGGCAGAGCTGTACATATATTTAGTGACACAGAGGTAGATGAATACGAGATTTGGAGACAGGCCTTGGTGTCCTTTACCACTCTTATTTTAAGCCAGCAGGTTTACAAAATTAAAAAAAAAAAAAAAGAACATTAGTCTAAATAGGTTCTCATCTGCTGTTAAAATTGTACTAGCTCTAAGTAGCTCACTTTTGTAATTAAGTGAATAATATCTGAATGATGGCTTTATATGATGAGGAATAGAAATGGAATCAGAAAATACAGCATTACCTCAAAAAAATAATGCACCACAACAAAGTGGGATTCAAACCAGGTATGCAAGCATGCTTCAACATCAGAAAATCAATCAACACAATCCACCACATAAATAAAATCAAAGAATCACATGATGATCTCCATCAACGCAGAAAAGGCATCTGACAAAGTCCAACACCCACTCCTGATAAAATAGGAATAGATGGGAAATTCCTCAACATAATAAAGGGCATCTATACAAAACCAACAGCCAACATTATTCTTAATGGAGAAAGGCTGAAACCATTCCCCTTGAGAACAAGACAAGGATGCCCTTTATCACCACTCTTATTTAACATTGTGCTGGAAGTCCTAGCTAGAGCAATAAGGCAAGAAAAAGAAATAAGGGGCATCCAAATTGGTAAGGAAGAAGTAAAACTATCCCTATTTGCAGATGATATGATACTATACATAGAAAACCCAAAGGACTCCATGAGAAAGCTACCGGAACTAAGAGAAAAATTCAGCAGAGTGGCAGGATACAAGACAAACATACAAAAATCAGTTGCATTCCTATACACCAATAAAGAGAACAATGAAAAGGAAATCAGGAAAACAATATTATTTATAATAGCCCCTAAAAACAAACAAAACAAACAAACAAACAAACAAAAACTTAGGAATAAACCTAACCAGGGATGTAAAAGATCTATACAAAGAAAACTACAAAACACTACTGCAAGAAACCAAATGAGGCCTTCAGAAATGGAAAAACATACCATGCTCATGGATAGGTAGACTTAACATTGTGAAAATGTCAATTCTACCCAAAGCAATCTACAAATACAATGCAACCCAGATCCAAATACCCACAGCATTCTTTAAATAGATAGAAAAACTAATCATGGAAAGGGAAGAGGCCCCGGATAAGTAAAGCACTATTGAAGAAGAAGAATAAAGTAGGAGGACTTGTACTACCTGACCTCAGAACCTACTATACAGCTATGGTAGTCAAAACAGCCTGGTACTGGTACACCAACAGATATATAGGCCAAAGGAACAGAATTGAGAACCCAGATGTAAATCCATCCACTTAAGGTCACTTGATCTTCAACAAAGGCCCAAAGTCCATCAAATGGGGAAAAGACGTTCTTTTTAACAAATGATACAGGCAAAACTGGATGTCCAAATGCAAAAAAAAGAAACAGGACTCACACCTCACACCATACACAAAAACTAATTCAAAATGGATCAGAGACCTAAATATAAAACCCAAAACTATAAAGATCATAGAAGATAAAACAGGATTAACTTTAGAGGCCCTAATACATGGCATTAGCAGGATACAAACCATAACTAACAATACATAAACACCAGAAGATAAAGCTAAAAAACAGATCTTCTAAAAATTAAACACACGCCAATCAAAAGATTTCACCAAAAGAATTGTCTTAGTTATCTAGTGCTGCTATAACAGAAATACCACAAGTGGCTGGCTTTAACAAAGAGTTTATTTTCTCACAGAAAAGTAGAAGTCCAAATTCAGGGTGTCAGCTCCAGGGGAATTCTTTCTCTCTTTGTTGGCTCTGGAACAAGGTTTTCTTGTCAGTCTTCCCCAGGACTAGGAGCTTCTCTGCTCAGGTACCCTGGGTCTAAAGGATGTGCTTTGCTCCCAGTGCTGCTTTCTTGGTGGTATGAGGTCCCCATCTCTCTGCTTGCTTTCCTTTCATCTCTTGTAAGATGAAAGGTGGTATAGGCCACACCCCAGGGAAACTCCCTTACACTGGATCAGGAGTGTGACCTGGGTAAGGGTGGTGTTACAATTCCACCTTAATCCTCTTTAACAAAAAATTACAATCACAAAATGGAGGACAACCACACAATACTGGGAATCATGGCCCGGCCAAATTGATAATACACATTTCCTGGGGGACATAATTCAATCCATGACAAAAGTAAAAAGAGAACCTACAGACTGGGAAGAAATTTTGGCTATGACAAATCCCGCAAAGGTCTAATCTCTAAAATCTACAGGAAAATCCAACACCTCTACAACAAAAAGACAAATAATCCAATTAAAAAATTGGCAAAAGATACGAACAGACACTTTGCCAGAGAAGACATTCAAGTGGCTAATGGACACATGAGGAAATGCTAGCCATTAGAAAATACAAATCAAAACTACAATGAGATAATATCTCACCCTGACATTACTGGCAGGAATCAAAAAAAGAGAAAATAACAAATGTTGGAGCAGCTGTGGGGAGACTGAAGCTCTTATGCATGGCTGGTGGGAATGCAAAATGGTACAACCATTTTGGAAAATGATATGGTGCTTCCTTAAAAAGCTAGAAATAGAAATACCATATGATCCAGTAATCCCACTGCTAGGAATATATCCTAGAGAGATAAGAGCCGTCATAGGAATAGGCATGCACACCCATGTTCACTGCAGCATTATTCACAATAGCAAAAAGATGGAAACAGCCTAGAAGCCCATCAACACAGGAATGGATAAACAAACTGTGGTACATACACACAATAGGATACTATGCAATGATAAAGTGCAATGATGAATCTGCAAAGCATCTCACAACATGGATAAATCTGGAGGTCATTATGCTGAGTGAAATAAGTCAATCACAAAAGGGCAAATATTGTATAAGAACACTACTATAAAAACTCATGAAAGGTTTACACACAAAAATAAACAATCTTTATGAGGGAGGAGAAGGGTGGGAGGAAAAAACACTAAATAGACAATAGATAAGTGGTAACTTCAGGGAAGGGTAAGACAGTACACAACTTGTCAGCATAACTTGTCCAAGGCAAGGCCATGGAAGCTCCACAGACACATCCAAACTCTCTGTGGGACCAAATTACAGGGCTCAGGGCTGAGGTCTTAGGGAACATCTAGCTCAACTGGCATAGCATAGTTTATAAAGAAAATGTTTTACATTTTACTTTGGTGAGTAGCGCCTGGGGTCTTAAAAGCTTGTGAGTGGCCATCTAAGACACTCCATTGATCTCACCTCATCTGGAGCAAGGGAGAACAAAGAAAATCAATGACACAAGGGAGAGATTGGTCCAAAGGACTAATGGACCACAGTTACCACAGCCTCCACCATGCTAAGTCCAGCAAAACTAGATGAGGCCTGGCTACCACCACTGACTGCTCTGACAGGGATCACAACAGAAGGTCCCAGACAGAGCTAGAGAAAAAAGCAGAACAAAGTTTAAATCACAAAAAAAAAAAAAAAATCAGACTTACTGGTCTGACAGAGACTGGAGAAACCCCTAGAGTATGGTACCCGGACACCATTATAGCTCAGTAATGAAGTCACTCCTGAGGTTCTCCCTTCAGCCAAAGATTAGACAGGCCATAAAACAAAATGAGACTAAGCGGGCACACCAGCCCGGGGGCAATGATGAGAAGGCAGTAGCGGGTAGCAAAGCTGGTAATGGGGAACCCAAGGTAGAGAAAGGGAAATTGTTGACATGTCATGGGGTTGGCAGCCAACGTCACAAAACAATATGTGTATTAATTGTTTAATGAGAAACTAGTTTGCTCTGTAAACCTTTATCTAAAGTACAATAAAAAAATTTTAAAAAAGAAAATACAGCATTACCTATTTTACTCAGCAAATACTGAATAACTACTATGTGTTAAGAGCTAGGGATATAAAGATGCAGTTAATAAGTCAGTTCGATTAAACAGGGAGTGCAGGTAGAAACTTCCTAGAGATGGCAGAAAGAAGAATTTTAGTTCCCTCATTAGTGTTTACACTGAAAATCTAGCATTATCTTACATGTTGTGGGAGTTAACCCTTAAATAAATAAATAAATATGATAGGTGTTAAAATAATCTTTAAGACCTTATATTTTGGCGTCTTTATAAAAAAAAAAGTCCCCTCCCCACAATATTCTTATCTTTCCTACAGCTCTGTCTCAGCCTCAATTTCTACCTTTCACTTGGAAGAATATTACAATAGCTTGCTTTTATCTCTGCCTCTAGCTTCTATTGCCAAAAATGAAATGGACGGCAAAAACATTGATATCCTAGGCATTAGTGAGCTGAAATGGACTGGTACTGGCCATTTTGAATCAGACAATCATATGGTCTACTATGCCAGAAGACAACTTGAAGAGGAATGGCATTCCATTCATTGTCAAAAAAGAACATTTCAAGATCTATTCTGAAGCACAACACTGTCAGTGATAGGATAATATTCATATAACTACAAGGAAGACTAGTTAACACAACTATTATTCAAATTTACGTACCAATCGCTAAGGCCAAAGATGAAGAAACTGAAGATTTTTACCAATTTCTGGAGTCTGAAATTGATTGAATATGCAATCAGGATACATTTGATAATTACTGGTGATTGGAATGTGAAAGTTGGAAACAAAGAAGAAAGAAAATAAGGCCTTGGTGATAGAAATGATCCTGGAGATAGCGTGACAGAATTTTAGAGACCAGTGACTTCTTGATAGCAAATACCTTTTTCCACCAACATAAATGGTGATTATACAAGTGGACCTCATCAGATGGAATTCACAGGAATCAAGTCAACTACATCTGTGGAAATAGATCATGGAAAAGCTCAATATTATCAGTCTGTACAAGGCTAGGGGCTGACTGTGGAACAGACTATCAATTGCTCATATGCAAGTTCAAGTTGAAACTCATGAAAATTAGAACAAGTCCACAAGAGCCAAAGTACAACCTTGAATATATCCCACCTGAATTTAGAGGTCATCTCAAGAATAGATTTGGTGTACCGAACACTAATGACCAGATAAGCTGTGGAATGACATCAAGGACATCATACATGAAGAAAGCAAAAGGTCATCAAAAAGACAGGAAAGAAAGAAAAGATCAAAATGGATGTCAGAAGAGATTCTAAAACTTGCTCTTAAATGTCGAGTAGGTAAAGCAAAAGGAAGAAATGATGAAGTAAAAGAGCTGAACAGAAGATTTCAAAGGGCAGCTTGAGAAGACAAAGTATTATGATGACATGTGTAAAGACCTGGAGATAGAAAACCAAAAGGGAAGAACATGCTTGGCATTTCTCAAGCTGAAAGAACTGAAGAAAAAATTTAAGCCTTGAGTCTCAATACTGAAGGATTCTATGGGGAAAATATTAAATGATGCAGGAAGTATCAGAAGAAGATGGAAGGAATACACAGAGTCACTATACCAAAAAGAATTGGTTGACGTTCAACCCTTTCAGGAGGTAGCATATGATCAGGAACTGATGGTACTGAAGGAAGAAGTTCAAGCTGCATTGAAGACACTGGCGAAAAACAAGGCTCCAGGAATTGATGAAATACCAATTGAGATGTTTCAACAAATGCGTGCAGCACTGGAGGTGCGCACTTGTCTATGCCAAGAAATTTGGAAGACCGGTACCTGGCCAACCAACTGGAAGAGATCCATGTGTACGCCTATTCCCAAGAAAGGTGATCCAACTGAATGTGGAAATTATTGAACAATATTATTAACATCACATGCAAGTAAAATTTTACTGAAGATCATTCAAAAGCAGTTGCAGCAGTACATCGACAGGAAACTGCCAGAAATTCAAGTCAGATTCAGAAGAGGACCTGGAACCGGGAATATCACTGCTGATGTCACATGGATCCTGGCTGAAAGCAGAGAATACCAGAAAGATGTTTACCTATGTTTTATTGACTATGCAAAGGCATTTGACTGTGTGGATCGTAACAAATTATGGGTAACACTGCAAAGAATGGGGATTCCAAAACACTTCATTGTGCATCGTGTGTACATTGATCAAGAGGCAGTCGTTTGAATAGAACAAGGGTATACTGTGTGGTTTAAAGTCAGGAAAGGTGTGCTCCAGGGTTGTATCCTTTCACCATACTTATTCAATCTGCATGTGGAGAAAATATTCTAAGAAGCTAGACTATATGAAGAAGAATGGGGGCATCAGGATTGGAGGAAGACTCATTAACGACCTGCATTATGCAGATGACACAACCTTGCTTGCTGAAAGTGAACAGGACTTGAAGCACTTACTGATGAAGATTAAAGACCACAGCCTTCAGTATGGATTACACCTTAACATAAAGAAAACAAAAATCCTCACAACTGGACCAATAAGCAACATCATGATAAATGGAGAAAAGATTAAAGTTGTAAAGGATTTCATTTTACTTGGATCCACAATCAACACCCATGGAATCAGCAGTCAAGAAATCAAAAGATGCACTGCTCTGGGCAAATCTGCTGCAAAAAACCTCTTTGAAGTTTTACAAAGCAAAGATGTCACCTTGAAGACTAAGGTGCACCTGACCCAAGCCATGGTGTTTTCAGTCACCTCATATGCATGCGAAAGCTGGATGATGAATAATGAAGATGGAAGAAGAAATGACACCTCTGAATTGTGGTGTTGGTGAAGAATACTGAATATACCACGGACTGCCAAAAGAATGAACAAATCTGTTTTGAAAGAAGTACAACCAGAATTCTCCTTACAAGCAAGAATGGTGAGACTACATCTCACAAACTTTGGACATGTTATCAGGAGGGATCGGTCCCTGGAGAAGGCCATCACACTTGGTAAAGTAGAGGGTCAGTGAAACAGAGGAAAAAGAGGAAGACGCTCGACAAGATGGACTGACACCGTGGCTGCAACAGTGCAACAACTCTCTAGCATAACAATGATTGCGAGGATGGCGCAGGACCAGGCACTGTTTCGTTCTGTTTTACACAGGGGCACTACGAATAGGAACTGACTGAATGGCACCGAACAACAACAACTCTAGCTTCTAGAAGCCACTTCTCTTTCACTGCTGCCAGAATGGTTCTTCTAAGACACAAATCTGACTGCTAACTCCATACTTAAAGCTCATGCAATGGCTTTCATTGCTCTTAAAGACCCAGATCCTTAAAATAGTCTACAAGGGAAGCTGTGCATTTCCTGTGCTTTCCTCTCCAGCCTTATCTCTTTCTGGTTTTCTACTTATACTCTACAATCTATCCATTTAAGCATTTTTGAGTTCCTCAACTACATTTTTTTTTTTTTTTTTAAAACCTCTGGGCCTTCACTTATCTGTTCCCACTACTAGCTAGAACTCTTTCTTGAGGTTTCAGCTTAGATGTCACTTCATTCAAAAGCCTTCTTGGACCTCCAACTCCTCCAATTTAGGTTACAGGTCCTGCATTTTATTATCCAATGTTGTATTTCTCTACTAGTCTATAATGTCACAAAACCGCAAACTCTAAAGGGACAATTCCCATCAACTGGTCCAATGACTAGCACTTAGTTGTAACTTGATAGTTAGAATTTAGATGGATGAATGGACAAAGAAAATCCAACAGTTTATCAGTTGACCTACATGCTATGACCTATATATACATTAGCCTTGGTTGTGTTATTCTTGCCTTTACCCTAGTTTTACCCTCCATAGTCAAGGGTTACAATTTAATCGACTCTCTTTTTGAGACAGAATCCCAAAGTGATAAGAGCATAATTTCCTACACAGTTTTACAACAAGGAAGAGAACATTCATAAAGCATGGAAAACACTTTTCTGAAACATTTCAAGTAAAAACAGAAAAATGGGAGAGACACTCTGAAAGTGTTCTTTTTAAGCATCAAATTCTTATCCTCCCGACCAGGGTAAGACTCCGGCATACCAACCACAGCACTTAGTCAGCAATGGGTCAGTTTTTGTACAACAAAACCTGTCACAGGTAGAAAGGGTAGGCTGAGGGGGCAGAGAGGTGGCTGACCATTTATTCCAACAGTCGTGCTCAAGAGCCACATTCCACTGAACTCCCATATTTGTATCAGACCCAGTTTACATTATATGAAGTCAAAGGAGGCTGATGTATAATGCGGAGTAGCAATATATTAATTTATAATAAAAATATAAATATGAAGGAGCTTGGATCTCATGTTCTCATCCTGTTGTAAAACTACATAGGAAGGTAAGCTATGATCTGAAACTGGCTTGTGCAGCCTGAAATCACAGCAAGGAGGAGGTTAAGTGAATTATGATGCTAATGGCCTGGTAAAGAGCCTGGTGGAACAATGGTAAAGCGCTTGGCTGCTAACCGAAAGGTTGGTGATTTGAGCCCACCCAATGGCTCTCTGACAGATTCTTGGTGATCGGCTTCCATGAAGATTATAGCCAAGAAAATCCTATGGGGGTGGTTCTACCCTGTCACATGGGGTTGCTATGAGTCAGAATTGACTCAATGATACCTAACAACAATAATGGCCTGATTAGGATCATGGTCATGCCAACTGGTCCAAAGTCTTATTTTGTTTTTTAAATTTCAAAAGCAAGTCATGCTTCTGTTTCAGTTCTATTTTATGTCACAAAAGAGTAACAGGTTAAAGAAAAGCATCTGCCATATACCTTGGATTAGTTGCAAGCTTAGTGGTCATAAGCTTGGTAGTTGTCGCTCATCAGAGTTGGGCTTGGCCCTAGGGATTTAGGTGTTATAAAGGATACCACTGGCTTAGCAAAGAAAAAAAGGACAGGTAGCAAACAGCTGGCATGCAAAACCTCCCATACATAGGCAGAGCCACATATGGCTAGAGGGCACAGCTAGGTGATAAGTGATCTGGAATCAAGTAGGAGAGTCACAAGAGTCACTTGTTACTTATTCCCAAGGACATAAAATCATACAGAATCACAGAGGTGGAAGAGAGCTTGAGGATCATCTATTCAACCTCTCACATATAGGAATAACTTGTTCTAAGACACAAAACAAGTTTGTGGTCCAGGTGGGACTAGAACTCAGTTCAGTGCTCTCACATTATACCCCACTTTTTCTTTCTTATTTCATATCAGGATCTCGAAGTCAAAATCCAGGGCTCAAATGATGCTTTGAAGAAGAGAGCCCAAAGGAGAATGGGGAAGAGTACAAGAGACAAAGAAAATCGAACATGTGAAGGCAATATGGCTCAAACTGATGTTGGTTCTGATAGCTGGCCCTACCAAAATATCTCCATGGTCTCTCCCTGTAGACTCAAATATCAACAGATCCATGCCACTTAATTTCTGAGCTTTAGTTTTCTCATAAATGAAATGTATCTGAATATAATTATACCTAGTTCACAGTTATCAGAAGGGTAAAATGAAGTAATGTTTTCAAAAGAACATTAAACGAGTATTAGTATTTTCTCCTATTTGCTGCAAGAAACAATCTCATCTTATTCTGAATTTTTTTAACATTTGCACACTACCAGAAGTTGGGAAGGAAGGAGGAGATAGTATGACTGAAAGAGAAAGAGGCTCACACACAGAGAACATCTTGTTTTGTGAAAATGAGTTGAGTAACCACATTTTTTCCATAGTATGTCACTTGCTCCTTAGCCAGGACACTGAGATGGCTGGATCTCTGCTGTTCCTGAAAGTTATACTGTAGGACCTACTGAGGGTATGAGATGAGGGAAAAGGGAACTGTTGAAGGAAACAACCTGGCTAGTGGAATGATGACCAAAGAACTTGGTCTGGAAATGCCATCTGGTAGAACGTCTCTCTCTACCTTCTGAGCCTGGTACTTTTGGCCATCTTCTGTTAAAAATCAGTCTCCAGAGAGACACAAAAGAGGAGGGGAAAATAGTAAACTCCTCTGGAAGCTTCAACCACAGAGTGAGTCATATTTCTTATCAGCATGGTGTATAGTCAGGGAGGAATGCATGTCCAGCAATTTCTGGACACAAGGACTCTCAGCTCTTCTGGCTCTGGACAACAGCCTAACTGCTCTAGGAGATTTACCAGTCAAAATAGAGAATTATCTAGGCAAGAAAGTGAGAAAGTCAACCTACTAACTGAATTAAACCTGGAACACCAAAGCATGTCATGTTTTGGTTTCAAGTAAACAAAAATGACTCTACCACCACTGCCAAGGCACCTCTCTCCTTGCTGTTTTCACAGTTGTCATCTCACAGGGCTTGCAGGGATGGCAATGGATTTCCTGTATCAACCACAGGGCACTTGTTTCTTGAAGCACAGAGAGGAGTGCTACTTTTCTGAGCCAAGAAGTGTATCTTGCCCATCCTACCGTAATTTACCTCCACCTGTATGCCACGATCCTAATCTAAGCAACCATCAACTCTTCCTTCTTCCATAGCTACTACTGTACAACCTATTCTCCATAGAACAGGCCAAGTGATTTCAATAATAGCTTTATTGACATATAACTCACATACCATAAAATTCACCCTTTGAAAGTATACAACTCAGTGGTTTTGAGCATCTTCACAGAGTTGTGAAAACATCACTCCTATCTAATTTTAAAGCATCTTTATTGCCTCAAAAAACCCAAAAAACCACACACACAAAAAAAATACCCATTAGCAGTCACTCCCCACCCTGCTCAGCCCAGCTCCTGGCAGCTGCTAATTTATATACGTCTCTATGTATTTGCCTACTCTAGGCATCTCATATAAATAGAATCATACAACGTATGGTCTTTTGTGACTGGCTTCTTTCACTTAGCATAATGTTTTTAAGGTACATCCATGTTGTAGCTGTATTAGTACTTCATTTTCTTTTATTGTTAAATAATACTTCGTTATACGATATACCACATTTTGCTTATCCATTCATCAGTAAATGGACATTTGGGTTGTTCCCACTTTTTTGGCTATTATGAATGACACTATGATGAACATTCATGCATATGGCTTGTGTGTCTATATGTTTTCAATTCTCTTGGGTATATACCTAGGAGTAGAATTTCTGGGACATATGGTAACTCTATTTTTAACATTTTGAGTAACTTCCAAGCTGTTTTCCGAAGTGGCTGCAGCATTTTACAATCTCACCAGCAACGTATGAAGGTTCCACTTTCTCCACGTCTTCACCAACACTTGTTATTGTCCATCTTTTGATTATAGCCATACTTATGAGTGTGAAGTAGTATCTCACTATGTTTTGGTTTGGATTTCCCTAGTGACTAATAGGGTTGCTATGAGTCGGAATCCACTCAACTAGAACGGGTTTAGTGACTAATGAGGAGTCTCTGGGTGGTACAAACGTTTAAGTGCTCAACTACAAGCTGAAAGGCTGGCAGTTCAAACCCACAAAGGTGCCTTGGAACACGGGCCTGGCTACCTGCTTCTGAAAAGTAATAACCTTAAAAACTCTATGGAGCAGTTCTACTCTGTACCCATGGGGTTTCCGTGAGTTGGAATCAACTTGGCAGCAATTAACAATAACAACAACAATAAACAATAGTGACTAATGATGTTGAGCATCTTTTCATGTGCTTATTGGCCATTGGTATATCTCCTTTGGAAACGCTGGTGGCATAGTGGTTATGTGCTACGGCTGCTAACCAAAGGGTCTGCAGTTCAAATCCGCCAGGTGCTCCTTGGAAACTATGGGGCAGTTCAACTCTGTCATATAGGGTCGCTATGAGTCGGAATCGACTCGATGGCAACAGGTTTGGTTTTAAATGTCTATTCAAATTTTTTGCCTATTTTTTTTTTATTGTTGAGTTGTAAGCGTTCTTTATATATTCTGGATACAGGTCAAAATGACTTTTAAAAGTAAATTAGATCTTGTTACTCCTTTGCTTAGAACCCTCTAATAGTTCCTCAGTATATTTAGAATAAAATAAAAAATTATCACTCTGACTTACAAAGTCCTACATAATTTGTCCACTGCTAACTTTCCCAGTACCATCTTGATATTATTCTCCCCCTCACACACTGCATTCTAGCTACACCAGCCTTCTTTCTGACCTTGAAACATACCAAGTTCATTCATGACTCAGCACCATTGTATGAGCTGTTACATCTGCCTGTTTGGAACGCTCTTTCTTTGGCTGGCTCCTTCTCATCATTCAGATCTCAATTCAGTTATCACCTTTTCAGATAAATTTTCCTAAAAAGGAATTCTATCTAAAGAAGAAGCTCCTCTTCCACAAAGGGGTACAGGAAGATTTTGGGGGTAATGGATATATTCATTATCTCGATTGCAATAATGGTTTCATGGATGTATCTATAAAACAAACAACTGTTCAAACTGCATACTATAAATATTTTAAATATGTGCAGTTTATTTTATGTCAATTATACCTCAATAAAGGGTCCCTGGGAGGCGCTAACAGTTAGGCAGTAGACTACCAGCCAACAGGGTGGTGGTCTGAGGCCACCCAGAGGCACCTCTGCAGAAAGTCCCGGTGATCTGCTTCCGAAAGGTCACAGACCTGAAAATCCCAAGGAGCACATTCTCCTCTGACACACACGGGCTTGTCAGGAGTGGGATCCAACTCCATGGCGACTAACGCAGCAAGACCTGCTAAACAAAGAGCTCCTTCGACACCCACACCTCCACTGTCACTATCTGATCATTCTCAATTGTTTTATTTCCTGAGGAAATTATCTTATTTCTATTTAAGGAAATTTTCTCTCTGAAATGATATATTGTTTACCTCTTGATTTAAGTGTTTACTGTCTGTCTTACCCCACTTGGGGACGGGAGCGGTGGTGGTTCCGTGGTAGAATTCTTGCTTCCATGCAGGAGATCTGGGTTCAATTCCAGGCCAAGGCACTTCATGCACTGCTACCACCCATCTGTCAGTGGAGGCTTGTGTGTTGCTACGATGCTAAACAGGTTTCAACGGAGCTTCCAGACCAAGACAGACTAGGAAACCAGGCCTGGCAATCTACTTCTGAAAAGGAGTCAATGAAAACCCTATGGATCACAGTGGTCTGATCTATAACCAATCATGGGGATGGTACAGGACCAGGCAGTGTTTCCTTCTGCTGTGCATGGGGTCCCCATGAGTTGGGGGCGAACTCAATGGCAGCTGACAATAACAACATCCCACTAGAATGCAAGTGCCATGAGGACAGGAACACTGCTCATCTTCTTCACTGTTGTACCCTCAGCCTGGTTTACAACAGGTGCTCAATAAATATTTGGCTAAGTGAATGAATTCAGCAGAGGTTTAGAAAAGAGAACCTCCAACAATATGGTGACTTTCCATTCCCTCAAAGATTCACCAGAACTTATAGACTTAAGGGGATGAAATTATTATTACGTTCTTTAAAAAGAACAGTTATCTCAAAATTTATCCTGGGTCATCTCCACCATCATGATCATCAGAACTATCATGTACTGTTCAACTACTCCGTGGCACCATTCCAGTACTTTATATATACTCTCCCATTGGTAGGGATTATTCTTAGCATGGTATTATAATAATGATAATATAGCATGTTATAATAACCACATAATACATATTATGTAGTAATATTAAATATAACAAAGTATATAATAACCATAATAGCAGCAGTAATACAATAAAAACATTTGTTTAGCATTTGCTATTTGCCAGATATTATGTACACATTTTACCCATATAATCTCATTTATTCCTCACAATAACTTTATGAAGTAGGTGGTCTTTTATAGATAAGGAATTTGAAGTTTAGAGAGGTGAATTAACTGCCCAAAGTCACACAGCTGGTAAAAGGCAGAGCTAGAACTCAAACTCTATCTTACTTCAAAGCCCATGCTCTTTCCATTCTTCCATAGTGGTTCTCTAGTATTTTACAACACAGAGTTACTCCAGCTCATACATAAAGCCCATAAGGACTGAGGAAGATGCCTACCCTGAAAGTGACACAATTCAAACTCTTAATGGGTTAGGGACAAAAGTAAGGGATAAGCTAGTTGCCTGAGAATAAGCCGGAATATTTAGAGCAAGGGATTTCTACATTATCCCAAGTTCTATATGTGTGGCTTCGTTTGATACTAAATTCTTACTGTTTCTGATTATCTCTGGTAAGTCTTGGTTTTTACCTAAACTGCTGGCCCCTGCTCCTTTCTGCCTGTTAGTGAAGTTAATGGGTAAAGATATGCTAACCATGAAAGACCTAGGTAATCTCCCTTATCATTTGGGCCCTGTTTCGAGGGCCACAGGAGGAGGCCTTTACCTTTTGTGCCTGGCGGCTGTAGGTTGTCTCCAGTCAAAAAACACCAGCCCACAGGGAAGATGTCCCGGGAGTCGAAGCGGCACCAGTAGTCAAAGGCCCCTCGCCACCCGTCGAAAGTGACGAGCACCTCTGAGCCCCGCACCTCCCCAATAGTGGCTGGGCAGATGAAATGAGGGTTCTTTCTGTCCACAGCTTCTAGCTTCATTCCCATTTTGAAGAAGTTGTGGGAAGGAGATGGTGGTTCCTAGATGAGAAACAGAAATACACAGACTTAGACACAAAGAGAGAGGCTGTATGCGAGCAGACTGCATTTATTTCATAGGGATGATTAAAAAGTGACTGTGATTTATAATGAAGATTTAGTCTTTCTTTTAAATAAATTTCAAACTATAACAAAGTATTACTTTGTTAATCCTAACATTTTCACTGACATCTTTGCTTTAGATCTTTTTTTATTTTTAAGAAATAAAAGATTACAAATAAAGTTGACTACTTTGCCCTCTTCCTGCATCCAATTTCCCTTCCGCCTACAACAGACATAAACTATTACCCCTGCATGTTTTTATACTTTACTACATATGCACATGGAGCCCTGGTGGTGCAAGGATTAAGTGTTTACCTGCTAACCAAAAGGTCAGCAGTTTGACTCCACCAAGCTGCTCCTTGGAAACCCTGTGGAGCAGTTCTACTCTGTCCTACAGGGTCGTTATGAGTTGGAATTGACTCAACAGTAATGGGTTTGGTTTACATGTGTACATATCCATTTGCATGCTTTTAAATTTTGTATAAATGGTATCATACTATACATATTACTCTAATTTTTTGTTGTTGTTGTTGAGATTATATTTCTCAGATTTACCCATGTTGATGAATTTAGCTCCAGTTTATTTAAACTGCTGAATAGCCTTCTATTATATGTATATAGTACGACTCACTAATTTTCTTTTGATGGACATTTAAGGTTGTTTCCAGTTGTTTACTATTTCAGAAGAGTTTTAATTAATATTCTTAAACTTGTTACTTTATATATATGTGGGAAGGTTTCTCTAGGATATATACCTCACAAGTAGAATTTCTGGGCTATGGGATAGATATAAAGCCTTGGTGGCACAGTGGTTAAAGCACTTGGCTGCTAACTGAAAGGTGGGCAGTTCGAACCTACTAGCTGTTCCGAGGGAGAAAGATGTGGCAGTCTGCTTCTGCAAAGATTTTAGCCTTGGAAGCCTTACGGGGCAGTTCTACTCTGTCCTATAGGGTCGCTATGAGTTAGAATTGACTTGATGGCAGTGAGTTTGGTTTGGTTTTGGTGGTGCAATGGTTAAGTGCTTGGCTGCTAACTGAAAGGTCAGTGGTTCAAACCCACCAGCCGCTCTGCAGGAGAAAGATGTGGCAATCTGCTTCCATAAAAATTACAGCCTTGGAAACTCTATGGGGCATTTGTACTCTGTCCTATAGGGTCACTATGAGTCAGAACCAACCTGATGGCAATGGTTTGGTTTACGATGAGTTTTAGGATAGATATATAAAGAGCCTTGGTGGCACAATGGTTAAGCATTTGGCTGCTTAGGTCGGTGGTTTGAACCTACCAGTGGCTCCCCAGGAAAAAAGTCCTGGCAATCTGCTCCCGTAAATATTACAGCCTAGGAAACCCAATTGAGCAGTTCTACTCTGTCCTATAGAGTTGCTATGAGTTGGAATCGACTGGATGGCAGGACAGATATTTACATCTTTCACGTTAATAAAATACTGTTAAATTGTCTTCCAAAGTGAAGGTAAAATTGCATACTCTCACCAGCAAGGTAGAGAATTCCTGGGTGCCTATTCCTAACAAATCAAGTTTCAAAATACGTGCTGTACTCACTATTCTGTTCCTTTGGTTTTACTATGTAAACTTGTATCAACAACATAGTCTTAACAAGTGGACATCTGGCAGGAAAAGTCTCCCTACTTTGTCATTCTTCAATGTTTTTTTGGCTATTCTTTATCCTTGATATTTCACACGAATTTTAAAATCGGCTTTTCAAATTCTACCAAAAAGCCCTCTTAGGATTTTGACTGGAATTGCAATACATTTCTAGGTTAATTTAGGAAGAAATAACCTTTGTATGATATTGAGCCTTTCCATATAAGAACATGATAGTCTTTTTCGTTTGTTAAGTCTTCTTCAATGTAGATTTCTTCTTTAATATAGATTTTTAAAATTCCTCTACAAATATTTCATGCTTCTTATTAACATTTTTTCTACATATATTATAATTTTATTGCTATCATAAAGTATCTTTCAAAATCTTTGTTTTCAAACCATAGGTTGTAGTTAAATAGGAATTGACTCGACAGCACTGGGTACTGGGTTAATTGATTTTTTTAAATAATTTTTATTGTGCTTTAAGTGAAAGTTTACAAATCAAGTCAGTCTCTCACACAAAAACCCATATACACCTTGCTACACACTCCCAATTACTCTCCCCCTAATGAGACAGCCTGCTCTCTCCCTCCACTCTCTCTTTTCGTGTCCATTTCACCAGCTTCTAACCCCCTCCACCCTCTCATCTCCCCTCCAGGCAGGAGATGCCAACATAGTCTCAAGTGTCCACCTGCTCCAAGAAGTTCACTCCTCACCAGCATCCCTCTCCAACCCATTCTCCAGTTCAATCCCTGTCTGAAGACTTTGCTCGTAATTACCTTGTGTCCTTGGTGTTCTTCATTCTCCTTTGATCCAGGTGGGTTGAGACCAATTGATGCATCTTAGATGGTCACTTGCTAGCGTTTAAGACCCCAGACGCCACTCTTCAAAGTGGGATGCAGAATGTTTTCTTAACAGATTTTACTATGCCAATTGACTTAGATATCGCCTGAAATCATGGTCCCCAAACCCCTGCCCCTGCTACACTGGGCTTCGAAGCATTCAGTTTATTCAGGAAACTTCTTTGCTTTCGGTTTAGTCCAGTTGTGCTGACCTCCCCTGTATTGCGTGTTGTCTTTCCCTTCACCTAAAGTAGTTCTTATCTACTATCTAATTAGTGAATACCCCTCTCCGACCCACCCTCCTCTCGTAACCACAAAAGAATGTTTTCTTCTCAGGTTAAACTATTTCTTCTCAGTTTAAACTATTTCTCAAGTTCTTATAATAGTGGTCTTATGCAATATTTGTCCTTTTGCAACTGACTAATTTCACTCAGCATAATGCCTTCCAGGTTCATCCATGTTATGAAATGTTTCACAGATTCATCACTGTTCTTTAGTGATACGTAGTATTCCATTGTGTGAATTTACCATAATTTATTTATCCATTCATCCGTTGATGGGCACCTTGGTTGCTTCCATCTTTTTGCTATTGTAAACAGTGCTGCAATAAACATGGGTGTGCATATATCTGTTCATGTAAAGGCTCTTATTTCTCTAGGATATATTCCAAGGAGTGGGATTGCTGGATCATATGGTAGTTCTATCTCTAGCTTTTTAAGGAAGCGCCAAGTAGATTTCCAAAGTGGTTGTACCATTTGACATTCCCACCAGCAGTGTATAGTGTTGCAATCTCTCCACAGCCTCTCCGACATTTATTATTTTGTGTTTTTTGGATTAATGCCAGCCTTGTTGGAGTGAGATGAAATCTCATTGTAGTTTTGATTTGCATTTCTCTAATGGCTAATGATCGTGAGCATTTCCTCACGTATCTGTTAGCTACCTGAATGTCTTCTTTAGTGAAGTGTCTATTCATATCTTTTGCCCATTTTTTAGTAGGGTTATTTGTCTTTTTGTAGTTGAGTTTTTGCAGCATCATGTAGATTTTAGAGATCAGATGCTGATCGGAAATGTCATAGCTAAAAACTTTTTCCCAGTCTGAAGGTAGTCTTCTTACTCTTTTGGTGAAGTCTTTGGATGAGCATAACCATAGCTGTTTGATTTTTAGGAGCTCCCAGTTATCTAGTTTTTCTTCTGCATTTTAATAATGTTTTGTATACTATTTATGCCATGTATTAGGGCTCCTAACGTTGTCCCTATTTTTTCTTCCATGATCTGTAATTGATTTTTTAAAATTGATCAATTGATTTGATACTGGTTTGCTTATGCTTACTGATCAATTTTTTGTCTACTTGATTTATCAATTATTGAGAGGTATGTATTAAAAATTTCCCTAGTGATTGTGGATTTTTCATTTTTTCCATCTAATTCTGTCAAACTTGCTTTATATACTTTGAGGGTATGTTTTTTCAAGAGCATGTGAATTTATACCTAATTTATCTTTTTGGTGAACTGTACTTTTTTATTATTAGGTAATGACCTCTTGTCATCTAAGTCTTTGTCTGATTTTAGTATAGTTAACATTAGCTTTGCTTTGATACAAATTTGCCTGGCTTATCTTTTATATTGTTTTACTTTTAATATTTTTATGTCATGTGTTTTAGCAGTGTCTCTTGTAAATAGCACATAGCTAGATTTTTAAAGATTCTAATCTATGTCTAACTAAACTGATGAGTTTAAGCTTATTTCTTGTGTTAACTGACGTATTTAGATTTATTACAGCTATCTTATTGTCTACATTTCTATATAACCTGATTTTTCAAGGCTCTTTTTCTCCTTATCAATTGAGTTTTCTTCCCTTTTTCCCCCTTCACTGATTCAGAAGTTAACCATCCCATTTATTGTCTTTTAGTGGATTCCCATATGAGTTTAACTACATACTTGACATAACAAAATCTAAAGTTCTTGTTTATCTCTAATCTCAAACAACACAAGAACATTAGAATATTGTGACTACTCCTAAATTACACAGGTGTTCAATAATTTAGTTTCACATTGTTATCCTGCCAATTAATCACTTTAGTTATTATAATTGGTTTATACAATTACAAGCAATGCTTGATTAGTTTTTACTCACTGTTAACAAGTATCTTTCCTCACCATTATTTCTTGCATCTCATTCTTACTTTCCAGGTTCAAGTACCTTATTCCTGAAATATATTCAAGCTGTTCTTTCACTGAATATGTTAATATTCATTCATGTTGGTTTGTTTGAAAATATCTTGATTTTACCCTCATTCCAAAATAACAGTACAGCTAGATAGAGAATTTGAGATGGACCATTATTTTCTCTCAGTGCTTTGAAGGTATTATTCCATTATCTTCTAGTTTCCACTGCTGCTGTCAAGAAATGCGCTGTTAGCCCAACTGTAATCCTTTAAAGGATTCTGTTCCACAGCTTGCTCATATCTCCTCTTCTGCTTTTAGTTTTCTGTTGTACCATGATGTTTTACGGCATGTGTTTGTTTTTAATACACATTCTGGAAAATTCTCAGTCATTATCTTTTCAAATATTGCCTCTTTTCTGTTCTTTCTAATTAATCTTTCTGGATTTCCTGTCCAGCGTATATTGGGCCTTCTAATATTATTCTCCTTGTCTCTTTAGTATTTTTCACCTTTCTCTCTCTGTGAAGCACTCTAGGTAATTTCCTTACACATGTCTTTCCGTTAGTAATTCTTTACCGATGTCCAAGCTGTTTATTCGCCTACCTATTAATTTTTTATTTCAATGATTGTTTCATTTCTAGATGTTCTATTTGGTTCTTTTTCAAATCTGTCTTTAAAAAAGTAGTATTTTATACTTTTGCATTTAAAAAATTCCCTATTTTATTCCTTGGTCATTTTCCAATACTTAATTTATAATCTCTATCTGATATTTCTATTATCTGAAAGTCCTTGAGTTTATAATCTTACTGTTTGTTGTGTCTACTGACTCCCCATCATGTTAGATTGTTTGGAGTATTTTTGAGGGTTTTGTACTTCTGGACTGAGAGCTCATCTTCAGTGATGCCCTGCCTTTTGAGACTTCTATTCAACCTGAGTTAAAAGCATGTCCCCTGAGTGGTTTTGAGTTTGCTTCTGCAGGTGCTCAGAAATATCTCCATACAACTTTGGGATTCCTACACAACACAAGTACTATATCTGAACTCTGGACTTAACATGGGAAAAGACTCTGTTTTATCAGAAGAGATGGCTCCATTCCCATCCCAACCCAGAGCCCAGGCAAAAAAGTCTTTGTCATCAATGCAATAATCTTTTCATTAAGGGGTAAATTTTTGAGGGATCTGATCTGGTTTTTATGACAGTTTTAAGTCCACATCCTTGCCTTTCCTGGGCCCAAGGCCTCATCTTCCATCCAATTTTGGCTGTTAAAAGACAAGATCCTTGGAAAAGAACTGACAAAGCCCCTTAAGGCAGCTGCAGGTTCAGTGCACACATTTAACACTCTGGTTTTCCTTCTTCATTTTTGACCTCTGGAAAATTTTCTTACTTTCTGGCAAGCTCGCCAAAGCATTTAAAGGTATATATATATATATTTTTTCTCCATCACTTCGAGATGTTTTATAATGAAAGGGTTTTAAAGTTACTCAGTACATTTTATTTTGGGAACCAGAGCCTTCTCAAGATTTAAACTTAAATAGCAGCATAGGCAAACCTAATTCAGTCCCCTTTACAGCAACCCTAACCCTATTAAAATAATTCAGCTGATAGCAGACTGACTACCTCATCCCTTGAGAAACAATGAAGAGCAAATACAGCTTTGGGATTCCTATTCCACCACTTACTAGCTACGTAATCTTGGGCAAGTTTTTTATTTAAAAGTATTTGTTTCCTTGACTATTAAATGGAAGTACTAATTTCTATTTCATAAAGTTAGTGTGAGTATTAAATTAGAGAGTATATATAAATCCTCAAACATATTGTAGGTGCTCAAAAAAAAGTCTTTCTCTCTCTCTGTTTAGAAAATAGACTTAGAGAACTAAAGAATCTGTAATAAGAATAGCCCCTTTAGATTTGTTACATTTTATATGTCCTACTAATAAACACATTTTAACTTCTTAATAACTCTGAGGTAGACAGATCTCCACTTACATATGAGGTCAAAAGTCATTTAACAGTTTGTCCTAAGTGGACATGGCTTACTATTAGCAGAGCTAGGACTCCCAAACCAGGAATCTTAATTTACGGTCTAATATTGTCCCCCGATGCATAACTGCTGCTTCACAAGGTACTAAACAAAATCCTTTTTCTGAACTAGTTTCTGAGAAATCATCCTCAGGCCATAAATATAATGTAGACATCAGAGGCTCATTAACTGAGAGACTGTAAGCATTTGAACTCAAGCAGCTTATAGCCGGTGATATTTGAGGGACACCATACCTTGTGGAAAATCCTGATGGGAGCCATCTCTGCTCCATTTAATGTCTTCAAAAGGAACATGGGCCAAGAGGAAGCATTCAGCCGAAAACCTGCAGCAAACATAATGGACAACAGATGAAAAATATGTTTCAAAGGAATGGTGATATCAAGTTCTCCCTTTGGAATCCAGCTACTACTGCCACAACCTACACTGACAGACACCGAATCATAGACTCTTAGGAAATAACTTAAAGGTTAAATGGAAGAAGTGTCTCATTAGACAGGTGAGGAATATGAGGCATAGAAGAGGGAATGTAACTTGTCCAAGGTAATGCTGAAAAGTAAGTAGTGGGAGTCTGTAAACCTTGTTTCCTGACTCTAAGACAAATATTACAGAATATGTGTAATGCCTAGAAAACTTTCTTTGAAAAATTCAAAAAAAAAAGTGAAATAGGGTTAACAGATACGTAGAAATGATCTAGACAGCACAGTATGAAAGGGATATCATCATTTCTTAAAAAGAAACCAAATATGTCAACTGATGTCTTTGATAACCAAATATTTTTGGTTTACCACAATATATACTATTTCTCTCTCTCTCTCTCTCTCTCTGTTACACACACACATTCAAACACACACGCCAAGTACAAAACACTTCCTTGATATTCACTGTTAACAGCTAAGGATCAGGTAACGATGAAGATGGGAGAGATCATCCCATACAAAAATTTTCATTTTCCAAAACTTGAAAAGAAGGTCATAGAGATGAATTGTCCATGGTCATTCAGCAAGTAAGAACCAGTAAGAATGTACTGTCTAATTAATGAATTGTAAAAATAAGATCATTATCATAGTTAGGTCTTCCAATTAGAGCTCCAAGTGCTTCCTTCAATTTGGCTTCAACTCTCCATCTGAGATACCAAATTCTAGTGCTTTTCCACAGTCTCCCAACCTACCACACTCTTCCCATTCCTGATGAAAGAACGGATAGGCTGAGAGCTGAAAACAACAGCAAGAGTATCTAATATTATTGAGTACTTTACTGTGTGCTAGATACTGTGTCAATCACTTTACATGGATGATCTAATTTAATCCTCAAGACAACCCTATGAGGTTATTAGATATTATCTTAATTTTATACAGGAGGAGAGAGACACAGAGTTAAGTAAATTGCTTATGATTTTACGTACAGTGAGCAAATGGCAAAGATGGGATTGAAACACAGGCAATCTGACTCATGAACCCTCACTCTTACCCACTACACAATACTGTCTTAATATGCAGGTAAGATAAAAAAGGAAGTCAAAAGAGAGTTACCATCCCAGATGATTTAAACTTTTAGCCCCAAAGCTGGTTAGGCTAAGCTAAGCCTCCCAAGTTCAAGACTTCCTGGGATAGCTCTTCCACAGCAACAACGGCAGTAGCTATGTGGACACTTCTATCACTCAGCCTAAAATTGCCTTCACTTACTTTACTTGTCTGACTTTTTCCTTTTGAAAAAGGACCTCCACCCTAATTCCCTATGATTTGGTGGGGATGTCAATCACATGGCCCTATCTTTCTGGCCATGGGGTGGAATATAATTTAAGTATGCCATTTAAGGGCATCATATTCCCCTAGACTAAGGTATGCATGCATGTGTGTGTGTGTATTCCAAACTGGGTCAATTTTTTTCTGATACAGTATGGATGTTGGTGCAGAGTCTCTCTTTTCTCTGAGATTATGGTTAGAAGGATGTGTGTAGATTTGGCACTGTCATAGGGAGAACACATTTAAGAATAAAAGCCAAAGTAGAGAAAGAGATGGAGACGTGATAGCTTTTAAATCCCTGTCTCCAGACTTCTTGGTTGTATGAGTTAATAGCCCATCCATTCTTCCCTTTTCCCTCTCTAAAATGGTTTGAGTTAGGTTTCTGCATTTACAGCGGGGAGGATAAAATAATTAAATTAACATAAAAATAATTAAGTCCTTCCAGAAATTCAGGCCTGGTCTTTGTGGTGGACAACAACTCTCCTTGGGTCAGTAAAGGCTGTATGCAAGGCAAACCTCGTACAGATTTGCCACGAACTGTTCAGTACTACTATGGATAAGGCAAAGCAAGGCACAACTGTTCTAGAGAAGTGCTTCCTACACCTTGCTAAAAGTCAGGAGTAGGGTGGCACGACAACAAAATCAGAGAATTCAGGTTTCTTGCCCTCAGTTACCAATGATCCGAATGACCAGCAAGGCAGTTCCCAATTCCATTTTTTAGGAAGGGGCTACTGAGGGGCTTTTAACTCATCTGGAACTTGAGGAGCTATAAAATTCTCTTAGCTTTGGGAACCCTTACAATAATATTATTAGAGTAGCTAATATGCATTGAGTGCTTAAGGAAAAAAAAGAGTGCTTACCATGTATTAAATATTTAAAATACAATTTCTCATTCAATATTTGAAATGATACCATGAGATGGCACTATTATTACCTTTGGTTTACAGATACTGAAACCAAAACTCAGTGTAGTAGTTTGTCCAAGGTCACACTAGTAAGTGCAGAGATAGATTTCAATATACGATGGTCTTACTCCAGACCTCGTGGTTCTTAATTATTATGTTTCACTACCTCCCAAAAAGCTATGTGCTTACCTGAGATTTCTTTTAAAAGCCTACAAAGATTCAGCTCTAAAGAGCTTACAGATGATCCCAAGAGGGTGGGACCACTGAATTAGCCAGGGTCCAGCTGTTTAAACAGTGACTTGATGAAGCTCTGGACTTTAATGCAGCTCCAACCCAAAAGCAAATCCATTGCCTTAAGTCGATTCCAACTCATAGTGACCCTATACGACAGAGTAGAACTGCCCCATAGGGTTTCTAAGGCTGTTAACCTTTACAGAAGGGTATTGCCACATCTTTCTCCCGTGGAGTAGCTAGTGAGTTCGAACCACAGACCTTTAGGTTGGCAGCCGAGTGCTTTAACCACTGCATCACCAGGGCTCCTCAAGTGTAGGTCAGCAGGTCTATGATCTAATCATAGTCCATGCCCTCTTGTGGCAGGTAACAGAACAGATTTACACCAGGAACCACATGTAGTGGGCCCCACTCCCCAACACTGCCATTATACTAAGTAAATAATTCCAAGTTTTGTGGAGCTCTTAGATTATGTCAAGAAGATTCTGTGAAACTTCCAACTCACATTCCCCTACCAAAGGAGCTCTGCATGTAACTATATGTATAGTAATATGCCACTAACTCACTGTACAACTGTGGGCAACTCATTTCCCCCTTCCGTGTTTCTGTTTTTGTCAGATGAGATACTGAAATAAAGCAGTGTTTCCAAACCTCAGTTTTACTGAGGACTAGTGAACTATCCACTTTTCATCCCAAGGTGAGAAAACAAAAAGGAGAAGTGGAAATGGAAGAGAGGTGCTGAACAAACTGCCTTCCCTGAGGAGGAAGTGAGTACCCGCTCTGATTGTATTTGGAAAGGACTCTTAGGATTCCCTTTAGTTTTGACAGAATTTTATTACCATTGCCCTGTTACATCCCCATATAAACACAAGTGAATTCAGGTTAATTTAACTGAGGGTAGGGTTATGACTAATCTTGAGATAGGTGATCTATAGACGTGGTTAGGATTAGATGGTTCTGGCATCGACCAATGCCAGGAGCTTTGCTGCAAAGAAGAGGTAGTTCACTGAATATTTTTAGATTACCTTTATAAAATAAGCATTTAAGCCACCATAATCAAAATCACTTCTAAAATTTTGTTTACCCACAAATTTCTATAATGGAGTTCAAAATTCTGTGACCAGAAAATGAGACAGGCATCTTTTCTAAACCCTCTTTCCATTGACAGGCCCTGGAGGCTACTTAGCAAATGAAAGTGATCAGTGGCAGAAACATATAAAGGGTTCCTTTCAAGCCAATGTACCACATTTACACCAGAGATGTGATTAATTTTGCTGAGCAGGCAGTTTGTACTGCGATCCTAACACAGGTTCACTAGAGGCTAAGCTTCTGCTTTAGATGAGCAATTCTCAAACTTGGCACTGGAATCCCTTGAGGAGCATTAAAGAATACCTGAGTCCCACCCCCAGAAATTCTGATTTAACTGATTTGAGGTAAGGCCTAGGCACTGAAATTTTTAAGAGCTTCCAAGATGGTTCTAATGGGCAGCCAAGTTTGAGAACTACTGCTCCAGACAGCCCTGTTGAGAAGAAATAGTCATAATCTTGAGCTGCAGAATAGGTCAGTAATAACATGGGGCTGTAAGGAAAAGGTTGGCAGTGTTGAGATAACTTGAGAATCATTCTACCTTACCATCATTTTTCCCTGAAGTACTCTGCAAGGGAGTAATCTCCCTTATATGAGCAGAACACAAAAGAAACCATGTAAGATTTTAATGGAAAAGAATGCTCTTCTACAGCAATGCTTCCCAAATAGACCAACCACATTAGCGTCTTGGTGGAGACATTTTACCACGCAGAATTACAAGTCCCATTACCTAGAGATTCTGATTTGGCAACTCTGGGGAGAGATCCAGAGGCAGCTGGGGGAACATGCACACACACATATGTGTATAACTGACTGTGTGTGTGTATTTATATCTATATATAAAATCTTATTTCCAAAATTTATTTTGAAAAAAAACTTAAACCTAGAGAAAAGTAGCAAAAGTAGTACAATGAACAACTATATACCCTTCATCTAGATTCAACAACTTAATTAACATTTTCCCTCATCTGCTTTCCACCTATCTACATACTTTTCCCCAAACCATGTGAAAGCTGCAGACATCATGACACTTCACCCCTAAAACTTCAGTATATTTGACAGAACAAGGACATTCTCCTATAAAACCACAATATTATCACACCCCCCAAATTTAATTAACATAGTCAATATTAAAATATTCTCAATAGTCCCCAAATGCCCTTTATAGCTCTTTAACACAAGATTCAATCATGAATCATGTATTGCATTTGGTTATTATGTTTCTTTCATCTGCTTTAATTAAGAATAGTCTTGTTGCTTTTTTTTTTATTTTTTAAAGTCTTTCATGACAACGCTATATTTGGAGTCCAGGTTAGCTGTTTTGTAGGACATGCCACAATTTTTTTTCTGATTGTTTCTTCATGATAATATTCATGCTAAATATTTTTAACAAAGATACTACACAGATGATGCTGAGTACTTACTGCATTACCTCAAGAGGCACATACTATCAGTTTGTCTAATTAATGATGATACTAAATTTGATCACTCATTAAGAAGTGTGACTAAGAGTTTTCTTCATTGTAATTCCCCTTTATAATTAATGGGTAATTGGTAGGGAGAAACAATGAGACTATGTCAATATCTTATCCCCCAACACTCTTTGGCCCAATGGTTTTAACATTCATTGATTACCCTTGTCTGAATCAATTATTAAAACGGTGGTTGCAAAATGGTGATTCTTCTAATTTTGTCATTCTACATTTATTAACTGGCATTCTGTAAAGGAGACCTCTCTCCCCAACCTCAAAATGGTGATTCTTCTAATTTTGTCATTCTACATTTATTAACTGGCGTTCTGTAAAGGAGACCTCTCTCCCCAACCTCAAAATGGTGATTCTTCTAATTTTGTCATTCTACATTTATTAACTGGCATTCTGTAAAGGAGAGCTCTCTCCCCAACTTCAAAAATTTTTTTCTTTGTGTATCACTATGGACCTACAAATGCTATTATCATTCTTTTTGATACTCAAAGTGTTCTGATTTCAGTCAGTCAGAGCCCCTTCAAGCCAGTAACTGTGTCTTTTTAATATGTCCCCATAATTTTTTTGAGATTTCTTTGCTTTCTGGCATAATAGGATGTTCCAGATTCATCTTATATTTGCTCTTCTGCTCAGTCTTGGAATCAGTCATTTCTCCAAGGAATGAAAACACATACACACACATATGTATTAAAGATAAGAGTTCATACTGATACCTTCAATTTAAATCCAGTACTGCAATGTTCATCCCTAGTCTCCCTTGTTCCATATTTGTGTCTTGTTTACTAATTTGTTCTATCTTAAATACATGCAAAGTAGTTTCACATTATTATGCCCAAACCACTAAAATTATTATGAAAAAGCCAGACCTTCTTTGCAGTTACAATTTTTCTTTAGAGTATGCCCCATTAAGGGTGTACTGTGAAGGTTCTGTGTTCAGAAGTTTTTTGAATTAGCCCCCCACCCTCGAAAAATTTCCCTTCTTCTCCTGGAACTCAAAGGGTGTGGGCCCTCCAATGTATCAGTCCAGCACTCCAAGGAGAATACACTTTAGCATTTGTCAGTCCTCAAATAACCTTGCTAAATGCTACTCTCCCAGTGGCAAATCCCTTCCGCCACAAAAGAGGTGTTTTTGAACAAACTGTAAGATAGACTTCTAAAGCATCCAGTATCACTATTCTTGGATTGACTTAGTCCAACGTAAGTTCATCTTAGAAAACCTAACAGATGCCATAGAAAAAATTGCCAATCAGACTGGACAAGCTATTAAGAAACAACAAAAAGCCAGAGATTACCTAGAAGGAATGGTCTTAAGACTACCATATGGCCTTAGATTATTAACAAGGTGGCGTTTGCACCCTCCAGACCACTTTCTGTTGCATGTATGTTAACACTTTAGGCCTTGTTGAAACCAACGTCCAAGAAATTTTCAAACAAGCATCTTGGTTACATCAGCTCAAGCAAAACCTCTTGTCTACTCATTTCAACCCCAAAGTAGCAAGCAGTTGGATATCCACTTTGCTCAAATGGGTCTGGCCAATAACAACTCTTGTATTATTTTTGCCATTTGCCTTTTTGGACCCTGCCTCTTACAAGAACTTATGCCATTTATAGAAAAAATGTTAAGGGCCTCAGGCCAGTATATTCTTCAAGGTTACAGACCTATCCCTCCCGAACCCAAATAAGCCAGACTTCAGTTCTGTGCCAGCACCCCTGTCCAGCTTGAACCAGTGAGAATCAAGATTCGGATTGAACACCCAAATTCTGAAAAAGAGGGAATGAGGCCGATAGCCTCCAGGCACTATTACCAACTCCCAACTTGTAAGTAAAGTAGCATGAGCCACCTCCCCTTCTAACTGGTTTCTCCAGATGTTTTTTAGGCAATTGGCCAACCTCCTGCCCAAGATAAGAAAAACAAGAGACTGGGGTCTGCAGACCACAGAACCAGTTAAGACCAAATCTAACCCGCCTGACATGCACAGAAACATCAACCCCATCCTCTGGGTGATCCTAGAACTTTTCTCCCGCAGGATGGAACAAAACTTCAGCAGCCCATGATTGCAGGAAGACTTCCAGAAGTCAAGGGTTCGAGCCTAAGATCTGAAACCCCCTTTTGGGGGGTCTGAGCAAGCGCAAATGACAGAATCACCTCGGGAACACCTTTTCAGCCCAGGCCAATTAACAACCCTGCTCCTCCCCGCTGGGACTCTTCCTAAGTTTTTGCCCCTAATGAAAGCTGTTTCAGCTATTGTTCAGGGAGCCATCTTGGTGACACAAATCCTGGTGAGCTTCCTTGCTTGGCCACCAGATAAAGCGTCTTTCACTTTCAAAAAAAAAAAAAAAAGTTATTTGAATTATTTTTTCAACGCAGTTATGATATCCATTTAACATACTGTGTGCTAGTTTCCATTTATAATCAATTTTAGAGTTTGCATTTTTTTTCAGTTTATTAAGTAAAACATTCACATAATTCAAAAGTCAAAAGAACATAAAAGGTTATTCTCAGTGAAGCCTCACTCTCACCCCCGTACTTTTGATCCTATTCCCAGACACTCCCAATAGCCGACCTTTTAATTATTTTAACATTTCTTTCTTTTTACAAAAATAAGTAAATTAAAAAATGTAATTTCATGTATATTATTACTACATATGTGTACATACACATTTCTTCTTTTCAAAAAGATAGCATATCATACTTACTTTTTCAATTTGCTTTTTCACATTAATGATATATCCTAGAAATCGTTCCATTATCAGTTACAGAGATCTTCTCATTCTATTTTCTGGTTGCATGGTACTCCATTATGTGAATGTACTATATCACATTTAACCAATTTCTTAAGGATGGAAATTTAGGTTTTTTAATAATGCTTTACTACTAAAATAATGCTGCAATGAGTAATTGTGTGCATA
Organism: Elephas maximus indicus; assembly: GCF_024166365.1. Lineage (NCBI taxonomy): Eukaryota > Metazoa > Chordata > Mammalia > Proboscidea > Elephantidae > Elephas > Elephas maximus. The sequence continues at coordinate 82,819,418 of NC_064821.1, forward strand.
CTGATTTATTTTTGTGAAAGTGTATCTTCATAATACAATTCCTAGAAGTGGGGTTGCTGGGTCAAATGGTAAGTGTTTATCTAGTTTTTCTTAGATACTGCTGAATTCTATGTCCTTCCTCTCCCTGTGAGGACTGTACTATTTTTCCATATCCACCAATGAAAAAGAGTGTTTGTTGGACTGAGCAAGCACAATCGCTAATGGTGCCCTCAAGGTTTTGAATTTTTGTTACTCTGGTGAGGAATGGTATCTTAGTGTGGTTTTAATTTGCATTTCTATTATATGAGTGAAGTTAACCGTGTTTCCCTATGTTTGGGGACCATCTGCACATCTTTTTCTGTGAACAGCCTGTCATGTCTTAAATCCCTGTTTCCGTTGGTTTTAGTCATCATTAAATTTCAATTTATAAGTTTTCTTTATAAATTAGGGAGATTAGACTTTTATTTACGATATATAGTTTACATTGCTGTTTTCAAGCTCACTAATCTTCTGGAATGATACCCCCCCCCAGAAAAAAAAGCTAAACCTGTTGCCGTCGAGTCAATTTCAACTCATAGCGACCATGGAGGACAGAGTAGAACTGCCCCATAATGTTTCCAAGGAGCGGCTGGTGGTTTCGAACTGCTGATTGTTTGGTTAGCAGCCAAGTTCTTTACCACTGTGCAACCAGGGCTCCTTAGAATGATGCCAATAGTAATACGCTATTGATTCCGTTCATTTTATTTTTCACCTAAGATATTATACTTTCTACCTCTGTAGTTCAGTTCCACCTGTCAGTTTGTTGGATTGTGGCGGCTTGCATGTTGCTGTGATGCTGGAAGCTATGTCACCAGTATTTCAAATAACAGCAGGGTCACCCATGGTGGACAGGTTTCAGTGGAGCTTCCAGACTAAGACAGAATAGGACAAAGGACCTGATGATCAACTTCTTAAAAAAAGGGCAAGTGAAAACCTTATGACTAGCAGTGAGACACTGTTGGGTATAGTGCAGAAAGATGAACCCCTCAGGTTGGAAGGCATTCAAAATATGACCAGAGAAGAGCCGCCTCTGAACTGTCAACCTTTTGGTCAGCTGCCTGAGCTCCTAACCACTGTGTCATGAGGGCTCCCCTCAAAGTAGAGTCGACCTTAGTGACATGGATGTAATAAAGCTTTTGGGACCTTCACTTGCTGATGTGGCATGACTCTAAATGAGAAGAAACAACTGTAAACGTCCATTAATAACTGGAACGTGAAATTGTATGAAGTATGAATCTAAGAAAATTGGTCACCAAAAATGAAATTGAACACATAAAGATCAATACCCTAGGCATTGTTGTTGTTGTTAGGTGCCGCCAAGGTGGTTCCGACTCCTAGAGGCCCTGTGCACAACAAAACGAAACACTGCCTGGTCCTGAGCCATCCTCAAAATCGTTGCTCTGCTTGAGCTCATTGTTGTAGCCACTGTGTCAATCCACCTTGTTGAGGGTCTTCCTCTTTTCTGCTGACCCTGTATTTACCAAGCATGATGTCCTTCTCCAGGGACTGATCTCTCCTGACGATATGTCCAAAGTATGTAAGATGCAGTCTCGCCATCCTTGCTTCTAAGGAGCATTCTGGTTGTACTTCTAAGACAGACTTTTTTGTTCTTTTGGCAGTCCATGGTATATTCAATATTCTTCGCCAACACCACAATTCAAAGGCGTCAATTCTTCGGTCTTCCTTATTCATTGTCCAGCTTTCATATGCATATGATGAGATCGAAAATACCATGGCTTGGGTCAGGCGCACCTTAGTCTTCAAGGTGACATCTTTGCTCTTCAACACTTTAAAGAGGTCCTTTGCGGCAGATTTGCCCAATGCAATGTGTCTTTTGATTTCTTGACTGCTGCTTCCATGGCTGTTGATTGTGGATTCAAGTAAAATGAAATCCTTGACAACTTCAATTTTTTCTCTGTTTATCATGATCTGGGAGCTCAGCTGAAACCTGTCCTCCATGGGTGACCCTGCTAGTATCTGAATAATGGTGGCACAGCTTCCAGCAACACAGCAACACGCAAGTCCCCAAAGTATGACAAACTAACAGACACGTGGGGGCCCTAGGCATTAGTGAGCTGAAATAGACTGGTATTTGCCATTTTGAATCGACAATCATAAGGTCTACTATGCCAGAAATGACAAATTGAATAGGAATGGCATTACATTCACTGTCAAAAAAAAAAAATTTTTTTTTTCAAGATATATGCTGAAGTACAATGCTGTCAGTGATAGGATAACATCTATACCCCTAACAAGGAAGACCAATAATATGGCTATTATTCAAATATATGCACCAACCACTAATGACGAAGATGAAGAAATTTAAGACTTATACCAACTTCTGCACTCTGAAATTGACTAAACATGCAATCAGATGAATTGATAATTACTGATGATTGGAATGAGAAAGTTGGAAACAGACAAGGATTGGTAGTTGGAAAATATGGCCTTGGTGATAAAAACAAAGCTGGAGATCACATGATAGAATTTTTTTTTAAGACCAGTGATTCATTCATTGCAAATACCTTTCTTCAACAACATAAACAGCAACTATACTCGTGACCTTACTGGATGGAATACACAGGAACCAAACTGACTACATCTGCGGAAAGAGATGATGGAGAAGCTCAATATCATCAGTCAGGACAAGGCCAGGGGCCGACTGCAGAATAGACCATCAACAGCTCACAAGCAAGTTCAAGCTGAACCTGAAAAAAATTAGAACAAGTCCACGAGAGCCAAAGTATGACCTTGAGTATATCCCACCTGAATTTAGAGACCATCGCAAGAACAGATTTGATGCACTGAACACTAATGCCGAAAGACCAGATGAATTGTGGAATGACATCAAGGACATCATAAATGAAGAAAGCAAAAAGTCATTAAAAAGACAGGAAAGAAAGAAAAGACCAAAATGTATGTCACAAGAGAATCTGAAACTTGCTCTTAAACCTAGAGTAGCTAAAGTGATTGGAAGAAATGATCAGCAAAAAGAGCTGAAGAGAAGATTTCAAAAGGGAGCTCAAGACAAAGTAAAGTATTATAATGAAATGTACAAAAACCTGGAGTTAGAAAACCAAAAGGGAAGAACATGCTCAGCATTTCTCAACCTGAAAGAACTGAAGAAAAAATCAAGCCTTGAGGTGCAATATTGAAGGATTCCATGTGCAAAATATTGAATGATGCAGGAAGCATCAAAAGCAGATGGAAGGAATATGCAGTGGCGCAGTGGTTAAGAGCTATGGCTGCTAACCAAAAGGTTGGCAGTTAGAATCCACCAGCTGCTCTTTGGAAACCCTATGGGGCGGTTCTACTCTGTCCTATAGGGTCACTATGAGTTGGAATTGACTCGATGGCAACAGGTTTGGTTTTTTTTTTTTAATTTGTACCAAAAAAGAATTGGTTGACATTCAAGCATTTCAGGAGGTAGCATATGACGAAGAACTGATGGTAATGAAGGAAAATGTCCCAGCTGTACTGCTGAAAAACAAAGTTCTGGGAACTGATGAATGCCAATTGAGGTATTTCAACAAATGGATGCAGGGCTGGAAGTGCTCACTCATCTATGTCAAGAAATTTGGAAGACAGCTACCTGGCCAACTGACTGGAAGAGATCCATATTTATACCCATTCCAAAGAAAGGTGATCCAACCGAATGCATAAATTATCAAACAATATTATTAATACCACATGCAAGTAAAATTTTGCTGAAGAGTATTCAAAAGCAGTTGCAGCAGTACATCGAGAGGGAATTGCCAGAAATTCAAGCCAGATTCAGAAGAGGATGCGGAACGAAGATCGCTGCTGATGTCAGATGAACCTTAGCTGAAAGCAGAGAATATCAGAAAGATGTTTACCTGTGCTTTGCTGACTATGCAAAGGCATTCAGTTGTGTGGATCCAAACAAATTGTGGATAACATTGGGAAGAACAGGAATCCAGAACACTTAATTGTGCTCATGAGGATCCTGTACATGGATCAAGAGACAGTTATTCAAACAGAACAAGGGGATACTGAGTGGTTTAAAATCAGAAAAGGTGTGCATCAGAGTTGTATCATTTCACCACACTTATTCAATCTGTATGCTAAGTAAATAATCCAAGAAGCTGGACTGAAGAAGAAGACATCCTCACAACTGGATCAATAAGCAACATCTTGACAAATGGAGAAAATACTGAAGGGGTTAAGGATTTCATTTTACTTGGGTCCACAATCAATGCCCAGGGAAGTCAAGAAATCAAATGATGTACTACACCGGGCAAATCTGCTGCAAAAGACCTCTTTAAACCGTTGTAAAACAAAGATGTCACTTCGAGGACTAAGGTATGCCTGACCCAAGCTACAGCATTTTCAGTTGCCTCATATGCATGTGAAAGCTGGACAATGAATAAGGAAGACCAAAGAAGAACTGATGTCATTGAGCTATGGTGTTGGCGAAGAATATTGAATATACTCATGGACTGCCAGAAGAATGAACAAATTTGTCTTGGAAGACTTACAGCCAGAATGCTCCTTAGAAGCAAGGACGGTAAGACTTTATCTCATGTACTCTGGACATGTTTTGGTGTTGGCAAGGAATACTGGATATAACATGGACTGCCAGAAGGATGAACAAGTCTGTCTCGGAAGAAGTACAGTGAGAGTGCTCCTTGGAAAAGAGGATGGCGAGACTTCGTCTTGTGTACTTTGAACATGTTATCAGAAGGGACTAGTCACTGGAGAAGGACATCATGCTTGGTAAAGGAGAGAATCTGTGAAAAAGAGGAAGACTCTCAATAAGATGGATTGACAGTGCTGCAACAATGAGCTCAAACATAGCAACGATTGTGGCGATGGTGCAGGACCAGGCAGTGTTTTGTTCTGTTGTATACAGGGTCAGTATGAGTTAGAACTAACTCAATGGCACCTAACAACAACAGTTCAATTTGAGTCTTTTTAATTTTTCATTTCTCTGCTCAGGATATTCATGTTTTCCTTTAAATATTTTTGGGCCTCGTTTTGGGATGCAGTTAAGTTACTGAGAATTAGTTTGATACTTCAAGGCTTATTTTTAAGTTTTGTTAAGGCAGGTCCAGAACAGCCTTTAGTCTGTGGCTAATTTGGCCTTACTACTGAAGCAATGGGGCAGTTCTACTCTGGCTTATAGGGTCGCTATGAGTCGGAATCAACTCGATGGCATTGGGTTTTTTTGTACTGAAGCAATACCTGGTAAGGACTCTACTCAATATCGAGTATGTTAGGAGGTGTTTCTACTTTGGCTGGTAGAAGTATGAACTATTTTTGATTTTGTGTGAGGTCTAAGTTTTTTTTGCCTATTTTTTTCCAGTGGTTCTTTCTCCACTCTCAGTAGTTTTCTCACACACATGCAAAGATAAGTATTAGCCAAAACTCAGGAGGACTCCTTTGCGCCTCGCCTGATCTCTCCATTCAACTCCCTTCTCTTGGCACTCTACCCCTAATTCTATCTAGCCTTCTTGTCCCCCCCGAACTCTGTCTGCTTAACTCAGTAAGAACACAAGCTGTTTGGGAACCCCCTCCCTGTGCTGCGGTCTGGAAGCGCTCCGGGCAGTGAGCTGGAGAAACTCATCAGGCCTATCTGTTTCCCTTCTCTCGGGAATCACTGTTACGTACTGCCTTTTGTCCAATGTATAAAAACTTTTGTACCATGTTTTTTTTTCAGGTTTTCTAATAGTAGTTTAAAGCAAGAAGGTAAATTTGACCCTGTTATTCTATCATGGCTGGAAACTGAAGTTCCCTTCTCTTGCATTTTTATTTTTTTTTCATATACACTATAGAATCAGTCTGTTGGTATTTTTATCGGGATCAAGTAAAACTTAGAATTGACATCTTTGTGATAAACAGTTGCTTCATTTAAAAACAAAAATGTCCTATTTTCAGATCTTTCATGTTTTTCATGAGTTTTTATTAAGGTGCAATTTACATGCAGTAAAATTTTCCCCTTTTATTATACATTCCTGTGAATTTTGACAAATGCAAACAGGTGTGTAACTACCGCCACAATCAAGATACAGAAGCGCTCCATCACCTCAAAAAATTCTCTTGTCCTCCTTTGTAGGCTACCTTTACCGTGACCCTCAGCCAAAAACAACCATTAATCTGTCTGCTGTCCTTACAGCTTTGCCTCTTCCAGAATGTCATATACATGGAGTTACACAGTATATGGCCATTTGAGTCTAGCATCTTTTGCTTAACATAATGCATTTGAAATTCACTTATGTCACTGCATGTAACAGTAGTTTGTTCCAATTTACTGCTGAGTAGTATTTCATTGTATGGGTTGACCACTTTGTTTATTCATTCCTTAAAAGATGCTTGATTTGTTGATGATTATAAATACGGGCATTTTATATTTGCATTTAGGTATTTGTGTGAACAAGGGGCCATGGTGGCACAGTGGTTAAAGGGCTTGGCTGCTAACTGAAAGGCTGGCAGTTCAGACCCACCAGTCACTCCACAGGAGAAAGTTGTGGCAATCTGCTTCCGTAAAGATTACGGCCTTGGAAACTATATGCGGCAGCTCTACCCTACCCTACAGGGCCACTGTGAGTTGGAACTGACTTGATTGACCACAACATCTGTACGAACCCAAGTTTTCATTTCACTTGGCTAGAAATCTAGGAGTAGGACTGATGCACTGTATGATAAACCGATGCTAAGTTTTATAAGAAACTGTCAAACTGTTTTCCAAAGTGGCTGTACCATTTTGTATTCTCATTGGCAATGTATGAGACTTCTGTTGCTCCTCATTCTCATTAGCACTTGACATTGTTAGCTCCAAAATGTTTTAGCCATTTTAACAGTGTAGTGGAGTATTATTGAGGTTTTAAGTTGTGTTTCCTAAGGACTAATGCATCCCCGCACATGCTTATTTGCTATCAGTATATCCTCTTTGGTGAAGTGCTGGTCCAAGCCTTTCGCCCACTTAAAAAAAGATTGGGGTATTGGTTTCCTTATTATTATTATTTTTTTTTAATTTTTATTGTGCTTTAAGTGAAAGTTTACAAATCAAGGCAGTCTCTCACACAAAAACTTATATACACCTTGCTACACACTCCCAATTACTCTCCCCCTAATGAAACAACCTGCTCCCTCCCTCCACTCTTTTTGTGTCCATTTCGCCAGCTTCTAACCCCCTCTACCCTCTCATCTCCCCTCCAGGCAGGAGATGCCAACATAGTCTCAAGTGTCCACCTGATCCAAGAAGTTCACTCCTCACCAGCATCCCTCTCCAACTCATCCTCCAGTTCAATCCCTATCTGAAGACTTGGCTTCGGGAATGGTTCCTGTCTTGGGCCAACAGAAGGCCTGGGGGCCATGACCACTGGGGTCCTTCTAGTCTCAGTCAGACCATTAACTCTGGTCTTCTTACGAGAATTTGGGGTCTGAATCCCACTGCTCTCCCGCTCCCTCAGGGGTTCTCTGTTGCGTTCCCTGTCAGGGCAGTCATGGGTTGTAGCCAGGTACCATCTAGCTCTTCTGGTCTCAGGCTGATGTAGTCTCTGGTTCATATGGCCCTTTCTGTCTCTTGGGCTCATAATTACCTTATGTCCTTGGTGTTCTTCATTTTCCTTTGATCAAGGTGGGTTGAGACCAATTGATGCTTCTTAGATGGCTGCTTGCTAGCCTTTAAGACCCCAGACGCCTCTCTCCAAGGCGGGATACACGATGTTTTCTTAATAGATTTTATTATGCCAGTTGACCTAGATGTCCCCTGAAACCATGGTCCCCAAACCCCCGCCTCTGCTACGCTGGCCTTCGAAGCATTCAGTTTATTCAGGGAATTTCTTTGCTTTTCGTTTAGTCCAGTTGTGCTGGCCTCACCTGTACTGTGTGTTGTCTTTCTCGTCACCTAAAGTAGTTCTTATCTAATATCTAATTAGTGAATACCACTCTCCCACCCTCCCTCCCTCCCCCTTCTCGTAACCATCGAAGAATATTTTCTTCTCTGTTTAAGCTATTTCTTGAGTTCTTATAATACCGGTCTTATACAATATTTGTCCTTTTGCAACTGACTAATTTCACTCAGCATAATGCCTTCCAGATTCCTCCATGTTATGAAATGTTTCACAGATTCATCACTGTTCTTTATCGATGCGTGGTATTCCATTGTGTGAATATACCATAATTTATTTATCCATTCATCTGTTGATGGGCACCTTGGTTGCTTCTATCTCTTTGCTATTGTAAGCAGTGCTGCAGTGAACATGGGTGTGCATATATCCGTTTGTGTAAAGGCTCTTATTTCTCTAGGATATATTCTAAGGAGTGGGATTGTTGGATCGTACGGTAGTTCTATTTCTAGCTTTTTAAGGAAGCGCCAAATCGATTTCCAAAGTGGTTGTACCATTTTACATTCCCACCAGCAGTGTATGTGTTCCAATCTCCCCATAGCCTCTCCAGCATTTATTGTTTTGTGTTTTTTGGATTAATGCCAGCCTTGTAGGAGTGAGATGGAATCTCATTGTAGCTTTGATTTGCATTTCTCTAATGGCTAATGATCGTGAGCATTTCCTCATGTATCTGTTAGCTTCCTGAATGTCTTCTTTAGTGAAGTGTCTGTTTGTTCATATCCTTTGCCCATTTTTTTAATAGGGTTATTTGTCTTTTTGCAGTTTCATGTAGATTTTAGAGATCAGGCACTGATTGGAAATGTCATAGCTAAAAACTTTTTCCCAGTCTGTAGGTAGTCTTTTTACTCTTTTGGCGAAGTCTTTGGATGAGCATAGGCGTTTGATTTTTAGGAGCTCCCAGTTATCTAGTTTTTCTTCTGCATTGTTAGTAATGTTGTGTATACTGTTTATGCCATGTATTAGGGCTCCTAGCATTGTCCCTATTTTTTCTTCCATGATCTTTATTGTTTTAGATTTTATATTTAGGTCTTTGGTCCACTTTGAGCTCATTTTTGTGCATGGAGTGATGTATGGGTCTTGTTTCATTTTTTTGCTGATGGATATCCAGTTGTGATAGTACCATTTGTTAAAAAGACTGTCTTTTCCCCATTTAACTGTTTCGGGGCCTTTGTCAAATATCAACTGCTCATATGTGGATGGATTTATGTCTGGATTCTCAAGTCGGTTCCATTGGTCTACGTATCTGTTGCTGTGCCAGTACCAGGCTGTTTTGACTACTGTGGCGGTATAATAGGTTCTAAAATCAGGTAGAGTAAGGCCTCCCACTTTGTTCTTCTTTTTCAGTAATGCTTTACTTATCCGGGGCCTCTTTCCCTTCCATATGAAGTTGGTGATTTGTTTCTCCATCTCCTTAAAGAATGTCCTTGGGATTTGGATCAGAATTGCATTAAACGTTTAGATCGCTGTTGGTAGAAGAGACATTTTTATAATGTTAAGTCTTCCTATCCACGAGCAAGGTATGTTTTTCCACTTATGTAGGTCTCTTTTGGTTTCTTGCAGAAGTGTTATCATTGAGTTTCGAGAGTTCTTTATATATTCTGGATACCAGTTCCTTATCAGATATGTGATTTTTTAAAAAAGAACAGCTTTATTGAGATGTAACTCACATACCATAAAATTTACCCTTGTATACAATTCAGTGGATTTTAGTATCTTCACAAAGTTGTATGAACTTCACTATCTAATTTTAGAACATTTTCATTACCCCAAAATGGCACTCTATGCCCATTAGCAGTCATTCCCTAATCCCCCCTTGGACCAGTTCCAGGCAACCACTCATCTATTTTCTGTCTCTACGTATTTGCCCATTCTGGACACTTCACATAAATGGAGTCAAATAATAAGTGGCCAATATGTGAATGACTGCTTTCACTTAGCATAAGGTTTTCAACATTTATACATATTATAGCATGTATCAGTACTTCATTCTGTCTCATTACTGAATAATATTCTATTGTATGGACATACCACTTTGTTTATTCATTCATCAGTTGACAAACATTTGTGTTGTTATCACTTTTTGGCTGTTATGAATAATGACGCCATACACACTCATGTACCTGTTTTTGCGTGGCTCTGTTTTCAATTATCTTGAGTATATACCTAGGAATGAAATTTCTGGGACTCATGGTAATTCTATGTTTAATATTTTGAGTAACTTCCAACCTACCTTCCAAAGTGGCTATAGCATTTTATAATGTCTCCAGCAATGTATGGGGTTCTAATTTCTCCACATTCTCATGAACGGTTATCTTTTTTTATTTTAGTGACTCTTTTTATTGTTGTTAGGTGCTGTCAAGTCAGTTTCGACTCATAGCAACCTCATGTACAACAGAACAAAACACTGTCCGTTCCTGCACCATCCTCACAATCATTTCTATGTTTGAGGCCACTGTTGCAGCCACTGTGTCAATCCTTCTCACGGAGGGTTTTCCTCTTTTTTTGCAGACTGTATACTTGTACCAAGCATCATGTCCTTCTCCATGAAACTAAGTCTCACCATCCTTGCTTCTAAGGAGCATTCTGGCTGTACTTCTTCCAACACAGGTTTGTTCATTCTTATATTCAATATTCTTCACCAATACTGTAATTCTAGGGCATCAATTCTTTGGTCTTCTTTATTCATTGTCCAGTTTTCACATGCATATGAGGGTGGTTGAAAACAACATGGCTTGGGTGAGGCAGATCTTAGTCCTTAAAAGCCCTTTCTTACTTAGGCTTCAATTATTTTGTTTATCAGCTTTAAATGATATCCTTCGTTCCTACCTAAAGACATTGCTGGAGAAATGAGATTTCCTTCCTCGTTCCTGTGTTTGCTCAGCTGTCTTGTGCTGCTCTTACAGCTTCTCCAGTGCCTGTTTCTGCAGTGCACAGAAGCCAGTAGTATCCAGTGGCCAGCCATTTCCCATTTGGGCAGTTTTGTAACAGAGATATCCCAGTGAAATACCTCTCCATGAGCAGCTTTCCTCAGTACCCTAGAGGGCAAATTTCTAGCAAGTTCCATCGGTGGGGTACCACAGTGGCTTCTCTGCCATCTATTAAGCCATGGCTATGCCCTCTCCAACAAGGTATAGATTTCAGGCCTAAACTGATTTTCTTTTCTTTTATTTAAATAAATCAGAATTTATTGAATAAATTATGGTATATTCACACAATGGAATACTATGCAATGATAAAGAACAACGATGAATCTGTGAAACATTTCATAATGTAGAGGAACCTGGGAGGCATTATGCTGAGTCAGTTGCAAAAGGACAAATATTGTATGAGACCACTATTATAAGAACTCAAGAAATAGTTTAAACACTGAAGAAAATATTCTTTGATGGTTACAAGGTGGCGGGGGGGAGAGGGGTATTCACTAATTAGATAGTAGACATGAAGTATTTTAGGTGAAGGGAAAGACAACACACAATACAGGAGAGGTCAGCACAACTGGACTAAACCAAAAGCAAAGAAGTTTTCTGAATACAACCAAAAGCTTTGAAGGCCAGAGTAGCGGGGTTGGGGGTCTTGGGACCATGGTTTCAGGGGACATCTAGGTCAACTGGCATAATAAAATCTATTAAGAAAACATTCTGCATCCCACTTTGGTGAGTGGCGTCTGGGGTCTTAAACGCTAGCAAGCAGCCATCTAAGATGCATCAACTGGTCTTAACAAACCTGGTGCAAAGAGAATGAAGAACACCAAAGACACAAGGTAATTATGAGTACACAAGACAGAAAGGGCCACATAATTCAGAGACTACATCAGCCTGAGACCAGAAGAACTAGATGGTGCCCAGCCATAACCAATGACTGCCCTGACAGGGAACACAACAGAGAACCCCTGAGGGAGCAGAAGAGCAGTGGGATGCAGACCTCAAATTCTCGTAAAAGGACCAGACTTAATGGTCTGACTGAGACTAAAAGGACCCAGGAGGTCATGGTCTCCAGACCTTCTGCTAGCCCAAGACTGGAACCAGTCCCAAAGCCAACTCTTCAGACTGAGATTGGACTGGACTATAAGATAGAAAATGATACTGGTGAGGAGTGAGCTTCTTGGCTCAAGTAGACACATAAGACTATGTGGGAAGCTCCTGTCTGTAGGGGAGATGAGAAGACAGAGGAGGATAGGAGCTGGCTGAATGGACACAGGGAATACAAGGTAGAGAGGAGTGTGCTGTCTCATTGGGGGGACAGCAAGTAGGAGTACATATAGCAAGGTGTATATAAATTTTTGTATGAGAGACTGACTTGATTTGTAAACTTTCACTTAAAGCACAACAAAAAATAAGAGTTTGTTGAAAATTTATTAAATGCTAAGAAAACATTGAGTTTTTTATGTTGTCGTTTTATATCGATTCATGTTAGTATATGCTATTAAAATAATTGTATTATTTTTAGCATCATGGGTTTTTTTTTTTCTTTTTGTTAGTACACATATTGTTTTATGACATTGGTTAATAACCCTACGGCATGTCTACACTCTCCCTTCTCAATCTTGGGTTGCCTATTGCCAGCTTTCTTGTCCTCTCTTGCCTTCTAGTCCTTGCCCCTGGCTGGTGTGCCCCTTTAGTCTCGTTTTTGTTTTGAGGGCCTGTCTAATCTTTGCATGAAGGGTGAACCTCAGAAGTGACTTCAATCCTGAGTTAAAAGGGTGTCTGGGTGCCATACTCTCAGGGCTTCTCCAGTCTCTGTCAGGCCAGTAAGTCTGTTCTTTTTTTGAGAGTTAGAATTTTGTTCCACATTTTTCTTCAGCTCTGTCCGGGACCCTCTATTGTGATCACATCATGGGTTACTTTTTAACATAATTAATTAAAAGTTAAGGATATTATTTTAAGTCATCCCTCAGTGTCATTATCGCTACATAACCCCAACCAAACTCACCGCCATAGAGTAAATTCCAACTCATAGTGGCCCCATAGGACAGAGAACAGCCTCACAGGGTTTCTAAGGCTGCATATCTTTTTTTTTTTTTGATTGTGCATTAAGTGAAAATTTACAGAGCAAATTCGTTTCCCATTTGATACTATGTACATAAAGTGTTCTATGACATTGGTTTCATTACCCACAACGTGTCAGCACTCTCCCCATTTCCATTCTAGGTTCCCTGTTCCCTTTTATTCCGATTTTCTACCCCTTCCTGCCTTCTCATCTTTGCTTTTGAGCATATGTTGTCCTTTTGCTCTCATGTAATTGAATGTCCTAAGGAGCATGTTCCTCTTGGGTGTTATTGTTTATTTTATGGGCCTGTCTAAGGTTTGGCTGAAAGGTGGTCTCTGGGAATGGATTCCGTTTCAGTTCAGAAGGGTGTCTGTCTTAGGGCCATAGTCTCAGGGGTTCCTCTAGTCTCTGTCAGACCAGTAAGTCTGGTCTTTTTTGTGAATTTGATTTTTTGTTCTACAATTTTTCTCTCGCTCTGTCCAGAACCCTCTGTTGTGATCCCAGTCAGAGTGGTCAGTAGTGATAGCTGGGCATCACCTAGTACTTCTGATGATTTTCTTTCCCTTGTAAATGCCTCGGCCTTTTTCCTTTATTTTTAGAATCTAGAAGTTTTACTTGAATATGTCTTGAAGTTGACCAATAGGAATTAACTTTTCCAGGAATAAGAGAGGCCCTTCTAACATGTAGGTTCAGGTCTTCTTTAATTTTTGGCAAGTTATGTCATATAACAATTTTAAAGATTAATTCTGTTTTCATTGTTTTATCTTCTTCAGGAACTGCGATGATTACATATACTGTATTTTTATACAAATAACATAGGTGCTATATGTTTTTTGCAAACCACACAACCTCCTTGTGCATTATTTTCCTACACATGGTATGTCCATTATATGTGTGGATGGGTTATGGATGTGGGCGCATTATTTGCCAAAAATACAGTACATATAAGCTGAATCTTTATTGACTATGTTCTGTATCTAACGGGTCATTTCTGATTCTTTTTGACCTTTTCCAATATTTATTTTTATTCTCTTGGATGTTTTTATTCCTCTCCTCAATGTCCCTTATTAAATTTTCAGTTAAATCTACTGTACCTTTGAGTACCTTGAATCAATTGAGATACTTTTGTCTTTCTTCAATATTTCTCTTGAGTTTGGACAACTCTCCCTTTTCACATCTTCCTCTCGTGCATTTCTAATCTGACGTTTAGAATTTATGATTAACGGTATTTTGTCATAAGTGCCAATACTTGTTTAATTTAAGCTGGGTGTTGTGCAACAGTTTTCCTCTGCTTAGTCACTGGTTTTGGCAGTAGAATCTTCAGTTAGTTGAAATATTTTTACCCTTATTTTCTGTTCTTCATATAGAAGTTTTTTAAAATGGTTGTTGATTGCTGTATCCCTGTATTTTGAAATGTTTTATATTTTCCTGGACCAGGAAAAAACAGATGATTCTATTTTGGCAGGGGTCTTGAGTCGTGAGTGTTTCTGTTGGCATAGTGAAATGCAGTTTCTTTAATAGATGGTAGATGGGCTTGTTTGGGATGAAACAGGCAAGTTGGTGTGTCTTTTGATTTTATGATTCTTTTTTGTTTCTGTATAATCCTTGTTTCCTTCTTTTCTTTCAACATTATTCCTCCCTCTCTCCCAAAAGTGGTATGTTTCCAAGACTTCTATCTCTGTTTCCTCACACTTTCAAACCTCTTTCTTTTGATTCTCCATAGCCGATGCTCTAATCCACTAAATTTCAGCCCTGTTCTTTGTATTTCTCCATTCTGGATAGGACTCTCTCTTTCTCGGGTTACTTTGGCTTTGCTAGCCCCGCCTTCTCTCTCCTCTTTTTTTTATGCAGTTTCTACCTGATTATTCATTCCTGTATGGGCCTGTTACTAGTTCTTGCTGGTTCCAGGTCTTTATTTCCCCAGTAACAAGTAACTGAAATTTGTGATATTCTTGACTCCCAGTTATGTTTAGGGTGAGTTATAAGTTATGGACAGTTTGATTTACTCTTTTTTCATCTGTACGTTCCTGGAGAATTTTTGAAAACATCTTGATTTGTTGTTGTTGTTGCTAGGTGCCACTGAGTTGGTTTCAACTCATAGCGAACCTATGTATAACAGAATGAAATGCTACCTGGTCCTGTGCTATCCTCACAATCATTGTTATGCTTGAGCCCATTGTTGTAGCCACGGTGTCAATCCATCTTGTTGAAGGTCTTCCACTTTTTCGGTGACCCTCTACTTTACCAGGCATGATGCCCTTCTCCAGGGACTAATTCCTCCTGATAACATGTCCAAAGTATGTGAGATGTAGTCTCACTATCCTTGCTTCTAAGGAGCATTCTGGCTGTACTCCTTCCAAGATAGATATGTTCACTCTTTTGGCAGTCCATGGTTTAGTTAATATTCTTGACCAACACCATAATTCAAAGATATCAATTCTTCTTTGGTCTTTCTTATTCATTGACCAGGTTTCACATGCATACAAGGTGACTGAAAACATCATGGCTTGGGTCAGGTGCACCTTAGTCCTTAAAGTGACATCTTTGCTTCTTAACACTTTCAGGAGGTCTTTTGCAGCAGATTTGCCCAGTGCAGTATGTTGTTTGATTTCTTGACTGCTGCTTACATGGATGTTGACTGTGGATCCAAGTAAAGTGAAATCCTTGACAATGTCAATCTTTTCTCCATTTATCATGATGTGCTTATTGGTCTAGTTGTGAGGGTTTTTATTTTCTTTATGTTGAGGTATAATTTATACTGAAGGCTGTAGTCTTTTATCTTCATCAGTAAGTACTTGAAGACCTCTTCACTTTCAGCAAGCTAGGTTGTATCATTTGCATAATGCAGATTGTTAATGAGTCTTCCTCCAATCCTGGTGCCCCATTCTTCTTCAGATAGCCCAGCTTCTTGGATTATTTGGTCCGCATACAGATTGAATAAAGTTTTTTTTTTTTTATACAGATTGAATAAGTATGGTAAATGGACAGAACTCTGATGCACACCTTTTCTGACTTTAAATCATGCAGTATACCCCTGTAATGTTGGAACAATTGCCTCTAGATCTATGTACAAGTTCCTCATGAGCACAACTAAGTGTTCTGGGATTCCCATTCTTTGCAATATTATCCAGTTATCCAATGTTATTCGATAAGATCCACACAGTTGAATGCCTTTGCACAGTCAATAAAACACAGGTAAACATCTTTCTGGTATATTCTGCTTTCAATCAGAATCCATGTAACATCAGCAATGATAGCCCTGGTTCCACATCCTCTTCTGAATCCAGATTGAATTTCTGGCAGTTCCCTCTTGATGTACTGATGCAACTGCTTTTGAATGATCTTCAGAAAAATTTTACTTGTGTATGACATTGTTCGATAATTTCCCAATCAGTTGAATCACCTTCCTTTGGAAGAGGCATAAATCTGTAAACCAGGTAGCTGTCCTCCAAATTTCTTGGCATAGACAAGTGACCACTTCCAGTGCTGAATCCATTTGTTAAAACATCTCAGCAGGTATTCTGTCAATTCCTGGAGCCTTGTTTTTCACCAATGCCTTCAGTGCAGCTTGGACTTCTTCCTTCAGTATCATCGGTTCCTGACCATATGCTACCTCCTGAAATGTCTGAACATCAACCAATTCTTTTTGGTATAGTAACTCTGGGTATTCCTGCCATCTTTTGATGCTTCCTGCGTCGTTTAACGTTTTCGCTGTAGAGTCCTACAATATTGCAATTAAAGGCTTGAATTTTTTCTCAGTTCTTTTGGCTTTTGGTTTTCCAACTCCAGGTTTTTGCACATGTCATTATAATACTTTGTCTTCTCGAGCTGCCCTTTGAAATCTTCTGTTTAGTTCTTTTACTTCATCATTTCTTCTTTTTGCTTTAGCTACTCGACATTCAAGAGCAAGTTTTAGGGTCTCTTCTGACATCTATTTTGGTCTTTTCTTCCTTTCCTGTCTTTTTAATGACCTCTTGCTTTCTTCACGGATGATGTCCCTGATGTCACTGTACAATTTGTCTGGTCTTCGGTCATTAGTGTTCAATGCGTCAAATCTGTTCTTGAGATGGTCTCTAAATTCAGGTGGGAGTACTCAAGGTCATACTTTGACTCTTGTGGACTTGTTCTAATTTTCTTCAGCTTCAACTGAATTTGTGTATGAGCAATTGATGGTCTGTTCCACAGTTGGCCCCTGGCCTTGTTCTGACTGATGACATTAAATTTTTCCATTGTCTATTTCCACAGATGTAGTTGATTTGACTTCTGTATATTCCATCTGGTGAGGTCCATGTGTATAACTGCTGTTTTGTTGTTACAAAAAGTTATGTGCAATGAAGAAGTTGTTGGTCTTCTGCCATGCAATCTCTGGCATCGTTTCCATCATCAAGGCCATATTTTCCAAATATCGATCTTTGTTGCCAACCTTCACATTGCAATCAGCCGTAATTATCAATGCACCCCAATTGCATGTTCGGTCAATTTCGTAAAAACTTCAACTTCTTCATCTTTGGCCTTAGTGGCTGTTGCCTAAATTTGAATAATAGTTGTATTAACTGGTCTTCCTCATAGGCATATGGGTTTTATCCTATCACTGACAGCGCTGTACTTAGGATAGATCTTGAAATGTTCTTTTGACAATGAACGTAATGCCATTCCCCTTCAATTTGTCATTCCTGGCATAGCAGACTTTATGATTGTCTACTACTGGCCAAAACCAGTTCATGTCAGCTCACTAATGCCTAGGGTGTTGATCTTTATGTGTTCCATTTCATTTCTGATGATTTCCAATTTTCCTAGATTCATACTTTGTACATTGTACATTCCAATTATTAAAGGATGTTGCAGCTGCCTCCTCAAAGCAGAGTTGACCTTAATGACATAGGTGGAGTCAAGCTGCCACTTCAGCAAATGAAGGTCATGAAAGTTTGACTCCATCTACATCATTAAGGTCAACTCTACTTTGAGGAGGCAGCTCTTCTCCGGTCGTCTTTCGAGTGACTTCCAATCTGAGCAGCTCTTACCTGGTACTGTATCAGACAACGTTCTGCTGCTATTTATAAGGTTTTCATGGGCTAATTATTTTCAGAAGTAGACTGCCGGGTCCTTCTTCCCAGTATGTTTTAGTCTGGAAGCTCTGCTGAAACCTGTCTGCCATGGGTGACCCTGCTGCTAGTTGAATATTGGTGGCATAGCTTCCAGCATCACAGCAACACGTAAGCCCCACAGTACAAAAAACTGACAGATGCGTAAAGGGGATTTTGATTTAGATGGTTACTATTATGCCTGGGATTTTGTATTTTTGGAAAGACTTTCAAGATATTTCTCAACAGTGATTCATAAAAATAGGACACGAACAGTGGAGTATTATAAAGTTGTAAAGAGGGATAAGGAACACCTGCATACTACTATGAAGTCATCTTCAGGGCATATTCTTAAATGAAAAAAGCAAGGTTGAGAAAAGTATGTATAGTACGCTATCATCTATCCAAGAAACAGGACGGGTACATATTTATATATACACATACAAGCACACATATATTTGTATATATTTAAAAAAAAAGGATAAACTATAAAATTAAAAGAAAGTGGTTACCTATGACAGAGGGAGGGAATAAGGTGGAGGAGGTTTCTCAATACAGACAGTCCCTGGATCATGAACGAGTTCAATTTCTAAATCTGTAATTGAATTTGTACATAAACTGGAACAGTTAGGTACGGTTCATATCTAATGTCAGTCAAATGCTTGTCATAGTATATAGTATATAGTATATAGTATATAGTATATAGTATATAGTATATAGTATATAGTATATAGTATATAGTATATAGTATATAGTATATAGTATATAGTATATAGTATATAGTATATAGTATATAGTATATAGTATATAGTATATAGTATATAGTATATAGTATATAAAAAAATATAGTATATAGTATATAGTTTTTATATAGTATATAGCGTATCTTTCTATACATAAAAAACATTAAAACCACACTTCCAGATACACTAAAACATCTTGAACATAAAAATACAGTAATAATAATAACAATGTTTTGATGCACATTGCAAAGTAACAACTGTTTGTTATTACAAACCACTGTATGTACCTCGAGTTTTTAATCAAATAGGCTTTATGGGGGTTGGTTTGTAACTATGGGTCGTACGTAAATTGAATGTTGGTAACCCGGGGACTATCTGTATACCTAATATGGATTTGACTTTAGGAATGATATATTTTACACATTTATAAGTAAAAATTAATTAAAAAAGCAATTCCTAAATATCAAAAATAAAATCAAACAAATGAACCTAACTTTGCATCAAGCTGGTGGCACAGCCACTGAGACAGAAACTAATCCCAGTGACCTTATAACACATTATTGGACTATACTTCTCTTAGGTAAGGAAAAAAGTAATGCAAATAATTCTAAAACACCGTCAGTAATCATAACTCTAGTAGTGCTGGTACCGTTATTCTGAGACTGTTGTGTGTCTACTATGGCAGAAAGTAAATGAGTAATTTTGTTGGTGCCATGGAGAAATAGGGTTTTGGTGTGGTACAAAGGAGATACAGATATAAGACACTAAAGATGAAGTAAGTATGTCATTGCGCTGAATTTTAGTGGAAGTATCAACATGAACTAATGTTTTCATCTTAATTAAGAAAAAAAAAAAGTAGTTCCTACCTCTGTATACCACAAACACTTAGAAAGAGTGACCAACTCAGTAGCATTGAGAACTCTAGTATTTAGATTATGTCTTTAATACCACGTCCCACTAAAAGGAGCCTGGAACGTAGAAAAAATGGTTGATTCCATATACCTGGGGCAAAAAATGCACAAGATGAGCCTGAAACATGAAATTCCCAAAATCCAAGAAAGCTATCAAATAGTACTAATGTTTAAAAAAAAGAGTTAGGAGACAACTTGAAGAAGCCCCTACTGCCTACTGGCCAAGAATGGGACAATTCAAGCATCAAAAAAGACAATGAGCACAATGGAATAAAAACACATTGAATACGTACAAATCCTTGAGTTTATGACACTAAACAACAACAAAACCCTCCTTCAATACCTTTGGAGGATGCTAGTAAACCACTGATTATTTTAAAAATTGGTAAATAAAGTAAAAAATCAAGCATTTAATCTGCTTTTTCTGTATGAACTGTATCTCAGGATAACCAAATAGTTGATGAAAGTTTATTTTAATAGACGTATTCCCTATATTTTACATAGAAGAAATGACAGAATTAAAATTTCCCGTTTTGTAACCATGATGAATTTATGGATCTAGTCAGGGGTCAATAAACTACAGCCAATAGGCCAACACCTATCTTTGTAAATAAGCTTTATTGGAACACAGCTATTTCTACTGATGTATGTGTTGTCTATGGCTGTTTTTGTACTACAAGGACAAAGCTTAATAATTATAACACAGAATGTATGACCCACAAGGCTAAAACATTTACTATCTCTTTTAAGAAACTTATCAACCACTGATCTAGACAATGAACGTCAATGGCTGCTACATTATAAAGAGAGATAACCAGAACATACAGGCCTCCTATTAGAGGTAAATAACAGAGCTTTTAACTGGTTCAAACACTACAGTCATGGCTGATGAAGCAAAAACCAGAAGAGATCCCAATATTTACCATTTAGATGATCTGGAATGATAATGGAACGGGAAAAATTACAAGTCAAAGCCCTGGAATGGCAGACTTGGAAGAGGCATAGTGAGCCTTTTCAGGAGCCGATGTGTGAGATTGGATTATTGGCAGAACTGTGGAGAGTGACACACGTTTAAAGTGTTGTGATAAACCGCCATCTTTGAATGAGGCACTGTTGTTTCTGACTGCTCAAAATTCGATGGGCAAGAGATTTGGTCGCTATGCAATGCAAATACCGCCCTTGCTTTCTAAGGGGGAGATTAGGTTTCCAGCAGGGCTCTGACCGGTAATTTTTCCTGTTCCAGTTATTGTTCCGGTTCATCCAAATTTTTAAAATTTGAGTCTGTTTTGGTTTCACTTCCTTGGCCATGACTGAACTGGGAAGAACTGGTTCAAAGCTCTGGTAAATACCATCACTTATGAAATATTCTTATGAAAAAACTGAACCTCAACCTGATCAGGTTACTAGGTTGAGCTACAAATGTCTAGAAAATAGAGGACAGAGGAACAAGTTAAATGATAAATGATGCTATAGGTACAATCAGCAAAATACAATTATAAGAAATTAAAAAAAAAACTGTGAGAGAGAGAGAGACAATCAGGAAAATTTAAACACTAATTTGATATTTGTTGATATTACGGGATTATGATTAGTTTATTTACATGTGATAATGGTACTGTAGTTGTTTTATTAAAATTTTTCCTCATTTTTGAGAGATACATACCAAAATATTTAACAATAAAATGATACTATGTTTGGGTAAATGGGCAGGAGAGGGACGGGGAGTGTGTACAGATACAGATAAAACAAGAATGACTATGCGTTGATAATTATCAAGGATGAAGGACATGCAGATATTTACTGCTCTATTCTCTCCATTTTTATACATTTTGAAATTTTGCATTATGAATAATTTTTTAAAACAGAGGTATATGTTAAGCAATCACCTGGGGAAAGGGGCTCTTTCAAATGATACATGCCCTATGCCCCTCAATTAATCTAGCACAGCTTCCTGAGGGGAACACAGCCCATACCCAATAACTCATCTTCCTCTACTCTTCCTTGGGACTCACTGCAGTAGTTACTGACAGTAACTGATGGGATGGGCTGAATTCCTCAGGTACACTGAAGCAGAAAAAAGGCGAATCTGATGTTGAGGAAAAAAATTTAGTGGGATTATTAGTTTAAGTAAAATAAGGCCATTTCCTTATAAAGAATAAACTCAAAGTGAGAAAATTTCAAGGACCAAGTGAGAATTCTGGGGAAAAGAGATAAGGAACCCTTCTTACAGTCCTTCCATTCTACTGGGAGATTGCTCTCTTACCCCCTGTCATCACTGTAGGATTTGATGAAAGCTTTATATGTTTTTTCTTTTTTGAGGTAGGTTAAATGGCTAGATCTCCTTCCATTTTCTCTCTAAGGGTAAATGGGAACTGACAAAAAAGGTGAAGGCGCTGGTTTCTTGTTAGAAAAGGGAAGCATTTGAGAGAAGCTTGGATATCATAAGCTAAGGAGGAGATGGAGATGTCTAGATCTTATAGCTCATTTCATTAGGACAGTTCCAGGTGGGCCTCTTCTTTTGGACTATATGAAAAAGAAGGCATAGGCAAAGGGCCGCAGACTTTCCCATAATAGGATGTTCAATTTCTGGAAGCTAACTAATTGGCTAAGGAGAGCCTGAGTCCAGTTACTCACCCAGAGGGGGCTGCAGCATACCCCCATTCTTCTCACAGTTCCCAATAGGCTGGATTTCAGCTGAGTCAACCAGTCGCCAGAAGTCATTCTTGTTGTCACTTCCATCAAGGCGCAAGCGAAGGCGGGCACCTGTCAGTCCAACTACTGTGGCAATACAGGTGGATGTGGTGTTCCTGGGGTCCTGTGCTTCCAATTTCATGCTGATCTTGAATTCGTTGCTTGGAGGTGTGTAGGACTGAGGAGAAAAAGCCATGGGGATTAGGTGGACTGCGACTAAATCACATTTTCAGTAAGGATGTTGAGAGATGGAACATGAAAAGTTATGCTTTGGACTCAAATCGATTACAGCAGGGCCAGGGCAACTGCCCTGAATTATCCCCCAATATTATACTTTTTTATTATACTTAGGAAGGATTTCATGCAAAATAAACACTAGAAAGCAACATGAAGAAAAAAAAATTACTTTTCAATGAAGCATCAAATTTGACCCATACCAGTAAGAAAAGGACAAGAGTATCTCAAATGGTTCAGTTACTTAAATGGTTTCTCAGTCGATCCTTTCTCCAGCTCTCTACCCTTCCAGGCATTCATAACTTTTTCTTTTCAGAATCACTACATTCTATTAAACTAAGATATCCTTAGTGTTTCTAGGGCGCATTTCAGTATATTGGTCTATATATCCACCACACAGACTAACTACGGGGTTTTTGTTTTTTCTTTCTTATTTTGAGATTAATTTATAAATTATGTTTTTAACATGTTTGAGTTATAATAGACATGCAATAAACTTTATACGTTGGTAAGTCTTGACATATGTATACACCCATGACACTGTATACACTATCAAACCGTCACCACAATCAAGATAATGAACACGGCTATCACTTCCAAGTTCTCTTATGCTCCTTTGTCATCCCTTCCGGACCTTCATGGACCAGCAACCACTAATTTACTTTCTGTTACTACATTGGTTTGCATTTTCTAGTCTTAGGTAGAATCTACATTGTATACTCATTTTTGGATTCAGTACATAATTATTCTGAGATTCATCCATGTTACTGAGTACATCAATAATTCATTATCTTTTTTGCTCAGTAATATACCATTTTGACAGACATTTGGTTTGCTTCCAGTTTTTGCTATTACAAATAAAACTGCTATTCCTGTACAAATCTTTTATGGAAATATGCTTTATTTTTTCTTGGGTAAATATCTAGATGTGGAATGGCTAGATCACATGGTGGGTATATGTTTAATGCATATACTGTAAAATTTACCCTCTTAAAGTATATAATTTAGTGGGTTTTAGTATATTCACACAGATATATAAACTTTACCTCTAGTTTTAGAATATTTTTATCACCTCAAAAAGACACTCCATCCCCATTAGCAATCACTCCCCACCTCTGACTCAGACCAGTCCCTGGCAACCACTAATCTATTTTCTGTCTCTACTTTTTTGCCTATTCTGGATTTTTCATATAAATGGACACAATAAGTGGCCAATATGTGAATAACTTCTTTCTTTTAGCATGTTTCAGTCTATCTAAGTATGTATCAATACTCCACTCCTTTTCATTACTGAATAATATTCCATTGTATGGATATACCACTTTTGTTTATCCGTTCATCAGTTGATGGATATTTGGGTTGTTACCACTTTTTCACTACTATGAATAATGATGCTTTGAACATTTGTGTACAAGTTTTTTGTGTGGATTTATGTTTTCATTTCTCTTGGGTATGTATCTAGGAGTGGGACTGGTGGACCATGTGGCAACTCTACGTTTAACATTTTGAGTAACTTCCAAACTGTTTTCAAAAGTGACTGAAACATTTTATAATCTCTCCAGCAATGTATGGGGTTCCAATTTCTCCATATCCTCACCAATGCTTGTTATTCTCTGTCTTTTTTATTTTAGCCATCCTAGTGAACCCGATCCGCAACTAATCACAGGTATGTGCAGGGCCTGGCAGTGTTTTGTTCTGTTGTACATGGGACCACAGCGAGTCAGGGGCCGACTCCACGGCAGCTAACGACAACAGTGAGGAGTATACCAAAGTATCTCGCTGTGATTTTGATTTGCATTTCCCCAGCGACTAATGACGCTGAGCATCTTTCATGTGCTTTTTGACCGTTTTTATGTCTTTAGAGTAATCTATGCAAATCCTTTGCCCATTTTAAAACTGGGTTGTCTTTTTACTGTTGAGTTGTAAGAGTTCTTTATATAGTCTGGACACAGGTTCTTTATCAGATACATGATTTGCAAATATTTTCTCCCACTGTATGGGTTATATTATCACTTTCTTGATGGTGTCCTTTGAAGCACAAAAGTTTCTAATTTTGATGAAATCCAATTTCTCTATTTTTTTTCTTTTGTCGAGTGTGCTTTTGCTGTTATATCTAATACACCACTGCCTAATCTATGGTCGTGAAGATTTACTCCTACGTTTTCTTCTAAGAGCTTTATACTTTCGGCTCTTACATTTAAGTCTATGATCCACTGGGAGTTAATTTTTGTTTATGGTGTGGGCATAGGGTCCTTCTTCAGTTTTTTCCAGTTGTCCCTGCATCAGTAGTCGAAAATCCCATTGAACTGTCTCAGCATCTTTGTTGAAAATCAATTGACCATAAATGTATGGGTTTATTTCTGGACTCTAAATTCTACTCCACTGATTTATATGACTACCCTTATGCCAGTAACACAACTGTAGCTTTGTAGTTTAAGTTTCTAAACTGGGAAATGTGAGTCCTCCAACTTATTTCTTTCCAAGACTGTTTTGTCTAGTCTGGGTCCTTTGCATTTCTAAAGTGAATTTTAGGATCAACTTGCCAGTTTCTGCAAAAAAGGCAGCTGGGATTTTAACAGAGATTTTATTGAATCTATAGATCAATTTGGGGAGTACTGCCATCAGATACTTGTGATTTGCAAGTATTCTCTCTCAGTCTGTGGCTTATATTTTCATTCTCTTACCAGTGTCTTCTGAAGAACAGAAGTTCTTAATTTTGGCAAAGTCCACTGTAGGAATTTTTTAAAATAGATCATTCTTTAGGTTCGGTATTTTCTAAAGTTCTCTTTACATAAGTTTTATATATTGAAGTAGTAATTTTTTTTTTTTTTGCTATTGTAAATAGGAATTTCACCTCCATTATATTTTCTAACTGGTTATTTTTAACTATTGAGTAAAATGCTGGCTTTAGTACTGAGGTATATTTTTTTTTCAAATTAAGGGTGTATTACTCAATTCCCAATTTACTGAGTGTTATTTTTGCTGAGTAGTGTGTTGAATTTTTCCTATCAAATTATTTTCCAAAGTAATCAAACCGCTTTACCTCTCTACCAGCAGTGTATGAAAGTTCTATTTCCTTTACATCCTTGCTACCATTTGGTATGGTGGGTCCTTTTAATCTGAGCCATTTAAGTAAATATTTAGTGATATCTCATTGTGGTTTTAATTTGTATTTTCCTAATGAATAATGACATTAAGCACCTACTCATGTACTTATTTGTCACCCACATTTTCTTTGGTGAAGTGTCTGTTCTAATCTTTCAATCTGGATTCTTTTCCTTTCTTGCTTACATGCACTGATAGTGCAATGCTGAATAGAAGTGGCAAGAGTAAACGTCTTGTTCCTGATCTTAGGGGAGAACATTTCGTCTTTCACCATCAAGTATGATTTCTCACTGATGCCCTTTACCAGATTTGTGATGTTCCCTTCTACTTCTAGCTCGCTCAGAGTTTTTATCGGGAATGAACGTTGGATTTTGTCAAACGTTTTTTCTGCATCTATTGAGATCATCGTTGTCTTTTTTCCCTTTAGTGTGTTCATATGGTGAATTACACTGATCGAATTTTGAATGTGAAATCAACACTGCATTCCTGCAATTAGCCCTACTTGGTCATGATGAGTTATTATTTTTATACACGGTTGGATTTCATTTTGTAAAATTTTGTTTAGAATTTTTACATGTATTTTCATACAGGTTACTTTTTGTAGGTTTTCTTTTCTTTCAATGTCTTTGTCAGGTTTTGGTATCACAGCAAGGTTTGCCTCATAGAATGAGTTGGGAGCTCCTCCTCTGACATTTTATGAAAGAGTCTGTGGAGAATTAGTATTATTTTTCCTTTAATGTTTGGAACAATTCACCAGTCAAGTCATCTGGGCCGGTAATTTTTTTGTGGGAAAGTTTTTAACCACAAATTCAATTTCTATAATAGAAATAGTGCTATTCTGACTTTCTACCTCCTCTGAGTAAGCTTTGGTAATTTGTGTCATTCATGGAAATTATCTGTTTCATCTAAGTTGTCACATTCAAAAGCATAAATTTGTTCATAATACTTCCCATAACCTTTCAATATCTGTAGAATCTATAGGGATGTCACCTTTCTCATTCCTGACACTGGTAATTTTTGACTTCTCTCTTTTATTCCTGATAGTCTGGCTAGAGGTTTACCAATTTTACTGATCTTCACAAACAACCAGCTTTTGGCTTCAATGATTTTTTCCTTTTTTAAATTTCATTGATTCTGCTCTAATCTTTATTATTTTCTTTCCTTTGCTTGTTTTGAGTTTAACTTGCTCTTTCCTCCCTGTCTTCTTAAGGTAGAAGCTGAGGTCATTGATTTGAAAACTTTTTTCTTTTCCAGCATGTGTTTAGTGCTATACATTCCCTCCAAGTAGTGCTTTAGCAGCATCCCACAGATTCTCCTAAGTTCTGCTTTCACTTTCATTCAGATCAAAGTACTTTCTAATGTCCCTCTGGGACTCTAACACCCATGGCTTACTTAAAAATGGGTCAGTTAAATTTCTAAATACTGGGAGATTTTCCAGATAACTTTCAGTTATTGGTTTAATTCCACTGTAATCAGAGAAAATACTTTGTATTACTTGAATTCTTTTAAGTTTATCAAGCCTTGTTTTATGGTCCAGAATATGTCTATCATGGTAAATTTTCCACATGCACTTGAACTATATTCTGCTATTTCTGGGTAGTGTTTTATATACGTCAATCAGGTCAGGTTAGTTGATAACCAAAAAAAAAAACCACTGCTGTCAAGTCGATTCTGACTCACAGCGACCCTATAGGACAGAGTAGAACTTCCTCAGAGGGTTCCCAAAGAGTGGGTGGTGTATTCAAACTGCTGACCTTTTGGTTAGCAGCCTTGGCTCTTAACCACTGTGCCACCAGGGCTCTGGCTGTTTGATAGTGTTGTTCAAATCTACTACATACTTGCTGATTTTCTTCAGAGAGAAAAGTATTAAAACGTCTGTTGCTGATTGAATTGTGTCCCCCCAGAATGTGTGTCAACTTGGCTAGGCCATGATTCCCAGTATTGTGTGGTTGTCTACCACTTTGTGATCTGATGTGATTTTCCTACGTGCTGTAAATCCTACCTCTATGATACTGATGAAGCAGGGTTAGAGGCAGTTATGTTAATGAGGTAGGACTCAATCTACAGAATCAGGTTGTATCTTGAGTCAATGTCTTTTGAGATACAAAAGAGAGAATTAAGCAGAGAGCTCATGCCACCAAGAACAAAGAACCAGGAGAGAAGCACGTCCTTTGGACCCAGGGTCCCTATGCTGAGAAGTTCCTAGACCAGGGGAAGATTGATGACAAGGGCCTTTCCTGACAGCTGACAGAGAAAGAAAGCCTTCCCCTGGAGCTGGCACTTTGAATTTGGACTTCCAGCCTCCTAGACTGAGTGGGAATAAATTTCTCTTTATTATAGCTATCCATTTGTGGTATTTCTATTATAGCAGTATATGATAACTAAGAATTTGGTACCAGGAGAGTGGGGTGCTGCTCTAACACATACGTAAAATGTAGAAGTGGTCTTGAAAGTGTGAATGGATAGAGACTGGAAGGGTTTTAAGGTGACTAACAGTAAAAACCTAGACTATTGCCTTGAAGAGACTGTTGGTAGAATTATGGACATCAAAGAGGATTCTGTTGAGGACTCAGAAGGAAGTGAGGAGAGCTGTTATGCTGGAGATGGCACAGATGGTGAGAAGCAGCAGCAGAGAAACGGCAGCAGCAGAACCAGGAGACCAGTGCAAGACAGCGCTGGAGCTGACACACACAGAGACAGAACTGAGTACCTTTGTGCAGGAGGCTTCCTGGAGGAGTGGGGTGCCTTCAGGCACTTATTAGTGGAGCTAAAGAGCTTTGGAACACTTGCCCCAGCAGGGCAGACATGGGTAGCAAGGCCCGAGGGGTGGTGAGGCCAAGGAACCAGGAAGCAGAAGCTGAAGAGACAAGGAACACAGAAATCAGAGCTGTCTCAGTCTCAAAAGGTAAGGCCGTGACCTCTTGGGTATCAAATGGTAGAGCCATGGCCTCTGGGGTTTCAAAGAGTAGGGCCACAGCATTCTATGTTTCAAACAGTCAGGTCTTCACAAAATCAGTTCCAGAATGTGGTGCTGCCTTTCACTACTGCCAACGAGATGGGGCTAGAGCCGCTGCCCAAAGCCGAGGGGGCGGGGCTGCCATGCTGAAGGGACAAAAGAACAGGGCCTTCCGGGGCCGAGTGGGTACAGTTGCCTCTCAGATGGACTAGGAGAATGGGGCTGCCCAAATGTGAAGGAGAAGAGTTGCATCCCAGTGGGCTTGGAAGGCTGACCTGAAGCCCAGGGCCCAGGGACTTCACCCAGAATCTGCAGAGTATGGCCAATACTCAGAGTCTGGAGGGTAGAGCCATTACATAAATGGTCTCAGAGAAGAGAGGATTATTTTCAACCCTTGAGACCTAATGTAATGTATTCTCCTGAATCGCTTGGTGCCTGTTATTCCTTCTTTACCTCCAATTTCTTCCATTTGTAATGGAAATGTCTACCTTGTGCCTGTTCCACCACTGTACTTTGGAAGCAGATAACTTATATTCTAGGTTTCACAGACGAGGAACTTTGCTCCAGGAGATTTTGAACTTGGAGTTGATTTAAGACTTCTGCTATAATATGATGGGGTAAACGTGTTTTACATGTGACAAGGACATAAATTTTTAGGGGCCAAAGGGTGGGATATTGTAGATGGAATTGTGTCCCCCCAAAATGTGTGCCAAATTGGCTAGGTCATGATTCCCAGTCTTGTGTGATTGTTTACCATTTTGTGATCTGATGTGATTTTCCTATGTGTTATAAGTCCTACCTCTATGATGTTAATGGGGCAGGATTAGAGGCAATTATGTTAATGAGGTAGGACTCAATCTATAGGATTAGGTTGTATTTTGAGTCAATGCCTTCTGAGATATAAAAGAGAAAACTGAGCAGAAGGGGAGCTCATGCCACCAAGAATGAAGAACCAGGAGAGGAGTGCATCCTTAGGACCTGAGGTTCTTCTGCTGAGAAGTTCCCGGACCAGGGGGAGATTGAGGACAAGGGCCTTCCCCGAGAGTCGACAGAAAGAAAAAGCCTTCCCCTAGAGCTGGCACTCTGAATTTGGATTTCTAGCCTCCTAAACTGTGAGAGAATAAATTTTTCTTTGTTAAAGTCATCGATTTGTGGTATTTCTGTTATAGCAATACTAGATAACTAAGACAATGTCCAACCATAGATAAATTGCAGATTTATATACTTGTCTTTACAGTTCTATAGTTTTTGCTTTGTGTAAGGATTATCTGACCCCTTTATCATTATGAAATGACTTTCTTTATCCCTGGTAATAGTCTTTGGTCTGAAATCTACCTTGATATTAATACAGCTATTCCAGATTTCTTTTTACTATTGACAACATAGTATATCTTTTTTCATTCTCTTCCTTTTAACCTACCTTGTGTCTTTAAAGTGTAATTTCTTACAGGTAATATAGCTGGGTCTTACTTTTTATCCAATGTGACAATCTTGGCCTTTTAATTGGGCTGTTTAGACCATTCACATTTAATGTGAATAATGATATGTCTGGGTTTAAATTTACCATCTTGATATTTGTTTTCTAGTTTTTCCATTTCTTTGTTACCTTTTTCTTCTCTTTCCCTCTTTTTGCCTTCTTTTAAGTTGGTTTTTATGATTATATTGACTTATTAGCTATAATTCTTTGTGTTGTTATTTTAGTAGTTGATTTAGGGTTTATAGCATACAACTTTAACTTACCACAGACTATTGTCAAGTAATATTCTAGTACTTTATGTACAGTATAAGAATGCTACAATACTATACTTAAATAATAAACACTATGCTTAAACGGTAAACTCCCCTTCTGGTCTTTATGCTGTTATTATCATACATTTTACTTATATATCTGTTATCAACTTCACAATATATTATTATTGTTTACACAGTTATTTTCCATAGAGATTTAAATAATAAAAACAACTTCATATATTTACCCTTGTAATTTCCATTTTTGGTGTCCTTCATTTCTTTGTGCAGATCCATAATTCCATCTGATATCATTTTCCTTCTGCTTCAAAGACTTTCTTTAGCATTTCTTGTAGTGACAGTCTGCTGGTGCTAAATTCCTTCAGCTTTTGTATGTCTTGAAACATCTATATTTCACCTTTGTTTTTGAGAGATTTTTGCTGGATATACAGTTCTTGGTTGACAGTTCTTTTCTTTCGTTACTTTAAAGATGTTGCTTACTTTCTTCTTGCTTGCACTGTTTCCAAAAGAAGAAATGTTATGCTATTTTTATCATTGTTCCCCTGTATGTAAAGTGTCTTTTTTCTCTGGCTGCTTTTAAGATTTTCTCCATCACTGCTTTTGAACAATTTGTTTATGATATTCCCTAGTGTAGTTTTCTTGTTCCTTTTTTTTTTTTTTGGTTTCATTGAGCTTCTTGGATTTGTCGATTTAGTTTTCCTTAATTTTGGAAAAATTTTAGCCATTATTTCTTCAAATAATTTTTACTGTTCTCCATCTCTTCTCTCCCTTGGGGACTCCACTGTCACATCTGTTAGGCTACCTGAAGTCATCCCGCGGTTCACTGGTGCTTTTTACGTTAAAAAAAAATTCCTTTTTCTGTTTATGTTTCCTTTTGAATAGTTTCTATTGCTATGTCTTCAAGCTTATTAATCTTTTCTTTTGCCATTAGTCTCATCAATGAATTTTTCATCTCACACACAGTTGTTCATTGTGAGTCTTTTTTCTATCTCTCATGCGTCTACTTAACTTTTAAACATATGGAGTACATTTAAAGTAATTTTTTAATGGTCTTGCCTGCTAATTCTAAGATCTGTGTAGGTTCTGAGTTGGTTTTATCAATTGATTATTCTCCTCATTATTATTATTATTATTATTATTATTACCTCTTTAGATGCTCGGTAATTTTTGGATGCCCAAATTATGAATTTTACCATGCTGGATGTTGGCTATTTTTGTATTCTTATACATCTTCTTGCACGTTCTTCTCAGATACAGTGAAGTTACTGGTAAACAGTTTGATCCTTTTAAGTCTTGCTTTTATGATTGTTAGGTGGGTACGGAGCAGTGCTCAGTTTAAGGCTAATTATTCCCTACTATTGAGCAAGCCCTTTCTGTGTATTCTACCCATACCCTGTGAGTAATGAGATTTTCCAGACTGATTGGTGGGAACAGGCACTATTCCCAGCCCTGTGTGAGCACCAGGCTCCATTCCCTCTAACCCCTTCAGATAATTTCTCTCTTAGCTTTGGGTAGTTTCTTCACATGCATCACGCATTGATCGGCAGTACGTGACTGAATACTTGAAGGGGAGATCATCTTCAGAGCTCCATGGTTTTCTTTCTGTGCAGCTCTCTCCTCTCTGGTACTCTGTCCTGCAAACTGTAGCTGCCTTGGTTTCCCTGGACTCTCAGTTCCATCTTCACAAATTAGAGAGTCTGCCAGGTTCAACCAGGGTTCCCCTTTCCTGCACTGTGACATGGAAACTCTCCCAAGGAAGTAGGCTGGGATAATGTAGGGCTCACCTTCTTTGTTTTCCATCTCTCAGAGATCACTCTACTTGGCTGCTTGATCTTCAGTGACTTGAAAACCATTGTTTAAAAATGTTTTATCTTTTTTTTAAAAAAACGTTTCAGGTGGGTGTATGAATCTAGTCTCTATTACTTCAACTGTGTAGAAGCCCTCAATTTGTATTTACATTTTGAAAATGGACAAAATTCAAACTCAAAGTGAAATGTTGACAGTGTGCAGAAGTAATCACTGAGTTCTAAAGGAAGGGAGATATAAATAACTTCCTCATGTTTAGCAGTAGTAAACTTCTTTGGCTACCAGCTTTGTCATATACTGATATGGTCAGCATCATCTGTACACTGTCTGGGGCACTTAATCCTATGTGAGAAGCTCTGGATGACTTTTGATGAGCTCCTAAAATGCTCACCAAGAGAGTTCAATGCCAATATGCTTACAGAAAGATAAGATTGTGGTAGGGGTGTTGAGTACAGAGAAATTGATAGTGCTCCATTTTCCAGAACTGCCTAAGGACCATAACTCTCTTTCCTATCCATCTGAATTAAGAGCTACAGTAAAAATAAATAATTGTTTTCAGTAACACAGAATATCCTCAAGAAGGTGAGTAAGAAGGAAAGGTTGTTGCTTGAGATGAGGCTGGGAAGAATGTCTGCTGCCAAAACTCATGGTGATCAAATATTACTTCTTGTGTTATGTTCTTCCCATACAAGTTTATTCTAGGTTACTCAGGGGAGAAGCCCAAGGGCTCCCACCTCATGTTTTGCTTGTCTAAGAACCAGAAAAAAACTACTTGCCTCCCACCTACTGAAGATGTTGAGAATCAATTACCTGCTTGAAGCAATGGACAGGCGCTGGGACTGAACATGTTTCTTTTAGGTATTTGTCCCAGGTAAAATGACCTGTAAAGGAAATAGAAATCTCTATCACGGTCAACTTCCTAAAAAAATGCTTTCAGGAAGTAAGTAATCTATACTAAACATTAGTCATTGCAGACTAGCTTGGAGCATGAGAAAACTTATTTTTCCCTGTTTTAGATCAAAGGAGTACTAAGAGAATGGAATATATTCACCAGAAGGGGAGGAATCTAGGCGACCTGATCCTAAGTGCCAGAGCAAGATATACCAATGTGTTAAAGAAATGCCCAGGCAGCTTGTGGAAAACAAGAGAAGAGACAGAAGGTAGGTGGGGGAATTCCTTCTGAACGATCTGACTCCTGGAGAGGTTCCCTACTGCTGTCAAGTGAAAGCTTCTAAACACTCGATATGGTTTGATTCCACCATCTCAGCTTGGAAAGAATAAAGGAGAGGTTATCTAGAGACACGGAGTGGGAGGCGTAAGGGGAGGAGAAGCAAGAATGAGAGAGATTATGCTTGAATCCTCACTCTAAAAACTGGTTCTTTCACCCTCCCACCTTCATCCCTGACACAGCTACATTGCTCTGATGTGCAAAATGACAAGGATCTGATAATTTAGAGAAAAGCAGGACCTGGGTAGTCTATCTGATAATAGGAACTAAGAGCATGTTAGGAATTCTCAAGTCTTTTAGCCTCTTGATGTGGTAGAGGGCCTCTCAAAGTCTGAGGCATCCTGTGTTGGAGAAACACTCTTTAAGGTGACACAATGCTAGGGCAAGGGAACATAATTTAAGGGCCAGGCTGTTAAATACTTATCTCACTGGACCACAAAAGATTACTAAATTCTTATTTAAAGGTTAACTAATTATCAATATCTTCCTAATACCCACCTAGAGGTGACCCCATGATGTAGCACGGAAGGTCCCAGAGACTCTCACAAGCTAAAATACGGTAGCAAACCAGCATTTCTTGGAGTTTCCTCTGTAGTGGAGCAGCACAGGGCCCCTTTGGGCCATACAAAAAGCACTAGATGCTGGGAATAAAAATGAGTAACTGAATGATGAAATCTAAATCACTCCAAAGATGATGCCAACACTTTACACTCTATTGGCTTTATAGCTTCCGTTTTAAAACTGGTACCTTTCCCACCATCCTTAACTAAGCCAAATAGATTTGGCCAGAAATCACACGGACAATTCTGAACAATTGCATGAACTAGCGAATGATTAATCATCTTGACTAGACAGTTAGTCCATAGGGTAAATGAGATGGATATTTCCTGGAGTCAAAGATTTAAAGAGCTTATCAGAATTTAATAAAGAGTTTGTTGCCAGCTGAGAAAGCCCCAAAGCAAGGGCTGAATACATTTTATCACTGTCTGCTATTAGAAAAAGAAAACATTACAAATTGTTATTCCTTTCTTATAAATGAAGAGTTAAGTCAAACAGTATGTTTTAGGTTTGACTAGGCTGCAATTCTTAAACTCTAGCATCTAAAGCAGCACTTCTAATAAAACTTTCTACAATAAATAATAGAAATATTCTATATCTGTAAAAAAAAAAAATATCTGTGCTGTTCAATAATGTAACTAGTGAACACCTGAAATGTGGCTAATGTGAATGAGGAAGTAAATTTTAAATTGTATTTAATTTTAATTAATTTAAATACCTACATGGGGCTAACAGATACTGTATTAGACAATGCAGGTCAAGGGATTTGGCTGGTTCTGGGTGGTTGGTTATATTAGTTTGAGTTCTGACCAAAAGCATCCAAGAGACTTTGGTTTTAAAAATTATGGCAGCATCAGGAGTACCACAATAACTAGGCATGAATTACAGTTCTCTATTACACAACAACTCAACTATGATAATCAATCCCTGTGCTGTAACATATAAAGGCTAGAAACCTCAGACCTTCTACCACCTAGGGAACACCCTATTACCAACTAAATGAAAAGGAAATTCTTTAAAGTTGTGCAGCCACTGTGAGGGTTGACAGGCTTGAACCACACCTAGAGTAGTATTTTTCCAATCTTTGTCTGTGGTTTAGTCCTTATTATCTGGTAAATTGCAAAATATGATAATTTTTACTGACTCAATAATAATATTTGAGCACCTACTGTATGCCCAGGTCCCTGGGTGATACAAATGGTCTGTGCTCAGCTACTAACCTAAAGGTTGGCAGTTTGAGCACACCCAGAGGCACTGCAGAATAAGGTCCTGATGGTCTGCTTCTGTAATGATTACAGCCAAGAAAACCCTATGGGGCAGCTTTCCTCTGTAACACAGGGGGTCCCCATGAGTTGAAACTTACTCGAGGTAAGCCAAACCCACTGCTGTTGAGTTGATTCCACTCACAGTGACCCTACAGGACAGAGATGAACTGCCCCATAGGGTTTCCAACGGTATAAACCTTTACGGAAGCAGACTGCTGCATCGTTCTCCTGCAGAGTGGCTGGTGGCTTTGAACCGCTGACTTTTTGGTTAGCAGACATGCACTTAACCACTGCGCCACCAGGGCTCTTTGACTTGAAGGCAACAGGTTCTATATGCCCATCACAGATCCAGATATCATGTATCTACCACTTCTTCAAGCACTAAGATCATCACAAAAGAAACAGGACAGGCGACAAGGCATACAGATCACGGATTGGTAAACTTTTTGCAAATGGTCAAATAGAAAAAAATTCTACGGTTTGGGGGCCATATAGTCTGTCACACTTACTCAACTCTGCCACTGTAAGAAGAGAGTAGCCATAGGTAATGTGTAAGTTAAGCATGGCTGTATTCCACTAAAACTTGACAAAAACAGGCAGCAGGCTGGATTTGGCCCTTGAACAGTAGGTTGCCAATGGCTGGTATAAATCACGGATTCCGAAAACACTACTTATCATCAAAATCTCCTCAGCAGTTTTCTTTTTTAAACAGTCCTGGGGCCTACCTTCAGAGACTCTCATTCAGTAGGTTCCGACTGTGCCCTAAGAATTTATATTTTCAAAGTCTCCCTAGGTAATCCTGATTACCTAGTATCTTAGAGCTCTGGTGGTACAGTGGTTAAGAGCTTGGCTGCTAACCAAAAGGCTTGCAGTTTGAATTCACCAGCTGCTCCTTGGAAAGCCTATGGGGCAGTTCTACTCTGTCCTATAGGGTTGCTATGAGTCAGAATCAACTCAATGGCAATGGGTTGTTATTTGGTATAGTGGAAAGAATATAAGATTGGGAGTCAGGGGACATTAGTTAAAGTCTTGTTTCTATAACTAACCATCTTTAACAAACTACTTAATTCTTCCAAGCCTCGGGTTACTCATCTGAAAAATAGAGATAACACCTATCTCATAAGATTGTACATATATTTGTTCATTCAACAAATATTTATTAAACTCCTCTCATGTGTGAAGTACAGCAGTAAATGTTAGGGGAACAAGATGGATACGGTTCTTAATTCATGGAGCTAGCAGTCTAGAGATAAACAAAGATATTAGGTAAAAAATTACACAAATAATCTGTTATAATTGTGATACATTTAAATTAATGAGGTAGCACAGGATGCCTTGAGAATGTAAATCAGGGAAATCTAGTTTATACTGGGGTCAGAGATTATTGTGAAGTTTAATATTAATATTAGCTAATATAATAAAGTTTCATAAATTACAAAATGCTTTCGATTATTCATTCCACAGATGTTTAGTAAGTATCCTCTACGTGCTAGACAGTATTCTTAGTGTTGGAATATAGCAGGAGATCCCTGCCCTCATGGAATTTACAAACTGGTGCATGGTAAGACACAGTTAACACATAAATAAATAAACATGATAATAAATGATAAGTACTTGAAGGAAATAAAATAAGGTGATGCGATAGACCCTAGAAGCTATTTTTAGATAGAGAAGTTAAGGGCAGATGCTCTACAGAGGTAACATTTGAGCTGCGACCTAACAGATGAGAAAAAGCCAGCTATCTCATTTTTAGTCAATCCTCTTTATTTGTGGATTTCCTATTTACAAACTCACCTACTTGCCAAAATTTATTTGTAACCCCAAAATCAATGCCTATGGTGCTTTTGTGGCCATTTGCAAACATGTACAGAGCAGCAAAAAATTTGAGTTGCCTAATGCACCGCAGCTGGGAATGTGTGTGTTGTTGTTAGGTGCCATCGAGAAGGTTCCGATTTATTGCGACCCAATGTACAACAGAATGAAACACTGCCTGGTCCTGAGATAGCCTCACAATCATTGTTATGTTTGAGCCCACTGTTGCAGCCACTGTGTCAACCCATCTTCTTTAGGGTCTTCTTTTTCACTGACTCGCTCCTTTACCAACAAGATGTCCTTCTCAGGGACTGGTCCCTCCTGATAACGTGGACAATGTATGTGAGACGAAGTCTCGCCATCCTTGCTTCTAAGGAGCATTGTGGCTATACTTCTTTCAAGACAGGTTTATTCCTTCTTCTGGAAATCCATGGCATATTCAGTACTCTTCACCAACAACATAATTCAAAAGCATCAATTCTTTGGTCTTTCTTATTAATTTTTCAGCTTCTGCATGCATATGCGGCAAATGAAAATACCATGGCTTGCGTCAGGTGTGCCTTAGTCCTCAAAGTGACATCTCTGCTTTTTGACATTTTACAGAGGTCTTTTGCAGCAGATTTGCCTAATGCAATAATACCTCATTTGATTTCTTCACTGCTGCTTCCCTGGGCGTTGACTGTGGATTCAAGTAAAATGAAATCCTTGACCACTTCAATTCAGTATTTTCTCCGTTTATCATGATATTGCTTACAGGTTCATTTGTGAGGATGTTTGTTTTCTTTATGTTGAGATGCAATCCATACTGAAGGCTGTAGTCTTTGTTCTTTATCAGCAAGTGCTTCAAGTACTCTTCAACCTCTTCAGCAAGCAAGGTTGTGTCATCTGCATATCACAGGTTGTTAATGAGTCTTCCTCCAATCCTGATGCCTCATTCTTCTTTATATAGTCCAGTTTCTCGGATTATTTGCTTAGCATACAGACTGAATAAGTATGGTGAAAGGATACACCCCTGACACATACCTTTCCTCACTTTAAAGCATGTAGTATCACCTTAGTATCACCTTGTTCTGTTTAAATGACTCCCTCTTGCCTCTTGGTCTATGTATAGGTTCCTCATGAGCAAAATTAAGTGTCCTAGAATTCTCATTCTTTGTAATGTTATCCATAATTTCTTATGATCTTCATAGTCAAATGCCTTTGAATAGTGAATAAAACACAGGTAAACATTTTTCTGGTATTCTCTGCTTTTAGCCAAGTTTCATTTGACATTAGCAATGAAAATCCCTTGTTCATTCCATGTTCTCTTCTGAATCTGGCTTGAATTTTCGGCAGTTCCCCGTCAATGTACTGCTGCAACAGCTTTTGAATGATCTTCAGCAAACTTTTACTTGCGTGTGATATTAATGATATTGTTTGATAATTTCTGCATTCTGTTAGATCACCTTTCTTTGCAATGGGCACAAATATGGATCTCTTCTAGTCAGCTGGCCAGGTAGCTGTCTTCTAAATTTCTTCCCTAGAGCAATGACTTAGTATTTGCTAATTCATTGTTCATAGCGACTTTATAGAGTATAATGCAAATAATGAGAATGGAGAGTATATCACTGAATAACACTTATGAAAGTGTTATATAAACTCTAAAGCATAAGAAAGAGCCCTAGTGGTACAACGGTTAAGCACTCGGCTGCTCTGAAAGGTCCATAGTTTGAACTTACCAGCCCTAGTGGGAGAAAAGACCTGGAGATTTGCTCCCATAAAGAGGAAACCCTGTGGGGCAGTTCTACTCTGTTCTATAGGGTTGTTTTGAGTCAGAATTGACTCGATGGCATACAACAACAAGGCACAAGAAATGATAGCTACATTTATTATTAGGAAAATAATATCCCTCCCTGCACTAACAATGGAAACCCTGGTGATGTAGTAGTTAAGTGCTACGGCTGCTAACCAGGAGGTCAGCAGTTCGAATCTGCCGGGCGCTCCTTGGAACTCTATGGGACAGTTCTACTCTGTTCTACAGGGTCACTATGAGTTGGAATCGACTCGATGGCAGTGGGTTTTAGTTTCTGCACTGACGGAACTTACAGACTATATAAAAGTACCTTTAAAAAACTAAAAGGGATGCAGACCCCAAATTCACATAAAAAGGCCAGACAATGGTCTGACTGAGACTGGAAGGACCCCGGTGGTCATGGCCCCCAGACCTTCTGTTGGCCCAGGATGGGAACCATTCCCAAAGCCAACTCTTCAGACATGGATTGGACTGGACAATGGGTTGGAGAGGGATGCTGGTAAGGAGTGAGCTTCTTGGATCAGGTGGACACTTGAGACTATGTTGGCATCTCCTGTCCGGAGGGGAGATGAGAGGGTAGAGGGGGTTAGAAGCTGGCGAAATGGACACGAAAAGAGAGAGTGGAGGGAGAGAGCAGACTGCCTCATCAGGGGGAGTGTAATTGGGAGTGTGTAGCAAGGTGTATATAAGTTTTTATGTGAGAGACTGACTTGATTTGTAAACTTTCACTTAAAGCACAATAAAAAAAAGTAACATGCAAAAAAAAAAAACAAAACTAAAAGGGCTATAAAATGTAAAGCACGAGAGGTCACTTAGTCTAATAAATGAATCTCCTTCTCTAATATTCATTGATTCAACAAATATTTATTGAGCACCTATTGTATGCCCAGCCTGGTTCTATTTTGTGTGATAGATAGCAAAGAACAAAACACCCAAAGTCTCTGCCCACATG
This sequence comes from Elephas maximus indicus, assembly GCF_024166365.1. Classification (NCBI taxonomy): domain Eukaryota; kingdom Metazoa; phylum Chordata; class Mammalia; order Proboscidea; family Elephantidae; genus Elephas; species Elephas maximus. Next base: position 82,859,176 of record NC_064821.1, read on the forward strand.
GAGCTTAAATTCTAAGGGGAAAAAGAGAGACAATAGATAAATAAATACATGTCAGCTGGACCAGAGGGTAACAAAGACATCAAATAAATAATTACATAATTTCTAGATCTCTGCAGATGAAGAAAAAATAAAGCACGGTAAGAGCGAAAGAGTGCAAAAGAGGGTTGTGTGTGATATTTTTGGCAAGGTGATCAAGGAAGACATCTTGATGAGGGGATATGAAAGTTGAGAACTAAATGGTCCCTCCTGCCTCTGCTTAGAATACTTCCAAAGAAGAGACACTAATTACTTGGCTATTGTTCAGTTGTGCAAATGGAGAGACTTTAATTTTTATTGAATCTTTAATAGTCAGCCAAAGTTTGCCTTCCTCTAACCTCCATTTATTGGCCCAAGACATACTATATCTAATCCCTTTCTCCACCTGTTGCCGGCGAGTTGATTCCAACGTGTGGCGATCCCAGGTGTAACAGAGTGGAACTGCTCCATAGGATTTTCTTGGCTGTAATCTTTACAGAAGCCAACTGCCTGGCATTTTTCTGCAGCACCACTAGGTGGGTTTGAATGCCAATGTTTATGTTAGTCGTCAAGCAGAAATCATCTGCACCACCCAGGGACCTTCTCTCTTTCTAACTATGTCCCAGATCCTTCAACTGTTCCTAATCTGACATGGTCATGTCAGGTACCTTCACTCAGGCTGACTATTATCCTGGCCACATTTCTCTACAAGAATTCTAGTTTGTTCCACCTAAAGTGTGAAACCCAAACCCAATAAGGATGATTGTAGTCTTTAGATCAGAAATCCTACTCCAAGATTACTGTCTGAATAGTGTTCCACTGTTTATATGTATAATTCACACAATTTAACAACACTGTTTGTTAAATAGTGCCCTGATTGAAGAGTGGTTAAGAGCTCAGGCTGCTAACCAAAAGGTCAGCAGTTCAAATCCACCAGCTCCTCTGTGGAAACACTGTGGGGCAGTTGGTTCTACTCTGTCCTATAGGGTTGCTATGAGTCAGAACTGACTCGACGGCAACAGGTTTAGTTTTTGATTTTATTTGTTATATATTATAGATGGACATTTGGAGTCCTGGTGATGCAGTGGTTAAGAGCTCGGCTGCTAACCAAAAGGTCAGCAGTTCAAATCTACCAGCTGCTCCTTGGAAACCCTATGGGGCAGTTCTACTCTACCCTATAGGGTCGCTATGAGTCAGAATCAATTTGAGGGCACACAACAACATTGTAGACACGTATGAATTTTTTCTGATTTTGATGAGTATCTTTATGCATACATCTTTTAAAACCTTTAGGATAACCTCCTAATGGTAGCTTTCTAAGAGTGAGATTTATAGACAAAGGGTATGCACATTTTGGATCCTGATACGATATATATTGCCAAAGTACCCTCTAGAACCAATCGATGGTGCACTAGAGTGTCTATTTCCTACATCCTTGCTCAAATGGTTTTAACAATCTTTATAATTTTGATAAAGCTAATCAGTTGAAAAATAAAATACTATTATACTTTTATTTACATTTCTTTGATTATTGGTGAACTTGAAGATCTTTTTAGGCTTATTAGACAATTTATATTTCTTTTTCTCATGATTTTGCTGGTCATTTTTCTACTAGGTATTCTTCTGAGTTCCTGTAGATTTCTAAGATTTTTTTTGTAGATTGAGGATATTAGTCCCTTGTCATATGTGCTGAAAACATTTGTCTCAGTCTGGTAGGTTTTGACCTTAAAATGTTTTTAACTTTCCTATAAACCAATTTCTAAACTCTTTGCTTTCAAGATTTCTTGGGTCGTATCATGTTTTCCTCAACTCAGTATTATAAAAGCATTAACCCATGCTTTCTTCTGGTTTCATTTTTTTTTTTTTTACATTTAAATGTTAGATCTATTTGGAATTTTGTATGATGAATGAGGCAAGGATCTAGCTTTCTGTCCTCACCTTTATTAAATAAATGTGCTCCAACATCATTTACTGAATAAGTCATCTTCTCTCTACTGATTTGAAATGTCACCTTGGTCATATATTAATTTCTTATCTACAGTTGGATCTATTTCTAGACTCTGTATTCTGTTCCTCTGATCAGTCTGTCTATTCCAACACCAGGAGAACTCTGTTTCATGTAATTTCATGATCCATCTAAATATCTGATAAAGCAAGTCCTTCTCATAAGTCATACCCTATGTTTTCTTGGTGCTTTTTTAATGATTAACAAATTGTGTCACATCCTGCACTAATAAAATACAGTTATTATAAAATGTCCAAAGCTAAGCTATAAGATAAAGGGCAATTTTCATTGTCAAAGTACTGTCCATAGTCCTTTTAAATCAACAATTTGATTTTTTTTAATGGATCATCTATAGATAAAATACCAAGCCAAAAAAAAAGAATTTTTGAAAACAATGAACAGGAATTGAATTATATCACTAGTGTTCTTTTAAATGTACCATGAGACAATCTCCTAGCTAAAAACAAAGAGCTTATCAAATATTCTGGCTCAAAAAATGGCGGTTTCAAGTAGAAGCTCAGCTCCCAGCATCAATGTAATGGTTTCATTGGCGTACATTTCTACCACCTGGTTTTTGGTTTTAAGAATATATGCACAGAAGAGTAAGAGTAACTTAATATGTCAAGTCTTTTAGCAAATGCCTCAAGGTTACAGAAGAAGATTGGGTAAAAAGAAAAAAGTTTCAAGTGTGGTATTGTCTCGGTAACATTTTCATGCAATTTGCACTTTAAAAAGTGAAAAGTCACTTGAGACATTTTTATTTAATAAAAGTAAAGCAACTAGAGTAAGCTCCGTGTTCTTTTCACTATATACCACAGGTGCTTCTGAAAGGACATAGGCTTTTAGGGAACAGAGAGAAAGATTTAGATAAGGAGCAGAACTCAGAGGCTTTCTGGAGGGTCCAGGCAGGTATCCTGAAATGAGAAAGGTTTGGATTTGGGTGGCTTCCTAGATACAGAATCACAAAAGCTAAAAAGGACCTGAAAGTTTCCTGAAACAAACTTTTTGATTTTCCTGGTCCCATGTCTTTGCCCATGTCACTCCTCCTATCCAGTGAATGAGTCAGAAAAAATATCATTTTCTCTACAAGGCCTTCTTACTCTTCCTGTCTCCCCAGAACAAATCCTATTATTTCTCTGCCTTCTATAACACCCTGGTCACACCTTTATTATCATTTTCATCATACCATATCATAATTATTTACGTAAGTCCTTAGTGGATAGGGGTTATCTTTTACTCATTTTTTTATCTTCATTGTTTGATATTGTGCCTGAAACTTTAATAGGGGCTCAATAAATTTTGGGGGTGAATGAAAAGAAGAAAAAGAGTAACCTGAATTAGTAAAATCACACCTGGAATATTACATTTAGTTCTGAGAGCTATGCTTTGAGAGGGATAGAGCAAACCAGAACCTAAATGGTGACCTACGTGGTAAGGGGGTCTAAAATCATGTCATCTGAACACCAGCATAAAGAGCAATGACTATTTGGCATGAGTAAAAAAGAAAAGTCTCAGAGCCATTTCCTCATTCATCCACCCAACAAATAACTATAGTCTGTATCAAAGCATTGTGCTGGATGCTGGAGATACAACATATAATCAAAATATGGCCCTTGCCTTCACAGAACTTCAGTCTATTGAGGGACAGAGACAATACACAGCCAACCATAATACACTGATTAAAACTGCTACACTTGGTGTTATGGATTGAATGTGTCCCTAAAAAATGTGTATCAACTTGGCTAGGCCATGATTCCCAGTATTGTGTGGTTGTCCACCATTTTGTGACCCAATACGATTTTCCTATGTGTTGTTAATCCTACCTCTATGATGTTAATGAGGCAGGATTAGAGGCAGCTATGTTTATGAGGTAGGACTCAATCTACAGAATCAGGTTGTATCTTGAATTAATCTCTTTTGAGATATAAAAGGCAAAATCAAGCAGAGTGGAGAGGGACCTCATTATCACCAAGCAAGAAGAGCCAGGAGTTGAGCGTGACCTATAGACTTAGGATCCCTGCACTGACAATCTCCTAGACCAGGGGAAGATTGATGACAAGGACCTTCCTCCAGAGCCAAGAGAAAGAAAAAGCCTCCCTCTGAGGCTGGCACCCTGAATTTAGACTTCTAGCCTCCTAAACTGTGAGATAATGCATTTCTTTTTTTGTAAAAACCATCTACTTGTGGTATTTCTTTTACAGCAGCACTAGATAACTAAGACACTTTGGGAGACAAAGGGTGCTATAGGAACACCTAGAGGGTTTGTGGAAGGCTTCCCAAAGGAAGTAACCTCTAAGATTTCAAGCTAAAGTATAAAAGGATAAGCAGTAGTCAGCTAAAGAAAGAGGAAATTCTTTCATTTCAGACAAAAAGAAAAGCATGTATACAGGCCTAAAGGTTAGAAGAATCTGTTCTAAAAATTGAATCTTTTGATATGGCTGCTGGGTAGTTCAGAAAAGGGATTGCAGAGAAAAGCAATGTTCAGATATCAGAGAGCCTCAGATACCATGTTAATGAGAAGAAGGAAGCAATGAAGGGCTTGTGGGAGTAACCATTTTGGCTGCAGTCTGAAGAACAGACTTAAGAATAGACTGGAAGCAGGTAGGGCTGGAGGCAGAAAGACTATTTAGGAGGCTGTTCTAGTAAACAAGGTGTGAGATAATATTGGCTTTAACTAGGAAAGTGGCAGAGTGGCAGTGAGAAGGCAATCCCTAGAGCTGCTTTCTAATAATTAGAAGCTGGTGCATGAAAACCAGGCTGACCGTGTTTCACATAGCCCTGAAAGATAGAATTATAACTAATAGAGACCCTAAAGATTCCACAAGAAAATTGCTGGAATAGAATTCAGTAATGTTGCAGGGTGCAAGATCAACACACAAAAATCAGTTGGGTTCCTTTATATTAACAAGAAATACTCTGAGAAGGAAATTTAGAAAACAATACCACTTACAATAGCTCCCCAAACAATAAAATACCTAGGAATTAACCTAACCAGGAACATAAAAGATTTATACAATGAAAATTATAAAACATTACAAGAGACTGAAAGAGGCCTACATAAATGGAAGAACACTGGGTGCTCATGGATAGGAAGGATTAATATAGTGAAAATGTGAATACTACCTAAAATGATCTACAGATACAATGTAATCCCAACACAAATTCCAGCAACATTCTTTACTGAAATAGAAAAACCATTAACCAACTTTATAAGAAAAGGAAAGAAATCCCAAATGGCCAAAGCAATATTGAAGGAAAAGAATAAAGCAGGAGGCCTCCTTGATATCAAAACATATATATAGCCACTATAATCAAAACCAGCCTTGTATTGGTTCAATGATAAACACAAAGAGCAGTGGAATAGAATCACGAATCCAGAAATAAATCCATCCATTTATGGACAACTGATTTTCGACAAGGGGTTAAAGTCCCTCCAATGGGGGAGAAACAGTCTCTTTAACAAATGGTGCTGGCAAAATGATACTGACGTGCAGAAAAATGAAACAGGACCCACACCTCACACCACACACAGAAACTAACTGAAAATGGATCAAAGACCTAAATATTAAGCATACAGCTATGAAGTTCCTGGAAGAAAACATAAGGAGAAAACTATGGGGACCTAACCTTCTGTAAAAATAGGATGACAAACAAAGAACCCCTGAGGGAGCAGGAGAGCAGTGGGATGCAGACCCCAAATTCTCATAAAAAGACCAGACTTAATGGTCTGACTGAGACTGGAAGGACCCCGGTGGTCATGGCCCCCAGACCTTCTGTTGGCCCAGGACAGGAACCATTCCCGAAGCCAACATTTCAGACATGGATTGGAGTGGACAATGGGTTGGAGAGGAATGCTGGTGAGGAGTGAGCTTCTTGGATCAGGTGGACACTTGAGACTATGTTGGCGTTACCTGCCTGGAGGGGAGATGAGAGGGTGGAGGGGGTTAGAAGCTGGCGAAATGGACATGAAAAGAGTGGAGGGAGGGAGGGAGAGAGCAGGCTGTCTCATTAGGGGGAGAGTAATTGGGAGTATGTAGCAAGGTGTATATAAGTTTTTATGTGAGAGATTGACTTGATTTGTAAACTTTCACTTAAAGCACAATAAAAATTATTAAAAAAAATAGGATAACAAACATAGCAACAAATGCACGAAAAGCAGAAGATCAGTTAGATAAATGGGATCTCATAAAAATTAAAAACTTGTGTTTATCAAATACTTTTTCAAAAGAGTAAAAAGAGAACCTATAGACTGGGAAAAAACTTTGGAAATGTCATATCGGATAAGGGCCTAATTTCTAAAATTTATAGAAAACTGCAACAATGCAACAACAAAAAAGACAAACAACCCAATTATAAATTGGGCAAAGGACATGAACAGGAAGTTTACCAAAGAAGACATCCAAGCAGCCAACAAACATATGAAAAGACGCTCATGATTATTAGCTATTAACCGGTTGCCATCGAGTTGATTCCAACTCATAGTGACCCTACAGGATAGAGTAGAACTGTTTCCAAGGAGTGGCTGGTGGATTAAAACTGCTGACATTTTGCTTAGCAGCCGAGCTCTTAACCACTGTGCCACCAGGGCTCCCATTAACTGTTAGAGAGATGCAAATCAAAATTACAATGAAATACCACTTCACCCTGGCTACAATGGCACTGATTAAAAAAAAAAACAAAAAACAGATAATAGCAAATGTTGGTGAGGATGTGGAGAGATTGGAATCCTTATCCATTGCTGGTGGGACCATAAAACGGTACAACCACTATGGAAAATGGTATGGCACTTCTTTAAAAAACTAGAAATAGAACTACAACTACCCTAGGATCCAAAAATCCCACTCCTAGGTATATATGCTAGAGACCTAACAGAAGTGACACCAAAAGACATATGCACACCTATGTTCATTGCAACATCACTCGCAATAGTGGGAAAAAAAAAAAAAAAAGGTGAAACAACCTAAGTGCCCATCAACAGATGAATGGATAAGCAAAATGTGCTACATACATACAATGGAATACTATGCAAACAAAGAACAATGATGAGTCCATAAACAGACTATAACATGGATAGACCTGGAGGATATAATGCTAAGTGAAATAAGTCAATCACATGAGGTTAATATTGTATTATCCCCCTTTATAAGAAGACAAGAATAGATATATACATAAAAAGACCAGTGTGCATTAGTGGTTATGAAGGAATGGTGGTGGGGGGGCAGGGAGAATCATGCTCTAGGTTATAGATACTTGCTATTTTTGGTGATGGGAAAAGTGGGGCCAAATGTTGGTGTAGCGAGCAAAGCCTGACCGAAGTAAATGATGTCTCTGAAAAGCACTCAAGGGAAAAGGATGTTTGTAGTAAAAAAAAAAATAAAATTACATATATAATTACACAACAACTTCAAAAAAGACCAGAAAAAGAATGTATGGTCACATATGTATGTGTACTGGCATAGAAATATGTAAGTGTATTAGCATAGAAGTATATGGGCAGGTACAGGTGTATACATATGTGTGCATAATAGAAGTATCTATATGTACATGTCAGTACAGCTATGTGTGTGAAGGCACATATATTAATAGAAAACACAACTACTGATACTCCTTAGACATAATCAAACACCTTGTGAGATTGGTTTTCTAGGTCTGAAGGCTTAGGATCTTAGTCTCATGGGACAACTCAGTCAATTGGCATAATATAGTTCACAAAGTTCACGTTCTGCATCCATGCTAGTGAACTGAATAGCATCTGAGGGTATTAAAAGCTTGCAAACGGCCATCTAAAATACAACTACTGGTCTCTCTACTCATCAGAAGCAAAAGACTAAGAAGGAAACAAAAGTCTCAGAGAAGAAACAAGTCTACAAGGCTAATAACCTACACAAGCCATAGCCTCATCTACCCTGAGACCAGGAGAACTAGATGGTGCCCAGCTACTACTACCATCTGTTCTGACCAGAATCACAACAAATGGTCCCGGCTAGAATGGGAGAAAAATGGGGAACAAAACTCAAATTCTTAAAAAAGGTCAGGCTAACTGGACCAACTGACAACAGAGGACTCCCTGAGACTACCTCCCCCAGGTACTCATTAAAAACTGAACCAAAACTATCCCCTGAGATCATCTTTTAGTGAAACAACAAAGTAGCACACAAAATAAAGAATATTATCCATAAGTACAGTGCTTTATTAAAAACTATCTGCATGAGACCAAAAGGTCAACATTTACTCTAAAGCAAAGGTGAGAAGACAAGGGGACAGGGAAATTAGAGTACTAGAAATGGAACTAGAACACAAAGAGCATGTTGACACAATGTGAAAAATGTAACTAATGTCATTGAACAATTTGTACAGAAGCTGTCAGATGGGAACCTAATTTACCATGTAAATTTTCACCAAAAAGCACACAAAAAAGTTATTTAAAAAAGAACTATAATAGAAATTACAAAGAAGTAGATTTTCGATGAATAAATATCTGTCTCAATATGAAGTGAGTTGCCTGAGGACGTTGAGGAGTTCAAGAAAATGGATAGCCTTTTGATAAGATGTTTTATAAGAAATTCAAAATGTCAGGTGGTGGGCCAGATTAGATTATTTTTAAGGTTTCTTCCAACTGAGATTCGGCAAATTTACTACGTTTCAGTGTGATATTTGGGGCTGCTATGCTTGATGGGAGAAATGAAATATGCAGGATTAACTTATCAGAGGATATGTCTGGCTATGCTACTTCCATTCTCATGAAAAAAAAAATGCTTTCAAATTTTAATATCACTTAAAAACTAATGTTGAGTATCCACTGATTATGAAGCCTTTTCACAATCTTCTGTCAACAAACAAGTTGTTTAAAACATGACTAAACTGTCACTGAATCATAATTCTTATCATTAATTGTTGCTGTGAGATGCCCCTGAGTCGCTTCTGACTCATCCCAACTCTACAGAACTGCACCATCCTCACAGTTTGAGCCCACTGTTGCAGCCACTGTGTCAATTCATCTCCTTGAGGGTCTTTGCTCTTTTTCACTGACCCTCTATTGTACCAAGCGTAATGTCCTTCTCTAGGGACTGGTCCCTCCTGGTAACATGTCCAAAGCACCCAAGATGAACTCTCGTCATCCTTGATTCTAAGAAGCATTCTGGCTGTACTTCTTCCCAGAAAGATTTGTTCCTTCTTTTGGCAGTCCACGGTATATTTAATATTCTTTACCGATACCATAATTCAAAGGCATCAATTCTTCTTTGGTCTTCCTTATTCATTGTTCAGCTTTCGCATGTATAAGAGGCAACTGAAAATACGAAGGTTTCGGTGAGGATCACCTTAGTTCTCAAAGCGACATCTTTGCTTTTTAACACTTTAAAGAGGTCTTTTGCAGCAGATTTGCCCAATGCAGTACAATGATTGATTTCTTGACTGCTGCTTCCACTGGCATTGATTATAGATCCAAGTAAAATGAAATCCTTGACCACGTCAATATTTTCTCCATTTATCATTATATTGCTTACTGTTCCAGCTGTGAAGATTTTTGTTTTATTTATGTTGAGGTGCACTCCATACTGAAGGTTGCAGTCTTTGATCTTCGTCAGTAAGTGCTTTAAATCCTCTTCACTTTCAGCAAGCAAGGCTGTGTCATCTGCACATCGCAGGTTGTTAATGGGTATTTCTCCAATCCTGATGCTGCGTTCTTCTTCATATAGTCCGGCTTCTCAGATTATTTGTTCAGCATGCAGACTGAATAAATATGGTGAAAGGATACAACCCTGATGAACATCTTTCCTAATCTTAAACCATGCAGTATCCCCTTGTTCTGTTCAAACGACTGCCTCTTGGTCTATGTACAGGTTCCCCATGAACACAATGAAGTGTTCCGGAATTCCCATTCTTTGTCATGTTATTCATAATTTGTTCTGTTCCACACAGTCAAATACCTTTATAGTCAATAAAACACATGTAAACATCTTTCTGGTATTCTCTGCTTTCAGCCAAGGTCCATCTGACATCAGCAATGATATCCCTGGTTCCACGTCCTCTTCTGAATCCAGCTTGAATTTCTAGCAGTTCCCTGTCAATATACTGCTGCAACTGTTTTTGAATTATCTTCAGCAAAATTTTATTTGTGTGTGATATTTATGATGTTATTCCATATTTTTATCTGCATTTGGTGGATCACCTTTCTCTGGAATGGGCACAAGTATGGGTCTCTTCCAGTTGGTTGGCCAGGCAGCTGCCTTCCAAACTTCTTGGCATAGACAAGTGAGTGCTTCCAGTATTGCATCTGTTTGTTGAAACATCTCAATTGGTATTTCATCAATTCCTAGAGCTTTGTTTTTCTCTAATATCAGTGCGGCTTGGACTTCTTCCTTCAATGATGTTGACCAATTCTTTTTGGTACAGTGACTCTGTGTATTCCTTCCATTTTCTTTTTATGCTTCTTGCATCATTCAATATTTTGCCCAGAGAATCCTTTAATATTGCAACTTGAGGCTTGAATTTTTTCTTCAGTTCTTTCAGCTTGAGAAATGCCAAGCATGTTCTTCCCTTTTGGTTTTCTAACTCCAAGTCTTTGCACGTTTCATTATAATACTTCACTCTTTTCTCTTCAAGCCACCCTTTCGTATCTTCTGTTCAGCTCTTTTATTTCTTCTATTCGCTTTAGCTACGCTACGTTCAAGAGCACGTTTCAGAGCCTCTTCTGATACCCGTTTTGGTCTTTTTTTTTTTTTCTTTTCTTTTTAATGACCTTTTGCTTTCTTCATTTATGATGCCCCAATGTCACCCCACAACTCGTCTGGTCTTCGGTCATTAGGATTCAATGCATCAAATCTATTCTTGTGATGGTCTCTAAATTCAAGTGGGATACACTCAAGGTCATACTTAGGCTCTCATGCACTTGTTTGAATTTTCTTCAGCTTCAACTTGAACTTACTTATGAGCAATTGATGGTGTGTTCTGCAGTCAGCCCCTGGCCTTGTTTTGACTGATGATATTGAGCTCTTCTATTGTCTCTTTCCATAGATGTAGTTGATTTGATTCCTGGGTATTCCATCTGGAGAAGCCCATGTATATAGCTGCCATTTATGTTGTTGAAAAAATGTATTTCCAGTGACTAGGTGCTGTTCTTGCAAAATTCTATTATGTGATCTCTGCTGTCATTTTATCACCAAGGTCATATTTTTCAACTACTGATCCTTCTTTGTTTCCTATTTTTATATTCTAATCACCAGTAATTATCAATGCATCCTGATTGCACATCTGATCAATTTCAGACTGCAGATGTTGGTAAAAATCTTTAATTTCTTCATCTTTGGCCTTAGTGGTTGGTGTGTAAATTTGAATAGTAACTGGTCTTCCTTGTAGGCATATGGATCTTATCCTATCACTGACAGCGCTGAACTTCAGGACAGATCTTGAAATGTTCTTTTTGATGATGAATGTGACATTGTTCCTCTTCAATTTGCCATTCCTGGCATAGTAGACCATATGACTGTCTGATTCAAAATGGTCAATACCAGTCCATTTCAGCTTACTAATGCCTAGGATATCTATCTCCAAGCATTCCATTTAGTTTTTGACAACTTGAAATCTTCTTAGATTCATACATTCTGTGTTCCAATTATTAATGGATGTTTACAGCTGTTTCTTCTCATTTTGAGTTGTGCCACATCAGCAAATGATGGTCCTCAAAGCTTTAATCCATCCATATCATTAAGGTCAACTCTACCTTGGGGAGGGCTTCCAGCCTAAGAGGCTCATCTTCTGGCACTGTATCAGACAATGTTCCTCTGCTTTTCATGAGGTTTTCACTGGCCAGTTGATTTAGAAGTAGATTGCCAGATTTTTCTTCCTAGTATGTCTTAGTCTGGAAGCTCCGCTGAAACTTGTCCACCATGGGTGACCGAGCTGGTATTTCAAATACCGGCTGCATAGCTTCCGGCATCAGAGCAACATTTAAGCCACTACAGTTCAACAAACTGACAGACAAGCGGTGGTTATCATTCATAGTACTAACAAAACCAAAAGAGCAGCGTCATTTGGGCCGTCTATTTGCCTGCACTATGCTAGAGTATTTATGTTCAGTATCTCCAATGTTCGTAAAAACTTGCATAGCAGCTTTCATTCTCATTTTACAGATGAGGAAATAGGCCCCAAAAGATTAAGTAGTTTGCCTGAAGTCACAAAACTGGCAAGTGAGGGAATAGGAATTTGAATCAAGGCCTGTCTCCTACATCAATGCTTTTTTCCATCACACCCTAGTACCTTAGAATGCTTAAGTGAAGTTTCAAGAAATAACAAAAAATGACTATTGCTTATTGTTTATCAAGTGCCAGGCAGTTTACTTGCATTATTTCTTAATATTCCTTTCTTCAGCTCACTTTCATATAATGTGTCACTTTAAAGAATGTCACAAGATTTGACATAAGAGTAAGCTCTAAGTATAGTCGCTGAATAGAATAAAAATCTTAACAATCCTCCCAAGTTGAAAAGTATTTGACAGTTTATAAGATGTTTTCACATCCATTAGCTCATGTAATCTTCTTAACAACCCTGTAAGTAGGCAGAATGGGATTATTATCCCCAATTTATAAATCAGGAAACTAAGGCTCAGAGTCACAAAGTTACTGAGTGGCAGAGTTGGCTCTCAAAAAACACAGGAGTTCTAACTTCTAGTCCAGTGTTTTACTACTTTGTTATTTTCTATCACTGTCAGTAGGCAATGGACAGAAATATGTAACTGGAAGAAAAGGCAAGAGGACACAAATAGATTGATAATAATAAAGCCGAATACACGAAGTTGCAGTTAACAAAATATATAAAATACTTGAACAAAAACTGATAAAAGCATCAAGATACCAATATTTATGTAACATGGAGAAGGAGTGTAAATGACATAAAAGGTTAAGACTGATGAGAAATATCATTAACATTAGTTTTATTCCTAAAATCCTAGTCATGAAGTATACTAACCAAGGATGAAACCAAATGCTGTATCATTCTGATTCTTGTTTACTTGATAATATTTTAATATTTCAGTTTTTCTTTAGTTATTAAATTTAGAAAATATTTCAGTTCAAATTATCTCATAAATAATTTCTTTTGGGAAAATTCCATCAAATTCTTATTTATGGACAATGCAGGTTTGTTTTAGCTTTGGCTGCAGTGGAATAACACGCTATTTCCATACTTTGGTTCAGCTCCTGTTTCTCCCTGTATCCTACGTAATTAGCACCCCCTTTCTTTGTGTTTGCTGGTCTGTGGTCTCTAGATAAGGAGGACTTGAAGTGACAGCTGAGAATAATTACATGGGCACATTAGGCAGACAAGAGCACAGGATTCATTCATTAGTTTATAAAACAGAAACACATAGAATTTTTTCTAGTTGATATAATCTAATCCCTGGTTTAGTAATTCCCTTATGTAACAGAAAACTCAAGAAAAATATCTTACCTAGCTCCAGGATGTCAGCAGCTTCTATTAAAGAAAAAAATTTTCAGCGTAAGTCATCATGACAAAATGACAGAAAGGTGAAATTCTGGGGTAAGAAGGAGGCTTGAGAGTTGGTCTAGTCCATTTCTCTCATTTTAAATGTTAGTGAGCTCAGTAGCTAACCAAAAGGATGGCAGTTTGAATCTACCAGCAGCTCCTTGGAAACCCCATAGGGCAGTTCTACTCTGTCACACAGGGTTGCTAGGAGTTGGAATTGACTTGACTGCAATGGGTTTGGTTTTTGGGTTTGGGTTTATTATTATTAGTTGTGGAAGTGTACCACCTAATTCTGCCTTACTCCCTAGCCTAAACTCTTAAACATTGCGGAAAAACAGAGAGACTAAGGAACTATGCCTAAAGCTGTGAAGCTAACTGGGGATTATCTATGAGAGCCAAAGTACGACCTGGAGTATATACAAAGTCCACGAGAGCCAAAGTACAACCTTGACTATATACCACCTGAATTTAAAGACCATCTCAAGAATAGATTTGACGCATTGAACACCAGTGATGGAAGACCAGAGGAGTTGGAATGACATCAAGGACATCATACAAGAAGAAAGTAAGAGGTCATTAAGAAGACAGGAGAGAAAGAAAAAACCTAAATGGATGTCATAAGAGACTCTGAAACTTACTCTTGAACATTGTGCAGCTAAAGCAAAAGGAAAAAAGATGAAGTAAAAGAGCTGAACGAAAGATTTCAAAGGGCAGCTCGAGAAGACAAAGTATTACGATGACAACTGCAAAGACCTGGAGAAAAAACAAAAAGTGAAGAACACACACAGCATGTCTCAAGCTGAAAGAACTGAAGAAAAAATTCAAGCCTTAAGTTGCAGCTTTGAAGTATTCTACAGGGAAAATATTAAATGATGCAGGAAGCATCAAAAGAAGATTGAAGGAATACACAGTCACTATACCAAAAAGAATTGGTCGATGTTCAACCATTTCAGGAGGTAACATATGATAAGGAATCTATGGTACTAAAGGAAAAGATCCAAGCTGTACTGAAGGCATTGGTGAAAAACAAGGCTCCAGGAATTGACTGAATACCAATTGAGATGTTTCAACAAATGTATGCAGCACTGGAAGTACTCATTCGTCTATGCCAAGAAATCTGGAAGACAGCTACCTGGCCAACCAACTGGAAGAGATCCATATTTATGCCTATTCCCAAGAAAGACGATCCAACCAAATGTGGAAATTATCAAACAATATCATTAATATCACATGCAAGCAAAATTTTGCTGAAGATCATTCAAAAGCAGTTGCAGCAGTATAAAAAATATATATATATATCTACAGGGAACTGCCAGAAATTTAAGCTGGATTTAGAAGAGGATATGGAACAAGGGATATCACTGCTGATGTCAGATGGATCCTGGTTAAAAGCAAAGAATACCAGAAAGATGTTTACCTGTGTTTTATTGACTATGCTAAGGCATTTGACTGTGTGGAGCATAACAAATTATGGATAACATTGCAGAGAATGGGAATTCCTGAACACTTAGCTATGCTCATGAGGAATCTGTACACAGATCAAGAGGCAGGCATTCGAACAGAACAAGGGGAAGCTGCATGCATGGTTTAAAATCTTGAAAGGTATGCATTGGGGCTGTATTATTTCACCAAACTTATTTAATCTCTATGCTGAGCAAATAATCCGAGAAGCTGGACTATAAGATGAAGAATGGAGCAACAAGATTGGAGGAAGACTCATTAACAACCTGCGATGTGCAGATGACACAACTTTGCCTACTGAAAGAGGACTCGAAGCACTTACTGATGAAGATCAAAGACCACAGCCTTCAGTGTGGATTACACCTAAACATAAAGAAAACAAAAATCCTCACAACTGGACCAGTAAGCAACATCATGATAAAAAGAGAAAAGACTGAGGTTTTCAAGGATATCATTTTATTTGAATCCAAAATCAACACCCATGGAAGCAGCAGTCAAGAAATCAAAAGATGCATTGCATTGGGCAAATCAGCTGCAAAAGACCTCTTTAAGTGTTGAAAAGCAAAGATGTCACCTTGAGGACTAAGATGCGCCTGACCCAAGCCATGGTGTTTTCAATCACCTCATATGCATGGGAAAGCTGGCAATGAATTAAGGAAGACTAAAGAAGAATTGATGTCTTTGAATTGTGGTGTTGGCAAAGAATATCGAATATACCATGGACTGCCAAAAGAAGCGAACAAATTTGTCTTGGAAGAAGTACAACCAGAATGTTCCTTAGAAGCAAGGATGGTGAGACTATTATCTCACATACTTTGGACATGTTATCAGGAGGGATAAGTCACTAGAAAAGGACATCATGCTTGGTAAAGTAGAGGGTCGCAAAAAACAGGAAGACCTTCAACAAGATTTACTGACACAGTGGCTGCAACAATGGGTTCAAGCATAGCAACAATTGTGAGGATGGTGCAGGACCAGGCAGTGTTTCTTTCTGTTGTGCACAGGGTCGCTATGAGTCGGAACCAACTTGACGGCCCCTAACAACAATAACAACAACATACTCAGAATCTAGGTTTCCTGATTTCCAACCCAAAACAAAACACATTGCTTTTGATAGACACCTCTGTAAAGAACAATATTTGCTTTTGCTTTAATCATCGAGTTATTTGTACAATTAAAACAACAAAAAAACCCAAACCCGTTGCTGGTGAGCTGATTCCGATTTAGACCTCTAAAACAAAGGTTTTATGGTAAAAGAATGCCAAATAAAAATTTTCCATGCTAAACAGTGTTTTTCTTACCTTGATATTGGGATGTAGACTCTGATAGGTGACCATATTTGTGTTTCCTAACATCATTCCAGTCTATTACTAAAGGAAGAAAGAAAGCAGTCATGTGGAAAGAAAACACAAGATTCAATACTTCTCCAATTTGGCAGTATGTAGCCACAGTTTTCAATAAAAGTAACTCACTTCTGGATTCTATTCTAAGGAAAGAATCCAAAATATAGGGAAAAAAGCTTTATTTAAAAATATGTATAACATTATTTATAATATTTAGCATTATTTATAATAACAGAAAAGGTGGGGTGGGAAATCACGTAAATGTTCAAAACAGAAGACTAGTTAAGATACTGCAATGTGATCGCTTGACAAAATATTTTACAGCTGTTAAACTTTTACAAAGCCTATGTAACAAAATGGGAAATGTTTAAGTAATAATGTTATCTGATAAAAAAAAATTTATTCATGGAATAATCACAACTATGTAAGAAAGTAAAAATAGAGAACATGGCCCCCCCCCCCCCCGCAAATTATTAGAAGACAGAAACACAGCAAACATAAATATAGATTGTCTTTGGGTGGTGGTACTGTATTTTTTTTCCCCTTTCCATTTTCCAATGTCTGTATTTTCAAATTTTCTATAAAGACAATACCTTACTTATATAATGGAAACACATTTTCCTTGTTTGAAAATTCAAGTTAGTCTACTGACTCTACCACTTTCTCACCATCAACCACCCCACCTGATTATGTCTTCACTTCTTTCTCAGCTCAGATTCCAAGGTCCCTCATTATAATCGCTCCTGGCAAACACTTTTAACTCCCTTTCACCTCTTTTTTTGGTTAAACTTGCACAGAAAAAAGTTGATCATAACTCTGGTTAAAGCCAATTATACACCTATCTCAAGCCCACCCCAGCACCTCAAAAGTGTTGAAGAAAAACAAATGCAAGCTACTGGTCTCACTTTTTAAACTCACAGTCATAATTCCCAAATACCCAGAAATCACACATTTCCCTAACATGTCTGCTTTTCTACTTCCCCAAAACAAACAAAAAAACAACTTTGTATCTTTTTCTCACCAGTCATAGTTTATATATATATAGATAGATATATTTTTCCCTCCCCAAGCTCACTCTTAGGGGTGATCTTAATTCAGGGTTCACTGAAAAAACAGAAATGAAAGGTTAGGAGCCCTTCTACATGTCACTCAATTCATTAAAGTAGGGATTTGTTCTTAAGTGGTGTATCTAAAACTCGTTAACCCACTGCTGTCGAGTCAATTTTTTTTATGTTGTTTTTTAAAATTTTCATTGTGCTTTAAGTGAAAGTTTACAAATCAAGTAAGTCTCTCACACAAAAACTTAGATACACCTTGCTACATACTCCCAATTGCTCTCCCCCTAATGAGACAGCCCGCTCCCTCCCTCCACTCTGTTTTTGTGTCCAATCCACCAGCTTCTAATCCCCCTTGCCTCTCATCTCCCCTCCAGATAGAGATGCCAATGTAGTCTCAAGTGTCTACTTGATCCAAGAAGCTCATTCTTCACCAGCATCTTTTTATATCCCATTGTCCAGTCCAATCCCTGTCTGAAGAGTTGGCTTTGGGAATGGTTCCTGACGTGGGCTAACAGAGAGTCTGGGGGCCATGACTTCCGGTGTCCTTCTAGTCTCAGTCAGACCATTAAGTCTGGTCTTCTTACGAGAATTTGGGGTCTGCATCCCACTGCTCTCCTGCTCCCTCAGGGGTTCTCTGTTGTGTTCCCTGTCAGGCGAGTCATCGGTTGTAGCCGGGCACCATCTAGTTCTTCTGGTCTCAGGCTGATGTAGTCTCTGGTTTATGTGGCCCTTTCTGTCTCTTGGACTTGTAATCACCTTGTGTCCTGGTGTTCTTCATTCTCCTTTGATCCAGGTGGGCTGAGACCAATTGATTCATCTTAGATGGCCACTTGCTAGCATTTAAGACCCCAGATGCCACTCACCAAAGTGGGATGCAGAATGTTTTCTTAATAGATTTTACTGTGCCGATTGACCTAGATGTCTGGCAAAACCATGGTCCCCAAACCCCCACCCCTGCTACACTGGCCTTCAAAGCATTCAATTTATTCAGGAAACTTCTTTGCTTTTGGTTTCGTTCAGCTGTGCTGACCTCCCCTGTATTGTGTGTTGTCTTTCTCGTCACCTAAAGTAGTTCTTATCTAATATCTGATTAGTGAATAGCCCTCTCCCACCTCCCTCCCCCATCTTGTATCCATCAAAGAATATTTTCTTCTCTGTTTAAACTATTTCTTGAGTTCTTATAATACCGGTCTTATACAATATTTTTCCTTTTGCAACCGACTAATTTCACTCAGCATAATGCCTTCCAGATTCCTCCATGTTGTGAAATGTTTCACTGATTCATCACTGTTCTTTATCGATGCACAGTATTCCTTTGTGTGAATATACCATAATTTATTTATCCATTCATCCATTGATGGGCACCTTGGTTGCTTTCATCTCTTTGTAATTGTAAACAGTGCTGCAATGAACATGGGTGTGCATATATCTGTTCGTGTAAAGGCTCTTATTTTTCTAGGATATAGTCCAAGGAGTGGGATTGCTGGATAATATGGTAGTTCTATCTCTAGCTTTTTAAGGAAGCGCCAAATCGATTTCCGAAGTGGTTGTGCCATTTTACATCCCCACCAGCAGTGTATAAGTGTTCCAATCTCTCCACAGCCTCTCCAACATTTATTGTTTTGTGTTTTTTGGATTAATGCCAGCCTTGCTGGAGTGAGATGAAATCTCATTGTAGTTTTGATTTGCGTTTCTCTAATGGCTAACGATCGTGAGCATTTCCTCATGTATCTGTTAGCTACCTGAACGTCCTCTTTAGTGAACTGTTTGTTCATATCTTTTGCCTATTTTTTAATTGGGTTATTTGTCTTTTTGTAGTTGAGTTTTTGCAGTATCATGTAGGTTTTAGAGATCAGGCGCTCATCAGAAATGTCATAGCTAAAAACTTTTTCCCAGTCTGTAAGTAATCTTTTTACTCTTTTGGTGAAGTCTTTGGATGAGCATAAAATAGGTGTTTGATTTTTAGGAGCTCCCAGTTATCTAGTTTTTCTTCTCCATTGTTAGTAATGTTTTGTACACGTCAAGTCAATTTTGACTTATAGCTACCCTATAGGACAGAGCAGAACTGCCCCATAGGGTTTCCAAGGAGCAGTTGGTGGATTCGAACTGCCGACCTTTTGGTTAGCAGCCAAACTCTTTACCACTGTACCACCAGGGCTCCATGGTATATCTAGTGCCTAGTATAGCAGCGAGTGTTCAGTTAATGTTTGGTGAATGAATGTATCACTCATTCTTCATTCTCTCTGCCTTCTCTCCCGTTACTGTGAATGAAGCGTCCTTATTGTTTTTTTTTTTTTATCAAAAGCCAACTCTCCATTTTTGCTCCAGATTCCACTGTTTCTCACTCTCTCAAGAACTTTGCAAGCACCCCTTTTTCTAATAGATCATTTGTACCACCATTCGTACTGCTCCATTACCTCCCACCAAAAAAATCCTCCAAACATACAATATTCACCCTCTCCCTCTCCCTGAAACCCTTTCCCACATATATCCATTCTGCTACATCTTTCGATTTCTCTGTTCTCCTTAATGAAAAACTTATTCAAAGGGTTGTGTATAGTCATTGTCTCCTCACTTCCTCCCCTCACTTTATCTCCTTGACTCATTCAAATACAATTTTTCTGTTCACTACTTCATTGATAAACGAAAAAAAAAAAATGAAACTCACTGCCGTCGAGTTGATTACCGACTCATAACGACCCTATAGGACAGAGAAAAACTGCCCCATAGAGTTTCCAAGGAGCGCCTGGTGGATTTGAACTGCTGACCTTTTGGTTAACAGCTGTAGCTCTTAACCACTACGCCACCAGGGTTTCCATATTACTCCCAAATTAATATTTCCATTATTGGCCTCTTCTTGGAATTCCACATTCACATATACAACTGCCTATGGGCCATTTCCACATGGTTATCAATCAGATATTTCAAACTTAACATGGCTGAAGCAGAATCCTTGATACCACCCCCTGCCAATCTATTTTTCTTCTAGTCTTCCCCAACCTAGTAAATGACACCTTGCATCACATAGTTCCTCAAGCAAAAAAATCCTCGAAATTATCCTTGATGCGCCCATTTCTTTTATACTCCCATCCAATCCCTCAGTAAATTCTGTTGGACCGTATCCCCAATCCAGCCGCTGCTCTTCATCTCGCTACTCACTCTCTAGTTCAAGTCACCGTTACTTCTCATGTGGACCATTACAACAGCCTCAGAACTTGTATTCCTGCTTCTACTCTTGCTTAACTCCAATCTATTTTCCACAAAGAAGTCAGATACAAAAGGGATAATGACATTTTCCTGCATAAGGACCTCCAATAGTGTCCCACTGAGTTAGGATGCCTTACAAAGTCATGCAGGATCTGGCTTCTGCCCTCATCTCTGATCTTGTCTGGTATGACTTTGCCTTATCCACTGTACTCCTGCCACCTGGTCAGTGTCACACTCCAACAAGTGTTTGTTTTTTCTCCTGGCTAGGTGTCTCCTGTCTTTCTAGTAACCTGCTATGTCTGTCCTCTAAATCATTAGTAAAGTAAAATTTATACTTTATTAAGTTTACTTAATTTAGCTAACTTTATTAATTTAATTTTTTAATCAAATAAAACTAGACACTAGGTCAGGCTTAAAATTTGCTGACAGACAAAAGATAGTAGGGGATGACAACTGAATTTATGCTTAAAAATTTCAATTATTTTTATAATTAGAAAACGTATTAAAAATTAAACATGCAATATATATTCCATTTATATACAAGTTTTAATATTGTAAAACTATATTGCTAAAGTAAAGATGGGCTACCAGTATACACAAAACTGATACAAGGAAGCCACGATAAGTAGAAATTAGGCTGCAAGATCATTATAAAACAATACTCAAAAGCAACCAATGCAATTTAGGAAAAAATACTTCAGTAAAGAGAAAGAGCAAAAGCCAGAATCAATGGCAATGCAAAAGGGTGGGCCTCATCCAATCAGTTGATGGCCTTAGGAGCAAAAACTGAGTTTTCTTTAGGGAGAAGGATTTTGCCTCGAGTACAAACAGATATCCTGCTGGAATTTCCAGCCTGCCTTCTGGCCTACCAATTTCAGACACAAGAACACTGGAGTTTTCAGCCTGTTGTCTGACCTACAAATTTTGGACTTGCCAGTCCCATAGTCATGTGAGCCAATTCCTTAAAATAAATCTCTCTCTCTCTGTGAGTGTGTGCATGTGTATAAACACACACGCATACACACTGTATATATTATTTATATGTATAAAATATATATAGGTTCTGTTTCTCTGGAAAACTCTAAGATAGCTGTTACAGAAATTTTGTTAGGTAGTTAAAAATCTAAACTTATAACCTCTTCTCTCAACTTGGAAAATTCATGCCAGTGACATAAATGACATTATGGCTATAAAGAAAAGAACAATTAATGGTCTAATTAGTAATAAGGAATTGTTTAAATTCAGTCCTTGCTTGGTCTTTTAAACCCTCTTACCTTCAGGATAGCATAAAAAAGATACTTACCACTAGGCTGCATAGTTGATGGACTAGAACTGGTCAAGGAGTTAAGAGGCTTGGGATTTATCCCTGGATCCACCAATACCTTGCTCTGACCTCAAGCAAGTTAGCTCCTCTGTATGTTAATGTCTCCATCTGTAAAATGGGGGCAAGTAGAACGCTTACTACCCTGTAAAGTACTGAGGCTGATTAAGAGTTAATAAACTGTGCTGCATTCTAAGGAAAGTAGAACACATTTAAATGCGTACTTTTGGATGTTAGAAGATTTCAGGGTTGGAAGGTACCTTGTAGCAAGCACCATAGGTTTAATTTTATCTAAGCCTCTATACTCCCAGAAATAAAGAATACACGTATTTGTTACACGTGGTCCTGTGCAAATAACGAATATAAATATAGTTTCTAACTAACTCGGTTAAGACAGAAAATCAAAAGAGAGTAAAAACCCAATAACATGGTCAGAGGATGAATGAGGTGGTAGCAATTTTTTTTTTTTTTTGGTATTGTGCTTTAAGTGAAAGCTTACAAATCAAGTCAGTTTCTCATACAAAAATTTATATACGCCTTGCTATGTACTCCTGGAAACCCTGGTGACGCAGCAGTTAAGAGTTCGGCTGCTAATCAAAAGGTCGGCAGTTCGAGTCCACCAGGTGCTCTTGGAAACCCTATGGGGCAGTTCTACTCTGTCCTATAGGGTCGCTATGAGTCGGAGCTGACTCAGCAGCAATGTATTTGTTTTTTTTTTTTTGCTTTATGTACTCCTAGTTGCTCTCCCTCTAATAAGACAGCACACTCCTTCTCTCCCCCCTATATTCCCCTGTGTCCATTCAGCCAGCCTCTGTCCCCCTCTGCCTTCTGATCTCCCCTCCAGACAGGAGCTGCCCACATAGTCTCGTGTCTACTTGAGCCAAGAAGCTCACCCCTTACCAGTATCATTTTCTATCTTATAGTCCAGTCCAATCCCTGTCTGAAGAGTTGGCTTTGGGAATGGTTCCTGTCTTGGGCTAACAGAAGGTCTGGGGGCCATGACTTCTGGGGTCCTTCTAGTCTCAGTCAGACCATTAAGTCTGGTCTTTTTATGAGAATTTGAGGTCTGCATCCCACTGCTCTCCTGCTTCATCAGGGATTCTCTGCTGTGTTCCCTGTCAGGGTAAGGTCGTAGCAATTTTTGACAGTAGCTTATGCAACACTGTTCAGCTTCCTAGTTAGTTCTCCTAAAGAACCTTTGTTCCTTCCTTTAACACAGTCTACTTGGTACAAACCCACTGGCTGCTCCCTGGGAGAAAGATGCGGCAGTTTAAGTCTGTAAAGATTACAGCCTTGGAAACTCTATGGGGCAGTTCTACTCTGTCCTATAGGGTCGCAATGAGTCAGAATCAAGTCCACAGCAACTGGTTTCGCTTGGGTTTACTTGGTTGTATAAGAGAGCAAAAACAAAACAAAAAATGTAGAATTGGAAGTTAAAATTTAGAGTTGAATCTCAACTCTATTTTTCCTTAAAATTACTGACTATAAGACCTTAGGTAAGTATCTTAAACACATTCAGCCTCAGTTTTCTTATCAGTAAAATGGGGGTGATTATCCTAGTGCTATTTGTCTCACTATGTTGTGAAGAACACAAGAAAAAAATGGCTTCAAAAGTGCATAAAAAAGATAACAGGGCTTGCTACAGAAAAAGTTACTGAATATTGCCTTTCTTACAGGGAAAACTCAGATTCTGGACATTACAAAAATACTTAAAAAAAGACCTTACAACCTCCTGACACCATCTAGCCCCTGATGATTCTGCTATTTAAAATTTGAGTAACTACCCTATAGAAGGAAACCCTGGTGGCATAGTGGTTAACATCTGCTAACGGAGGTCAGCAGTTCGAATCTACCAGGTGCTTCTTAGAAACTCTATGGGGCAATTCTAGTCTGTCCTATATAGGGTTGCTATGAGTCAGAATCAACTCGACAGCAACGGGTATAACAGGTACCCTATAGAATATCCAGTAGAATTCTAATTTGCCTCTTTTCCCTTTGGATTCCTTTGACTACTGACAGCTTTAAAAGTTATGGTAATGCAATCTTCTTGGGGAAAATACCTGTATTTATTCCAAAAGACAGTAACGTAATTAAGGGTCTGGAGTAAGAAGAGTAACCTCAACCCTCAAAGTGGATGTTCACAGCCTGAGACACAAAGAGAGTACTCTCTAGAACACCCTAGAAACTTTGTTGTTGCCAGGTGCCATCGAGTCGGTTCCAACACATAGCAACCCTATGTATAACAGAACGAGACACTGTCTGATCCTGCGTCATTGTCGTGATCACCGTTATGCTTGAGCTCACTGCTGCAGCCACTGTGTCAATCCATCTCCTTGAAGGTCTTCTTCTTTTTCACTGATCCTCTACTTTACCAAGCATGATGTTCTTTTCCAGGGACTGATCCCTCCTGATAACACGTGCAAAGAATGTGAGACAAAGTCTTGTCGTCCTTGCTTCTGAGGAGTAGTCTGGCTGTACTTCTTCCAAGACAAATTTGTTCGTTCTTTTGGCAGTCCATGGTATATTCAATATTATTCACCGACACCATAATTCAAAGACGTCAATTCTTCTTTGGTCTTCTTTATTCGTTGCCAGTTTCTCATGCATATGAGGAACTGAAAACACCACAGCTTGGGTCAGGTGAACCTTTGTCTTCAAGGTGACACCTTTACTTTTTAACACTTTAAAGAGGTCTTTTTGCAGCAGATTTGCCCAATGCAGTACATCTTTCGATTTCTTGACTGCTGCTTCCATAGGTATTGATTGTGGATCCAAGTAAAATGAAATCCTTCACAACTTCAATCTTTTCTCCATTTACCATGATGTTGCTCATTGGTCCAGTTGTGAAGATTTTTGTTTTCTTTATGTTGAGGTGTAATCCATACTGAAGGCTGTGGTCTTTGATCCTCATCAGTAAGTACTTCAAGTTCTCTTCACTTTCAGCAAAGAATGTTGTGTCATTTGCATAACACAGGTTGTTAATAAATCTTCCTCCAATCCTGATGCCCCGTTCTTCTTCATATAGCCCAGCTTCTCGGATTTGCTCAGCATACAGATTGAATAAGTATGGTGAAAGGATACAACCCTGACGCATACTTTTCCTGACTTTAAACCATGCAGTATCCCCTTTTTCTGTTAAAACAACTGCCTCTTGGTCTATGTACAGGTTCCTCATGAGCACAGTTAAGTGTTTTGGAATCCCTATTCTTCCCAATGGCATCCATAATTTGTTATGATCCACACAGTCGAATGCCTTTGCATAGTCAATAAAACACAGGTAAACATCTTTCTGGTATTCTCTGCTTTCAGCGAGGCTCCATCTGACATCAGCAATGATATATACCCCTGGTTCCACATCCTCTTCTGAAACCAGCTTGAATTTCTGGCAGTTCCCTGTAGATGTTCTGCTGCAACTGCTTTTGAATGATCTTCAGCAAAGTTTTACTTGTGTGTGATACTGTTTGATAATTTCCGCATTCAGTTGGATCACCTTTCTTTGAAATAGGCATAAATATGGATCTCTTTCAGTCGGTTGGCCAGGTACCTGTCTTCCAAATTTCTTGGCATAGAAGAATTGAGCACTTCCAGCCCTGCAGCTGCAGAACCATCTCAACTGGTAATTCCATCAATTCCTGGAGCTTTGTTTCTCGCCAAAGCCTTCAGTGCACCTTGGACCTCTTCCTTCAGAACCATCGGTTTCTGATCATATGCTACCCCTTGAAATGGTTGAACATCAACCAATTCTTTTTGGTATAGTGACTGTGTATTCCTTCTATCTTCTTTTGATAATTCCTGTATCATTTAATATTTTCCCCATAGAATCCTTCACTATTGTAACCCAGGCTTGAATTTTTTCTTCAGTTCTTTCAGCTTAAGAAATGCTGAGCATGTGCTCCCTTCTGGTTTTCTATCTCCAGGTCTTCACACATGTTATCATAATACTGTACTTTGTCTTCTAGAGCTGCCCTTTGAAATCTTCTGTTCGATTCTTTTACTTCATCGTTTCTTCCATTGCTTTAGCTACTGGATGTTCAAGAGCAAGTTTCAGAGTCTCTTTTGACACCAGCTTGGTCTTTTCTTTCCGTCTTTTTAATGACCTCTTGCTTTCTTCATGTATGATATCCTTGATGTCATTCCACAACTCAATTTGTCTTTCTTTGGTCATTAGTGTTCAACACATCAAGTCTATTCTTGAGATGGTCTCTAAATTCAGGTGGGATATACTCAAGGTCGTACTCTGGCTCTCATGGGCTTGTTCTAATTTTCCTCAGCTTCAACTCGAACTTGCATACGAGCAACTGATGGTCTGTTCTGCAGTCAGCCCCTGGTCTTGTTCTAAGTGATAATACTGAGTTTTTCTATCCTCTCTGTCCACAGATGTAGTCAATTTGATTCCTGTGCACTCTATCTGGTGAGGTCCATGTATACAGTTGCCGTTTATGTTGTTGTAAAAAGGTATTTGCAATGGAAGTCGTTGGTCTTGCAAAATTCTAACAGGCCATCTCCAGCATCATTTCTATCATTAAGGCCATATTTTCCAACTACCGATCTTTCTTCTTTGTTTCCAACTTTCAAATTCCCATCACCGGTAATTATCACTGCATCCTGACTGCGTGTTCAATTAACTTCAGAGTGCGGAAATTGGTAAAAGTTTTTAATTTCTTCATCTTTGTCATTAATGGTTGGTATATCTATTTGAATAACAGTTGTATTAACTGGTCTTCCTTGTAGGCGTATGGATATTATCCTATCACTGACAGAGTTGTTCTTAGGATAGATCTTGAAATGGTCTTTTTGATGATGATTCCAAGGCCATTCCTCTTTAAGCTGTCATTCCCAGCACAGTAGACCATATGATCGCCCAATTCACAGTGGCCAATATCAGTCCATTTCAGCTCACTAATGCCTAGGATATCAAGGTTTATGCATTCCACTTCATTTTTGACCATTTCTAATTTTCCTAGATTCATACTTCATACATTCCCGTTCTGATTATTAATGGCTGTTTGCAGCTGTTTCTTCTCATTTTGAGTAGTACCACATCAGCAAATGAAGGTCCTGAAAGCTCTTCCCCATCCACGTTATTAAGGTCAACTCTATTTTGAAGAGGTAGCTCTTCCTCAGTCGTATTTTGAGTGCCTTCCAACCTGAGGAGTTCATCTTCCAGCACTATATCAGACAATGTTCTGCTGTTATTCATAAGGTTTTTACTGGTTAGTTTTTTTTCAGAAGTTGATCATCAGGTCTTTCTTCCTAGTCTTTCTTAGCCTGGAAGCTCCACTGAAACTTGTCCACCCCGTACGACCTGCTAGTATTGACATACTGATGCCATTGCTTCCAGCATCACAGTAACATTCAAGGCACAAACTGACAGTTAATGTTATTATCATTATTATTATAACAAAAGCCAGATGCCATTGAGTCAATTCCAACTCATGGTGAGCCCATGTGTATTAAAATAGAACTGCATTCCATGGGGCTTTCAATGGCTTTGATCTTTCAGGAGCAGATCACCAGGACTTTCTTTTGAAGTACCTTTGGGTATGTTCAAACTGCCAGCTTTTTGGTTAATACCTAAGCACTTAACCATTTATGCCATCTGGGGACTCCATCAAGTAGTTATTGTTAGTTGCCGTAAGTGAGTCCGATTCATGGTGATTTCAAGTGTCACAGAGTAGAACTGCTCCATAGGGTTTTCTTGGATGTAATCTTAACTGAAGCAGATCACCAGGCCTTTTCTTCAGTGGTACTGGTGGGTGAGTTTGAACCACCAACCTTTAGGTTAGCAGTCGAGTGCAAACTGTTTTCGTCCCCTACGGACCTTCCCATTATTATAATAGCTATCACTACATGTTTGCTATATGCCAGATATTATGCTGAGTATTTCTTTTAATTCATTTTTTATTGTGCTTTAGGTGAAAGTTTACAGCTCAAGCTAATTTCTTATTCAAAAATGCATACACACATTGCTCTGTGACATTGTTGCAATTCCTTCAATGCGGCAGCACATTCCCCCTTTCCAACCTGGGTACCCTATGTCCATTCATCCAGTTCCTGTCCCCTCCTGCCTTCTTGTTTTGCTCCTGGACAGGAGTTGCCCATTGGATCTCATATATTTGACTGAACTAAGAAGCACGTTCCTCACTTGTGTTGTTTTTGTTTTATAGGCCTGTCTAATCTTTGTCTGAAAAGCAGACTTAGGGAATGGTTTCAGATCTGAGTTAGCAGAGGGTCCAGGGCTACAGTTGCAGGGGGTTCCTCTAGTCTTTGTCAGACCAGTAAATCTGGTCTTTTTTTGTGAATCTGAGTTCTGTTCTACACTCTCTCCCACTCTGTCTGAGACTCTGTTGTGAACCCCGTCAGAGCAGTAGCTGGGTACCATCTAGTTCTTCTGGTCTCAAGCTGGTAGAGTCTCTGGTTCATGTGGTCCATTAGTCCTTTGGCCTAATATTTTCCTTGTGGTTTTGGTTTTTTCATTCTCCTTTGCCCTGGATGGGATGGGACCAATAGATGTATCTTAGATGGCTGCTCGCAAGGTTTTAAGACCCCAGAGAGTACTCACCAAAGAAGGATGTAGAACATTTTCTTTATGAATTATGTTAGGCTAATTCACCTAGATGTCCCCCCAGACTATGGTCCCCAGGACACTGCCCCAGCTACTCGGTCTCTCAATATGCTGAGTACTTTAATGACATCATCTTTTTGAACCCTTACCACCTTAATATGATATTATTACCCCTTTTTATGAATGAGAAAATTATGTCCAGAGATGTTTAGTATCTTTCTCAAAGGTCAGAGTCAGTAGGAAAGCAAGAATTTGAAGCCAAACTATGCTCTTAATTATACTGCCTCCCCTGCCAGAAACAAAACAAAATCAACAACAATAACAATCAACCTCATAAAAATGAAGAAACCTTACAAATGCATCTAACATGAAATAGCCCAGCTTGGGGAGAACTATGGAAATCCTGGTGTAGTGGCTAAGTGCTACAGCTGCTAACCAAAAGGTCGGCAGTTCAAATGCACCAGGCGCTCCCTGGAAACCCTATGGGACAGTCCTACTCTGTCCTTTAGGGTCACTATGAGTTGGAATCGACTCGACGCAATGGGCTTTTTTTTTTTTTTTTGGTTTGGGGAGAACTATAACCATATGTGAATGCTGATATTCTACCCATTTTACTATGGTAAAAAATGAAGCACTGATATTCATTAGCTTGATCTTGACACTGAATAAAATTAGGGATAGTCTGAGATTTAATGATGTGAAACTAGATTAAATTTAGAACATAATCTACTACAAACTATCAGTCCATAGGTATCATACTTTAAATATTCATAGACAAAAATGCAAAAGAAATAACATAGGCTTGCTGGCATACACGAATGTGACTGTGAGAAAGAGAGAAGGAAAAGAAAGAACTGGAGTGGGAAAACGAAGGAGGAAGGGAGGGAGGAGGGATGTGTCCCCAGAAAAGGAAACTAGGGAATACGAAAAAAAAGCATTAAGTGCCTATCTGAAAACCCATTAAAAAAAAGGGAAGAATTCTTTCGGTGTTAGATACAAGTTGTGATTTTAATAAACCATAATCCTATGTCAGAGGTTGATCAAAACAGAAAGGCTGGGAGCAGAACTCCTGCCCACACTGAGGTCATGGAGAACAAGCTACAAGAGAGGCAGGAGATAGATTGGGGACTGGTCCGGTATGTTCCACTGATAAGCCACTCTCTTGAATTAGTAAGTATTCCTAGTGCCTCTCTGCGGATTCTCTGCCTCCAGCTCTCCTTCTTTTTCTTCATTTAAAGAAGCATGATGAGATGGTAATACTCCTTGGGGATAATTTGCCAGAAAAGGGGGAGGGGAAACGAGCTAAGCAATCCTTTTTTCAAAGAGAGCAATAAATCCTGTCTTGTGCATGTAGCAGATGTGAACAAAGAAGATGGAGCAGATCTCTCCATGGCAATTTCCCTCCCCCTACTCCCTCTGTAGCAATTATATGCATCTGCCTGTGCATACAGAGAGAAGAACCCCAGAGAAAATCAGTATTTTCTTTAACAAGCAAGGCAGCTAGCAATGAAATGGCTAATGAAAATATGGAAAGGTTACGACTCCCTTTGTCTTAAACTTGTGGTTCTAATAGAATTCAACTATATATACCATTGTGGAAACCCTGGTGGCATAGTGGTTAAGTGGTACGGCTGCTAACCAAGAGGTCAGCAGTTCGAATCCGCCAGGCGCTCCTCGGAAACCCTACCGGGCAGTTCTACTCTGTCCTACAGGGTCGCTATGAGTCAGAATTGACTCGACGGCAGTTGGTTTGGTTTTTTTGGTTATATATAGCATTTACAGATATATAAAGAGGCGTGACCCAGGGCACAGAGGCTGATGCTTTTTAGAATGCCTCTGGCTCATGCTTCTTGAACAGGGGAAAAGTTTGGTGGTACCAATGGTGTCCCATCATGCTTCCTGGCAGATAATACATGGGCTCTGATGTCATGGAATAAGTAACCTAGGGGGAGTAAGAAGTTTTGGACTACATCATCGTCATCATCATCCTGGTAAGTATCTGGAATGAAGGAGATAACAATCTTTTATGCTCTACTCTCTGCCAGTCAGTACACATTGGATGTGGAATTTTATGTTCAAATTTAGGTCTTATACCCTGAATGTGACATAGACAAACAATCTCATTTAAAGGAAAACAAGGATAGGGAAGGTTTAAAAAACTGAGAAGGTATAATCAGGAGATGAAAAGATTGCAGAGGAAACATGAGTACATCTGCATATATCTGGAGGGAGCTCATATGGACGAGAGGTGAGATTTGTTCTATTTGCCCTATACGACCCCAAGGGAAAGAACCAGGACTCGCGTGTGGAAGCTACAGCCAGGCAGGCTACAACTCGTTACTAGAAATTTTCTAATGGTCAGAAGCACCCAAAGGTGGGATGAGCTCTCTGGGAAGTTACAAATTTGCTATTGTTGGGGGTGTAAAAGCAGAGGTAAAATAACCTCTTAATGGAGATATTAAATCATCAGGAGGAAGAGGGAGGTGACTAGGTGACCCTTAAAAGCCTTTCCAAACCTGAGATCCTACATTTTCATGCGATATAAACTTCCGGGTTTCTTATTACAACACTGTGCATGGTTAGCACGTTTATCTACAATACCAACTTCCTCTCTGAAGGCTTACAGAGATGTGATATGGGAAGAGAAGAAGTAACAACAAAATTGTCTTCCTTACCTTTTGCTTCTTCATCTACCACTTACTGACACTGTGGTAGGCATTTTACATATTTTAACCTTTCAGAGTCAAGTTCTAGCTAGATTACTTTGTGACTACGTTCTAGTTAATATCACCTTTGGTTTTCACTTTTCTCATTTGTAAAATGAAGGGGCTGAACTTGCTTCATGATCTATAAGGTCCCTTTAAGCCCTATCATTGGTCCCTGGGTGGTACAAATGGTTTGAATTACAGGTTGGTAGTTCAAACCCAGTCAGTGGCACTGTGGAAGAAAGGCCTAGAGATCTGCTTCCATAAAGATTACAGCTAAGAAAACCCCATGGAGCAGTACTACTCTGTAACACATGGGGTTGCCAGGAGTTGGAATCGACTCAACAGTAATGGGTAAGCTCTACTATATTGTGAGTCTATGGGGTAATAGCAGCAGGGCCCAGCTCAATTATTTCCTCCCTATTCACTACGAGGAAAACCTGGTGGCATAGTGGTTAAGTGCTACGGCTGTGAACCAAAGGGTCGGCAGTTCAAATCCACCAGGTGCTCCTTGGAAACTCTATGGGGCAGTTCTACTCTGTCCTATAGGGTCCCTGTGAGCTGGAATCAACTTGACGGCACCGGGTTTGGTTTGGTTTTGGTATCCACTACAACTAACCTGGCAGTTACTACTTTCCGCTGAAATTCCTTTCTTCTTTGAAGTAACGAGCAATGTGTATCTGATTTATTTTACTCAGTAAATACAGTCCTGAAAAGTTAAGTGTCAATGGGAATTTTTTGTTAAAAAAATGAAGTATATTTTGAGCACACCAAGATAGCTCGCTAGTTAAAAGAAATCTTTATAAAAATAAGTCAATGTTCACTACAAAGTGATCTGTTCTATAAATTCAAATTTCATATGTTGGATTTTCTCTTATATCACTTTGTCCTCCACTGAAGTCAGCTATGTCAAAGTCATCCTGGAGCCCTCCTTTGTGCTTGATAATCAGTCTGTTGGTAGAAATACAGAACTAGTGGGTTTGGAAAGAATGTTAAAAGTCACAGTGTTCAGTGCCTCCTCCTCCCCCTGTCTCCAATCTTACCAACCCTAGTCAATGTTTGAATCTTCCACCAAGTCCCTGCTTGTACTTCCAGTGGTGAAGATCCCACACCTTCCCAGGAAGTCCCTTACATCTTCGGCAGTGGATCTTAGCCTTAGGAAAGATTGGTTCTCAATCTTTTTTCTATCTCAATAATCCTGAGGGAATCCCAGCACATTTCCCATCAGTAACAACAGTTTTACATACAACCAAAGTTCAACAGAGGGAGTAATAGCAGAGAGACAGGATGGTGACAGCAGGAAAACTTTCACTTCTAACTAGATACCCTGCCCTCCAACATTACTCTTTTATGGTCTATTCATTTTCTGTTTACCATGTTGGGATAGAACGCTTCCCAATTATTCAGACTAAGTACCTCACTACAAGCTTAAGGCTGTTTTTAACAAAATATACCCAGATTTCCTTTCTTCTATTATGAAGACTCTGCAGCCACATTGCCTGGGTTCAGATCTGGTTCCATCAAGTACCAGTTGTATAATCTTGGCCAGGTAACTTAACCCCCTATTCCTCAGCCTCCTCATCTGCAAAATAAATAACAGCAGCTATCTCATAAGATGTTGCGAGGATTAAATAAGATATACATAGAAAAAAGAAAACATTAATAGCAGACAATCAATGTCAATTTGTATTGTTGCTATTTCCCCCTCCTTCTTAGCAAATTATCTCATTATAGGCCAGAGTGTTCACTTGACAATTTCTTTCCATTTCTATGTTCCCTTCTTCCTGATCCAAAGTATTCTTAACATTTAATCTCCTTAACATAGTTCTCTCTGACAAAATGAATTACAGTGGAACTTTCTCACCTAGCATATCTACTACTATGGCCTGTTTTATTGCATTATGACTGTCTTAGTCATCTAGTGTTGCTATAACAGAAATACTACAAGTGGATGGTTGCAATAAACAGAAGTTTATTTTCTCACAGTCTAGTAGGCTAGAAGTTCAAATTCAGGGTCTCAGCTCCAGAGGAAGGCTTTCTTTCTCTGTCAGCTCTGGGGAAAGATCCTTGTTGTCAGTCTTCCCCAAGGACATTCTCAGTGCAGGGACCCCGAGTCCAAAGGAAGCACTATTCTCCTGGCTCTTGTTTCTTGGTGGTATGAGGTCCCCCATCTCTCGGCCTGCTTCTCTCTTTTACATCTCAAAAGAGATTGACTTAAAATACAATCTAATCTTGTAGATTGAGTCCTGCCTCATTGACATAACTGCTTCTAATCCTGCCTCATTAAGATCACAGAGGTAGGATTTACAACACACAGGAAAATCATATCAGATGACAAAATGGTGGAAAATTACACAATACTGGGAATCGTGGCCTAGCAAAGTTGACACATATTTTGGGGGGACACAATTCAATCCATAACAGTGATAATGCTTTACCAGTTTGTGTTCCTCTTCTTTTCATTTGTTTATTCAAAACCCATCTCCTACAGCAGGGGATGGTAAACT
Organism: Elephas maximus indicus; assembly: GCF_024166365.1. Taxonomy (NCBI): domain Eukaryota; kingdom Metazoa; phylum Chordata; class Mammalia; order Proboscidea; family Elephantidae; genus Elephas; species Elephas maximus. Next base: position 82,892,844 of record NC_064821.1, read on the forward strand.
TTTTCTATATAAAAAACAAAAAAACCAAACCCGTTGCCATCGAGTTGATTCCGACTCACAGTGAGCCTATAGGACAGAGTAGGACTGCCTCATAGAGTTTCCAAGAAGTACCTGGTGGATTCGAACTGCTGACCTTTTGGTTAGCGGCCATAGCTCTTAACCACTATGCCACCAGGGTTCCCTTTTCTACAAAGGGCCTATATTTTTGGTTTTACAGGACATATGGTCTCTGCTGCAACTGCTCAAATCTGTCATTGCATCTTGAAAGGAGCCATAGATAACACATAACCAAATAAGTGTGGCTATGTTCCAATAAAACTTTATTTATACATGCAGGCAGTGAACACGATTTAGCCTGAGGGTCATAGTTTGCCTACCCCTGACCTAGATGAACCCTTCCCTAAATAACTCCACTTGGCTTTGATCATTTCACTATTCTACCTTAAGTATGTATTATAAGCATTTACATTACAAGTTTTTACGTATTTTGAATGTCAGTCTCCCATTTAGATTAGTGTAAATCTTCCATTTAGATTAGATATAAGATCTGGCCCCTTTAAGGAAAGGGTTGGAGCTGTTATTCTCATCATTAAACAAAATGTTTCCAGGCCTAGTAGTGATATGCCAGGCAGCAGGGTGGGTGTTAAGGACACAAAGACAAGTAAATCCTAGCACATGCTCACAAAGAACTCATAAGAGGTAACAATTTGTACATGTAATCATAATATAATGTAATTTTTGCTATAATAGAAATTTGCTATATAAAGTGCTCTGGAAAAACAGGAGGGAATGAATAACTTTGCCTGGGGAGTTCAGGAAAGCTTCACAGAGGAGATGAAGCTGAGCTAGGATTATCAGAAGAAAGATGAAAAGGCACTCTAGGCAAGGTGAATATAACACAAAAATACGAAGACATAAAAATGGACTTGTTTGGACAACAGCCAGCAGCTGGAAAGGGGTAGAGTAAGCTGCAGAGATGAATGACAAGAATTGGGTGAGATGAGGCTAGAAAAGTAGGTAGGAAACAACTTGTGAAGGGCCTGGTTTGTTATACCACGACAATGAAATACAACATATCAGGGATTCTGATATCACCACCAATCGCTATATTTAGATATTCAATGTCAAAGTCAGATTTATTAATGATATTTTACATCCATAAAGGGCTTTTAACTTTTAAATAGACTTTTACGTACATTCTTTCCAGTGTTTATACAACTTACATATTTACTAAATTCTGATATTGATGATGAACTAGTGATGTAATAAGAAGGAGCAAATTTAGAGGCAAAAGATATGGGATTAAATCTTGCACTTAATAGTTATAAGACTTTGAATAAGTCTCTCAACCCCTCATTGTTTCCATAAAACAGGAATAGCAACAGGCCTACTTTATAAGGTTATTGTAAAGACTATATGAGATAATTATGCAAAGAGTACTTTGCTAACTATAAAGAGCTATATAATGACACCTAGATTTGTTAATATAATATATTATGAGTCGACGGTACTAGGTTAGATTTGTTAAAATCGCAGGATAAATTAGACAGGAAGGGTGAGATTCTTATACTCACTCTAATCATTTTTTGTAATACACACATTCATACACAGCCTAATACAGGGTAACTCTCTCTTTCTACTAAGTATAAAATACAGGTTCTAACCTTTTTGAGGATCTGATTTTTGCACGATACCATCAGCTATACCAAATAGGACATTGTTCCTCCTTAGCAAGATGGAGAAATCTAGAAGCAAAGGACAGAAAAAAATTAGAAATGCAAACTGCTGTAGATCAAAGGAGACATGCAGTGAAATTAGGTTTTTATCAGAGGAAACCAGCAGGCTAGTCACACAAACAAGGCTTCCCAAGGGCAGCAATTTGGTTGTTTTCAATTTCCAAGATCTTGCCTCAAGTTTTGTGGGTTCAGAACCCTGATTCTGTTAAACATGGAAAAGATTCTTAGAGGGCAGATATATAGTTCCTAAAACCCTGACGTATAAACTAGAATGTTAATTTATTAATTCACTGTGAGAAATATAACTGCCAGGTGAACTAAAATATTCATCGGTACACAACCAGGGCCATTTAACTCTAAAGGCTCACCTATATGGAAATTCAAATAAGAACCAGATTTCTTGGGCGGTGTGGAGCCAGAGGAAGGGGAGTTATCTGTCTGTATCAGAGGTTGGTAAACTTTTTCTTGCAAAGGCCAGATAAATGTTTTAGACTTTTCAGGTCAAATGGTCTCTGTCTCAACTCCTCAACTTTGCAGTTGCTGTAAGAAAGCAGCCACAGACAATACAGAAACAAATGGGTGTGGCTGTGTTCCAACAAAACTTTAATTTCAAAAACAGGCAACAGGTCAGATCAGGCTCACGGGCCATAGTTTGCCAATGCCTAATCTTAATGCATCAGGGTTTGATAGCCCCATAAGACCATGTCACAAGAGAACACAAAAAGCATTACAGGGACATTCAAGAAATTAAGTCCTTTACTTATAGCATTCCCTTTCCTGAGTGGTCCTGGATGTAACCTGCAATCAATTTTCTTTATAACCTCCCTTTTAGCGTATTTATCTACTGATAAACATTTTATTTTATTTTTTTGGATAATGTTACTATCTATAACCCTTTACCATCAAGTCAATTTCAACTCATAGCAATCCTATAGGACAGAGTACAACTGTCCCATAGGGTTTCCAAGGAGCGTATGGTGGATTCAAACTGCTGACCTTTTGGTTAGCAGCCGAGCTCTTAACCATTGTGGCGCCAGGGCAAGTGACTAAATGTCACTAACCCTTGTCATATAACTGATCACTGATGAACTCAGTCAGTTCTCTGTGTCTTGGCTCTGTCTGCAACCATATGATCACCACCACAGCTCTCTGCGGTTTAGGAGGTCTTGTAGTGCTTCTATCAGAAGCCTCCTCTCAAAGGCCAATGTCCAAAAAACCAAAAGCAAATGTAGACGAATCATTTTCTGCCTACCTCAAAACCCAGAAGCCTCTCTCCTGCAGGATTCCACCCTCCCTGAGGGCTGACACTGTCACATGCTTATGTGATATCCCCACACTGCCTAGGAGTACCTAGCAGAAGAAGCAACTTTCTCAATTTTTTAAAATTGACTTTTCAACAATTCTGAGTTTTTTATAAGATCCAGATTTCTAAGTACACAAGTCTACTTTTACACTTGTGGCATAACAACAATAAGGTAAAAACAATAAGCATGGTTCTCTTTCAGTGATAGGAACCCAAGCAAAAAATGTAAGGTGCTATGGGATGTAACAGTGACCATTTCAACCCTGGTACATTACAAATGGCTTGTATTTAAAGTGCAAGAAAGAAAAGATTAAGCCCAATATCCTACCATGAAAAAAGTAAATAATGAAGTTGATCTGACATCAGACAAAATTATGTTACCCAAATCAGAAAAATCTCTATTTACAAAGTGAAACATCACTGAATCATGCAAAGATTGGAGAATAGCGTTGTCAAAATTCATATTCCTGATTTAATCCTAGATTGTAGTAACCAGACATTCAATTTCACCTGGTCTGACCGACCTAAACATCTTCAACTACACATCCATACATACTTATTAAACATGGCCTTAGTATAAAACTGGAATTAGGAGACAAAGAGTCATTACAAAACAAAGAAACTTAAAAGTTATAAGCAAAAGAGGGTAGGACCATTTTGTTAAAACAAACTTTCATCTTGTTAACTTACAGAACCATGGCAGGAAAAGGGAACCAACTGCATGCTAGGTTGTGTGCTAGGCACTTTACAAACAACTTTTTATTAAAGTAAATAACATACCAAAAAGTACACAAGCCAGAAGAATAAAGCTCAGTGAACTTTACCAGTGTATAACCAGTCTCCAAACCCAGAAACAGATCATTACTAGTACCCAACCAGGACCTTCTGTGTTCCCTCCCGGTCACTTTTCTACCTAAGAGGAACCATTGTCTTGGCTTTTAACATCACAGATTAGTTTTGTTCTGAACTTTATATAACTGAAATTATACGTAGTACCCTTTTATATCCACTCCCTTCCACTCAACATTGTGAGATTCATCCATGGTATTTCTGTTAGGCAGTTTTATCTCTGTTACTTAAAGTATCCAACAATTCTGGCATTATTCTGGCATTATTGTTTCCATTTAGATTTTTTTTTTTTAAATCTGAGGTTCTTAAATTAAAGAGGTTAATTAAAGGATCCAAGGTCTCACAGCTACGAAATGAACAGGCTAAAATTAAAGGTTGTTTGATTCCGAAGTTCACGCTCTCTTTGGCTCCATTATGCCTGCCTTAAAAAAAAACAACTCAAATCCATTGCCATCGAGTCAATTCCAACTCATAGTGACCCTACAGGACAGAGAACTGCCCCATAGGGTTTCCGAGGAGTGGCTGGTGGATCCAAACTGCCAACCTTTTGGTTAGCAGCCAAACACTTAACCAATAGTTTAAAAACTAGACCATCCTTTCCCTACTTTAGCTATCACTGGCCATATATACATGTGTAGAAGCTTGGCAAATAGTTAAGTGGTATACAAATGTAAGAAATTATTATTTGAGCAAGGAAGGAGTTACCTAGGGCAGCAGCTTTCAAACTTAACATGACCGACAGACTTAAATACAGGCATTTTTACAATAATATGCGTTCCTGGAAATTTCACATTCTGTCAAAATTATGCACTAAAAAAAGAACTTGTAGGAAAAAACAGAGTTAAGAATAAACTACTAAAAACCTATGGAATTCAACATATCAAGGACTATGGTATCACCCCAAAGAATGTATGTTAGACATTCAATGTCAAGGTCTGATTCATTAATGATATTTTACATCCATAAAGGGCTTTTAACTTTTTTCAGACTTTTACATAGATTATTTCTAATGTTTTTTACAACTTGTACACGTATATGTTCACTGAATTCTCATACTGATGATGGACTTGAGCTTGATAAACTCCTTTGCGCACACACACACACACACACACACACACACACAGAGACAGAGATGGAACAAGGATTTGGTCATCAAGAAAAGGTCAAATTATAAACCAAAAGCAAAGAAGTTTCCTGAATAAACTGAGTGCTTCGAAGGCCAGCGTAGCAGGGGCAGGGGTTTGGGGACCATGGTTTCAGGGGACATCTAAGTCAACTGGCATAATAAAATCTATTAAGAATACATTCTGCATCCCACTTTGAAGAGTGGTATCTGGGGTCTTAAACGCTAGCAAGCAGCCATCTAAGATGCATCAATTGGTCTCAACCCACCTGGATCAAAGGAGAATGAAGAACACCAAGGACACAAGGTAATTACGAGCCCAAGAGACAGAAAGGGCCACATGAACCAGCGACTACATCATCCCGAGACCAGAAGAGCTAAATGGTGCCCAGCTACAACCAATGACTGCCCTGACAGGGAACACAACAGAAAACCCGAGGGAGCAGGAGAGCAGTGGGATGCAGACCCCAAATTCTCATAAGACCAGACTTAATGGTCTGACTGAGACTGGAAGGACCCTGGTGGTCATGGCCCCCAGACCTTCTGTTGGCCCAAGACAGGAACCATTCCCGAAGCCAACTCTTCAGACATGGATTGGACTGGACAATGGGTTGGAGAGGGATGCTGGTAAGGAGTGAGCTTCTTGGATCAGGTGGACACTTGAGACTATGTTGGCATCTCCTGCCTGGAGGGGAGATGAGAGGGTGGAGGGGGTTAGAAGCTGGCGAAAAGGACACGATAAGACAGAGTGGAGGGAGAGAGCAGGCTGTCTCATTAGGGGGAGAGTAATTGGGAGTGTGTAGCAAGGTGTATGTGGGTTTTTGTGTGAGAGACTGACTCGATTTGTAAACTTTCACTTAGAGCACAATAAAAATTATTTTAAAAAAAGGTCAAATTAGGCTTGACAAACTAAATAAAAAAAAGGAGTGCAATCCATTTTGCAATGATTTCCAACTAAAATGATAAAAAAAAATAAACTTTCAACGTGCAATGGAACAAACCTGTAGCTCTCCAGAACATTAAGCTTCTAAAAAAAAAAAAAAAAAGCTTCTAGGAATGACTTATTTCTCCAGGGTTCCCTGGAGTGAAGAGGTGAATGCATGTCACCATCTGCAGACAGGAGCCACTTAATAAAAGCTTTTCATACTGACAAAATGAAAATCTGAGGTCAGACTCATATGGCTTTGGGGACCAATAAGAGACCATTAACCCATTTACCATTTATTATCAGTTCACACACTGCCCAAGCAGACCTTTTGAAAAATGTATATACTATAAGGTACCAGAGATCTCAAAATCAACTTTATCCTATTAGACTGTAACAGGATATAACTGTACATAGAAAACTACACCTCCTTAGACATAGAGCCTTGAAAGTAGATTAAGCCCTCAACTACTTGGGCTATTGAGACAGGTACAAAAAGTTATCTGGGAAACCCTGGTGGTGTAGTGGTTAAGAGCTATGGCTGCTAACCAAAAAGCTGGCAGATCAAATCCACCAGGTGCTCCTCGGAAACCACATGCGGCAGTTCTACCCTGTCCTATAAGGTCGCTATGAGTCGAAATCGACTCGACAGCAACGGGTTTGGTTTTTTGTTTGTTTGTTTTGGTTTGACATAGTAATATTTATAAGCTATTCTATAAATGTCCCCAGATTCTCAACTTCCTATCTTAAAAAATAGTGAGTTATGAATTCTAAGCATTATCCGTGGTATTGTGTAAATCCTACAGAATTACAAACGGGGCAACCATGGTTTCTCTATACCAAAAAAAGAACCAGATCTGGCCTGGTTTATCCTATGTCACTGAGTAGTCACTTCCTTAGGGCTTCAGTATCCTCACCTGAAAATCAGGAGGTTAGGACTAAGTGTTCTCTTGTACTGTCTTCCCAGGCAGGTCCCAGATTTATTACAAACTAGCTGCAAGCATCTGTTTGCTCATCATCTACAAGTGTCTGAAGTTACGGATTCCTAGAAAATTCTATTACTGAAATAGGAGAATTTATCAAACGATAAGAGTTGTCTTCCTGAGAGCAACTCATGTTATTGCCGGACACTCATTTCTGGTCGGGAAGCTTTGCATCTACGTCTTTTCTTGTGACAGTAAGGCCACAGAGACTACCAAGAAGTTTCTAACGAAATGTGTCTTATGTGAACCTGAAACAGCAAAGCAATCTCAGGAAAGGGCTCTCTTCTCTAGGAAAATGACTTGGTAAAGAAGATAAGTAACTTTTGAAATATCCTATTCACCTAAGGCATGTCAATGACTTAAAAAATAATAACTTGGGGGTGGGGCAGGAAGAATATATAACAAGCATTCCAAACAGCTTAGGCATAAGAGTGGTACCATTTCCTAACAGTCATTCATTATTTACTAGGAACCTTCTTCATGCTAACTCCTGAGATTAATGCCTCTTTAAGCAAGTCAGAAAACCTTTGTATATAATCACAGAACCATCAGGGACCAAGGACAAGAAGAAAAAAAATATATGCAGTTTCACCTCATAAACGGTTGCTCAGCTTTTTTAGTTTATTTATTTCAGAAATTCAGCTTCTAGAACACCAGATGCCTTCCTTAATTTCTGACCCAGCAATTCATCCCTAATTAAATCTACTTTAATTTCTCTTCACTTTAAATCTCTGTAGTTCACTGGACCAGGATTAGTGGTAGACTTTATCTCAAAGAATAACTCGATATGTTAGCACTAGTCTAGAGAACTCCAGAAGTTTATTTCATAAAAATCAGTGATACGTGTTTAACCTGTGCAGTGTTAGCACAGAGCGGTGATTAAAAATATTTTTTCAACTCTGACACATCTAAGGAATGTGGCTCCCAAAAGGCACTTATTTTCAGCAAGGAGGTAGGATCAATGTGACGGGAAGGGAGGCTCCAGTGGATGAGGGTGTTTTGGAATCTCCAGGGTTATGTACATAATTTGAAAAAGTACCTCCCCGGGCCATATACTTCTCTGAAGCATGGTCCTTCCCCTGATCTAGGGTCTGGGGCAGTGTTGTCCATGGAAATATAATTCAAGCTACATTATAATTTTAAGTTTTCTAATAGCCATGTTTAAAAAGGAAACAGGTGAAAATAATTTTAATAATGTATTTTATTTAATTCAATAGCACATCAAAATCTTATCATTTTACCATGTAGTTATTATAAAAAATATTAAAGAAAATACATTCTTTTTTATACTAAGTCTTCAAAATCTGGTATGTATTTTATACTAATTGCATATCTCAATTCAGTTGCTAAATTTTCATCAGAAATACTTGATCTGTACTTCAATTTCATAAAATTTACAGCTGAAAAAGAAGATGCATGTACCGAAGTTGTTCCAAAATACTTTAAAATTTTCCAATACCTGAACTGAGGATCAGTTTTTAATTTTAAATGTAATTAAAATTAAATAAAATAAAAAATTCAGTTCCTCAATCACACTAACCAAACGGCTACCATATTAGACAACCTAGTTCTAGAGGCAACGAATCATAAAACTAAACATTAATTTCTTACTATGTGCCAAGCACTGCTCTAAGCGTTTTATGTATATTAAGTTGTTAAACTCTCACAATAACCGTGTAAGGTAGATATTATCGTTATCTTTGTTTTACTGATGAGGGAACCAATGAAGAGAGATGTCATAATTTGCTGAAGGTTACACAGTTACTAAATGGTAGAGCCGGGATTCAAAACAAGGTAATGTGACTCACTTCTTGTCGCTCAGCTTGAGGTTTTTCCAGGAAAACTGGGCTATTCAGTATGTCCTAGTAGTAAATGCATCTTTTGCCTATGTTTGGTTAAAGGCTCTCAGCATGGACTGATTTTCTCCATCACATTGACCTTTCTAGATTATATGTTAACATAAACTAGATCATATTATTCCCCTGCTGAAAATCGTTTTAAAGGTTTCCTATGGCACTTAAATCCAAGCACCTTACCCTGACCTACACAATAGTACATGATCTGACCCCTACCTACCTCTTCTACCTTATCCCCTGCTGCTCTCATCATTAACTTTGCTCCAGCCACACTGGCCTTCTCTGCTCCTGATCCAGGTCAATCTCCTTATTACCATAGGACCTGTACCTTCTTATCAGGTCTCAGATAAAACAGCACCTCCTAAGAGAACTCTTCCCTGAGCTAAAGTAGTTACCTAGGCCCTCTCTATCATAACACTCTTAATTCTCTACACAGCAGCTAGCACCATTTGATATTTTTCTTTTCTATTTATTGTCTCCCCAACTGGGGCCTTGTCTGTATTATTTATTCAGTACTATACCCTCAGCACTTGGAACAGTGCCTGGTATAGAGGAGGCACTCAATAAGTATTTTTGAATGAAATGAATGAATGCTAATCACGAAGGAAAAAAACAAGCACAAAATTAAAAAATAAAAATAAAGAAACAGGACTAGAACATACTGACTACTTTGTGAATTAAAAAAAATATATTTGGGTGGTTTGTAATTGAAACCTATAAGTTGATTCTTGAGGAAAAATAGTTGAGGATAATCTTTAAAAAAACAAAAACAAACTAGTCCTTTAGTATATATTAAGTCACCCTCAAACACAACATGATCATTACGCAAAGGTAATAATGGGATGGAATGAGTTGAGAGGCATAATCATGAACATAATTTAGTTTTTCTGAATACAGTCCTCACAGGGTTTATTAAGGAAACCATACCAGAAAGGCAAATTTTATTCAACGAAAACCCACTTAAAAAGGCAACCTCAGTCTTTTTACTGTTTATCATGATGTTGCTTATCGGTCTAGTTGTGAGGATTTTAATGCCTTAGTATGTGCTCATTTGTTGAAGTAGGGCTCCAGTCTTTACTATTGTACCACTGGCTCAAAAAAAAGACACTGTCTGATTTTCCACTTGAAAGTCTAGCAAGGTATTCAAATAAAAAAGGTGTAGTTACATTATGTTATTTTCTTTTAATGTTTGGAAAATCCCGAAATATGGGCCTTAATGTGAATATAAAATGTCTTAAACTTTCTGATTTCTTTCTGTTCTATTGGGGCAGAGTGGTAAAAGGAAAATGAAAGTGCCTCTTAAAATCCTAAACTTGGTTATAGTTACCGTGCTTGAATTACTGAAAACTCAACAAGAACAGAAGTTGAAACATAATATTGGCTGACATTTATACTCACCTCTTCTGAGAAGTCCATGTGTATATGTTATTTCATTTGATTTATCAAAACACCCAGTGAGAGATTAACACAATTCCCACTTTCCCAGTGAAGAAACTTCATAGAGAGAGTTTGTTAGAGAGTTAGGTGGTGGAACTGGGATTTGAAACCATCTAGGTCATGCTCTTTGCAGTGTACTATGTTGGGTTACTTCCTTGCACAGACCACTGAATAGCTTTGAAATTGGGTTCTCTCTACTCTCATTCCATCTTGTGTATGCAACCAGCGTAAACTTTCTAAAAAAAAAAATTTCCTCATGTTGCTCCTCGGTTTAAAACCTTTCACTGGATCCATGTAGCCTACAGGATGAAATCCACCAAAGTCCTTGGCATAGCATTCCAGGCCCTTTAAAACATAAATCTTTTAAGATCTGGCCTCTGACTACTTCTCTAGCCTCATCTCCTGTCCATCACCTTTTTCTCTTTACTGTCTCGCACTAAATTACTGTAAATGATTAGTAATCCAACACTCATCTGCACTCATCCCACTATACTTCTGAATAAACATGTCAACTTCAAACTCATCCTTCAAAATTTAACTCAGAAATCAATGAATCCCCTCTTCTTCAGCCTTCCTAGCTCTTCTCCCCAATCATTTCCTCTTTTGTGCTACATGTATATCTAGCTCATAGTCACAGCATTTAAACACCATATTATAATTATTTGTTTACATACCTTTTTTCCTTAGTTGATGGCGAAGCCCTAAAGGATGTTTTATTCATCTTTACATTCCTAGGGTCTAATACACTGCCTGGCAGTAGTAGGCATCAGATACATGTTTGTTGAGTTGAATTGAGTTTTACAAAATGCAAATGTTTCAAAGAAAAAAAAGGCCTAAAACCCTTGAACTGAACTGTATACAACAATGGTGGTTGCCCTGAAGGTCCCTGCTAGCACTCTGTGCCCCAGCTGGGCCTCCGGGAGGTTCATTACTTTCATATTACCACTGTGGCAATTTATTAATGAGCTCAGTGCAAGCAAGACCAATTGAAATGACAGTGCTGACAACATCTCTTATTTATCACTAGAGCTAGTCTCACTGGCAGTGCCATGGATATACCTTCTTCAATGCAAACCAGTATTTATAGAGTATCTTCTAAAAACCCGAACCAAACTTGTTGCCATCAAGTGATGGCATAGTGACGTATAGGACAGAGTAGAACTGCCCCATAGGGTTTCCAAGGAGTGGCTGGTGGATTTGAACTACTGACCTTTTGGTTAGCAGTCGAACTCTTTAACCACTGTGCCCCCAGGGTTCCAGAGTATCTCTTAAGAGACCTGTAAACACTGTGATTGGTACTAAGAGGAATCAAAAACAGTATAGATTTTTATTAACATAGGCAAAGGATATGTTCTTGAAAAATAACTGAAAATCTAAAAACACAGATGTCTACCAGAAGGAATGGTGAAGAGCTCGTTATATAATTCATCATCTGTGGGTCAGTTTCCCATCTTTGGGCTAACTGAAGCGGCACTGGGGCTCTCCCAGCTTCATCCTGATGGAGGCAGGAGTCAGAGCGTGCACAAGGAGGAAACCAGTTGCCAGGACTGGGCGTTCTGGCAGAAGGAGGGTCCGTGAAACTAAAGCTCCCAGTCCAGGGATTTGAAGGTCTTTGCTTTCATGGCTTCCGGGTACAAGAGCACCCTTGCAATGATTTAAGGCTGCTCTCCTGAGACAATAAAAACCTCAAAACCAAAACTGTTGCCGTCAGCTCGGTTCTGACTCACAGCAACCCTATAGGGCAGAGTAGAGCTGCCCCATAGCGCTTCCAAGGCTATAATCTTTACAGAAACAGACTGCCACATCTTTCTCCCAAAGAGCAGCTGGTGGGTTGAAACCGCCAACCTTTCGGTTAGCAGCTGAACACTTAACCACTGAGCCACTAGGGCTCTTTGCAATAACACAAAGTCAAGACAAAGTAAGTTTTATAGTGTGGCCAGATACATACACGGTGTAAGAGAGAGAGAGGGAGGGAGGGAGACAGATGGATAAAAGGAAATCTTGTTATATACTCACTGCCTTTCAGTGATGACTACAGTACCCCCAGGTAAGACTAATATATTTTCAGGACTTAATATGTATCAGGCACTGTGCTAAGTGCTTAACACTGATGATCTCATTCAACCATCGCCAAAACTCCATGAGGAAGAAAAGTAATTCAATAACTTCCTATTACACTACTCTAACCACTACACTAAACTTTCTCTTATGTACCATGACTGAATCCTAGGTGGCCCAGTATAAGGAACAGTAAAGGCCGACAATTTGAACCCACCCAGTGGCTCCACAGGAGAAAAGACATGGCAAATGTTATGCCAACTGACTAAGTTGTCCCCCAAGACTATGGTCCCAGGCCTTTTAACCCAGTAAAGCAATCCTGTGAGTTGTGTGGATATGTCTAGGCAGCCTCTTTAACTATGTGAACTGATTCTTAACAATTATAACCTTGGGATTTTTGTTTTCCCTTTTGTTATTATTGTTGAATAAATCAATGGCTGCTTACATTCCCTTCCCCACAACCCCTTGACTATTCTATCACTCCTCCTTTAGAGATCTAGGAGTCCAATGCATTCATGCTTTCTCCATAGTAACAGGATTATGTGGTTCCCTATGCTATATGATTTCAGGTGTGGTGCAATTAATTACTTTTGTGTGTGGCCTTTCTAGCCATTGGCGTGTAACTCCCAATCAGGTGATTGTGTGATAGGGTAATCGTGGCCCACCAAGGGGATTGGTCAGTTTTGCCTTAAACAAGAGCCAATTCCAGAGCAGAGAGAAGGAGCCCACTACCACCAAGGAAAGAGAGACCAGCAGGAGAGACCCAGAAGCAGAGAGCCAGCAGCAGGAGACAGCGGGGAAGGCTTCCCGACCCAGGAAAAGAGAAACGTGAGTGCCTTTGGGCAGAGACTGAGGGCCAGGGAGAGGCCTGCCTGTGAGCACAGCTGGGAAGAGGCTATCGTGATAGGAGAACTGTATCCCAAGTGTTCCTGAGCCTGAATTTTAACTTTTACTTCCCTAATAAACACCATAATTGTGAGTATGGTCTGTCAGTTCTCTTTGGCCATGGCAATGAATTATTGGACCCAGTGGAGTGCTGTGGGAGGGACGGTTGGTGTCAGAATTCGTAGAGATGGCAAAGAGAGGAAGCCTGTCTGACTTCTACCTCATAGGAATTGGCCTTGGGCTGTTGATCTTGGTTCTCCTTCCCCTTCTTGGGGTTAGAGGTCAGACACCTCCCCCACGCTGTTTTCACATCAGGTGTTGCAAAAATGTCTGTTCACAAAGACTGCTGTTGAATAAGATTCTAAATCATGGGTCTAGGCCTTTGGTAACTGGCTTTGTCATCCTTTGTTAAAATGAAAATTTATCAGTATTGTTACTTTTTAACCAGCAAACATTTACTTACATCTTAATTGGAGTATAACTATAAAACCATTTCCTTAGAATGTCTTATAATTGATAATTATTCCGTCTGTGCCCTCACTATTAAAGAGAAAAGATTGAAGATCAAATTCAGCATGCAAGACACATACTTGTTAATCAATTTTCTTTGTTAATTTCTCCCCGGGCGTTGGCATTTTTTTTTTTTTAAACATCTTATTGTACTTTAGGTGAAAGCCAACACAGCAAATTAGTTTCCCATTCAATAATTCATTGACAAAGTGTTCCGTGACGTTGGTTGCAATCCCCGCAATGTGTCAGCACTCTCCCCATGTCCACCCTGGGGTTCTTGTTTCCATTTGTCTGGTTTCCCTGCCCTTTCCTGCCTTCTCATCTTTGATTTTGGGCAAATGCTGCCTGTCTTTTTGTATAGTTGATTGTTCTAAGGAGCACATTCCTCACGAGTGTTATTGTTTTATAGGCCTCCTGTTTGGCTGAAGGCGATCTCTGGGAGTGGTTTCAGTTCCACATTAGAAGGCTGTCTTAGGGCTATAATCTCAGTGGTTCCTCCAGTCTCTATCAGACCAGTGAGACTGGTCTTTTCTATGATTCTGAATTTTGTTCTACATTTTTCTCCCACTCTAAGCGGGACCTTCTATTGTGTTCCTAGTCAGAGCCCTTGGTAGTGGTGGCTGGGCACCATCTAGTTCTTCTGCTCTCACCTTAGTGAAGGCTGTGGTTCATGTGGACCGTTAATCCTTTCCACTAGGTGCTTCCTTGAGTCTTTAGTTTTCGTTACTCTCCTTTGCTCCAGATGGAAACAGACCAATGTAGAACATTATCTTTATAAACCCTGTTGTGCCAGTTGACCTAGATGGCGCCCAAGACCACGGTCCTAAGCCTTCAATCCCAGTATCTGAGTCCCACAAGGTGTCTGGTTATATCTAAGAAGTTTCCATAACTGTGCCCCCTACGTGCTCTATTATATATATATAAATATACACGCAACATACATGCACAGAAGTATCCATAACCATACTTATTTGTGTGCACAGGTATACTCCCATATGGCCTCCCACACCTATTTGGCATGCATACCTATTTACGTATCAACTCACAAATCACTGTTTGTTATTATTGTTGTTGCAGGATTGTACATGTATTTACCATGTTGTTGTTAGGTGCCACTGAGTCAGCTGTACACAGGTACAACAGGACGAAACACTACCCAGACCTGTGCCACCCTCACAATCATTGTTATGCTTGAGCCCACTGTTGCAGCCACTGTGTCAACCCATCTCGTCGAGTGTCTTCCTCTTTTTTTGTTGGCCCTCTACTTTACCAAGCATGATGTCCTTCTCCAGGGACTGATCTCTCCTGACATGTCCAAAGTATGTGAGACGTAGTTTCTCCATCCTTGCTTCTAAGGAGGATTCTGGTTTTACTTCTTCCAAGACAGATCTGTTTGTTCTTTTGGCAGTCCATGGTATATTCAATATCCTTTGCCAACACAATTTAAAGGCATCAATTCTTCTTTGGTCTTCCTTATTCATCCTCCAGCTTTCACATGCTTATGAGATGCCTGACAACACCATGGCTTGAGTCAGGTGCACCTCAGTCTTCAAGGTGACATCTTTGCTCTTTAACGCTTTAAAGAGGTCTTTTGCAATAGATTTGCTCAATGCAATGCATCTTTTGACTTCTTAACTGCACTTCCATGGGTGTTGATTGTGGATCCAAGTAGAATGAAATCCATGACAACTTCAGGATTTTCTCCATTTATCATGATTTTGGCTTATGGTCCACTTGTGAGGATTTTTGTTTTCTGTATGTTGAGGTGAAATCCATATTGAAGGCTGTAGTCTTTCACCTTTGTCAGTAAGTGTTTCAAGTCCTCTTCACTTTCAGCAAGCAAGGTTGGGTCATTTGCATATTGCAGGTTGTTAATAAGTCTTCCTCCAATCCTGATGCCACAGTCTTCTTCATACAGTCCAGCTTCTCAGATTATTTGCTCAGCATACAGACTGAATAAGTATGGTGAAAGGATACAACCCTGACATACACTTTTCCTGACTTTAAGCCATGCAGTATCCCCTCATTCTGTTCAAAAGGTTGCCTCTTGGTCTATGTACAAGTTCCTCATGAACACAATGAAGTGTTCTGGAATTCCCATTCTTTGCAATGTTATCCATAATTTGTTATGATCCACACAGTCAAATTCCTTTGCATAGTCAATAAAACATAGGTAAACATCTTTCTGGTAGTCTCTGCTTTCAGCCAGGATCTGTATAACATCAGCAATGATATCCCTGGTTCCACATCCTCTTCTGAATCTGGCTTGAATTTCTGGCAGTTTCCTGACTGCTGCAACCCCTTTTAAATGATCTTCAGCAAAATTTTACTTGCATGTGATATTAATGATATTGCTCAATAATTCCCACATTTGTTTGGATCACCTTTCTTTGGAATACGCAAAAATATGGATCTCTTCCAGTCGGAAGCCATAAAGGGAAATGAAATTCTGATACACACTACAACATAGAAGAACCTTGAAAACATTACAATGAGTGAAATAAGTCAGTCACAAAAGGACAAATATTGTATTATCCCACTTGCATTAAATATCTGGAACAGACATATAGAGACAAAAGTTTATTGGTGGTTACCAGAGGCTAAGGGGAGGAGGGAATGGGAATTATTGCTGAAGGGGTACTTAGTTTCTGTTTGAGGGGGGATATAAAATTTTTGGAAATGGATGGTGGTGACAGTAGCACAACATGGTAAATATAAAAATGTCACTGAATTGTACACTTAAAATGGCAAAATGTTTGTTATATGTATTCTGCCACAACAACATTAAAAAACAAAACAAGAGATATGTGGAAGTTCTAATCCCCAGTACCTGTGAATTCGACCTTGTTTGGAAATAGTGTATTTGGAGATGTCATTAGTTAAATGAATATGAATACTGGAGTAGGGTGATTCCTAATCCAATATGCATGCTATCCTTACAAAAAGAGAAGAGACACAGGGACAAAGAGGGAAAACAACCTGTGAAGATGGAAGCAGATACTGGAGGGATGCATCTACAAGCCAAGGATTACCAGGAACCACCAGAAGTTAGGACGAGGCAAGGAGGGATCTTCTAGAGCCTTCAGAGAGAGTATGGCCCTGCCGAGACCTTGATTTTGAACTTCTAGCCTCCAGAACTGAGAGATAATACATTTCTGTTTTAAATCTAAAAAGTAATAATAATCTTGACTCTGATTCACTAAAGCATTTCATTCTTCTATTCAGGGATTCTTCTAGTTTGTCTACATTGTTTGGTAAGACAGGATATATTCACTCAACAAGTACGTAAATTCCTGCAAGAAACGTTGCCTCCTGTACTGATAAAGCCTCAGGATTATAATACTGCTTGTGGAGCGTGTACAAGCTGAAAACAGAAAGTGCATTAGGGTTGAAGTCAGGCAGGTCTGAATTTGAAACTGAGTCCTACCATTTATAAACTGCATTACCTTGGCCAAATATTCTGAGTCCCAGTTTCTGTATATATAAAATATATCTGTTGCTGTAGAGTCAAGTCTGACTCACAGCTCCCATACAGGACAGAGCAGAGCTTCCCTGTAGGGTTTCCAAGGCTGTAATCTTTATGGAAGGAGACTGCCACATCTTTTCCCACAGAGCAGCTGGTAGGTTCAAACTGTGGATTTTTCAGTTAGCAGCTAAGTGCTTAACCACTAGTCCACCAGGGCTCCTTAATATAAAACAGAGCTAATAATACCTACATGCAGGTAGGTGAGAATAACATATGTTTGCAAAAGCAGCTAGCGTTACGTGAGACAGGTACTTAATAATGGTTATTCCCTTTCTTTAGTATGATATACAGAGTAGGTCTACTTTAAATACATTCTAGAATAAGACAGGATATGTACAAACGAACAAAGTAGATGCTGATCGTTACTTTTGTATGTTGGATAAATGCATTCTGAGACTAAATTTCTCATGCCTTCGTGTTTTGTTTTTTTTTTTACTTGATGACAATGAGTTTTTGAGTACATGTCTGCTACACAGCAGCCACTCAAATATTTGATGATTCTTCCATCAGATTCGCCAGACCAAGAATCAGGAGAATCACAGTCTAGTTTCTGTGACCCTGGATAAACCGCTTCCCTTCTTTGGGCCTCAGTTTTTTCATTTGCAATATTAAATCCCTGGGTCATTGAGCTGATAGTCACAGAACTGGAGAGTGGAAACAGACCTTAGAGATCAGCTACTGGAACTCCCTCACCTAAATCAGAGCCAGTGAGCGACAGATGGGACTTGAATAAGGACCCCTAACCACCAAACCATAAGTCTTTCTACTATCAGGCTGCTTACAGAGTCTCTTTCACCTTCTCTTCTATGAAATATTGGAGGCTGAACTATTGATCTTTAGAATATCATCCAATTCTGAAAATCAACTAAATCAACAACAGCCTAAATTTCTATTTTTATTAAAAACAGGAAGTGTAGAAGAATAAACAAAACTGTCGTGTAATCCTAGTTAAGAGTCTCCAGGTGGTGCAAACAATTAAGTGCCGGGGTACCAACTGAAAGATTGGTGGGTTGAACCCACTCAAAGGCGCCTCAGAAGACAGGCCTGGCAATTTACTTCCAAAAGATCACAGCCATAGCCATTTGAAACCCTATGCAGAGCAGTTCTACTTAGAAACACATGGGGTTGCCATGAGTCAGAATCAACTCAACAGCAACTGGTTGATTTTTTTTAAAAAAGTCTATTAAATTTTATAAGTTTTTACACTCCTAAATTCATTGCTTCTGCAGTCTGAAATTGATCAAACATGCAATCAGGGTGCAATGATAGTTACCGGTGATTGGAATGCAAAAGCTGGAAACGAAGAAGGATCTGTAGTTGGAAAATACAACCTTGATGATAGAAATGATGCCAGAGATTGCATGACAGAATTTTGTGAGACCAATGACTTCTTCGTTGCAAACACCTTTTTTCACCAACATAAATGGCGACTATACACATGGACCTCAACAGATGAAAAACACAGGAATCAAATTGACTACATCTGTGGAAGGACACAATGGAAAAGCTCAATATCATCAGCCAGAACAAGACGAGGGGCCGATTGCAGAAGAGACCATGAATTGCTCATATGCAAGTTCAAGCTGAAACTGAAAAAAGTTAGAACAAGTCCACGAGAGCCAAAGTACGGCCTTGGGTATATTCCATCTGAATTTAGAGACCATCTCAAGAATAGATTTGATGCACTGAACACTAATGACCAAAGACCAGATGAGTTGTGGAATGACATCAAGGACATCATACATGAAGAAAGGAAAAGGTCATTAACAAGACAGGATGGAAGAAAAGGTCAAAGTGGATGTCAGAAAAGACTCTGAAGCTTGCTCTTGAATGTTGAGTAGCTAAAGCAAAAGGAAGAAATGATGACGTAAAAGAAATGAACAGAAGATTTCAGAGGGCTGCTCGAAAAGACTAAGTATTATAATGACATGTGCAAAGAGCTGAAGATAGAAAACCAAAAGGGAAAAACATGCTTGGCTAAAAGGACCCGGGCTAAAAGAACTGAAGAAAAAATTCAAGCCTTGAGTTGTGATAGTGAAGGATTCTATAGGGAAAATATTAAACGACGCAGGAAGCATCAAAAGAAGATGGAAGGAATATACAGAGTCATTACACCAAAAAGAACTGGTCAACATTCAATCATTTCGAGATGTAGCAGCATATGATCAGGAACTGACGGTACTGAAGGAAGAAGTCTAAGCTACACTGAAGGCACTGGTGAAAAACAAGGCTCTGGGAATTGACGGAATATCAATTGAGATGTTTCAACAAATGCATGCAGTGCTGGAAGTGCTCAGTCTTCTATGCCAAGAAATTTGGAAGACAGCTACCTGGCCAATCGACTGGAAGAGATCCATATTTATGCCTATTCCCCAGAAAAGTGATCCAACTAAATGTGGAAATTATCAAACAATATCATTAATATCACATGCAAGTAAAATTTCACTGAAGATCATTTAACAGCAGCTGCAGCAGTACATCAACAGGGAACTGCCAGAAATTCAGGCCGGATTCAGAAGAGGATGTGGAATCCTGGCTGAAAGCAGAGAATACCAGAAAGATGTTTACCTGTGTTTTATTGACTATGCTAAGGCATTCAACTCTGTGGATCATAACAAATTATGGACAACACTGCAAAGAATGGGAATTCCAGAACACTTAATTGTGCTCATGAGGAACCTGTACATAGACCAAGAGGCAGTCGTTCAAACAGAACAAGGGGATACTGCATGGTTTAAAGTCAGTAAAGGTGTACGTCAGGGTTGTATCCTTTCATCATAACTATTCAATCTGTATGCTGAGCGAATAATCTGAGAAGCTGGATGATATGAAGAATGTGGCATCAGGACTGGAGGAAGACTCATTAACAACCTGCAATATGCAAATGACCCAACCTTGCTTGCTGAAAGTGAAGAGGACTTGAAACACTTACTGACAAAGGTGAAAGACTACAGCCTTCAATATGGATTTCACCTCAACATACAGAAAACAAAAATCCTCACAAGTGGACCATAAACCAAAATCATGATAAATGGAGAAAATCCTGAAGTTGTCATGGATTTCATTCTACTTGGATCCACAATCAACACCCATGGAAGTGCAGTTAAGAAGTCAAAAGATGCATTGCATTGAGCAAATCTATTGCAAAAGACCTCTTTAAAGCGTTAAAGAGCAAAGATGTCACCTTGAAGACTGAGGTGCACCTGACTCAAGCCATGGTGTTGTCAGGCATCTCATAAGCATGTGAAAGCTGGAGGATGAATAAGGAAGACCAAAGAAGAATTGATGCCTTTAAATTGTGTTGGCAAAGAATACTGAATATACCATGGACTGCCAAAAGAACAAACAGACCTGTCTTGGAAAAAGTAAAACCAGAATGCTCCTTAGAAGAAGGATGGAGAGACTATGCTCACTTACTTTGGACATGCTGTCAGGAAGGATCAGACCTTAGAGAAGGACATCATGCTTGGTAATGTAAAGGGTCAAGAAAAAAGAAGACCCTCAAGGAGATGGACTGACACAGTGGCTGGAACAACAGGCTGAAGCATAACAATGACTGTGAGCAGAGCGCAGGACTGGGCAGTGTTTCCTTCTGTAGTACACGGGGTCGCTATGGGTAGGAACTGACTTGATGGCACCTAACAACAACAACAACAACAACAAATTCATTTAAAATTTTATTTCTTTAAAAAATAAATTTAATCCAGTCTGGAGACTTGCCAGAAGCCCCTTGAGGCAACTGCAGACACAGCAGGGCATCACAAAATCAGAGGTGGAAGTCTAAAGTTCTAAAACATCTAAGACAACTAGTTGTCTGCTCTCTTCTTAAATATCTCCAAGAACAAGTATGCCGGGTCTTATGTTTTCTATTATACTTTATAGGACCAAAAAAACCAAAACCAAACCCAGTCCCGTCGAGTCGATTCCAACTCATAGGACATAATGGCTAAAATAGCCTTTATGTCTATTATGCTTAAATGCCCCAGAGGAAAGTCAAAGTAAGCATAAGCGTAAAAAAATTATAATAGGAAAACACCGAGAGATGTGCCTATAAGCCAATGAGCAATAAACGTAACAATTAAAATGAATGTCCAATGTGTATATCCTCTAATTTGAAAAGCTACCAATTAACAGTAAATACTGAGGGGAAAAAATAATGCTGCAGCCCTTATATGCTTCAAATTTAAGGAAATTAGTACATGATGACTTGCAGCAGGACCAGAGGTTCACACAGCATGGGGGTCTTACAAAGGAGGTCATGGGAGGCCATGAGTCATTCTGGACGAAGCACAACATTTGGAATAAGAAGAACTTGTAAAGTCGTTGCTCTGACATATACTAGCCGTTTGACACTGGGCACAGTATTGAATCCATCTGCACCTCAGTTCTTATCAGAAATGGGGTTTATAATGATTTGGCATCCTAAATCATTATAAACCCCATTTCCTTCCATACTATGCAATTTAATTATTTATCCTTCCTCATCTCCTTGTCTCCCCTGTGCTACCTGCACTGTCCCTGAAACTCCTAGACAGTACTAGATACTAGCTCCTGGGGTGGACATCTACCACTATCATACCACTTACTACATTGAAATATAATTATCATTTTTGCCTCCTCCAGTAGGCTATGAATGCTTCCGCAGCACCAAGTATTTCCTATTTCTCTGTCTTCCAAGTGCCTAGCAGACAGTATATGTTCCAAAGAATGCCCCAATAAACTGCTGATAACTGAAACTATGATAATTCCGGAAACCCTGGTGGTGCCGTGGTTTAAGAGTTTGGCTGCAACCAAAAGGTCGGCGGTTCAGCTTCTTGGATACACTATGGGGCAGCTCTACTCTGTCCTATAGGGTCACTATGAGTTGGAATCGACTCTACGGCAATGGGTTTATGATACGTCCTACCAAGAAACAGTTAGAATTGATCTATCCTACAAAAACTTTTATTTAAGTGAAGTTTGTAAAGTTCCAAGGATTTGAGAGAAAGGACAGATTTTCACTCTTAACTTTTCAAAGGCAACAGTTTTTTCAAATTCTCATATTTTCCATCTCAGCCTCCATTCACGAATTACCTATGTTGAGCTTTTTTTAAGACATAGACTTGGTAAGTTTATACAACAACCCCAGAAAGCAGTAACCTCTCCCTCTATCTCTGAACTTCTATCATGTTTATGCAGTTTATGAAGTGTTTAACTTTATATTGCTTGTCTAAGAGTTAGCTAAATATGTGTCTTAGCTTTCCCTCCTAGACGGAGCTCCCTGGGAGAAAGGGCTATTCTTATTCAACTCTGAGTGATCAACTCTACGGTGAAAACAAGTGATTCATTCAACAATACTGAATGAATATACAATTTCTCTAAACCAGAAGCACCCCTCAGGAAGAAAAGTTTTCTTAAACAAACATGGGGAGAGGGATAGGAAAAGTGGCAAGAATGTTGAGGTTTAGTTTGAGACATATTAACTTTGAGGCACATCCAAGTAAAGCTATTTGTAGGTAGGTAAATAGATAATGTCTAACACTCAGGTGCAAACAGTAAACGCCCCCACTGCTAACCAAAAGGTTGGAGATTCAAGTCTACCCAGAGGTGCCTTGCAAGAAAGGCCTGGTGATCTACTTCTGAAAAAGACGCCACTGAAAACCCTAAGTCACCATAAGTCAGGATCAACTAAAGGCATCTGGTTTTTAACACTTAGAAGACAGATCTTGACTACAGATAGAAATTTGAGTCATCAGTATATAGATGTTACTGGAAACTAAGTGAATGGATGCAATTAATAAAGTAATGGAGAGAAGAGGGTGTAGCACAAAAGACAGGCAAGAGAATGTAAGTCCTCACTCAAAGAACACTTGAGGTGAAGTGGCCAGGGAAGAGCCAAAACACTGAAGTGCACCAAAGCTGATGGGGAAAAAAAATAATAAATTTGAGGAAGAAGGAATAATCATGAACGTGAAATGCTGCTGGTAGGGTCTGAAAATTGCCTTCCTGATGTTAGCAGCTAGGAAGTGACTGGCGACTCCAATCAGCATTTTCAGAGCTCTGACACGTACTGTGTGATCTGGACAAGTTTCTAAACCTTTAAATGTCAGTTTTCTTTATTTCTAAAATAAGGAGACTATTATAAACTTCTCATGAGTATTCTGAGGATTAAATGAGATGATATAAGTAGCAATAATAATAAAAGTAACATATATGAATGTAGCATACACAGCACTCCTACCATGTGCTAGACACCGTGCTCAGCTCTTTCATACAGATTACCTCACTTAACAAAAATCTTGAGACTAGGTACTATTATTATCCCCATTTTGAGATGAAGAAACTGAGGCTTATTCTTGAGTGATAGAGACTAAAGCCAGAAAGCTTTAGTGAATTAAGATATGAAAGTTTACATAACCTTAAGTTTATATAGTTCAAAAAGCTTGAGTATGAAGGGTAGGCAGGAGATTGAGTGGTTTAGGATTTAATTTTAAGGTTTCAAGAAAGGAAACTTCTAAGCAGATTTAAATATGAAAGGAGTCAGAAGAAAGAAAGGTTGAAGGCAAAGAAAGATGCAGTTCAGAAATTTAGCCTTAGGCAGAAGGAAGAACAGGAAAATACCGGTTTAGTTTCAAGTAACTCGGTTTGCTAGCAGGAGAGTGAGATAAATCTCCTCTAATGATTTCTACTTTTTCTTCTAAGTAGAAGTGAGGCTATATGCTGAGAATAAGAGGGTAAATGGGGTGGTCAGAACCCTGAAAAGAGAACAGGTTTGACATAAGACATCACAGAGATTAGGGCAACGAAATGACTAGGTATTGAAGGCCCAAAGGCAGCAATCTGTATCATCTGGGGTTTCTCCAGCAGGGCTCAGTAGAGCTAGTACAGGCAAGAGGAGAGAGGTTAGTTTGATTCAACAAGATTTGGGACTTTGCCCAGACAGAGAAAAAAGGGCAACAGGGCAAGGGAATAGAGGATGATGGCAAGAGAATGACTGAAGTTAAGTGATAGGCTAAGAAAAATTAAGCTAGATAAGGGAGGAAATGAAAATAGGTCTCCATGTGGCCAAAGAACAGAACTAGTGGGGATAATCAAGGGTCTGACAGAAGGAGAGATTTTGAACAAACTTGCACGTCTTCCTTTATAAATCAGAGATGGAGCCTCTCTGGGTGATAACAAGACCCATGGTGTGGTGGTGGGCCTAATTGGTTTCAGAGAACAACTGGAAAAGTGAATGGAGATCACTTGAGTTGAAGAGGTAAAGAAAATGAAGTTCTGACGTGCTGGGAAAAAATCATCCCTGTGAATACTGATGTCACTCAGAAAAAGGGTAGAACTTGGTGTGGAAATGAAGTGTGTGCCAGGACCCAAATGATAAAGAGAAGTTCTTTAGATAAGAAGAGTGAAGGTAGTAGAGCCCCTATGCCAGAGAGTACAGGGGCTTTAAGAAGATGGAGAAGTAATGGTCTGGAAACACAGGTTTGTAAAAAAAAAAAAAAATACAGTCACCCTCACCTCTCTCCTTTGGAATGTGAGGGGTATAGAAAAGTAAGCAGCATCCATTTAAAAGACTTCCAGGTCATCAACAGATGACTGCAGAAGCAAAAATATAGACAATGGAATATTATACAGCCATAAAGAGAAATGAAGTTCAGATACATGCCACGACATGGCTGAACCTTGAAAACATTACGCTAAGTGAAGTATGTCAGACACAAAAAGACAAATATTATATGATCCCACTTATATGAAATTCCAAAATAGGCAAATGTATAGAGACCAAAGTAGGTAAGTGGATACCAGGGGCTGGGGATAGGGGGGAATGGGAAGTTAGTTATTGCTTAATGGGTAGTGAGTTTCTGTTTGGGGTGATGAAAAAGTTTTGGAAATAGTGGTGATGGCTGGACAACATTGTGAATGTAATTAACGTCACTGAATCGTGCACTTAAAAACAGTTAAAATGGCAAGTTTTATGTTATATTTTACTATAACACATTTTTTAAACGGGGGTAGGTGGATCCAGAGCAAGTGATAGGTAGGCTCTCCAGGACTCGGGAGAGCGCCTGGCTTCCATTTAAGGTCAGGACATAAAAAATATTCAGTAAAATGGGTAACAGTGTAAGGAACAACAGTTTCAGAGAACAAGTGGAAAAGTTTAAGAGGTAACAAACAAGCAGGGCTGGGAAAGAGAAAGAGGAAGCCAGATCAGCATAGGAATAACAGTACAGGAGAGGACAGATGATTAGCAGGTTTATCCGGCCATAAAGCTATCAAAGAATTAGTCGTAGCAGTTCCCTGGTGGCTAGGGAGTTAGGACTAAAGTCTTGAAAATGGTTTGATTAATTTTCTTCATTTACAGATTTGGGGAAGGTGTGTGGTAAAATTAGTTCCTTTATGCGGTCTTTGGCCTTGGTTCTTTGAAGAAAAAAAAAGTTTGAGAGATTTTTCTTCTAAACCCAGAGGACTTACATTTGCCCTGGTTTTCTACCCTTTGTCCAGGTTGATGGACATTTCCTGGGTAAGCTGTAAACAACTTGTGGTTTGATATTATTTGTTTGGCCCTGGGCTGGGGCCTGCCCTGTGATTGGTCTATTTTATGCACCTTGCAGGAATTAATCAATATACTTATGCAAATGAAGTAACTATAATTAAATATGTAAATGAAGTATCTGTCATCTACCAACAGGGGACTGGTCAGTTTGCAGCCCTGGTGGGAGGGGCGTGCCTTGAAATTAATGAGGAGGTTGCTTACACACCTACTCCCCTCACTCGCCAACTATCACATTATCCGACGTTTCGCATTTACAACAATAGTAAAAAATCTGTTGTTGCTGTTAGGTGCCGTGGAGTTGGTTCTGACTCATAGCGACGCCATGCACAATAGAACCAAACACTGCCCAGTCCTGTGCCATCCTCACAATTATTGCTATGTTTGAGCCCAGTGTTGCAGCCATTAATGTCAATCCATCTCGTTGAGGGGCTTCATCTTTTTTGCTGACCCTCCACTTTACCAAGCATAATGTCTTTTCCAGGAACTGGTCCCTCCTGATAACATGTCCAAAGTATGTGCACAAAGTCTCGCCATCCTTGCTTCTAAGGAGCATTCTAGCTGTGCTTCTTCTGAGACAGATTTATTCGTTCTTTTGGCAGTCCATGGTATATTCAATATTCTTTGCTAACACCATAATCCAAAGGTTATCAATTCTTCTTCAGTCTTTCTTACTGTCTGGCTTTTGCATGCATACGAGGTGACTGAAAATACCATGGCTTGGGTCAGGTGCACCTTAGTCTTCAAAGTGACATCTTTGCTTTATAACGCCTGAAAGAGGTCTTTTGCAGCAGATTTGCCCAATGCAATATGTTGTTTGATTTCTTGACTGCTGCTTCCATGGATGTTGGTTGTAGAATCCAAGCAAAATGAAGTCCTTGACAACTTCAGTCTTTTCTCAGTTTATCATGATGTTGCTTGTTGGTCCAGCTGCAAGGATTTCTGTTTTCTTTACGTTGAGGTGTAATCCATACTGAAGGCTGTGGTCTTTGATCTTCATCAGTCTAAGTGCTTCAAGTTCTCTTCACTTTCAGCAACCAAGGCTGGGTCATCTGCATGTTGTAGGTTGTTAATGAGCCTTCCTCCAATCCTGATGTCATTTTCTTCTTCATATAATCCTGCTTCTCAGATTATTAGCTCAGCATACAGACTGAAGAAGTATGGTGAAAGGATATAACCCTGATGCACACTTTTCCTGACCTTTAACCATGCAGTATCCTCTTATTCTGTTTGTAATACTGCCTCTTGGTCTATGTACAGGTTTCGCATGAGCACAATTAAGTGTTTTGGAATTTCTATTCTTTGCAATGTTATTCAAAATTTGTTACGAGCCACACAGTTGAACACTTTTGCCTAGTCAATAAAACACAGGTAAACATATTTCTGGTATTCTCTGCTTTCAGCTGAGATACATCTAATATCAGCAACGATATCCCTCGCTCCACGTTCCTCTTCTGAATCGGTTTGAACTTCTGGCAGTTCCCTGTCGATGTACTTCTGCAACTGCTTTTGAATGATCTTCAGCAAAATTTTGCTTGGGTGTGATATAAATGATATTGTTAAATAATTTCCACATTTTGTTGGATCACCTTTCTTTGAAATGGCCACAAATATGGGTCTTTCAGCCGGCTGGCCAGGAAGCTGTCTTCCAAACTTCTTGACATAGATAAATGAACACCTCCAGCGCTGCATCTGTTTGTTGAAATATCTCAGTTGATATCCTGTCAATTCCTGGGGTCTTATTTTTCGCCAATGCCTTCAGTGCTGCTTGGATTTCTTCCTTCAGTACTCTTAATTCTTGATCATATGCTATCTCCTGAAATGGCTGATCATCAACCAATTCCATCTGGTACAGTGACTCTGTGTATTTCTCCCATCTTCTTTTGATGCTTCCTGCGTTGTTCAATATTTTGCCTGTACAGTCTTTCAGTATTGCAACTTGAGGGCTTGAATTTTTATTTCAGGTCTTTCAGTTTGAGAAATGCTGATCATGTTCTTCCCTTTTGGTTTTCTAACTCCAGGTCTTTGCACATTTCATTATAATACTTTGTCTTCTTGAACTGCCCTTTGAAATCTTCTATTCAACTCTTTTATTTAATCATTTCTTCCATTTGTTTTAGTTAGTCTACATTCAATAGCAAGTTTCTGAGTCTCTTCTGACATATATTTTTGGTCTTTTCTTTCTTTCCCATCTTTTTAATGACCTTTTGCTTTCTTCATGTATGATGTCCTTGATGTCATTCCACAATTCATCTGGTCTTCAGTCATGAGCGTTCAGTACATCAAATCTCTTCTTGAGATGATCTCCAAATTCAGGTGGGATATACTCAAGGTCATTTTTTGGCTCTCATGGACTTGCTCTAATTTTCTTCAGCTTCAACTTGAACTTGCACATGAGCAATGGATGGTCTGTTCCACAGTCGGCCCCTGGCCTTTTTCTGACTGATGATATTAAGCTTCTCCATCATCTCTTTCTACAGATTTAGTTGATTTGATTCCTGTGTTTTCCATCTGTCGAGGTCCACGTGTATAGGTGCTGTTTGTCCATATGTATAGTCTGCACGCATCTGTCAGTTTGTCCTACTGTGGTGGCTTGCATATTCCTGTGATGCTGGAAGCTATGCCACCAGTATTTCAAATATGAGCAGGGTCACCCATGGTGGACAGGTTTCAGCAGAGCTTCCAGGCTAAGACAGACTAGGAAGAAGCACCTGGCCGCCTACTTTTGAAAAAATTTGCCAGTAAAAATCTTATGAATAACAGTAAAAAATCTACTATCCAACTATCTTGTGTATTAATGATGCATGTCTGGCAGCAATGAATGCTGAGGTGTGGGGCGAGAGTAACAATGGCTGTGATGGTTAAAGTTATGTGTCAGCTTCACTGGGCCCTCTCAGTGGTTTGGCAGTTATGGAATGATGTAATTTAGCAGCTATGTAATGATGTAATTTAGGAGCTATGTAATGATGTAATTTAGCAGCTATGTAATGATGTAATTTGGTAGCTATGTAACGATGTAATTTGGTAGCTATGTAACGATGTAATTTAGTAGCTATGTAATGATGTAATTAGGCAGTTATGCAATGATGTAGTCACCCTCCATTTTGTGATCTGATGTGGTCGTCCTTCATTTTCACATAACACCAATTTTCACAAAACAACCTGGTCTTTGGAACCTAACCATGTCGATAAGTAAGGATTGTGGGTATATGCAGCCAGTCCCAAAGAGGTTTGGGTGAAGAAGTAGAAGAAAAGAGACAGAAGCAGCAGATACAGAGGAGGCAAGAGACCTCCTGAAAAAGCTACAACACAGGTCAAGGGCTGTAGCGCTGAAGACAGAGAAAGGCCTGCAAGGGGCTCTGAGGCAGAGCCAGTGGTAACAGGCTTGAAAGAGGTCCTGTTGCAGAGTTGGTAGTGACGACAGAAACCTGCTACTAGGAATGCAGCTAAGAGAGCTGAAGAAAATGCTACACTGGCTATGAGCTGGGTCAGTCAGCAGTGAAGAGGCTGACAGCAGGAAGGCTGAAGGTAGAGAGGCCTGTCTTCAGGGGGCTGAGAGTGGGCCAGCACGGCAGAGAGTAGGGCCTGCTTGCTTTCATGGCCAAGAGGAGCACTGAGACAGCTGTCCTTCACTGAAGAAGGGAGGGATGTGCTTTGCACATCAGGGAGGCCTTCCAGACTTCACCTACATGCTTCCTGACCCTGAACCTGCATTGTAGCCTGTTGAACCTGACCCCCAGTTGCACCTTGTTGCTTCCTTAATGAACCACTTAAGTCCAAGTATGGTCTGTGAGTTCTCTGTGGCCACTGTAACGAATTATCGAACCTAGCAGAGCAGGGTGCCATGGGAGGGACAGCTCCTGTCAGAATTGGTAAAAAGGTTGGAGAGTGGAAATATGTCTAACTTCCACTGAGTAGGAATCAGCTTTGTGCTGATGGTGATTCTCATCATTCCCCCATGATGACAGACAGGATCTGATCCTACTATTATCATTTCACATGGTGTGTGCAACCATGGAGTACCTACTAAATGACTGGCATTATGTGAAGTACTTTACACATACTATATCAAACTTTACACCTTCCTTCATTTTATAAATGAGGGAACTGAGACTCATAGAGATAAAGTGACCTGCCCACGGATATATAGCTAATTTTTAGTGGCAGTGAGGAACCCAGGCTTCTTTTCAAATCTAAACTACCGTGGTAAAATGGAAAACACAGAATTCAAAATGAGAGCATCTTTGGTCACTTTTCACCTGTGAGATCTTGTACATTTCTTAACTCCACTAAGCCTATCCACCAAATGAAGTTATCAAAAAGATCAAACAACTATAAAACAAATCTTAGTAGTTATTTTTTTTAACCTAAAATTGGCCTATATGGGAACTTAATTTCAAATGTGTAATTTCTTTCCCATTTATTTTAAACAAAAATCCAAAGCTTTTGAATTAATGCTTGTAAATTTTACAGGTAGGAAACTGAGGTAGGGAGCAAGGACATACAATTTACGGCTGTCTAGTACCCCTAGATAGAGCCTTGGTGGCACAGTGGTTAAAGCACTTGGCAGCTAACTAAAAGGTTGGTGACTTAAAGCCACCAGCCGCTCTGTGGCAGAAAGATATGGCAGTCTGCTTCCATTAAGATTTACAGCCTCAGAAACCCTATGGGACAGTTCTACTCTGTCCTATAGGGTCACTATGAGTCAGAATTGACTCGATGGCAATGGGTTTGGCTTAGTTTTAGTGTCCCTAGAATCAAGTCCAAACTTCATAGTTTCCAAGCCTTAATACTATGGCTCTAGCCCATCTCTCTAATCCTACCTCTCACTACTGACTTACACAAATAAAACATTCAAACCTGTGGTGACTTTCAATTTTTAACGCACCCTACCCTATGTTTCCTCTACTTTGTATCTTCACCTAAATAATTCATTGAATTTGTTCTCTAAGACCCAAATGAAATTCATCAGTACGATGTCTACCCTTGTTTTCAAATGTTGAGAAATGGTACCTCCCTCCTCGGAACCCCTATATCACTTTGTTTTTACCTAGAGTACTAATTAAATTCTGCCTTATAGTTTAGGTAAGCATGAAAATGTTTCATTTCTGCTAGCAGGGCATGCGGTCCATTCTTCTAGCAGTGTACAAGTTTCTTAAAGGTAGGGGGAAGGGAACTAACATTTACTTAGCATCCATGAAGTACCAGTTACTTTTCTAGTGATTTTATATGTATTATTTCATATAATCATTGTGACACTTTATGAAGTAAGAATTTATTTTTTATAGATAAGGGCACTGATGCTCACAGAGGTTAAGCAATTTGCTTACAGTTATAAGGCTAGTAAGTGGCAGAGCCTGGATATGAATTTTAGTCTTTGTAACCCCAACGCCTAGGCTCTTCCCACTATACTCCTGCCAGAAACCATAGGTATACCCTCACTGCTTTACCTGATTGTTTCCTATCCACCCCCTGATCGTCTGAGGAAAAACCTCCACTACTTTTTGCCACCAAGTATTAGCAGAAAGAATTCTATATAGGGTATTTGCCCTCCTACTTTCTAGGACTGAGAACAGTCTCTTCAGAACAAGCAGTGATTAATATGAGTCCTGAATAAAGATGAAAAGATCAGAACTCTGCTTCCAGAAAGGAAAAGTCAAAAACCATTACTTTTCCACTCCCGTGTTCAAAAACTCCTCCTCCCTGAGGTCTATGCAACCTGGCTATATCACACTCTATCCCTCCCCCCTCATCTGTCATCTACCACCCTCCCGATGAAACCCTTATTTTCACTGTACCTGGGTCACAATCTTCCTCTTTTCCCCACATACTTTCATCCTAAATCACTAGCCACATAGATGACTCATTCAATACATTAGCTTCACAGTTCCTTGTCACACTCATCTCTGCTCTACTTAAGCTACCCATAGAATGGTTCTACATCAGACAACTTAACTCCAATATTCCACTTTCTGACCACAACCTCCTTTTATTCTAGCACACTCCCACTGCCTCATTGATCTAAGAGAGTATATTTTCGAGCCCAAAACTAAACCTGTCGTCCAGTGTTCCGTGTTAATGTCACCCTAGTCACCTAAGCCAAAAACCTCGGCATCATGCTGGACCCCTTACCCTCTCACCCACACATCCAGTCAATCACAAAGCCTCACACACTTTCTCAAATTCATTTCTTTCTTTTCATCCCTATGACCACAGAAGGATCTTTTTAAAATGTTACTTCAACATGCCAAATAAAAACATTCCAGCGATTCAATTACTGAATTACAGATACTTATTATTTTTTTTTTTATGTATATATAAGGTCCACCATGACCTGGCATCTGCCAGTATTCTGAGCCTTACAACTTACCCCTTAGATCTTCAGTGTTGTATTCTTAGCGGTCCCACACTGCTTTATTATGCAAGCCATTCCTTTTCTCACACTGATGCCTTTGCTTAAGCTATTTTCTCTGTAGCACACTTTCTACTCATCTTTGCCTGGCATGCTCCTACTTACCATTAAAGATTTGGGTCAGGTGTCATCTCTTGTCAAAGCCTGCAGTCAACTCTTAAGCTAGTCTAACTGTCTTCACCTTTGGGCAACCACATATCATATGCATAGCTCTCAACTTCTATTCTGATGTGATCTATTTTAGCATCTAATTTACCAACTCCATAAGGATTGAAAATGAGTCTTTGTATACACAACTAAACGCAGTATGTACCATGGTGCCTGACACATAATAGGTATACAAGTGTAGAATATGTTAAGTTTAAATTTTCAGTGGAATATTCACACCAGTTTTTTTCTCACAGAGTTTAGTATCCCCTGCCTTTAACTCTATGCCTTTTGAAGGGGAAGAACCATTGCCTTTCTTGGGTCTGTACAGTTCTGTATAAAATGGTAGTATACAAATTTTTAGCCAACTTACATAAAAGAGAAACAGAATTTGCATAAACATATCAAAAATCAAAACATACGTGTTGCGAATTTCAAAGCCATTGACCAATTTGAAAAACGAAGACATCAAAGACAAAAATAAAGAACCAATTCTACTGCTGGTATGTGCTTGTCCACATCTACGTTATAAACAGTGAAACTCTGCTTAGAACTTGAACAGTCCTGGATATGAGAGCTTGGCATTTTATCTACAAGGCCATCACATCTCTGCTGGGCTCAAAAAATTACTAACCTGCAGGGTGGCTTACGTAGAGATTTAGAGGGTTGGTAAAAGATCCTTTTTAAAAACAACCCCATATACCACCAAGGTTAAGGGAAGAAAAAGCAAGTAAAAAAATACTGCTGGTAAGTGAGCAATGAAAAGTGATCTTTTTCATAGTGATTTTGGGCCTTCTGCTGGCAGTCAGAAATAGAGCAAAGAGTTCAGTGTAATAAAGCATCTTCCTCTCCAACTAAATATTAAATTGTGCCTTGGCACCAAACAAGGTATCAATCTTTTGTCAGAGTAAAAATAATAAACTCTTCTGTTGGCATAGTGCTTTGCACTTTAAAACTCTTTGATATATATTAATTCATTTGATAAAGTGCTCATGGACATTAAAAAGGGGGGACCCATAAAATAGGATGAAACAGGACCTCTTTTACTTCTCTTGAACAAACAGTAGTAGTAGTAGTAGACATCCTTTTTTTTCTTAAGTTCAAAAACACATCACAGAAATAAGGAAGGGAATAGAGTAGTACTTTTTATTTAAGCAGGTCAATTCTTGGGGCCAAAGAACTTCTCAGAGAAACTTACCTAGGTTTTGTCACTTTGCTCACATTAAGAAGCTTTCCTTTAAAGAGGATATAGAGCCCAACAAGAGAAGAGGTCAGAGAGCCACAGCATATGACGGATAACTGAAGGAACTGGAATTGGTGGGCAGAAGACAAGGCTCGGGGGACTTGGCAACTATCTTCAAATATCCGAACATCTGTCCACAAGGGAAAAGAATTTGGAAGAATAGAAGGCAGGTGTTTCTTTCAACCTGAAAAAATTTCTCAAAACCAAAGCCGTCCAGGAACAAAATGGGTTTCCTTGGGAAGCGATTTGTTTCCCATCATCGGAGGTGTTCAAATAGGTTGGTCAAATTACTACGGTGGTTTTTGGGATTTCAAAGATACTTTGGCATGGGATGGAAGAGACGAACCCTAAGTGACTTTTAAATTCCCTTCCAGTCCGGAGATATTCTCGGGTTGACCCATCACCTGGAAGCCCCTTTCGCTCGTCTAGGTGTGGCCCACAGCAGAGCCCACGTGTCCAGCCCTCCCGGCCGCCTGCTCATGGCGGTGTCCCGCTAAGGTTTGAACCTGCTCACCCCGCCGGTTTCCGGCCGGGCTCCGGGGCAGGCGGCACACTGAGCTGTCCCGACGCAGCTCTCGCCGAGGGAGCCCGGCCCGGAGGGAGCCCGGCCCGGAGGACGGCTGCTGACAGCTCCAGGCCCTTGGCGCCTCCGACCCTCGCCGGGCCACATCGGGTGCCGGACTTCAGGATTTCGGTCCCCGCCGGCGCTGGTGTCCGAGCAGACCGACAGACATGCACGCCAGCTCCCGGCCCTCCGCTCAAAGCCAAGCCTCCCCGGCCGACGCCAGCCCCGCCGGCCCGTGCACAGCGATCCCCGCGCTGACAGCTCCGCGGAGCCGGCCTCCAAAGGTTCCCTGTCCTTGGGTTTCCCGCGCCGGGGCCCCAGGGGCGTCCCTACTGCGTCAGGGCCGCCGGCCGGACAGTGGGCCCCGCCAGTCCGGCCGCAGATGCAGAGCCGCACGCCAGGGCTCCGGCCCGGCTGACAGCGGCCGGAGGAGGGCTGCGGCCGTGCGCGGTCCCGGCAGGCAGGCAGACCCCGACGGCGACCCCGAAAGACCGGCCGCCTGACACCCGGGCCTGGAGGGGCGGGGGCAGCGGCCAGGCAGGTCGCGCCGCCGCCTCCTCTCCCGGGGCGGCCCCTGGCGGCCCAGGCCCCTCAGGTCTCGGGGTTCCCTGGCAAGCCGAGGCGGTGGCAAAGACGCTTACCTGCCGGCGCGGCGGCAGCGACGCGGGGCGCTGCGAGGCTCACTCCCTTCCCGCCGCCATGTTTCCGCTGCGCAGGGAGGGAGGACGGGAGAAGGGGGAGGGCGCGGGCGGCTCCGGAGAGCGCCGGCGGCGGTGGGGGGTCGACCGAGGCGCGGCGGAGGCTGAGGCGGGGGCAGGGCGCGGGGGCCACCCTGCCTCCCTCCCTCCCTCCCGGCCCCGCCCCGCCCCGCCCCGGCCACCCCGCCCCGCCCCGCCCCGCCCCGCCCCGCGCCTCCCGCCCTGGGGCGGCGCGCCTCGGCCGTTGGGCTCGCGCGGGGGGCTGGGCGGCGGGCCGGGTGGAGGGCGCCTCCGTGCGGACTGGCCCGGGCAGCTCCCGCGGTACCCACCCTCTGCCCGGTGGGGGGGCCAGGCCAGCGCTCGGACCGGTCCCCCTGTCCGCATGCACGCACGGGTAACCCGAAGCCTGGAAAGGGCTCGGGGACACGGGCTCGGGTTCCAACCCCGCCGCTGCAGATAACCCGCTCTGAAACCTCGAGTAAGACCCGTTGTTGGAGATGCGTGACCGAAAGCGGTCAGGTCTTGGCCGCTGCGCGGGAGCCTCGGGCCGAGCCCAAGAAAGGCAAAGAGGGGTCCTTCCGGGGGCTCGAATCCCTGCCCTAGTGATGACTGGCTTTGGGATAACCTTGAACGAGTGACCTCGCAGCTCTACCCTGGGCCAGATGAGGGCCCTCATCTCAAACATGATAGTACTTATTTCGGAGGATTGTTGTGAATCAAATTTGGAGTAGTGCCGGGCACGTAGGAAGTAAATGCTCAATAAGTTTCCACGGTGCCTTCATTGATTGACCCATTCAACAAGTACGAATTGAGTTCCTTTATGTGCCAGGCACTGCACGGGTCATTCATTCAGTGCTTATCAGCACTCGTTGCTGCACTCTTCTGTTTAATCACTACACCCACCCTGTATTATCCGGATTTCACCAGTGAGGAAGCAGAAGCTCCAGGAGGTAAAGTTGCTTGTCCAAGATCGCCCAGCTAGTAAACGAGAGGAGATTCCTGAAGGGAGTAGTCAGCTCTGTTAGAGTGGGTCAAAGGAGGTAGCCCAGAGGCAGACACATTCAAGCTGGTTCTTGAGAGAGTTTGCACAGGGAAAGCTAGTTTTCTGGCAGAGGGAAAGTGTACGCAAAGGCATACAGGTATGATACCCTATGGCTGGATATGGGAGTCATGCTGGTAGACCTGGGAGGAGGCAGTGGGAGTGGAGAAGAGGGAAGTTTGGATGCAGATTATTTTAACCAATTACTAACCCCTCTGAACCTCCTGTGTCATTTTGTCGTACTTTGGTGGCTTGTGTGTGTAGCTATGAGGCTGGAAGCTATGCCAGTGGTACTTAACTTCACAGCAGAGTGACTTATAGTGGACAGGTTTCTTCGGAGCTTCCAGACTGAAACACACTAGGAAGGAAGGCCTGGTGATATACTTCTATGAAAACTCTATGTATAATAACAGACAATTGCCTGATACAGTGCTAGAAGACGAGCCCCCCAGGTTGGAAGGTACCACACAAGAGCCACAGCAGTGGACTCAAACACACCCATGATCGTAAAGATGGCACAGGACTGGGCAACGTTTAATTCTGTTATACATAAGGTTGCCATGAGTCGGAGCTGCCTCGACGGCAACTAACAGCAATGGGTACAGTGATGACGATACTGAAGTTAGAGAACAAAAGGAGGCCACCTCATGGAAGGAGGGCCTTGCATGTCTGGATAAAGAACTTAGAATTATTTTGTAAGCCAATTGTTTTCAACGTGCAGTACAGGGACCCCTGGGTGTCCCTGAGAGCCTCTCTGGGATCAGTGAACTCAAAATTATTTTCATAATACTAAAGGTTATTTGGCTTTTTCATTCTCATTCCCTCATGAATGTAGAGAAGTAGTCCATAGGATATAGGACATATGATATTGCAACAGATTAAATGCAGAAACAGATTTTAGAATCCAACTGTTTTAAGCCAGGCATTAGAGATTGCACAAACGTTAAAAAAAAAAAAAAAAAAAAACCCTGCTCTTATTGATTTTTTGTTTTAGAAAACTTAGTTATTTTTCATTGAAAACATGTTAACACATAATGGGTTTACTGTAATTTTTAAGCAAATTAAAAAAACTTTAAAAATTTTCTCAGTCTTACTTTCTAATCGATGGAAATGACCAGCCACACATACAAAAGCTCTTCGAGGTCCTCAGTAATTCATAAGCGTGAGAGGGGTCCTGGGACCAAAAGATTTACAAATGCCTGCCATAGGTACAAGTAATAAGAAGCTATTGGAGAGTTCTAAGCAGGGAGATGACTTAATCAGATTTGCATTTCAGAAAGAGCTTTTCAAGACCCAAGCTAGTCCTTGAGGAATGAATTCACAAGGTCCAGGCATTCCAGGCAGAAGGATAGAAACACAAAAGGGAAGGGCTGGTAAGCAACAGAGCTAGGACCCAAATGACTCTAGTCTCTTTATTTCTGATTTGGTATCGCCTTGCCATCTGATGGAGTCCTGGGTGGCGCAAATGGTTAAGCCTAAAGATCAGCAGTTCAAACTCACCCAGAGGTACCTTGGAAGGAACACCTGGCCATCTGCTTTCGAAAGGTCACAGTCTTGTAAACCCTATGGAGCGGTTCTCCTTTGCACACATGGGCTTGCCGTCGCTTGAAATCAAATCCGTGGCAACTAACAACAAAAACA
Source organism: Elephas maximus indicus (assembly GCF_024166365.1). Lineage (NCBI taxonomy): Eukaryota > Metazoa > Chordata > Mammalia > Proboscidea > Elephantidae > Elephas > Elephas maximus. The sequence goes on from NC_064821.1 coordinate 82,930,307, forward strand.
ATGTCCCTGACCTGTAAGCACCAGGGCATGTACCCCACTTTATACCTTTATTTCCACCCTGCTTTGTGTAGTGAGGGTTCTGATTCTGTTTCTGACCCAGTGTACCTACCTTTCTGCTGCTCATTTTCTGAGAAGCGTCAAGTCAGAGAGGCAGATGAGAGGAAAAGAAGAGGTTACCAATGACAATGTGGGCATGGGAATCGTGGCAGGGGGTCCCCCAACACTACACAGCCCAGGGCATCCTTCAAAGACTTCTAGGGCTCTTGAAGTGAGTGAGAAGGAAAACAATTGTGTCAAAATCTCTGCTAGCCGGGAAGTTTCATTTGGAGATAAACTCCCCAGAGGGTGTATTCCTTTAACATAAAAAATAAAATTTAAAAAAAGGTATCCATTTCAGATGAAAATCTATTAAAGATATAAACTCTCTAACCATTCTAAGGAAACCCTGGTGGTGTAGTGGTTAAGTACTACAGCTGCTAACCAAAGGGTCGGCAGTTTGAATCTGCCAGGCGCTCCTTGGAAACTCTACGGGGCAGTTCTACTCTGTCCTGTAGGGTCACTGTGAGTCGGAATCGACTCGACGGCACTGGGTTTGGTTTTGGTTTTTTAGCCATCCTAATTTAGATATACAGAAATAAATTTAATATTTTCTTGACCCATTATGAACATGAATTGGTAGCTATACCAGACTTTATTATTAAGAAATCCTCTTGAGCTCTTCCAGAGTGAAGGACTACCTTCCTCCTCATTACATGACCCCAGAATGTTATGTGTTGAGGTTCTCGTGACGGTTTCTTAAAGTTTCTGGTTGTGAACTGCCACTCTTCTTACTGTCATTTTCCCTTATCCCTTTTATACCTGCTTCTAATCTGCTGAGGAAACTCTGGGGGTGTAGGGGTTAAGTGCTATGGCTGCTAACCAAAACGTCGGCAATTCAAATCCACCAGGAACTCTATGGGGGAAGTTCTACTCCGTCTTACAGAGTTGCTATGAGTCGACTTGACGGCCACAGGTTTGGTTTTTGGTTTTGGTTAATCTGTTAAAGCTGACACAGTAAATAATCAAAGTTTACTGGAATCTTATCAAATAGCCCATCACAGAGCAAAAGTCTGAGTGACTGTCCTGGGATAAAACACTGGCAGTAGAGTGAGTGGTTGATTATGAGCTATGGAGATAGCCTTAACATCTCTGCCTTCAGTTCCCTCCTCTGTAAAATAGGGATAATCATACGTGGTACCTATCTCATCAAGTTCTTGAAAGGATTAACTCAAAGCATTCAGCTAATATCATCAGCCCTATCCCCAAACCTGTTTTTTCTTAGTTTCAGTTACATCAGACAATTCCATATGGAGTCCTGAAACACCGCAGGTTCAAAAACCAAACTCATGGCTTTCCATCTTAAACTTTTTCTTTTTATCTGTGTTTTCCACTGCAGGTAACGGCAAAACCAGCCTCCCAGTCACCCAGGCTTAACACCATGGTTGTCGTTGTGTGCCGCCTAGTCAATTCCATCTCACCCTATAGACAAAGTAGAACTGCCCCATAGAGTTTCCTGGGCTGTAATCTTTATGGGAGCAGATTCTCAGGTTTTTTCTCCCATGGAGCCACTGTCCTTTCAGTTAGCAGTCAAGTGCTTAACCATTGCACAACAAGGGCTCCTTAAAAACCATGGTAGTGATTTTTTTTTTTAATAATTTTTATTGTGCTTTAAGTGAAAGTTTACAAGTCAGTCTCTCACACAAAAACCCATATACACCTTTCTACACACTCCCAATTACTCTCCCCCTAATGAGACAGCCCACTCTCTCCCTCCACTCTCTCTTTTCGTGTCCATTTCGCCAGCTTCTAACCCCCTCCACCCTCTCATCTCCCCTCCAGGCAGGAGATGCCCACATAGTCTCAAGTGTCCACCTGATCCAAGAAGCTCACTCCTCACCAGCACCCCTCTCCATCCCATTGTCCAGTCCAATCCCTGTCTGAAGAGTTGGCTTCGGGAATGGTTCCTGTCCTGGGCCAAAAGAAGGTCTGGGGGCCATGACCACTGGGGTCCTTCTAGTCTCAGTCAGACCATTAAGTCTGGTCTTTTTATGAGAATTTGGGGTCTGCATCCCACTGCTCTTCTGCTCCCTCAGGGGTTCTCTGTTGTGTTTCCTGTCAGGGCTGTCATCGATTGTAGCCAGGCACCATCTAGTTCTTCTGGTCTCAGGATGATGTAGTGGCTGGTTCATGTGGCCCTTTCTGTCTCTTATGGTTGTAATCACCTTGTGTCCTTGGTGTTCTTCATTCTCCTTTGATCCAGGTGGATTGAGACCAATTGATGCATCTTAGATGGCTGCTTGCAAACATTTAAGATCCAGATACCACTCTTCAAAGTGGAATGCAGAATGTTTTGTTAATAGATTTTATTATGCCAATTAACTTAGATATCCCCTGAAACCATGGTCCCCAGACCCCTGCCCCTGCTACCCTGGCCTTCGAAGCATTCAGTTTATTCAGGAAACTTCTGTGATTTTGGTTTAGTCCAATTGTGCTGACCTCCCCTGTATTGTGTGCTGTCTTTCCCTTCACGTAAAGTAGTTCTTATCCACTATCTAATTAGTAAATACCCCTCTCCCACCCTCATTCTCTCCCCCGTCTCGTAACCACAAAAGAATGTAAGACCATGGTAGTGATTTTTTAAAGTGCCTTCTTGTCCTCCACATCTAGTCAGTTTCCAAAGCCTACTGCCTCTCCCATGATCAAGGCCCCACTCCCTGCACTACTGGAGTTATGGCCTATCTCCTGATTCTCTCTTGGACTTGTCTCCTATGGCTGCTAGCATCATGTTACTACCCAGTTCATAAAACTTAGTCTTTGTTGCCTACAGAGCAAATTCCTAATTCTTTAACTTTGCATTCAAGACTCTCCATGATCTGGCTATGACCCTCCTGCCTAGATTTACATTGAAATCCTGGTGGTGTAATGGTTGAGAGCTACGGCTGCTAACCAAAAATTTGGCAGTTCGAATCCACCAGGCGCTCCTTGGAAACACGGTTGCTATGAGTCAGAATTGACTCAACGGCAGCAAGTCTTTTTTTTCCCCCCCCTTTACTTGCCTTTCGAGTCACTCGTAGTTGTCTACATCTGTCCTTTGCTGTTTTATTCTACATATGTCCTTTGCCACTCAGGGATGTTCCACACGCTGCTCCATCTTACTAGAATGCTGTCCTCTCCATTTCTGCTTGTCTAAATCCTATCTATCTTTTAAAAACTCAGATTTAATACTGCCTTCTTCATAAAGCCTTCCATAATCCTCCAGCTCGAAAAATAAAAACTAACGTTTATATACGGCTTGCTATGAACGAGACCCTCTTCTAGGTTTCTTATGTGTGCTATCTTATTTGATTCTTGGGGCAATTTAATTTTCACAACAAACCTACGTGGTAGGTATTATGATCGGATCTTTATAGATGAGAAAACAGGCACAGGGAGGCAAAGTAACTTGTCAAGGTCACACAGCCAACAAATTGTGGAAGCTAGAATAGGGACCCAGGCAGCCCGTCTCCAGAGGTCATGTTCTCAACCACAGCTTGAAATAAGTTCCCCTGCCTCCACTTTTGTTAGCTCCCATGGCAGGCCATACAAACCTTTCTTAGGGTCTTTATAACTTTCTACCTCATTATTGACTAGCATGTCTTATCTTGCCTACTTACACAATAAGTTTCTTAATAACAGGATCAGGGTCTGATCTACAATAGTACTTACTGAATTCCTTGAACCTCGTAGATGCTTAGTAAAAAAAAAAGTTAATGAATATACATTAGAACACTCTGTGCAATAAAAATGAATGATCTTGAGCAGATTGACAAACTATTGTCTGGGAGCTAAAGATTGGTTTTTACATTTTTAAATGATTGAAAAAATAGTAAAAAAAAATTTCATAACACATGAAAATTATATGACATTCAAATTTTAGTGCCTACAAATTAAAGTTTTATTGGAACACAGCCACACTTACTCTGGTTGCTTTTGTACCCTACAGTGGACCTTATGGCCTGCAAAGCCTAAAGTATTTACTAACTGGCCCTTTACAGAAAAATATGCCAAACCCTGATCTAGAGCTACATGTACTAATGTGAAAATATCTAGAAACAGTGTTGAACAAAAAAAAGGATATGCAGTATGATAATACTTAAATAAAGTTTTAAAAAAAGCAAAACGATACCAATTTTGTTTAGGGATACACACATGTTAGTCAAAGTACAAAGATATGCATGGAAATAAACACCAAATTCAGAATAGTAATTATCTCTAGGGGGCTAAGGTGGGGGCTGGAATGTTATCAGGGAGGAGTACACAGGGGATTTTAACTATTTGTAGGTAAGGTGGTAGATACTCAAGTTTTCATTGTATTCCTTTTTGTTTCAGTTAAGGACAACATAATGAAATATTTCATAAAAAGTGAATAAATGAAGTTCAAGGACTTTTTTTTTTTACTTCTGTTTTAGCTGCTCAGAAATGCTTATTATTTGACTTTTACCTATAGCTGTTACCGTGTAGTATAAATCCTGAGACTTATCCCTGCTAAAATGGGGTGGAATGGGTGCGAATGTCATTTAGAACACTGTGATAGTTGGGTTACATAAGAATATCCTGATTTATGATGCCTGTGTGAACAATGCTTCTTAAAAGGGAAGTCCACCTAAGCTGAGTTTGGGGCAAGGACCTTGTCTTAGTTACCTAGTGCTGCTATAACAGAAACACCACAGGTGGATGGCTTTAACAAAGAGAAATTTATTGTCTCACAGTCTAGGAAGCTAGAAGTCGGAATTCAGGGCGCCAGCTCCAAGGGAAGGCTTTCTTTCTCTGTCGGCTCTGGGGGAAGGTCCTTGTCATCAGTCTTCCCTTGTTCTAGGAGCTTCTCAGTGCAGATACCCTGGGTTCAAAGACCCGCTATGCTCCTGGTGCTTCTTTCTTGGTGGTATGAGGTTCCCATGTGTCTCTGCTTACTTCTTTCTTTTATATCTCAAAAAAGACTGTTTTAAGACACAACCTAGTCTTGTAGCTTGAGTCCTGCCTCATTAACGTAACTGCCAGTAATCCCACCTCATTAACATCATAGAGATAGGATTTACAGCACATAGGAAAATCATACCAGATGACCAAATGGTGGATAATCACACAACAGTGGGAATCACAGCCCAGCCAAGTTGACACACATTTTGGGGGGACACAATTCAATTCATGACAGATCCATCTCCACAAGGCTGGGCAGCAGTTATGGCAGCTGGGGCCGGATGACTTGTTCTGTCTTCAGACTAGGCCTTGGGTCCTTAGGCTGAAGGGAAGCCTCCTCCTATTGTCTGAGTATTGGTCTCAGTATCAGACTTACCATCTTTGGGAGGAAGAAATGGACAGAGTGTATTCTAGTCCTGATCTGCATCCTTGAGTCTCACTTAAATGCTAATTTTGTGGAACTTTATGGATTATTTGTCTTATGACTAGCCCTAAGGTTACAAAGACAATAGGACACAGGCTGAATCCAAGGGGCAAACAGGGAAACAAATATGTAAACAGATGATGAGAGAACAGGGTTATAAAGGCTTATGTTAGTTTTCTATTGCTGTGGAACAAGTTACCACAGATGTAACAGCTTAAAACAAAATAGCTCACAGTTCTGTAGGTCCGAAGGCTGGCATTGTGTGGCTGGGTTTTATGCTTAGGGTATCCTAAGGTTGAAATCAAGGTGTTGGCTGTGTTGGCTGGCTGCATCCTAATCTGGAGGTTCGATCAGGGAAAGATATGCTGCAAGCTCCCTTAGGTTGTTGGCAGAATTCATTTCCTTGTGATTGTAGGACAGAGATCCACATTGTCTTGCTACATTGTCAGCTGGGGATGACTCTCAGGTCCTTACCACGTGGCCCCCCTCCACCTCAGCAATGGAGAATCTCCCTCACATTGAATCCCTCTCACTCTTTGAATCTCTCTGATTTCACCTTCTTTGACCAGAGAAAACTCTCAATTTTTATTTTTTAATATAATTTGATTTTGTTGTTGTTGAGAATATACACAGCAAAACATATACCAATTCAACAGTTTCTACATGTACCACTTAGTGACATTGATTACATTCCCTGAATTCTCACCCACCTTTTCTTATGTGTTCCTCCACCATTGACACAAATTCTCGGGCCCCATAAGGCTCCTATCTAATCTTTCAGGTTGCTGTTGTCAATTTGATTAGATAGTTCTTAAATGAGCATAATGCTCAAGGCAGACATTTTTTTACTGGTGAAGCTAAACTATTGTTCGGTTTTAAGAAGACTTCAGGGGATATTTTTGGTTTAAGTTTTAAAGATTATCTCAGGGCAATAGTTTCAAGGGTTCAGACAACTTTCATGGCTCCGGTAAGTCTGGAGTCCATGAGAATTTGAAATTCTGTTTTGCTTTTTCCCCCACTTGATCAGGATTTTTCTATGGAATCTTTGATCAAAATGTTCAATAACGGTAGCTGGGCACCATTCAGTTCTTCTGGTCTCATAGCAAAGGAGGCTGTTGTTCATGGAGGCAATTAGCCGCACATTCCATATCCTCCTATTCCTGACTGTCCTTCTTCCTCTGTTGTTCCAGGTAAATAGAGACCAATTGCTGTGCATTGGTTGGCCACTTGCAAGCTTTTAAGACTACAGGAACTACACATTCAAGCTAGGAGATAGAACAGAGGCACTAGGCTTGTCATTAGGCCCATAAACTGGGATGTCCCGTGTAACCATGACCCTAAACCTTCAAACCAAGGAACCAAATCCCATGAGGTGTTTGGTCGTACATGATCAACCTCAGCATCTACTCTTCCTTTTTTGGTTGTTGTTGTAAATGTATCTATCACACAACTTTTACTAATTCAACTTTTTACAGGTCTACAACTTACTGACATTGACTACAATAATCACCTGTGCAGCCCTACACTTAATCAATGTGATATTTCCATCACTGTTAATTCTCTCTTTCCCCTTCCCTCCCATCAATGGTAACCACTAATCAACTTTGTTCTCTATACATTTGTCTTATTTTATATAAGTGAGGTCATACAATATTCGTCCTTTTGTAATTGACTTATTTCACTCAACTTAATGCCTTCCAGATTCATCCATGTTGTGAAATGTTTTGTGGATTCATCGTTATCATTGTGTAGTATTCCATTGTGTGTATGTACCATAATTTATCCCTACATGTGTTGATGGGCACTTAGGTTGTTTTGTCTTTTTGCTATTGTGAATAATGCTGCAGTGAACATGAGTATGCGTATGTCTATTCATGTAATGGCTCTCATTTCTCTAGGATATATTCCAAGGAGTGGGATTGCTAGAGCATATAGTATTTCTATTTCTAGTTTTTAAAGGAGGCACCATATCATTTTCCATATTTTTAGTTTTTTGAGGAACCACCAAACTGTTTTCCACAACAGCTATACCATTTTACATTCCTACCAGCAATGGGAACCCTGGTGGGATAGTGGTTAGGAGCTATGGCTGCTAACCAAAGGGTCAGCAGTTTGAGTCCACCAGGCACTCCTTGGAAACTCTATGGGGCAGTTCTACTCTGTCCTACAGGGTTGCTATGATTCAGAATCGACTCGACGGCAAAGGGTTTGCTTTTGGTTTGGTACCGGCAATAGGTAAGGGTTCCAGTTTCTCCACATTCCCACCAACATTTGTTGTTTTCTGTTTTTATTTATCTAAGCCATCCTAGTGGGAGTGAAGTGGTATCTCATTGTGGTTTTAATTTACATGTTCCTGGTGGCTAATGATGCTGAGCATCTTTTCATGTATTTAGTGGCCATTAGAATGTCCTCTTTGGTGAAATGTATATTCAAGTCCTTTGCCCATTTTATGATTGGGTTATTTGTCTTTTTATTGTTAAGTCTTCAAAGTTTTATACATATTTTGGTTATTAGGTTCTCGTCGGATATATGGTTTCCGAAGATATTCTCCCAGTTGGTAGCTTGTCTTTCCACTTTTTTGGCAAAGTCTTTCGATGAACAAAAGTTTTTAATTTTTGTGAAGTCCCATTTATTTATTTTGTCTTTTGCTATTTGTGCTTTTCTTATTATATTAGATAATCCATTGTTAAAAGCTAGGCCTGACCGTATTGCCCCTGCTTTCGCTTCTAAGAATTTTATGATTTTAGTTTGCATGTTTAGGTCCTTAATCCACCTTGAATTTGTTTTTGTGTATGGTGTAAGGCATGGATCCTATTTCATTTTTCTGCATGTGGAAATCCAATTTTACCAGCACCATTTATTGAAGATACTCTTCTTTCCCCATCAAATGGACTTAGCAACCATGTCAAAAATTAGTTGACCATAAATGTGTGGGTTTATTTCTGGATTCTCAATTCTATTCCATTGGTCTACGTGTCTATCATTGCAGCAGTACCAGCCTGTTTTGATTACTGTAGCTGTATAGTATATTTTAAAATAAAAAAATGTGAGTCCTCCTACTTTGTTCTTCTCTTTCAACATTGCTTTAGCTATTCAGGGGCTCTTGCAATTCTATATAAAGTTGAGGGTTTTTTTTTTTTTCTGTTTCTGTAAAGAAGGCTGTTGGAATTTTGACTGGGATTGCATTGAATCTATAGATTGCTTTGGGTACTACTGACATTTTAACTATATTAAGTCTTCCCATCCATGGACATAGAACATCTTTCCATTTATTTAAGTCTTCTTTAATCTCTTTCAGCAGTGTTTTATAGTTTTCATTATATGAGCCCTTCACATCCCTGGTTAGATTTATTCCTAGGTATTTTATTCTCTTAGATGCTATTGTATATGGAGTTGTTTCTTTAGTTTAACTTTTTAGCTTTTAAAAGACTCCTGTAATTAAATCAAGCCCACCCAGATAATTTCCCTATTTTAAGGTCAACAGTGCCATATAACATAATCACAGGAGTAAAGCTCATCACATTCACTGTCTCAAGTACTAGGCAGGATGAGTACACCAAGGGGGTAAGAACATTTAGGGCCAACTTAGAATTTTCCCTACCACACCCAGCAATAAGTACTCTCTTGTACATTCCTCTATGACCTTCCCTTGGCAGTTATTTCTATAATCCTTTCTATGGCACAATCTTCATTGTATTGCCATTATTAGATGCATTTTATCTTTTCTAGACTGAAAGCTTCTTGAGATCAGGAATCTTTTGTCTTGTTCACACTGGTTTTTCCAGTGCCTCACACAAGCCATGGCATGAAGGAGGTATCTCTACATGTTTGGGAAAATAAAATATAAAAAATAAATAAAATGAAAATTATACATACTACGTTTTGGATCCCTGCTTCTTTTTTTGGATCCAGCTCGGGACTTCTCAGAAAAAATTAATTCTTCTTGCTCTGCTCTGTCTCTAAATATCTCAGTATGAAATGTGTCATGTTATAGTATTTTAAGTCAGACTGTGGTTTCCTCAAGGGCACTTCGCTTTTATTTCTCTTAGTATCCCCAGGGCAGAGCACATCCTTGTTGTTGATTCCACTCAGACAGATGGTGACCCCATGCACAACACAGCGAAATGCTGTTGGGGCTGCAGCATTCCCATGATTGGTTGCCAATCAGACTGTTGTGATCCATAGAGTTTCCACTGGCTGATATTTGAAAGTAGATTACCAGGCCTTTCTTAGTTTGTCTTAGTCTGGAAGCCCCACTGAGACCTGTTCAGCATCATAGCAACATGCCAAGTCTCCACTGAGAGATGATGGTCGCTGTGCAAGAGCTGCATTGGCGGGGAATCGAACCCAGGTCTCCCACATGGAAGGTGAGAATTCTACCACAGAACTACCATAGATGTCATTATTGTTTAATGTTTGAATTAAAAAAGGAGATGCAAGGGGTTTAAAAACCATGAGGCAGGTGGAGACTGGAACTGGGTTCTGACCAAACCCTTGAAAGGGGTCACAGGTTGGGGAAAGCCAAGACATACAGAGGCAATGGAAAGGGAAGAAAATAGGCAAATTAATCAGGATGTAATTTTTTTCTCTTTTTTTAAGAAGGGATGCTGGAAAACCCCACATTTGGTTTTTAAATATTACATTAAGGAATAAACCTGGCAGAGCCATCCATGTTGGTTGTTGTTGTTAGTTGCTGTTGAATTGGTTCCGGCTCATGGTGACCCCATGTGTGCAGAGTAGAACTCCTCCATAGCGTTTTCAAGGCTGTGACCGTTCCGAAGTAGGTCACCAGGCCTGTCTTCCGAGGCACCTTTGAGTGGGTTTGAACTGCCAATCTTTTAGCTAGCGATCTGAAATAATGTATGTAAAGGGCTTGTCACAGTACCTAACACTCCCCCCACCCCCCACAGAAACCCAAGACCATTGCCATCAAGATGATTCCAACTCACCATGTGTTGCCGAATAGAACTGCTGCATCAGGTTTTCTTGGCTGTAATCTTTACAGAAGCATATTTCCGGACTTTCTTCTGCAGAACTGCTAGGTCAGTTTGAACCACCAACCTTTAGCTTAGTAGTCGAACATAAACTACTTGCGCCACCCAGCAACCTTGCCCAACACACAACAGACACTTAATAATCCTGTCTACCTCCCCAGCCTCATTATCCATCGCTCCCTTTCTTGAACTTTGAATGCCAAACTGCTTGTAATTCTTCCCACACTTTATGATGTTTCTTGCATTTGAGTCTCTACCCAGCTGGAACTTCTTCTGTCTCTTCTTCCAGCTTCCTCAGGTTAACTCCTACTTATCAATTAAGATTACCTCCACCTGGATGCTTTCTTTCATTCCTTCTCTTTCGTCCTCATCCAACCATGATTTAAATGCCCCTCTTCTTGCTTTCCTAGCAGCCGGGCATGTTCTTTCATCATTGCACTTACTAGGTCATGTGGATAGCATTTGTTTATATGCCTGTCTCCCACCCGACAGTAGGCTTCAGAAGGTTAGAACTCTCTGTGTTCTTCATTACATCCCAGCACCTGACACTGTGCCTGGAATATAAGTTGGTGCTCAGTGGATGTTTGTGGAATGAATGTGTGCAGTGGGGTCCTCTCAGACACAGATCAGGAGAGGTAGCCCCGACTGGTGGCTCAGATTCTGATGGTATGAATGCTTTGCAGAGAAGTGCTGAGCCTCAAACCTCATTGTTTATCTAAGATACTTCTTCTGCTCTTGCTCCTCTTGTAAAATACCAAATAAAAATAGTTCCAGGAAGCTCTGTGGCTGAAAAATTCCAGGCTCTGCCTGAGCTGCTAGATAAAAGCTGTTATTGTTAGGAAGTTGGTCATTGATCCAACCTGCCTATTCTCTGTGCTTTGGTTTTACACCCTTCTGAAGGTACTGATTCTTTTTGTCCTCAGTTGCCCCTAAGCCTGTCACTAGCTGGTAACTGGAAAAAAAAAAAAAAAAAGACTTGGCAGCAGCTGAGGTAAAAATTATCTAAAGGTTTTTGTTGATCGCGAGCTCAATATGTGCTCTGTGCTTTTTTAACTGACTCTCAAACTGCCTCATTGTCGTTAGCTGCTGTTGAGGTGGCCCCCAACTCATGGCGACCCCACGCACAAAGGTTTGAAATGATGCCTGTTTCTGTGCCATCTCCGTGATTGGTTGTGGATCTGACTGTTGTGATCCATAGCATTTACACTGGCTGATTTTTGGAAGTAAATCACCAGGCCTTTCTTCCTTGTCCTTCTTAGTCTGGAAGCCTCATGGAAACCTGTTCAGCATCACAGCAACACGCAAGCCTTCGCTGGCAGAGAGGTGGTGGCTACGCGTGAGGTGCATCGTCTGGGACTCAAACCTGAGTCTCCCACACAGAAGGTGAGAAGTCTACCACTGGACCACCAGTGTTCCCTCCAAACTGCCTTACTGGATATCCAATATCGTCAACTATAAAATGGGAGAAATAACATTTACCTCACCAGGTTATTGGAAGAATTAAAGAAAATAATGTAGGCAGAGGTCCCTGGCACATAGTAATAGTTAAGGAAATGTTGCCTCCAAATCACAGGCCGAATCCTCTCACTTTGTTCTGCTGTAGCCGGACTTTATCTGGGCTTTAAATTTTCTTCTAAGCATGTTTTAAAAGAAAGATGTTGACAAATTAGCACCCACAAGAGAATGACCAAGATAAAGAACCTGGGAATCAGATTTATAAGAAACAGCCAAAGAAGCTGGAAATATTTAACCTAGAGAAGAGATAACTAGGAGTATGGTGGGTTAGGGCAAGGCCTTAGTTGCCCTCGAGTCCATCCCAACTTGTGGCAACACCGTGTGTTTCAGACTGGAACTGTGCCCTATGGGATTTTCAATGGCTGTGACCTCTTGGAAGTAGATCACCAGGCCTTTCTTTCGAGGCATCTCTGGGTGGATTCGAACTGCCAGCCTTCCAGTTAGTAGCCGAGCTCTTAACTGTGCAACCCAAGGCCCTAGAGGGGTCTTCAGATAGTTGAAGGGCTAGCATATGAGAGAGGAGTAAGCCTCGATTCTACTTGGTAAGTATTTATAGAAAGCCTATTGTGTGCCAGGAACTGGGAATGCAAAGATAAGTTAAAATACAATCCCTGGAGCTGAAGATCTCAGAATATAAATGATCTTGACAACGCAAAAGAAGCTATTACAGAGGTGTGTACAATACGCTGGCGGAAAGTGGAGAAGAGTTAATTCTGCCCAGATGGACTGGGGAAAGCCTCACTGAGGATGTGGCATTTGAGTGGACCTTAAAGGAAAACTAGAATTTCTTTAGGCAGAGAAAGAGGGGAAGGGCACTTAGGCAGCAAGTACGGATTGTGCAAAGACAGAAAGGCATACTCATGGAAAACCTAGAATGTACCGGAAGAGTAGAGGGAAGTGAGCCCGTGAAGTCCGTTGGGGCCAGATCATCAAGGGCTTGGCTATCTAGCTAAAGAGTTTGGACCGTTTACCTCAAGTGGGTATTGAAGACCCAACAAAGGCATTTAAACAGGGCATTTTTATTTTAAAAGAAAAGCTCTAGTGCAGCATGCTGGAAGGGCTATACTGAAGAAAGACAGAAGGCAGAGAAGACAAGGCGTCTTGGCATGCTGGAACAATTACATATGGGCTTGCCTCTTCCACTTACTGTGGATGATTGGCACTTTATTTAAACTCTCTGAACTTTTTTTTCATCTGTAAATTGGGGGTAATGACATCTACTTTATAGAGATATTTTAAGAATTAAATGACCTAAATATGTCCAAGCACCATATCTAAGCATTTGTGCCTGGTACACAAATGGTGCTCAGTAAGTGAGCACCATTTTCTTCCTCCCCTTTCTCTTAATGGGCAGATTAGACAGAGAATAAGTTCTGCTCAATGAAGCTTGGAATGGTGACCAAACAATAGAATCAATTCCGTTGGGAGGAGTGGACACATCACTGGATATGGTCAAGAAGGGTATTCCTTTGGTGGAAGGGGAGCTGAACCAGAAAGATCTCTAAAATTCCTATATTACTCTAAGATTCTATGGTTCCACCACCTGATGGGCCCAAGTACCAAAGAGATATTCAAGAACGTGAGGTTTGATATAATCCTTTAGCGCTGGCTTTGTTAAAAGAAGCCAGATGGACCCAAAGGAAACAAAAATTCTTCAAAATGAGCACTTATAACTGGAATGTACAATCTGAAAAGACCCTTCCCCAGATGCAGAACGGTCCCTCAGGAGTAACTATAGAGCAGAAGGGGCACTGGATTTGAAGTAGAGAGGACTAGGTTCAGAAGTAAAAGCTTTTGCTGTGTGGTCTTGGGCAGGTCATCCCCATGTCTTGGCTTCAGCTTCTCCATCAGGAAGATGAGAAGGTTGGACCTCTAAAGAGTCTTTTATTACTAACATTGTAAGATCCTGGGAGTCTGAGTTATTAAAATCATGAAATTATGGATGTAAAATGTTAGGAGATTCCAAGGGTTCCCACAGCAACACTATCATTCATGGGTTATACATATGTCTTAATTTAACAGCATCAAGCACCATCTAAAATATATTCAAAAATGTGTCACATGCACTGGGAGTGAGACTTATTTGACATTCTTCTTAGAATCAGAAGTTTGGAATTTTATGCATTTCATTTCTCGGCATTAATTTAGCTGCAAATTGGATTATTTCATATTTCTGGTTGAGAGAGAAGGCACTTTCTCCAGCATGGCAAAGAAATAAAAATGTCAGTCATCTGTCACAGGAGGAAGAGATTGTTTTATCTCTATGTTAACTTCAAGGCCTAGATGCAGCCCTGTCTGGGAGCAGACAGAAATGAAGACGAGTTATAGGACAGCCCTGCTTTTGTGCATGCTTTCCCTTCTGCCTGGAATGTCCTCTTGGCCAACTCCTGCTTGTCCTGTTTGAAACCTTCTCCTCCCCTGTCCTCCATTAACTATGCTTAACACTTTGCATGCACATCTGTAATAGCACTGATCGTAGTGTATGACAATTATTGCCTGTATGACTATTGAGTGTACCAATGGGTAGGAGGGCATTGGTAGTTCAGTGGCAGAATTCTTGCCTTCCATGCGGGAGACCAGCATTCAATTCCTGGCCAATGCACCTCATGGGCAGTGACCACCCTTCTGTCAATGAAGGCTTGTGTGTTGCTATGATGCTGAAGAGGTTTCAGCGGACCTTCCAGACTAATACAGACTAGGAAGAAATGCCTGGTGATCTACGTCCAAACATCCACCAATGAAAACCCAGTGAATCACAAAGGTCTGATGCATACCCGATTGTGGGGGTGGCACAGGCAGAGTTTCATTCTGTCGTGCATGGGGTCACCATGAATCGGGGCTGATTCGAGGCCAGCTAACGACGACAACAAACGAATGGGTATGGCACTAACATTTGTCGACCACCTGCAAGGTGTCAGGCATGTATATCATCTCATTTAATTCACACATCAAAGTTTACGGAGTAGATATTGTTATCTCCTGTTTAGCTGAGGAAACTGAGGGTTGGAGGGGTTAAATAAGCTTACTCAAGATCATATAGCTAGTACGTAACTGAGTCTGGATTTGAATCAGATTTTTTTGGTTCCAATGCCCATGTGCTTTCTATTGTTCATGCCCCTTTATTGTCTTCTTCATCTCTGTAACTTGAATTCCTAATATAAGCCCAACCTCTGGGACACGTCAATTATGATTGTTGAGTGAAAGTCCAATCCAGTTCAATCAATCAGTAAGGATTTACTGAGTGGAGCAAAGTGCCAGGGAAACTACAAAGGAGAACATATTTGGGTGGGGATCGAGCTAGCCTTTCCTTGACTTGCAATGAGCTTTTGGAGACATCTGCTTTGAAATAAATACTCTCATTGGCGTTTTTGGTTGTCTCAGCTCAGTGCGGGAGGCAGTGGTAGTCTTTTGGCAGGGCCAGCTGGCAGGGCAGACTTCTTTAAACCAAATTAGTTTCACATTTTTCTAACAGCTCTGCTTTAAGATTTATAGAAGAAACAGAACTCAAAAACTACTATCTTACATATGAAAAGGGCTATATTAGAGGCTGTACAAGATGCTAAGCAAACATAATGAAGGGAGTGACTAATTCTGCCTACAGAAATTAAGGGAAGTTCCATAGAGAAGGTAACATTTGAGCTGGGACTCAAAGGATAAGTAGATTCTGTTTATTTGTCTGGTTTTTCTTTTGTTTTCTTATTTTCTAGGCATAGAAAGAGGAGAAGGGCATCCTCGATAGAGAATATGCAAAGGGATGGAGGCATCACTAGGAAGCAGCAAATAGTTCTCTGTGATGGGATATAAGATACTAGAGGGAATGGCAAGAAAAAAGAAACCAAGCCTGTTGCCGTCGAATTGATTCCTATTCATAGTGACCCTATAGGACAGAGTAGAGCTGCCCCATACAGTTTCCAAGGAGCACCTGGTGGATTCAAACTGCTGACCGTTTGGTTAGCAGTTGTAGCTCTTAACCACTACACAACCAGGGTTTCCGGAACAGCAAGAGGTGAGTCAAACAGGCTTGATTGGGCTGGGTAGTCAAAGTGCCTTGAACATTATGCTTAGGGTTTAGATTTATTCTGTAGGCATTTTAAGACATTCCAATGTGCAATGATCTACAGCTTCAAAGCATCTCCTAAACTTCTGTCTTTTGGCCCCAAATTCCTAAAAACGAGCAGAGAGAGAAGCAGTAGAGTATGGTGGAAATTGGAAGTCAGAAAGATCTGGGTTCTAATCTGATTCTGTTATATACTTACAGGTGACTTTGAGCAACTGAAACAGTTTCTCTGGGCTTCAGTTTTCTTCTATATAAAGTGAAATGGTTAGACATGATTTCTCAGAGCTCTAGTATCCCACAAGTCTATGTCTACAATCTTCACAAGGAAAATCCTTTACAAGGTTCTTCTCAGTTCCTACGGCAGACAGATGCTTGAGGAGGTCACCCATAGTCTCTCCCTGTTGGTATTCATGGCTTTGTGTAATTCTCTCCCCTTGAATGTGCAGGACCTGGGACTTGGATCTAACCCATAGAATATATAGCAAAGGCAATGAGATGGATGGGATGCACATGATTACATGTAAGTGATTACATGATAATGTTACTTAAGACTGTAGCGTCCATTTGCTGGAGTCTCTCACTCCCTTGCTAGCTTTGAAGAAGCATGCTGCAATGTCATGGACTGTGTGGTATGATGGATTGTTTTTATATGGCCTTTCTAGCCATGGTCTTGTAACTCCCACCAAATGATTGAGTAGGACTATACAAATAAGGTGCTTGTGGCCCACCAAGGAGATTGGACAACTTGATAATAACGCAAATAAGGTGCATAGCACACTTGTGGGGGCGGGACCATGCAAATAAATTGTATAGAACCCTAACAAGGGAATTGGTCAGTTTTGTTTTCTTCCTAGGCTTAAAATGAGCCATCCCAAAGGCAGAAAGGGGGGACCTCACTACCACCGAGAAGAAGAGACAGGAGTGGACTGCATCCTTTGGACCCCAAGTCCCTGCATTGAGAACCTCTGAGACCCAGGAGACAGAGAAAGAGCTGTAACATTGGAGATGGTGCAAGATGGTGAGAAGTGGTGGCAGCAGAACTGGGAGGCTGGCTCAAGACGGTGCAGTGGGCTTCCTGGCCCATGCAGTAAGGTGGTTACAGTTGGTGTGCTGACCCACAGGGAAAGAGAGCTGAATGCCTTTGGGCAAGAGTCTTCCTGGTGGAGTAGGGTGCCTCCAGGCACTTGGTGGAGCTAGTCTTGCCAACCCACGGGGCAAAAGAGTTGAGCACCTTCAGGCTGAGGCTTGCTGGTGGAGTGGGATGCTGCCTGGCACTTATTGATGGAGCTAAAGAGCTTTGTAACATTTGTCCAAGCAGGGCAGAGGCTGGGCCAAGGAGCTGAGAGGCCTAGAGGCCAAAGGCCAAAGAGAGGCCTGCCTACAGGCATGGCTGAGAAGAGGCTGTCTTGATCCTGAATTGTGACCTGTTACTACCCTAATAAGCTCTACAACCAAGTGTGGCCTGTGAGTTCTGTGTGGCCATTGCAACAATTTACTGAACCCTGCAAAGAAGTAGAAAGTGCCATGGAAGGGATGGCTGGTGTCAGAATTGGTGAAAAGATTGGAGAGAAGAGGTATGTCTGACCTCTGCCTCACAGGAACCAGCCTTGGGCTATTGATCTTTATTCTCCTTCCCCCTTGTGAAGTTAGAGGAGGTCAGATAACCCTGAAGCTATTCTTACAGGTTGCCTGTGTTAGGAACGTGGGAGCAGATCCTTCTCCACTCAAGGCTCAGATGAGACTGCAACCCTGGCAAATATCTTGGCTGCAGCCTTGTGCCATCCAGGCAGAGGATCCAACTTTAAGTTTGTGGTAACTTGTTATGCAGCCATAGATAACTAATACAGTTCCCCATTCTAACCCTTGAATCTCCGGACCTCGAGCTCTATGCTCTTTTTGCAACTCCATGCCACCTCTCAGTGATTAACCCTAGAGTAGTATCTACTTGTATCTCAGTGTAGGTGGTTTCATCTGTCTATAACTACATATAGATCATACATTCACATTCAATAACAGACCTTTCGGAAATGCTTACACTTGCTGGGCACATACAGAGATGTGTAAGCCCAGGGCCTGCTCTGAGGTACTCATAGCCTGATGAGGGAAACAGTCCGGTGATAACTAGAATTGAAGGGGGCCCATTGTAAGGGTGGGATAGCTAAGGAAATAAATGTGTATCTAGCACTATGTGTGGCTCAAACATAGCAACAATTGCGAGGATGGCATAGGACCAGGCGGTGTTTCTTTGTGTTGTATTTAGTTCGCTATGAGTTGGAATTGGCAGCACCTAACAATATGACAATAACACATGACAAACTCACAAAGTGAGTTTGCCTTCCCAGCATTATATCATTTAATTCTTACAAACCTTTAAGGTAGCTGTTAGTGTTACAGAGGAGGCAACTGATCCCCAGAGAGGCTAAGGAACTTGCCTTAGATCGCACACCAAGTGTGGATCAGCTCCCGGACTCTAACCCAGTTCTCCTGACTTCAAATTGTTTGGATAACTAAGAACTGACCATACATTTCTCATGTGTTAATAGATTCTACTGGAACTTCTAAGGGAAAAACCTCAACTAGACCTCTCTGGGAGATGCAATGGGTAGAATTCTGCCTGATTCCAGTGTTCACATACCAGCAAGCTTTCTACCATTTTCTCAGAGACTGGGGAAGGAAACAGAGCTGGGCCTGTCTTCACTGACCCTCAGCTAGCACACGGAGGACACTCAAGAAAGAGAGGCTGAACTGCATTTTCTTTGGCCTAAACTTTGCCTTCTGTTACTTAGATATCTGGATCTGGGTTTTTTTTTTGGGGGGCGGTGGTTTTTCCTTAGGTGTCATTTGATGTAACAATGAGCAGCATATTCAAGCTCAGGAACCAAAAGGATCACCTGAGGAGACTTGTTAAAATACAAATTTTGGAGATTCATCTCTAGAGATTGTGATTCAGAGGTCCGGGCTGGGTCCCAGGAAATGTTTCTAACAAGACCTCGGGATTATTCTGACACAGTAAAGCACAGGCCACACTGATAAAAACAATAGTAAAATCACAGCCAAGCCGAGATGAGGATCCGTTTGCCTGTACTCTGATGGAAGCCCTTCTCAAACCTATATCCAGTAACGTTTATAATTCCTTTCCTTAAGGAAGTGCAGAAGCCGGTAGTGTACTTGTAAATGTTCAACAACTGGCTCTCCGTGGGAAAAAAACAAAATCAAAACACGAACACACAAAAATCCCTGATTTGTAGCTTTTGCCAATACCTATGGTGTAAATACTCGCACTATGGCTGATATCAAGCTACCACAGGGACCTGGCTGAACACTGAGGTGGGAAGAGATGTGCGCCATTGGCTCTTGCAAGCCAGTATGAGCTAGTCCCAACAATCACTGCAGGAAACCCAGATAGGAGAGGAGATTTGCTCCCCTGGGTCTCAGTTTCCCCAGTTGTAAAATGAGAATTCATGAAAAGCTCCTTATCCTAATCACAACTGATTATTAGGGGCTGTGTGCATTTGTGTGTGTGTGTGTGTGTGTGTGTGTGTACACTGAGGCAGCCTGGCTACTGGTACACTCAGTGACAGGGAGACAGAGCAGGCCCAGCTCTTCTCACCCTTTCTTTCTCTTTGTACCTGAGGGGATGATGGAGTAGCTCACAGGTTGGGCGTAAAGAGCAGGATTTTTGCAGTCGGATAGTCCTGGCCTCAAATCCTGGCCTTAGCATTTACCAAACTTCTGTTAGCCTCAATTTCCCTAACTGTAAACTGGGGAATAATAATATACCTACCCCACAGATTGGCTGAAAGGGTTAAATGAGATAAAGTCCTTATTCATTGTCCAGTTTTCGCATGCATATGAGGTGATTGAAAATACCATGGCTTGGGTCAGGCTCACCTTAGTTCTCAAAGTGACAGCCAGAATGCTCCTTAGAAGCAAGGATAGTCTTGCATACTTTGGACGTGTTATCAGGAGGGACCAGTCCCTGGAGAAGGATGTCATGCTTGGTGTCTTAGTCATCTAGTGCTGCTATAACAGAAATACCACAAATGGATGGCTTTTACAAAGAGAAATTTATTTCTCACAGTCCAGTAGGCTAAAAGTCTGAATTAAGGGCATCAGCTCCAGGGGAAGGCTTTCTCTCTCTGTTGGCTCTGGAGGAATGTCCTTGTGATGCATCAGTCTTCCGTGGGTCTGGGAACATCTCAGCACAGGAACTTCAGGTCCGAAGGCCACACTCTGCTCCCAGCACTGCTTTCTTGGTGGTATGAGGTCCCCAACTTTCTGCTTGCTTCCCTTTCCTTTTACCTCTTGAGAAATAAAAGGTGATGCAGGCCACATCCAGGGAAAATCCCTTTACATTGGATCAGGGATGTGGCCTGAGCAAGAGTGTTGTATCCCACCCTAATCCTCTTTAACCACAGGCAGAGATTATGATTTGTAATACATAGGAAAATCACAAAATGGAGGACAACCACACATTGCCTAACCAAGTTGACACATATTTTGGGGGGACACAATTCAATCCATTATACTTGGTAAAGTAGAGAGCATCAGTGAAAGAGAGAAAGACCCTTAGTGAGATGGATTGACACAGTGGTTGCAACGCTGGGCTCAAGCATAGTTGTAATTGTGAGGATGGTGCAGGACCGACCAGTATTTTGTTCTGTTGTACACAGGGTTGCTATGAGTCAAACTGACTCCATGGCACCTAGCAACAACAACACATATAATATATATCATACGTATTATAAAATCCACTGCCATCGAGTTGATTCCGACTCAACGACCCTATAGGACAGAGTAGAACTGCCCCACAGAGTTTCCAAGGAGCTCCTAGCGGATTCGAACTGCCGTCCCTTTGGTTAGCAGCCGTAGCACTTAACCACTATACCACCAGGGTTTCCATTTTATATATATAGTATATTTAATGTATATTATACATACAATACATAATGGATATTTTTATATAATATATTTTATATATGTAATATATATTTTATAGCACTTAACCACTATGCCACCAGGGTTTCCATTTTATATATATAGTATATTTAATGTATATTATACATACAATACATAATGGATATTTTATATAATATATTTTATATATGTAATATATATTTTATATATATGTATAATATATAATGGAAGCCCTGGTGGCATAGTGGTTAAGTGCTATGGCTACTAACCAAAGGGACGGCAGTTCGAATCCACCAGGGGCTCCTTGGAAACTCTATGGGGCAGTTCTACTCTGTCCTATAGGGTCGCTATGAGCCGGAATCAACCTGATGGCACTGGGTTTGGTTTTATATACATATAATGTGTGTATATATGTATACACATATACATACACACACACCCCCATTATGATATATATATACATACACACACGTTGTTGTTAGGTGCTGTTGAGTTGGTTTTGACTCATTTTTTATATATATATATACATATGTATGGTATGTATGTATGTTGTTGTGAAACACATGCACCCCACCATATCATAGCAAAACTCTTAAATCAACTTCAAGTCCAAAATCCAAAAATTCCTCTTCATTTGTGAAATTGGGACTACAGGTTATCTGCTTCCAAAGTACAATGGTGGAACAGGCACAAAATAGACATTTCCATTACAAATGGGAGAAATTGGAGGGAAAGAAGGCATAACAGGCACCAAGCAAGTCAGCAGAACACAATACATTAGCTTTCAAGGGTTAAAAATAATCCTCTGTTCTCTGAGACCATTTAGGCAATGGCTCTGTCCTCCAGACTCTGGCCACTCTCCAGATTCTGGGTGGAGGCCTCTCAGCTCCACCTTCCAGGCCCACTGGAATGGCTACCCTGCTCCCTCACATTTGGGTGGCCTCATTCTCCTGGTCAATCTGAGTGAGGATTCCACCCTTTGAGACCCCACAGGTTATGGCCCTACACTTTGAGACTGAGGCAGCTCTGATTCCTGTTCTTCTTGTCTCTCCAGCTTCTGCTTTCTGGTTCTTTGGCCTCTCGACCCCTCGGGCCTCACCACCCGCATGTGCCCTGCTGGGGTAAGTATTCCAAAACTCTTTAGCTTCACCGACAAGTGCCTGGAGGCACCTCAACCTGCCAGTAAACTTTGGCCAGAAGGAATTCAGCTCTCTCGCTCCGTGGGTCGGCTCCAGTGCTGTCTTGCACTGGTTTCTCTGCTGCAGCCGTTTCTGTGCTTCAGCCGTTTCTCTGCTGCCGCCATTTTTTTGCTGCTGCTTCTTGCGGTCTATGCAGTCTCCAGTGTAATAGCTCTCCTCGCTTTCTTCTGAGTCCTCACCAGAATCGTCTTTGATGTTCGTAATCCCACCAACAGTCTCGTTAAGGCAATCTTAAAAGACCCTTTTAGCCTCTACCCATTCACAGTTTCAAAGCTGCTTCCACATTTCAGGTATCTGTTAGAGCAATTCTCTGTAACAAATGACTACCAAGAACACACCTGTAGTGAACAAAGTTGGATTTATCACTTGCTATACATTTTTTATACAAAGAAGACAATCGTGGGGCTTCTCAGAAACAGTGTGTTAGTAAGGGCTTGTTAATGATTTGAGGGAGAGTTCAAGGAAGAGGTGGTTTGCAAGTTCCCAGGTTGTTCAAACGGTTAAGAGCTTGACTACTAGCCAAAAGGTTGGAGGTTTGAACCCACCCAGAAGTGCCTTGGAAGACAGGCCTGGAGATTTGCTTCTGAAAAGTCACAGCCTTGAAAGCCATAGGGAGCAGTTCTACTCTGCACAGGTGGGGTCACCATGAGTCAGAATCAACTCAAAGGCAACTAGCAAGAAAATGCTGTCAGAGCAGGGCAATTTAGTGACTAGGTATCTTAGTAATTATTATCTAAGAGGGGGAAGAATGGAGCAGGACTAAGGCTGTAAGTGGTAAAGAGGCCACTGTCACTCATGCTGACAGGGAGAGGGGGATGTTTGGTCATTTTGGGGATTTTGCACAGTGTTCTTGATTTTGCCTGTGATTATGGAGTGTTGTTATTATTTTTTTTTGGTCTCACTGCACTGCATTTACAGTGACCTTGTCTGGTGTTGGTGTTCTGTGAAGCTGTTTATGTTCAGCAAGAGAACACCGTGGCCTAGCTGCGAGTGCCAGGCCAGCAGATAGCTGACAAGGCTGCTGTTTCATTTCTTCCCTTATTCACTCGCAAAATGTTTATTGATGTCTTCCAGACACTATCATACATACAATCTCATTTAATCCTCATAACAACTCTGTGAAGGATAATTATCTCCATTTTATCCACAAGGAGACAGACTCTGAGAGATGAATGACTTTCCCAAGTTCACCCAGTAAAAAAAGTGGTGGAAGGTTGACTTGGATACAGAACTGTCTGACTCTAAGTCCAGCACTCTTTCTACTATGCCACTCCACAAGGATGAGTCCCTAAGGAAGCCAAGGACTACCCTAAGTCCTCTTTCGCTATCTGGAAGAGATTTTGGTTCTTGGCCCACCCTGTTCGAGGCCTCGACTACTGAAAGTGAGTGCTTGGCACGCAAGGCTAGGTGCAGGGCCGGCTTTCAGTAGGTATGGTGTTTGATATGGTTGCTAAAGCAGGTACCCGGGTTCCTAGTTCCAGATTTTCAGGAAACTAACTCCCGATGTGACTTGAAACAAGCCATTTCCCCTCCTTGGGCCTCAGTTTCTTTGTCTAATGACCCCTGAGCTCAGGCAATCTCTGAATAAATATTTGCTAAATGAATGAGTGCAATGAATGAACAAATGAGTGGGTCTAACCAGAAGTGAATTTTCTTCCATAGCAGGTTTTATAGCCAGTATTTTGTTGTTTCTTCTGTTTTTCTCCTCTTTTTGAATTGATCGGTTCCATCTTTTCCCTTGATTCCTATCTGCCGCTCCCCCAGCCTTCTTGGCAGCATTTTGAGGGCTCCCTCACACTCTCCCGGCCCAGCAGCCCAGAAACAGTTGCTGATATTGCTACATTTCCCAGCAACCCAAGGTCCAGCAGCCTCAGCCCTCATCGCCAGCTGCTCCTGCCACAATCTGACCACCTCCAACCCCCACCCGCAGCAACTGCCTCTAAAGGCTTCTTCTTAGTCCTGCCCAAGTTCCTGAGCCAGACGTCCCTCAATCAGGGATCTGAAGAGGGATGGGGCCTGTCTTAGAAATGATCCAGTCCAATCCCCTCAGGCCCAGGGAGGGGGACACAATTTTCCCTGAGTCACACAGCAAAATAGCCTGACTGAAGAATAGAACCCAGGCATCCTGATACCTAGTTACACCTCTGTTATGGATTCAATTGTGTGCCCCTCCAAGTACGTGTTGTAAACCTTAACCCCTCTACCTGTGGTTATAATCCCATTTGCAAATGGGTTTTCTTTGTTATGTTAATGAGCAGTATTAGTGTAGGATGTGTCTTAAATCAATTCTTTTGAAATGCAGAACCTGTTAAACAAACAAGCAAGCAAGTAGAGCTCAGAGAAGTTAGACGCTACACCACGTGAAGATCACCAAGGAACAAGGACCTTCCCCCAGAGCCTACAGAGAGCCTTCCCCTGGAGCTGGTATCCTGAATTCAGACTTCTAGCCTCCTAACCGTGAGAAAATAAATTTCAGTTTGTTAAAGGCACCCACTTGTGGTACTTCTGTTATAGCAGCACTGGATAACTAAGACAATCTCCCTTCTGGGAAAGGCCTGCCTTTTGAAGCCTGCAAATTATAGTACATTCAGAATGTTGATTTCACCCACACTTGTTGACATTGTTTACTATGCTAGGAGTCCTGGGCTGGGTTCTGGAGACATGAAGAACAAAACACTGTCCCTGACTTTAGGGAATTCTAGTCAAACGAGGGAGACAAATAAATAGATAATCCCTTCAATGTGTGACAAGTGCTCTGGTAGCTAAGTAGACAAAATGCTGCAGGAGGATGGAGAGGGGAGCAAGGAACTTTCAGGGATGGGGAGAAGGTCATGGTGTTTGAGTTGGGTCTTGAAGTATGGGTAGGAGTTGGCAAAGCGGAGACAGTGTGGGTGTGGGGTAGAAAAGCACTGCAAGCAAATGTAACAACTTGTAGAAAGGCACGGAGCCACTGAAAAGCATGTCAGAGTCTGTAGGCATGTGCAGCCATGAGGGGAAAGACAATAATTGTCCTGGAATGAAGACTTAGGTTCTGGTTTTGACTCTGCCATGGAGTCACTAGATGCCTGTAAGGAAATCACTTAGTCTCTTTGTACCTCAGTTACCTCCTCACCTCTCCAAGGGGGCACCTGTAAGGCCTCACAGCTCTAAAGCTGCACTGTCCAGTATGGTACCCACTAGCCACAAAGGCTGTTTAAATGAAAATCAATTAAAAATTTTAAATTCAGTTCCTCATTCACACTAGCCACATTTCAAGCACTCAAAAGCCCTTCGTGGCTATTGGCTACTGTGCTGAACAGTGCAGATACTGAATACTTCTATCTGTGATTCTGAGAGGGGAAGGGATTTGTCCTGTTTCGTAGAAAGGTCTCCATCCTCCCCACTTTCGTTTTCAGAGGAGATCCCAAAGAATAGAACAGAGAGGATATAGCCCTAGTTCATGTCACGCAATGACCCAGCTAAGAGGATAGGCATTCCTTGTCACTTTGTCAATATACCTTATTCTCCATTTAACTATGTGAAAACCTATCACAATGTCTAACCCATAGTACGGGCCTTCATAAATGTTTAGCTAGTCTAATCCCAGTTTTACAAATGAGGAAACTGAGGCCCAGAGTGATCTGGTTTAGGACCCAGGTCTCTAGGTTACCAAACTGTCTTGAGTGACAGAGTTTAAGTACATTAGTGGTCTTTGGACCTCACTTTGTCTTAAACTTTTCAGGTTTTATTTAAATTGTAAGCCAGGTGACCCCGTGAGGAATTCTGTGTGTTGGACACATGACCTTTTGTGTTACCTTATCTATGGCTACATGTATGACTGCCCTGGAGCTTGCAGGAATTAACCAATGGACAAATCCATTTGTAATGCACAAATGGATTAACAAGGTGAATTAGGTACGGTGTAGAATCAGCACGTAAAAAAAAATTATCACATATATCTGTACTAGCATTGTTTTAAGTGTGTCTTGTAGGTAACTCGACAACCCTATGAGGTTGGGAGGTGAGCACTCTCACAGCCCACATTTTACAGACAAGGAAATGGAGGGTAAGATAAGTAACTTGCCCAAGTCTCACAACTATTGAATGGCAAAGCTGGCACTGAAACCCAGGCAATGGCCCCAGAGCCCATGCCCTCAACCCCCATCTACAGCCCTGACAACACTGCAATTATTGAATGTCAAGACTTGAGGAAGGCTGGGAGACCATCTAGTCCAATCTCTTCCTTTTATTCCTGGGGATACTGAAGACCACAGAGGGGTATTGATCTACCCAAGGTCACTCAGCAAGTTTATGACAGAGCTTGGGCCTCAGTGTGGGCCTCCTGACTCCTGCCCAGTGTTCCCATTGCTTCGTTATTTTAAAAATAGCATGCATTAATAAACAAAACGACCCACTGGGCATCTTCGAGGTGATGGATGCCTTTGTGGGCAAAACCTTGGACTTGCAGAGAAAAGACTTGGAATCAAATCTTACTTTGGTTGCTTACTCAGTGACCTTAAGCAAGTCACTTTATATGACTCAGCTTAAATTTCTCCAGGTTAATAATAAGGATGTAATTCTTGCCTTAAGGATGTAATTATATGATGTAACCTATGAAGAGACTTTCAGAGTGCTTGGCACAAAATAATTGCTCAAGAAATAGGAGTGGATTCTAAAGATCTCTATAGAGGTCCTGCCCTCTACAATCTGGATGAAGAGCAAGACTGACACGAAGGGAGGATTGATGGGCAGCAGAGAGCAGACTGTGCTTGGCGGGTCAGACGATGAATGTTAGGACAGTTAATGTACTGTTGGCTCCATTTGGCAAGAGAGCCTTTAACCTTGAAGTGATTAATGATCCAGACAGAAATCAAGGGAGAGGCTGGTCAGCAGGAACCCAGATTGGGCACTAGGTGGCGCTAGTAGCCCACCTGGGAACTGGGAGAGACCAACTAGGTTTTCAGTCACAGCCTAGGGAACAGGGTGACCAGCAGGTTCACTCCTGTGGCTTCTATGACTAGGGCCTCTAGAGGGAAGTCTTTCCTGGG
Organism: Elephas maximus indicus; assembly: GCF_024166365.1. Taxonomy (NCBI): domain Eukaryota; kingdom Metazoa; phylum Chordata; class Mammalia; order Proboscidea; family Elephantidae; genus Elephas; species Elephas maximus. The sequence continues at coordinate 82,957,435 of NC_064821.1, forward strand.
ACAGAGCACCCTGACCCTAGGGAGCTTTATCTGTCCTTCCTGGGGCAGAGCACCCTGACCCTATGGGACTGAGAGTCAGGGTGCTTTGCCCCAGGAAAGACATATAAATGGGACTTTCATATTCCTTACCTCATTCAGTCTTTACGGCCTCTCTGCCTGGTGTTATCTCAGTTTTACCCATGAGGCACTCACTCAGAGGTTAAATAACCTGTGCAAGGGATACAACTAGTAAGAAGTAGATCCGAGATTCGAACCCAGGCCCACTAACTCCAAAGGCCACTCTATTTTCAGGAAAATATGTGTTCCCAGCTGGTGGAATCACTCTGTTGACAGAGGCTGACAAGATGTAAGTTAGGTAATACTGGAAGCAGAAATTGAATTGGAGCTGCTTCCTCCCCGCTTCCACTCCAGACCAATTCCCCACCCATTTCCTACCTCTTCCATTGGGACAGCCTCCTGATCCATACCCCTGTGTCCATTTTTGGACCCCAGGGTCTCTTCTCACAGTGACCTTTTCAAAATGAAAACCACATCACATTTTTCCCCAGTTCAAAACCCTCTGATGGCTTCCTATTCTACTTCGAACAAAACTGAACTTCTTACCACGCCCACAACTAGTTTATTTGTGAGATGATCTCAGGAAGCACAGTGAGAGAGTGGAAAAGTGAGACAGGGAAGGGAGAAAGACCAAGGAAGAATTTGCTCATGGCTGGGGGGGGGGTGGTTATTATTGGGTTCAAATGAAGCTCAGCCCTGCGTGGGACCTGTGACAGGCAGTGCGTCCCACCAAGAGACCAGGAAGCCGGGGCATTTATCCACTAATATCCTTTGCTATTTGAGGTCTTTCCTGGGGCTGACTTCCCCTACAACTTCCCCTGTCCTTGTGTGAGCTGCTCATGTCTCTACAGCCAGAGAATGCCTTCGGGCAGAGCTGTAGTAGGCTGTCGTCCTGTGCAGAGCTATCTGAATGCCACTGTTGGTTGGGCTGGTCCAGGAGGCTGTCATCCTGTGGAGAGCTGTCTGAAGGCCACTGTTGGTTGGGCTGGCCCAGGGGGCTGTCATCCTGTGCAGAGCTGTCTGAATGCCACTGTTGCTTGGGCTGGTCCAGGAGGCTGTCATCCTGTGGAGAGCTGTCTGAAGGCCACTGTTGGTTGGGCTGGCCCAGGGGGCTGTCATCCTGTGCAGAGCTGTCTGAAGGCCACTGTTGGTTGGGCTGGTCCAGGAGGCTGTCATCCTGTGGAGAGCTGTCTGAAGGCCACTGTTGGTTGGGCTGGTCCAGGAGGCTGTCGTCCTGTGGAGAGCTGTCTGAAGGCCACTGTTGGTTGGGCTGGTCCAGGAGGCTGTCGTCCTGTGGAGAGCTGTCTGAAGGCCACTGTTGGTTGGGCTGGCCCAGGGGGCTGTCATCCTGTGCAGAGCTGTCTGAAGGCCACTGTTGGTTGGGCTGGTCCAGGGGGCTGTCGTCCTGTGGAGAGCTGTCTGAAGGCCACTGTTGGTTGGGCTGGTCCAGGAGGCTGTCGTCCTGTGGAGAGCTGTCTGAAGGCCACTGTTGGTTGGGCTGGCCCAGGGGGCTGTCATCCTGTGCAGAGCTGTCTGAAGGCCACTGTTGGTTGGGCTGGTCCAGGAGGCTGTCGTCCTGTGGAGAGCTGTCTGAAGGCCACTGTTGGTTGGGCTGGCCCAGGGGGCTGTCATCCTGTGGAGAGCTGTCTGAAGGCCACTGTTGGTTGGGCTCGCCCAGGGGGCTGTCGTCCTGTGCAGAGCTGTCTGAAGGCCACTGTTGGTTGGGCTGGTCCAGGAGGCTGTCATCCTGTGGAGAGCTGTCTGAAGGCCACTGTTGGTTGGGCTGGTCCAGGAGGCTGTCATCCTGTGGAGAGCTGTCTGAAGGCCACTGTTGTTTGGGCTGGTCCAGGAGGCTGTCATCCTGTGGAGAGCTGTCTGAAGGCCACTGTTGGTTGGGCTGGTCCAGGAGGCTGTCGTCCTGTGGAGAGCTGTCTGAAGGCCACTGTTGGTTGGGCTGGTCCAGGAGGGTGTCATCCTGTACAGAGCTGTCTGAAGGTCACTGTTGGTTAGGCTGGTCCAGGGGGCTGTCATCCTGTGCAGAGCTGTCTGAAGGCCACTGTTGGTTGGGCTGGTCCAGGTACCCTCAGAATCAGCAATCTATGACATTAGAAATCCCTCTAACTCCTACACTGCCCTTTCCCTTAATTTCTCTCTTTATCACTAGACTGCATCCTGGGTGGATTTCCTAGTTCTCTCTTCCAAATAACTAATCCTGTCTTCTACCATGTCCAACCTAGACTTATTCTGTCCCCTTAGTTTGTTTCAATAACTACAGTTCTCATTTCCAGAATTTCTAAATAGTTTTATTTCTGCCTGTTTTTAATTTGCAATTTATTATTCTGTTTTTATGGATGGATGTTATCCCTGACTTTATTTGAAGACCTTAAACATATTTATTTTGAATTTGCCTTCAGATAATTCTTTTATTTCATTTTTGTCTGGAGTGGATTTATTCTCCCCAAAATTGATTTTCTTGGCTGTCTTTGTCGGTATTAGGTTTCCCTGGATGTTTCAGAATTTTAGTTTTCAAGTTTTTCTTAAGTGAGGTTAATTTTTCTCTATATACTTCTCCCTGCCTAGTGGTCTGATGGTTTCTCCCTGGATTCCTGGGACCTGTCCAGAGCCAGGTTTTATACTGATGACCCAGGCTCTTATCCTGCAGTGATGGTGGCCATTTTACATGTCTGGTCCCTGAACCAGCGTGCATCTCGGCTCTGGCTTCGCATGAACTTATTTAGCTCCTTACATCCTGATGGAGTTGAACTCCTGGTGAAAATTCTTTTCCTGCTTCTGGATCGAGAGCCTTGCAGACCCCTAGCTTCAACCCTGCCTAACCCTTTATGTTTTCAGTCCATTTCTTGTCTGTAAAGGTGTTTATCCCAGTTTTGAGCATGGGTATGCTGTTTTAAATTTATCTCTCTGTATCATTGGGAAACTGGTGGCGTAGTGGTTAAGAGATACGGCTGCTAGCCAGATGGTCAGCAGTTTGAATCCGCCAGGCGCTTCATGGAAACTCTACAGGGCAGTTCTACTCTGTCCTATGGGGTCACTGTGAGTTGGAACCAACTCGATGGCAACGGGTTTGGTTTTTTTTTTTTTTTCCCCTGTATCATTGTTATGAACTGCCATTGAGTCACTTGGGAGTGGGACTTAAGACATGAACTTATAGTACCATCCTGACCGGAAGTTTCTGGACCCTTTGAATCTCTCCAGGGGACACACTCCCTGCCTCTGGATAGGACTATTTCCAAAATCCAGATGTGTAGATCCAGGAAAGGAAAGAATCCACCCTCCTGGATGCTTCTGTTTTCTTCCCCCAAGGACATACAGGACCTGGAGGACCCAAAGAGCCCTCTAAATAAGCGTTTTGGGGCACTTCTGGCTTCCCAGCCTCCTGGTTCATTGAGTCCCAGGTCTCCCAAGTCACTCCATCACTGGGCTCCCTGCCAACACTCCACCTCAAAGGTCTTCACTGATATGGGGCTTTAGGTGTTCATGGCCATATTTGCATTTCAACAAGGGACTCATAAAGATATTTTCATCTTCAAAGTTTACAGGAGTGGAATTCAAATGGAGGAATGACAGGCTGAGTGTGGGGTTGATTGGCTGGGTCAGAGACATCACACCTGGCTGGCAGGGAGAGCTTCCTGACGACAGGAGCTGTCCAACAAAGGGTGGGCTGCTGTCACTGGGGGAACTCAAGCGGTGGATGGCTGACCTTCCACCGGGCGCCTGGCAGGGCTGTGGATGCAGGGAGTCAGAGAGGGAGGGAGGTTCTGGGAGAAGCAAAGGAAACAGCTCGACAAAAGCACTTCATACACTGAAAATGTCACTAAAATATTATTGTTCTAAGACTCTACACTGCTACTCTGCAAACCAGCCCCACTTCCCACCGTGATATATTTCTAAAAACATATCCTACATGGCCATTTGCTGGCCGTGAGAGTTGGGGGCACAGCGTTCCTCTTCTTTGATCCTTGTCTGGGAATGAAAGGGCTGGGCTGAAACTTAGCCTTCACCAGTAGAACTCAGTGTCCAGGCAATGCAAGTCTTCCTCGCTGTTTCTGGGAGCTCAGCCCCCTCAGTTCCCTGCCTTCCCACCCACCTATGTGACCTGTTCTGAACAGGTGACCCCACCTGCCCTTACTGCTGTACTTCAAAACCTGCATTGTCTTTAGAGTTTTGCAGTTACCATAGCAGTAAGAATTATCTTCATTTTTTACAATTTAAGAACACTAATGGAATCACCAATTTTGTCTGCTTTAAAACCATCGCATTTTTCTCCCAATGCTACCACATTTGTAATGTCCTTAAAATTTACTCTACAAGATAAACATAATCCCAGAAACACCTTCTCAGGGAAAAATGGGTATTTTGTCCCTACTGTGGTGGGGCTCAAAATCTTTTATAGCAAATTCGTGGCATATAAGGGATGTTCCTAAGAGCCTCTGCAGTGTTAACCTGGCTCCAGCCGAATCTGCAAAAGTCAGGAAGGGGCTTTATAGCTATTGAGCACTGTGTGCCTTACAAGTGCTGGTTCATTTAATCAGTACAGCAACTCACTTTACAGATGAGGAATCTGAGCCCAGAGAGGTGAAATTACTTGCCCAAGGTCACACAGCCAGGAAGAGGCAGAGTGCATTTTCCTCTCAGCCATGATTGCTCCAAATTCACTAGTTGGTTTCTGTTCAGCATTCAAGCCACAAGACCGATCTTTGCCTAATTAAGCATTTCTATGTGGATTGTAACTCTTAGTTAATGGCATTTTGTCATTACTATTTTAGCTTTCATCTGCGTGGCACCTAACATTTTAGGATAATGTTTCTGGTTATAAGAAAAATATTGGTTTTTTTCTTGGAGGGGGTTAAATTTTTATTTTGAAATAATTACAGATTTGCAGGAAGTTGCAGAAATAGTACAGAGAGGTCCCGTGGGCCTTCACCCAGTTTCTCCCAACAGTACCATATTAAAGCTAGGAAATTGACATGGTACGATGTGTGTGTATATTCTATGTCATTTTATAACATGTATAGATTCATATACCACCCCACAATCAGGATACAGAACTATTCTGTCATCCAAAAGGTGTCCCTTGTACTGCCCCTTTATAGTCATACCCACCTCCTTCTTCCAACCATCCTTCTAAACCAAAAACAAAACCCATTGCCGTCAAATTGATTCCGACTCATGGTGATCCCATGTGTTACACCGCAGAACTTCTCCGTAGGGTTTTCTTGGCTATAATCTTTACAGAAGCAGATTGCCAGGTCTTTCTTCCGCAGTGCTGCTGGATGGGTTCTAACTTTAGGTTAGTAATCAAGCACAAACCGTTTGTGCCACCCAGGGACACTTCCTTAGCCCTAGCAGCCACTAATCCATTCTCCATCTCTACAATTTTGTCCTTTCAAGAATGTTATTATATAAACGAACTCATATGGTATGTGAACTCTTGAGATTGGCTTTTCTTCACTCAGCACAATGCCCTTGAGACCCATCTAAGTTGTATCCACAGTTTGAGCCTTTTTACTGTTAAGCAGTATTCCATGGATGATTAGTTTTAAAAACTTTGAAAAACAGAAAATATAGAGAAACAACTTCTAAGCCTCCGATTGGAGGGCGAGAGTGTTCCCGGTTTACTTCTTGCCCAAGTCAGGACTGGCTTAGTTCTGGGACTTGCTGGGGCCAACCCTCTGCAGATCCAGTTGCAAAGGTGGAAGAGACAAGGTGGGGACAAGACAAGGCCCTCTGCCCCAAGCCCCACTGTTCTCTCTGTGCCCTCTCACTGTGGGACTCTGTCTGGCTGCTGCTCTCTTTGCATCCCTCTCTCTTTTCTTTTTTCCCTCTCTCTTTCTCCTCGCCCCATGTGTCTCCATCTGTCTTTCTGAGTCAGTCTCTCTCTTTTTCTCAAACCACAAAACATGGCTAAACGCAATTTCCACTGAGTGCAAAATCTTGTGTCTGTGTTTCATTATTCTGTCTGGATTTGTACATGTTTTCAATTGCATAATTCCCCTCCTTCCTCATTTTCTCCCCAAGACTTTCTCCCACATAATATGAGCATTTGGGGGCCAGCTTTTGACAGCTCTGTCTTTGAATGCTGTGAAAAGTAGAGCGAGTGCCTCTTTCAGTCCTGCACCACCAGGGAAGCTGGACCGGCAGGTTCCTTGGGGTTCCTGCATAGCTCTGGCCCTTAGGCCAGCCCTGGGGGAGGGAGTGCTCCTTTAGCAGCTTGTGAGAAGGCAGCACTTCTTTGGCTGCAGCACTTGCTTGGGAGAGTTTGAAGGGCCTTTGAAGGCTAGCTCAAGATATTTCAGCCCTATTGCCTACCACAGCTTCAGGTTCAAACTCCCCTCTCTGTTTTTCAGACCCTTAAACATCTAGGAAAAAACCCCTGGAAAACAGTTGCCTTCGAGGTGATGCTAACTCATGGTGACTCCACGTGTGGTGTGTCAGAGTAGAGCTGTGTTCCATGGGCCTTTTAATGTCTGATTTTTTGGAAGTAGATCTCCAGAACTTTCTTTCAAGGGGCCTCAAGGTAGACTTGAACTTCTAACCCTTCGGTTAGCAGCTGAGCGCTTAACCGCGCTAGACCATTTAGACCAACCCTATTCATTTATTAATTATTTCATTATGATAGGACAGGGCTGTATAGCTTCTTGCTCCCACAGACAGTGAAGTTTTGAAAGACGGTTAATAGGAAATAACTTAAATATCCAACATTAAGAGAATGGTTAAATATACCATCAGATGCCCTGTAGAATCAAATATTACCAAGTCATTAAAATCATGATTTGGAGAGTTTTCAGAATGGAAAATACTCAGAATATACTGTTAGGATGCTAATTACATAAAAATGCATAAGCATGGGGAAATGGCTTAAAGAAAAGACATCAAAGCGTTAACAGTTCTTATTTCTAGACTATGGGATTATAAAATGACTTTAAAGTTTTTCTTAGTGTTCACAATAAGCATGTTTTATCTTTATAATCAGAAACAAATATGTATTATTAAAACTAAGTGAACTCTGCTGAATAAAAAGTAATTTCTACAGCTCTGCACCCAAGTGATGTTCTGGGGGGAGGGATTCAGAACCTTCTCTCCCTCCCCCCTCCCCCATAAGCCCATACGGAGGGTGGGCACTCTCCAGGCTCCTTTCCTTGAGCTCAGGTCCTGCCACTGTGCTGGATGGGTGGAAAGCTACACTCTGCACTGTAACTGAGTGGCTGCCCTCTCCCCACCCCTGGCTGTGTTTTCAAATGGAGTTTGCAGAGTGGGCAGGTCTTGCCTGATGTCCCCACATCTCTGCACTGCCTGTCTGAAGCCAGTATTGCCCCACTCCCTGATGCAGTGTCCTTGGTCCTTGGTCCCTCACCACTTGCGCCTCTCCTCTGCACACCCAGCACACACCCTGCACACAGAGCAGCCGTGCAGTCTGATCCCTGCTGGGACTAGTGTGGGATTAGTTCCAGACCCTTCCAGACCATATGCATGGAACCCAGAGCTCCCTACTTCCAGATTAGTATGTTGGAAAAAGAGCGCTGAGTTCTAGAAGCTGTGTGGAAAGTTTGCCATGTGGAAAGTTACATAGTGAGTGTCTGGGGCACATTTTTTTTACAAAGATTTTTGAGCCAGTTCTGAGTGCAAGTGACAATCTGCAGTTCAGTTGCCTCAGTAATGGTTAAGTGCTGAGCTTTGGAGCCAGTTTACCTTGGTTTAAATCCCAGCTCCACCACCTCGGGCAAGTTTCTTTCTCTCTCTGTGCTTCTGTTTCCTCATCTGAAAAATGGGTTGGTAATAGTACCTACCTCACAGGATTATTGTGAGGATTAAACTAGTTGATTCCCGTAAACCCTGAGAACAGAGCTTGTCTGGAGTAGCCGCCAGTGAATGTTAGCTATTATTCTTCTTACTGCACCTTGTGTTCATGGGAACGGGAAGGCAGGATATTTGACATTGGGGTTCTCCCAGAAAAGTCCAGACGCAGGTCTCTGAGATGAATGCCAAATGAGTACAACCGATTGAAAGCTCTGCCTTAAATCCGTTCCTGCATGAGGCAGGGTGTAAAGAAATACAGGCCGCTGTATTGAGAGTGAATAGTGAGGGAGGCCAGAGGGAAGTGGCACAGCTTGCACCTGGCCTTGAAGGAGGCCAGAACAACAACAACAACAAAACCCAGTTGACATCAAGTTGATTCTAACTTATGGTGACCCCATGTCTGTCAGAGGAGAACTATGCTCCATAGGGTTTTCAATGACCGATTTTTTCAGAAGTAGATAGGCCTTTCTTCCAAGGCGCCTCTGGGTGGACTGGAACCTCCAGCCATTTGGTCAGCAGCCCAGCACAGTTAACCTCCTGAACCAAACAAACCAAACCAGTCGCTGTCAAGTGATTCTGACTTATACTGACCCTATAGGACAGAGCAGGATGCCCCACAGGGTTGTTCAAGGAGTAGCTGGTGGATTAGAACTGCTGAGCTTTTGGTTAGCAGCTGAGCTCTTTCCTAATCTCCTGAGGGAGGGCAAAACAAAAACAAAAACAAATCCGTTGCTGTTGTCTCTTCTGATTCATAGCAACCCTGTGGGTCAGAGTAGAACTGCCCCATAGGGTTTCCAAAGCTATAGTTTTTTTAGGGAAGTGGCTGGTGGGTTCAAACTGCTGACCTTTCAGTTAGCAAAAGAGCACTTAACCACTGTGCCACTAGGGCTCCTGGAGGGCGGGCAGGGGATGGATAAAGAGGCTTAACCAGGAAGGGCAGGAGCAACTAATGGAGTCTCTGTGAGCAGAGATGTACCAGGTTTCTTCAGAAATTGTGGAGTCCTAGCTGGGGCAGAGGAGCCCTGGTGGTGCAGAGGTTAGTTGAGAGCTCAGCTGTTAACCAAAAGTCGGCAGTTCTAATCCACCAGCCGCTCCTTGGAAACTCTATGGGGCTGTTCTGTCCGACAGGGTCGCCGTGAGTTGGAATCGACTCACTGGCAATGGGTTAGCTGGGGTAGATGGTCCCTGAGTGACACAAAGATTTGCACTGGACTATAAACTTAAAGGTTGGTGGTTGAAACCAACCTTCTGGCACCAAGGAAAAAGATTACAGCCAAGAAAACCCTATGGAATAATTCCAGTCTGTAACACGTGGGGTTGCCATGAGTCCGAATCCACTGGAGGACAATTTTTTTTTTTTTGGCTAGGTCAGGGGGGGTCCATCGGTGGGGTTGAGACAGGGAATATGTTTGAGTGGGTGGGTACCCGTGATGCCCACCTTTTTACAGACACCATAGGCTCTCAACCACTCTGCAGAGGAGACTCATACAAATTAGTAAACTAAGGTTTAGGTGGGCAATGACTTGTTTAGGCCCTGGGAGGGATGGCGCTGAGATGGAATCCAGGGCTGTCCAGCCCAAGGAAGACCTCTGCTCCATCTTCCCCAGAGCCCCAAAGCATCCTCTCCAAGGGCGCGGGTGCTGAGGGCTGAGGCCTCAGAGGGGACATCTGGCTGCAGAAAGAGGGAGGGGCTGAGGGAAAACCAGCCCCAGGTGTGCGAGAGACCTGGGGAAAGAGCAGAAAGTAGGTCAGTCAAGCAGGAGACGGAGCGTGAAATTAATGAGCACGCGGGCGAGCTGGAGTAGTCACCTTCCGGGAGGGCGGAGAGAAGGCATGCAGTCCCTTTGGGGGAGGGCGGAGAGGGGCTAGCGCGGCGAGGAAGGGGAGGGCAGCGGTTAAGGTGTTTTCTCTGTGGGACCGGGCTTTGGGCGAACGTGTGTGGGGCGGGGTGGGGAAATGACGGGAGACTCAGGGGTAGAGCCTGGCCGGAGGGGCCATCAGATGTAAGGTGTATGAGGGCAGGGTTGCAGGGATGATACTTGGTGCTTAGGACAGTGCCTGGCACATAATGGCATATTTGAATGAATGCGTGATTAGAGTCAGCTCTGCTACTCACCTTATTGTGTGACCTGGGGAAGTGAAGCCTCTGTTCTTTATTCTACTGGCTTTGAGGGGTTTCAGCTGTAAGTGAATTCAGTAACATTTGCTAAGTACCTGCCATGTGCTAGCCCCAAGCTAGGTGCTGGGGGGTGGGGATGGGGGTGGGGGTGGGGGGACAGGATGTATAAGACACAGGCCCTTCCCTTACAAAGCTCACTGTCAGATGGGAAGTCATATTTGCAGGTGATTATAATACCCTGTGCTAAGCACAAAAACGGATAGTGGGGACACAGAAAGGAGATACTTATGTTGGGGTTGCTCAGGGTAAAACTGCTGCTGGGAAGTGACCATAGACAGATGGATTATAAGGGCAAGGACAGACAGCATTATGATGTCTGTGAGTCTTAGGCCCTTTTGCCTTCATGGACTCCTTCCTATACACACACATACACACACGCACACACACACATACACACACACAATTAGAAAATATATTTTACAGCTACACTGGTATAAAGACAATATATTAATATTATGTATTAAAACATTTTCTTTGACTTAAACATTCATTTTTTTATGTATGATTTTAAAAGAAATTAAAATGTTTCTAGAAGCTCTGCCAGTAATGGTAGTAAGTGCTTGCTAAAGTCTTTCCTAGCTCTAGGGACTCCCCTGCACTGACTAGGTCAAGGCCAAGAGGTGAAGTGAAATCTAGCTGGCTTTGGTTTTCTCTCCACAGTGCAACATGGATCTCTCATGGGCTGGAAGGGCCTTCTTCTAAAACTGCTTCTTCTCACAAGGGCTTCTGACCTCTGGCTAGAGGGGAGGCAGGGTGATTTGATGGAAAGGCTGTGGGCTCCAATAAGAAAGGGATCTGGGTTCAAATCCCAGTGATGCCACCTAGGAGCTGTGTGACCCTTCACCTTTGTGAGCCTCAGTTCCTTTGTTAATATGAGGACCTAGCTCCTCCCTGTAGGGCTGTTGTGAGGTTGCAATGGGATTATGTACAATGTTAGGACAGGGCCACAGACCCAGTAGGGGAGGGGCTTCATCAGGGGTGACAGTGAACATGCATCTGTTCTACCAGAGTGCCCCCAAAAGCCTGATGTTATGGTGAGCACCAGAGTTGTGCCCGTGAACGTTCCAGCCCTGCTCTGAAGGAGCTACTTCTTTACCCTGCCAATCTTCCAGGATTGTCATCTGGGTGTCAATCCATTGCTGACTCAGGCCAGATCCTGCTCTCCGAGCTTCTCCCAGTTGGCCACAGCTTGACCAAGGCCATGGTAAGCAGAGATACTCCAGGGTGCTGTCCTCTCCAGCCAGACCCCTGAAACTCGGGAAAGGGATTCTCCGAGAAAGACTTCCTCAAGCTGGTTCAGCACTTTCCACTTCACAGTAGCCCAGTGGACGCAGGTCAGGGATCGTGCCCCTGTTTACAGCTGAGGGAGGGAGGCCAGTGGCTCACCCAAGGGCACACAGAGAGTGAGTAGAGAACTAAGACTTAAACTCATGTTGGTCTGGTTCCAAAGCCTAGTGCCTGCTCCACTTCATGGTGCTGCCTCTCAGAACAGGTGTGAGTTGGGGGACCACAGTTAAAGGTGACTTGAATACTGTTCTCCTGGGGACACCTTCTGGCCTTCCAACCTCAGGTCCAGGTGGCCTTGCCAGTGAAAAAGACTGTGAAGGGGATTTAAATCAGGTTCCCAGAGCCAGAGTGGACCCCAGAGGTTTTCTGGCCCGGCCCTTTTCCATTCAATCAGTAAGCATTTATGGATGTCTTCACAGAAGTCCCTGGGTGGCACAAACAGTAGCTCAGCTATTAACCAAAAGGTTGGTGATTCGCAATCCACCCAAGGGTGGCTTGGAAGAAAGGTCTGGTGATCTGCTTCTGAAAAATCACAGCAGTTGAAAACCCTGTGGAGCACAGTTCTACTCAGAAACATGGGGTTTCCATGAGTGGGAATCGACTCTACAGAACTGGTTTGGTTCTTGTGGTTTTACAGGCACCATACTGGGCCTTAGACAAGATTCTGACACATCCCATGCCTCCAGGGGCTCACAGTCTAGAGCGAGTTTTCTCTGCCTCCACACTAGTGACACTTTGGGCCTGTCCTGTGCATTGTAGGACACGGAGCAGCATCTGTGGGGTCTACCCGCTAGATGCCAGTGACATACCTTCAATTGTGGCAGCCAAAATGTCTCCAGACATTGCCAAATATCCCTTAGGAGGAAAATCACTCACAGTTGAGAACCACTGGTCTAGGGGGAGGTGGAGGAAGACGTATAAACCAGTCATTTCAATACAAAGTGTTGAGTGTTCTGCCAGGGGTGAGCGTGGGAGCCATGTGGGCACAGATGGAGTGGGCATGACAGGGAAGGCTTTGGAAAACCAGACCCAGCAGCGGGAAGACCAAGTTTGTGCAGCAAGTGCTCCATGTGGTTGAGATTCAAACCCAGGATGCCTGTGCCCTGCTCTAATGCTCCCCTCCCATACACCTCACTGCTTCTCTCCAAGTCCACTGACTCCCCTTGCTCCTCCTGACTGAAGTGCCTTCTGGTCTGGGAAGCTAGCCACACCTATCTGAGCAGTTCAACTTTTTCTGCTCCAGGCTGGTCTCATGGTCTTGACATAGATTAGATGGCCAGTAAGCATTCATTCATGTTAAGAAAAGCTCTGCTTGTCTCTGGGACAGCCCTCTGAAAACTGACTGGGTGACCACTTAAGCACTGTGCTTATGCTAAGAACAATGCTTCAACCAAGTGCTTCAGTGTAAGTACTTCCAGGTCCCCGACTCCGTGGAAGCCGCAGCGTGGGAAGGAGAAGCTCTGCAGCCTCCAGAGTCTGGAGCCCAGCTTTCCTGGCTCTACTACCCCTTACCAGCTGCGTGACCAGACAGGAGTCCTTCGTGCTTCAGAGCCTCGCTGCCGATCTGTAAAGTGGGCACAGCCAACCCTTCTCCAACTCCTCTCTTCACCACATCCTGGGAAATAACATTTAATATTTCATAGGAAAAGATTTTATCAGCAGAAAATATTTATACATCTTAATTCTCTTCTGAGTTTCCAAGAGGCAATGTGGGAATGGGGGGATCAGTATTCCTGTTATTTATTTCTTTTAAAAATTATTGTTGTGAATAGTCATCCACCCATTTAACTAATATTTACTGAGCCCCTACTACGTGTCAAGTACTCAGCAGTGAACACATCGAATGGGAGCAGACAATAAGCAAGAGAAGTAAGTTAGATATAGTATGTTCACCAGTTGCTGTCGAGTTGACTCCTACTCATGGCAACCCCATGTGTCTCAGAGTAGAACTATGCTCCACAGGGTTTTCAATGGCTGCTTTTTTGGAAGTAGATCACCTGGCCTTTCTTCTGAGGCACCTCTGTGTGCATGTACTCCTCTAATCTCTTGGTTAGCAGCTGACCACGTTAACCATTTGCACCACCCAGGGACTCCTTCTATCATGTTAAATGGTGATAAATGCTAAAGGAAGAAAAAAAAAACTTGTGTGGGGAAGGAGGGCTGAAATTTTAGGTAGGGCAGCCCTCTCTGGAAGTTGATATTTAGATAAAAATCCAAAGGCAGTGAGGGAACAGTTTGTGCAGATGCCATTCCAGGCAGAGGGAACAGCGAAGACCACACCTGGGGTGTTTAGGAGTCCAGTGTAGGGGGAGTGGAGAAGGGGTGTATGAGCCCACAGAGGTGAAGAGAGGCCCCTTTGGGGACCACAGCTCTTACTCTGGGCTGGGAGGCTAGTGGTGGGTTCTGATTGGAGAGGCATGACAGTATCTGACTGAGTCACGTTTCACAGGATTGTCTGGCTGTTGCATGGAGGGCGTACTTACTGAGACCAGCCATGTGCCAGGTGTTTCACATACGTTGCTGCTAATCCTCTCAAGAACCCACTGAGAAAGTTAATTCTGCTTTACACCTGATCGAGAGACTTCCTCGGTGATCAGTGATTGGCGGCTGGGCGGTCAGGGGATCCTGGGGATAGCACAGCTAAGTCCTTAATAGCCAGGACTTATACCCCAGTCTGCCAGGCACCCAAGGCCCTGAAGTTTCTACTGGGCCACTCCACTGCCCGTGGCCATGCCCTAAATACCCTTCTACCATAAATCCTTACTGAAGGGAAAATGAGTTTCACAATGATTTCAGGTTATTTCTGCCCCACTAAAGAACAGTACCACCCAGCTGTCAGTTTGCTGTACTCTGGCGGCTTGTGTGTTGTTCTGATGCTGGAAGCTATGCCACCAGTATTTCAAATACCAGCAGGGTCACCCATGGTGTACAGGTTTCATTGGAGCTTCCAGATTCTAAGGAAAGCTAGGAAGAAAAACTTGGTAATCTGCTTTAGAAAATTAGCCAGTAAAAACCTTATGGATCCCAACAGAACATTGTCCAACTCGCTTGCTTTGGTCACATCATTAGGAGGGATCAGCCACTGGAGGAGGGCATCATGTTCGGTAAAGGAGAGGGCCAGCAAGAGAGAGGAAGGCCCTTGGTGAGCTGGACTGGCACAATAGCTGCAAGAGTGCTGGCCATCGTGAGGATGATGCAGGATCGGTCAACGTTTCCTTCTGGCGTACATGGTCGCCGTGAGTTGTGGTTGACTCCATGGCAGCTATCTGTCTATGTATCTGTCCTAAAGAATGGTTGTTGAAGACTTACACCGATCTTATCTGTTAACTGTTACTCCATCCCAGAAAAAAATGAAATAGCAAGGAAAAAAACAAAAATAACAAAGGTCAGAAAAAAGCTTGTAAGAATCAGGAGATCAGGAAGCTTGAGTCCTGGCTTGGACTCTGCCGCATTGTTGGTGTTGGCCTTCTCAGTTTCCCCGTCTTTCAAATCCCTGGCCTGCCTTTCTCAGGTTGACAGTGAGGGCCACACAAGGCAGATCAGGATCAGGAGCCAGTTCTGTGATCAGGTGAATGGAGTTCAGAGATCTCACCTTCCACCTTCTACCAAGCTGCAGTGGAGGCCACATGCCCCTAGGTGGCGCAGGTTTTCTAGGCTGAGCTCCTAGCAGCTGTTGCCAAAGGGAGTTGGGAGATTTGGGGGAGACTGAGGGGCGTAGAAAACAGCCCTGGTGGCGCAGTGGTTAAGCGCTTGGCTGCTAATCAGAAGGTTGGTGGTTTGAACCCACCAGCTATTCCACAGGAGAAAGATGTGGCAGTCTGCTTCCATAAAGATTTACAGCCTTGGAAACCCTATAGGGCAGTTCTACTCCATCCTATGAATTGGACTCAACGGCAATGGGTTTTTTTTTTTTGTTTGAGGGGCAAAGATGAGACTGGAAACAAATGAAGTGGGAGCTTGAGGTAAAGATATGTAGCCGGTGATTGCCACTGTTCCTTCAATGGGCACTGTGGTAGCTAGTGGTGCAGGGCCCACCCACCACCCTGGCCATCAGATCCTGCCATGGAACGCTGGAGGCTGCAGCCCTTGGGGTCGTGGGATGAAGGACCAGGCATGTATCCAGTGCACATCCACCCTCTTTTGCAGATGAGGAAGCTGAGGGCCAGAGGAGAGGGGCTTACAGTGTCCACCTGGGAGCCAGGAACAGAGCTGATGTCCAGCTGGCCTTTCCTTTCATTAAATGCTCCCTCCTAGGGCCCTCTGATTAAAGCATGTGGCACCACCTCTTTGCTTTTGTCCCATTTCTCTTAGTTGGCCCATTTCTCTTAGACAGTGGCCTACCCTCCTCCCAGCCTTTCTGCCTGGGCTGGCGCTTTTTCCTCCGCCTCCATGGCTGTTCTCAGGAAGCTCTGGGCAAGCAGTCATTTGCTCCTTATGTAAAGAGCTGCATCTCTGTGCCTTGGAAGAACACTGGCAGAGGGTCAGTGTACTTGGGCGTAGGCAGGGGCAGATTACCCAGTAATCAATAGTGAAAAATTTCACCTGTTTTTCACCACATCCGATGTGAAAAACAGGTGAAATTGTTCACTACAGATTAGTAAGTAAGCACAAGTAAGCCCGTGCTTACTTGTGCTTACTGGGTAGTCCATCCCTGTCAGGGATTACAAATTTGAAAAGGGGCTCGGATTCTGTAGAAAGGTGGTATGGGATTGGGAGAGAGGCAGATGCTGGCCATACCTAGAAGCAGAATCTTTCATGTGGTGAAAAAAATGTGAAATTGTTCACTACAGGTGATCTGGTAAGCAAGGTAAGCACTGTACTTAGCTTGTCTATTGGATAATTCACCCCTGGGTATAGGGGTGGCTCTGTCACTACCTTGGGCACATATGCCTTGAGCATATGGCTTCTCTTCTCTCCCTGAGCTTCCGTCTCCTTATCTGTAAAGTGCGGTGGGAGAGAAATAGCAGGTTGGGCTGGGTATCGCCAAGGTCAGTTTCTAGCCGGGACTTCTGTCCATCAGGGAACTGGTGGGGGAGGGAAGGACCTCAGCTCTCTCATTTAAAAAACGTGGAGGAGTGGACTGGATGATGTGTCATTCTGGCTCTGACATTCCACCTTGGCAAGGCTGAGAGGCAGCCACCAAGGCCGGAGGCTAGAACTGTCCCCTCCAAGCTGCCAACACAAGATGCTCCTCCCCTATCCCAGGAGGTACAGACCTGCTCCCCTCAATGGCCTCCAGGAGAGGCCACACAAAGTGGAACAGCCAGGCCCCCCAGCAAGACTGGCCTCCTTCTGAGCTGAGCTGGCTTCTGAGGAACCGGAGGAGGAGAAGTTCTGCCTCCCCCTTGTGAACTGAAACCCATCTGCATATCCAGAGGGTGTTCCTTCCTGGGCCTGATTACTAACCGTCTGCCTCCCCGGCCAGACAAGCCTCTCGGTGACCTTGGGTTCTTTCCAAAATCAAATTCTCCTTCAAAGGAAGTGGGAGATTGGTCACCACTGAAGAAATTCAGAGAATGACAGCTGGAGGAAAGGTTTGAGGGGAAGGGAAGAAAACACCACTTACTGTCAGCCAGCCAGGTGCTGGGCACTGTGCAGGCCCCTTCCGGTATATTAACTCATTGAATCCCATCATCTTTGAATCGAGTGCTCTCATCCCTTGTTTTCATATGAAGAACCATTGAGGACAGGAGTTATTTTTCCCACAGTTGTACAGCTAAGGAATCGCAGAGCTGAGGCTTGAGCCAGGTCTCTGACTCCAGAGCTATACCCGTCCCGCTTGGCCATACCATGTCAGGAAGGAATAACAGAACATGGGTCAGGAAGCCGGGTACTGGTTCCAGCTTTGCAGCAGGAGGGCTATGTGATAGCTAACACTGGATAGCTCTTTATAGTTTCCAAGTGAAAATCATACAGCATCTTATTTGATTTTCAGATCAGCCCATTGAACAGATGAGAAAACTGAGGCTCACATAAGCCTGGCGATTTGCCAGATTGGGGTCACACAGTGGCTGACCAGCTTAGAACCAGGTTTTTGGACCCCAGAGCCTGTGTGGTTCACAAATAAAGCTGATTCCTTGACAAGCCGAGCTCGTTCTCTTGGATTCATTTTTCCAGTTCATGAAAATAAGGGGTTGGACTAGTGTAGCAGGCAATCAGTAGTTCCTACACCTCTTTATTTCAGAAGAAAGTGGGGAATCCACAGAGTTTGGCAACTTAAAATTTTACTAAGAAAAATTAAAAAAAAAATTTACCTCCAAAAAGTTAAGAGGATATAACCTCAGTGTAGCAGGGAGCAAAAAAAAAGTAACAGAAAAGAATTCGTCTTAGGAATTAGTTAAGCTGTGTTTAGCGGAACACCTTCCTGAGCCACAGTGGTTGCACCAAATAGCTGTTTAGGCCTGGCTGGAATGGGTCAGAGGGGAAATGGTGCTAGAATATGTCTCTACAAAGGAAATGATTTGGAATTGGGGGCTTGGAATGAAGAGCAAGCTAGTGAGAGGAGGAGGAGGGGCTGAAGGACGGAGTAGTCCAGAGACAGAGCAGGAGGTGAGGCTCCCACAGGCGACCAGAGACCGTTTATCGAGTGACAGACAGAGAATGACCAAAGGACATTAAGAAGAGGGATGTCTGGCATCTAATTTTCTCTGGTGGGTGTCTGCTTTCCTGGTGTTAGTCATCCTGTTGATACCCCAAATCTCCAAAGTGCCCTTACACGTTGCAGGGACTCAGTGAAGGGCAGCATAGCAGTGTGGCTTCTCAGTTAGGGATTGTTGGGGTCTGCAGACCTAAGTTTGAGGCTCAGCTCCGTCACTTAGAGGAAAGTCACATGAGCTCTCTAAGCTTCAATTGTCTTATCTGTGAAATGGATATAATATTCCCTACCTCATAGGCTGATATGAAGAATAAGTGGGACCATGGACCTAGCATTGTACTTGGTAGTTAAACAAAAAAAACCCAAAACAACTCAAACCAGTTGCTGTCGAGTTGACTCTAACTCATGGCAACCCCATTTGTGTCAGGGTAGAACTGTGCTCCACAGGGTATTTAGTGCCTGGTATTGAAACCCTCAACAAATAGCTACTAAGCTTCCTATTATTAATAACCGTGGTTATCCAGATAGTCATAGTTTCACTTACTGTGGCAAGCTTACAGGAGGTTTTTGTTTGTTTCGCTTGGGGGAGAGGGTAGCTTTTGCCGCGGGGTCAGGCAGGAGCATATCTGGAAGGGGAGGGAGGGAGGCAAGGTATCAAACTGGACTCCCCCTTAGCCCTTCCTGCTTTTTCAAGGCTGAGTGCTGTCCCTGTCTAAGGACCTGCTCCCTGGGAAATGACAACGTCTCCTTCCAGGGCTGAGCCCAGAGGGCAGGGTTCCTGCCAAGGACAGACTGAGGCCTGGGGGAGAGGGAGACAGACACAGAGAAGAGGAGGGGAGTGAGTAGGAGGAGATACGAAGAGGAAGGGAAGGCACTTCCAGGGACTGACAATCAACCGCAGATGCAGAGAGATGTGTGTGCATGTGCGTGCCTGTGTGTGTTTGCATGCGTGCATGAATAAGCAATCAAGTTTGCAGGCACGTGTGTGCATCAGGCAGCAGGTGCATACGGTGTGTTTGTATGGGTGTGACTATATGAATGAGTGTGCAAACCCATCAGCATATGAGCATGTCAGTATGCAACGCTGCATGTGAGACATTGGCAGTGCATGTGTGTTTGTGTGTGTGCACGTGTGTGTGAGAACTTCATACGCATATGTGCCTCCAGCAAGCTTGGGTGTGCGGGGCTAGTGTGGGGTTGACTGAGTGTGAGAGGAGGCGTTTGTCTTGTTAGAGTATCTGAGCAGGGCTCTGAGTGTAAGTGTGTCCCAAATACGTGGGATGTCTAAAATGAGGGACCGATTGTAGCAGCTTCCTTTGGGAGCCCCTGATTCACAACCCCCCCCACACACAAATTCTTCCTTCTTGGCCCATACCAGCATCACCAGTACCACCAGCTCGACCACTTGATACCTCCTGTTGGCTGCGGCCTCAACAGTGGTGTGGGGAGGAGAAAGGAAGGGACAGGAGGAAGAGGAGGAGTGACCAGCCTCCTAGCCCCAACCCTTGGTGCTGCCAGGGAAACGTCCTCCTCCCACCCCCCAACCCCCAGTCACTGTGATTCCTGCTGTGAGGGAGAGAGGAAACCTCTGTTTCCATGGCAACGTAGCAGCCCTGCTTCTCAGCCTGAGCCCAGGCTCCTCTGAGCCATGGAAGGAGTGGGAAGAAAGCCCCGCCTCAGGCTTTTGAGCCCCCACCAAGTGCCCTCACCTCCATATTCTCCACCCCAAATACCCACCTTGCTCCTCTGGTGCGCATCACCCTACTGGGACTCTTGAGACACCCACCCTCCCCAGCCACCTCTCCCAGGGACTGGGGACCTGTCTCGTCTGCATAGGAAGGATCCGATCTGGGCCTGAACTCTGGAGACGGGCAGGATGGTGTTGAATTCCAGTCTGTGCCTGTAAAATGGTACTAATAGTACTGCCTCTCAGGGTTCTTGTGAGGAGCAAATCAAATAGTGCTGCGGAGTGGTTTGTGAATTTGTGGTGCAGGGTCAGTGTGTGTGGTCCAGGCACTCACTCTCAGACCACGAGCAGCTCTTTGAAGGGCCAGCCTTCCCTCTGCCACTGCCTTTCTAGTTCTCTCTCCTAGAGAGATATACATGTGCTCAGAGAGGCAAGTACGAGACAGTTCACTGCAGGGTCTCTCTAATAGTGAGAAGTTGGAAACCCCACGTTCATCAGCTGAGAAGTGGTGATATGAATTGTGGTGCATCCATAGTCCTACAGTTTGTACAAGGGGAGTCCACATGTACTGGAGTGACACGGTCACTGAGACACATTGTTAAGTGAAACACGTCCATTTGAAGGATAGCTACAGTACGCTCCCACCTACTAAACATGACTTTTAGCGTGTGAGCGTCTGTAACTATATCAATGTGTGGAGGGGACTGAGAGCGGTCAGGCCAGCCTGCTGGCAGTGGGTACTCTGAAGGGGAGTGGGGTTGGGAGGAGGTCAGTGAAGGGGAACTCTCACTTTTTCCCCTCTTTATGTCTGATCTGTTTACCTATTTTATAGCAAACACAGCCGTGTGTATATACATATATACGTGTATATATATGGCATATATGTCATGTATATTGTAAATTACATATAATACATGAAATTACATATGCATAAGTTTAATATAAAAATTATGTGTCACTACTGTTATAGTTAGGAGCCCTGGTGGTGAGTGGTTAAGCACTCAGTTGCTAACTGAAAGGTCAGCGGTTCAAACCCACCACCCACTCAGAGGGAGAAAAATGTGGCAGTCTGCTTTCTGTAAAGATACACAGCCATGGAAACCCTGTGGGGGCAGTTTCTACTCTGTCCTATAGGGTCGCTATGAGTCGGAATCAACTCGGTGGCAACAGGTTTTGTTTTTGTTTTTTTACTGTTACAGTTAGGAAGAAAGGCCTGGTGTTCTATTTCCAAAAATCAGCCGATGAAAACCTTATGGATCACAATGGTCTAATCTGTAACCGATTGTGGGGATAGGGCAGGACCAGGAAGAATTTCCTTCCATTGTGCATGGGGTCACCACGAGTCAGGGGCTGACTCGAAGGCAGCTAACGACGTTCTTATAGTTAAATACTATTGGAATTAGAGAAAGCACACTGGAGACAATCAGAGAACAGGACAAGAGAATATAGAATTCAGTATCAGAGAAGTTCAGAGAGACAGGGGTGAGCTGGGTCTTAGAAGACTTGGAGCAGAGGGGAGAGCAGTCCAAGCACAAGTGTAAAGCGTAGAAGTGAGGAAGTTTGCCGTAGGGAGAGGAATCCTGAAGCAGTAGAAAGAGCAGAGTAGTTGGCATCAGATACTAGGTGCTGATTCCCCTCTCAGCCACGTCCTGAAGCTACACCCTAGGAAAACCCCTTGCACTGTCAGTTTCCTCATCTGTAAATGGGCATGATGATACGTATCTCACTGGATTGTCCTGAAGACTGACGTCACTGTAGGGAAACTACATTGATTGTATAGATATGAGTTTTTATTGTCGATTCTTCCAGGGCACAGTGAGAAGACGGAGCTGGTTGTAGTCCGAGAGAGTTGCCAACCTTGGCAAACTTTGGTCAACCATTGACCAGTCTGGGCAGGTCAAAGCTTACATTCAAGGCGGTAGGAGATATGGGGCCAGCATGGATTCAGCAAGAGAAGGAAGGAAAGTCCGCAGATGACAAAAGCCTTTATTTCAGATCCACACTAGCCATTTGTGAGGTAGATATTTTCATGCATTATTCAGCCTTCGCAGGTACTTTGTGAGGTGAGCATTATGATGCCTGTTTTCACAGGTTGGGATCAGAAGCTCAGGGAAATTAAATTCATTCATTCATTTAGCAAATAACGATTGAACTGCTTCCATGGCAGACACTGTTCTAGTTGATGAATGAATGAAAAGTCTTTGCCCCCATGAAGCTTATGCCTACTAGGGGAGACAGACAATAATAAAAAAAAAAAAAGATGTAATGTCAGGTGGTGATATGTGCTAGGAAGAAAATAAAGCTTAGTAAGGAAAACAAAAGCATCGGAAGGCGGTAGGACAGGCCACTCTGACTTCTGAGCAGAGAACTGAATGAAGCCATCATGTAAACTTTCTGAGCAAAGGCAATAGTCCTTGCAAAGGCCCTGAGGTGGGAATATGTTTGCTGTAATCAAAGGGCCACAAGAAGGCGGGTGTGGTTGTGGTGCCATGAGCAAAGGAGTCGATGAGGTTAGAGAGAAGTGAGCCGTGTGGAGTGTAAATTGTATGGGGCCTTGGAGGCCTAAGCAAGGATAGTGGATCTAATTCTACGTGAGTTAGGAAGCTACTGGAGGAGTTTGGCCAGGTTGGTGACAGGATCTCAGATTAATATTTTAGAAAGCACACTCTAGCTGCTAAGTGTAGAATAGACTATAGGGGGTGTGAGTGGGAGCAGAGCGGTTACTTAGGAAGCTATTGTTAACCAATTCAGTTAAGAAGAGAAAGACTTGGACCACAGTGATATCCATGGACATGGTAAGCAACGATCAGGTTTGAGATATATTTAAAAAATGTAACTGAGTTTGCTGTTGGATTGGGTGTAGGCTATGACAGAAAGAGAGAAGTAAAGAATGACTCCCAAGATGTTGTGCCTGAGCCACTGGGTGAATGTTGGTGCCATTTTTTGAGATGGTGATGAGGGAGGAGCAGATATGGGGATTCGCTTTAATTTTGAGATGCCTTTCGGACATCTAAATGGAGATGTCAATAGGTAGCTGGGTGTTTGAGATGAGAATTCAGGGGAAAGGTCAGGACTGAAGATATAAATTGAGAAGTTGTCAGCATATAAATGTTGTTTAAAGCCACGGGATGGGATGAGATCACCCAGAAAGAGAGTGTGTAGATAGAAGAGAGAAGAGGTCCTGGGCGCTTCAACATTTGAAGGTCTGGAAGAAAAGGACGACCCTGAGGATTTGCTTAGCATCACCCAGGAAGAGTTCCTTCTTCTGTCAGGCTCCAAAAGAGAAAGCATTGTATAGGGCAGTGTTTCTCAGAACCATCCAGAAGACTTGTTAAAACATGAATTGCTGGGCCCATGCCCATAGGTCTTGGATGAGGTCCAAGGGTTGTATTTCTAACAAGTTATCAGGTGATGCCGATGCTGCCAGTCTGGGGACCACACTTTAAGGACTGCTGTTCTAGGGGTAGCAAGTGTTGCAACAAAAGCATAGATTTTTGGAGTCAGAGAGACCTGATTTTAAATCCAGGCTGTACAACTAACTGGCTGTATGATCTTGGGCAAGACAGTGCTTGTCCCTGAGCCTCAGGGTCCTTATCTTTAAAATGAAAGTAATAGCACCTATTACTCAGGGTTATTGTGAGGGTCAAACTAGTTGACATATTCAGCTTCTAGCATCGTGTCTAGATAAGCTGCGGTTCAGGAAACGTGATCTCTACATCTGGGGAAGCACTGGGGCAGGCAGAAGTAAGCCTGGGGCTCCTCTACTCAGATGGCTCTTGGTAGTCAGCTGGAACAACGGGAGTGGCAGCTTGGGGAGACAAGCTTCTCCGTTTTGATGCCTTGCTTCATGACAGATCCCCCAGAAGATAGGCAGGTCCCCTGGACTCCTGCTATCCTCAGAGCACTTCTGCCCGTCCACTTTTCCTCTGTCTCCAAGTTACCACCATGGGGCTCTTCCTGCCCTGGCTCTTGTCCCTTCACCTCCCCCCGTCTCTAGTGACTGCTTCCTTTCCACCCTCCCCCCAGGCCTTCTCGTCACACAGCTCCCCCTGAAAGGGAGTGTGACCTGACAGCAAGAGCCAAGCCTGGAGTCAGGCAGACAAGGGCGCAGCAGCCCAGGACAGGGGCAAGCTGTCATCCCCATGGCTCAGTGAAATGGGAATGGTAGTGCTGCCCCCTAAGGCTAAATGGGGGCTACCACGGAAGACCCCATGAGAAAGCACCAGATTTATAGTAGGTACGTGATACATGTTAATTTCTCTTCCCCATTCTCTCCCCACCTCATGCCAAGGGCCTCCCTCTCTGGTGGCTGCAGAGCGAGCCCCTGGCCTAGATGCGCTGAGAGGAGGCTGTGTCCCCCCGCCCCTCTCCCCCCCCCGCGTTACTATTTAATGCCGTTAACAATGGATTCATTAACTGGGATTAATCTCATATACCAGCTCTCTATCCCCTTGGCTATTAATCACTCACTTCATTAACAGGACAGCATTAGCCAACCTGGGAGCTGAGACATGGCGCCCATACCAAGTACCTTGTCTGCACCTTCTTGTCTTTCCTCCTCGCTGGTTCATCTCCTCTGAGCCTTTCGGCTGCTGGCCCAGGCACTGTCTCAGTAGATCAGAGCATGCCCATCTCTTACCCCGTATTTCCTTCTGGGGCCTTGTCTCTGTCCCCGATGGCTTCTAAGTTGCAATTTCTGTCTTTGTCTTCCCAGTCCAGGGCTTAACACATAGTAGGTTCTCCTTACAGGTTGGCTGAAAAAAGTGCTGAGAGAATCAAGGAGAAAAAAAACCCAATGCCGTCTAATCAATTCCAACCCATAGCCCCTGTATGACAGGGTAGAACTACCCCACAGGGTTTCCAAGAAGTGGCTGGAGGATTTGAACTCCTGACGTTTTTGGTTAGCAGTCAAACTCTTAACCACTGTGCCACCAGATCTCAGAAGGATACAAGAAATGAGATGCCAATTCCAGAAGGCTTATTTTTTAAAATTCCTTTTTCTGTTTAGAAAGATAATACATGCTCACTGTGGAAAATCCAAACAACACAAGAAAGGAAGAAAGAAGAAAATAAAAATTCCCTGAAATCCCCACCAACTCAAGATAACAACCTTTAGCATTTTGGTGAGCATTCTTTCAGATCTCGATATATATATATATATATAATTTTACCTAAATGAGATCATACTATGCATGCTGTTTTGCAACCTGCTTTTTCCACTCAACAATATGGTGTCAGAATCTTTCCATATCAATGGATATAAATAGACATAATACTTTTTAATGGTTTCATAGCATTCTGTTTTATGGAAGTCGCATACTTTAGCCAATGGGTCTCCTGTTGATGGGCATTAATGTTCTACTGTTTCACTGATATATCTGACATGGAGAGCAATATTCTTGTATATACAACCCTGCACACTTGCCTATTTAACTCCTTAAGATTAATTCCCAGGA
This sequence comes from Elephas maximus indicus, assembly GCF_024166365.1. Taxonomy (NCBI): domain Eukaryota; kingdom Metazoa; phylum Chordata; class Mammalia; order Proboscidea; family Elephantidae; genus Elephas; species Elephas maximus. Next base: position 82,982,511 of record NC_064821.1, read on the forward strand.
GCAGAATTTCTAGGACAAAGGGTTTGCACAATTAACATTTTGGTATAGTGTAGCATAGTGGAGCCAGGTGCCTGGGATTCAATACTAGCTTTTCCATTTCCCAGCAAAATGACTTGGGCAAGTTACTTAACCTCTCTGAGCTTCAGTTTTCTCATCTGTGAAATGAGGATAATAACAGGATTTACCTCATTGGATTACTGTTTGGATTAAGTGAGTTATTATATGTAAAGCACTTAGAACAATGCCTGGCGTGAAGTAAGGACTGTGTATCAGCTACTGTTATGGGTACATTAGGAGTCTTTGGGTTGCACGAATGGTTAAGTAGTCAGCTACTAACTGAAATGTTGGCGGTTTGAACCCCCCCAGAGGCACCTTGGAAGAAAGGCCTGGTGATCCACTTCCAAAAGATCACAGCCATGAAAGCCCTACAGAGCACAGTTCTATTCTGCAACACATGCAGTTGCCATGAGTTGGAATCGACTCAGCAGCGACTGGCGATGGGTACACTGGCTGGCTGGCATTCGGAAACACTGATCTTGTTCACGTCTCTCCCACCAGTGGTGTGGGAGATAGCCCCTTTCCTGACACCATTGCCAAAGGTAGATACTGTTACGGATTGAATTGTGTCCCCACAAAAGATATGGTGAAGTCCTAACTTCTGTACCTGTGAATGTGACTACGTATGGGGAGATAGCTTCTTTCTTTGAAGATATTTTCAGTTAAGTCATACTGGAGTAGGGTGGATCCTAGTCCTATCCTTTCTGAATGATGTCTTATAAAACCAGAGAAAAAGACACCAAAGCAGAGACACACAGGGTGAAGGCAGACGCCATGTGACAACGAAGACAGATACATCTAGAAGGAAAGGAACGCCAAAGATTGCTGGCAGTCACCAGAAACTAGGAGAGAGGTAGGAACAGTTCCTCTGTCAAAGCCCTCAAAGGGATTGACACGGCTGATGTCCTGATTCAGATTTCAAGCCTCCAGAACTGTGAGACATAAATCTGTGTCCTTTGAAGTCTCCCTCTTTGTCATATTTTTGTTATGGCAGCAGTAGGAAACTAAGATAGACACACTTGTTGTTTTTTTTAAAAACTTTTGCTCACCTGATAGGTGATAATTGATCTCTTTTGTATTTGCATTTCTTTGACTAATATTTAACTGGAACATAGGCTTAGAGCTTATTGGGCATTCATATTTTATTTGTGAGTTGTCTGATCATGTTCTTTGCCCATTTTTCTACTGGAGTATTTTTTTTTTTCCTTATTTGTGGAAGCTCTTTTGAGTATTGGGGATAGTAACCCTAGTTTCTCTAGTTCATTCTGACTTTCAGCCTTGTTTATTTTTTTGCCCTTCATGAGTACTTGAATTTTCTGTGGTGAAGTCTTCTCCTTTACAACTTGTATTTCATGTTCTACTTAGAGAGGCCTCTTTTCCTTTAAATAATACAAATGTTCATGCTTTGCTTTTAGTACTTGTGTGGTTTTACTTTTTACACTTATTTTTTTTTTATCCTTTTCAATTTATTTTTGTGTACAGAGTGAAGCATGAATTCGGCTTTATCGTTTTCCAAATGATTGGTCAGTTGTTCCAACATTATTTGATTATTTGATCTTTCCCTTAACAAGGACCAGAGAGGGAACAAGGATAAATAAATAACATTTCAAGACAGAAATGGTGTCAATAGGTCAAAAGAGCAGTTGTGGACAGGATTCCTCAGAGTCTGCCGGCATCCCTTTTCACCATGGTCCTGCTCACCCTTAATGGGCAGAGGCAGAAGGTCAGATGGACTAAGCCAGACCCACGTTATTATCAGAGTCCCTTCCAGAAAGCTCTACATCTGCAGAGTGGCCTCGTCAACAGCTCTCAGCGACTAAGTAGAAAATCCTTCCTTCTTGTTTTGGAATCAATAACAAGTTGCTTTGTAACTTCAGATCTTTGTCAACCTCCCCTTCTATCACCTCACCACCATCATCCACTCCAGCCACTCACCTATAACCTCCACGCTCCCACGCTAATATATATTTAAACCATCTTATTTACCTGCACTGCCACTACCCTAGCAGTGAGCATCAGCCTAAGGGTGGCTCAGGAATTAGACGTCCTCTTGGAAAAGCAACCCCAAAGCCATCCCAGTGGGCTTCACTTTGGGGTTGGGGGAGGGGAAGAGGTGAATAATGGGAGATTACCTTCTAGGTTATCAGCTCAAGAAAAAGCCCGAATTTTCACCATCAGTGCCTATGCCCCAGGTTCAGGCTGCTGGGATCTTCTTTGCCAATTTGTTTAAGGCAGCTTGGATTTGGCTGTGGTCTAGGCACAGTGAGGGGTTTGTCCTGGGGTTCCCTGATCCTGGAAGAGAGGTGACTGACGTTGTGGAGAGACAGAGCCCTTACCTGATATCCACTCCCTGTGCCCACCCCCAGCTTGTGAGTGCAGCTTGACCCTGGGGCTGGGAGGGCAGGCCTGGGCAGGCCTGGAGTGTGAGCCAGGCAATATACCAGGCTGGGCAGTCATCCTGTGGGTGCTGAGGGTGAATTATGGCACCAGGGCCCGTGGAGCAGGCACAAATCACGTGGCTGTCAGGAATAGGGGAAAGGCAATGCCTGCCCTACTCCCCTGGCAGGATTGATGGGCTCAGGTCCTGGGTCTGGGTTCAAGATGATTGGATTTTACAATGTTTCATTTCCCCCAGAATGCTCCTGGTGAAAAGCTCGTCAGCCAGGACAGTGCATATGGGTGTGTGTATGTGTTTATGATTGTACATGACTTATTTTGACTTTGCAGGAGGGTGTGTTTCTGTATAACTCTGTAAGTGACTGATTATATTGGTGTGTGACTGATTAGGCCTCTGAATTTACTGTAAGCTTTCTAAGAGTGAATTTTGTGTTATGTGTTACGTGACGGAGTGTGGGGAGCTGTGGAGTTGCATAAGTTGTGTGTATGGCTGTACAACAGGGTGTATGTGTCTGCTGGAGGATGAACTGGGGTCTTTAGTCTGTGTGTCTGGGTGGCTGATGTGGCTACAAACCAAGTATGGGGCAATAGAAGGAAAAGCAGGTTGGGAGTGATGGTTTTGGGTGTGATGAATTTGAGCTCCTGGCAGAACATCAAGTGAGACATCTAACTCTTAGAAAAGCAAGACTGGGCTCAGGGGCAAGCAAAGGGCAGGGAGGGCCTTGGCTCAGGCTGCCCCCAAATGCTTTCAGATGACAGTGAATTGGGGGGAAGTGGTATTTGGCAGTAATGAAGCAAATACACACAGAGAAAGCCAGAAGGATACATTCTGATTAATCCCAGCTGGAAAGAGTTCAGAAGGAAATTTCCAAAGGCTGCTGGAATGGAGGCAAATGTGCCCAGCGGTGAGAGTCAGGGAAAACTTCCTGGCAGAGGCGAACGTTCAGTAGAATCTTAAAGAAAAGAGAATTCAGGGGGAAGAGAGGAATGTCCTGGTTTTAGGGGTGGGGAGATTGGGACAGATTCTGCAGGACTCCAGCAGGGACAGCAAACCGTTTTGTCTGACAATGAGCTCCTGGAAGGTAGGGGCTGTTACTCATTCATTGCGGCATTTCTAGCACCTAACGCAGGAGTGGGCAATCTGTGTGTTGAAATGACTTGAACTGAGTTGCTTTGGAGTCAAAGTCCGAACTGCTATAACTGCGTAGAGTCCAGATGGTTTACTGAAGAACTCTGGAATCTATGCAAGATGCTGGGTGCTGGGGAACGGGAGGGGACCGGGAGCATTAGGTGTCTGAAAGGGTTTCCAGCCCTGCCCAACTCTTTCAGCCTGGCAGACTTGCCCCCACACCATCATCATTTCTTATCCAAACAGACCTCTGTGGACTCACTCTGCACACTGACTAATGATGTTGACCACCTTTTCATGTGCTTATTGGCCATTTGTAATCTTCTTTGGAGAAATGTCTATTCAAGTTCTTTTCCCATGGCCTGCCTCCCTAGCTCTTGGCCCTAAACCACCATCTTCCCAAACCCTGGTAGGGGAGGGGGAGAGTTGGAATCTGGGACCAGAAGTACAGGATGCTTTAGGATGCTAATAACAGAAGACTCCCTGCCCTCAGCTCAATAGATGTAAGCAGTAAAAAAAAGTGCATTATGTCACATAACAGGAACTCCCTCCACAGAGGAAACATGAACCCCTATTTTATCAATACAGCAACTTGATGATTTCCTCAGGGACCCAGGTTCTTTCTCTCTTTCTGCTTTGCCACCCTGAGTGTGTTGACTGTGTCCTCAGGATGGCTCCCCTCATGGTCACAAAAGGGCTGCTCTATATCCAGGCATCTCATGTAGATACGACAATGTCCAGTGCAAGAAAAGAACACTCTCCTCTTGAGTCTCTCTCTGTTTTTTATTGAGGTAAGATTCACATAACATAAAATACACCATTTTCAAGTGGAAGGGTATGTAATACATTCACAATGTTGTGTAGCTATCACCTCTGTTTAGTTCCAAAGCATTTTTATCACTCCCAAAGGACACCCCATACCCATTAAGCAGCCACTCCACATTCCCCCAACCCTTCGTTCCGGACAACTACTAATCTGCTCTCTGTATCTGTGGATTTCCGTCTTTCAGATATTTCATATAAATGTAATCATAGAATATGTGATCTGTTGTGTCTGGGTTCTTTCACTTAGCATAATGTTTTGAGGTTCATCCAAGTTGTTGTATGTATTGTACTTCATTGATTCTTATGGCTGAATAATATTCCATTGTATGGATATGGCCAATTTTGGATATCCTTTCATCCATTGATGTTTGGTTTGTTCCCACCTTTTGGCTATTGTAAATAGTGCTGCTATGAACATCCAAGTACTTGTTCTTTTGGACATATACCTAGGAGTGGAATTACGGGGTCATATTTTGTATGGTAATTCTAAAGAGCACTGGTGGCACAATTGTTAAGCACTTTGCTGCTTACCAAAAGATTGGCGATTTGAATGCAACCAGCAGCTCCATGGGAGGAAGACCTGGCAATATGCTCCTGTAAAAATTACAGCCTAGAAAACCCTATGGGGAGGTTCTACTTTGTCACATGGGGTAGCTATCGGTTGAAAATCCACTTGACATCACATCACAAAAACAACAACACGGTAATCCTATGTTTAACTTTTTAAAGAACTGCCAAACTTTTCCACAGAAGTGGCACCATTTTACATTCCCACCAGCAGTGCACAAATGTTTCCAATTTTTCCACATCTTTACCAACACTCGTTAGTTTCTGTTTTTCTGATGGTTGCTATCCTAGTGAGGGCGAAATGGTATCTCATTGTGGTTTTGATTTGCATTTCCCTATAGGGTCGCTATGAATCAGAATCGACTTGACGGTAACAGGTTTGGTTTTTGGGTTAATGACTAATAATGTTGAGCATCTTTTCATGTGCTTACTGGCCATTTGTATATCTTCTTTGGGGAAATGTCTATTCAAGTTCTTTTTTCATTTTTTAACTGGGTTATTTGCCTTTTTGTTGTTGAGTTGAAAACATTCCTTATGTATTTTGGATCATAGGCTCTTATCAAACTTGCAAATATTTTCTCCCATTCTGTATATCGTCTTCACTTTCTTAATAGTGTTCTTTGACGCACAACCTTTGAAAATTTTCCTTAAGAGTGAGGAAGCCTTTCCCAGGAGTCCTCTCTCCCCACATTAGATCCTTCCTCACCTGCCTGTTCCTAAAGCAGTCATGAGCAAGGTGAACAGGATCATCAATGCTGGCTCGTGCCAGTCAGGACCCTCCCCAGAGGCTGAGGCTGGGGTCAGCTGCCCTGAAGCACAGGCCCCATAGAGAAAAGATAATTTCTGAACATTCCTAGATTCCTGTTAGGAAATAAAGGGCAGATATATATTTTTTTTATTGGGTAGGTAATGAACTGTCTCTGCTTCACTAGGACTCCACCAGTGCCCGAGGGTGGTGGGTGCAAGACAGACCTGCAGGCAAATTGTTGAGGCAAGAGCCCCACCTTAGGAGACCAAATCCAGAATCGAGTTACTTGAGATGAGGCTTCATGTCAGAATGGAACCACTGGACAGGTTGAGCTACCAAATGAAACTCCTCATCACCATCTCTCCCTCAATACTTCCCATGCCTACTTAAACTGTGTTAATGATTCCCTACTAATCAAAATCCCTCATAAGGCCTGCAAGGCCCTATGTGATCTGCTATCTGCCTTTTAAGCCTCGTCTGGAGTTCCACTCCCTGTCCTTGAATAAGCAGTGCTCCTTCCTGCCTCAGGGCCTTTGCATATCTGCTGTCCTTCTACTTGGAGGACTCTTTTCTCTTTCATTTTCTCACTTCCTTTACCTCACTCTTAGGTTAGGTATTTCCCTCTGAGGTACATTCTCATAGTTCCCTAGAAACTACTTTGATGCCCCTAGGGAACTTATAATTTCATGTTGGCACAGTGGTTAAGAGCTCGACTGCTAACCAAAAGGTTGGTGGTTTGACTCCATCAGCCACTCCTTGGAAACCCTATGGGGCAGTTCTACTCTGTCCTATAGGGTCGCTATGAGTCAGAATTGACTTGACGGCAATGGGATATACCCTGCTAGATTGCAGGCTCCTTGAAGGCAAAGAAGGTGTCTATCTTATTGTACACTATACTTTTCTCCCTAATGCAGTTCTTTTCATGAGTAGACATTTGATAAATATTTCCTGATGTATGAATAAATGAATCCCTATGATTAGGGTCAGGCTTGGTCCCAAACCTTGGACAAGGTTGAGGGGTTGGAGACTGATGTGAAGCCTGGCCTATTAGAAACCCCTGATGGTTTCTGAGCACAGAAATGGCATAACCATCTGGGCTCAAGGGCAATGAAGACACCAGTGTGCACCAACCAGAAGGCCAACCAGGACCCTGTGTTCATTAGCCAAGCACCAGGTTCCAGCCACAGGAACAGGTGACCAGAGAATTGGAGACAACATTTTGGAAACAAGATGTGTTGGAGGCAACAACTCTAAGTGGCAGCACCAGAGACCTGGTGCAAAATGAGGATGGTAATAGTATCTACCTTCCAAGGTTAGAGGAAGACCCCCAACAAGATGAATTGACACAGTGGCTTCAACAATGGGCTCAAGCATAGCAACAATTGTGAGGATGATGCAGGACTGGGCAGTGTTTCATACTGTTGTGCACAGGGTCACTTTGAGTCAAAACTGACTTGATAGCTCCTAACAGCAACAACAACATCCAGGATTATTAAAACCAAAAATCCAAACCCACTGCCACTGGGTTGATTCCAACTCATAGCAACCCTATAGGGCAGAGTAGAACTGTCCCATAGGGTTTCCAAGGCTGTAAATCTTTACAGAAGCAGATTGCTACATCTTTTTCCTGAAGAGCTGCTGGTTCGAACGACCAACCTCTTGATTAGCAGCTGAGCAGTTTAAGCACTGTACCACCAGGGCTCCTACAGAGTTATTACCCCAAACCTAAACCCATTGCCATTGAGTCAGTTCTGACTCATAGCAACCCTATATAGCACAGAGTAGAACTGCCCCATAGGGTTTCCAAGAAGCGGCTGATGGATTCAAACTGCTGCCCTTTTGGTTAGCAGCTGTAGCTCTTAACCACTGTGCTACCAGGGCTGCTCAGGGTTATTCGGAGGATTAAATAAGTGATGAGGAAGGGGGAATGAAAGATGGTGGTTTAGGACAGAGAGCTAGGAAGGCAGGCCATGGAGGAAGCAAGTGTGCAGATAAAAAATGTTCAGATAAAAAATGGTGCATGGTGTGGGGGTAACTTTGCCAGGTTGAAGTTCTGATTCAGTCCTCGTTCTCTTTCTCGCTCCACCAAGAATTCCCAGCATGTGCTCCAGCAGGACTGGGCTCTCACTTAACCTTCCCGAGCTTCTGTTTCTCCTTCTGGTTTAATGGGAGTAATAATGCTTACTTCACTTAGCTAATATGAAGGTCAAACAAGATAACACATTTTAGGGTGCCTTTGGAACTGTAAAGGGCTGTGCACATGTAAGGAATTCCTGTTCTTATTATTTTGTTAGAGTTGGGCTCATTCCTGGGCCTGGCATCTGCTTTGACTTTCCCAGTTCCTGTTTCTTGCTCAGTCTCGTTTTCTTGTAGCCGCCCACGATCCTGGCACTGACTGTGAATGGATATAAGATAACATCCAGGAGGTTTGAATGTAGAAGGAAAAGGAAGTAACATGACCATCAGTCCTCTGCCTCGTTCCCTGGCTCAGGGATAACTCCATCACCCTTCCAAGTCAGGTGGGCCCAAAATCTGGGCATAATCAGTGCTCCAGTTATCTATTGCTGCATAACAAACCACTCCAAAACTCAGTGACTCAAAATAATAACTGTTATCTCTCATGGTTCCGAAAGTTGAATGGACTCTGATGGGTGGTTCCAACTGGAACTTTCCCAGGGTTATAGTGAGAAAGTGATTGGGGCTGGAGTCAACCAAAGATTGACAAGACTGGACATTCAAGGTGGCTTTCTTCACTCACGTGTCTGTTACCTGGAATGGATTGGCTGGATTAGCTGGGGGCTGGATAAGCATACCTCTCTCTCTCCATGCAGCTTCTCTACACGGTTGCCTTGAACTTTGTCATAGCATAGTGGTCTCAGCAGAGCTGGACTTTTTACATGGCATCTAGCTTTCCCCAGAGTAAGCATTTCAAGAGACATGGCTTCTTCTGACCTAGCCTTGAAGTCACTAACCATCACTTCTATTGCATTTTATTTGTTGTACAGGGCCAATTCAGGTCGGATATAGGAGGGGAATACACAAGGACATGGATACTTAAAGACATGGCTCACTGGGGAGCCTTCTTTGAAGACTAGCTAGCCTTGTGATTAAAATATTGTTCTGTGTAGCCTTCTTCAAGGTTAGGGCTTTGGGGGGGGAAGAGGCGGCAGTGAAGGAAACTGGGCAGCTAGGACTCCTGGCCCTCCAACCCTCAGTTCAGCCAAAACACTTTCAAACTTTATTTAATTTTTTGGACTTTGCAAAGAATTTAATTTAAATTAAAACTTCTGAAGTTTAATATTTAGCATATATAAAGAACTCTTACAACTCAACAACAGAAAGACAAACAACCCAATTAAAAACGGGAAAAGGAATGGACATTTCTGCAAAGAAGATATACAAATGGCCAATAAATGCACGAAATTTTAGGGAAATGCAAATCAAAACCACAATGAGATACCAGTTCACAACCAGTCAAAAAGCAACAACAGCAACAAACAAATAAATCAGTTGCTGTAGACTCAATTCTGACTCAGGGTGACTCCACGTGTTGCAGAGTAGAACTGCACTCTATAGGGATTTCAAGGCTGTGAGCTTTTGGAAACAGATCTCCAGGCCTTTCTTCTGAGGTGCCTCTGGGTGGTCAGTTGGTAGTTGAGTGCTTAACTGTTTGCACTACCAGGGACTCCTTTTACCCTCAGTGTTGTTGTTAGGTGCCATCCAGTCAGCTCCGACTCACAGCAACCCTACGTACACCAGAAAAAACGCTGCTTGGTCCTGCACCATTCTCACAATCGTTATTATGTTTGAGCCCAGTATTGCAGCCACTGTGTCAATCCATCTCATCCAGGGTCATCTTCTTTTTTGCAGTAGGATGGCTATTATCAAAAAAACCCAGAAAATAACAAGTGTTGGCAAGAATGTGGAGAAACTGTAATCCTCGTGCATTGCTGGTAGGAATGTAAAATGTTGCAGCCTCTTGGAAGACAATTTGTTGGTTCCTCAAAAGGTTAAACACAGAATTACCCTATGGCCTAGCAAATCCACTCCAAGGTGTATACCAAAAAGAATTGAAAGCAGGGACTCAAACAGGTATTTGTACACCAATGTTCACTGCAGCATTATTCACGATGGCCAAAGGTGGAAACCCAAGTGTCCAGCAACAGATGAATGGGTGAACAAAAGGTGGTCTATCCACAATGGAATATTATTAAAGAGAAATGAAGTTCTGCTAGGATCCATGCCAGGACGAACCTTGAAAACATTATGCTGAGCAAATCAAGTCAGACACAAAAGGACAAATGGCGTATGCCCCTATTTGTGTGAAATATCTAGAGTAGGCCAATGCCTCGAGACAGAAGTTTATTAGTGGTTAGTAGGGGATGGCAGGAGGAGGGCTGAATTTCTGTTTAAAGTGATGAAAAACGTCTGGAAATGGATAGCGGTGGGGGGTGCACAACGTGGTGGATGTAATTAATGTTACTGAGTTGTCCACTTAAAATTGGTTCAATAAAACTAAAAAACAATTCTGAGGCTCACTTGGCCGAAGAAGAGATATGGTTGGTAAATAAGCAGATGGAAATATACTCAAGCTCATTAATCATAGGGAAATAGAAAATAAAACCAATGAGATATTCTGCACACCTATTAGAATGGTTAAAGTAATGATAATAATAATAGTAAACCTGATAATACAAAGTGATGAAGAGAATAAGGCAGCCGGGACTCGTACATATTACTGGTGGAGATGCAAAAAGGTACAGCCCTTTGGAAAACAATTTGGTAGTTTCTTAAAAGCTTAAACATACGCTTACTATATGACCCAACAATTCCACTTTCAGGTACTTACCCAAGAGACGTGAAAAGGTATGTGTGCACAAAGATCTGTACACAGATATCCCAGCAGCTTTGTTCATAATAAATTCAAACTAGAAAAAAAAAAGAAAAGAAAAGCCCAAATGTCTATCAACTGGTGAATGAATAAACTAATCGTGGTACCTTCATCCAATGGAATACCTCTCAGCAGTAAAACAGAATGAACAACCGATGCACACGACTGCGTGGGTGAACCTCAGAAGCATTATACTGAGTGAAAGAAACCAGGTAAAAAGACACGTACTGTATGTTTCCATTATGACAATCTGGAAAAGGCAAAACCAGAGTGACAGAAAGCAGATGAGTGGTTGCCAGGGGCTGGCAGCAGGGGGAAAGGATGGACTAAAAAGGGACGCAAGAGAACTTTGTGGGGTGATGGAAATGTTCTCTAACTTGATTGTGGTGATGGTTACATGACTGTACACATTTGTCAAAACTCATCAAACTATGTACCTAAAAGGGTGAATTATACTGAACAGAACTCATACAGTTATGAGGTAGCAGAGTTTGAAAGCCACTGCCAGAGACTCGCCTTTCTCCCACACATCCCCTTGTGTCTGATCAATGACAAGCCTTTCCCTGGGCCAGCGTCCCCCTTCCCTTGCACCTGTGCACTGTACACCAGCCATTCCACCCCCTCCCCAGCTCACCCCTACGTTTTCACATGCACTGTTTCTCTTCATGGGACACTCTTCTCCCTACTCATTGCCTTTTATAATTCTTACTTATCCTTCAGGCTTCCAGCTGTATCTCACTTTCCCCAAGAGGTTTTTCACCCCCTTCAATCTACATGGTGGTGGTTGTTAACTGTTGTCAAGTCAGCCCATGACTCATAGTGACCCCATGCACAGCCGAACCAAATGCTGCCCGGCCCTGCACCATCCCCATGGTTGGTCACTGCCCAGCCCCACACCATCCCCATGGTTGGTTACTGCCCGGCCCCACACCATCCCGATGGTTGGTTACTGCCCGGCCCCGCACCATCCCCATGGTTGGTTACTGCCCGGCCCCGCACCATCCCCATGGTTGGTTACTGCCCGGCCCCGCACCATCCCCATGGTTGGTTACTGCCCGGCCCCGCACCATCCCCATGGTTGGTTACTGCCCGGCCCTGCACCATCCCCATGGTTGGTTACATTCACGATTGGACCGTTGTGATCAATAGTTTTCACTGGCTTATTTTTGGGAGCAGATCACCAGGCCTTTCCTCCTAGTCCATCTTAGTCTGGAAGCTCCACTGAAACCTGTTCAGCATCATAGCAACGTGTATGCCTCCACTGACAAATGGGCTGTGGCTGCACACGAGGTGTATCGGCTGGGAATCGAACCTGGATCTCCTGCATGGAAGGAGAGAATTCTACCAGTGAACCATCATTGCGCTCCCAATCTAATTTTAGGTACTTTTTTTTTTTTTGTAGGTAACACACTGCGCTTTTCTTCCTCTAATAGAAGGTAAGATCCCTGAGAACAGGGACAGTGTCTGTTTTGTTCATCTTTGGCACAAAATTGTGCACTTAGTTTGTTGAATGAATTGATAAACTTGGAGAAGATGTCCATATTCCCTCTATACAGTTCTGTATTGTGTGAATTCGTTTTACCACAAGCATGTACAACTCTTCACTTTCATGTATTTTTAAACTACAGATGTTAATACAGGCTTGTGAAAAACTGAAATAATTCAAAAGTATATAGAGTAAAAAGTGAAGAATTTTTAAAAATAAAAATAAGGATCCGCCTTCCCTGTTTGTACGTAGAAATCGCACTTCCTCTCTCTGTTTATGGTGCTTCTATTACTTGAGTATCATTCTTCAATAAGAAAAATAATATTTCAGCTATTAGATAATTTCAAAAACTCACAGATGTAAAGGCAGATTTATCTATATATGACTTTTATTTGTGTGTTTTTATTGTGGTAAAATATATGTCTTAGCTTGCTAGCGCTGCTTTAACAGAAATACCACAAGCGGGTGGCTTCATTGAACAAAATTTATTTTCTCAGTTTAGGAGCCTAGAAGTCCCAATTCAGGGCACCTGTTTTTTTTTTTTTTTTTTTTTTCTCCAGGGGAAGTTTCTCTCTGCTCTGGGGGAAGATCTTTGTCTTTTCCAGCTTCTGTTCCTTGGATCCTTGGTGATCTTCATGTGGTGTCTATCTTTCCCCATTTGTCCTTGCTTCGCTGTGCCAAATCGGCTCTTTCTGTAACTCAAAAATGATTGGTTTAAGACACACCCTACAGCGATTATGTCCTCATTAACATAACAAAGAAAACCCTATTCCCCAATGGGATTGCATCTGTAGGAGTAAAACCAAAAAAACCAAACCTGTTTCCATCAAGTTCCTACTCATAGGGACCCTAAAGGACAGAGGAGAACTGCCCCATAGTGTTTCCAAAGAGTGGCTGGTGGATTCGAACTGCTGACCTTTTGGTTAACAGCCTGAGCTCTTAACCACTGTGCCACCATGGCTCATGTTTTAGGGAGACACAATTCAATCCATAACAACATATATAACAAAATCGTCATTTTAGTCATTTTTTGGAATATTTTCTTGTGCTCTAGGTGAAAGTTTACACAGTAAATTAGTTTCCCATTCAATAATTCATACACAAATTGCTCGGTGACATAGGTTACAATCCCTGCACTGTGTCAGCACTCTCCCCATTTCCACCTTGGGGTCCCATTTTATCCTGTTTCCCTGACCCGTCCTGCCTTCTCATTTTTGATTTTGGGCAAATGTTGCTCTTTTGGTCTCGTATACTTGATTGTTCTAAGGACACATTCCTCATGGGCGTTACTGTTTATTTTATAGGCCTGTCTATTATTTGGCTGAAAGGTGATCTCTGGGAATGGCTTCAGTTTGACATTAGAAGGGTATCTTAGGGCTATAGTCTTGGTGGTTCCTCCAGTCTCTATTAGACCAGTAAGTATGGTCTTTTTTATGAATTTGAATTTTATTCTACATTTTTCTCCCACTCTAAGTAGGACCCTCTATTGTGTTCCTGGTCAGAGCTGTCGACGGTGGTAGCTGGTCACAATCTAGTTCTTCTGGTCTCAGGCTAGTGGAGGCTGTGGTTCATGTGGGCTAGTAGTTCTCTGAACTAACTTCCTTGAGTCTTTGGTTTTCTTTACTCCCCTTTGCTCCAGATGGAAAGAGACCAATAGTTGTATGGCTGCTTGAAAGCTTTTAAGACCCCAGCTGCAACTCACCACAGCAGGATGTAGAACATTATCTCTATGAACTCTGTTATGCCAATTGACCTAGATGTCCCTTGAGACTATGGCCCTAAGCTTCAATCCCAGTATCTCAGTCCCATGAGGTATTTGGTTATGTCTAAGAAGTTTCCATAACTCTACCTCCATGTGCTCTATTATATATACATGAATATACATGTAGTACATATAAATATGTGTGTAGAAATAGCCACAACCATTCCTATATATGCATGCGGGTGTACCACCATATGACCTCCCATACCTATTCAGCATACATATCTACCTATGTTTCCTCTCACAAATTATTGTTTGTTATTACTGTTGTTGCAGGATTGTATATGCTACAGTACTTACTGTAGTTGCCCTTTATTCTTGCGTACCTCTCAGGGCCATCCTTTGCCTTGGTTGTGTTGTGCTGACTTCCCCTATATTGTGTATTGTTTTTCGTTTCACCAAAATAAGCACGTGTCTATTATCTAGTTAATGATTCTCTCTCCCTCCCCCTTCTATCCCTGGTAACCATCAAAGAATGTTTCTTTCTGTGTGTAAACCTTTCCTTGATTTTTCATAAAAGTGGCCTCATACAATATTTGTCCTTTTGTGATTGACTTATTTCACTCAGCACAATGTCCTCCGGGTTCATCCATGTTGTGAGATGTTCTGCAGATTCACCCCTGTTCTTTGTCGTTGCATGGTATTCCATTGTGCATATGCAGCACACAGGGGCATATTAACCAGTAAGCAAGGTATGCATGGCTTACATGTGTTTACTTACTAAACTGTTGTGAACAATTCCACATGGGTTTCACCTGTGGTGAAAAACAGGTGAAATAGTTCATTACAGATTAGTAAATACACACAAGTAAGCCTGTGGGTACTTTGCTTATTAGGTAATCTGGCCCTAGACTACCACAATATGTTTATTCATTCATCCCTTGATGGGTAACCTTGACTAGGTTGTTTCCATCTCTTTGCTATTGTGAATAACGCTGCAATGAACATGAACGTGCATTTTAGTCATTTTTAATTGTACAGCTTACTGCATTAATTACCTTGGTTTTCACTGGCCAATTTTTTTCTGAAGTTGACCACCAGGTCCTTCTTCCTAGTCTCTCTTAGTCTGGAAGCTCTGCTGAAACCTGTCCACCACGGGTGACCCTGCTGGTATTTGAAATACCAGTGGCACAGCTTTCAGCATCATAACAACATGTAAGCCACAACAGTATGACAAACTGACAGACTAGTGACAGGAGGTAGCATATGATCAAGAGCTAATGATAATGAAGGAAGAAGTCCAAGCTACACTGAAGGCATGGGCAAAAACCAAGCCTTCAAGAATACCAATTGGGATGTCTCAACAAACGGATGCAGCACTGTATATGCTCATTCATCTATGCCAAGAAATTTGGAAGACAGCTACCTGGCCAACCAACTGGAAGAGATCCATATTTGTGCCCATACCAAAGAAAGGTGATCTAATTGAATGTGGAAATTATCAAGCAATATTATTAATATTACATGTAAGTAAAATTTTGCTGAAAATCATTCAAAAAGTGGCTGCAGCTGTACTTCGATAGGGACCTGTCAGAAATTGAACTGGATTCAGAAAAGGACGTGGAATGAGGGATGTCATGGCTGATGTTAGATGGATCTTGGCTGAAAGCAGAAAATACCAGAAAGTTGTTTATCTGTGTTTTATTGGCTGTGCGAAGGCATTCCACTGTGCGGATCATAAGAAATTATGGATAACATTGTGAAGAACGGGAATTTCAGAACACTTAACTGTGCTCTTGAGGAACCCATAAACATAGACCAAGAAGCAGTCGTTTGAATAGAACAAGAGGATACTATGTGTTTTCAAGTCAGGAAAGGTGTGTGTCAGGGTTGCATCCTTTTACCATGCTTATTCAGTATGTATGCTGAGCAAATAATCTGAGAAGCTGGACAACGACCTAACAACAAATCAGGAAGGACCAGTCCCTGGAGAAGGACACCATACTTGGTAAAAGTAGTTGTTGTCGTTAGGTGTTGTTGAGTCTGTTCTGGCTCAGCAACCCTATGTACAATAGAAAAAAACACCTTCTGGTCCTGCACCACCCTCACGGTCATTGTTATGTTTGAGCCCATTGCTGCAGCCACTGTGTTAATCTATCTCTTTGAAAGTCTTCCTTTTTTTCCTTGACTCTCTACCAAACGTGATATCCTTCTCCAGGGACTGGTCCCTCCTGATAACATATCCAAAGTACATGAGACATAGTCTTGCCATCCTTGCTTCCAAGGAACACTCTGGCTGTATTTCTTCCAAGACAGACATTATCCTTCTTCTGGCAGTCCATGGTATGTATATTTAATATTCTTCACCAACACTATAATTCAAAGGCATCAATTCTTCTTCTGTCTTCCTTATTCATTGTCCGGCTTTCATATGCATATGAGGCAATTGAAAATACCATGGCTTGGTTCAGGCATACCTTAGTTCCCAAAATGACATCTCTGCATTTTAACACTTTAAAGAGGCCTTTTGCAGCAGGTTTACCAAATACAACACGTCGCTTGATTTCCTGGCTGCTGCTTCCATGGGTGTTGATTGTGGATCTAAGCAAAACGAAATCCTTGACAACGTTGATCTATTCTCCATTTATCATGGTGTTGCCTACTGGACCAGTTTTGAAGGTTTTTGTTTTCTTTACGTTGAGGTGTAATCCACACCGAAGGCTGAAGTCTTTTATCTTCATCAGTAAGTGCTTCAAGTCCTCTTCACTTTCAGCAAGCAAGGTCGTGTTATCTGCATAATGCAGGTTGTTATCAGTCTTCCTCCAATCCTGATACCTCGTTCTTCTTCATATCGTCCAGCTTCTTGCATCATTTGCTCACCATACAGGTTGAATAAGTATGGTGAAAGGGTACAACCCTGACGCACACCTTTCCTGACTTTATACGACGCAGTATCCCCTTGTTCTGTTCGAATGACTGCCTCTTTGTCTATGAACAGATTCCTCATGAGCCCAATTAAGTGTTCTGGAATTCCCATTCTTCAAAATGTTATCCATAATTTGTTATGACCCACACAGTCCAATGCCTTAGCATAGCCAATAAAACACAGGTAAACATCTTTCCAGTATTCTCTGCTTTCAGCCAAGATCCATCTGACATCAGCAATGATAACCTCGTTCCACACCCTTTCCGAATCTGGCTTGAATTTCTGGCAGTTCCCTGTTGATGTACTGCTGCAACCACTTTTGAATGTTTTCAGCAAAATTTCACTTGTGTGTGATGTTAATGATACTGCTCAATCATTTCTGCATTCTGTTGGATCACCTTTCTTTGGAATGGGCACAAATATGGATGTTTTCCAGTTTGTTGGCCAGGTAGCTGTTTCCAAATTTTGGGGCATACACGAGTGAGCACCTCCCAGGTTGCATCCATTTGTTGAAACATCTCAGTTGGTATTCCACCAATTCCTGGAGAATTGTTTTTCACCAATGCCGTCAGTGCAGCTTGGGCTTCTTCCTTCAGTACTGTTGGTTGTTGATCATATGTTTCCTCCTGAAAGGGCTGAACATTAACCAATTATTTTTGGTAGAGTGATTCTGTGTATTCCTTCCATCTTCTTATGATGCTATTTCAAGTATGGCTACAACATTTTTAAACGTCATTTAATCATCCATTCAAGAGCATTCATGGAACCCCGCCTCCCACGTTTCTTTATGAAAAATGCTGCATTATATTTTGGCACATATGTGTATTTCTGAAAGATGGGTTTCGAAAAGGGAACTGTTAGGAAAGAGGGTATGTGTATCTTAAGTCTTAGTATCTTAAGACTTAAGTATCTTAGAGAATACCTACACTATTACCTTCCAAAAAGATTTATGCAGATACATATTGCCCCCACAATGTATAAGAGAGCCTGTGTGTTCCCACCCTCACCACCCCTGGATAGCATCAATGTTGTCAACTTCACTATTCAGGTTAAAATGTCATTTATCATTTTCATTTACATTTCCTGCATTATTATCAAGTTTTCTCATATTTGCACATGAGTATTAGCTCTTTGTATGTTTTTTTACTGTGAATTCCTGACGTATCTTTAGTCCCATAAGTTTTTGTCTTGCTGATGTAAAATAGTCAGTTTGAAAGTTATAAATAACTTTTGATGGTGATGGATATGTTCTTTCTTGATTGTGATGATGGTTTCACAGGTGTGTACTTATGTCAAAACTCATCAAATTATACCTTTTAAATATGTGTTGTTCCTTGTATGTCAATTATACCTCAATAAATCTGTTAAAAAAGAGTTACATATATTGCAAATATTCTCTCCTAGTTGTTATTTTTTTAAACTTCATATCTTTTGTCATATAGAAGTTTTATATTTATATGTCAATTATTTATATTCTGGAATTATCTTAGCTATGTGACTTAAGTAAGTTACATAACCTCTCTATGCTTCAGTTTTCTTATGTAAAATAAGGACAAGAGTACCTGCTGCATAGGATTGCTGTGAGCATTAGATGAACCAATATCCAGGAAAAGTTCTTAAAATGATTTCAGCACAGGACACCACACAACAAATATTAGCTATTACTATTGTTCCAAATCTCGTATCTTACTTAAGAAAGCCTTTCCCATCCCAAGATTAAAAGGATAGTCTCCCTTATTTTCTTCCAGTAATTATATAGCTTTTGATGTTTAGACCTTTTAATTTAAGTTACCTTTGTCTTAGTCATCTAGTGCTGCTATAACGGAAATACCACAAGTGGATGGCTTCAACAAACAGAAAATTATTCTCTTACAGTCTAGTAGGCTAAAAGTCCAGATTCAGGGTGCCAGTTCCAGGGGAAGGCTTTCTTTCTCTGTCGGCTCTTCAGGAAGGTCCTTGTCATCAATTTCCCCCCGGACTAGAAGTTTTTCCATGCAGGGACGCCTAGGGCCAAAGGATGCGCTATTCTCCTGGCTCTTATTTCTTCGAGGTTTGAGGTCCTTGTGTCTCTCTGCTTGCAACTCTCTTTTATATCTCAAAAGAGATTGGTTTAGGACACAATCTAATCTTGTATATTGAGTGCTGCCTCATTAACATACTGCCACTAATCCCACCTCATTAACATCATAGAGGTAGGATTTACAGCTCATAGGAAGATCACGTCAGATCACAAAACGGTGGACAATCACACAATGCTGGGAACCATGGCCTAGCTAAGTTGACACATATTTTGGGGGGACACATTTCCATCCATGACATTCCTGAAGATAGTGTGGGGCAGGGGTAAAATTTTATTCTTTTCCCTCTGGATAGACGGTTGTTTCCATACTCTTTACCGCACAGCCCATCCTTTGTGCGCTAATTTGAAGTATCATTTGACTTAAGTTACAAGTTAAAAATGGGTGAACTCTTCAAATGTACTCTGATCAGGTTTTTTGCTCTAGATGTTTATTCCTGTGCTAATATCCTCTACTGTTAAATTACAAC
Source organism: Elephas maximus indicus (assembly GCF_024166365.1). Taxonomy (NCBI): domain Eukaryota; kingdom Metazoa; phylum Chordata; class Mammalia; order Proboscidea; family Elephantidae; genus Elephas; species Elephas maximus. Next base: position 83,001,786 of record NC_064821.1, read on the forward strand.
AGCTTCTCCCCAACTCTAATCCTACCACAATTCTTGGTGATTTTTACCATTCAAATAGATCATTTTCCCAATAGGCCTCTCAGTTCCTTGACCACCTCCTCTACTATGATCTGATCTCCTACCTTACCTTGCCACTCATGCCCATGGCCATGCCATACACCTGATCACGACCAACAAGTCTGACCTCTTCATAACTTCAATTTAAGCAATTTACTTCTCTGATCACCACTCCTTATCTTTCCAGCTCACTTCTCTAGTTTCTCCACTGGGAACTGATTACACAGGTGATAGAGCCGAGAAGACAAACAGGATGGTGAGGAAGCCAGAGGGTATCATCAGCAGGAAGCTGCAACCACCCCAATGCTGTAGAGACGATAGGAAAAGGTGGTAGTACCAGAGCCCAGGGGTTGGCCCAAGTTAATCTGGAAGAGGCTGGAACCAAGGCAGATCTGTGGCAGGATCTGGAGCCACAAAGGAGAGGTAACCTCTGCCAGTGATGTCACCCCAACCTACACAGAGGAGGAAGGATGATTCTGGCCCATCCTCATCTCTGACCCCCCAAAACCCTCCCAGGCCTTTCATTGACCAGGTTCTGCCAGAAGGCAGCTGGCGTAGGATCCCTGGAAACAGCAATTCAGGCAAGGATGAGAAATAGATCTGAGACAAAGGTGACAAAGACCAGCATATCCTGCCCCCCATAACCTATTCTTAACCCAGGGCAGACCCAGGTATTGTGGGGTCTAAAGCATATACAATTTGGAGGGAGTGTCACTAAGAAAAAAATTAAGTGTTGAAAAACACTAAATTCGGTGAGTACTTATTTAGAATGAAACATGAAATCACAGCAAATTACAAAAATTTAAAAAACTGATAAATACTACAAATATCTGACATAATCCAGAAAAATGACAATATTTTTATTAATTAACTGCCTGGTATACCTCTTTTCTTCCCTATATTTTTGGATCACCTCTTCATTTGGTAATACATTTTTTTATAGAAAGAATTCAAAGGTCTTCTCTACCATGGTTGATTAAAATTTGCTTTTTATTAATAAGTTAGAAAAGTTTCTTTCACCTTCACAACTTGTTATTGGTAAAGTTATATAAAATTCTAGTATCGTCAAATTTGGGAAAGCTTTATCAAGTTTTTTTCATCTCTGCGCTGTAAGGTTTCTGGGCCTTTCAAAAATTTTCTTGTGCAGTGACTAATTTTTAAAAATTCTGTGAGCTGTCAGCACTCAATTAACCAGTGTGTCGTTGTTGTGCTCACGTCACGATCCAGGATGAGTCAACACAGTGGGTGGGAGGAGGATTCCTGGAAGCCTGCTCCAGGGCAGCTGGCAATAACTTAACTATACATGGAAGAAACAGAACCACACACATATATCCCACTAAACTCAAACTAACCAACCAGTTGCCGTTGAGTCGATTCTGACTCATGGCAACTATTTGTGTGTCAGACTAGAACAGTGCTCTGTAGGATTGTATGTGTGGTAAATATATGTAACAGATTATTTGCCTTTTCAGCATTCTTCACATGTACAGTTCAGTGACATTAGTTATGTTTGTCATGTCGTTCAACCATTCCAAACTCTCCCATCACCCTTAACAGAATCCATGTCCCCTAAGCAGTGAGTTCCCCTTTTCTTTTCTCTCCCACCTGCCCTGGTTTTCAGTGGCTGATTTTTCAGAAGTATTTTTATATCACCAGGCCTTTCTTCCAAGGTACCTCTCAGTGGACTTGAACCTCCAACCTTTTGGTTAGCAGTCAAACGCATTAATACTTTCCCCAGCTGTATCCAAAAAATGCCTGTGGCTGTTCCATGTCAGGAAGTGTGGTAAATGAGAAATCAAGAAAGAGATCAAGGGATCTTAACCAATTGTGGTTAAAGTACCTTACTTTCGCAAGTTTTACAAAGCATATGACCATGGGAATGCCTTGCTGGGGACTTGGAAGGAGACTTTGCAAGTGTAGCATTCTGAAGTTTAATTTTATTAGCTTTATGGTAAATCCACCCCTGTTCTCCACACAGCAGAGTGGACCTTTGAAAATGTAAGTTGAATTGTGCACCCCTCTGCTCTAAACTCTGAAAAGGCTCTCCATCTTATTCACAGTAAAGCTGAAGTCCTTACAATCCCTGAGAAGGCCCCACGTGGGCTGGCCTCACCCCCTCATCCCCTCCCTTAGCTCATCTCTTCTGGTCCTCTCCCTCCGGCTCCTGCTATGTAGCCACTGGGGTTTTGCAGTTGCTAGCCTTCCCACCATAGGGTCTTTCCTCTTACTTTTTCCTGTATCTGAAACTCTATTCTCCCAGATACCTACTTGTTTTACATGCTCACTTCCTTCCTGTTGTTGTTAAATATTACCTTCCGTATGAATTTTCTATTGTGGCTGTAACACATTACCATAAATTAAGTGGATTAAAAGAACCCACATTTATTATTTTACTCTTCTGTAGGTCACAGGTCTGAAATGAGTCATCAGGGCTGCGTGCCTTCTGGAGGCTCCAGGGGAGAATCTGTTTTCTTGCCTTTTCCATCTTCCAAGGGCTGCCCACATTCCTTGGCTTGTGACTACGTCACTCTGACCTCTGCTTCTATCGTCATGTCTCTTTCTCTGACTCTGACTCTCCTGCCTCCCTCTTTTTTCTTTTAAGGACCCTTGTGATTATATTAGGCTCACCTGGATAATCCAGGCTAATCTTCATCGTGATCCTTGATCACACCAGAAGAGTCCTTTTTGCCGTGTAAAGTAACATATTCATGGTTCTGGGAATTAGGAATTAGACCACTTTGGGAGCCATTTTTCTGCTTTTCACATCTTCTCAGTAAGACCCTCCCTGATCATCCTTTTAAAACAGTGGTCATGGTGGTTATCTTTTCTTGTCCCCACCTCAGAACAAATATTTTCTATGGTTCACAGTTCTGTGTGATGTTTGCTGCTATGTCAGCCAGGGTTTAATCAGAGAAACAGAACTACTAGGAGATGTATATTAAGAGATCTATAGCAAGGAATGGAAACCCTGGTGGTGTAGTGGTTAAGTGCTACAGCTGCTAACCAAAAGGTCAGCAGTTCAAATCCACCAGGCATTCCTTGGAAACTCTGTGGGGCAGTTCTACTCTGTCCTGTAGGGTCGCTATGAGTTGGAATTGACCCAATGGCAATGGGCTTTGTAGCAAAGAGCTGGCTTATGTGATTGTTGGAACTGACTAACAAGCCTAAAATCCCTAGGATAGGCCATTAGGAAGGGCAGCTGGAAATCTTGGGAGCTGAATCTGCAGTCCATAGGTAGACTTGATTTTTCTTCTGGAAAGCCTCAGTTCTGCTCTTGAAGTCTTTCAACTGATTGAATCAGCCTCACTCAGATTATCAAAAATAATTTTTATTACTTAAAATCATATGACTATGGACTTTAATCACATCTATAAAATACCTTCACAGCAACACCTAGATCAGTGTTTGATTAACGGGGGGATTGTAGCCTAGCCAAGTAGATGCATGAAACTGATCATCACAGGACCCTTTACCTACTTAAGGAAGTTTATTACAAATTTTTATCATCTATAGAGATGACCGGAAACCCTGGTGGCGTAGTTGTTAAGAGCTACAGTCGCTAACCAAAGGGTCGGCAGTTCGAATCCGCCAGGCGCTCCTTGGAAACTCTGTGGGGCAATTCTACTCTGTCCTATAGGGTTGCTATGAGTCGGAATTGACTCAACGGCACTGGGTGTTTTGGTTTTTTGTAGAGATGACCATTTAGTTTTCAGAATGGTCATCTAGATCAGGGGCCTTCTGTGGAACAATTACTCATATGCAAGTTCAAGTTCAAGAAGATTAGAACAAGTTCACGAGAGTCAAAATATGACCTTGTGTATACCCCACCTGAATTTAGAGACCACCTCAAAAATACATTTGATACATTGAACACTAATGACTGAAGACCAGACAAGTTGTGGGATGACATCGAGGACATCATACATGAAGAAAGCAAGAGATCGTTGAAAATACAGGAAAGACCAAAATGGATTTCAGAAGAGAAACAGAAACTCCCAGAGCTAAAACGAATGAAAGAAATGGTGAAGTAAAAGAGCTGAACAGGAGATTTCAAAGGGCAGCTTGAGAAGATAAAGTAAGGTATCATTATGAAATGTGCAAATACCTGGAGTTAGAAAACCAAAAAGAAAGAACACACTGTGCATTTCTCAAGCTGAAAGAACTGAAGAAAAAATTCAAGCCCTCACCTGCAATATTAAAGGAGTCTATGGGAAAAATATTAAGAGTTGCAGGAAGCATCAAAAGAAGATGGAAGGAATACACAGAATCACGATACCAAAATAATTGGTCAACATCCAACCATTTCAGGAGGATATGATCAAGAACCAATGGAACTGAAAGAAAAAGTCCAAGCTTCACTGGAGGCATTGGCAAAAAAACATGGCTCCAGGAATTGACTGAATACCAATTGAGATATTTCAACAAACAGATGCGGTGCTAGAGGTGCCCATTCATCTGTGCCAAGAAATTTGGAAGACAGCTACCTGGTCAGTTGACTGGAAGAGGTCCGTATTTGTGCCCATTCCAAAGAAAGGTAATTCAGCAGAATGCGGAAACTATCCAACAATATCATTAATATCACACACAATTAAAATTTTGCTGAAGATCATTCAAAAGCGGTTGCAGCAGTACATCAACAGGGAGCTGCCAGAAATTCAAGCTGGATTCAGAGGACATGGAACAAGTGATATCATTGCTGACATCAGATGGATCTTGGCTGAAAGCACAGAATACCAGAAAGATGTTTATCTGTGTTTTATTGACTATAAAAATGCATTTGACTGGGTGGATTATAACAAATTACAGATAACATTGCAAAGAATGGGAATTCCAGAACACTTAATTGGGCTCGTGAGGAACCATACATAGACCAAGAGGCAGTTGTTTGAATAGAACAAGGGGATACTGCATGGTTTAAAGTCAGGAAAGGTGTGCATCAGAGTTGTATCTTATTCAATGTGTGTGCTGGGCAAATAATCAGAGAAGTTGGATTATATGAAGAAGGATGGGGCATCAGGATTGGAGGAAGACTCATTAACAACCTGCGATATGCAGATGACACAACCTTGCTTGCTGAAAGTGAAGAGTGCGGATTACACCTCAACATAAAGAAAACAAAAGTCCTCACAACTGGACCAATAAGCAACATCGTGATAAATGAAGAAAAGATTGAAGTTGTCAAGAATTTCATTTTACATGGATTCGTAATCAACTCCCATGGAAGCAGCAGTCAAGAAATCAAAAGATGCATTGCATTGGGCAAATCTGCTGCAAAAGATCTCTTTAAAATATTAAAAAGCAAAATTGTTACTTTAAGGACTAAGGTGCACCTGATCCAAGCCAAGGTGTTTTTAATTGGCTCATATGCATGTGAAAGCTGGGCAATGAATAAAGGAGACCGAAGAATTGATGCCTTTGAATTATGGTGTTGGCAAAGAATATTGAATATACTATGGACAGGCAGAAGAACAAACAAATCTGTCTTGGAAGACGTACAGCCAGAATGCTCCTTAGAAGTAAGGAATTGTTTGAATACTTCGTCTTACATACTTTGGACATGTTATCAGGAGAGATCAGTCCCTGGAAAAGACATCATGCTTGGTAAAGTAGGGGGTCAGTGGAAAAGAAGAAAACCCTCAGTGAGATGGATTGACACAGTGGCTGCAACAGTGGGCTCAAACATAGCAATGATTGCGAGGATGACACAGAACCAGGCAGTATTTCATTCTGTTGTACTTACGGTTGCTATGATTCAGAACCGACTTGACAGCACCTAACAACAACAACAACAAGCGCACGGTCAGAGCTTTGAATCCACCCATGGTGACTCAGAAGAAAGACCTGGTAATCTACTTCCAAAAAATCAGTCATCGAAAACCCTAGTGGAGCACAGTTCTACTCAGACACGCGTGGGGTCACCATGGGTCAGAATTACTGATAGTAACCAAAGTAAATAGAGTTGAGTTTGTGATGTTGAGGTTTATGTTTGATGCTTTGATTTTTTAAATTTTTATTGTGCTTTAGGTGAAAGTTTACTAATCAAGTCAGTCTCTCATGTAAAAGTTTAGACACACCTTTCTGTGTATTCCTAGTTGCTCTCCCCCTAATGAGACAGCACACTTCTTCTCTCCACCCAGTGTTCCCCACGTCCACTCAGCCAGCTTCTGTCCCACCCTGCCTTCTCGTCTCCTCTGCAGACAGGAGCTGCCCACAGTCTCATGTGTCTACATGAGTGAGCCAAAAAGCTCACTCCTCGCCAGTATCATTTTTTATCTTATAGTCCATTCCAATCCCAGTCTGAAGAGTTGGCTTTGGGAATGGTTCCAGTCAGTCTCGGGCTAACAAAAAAAGGTCTGGGGACCATGACCTCCAGGGTCCTTCTAGTCTCAGTCAGATCATTAAGTTTGGTCTTTTTACGAGAAATTTGAGGTCTACATCCTACTCCTCTCCTGCTCCATCAGGGATATGTTTGATTCTTTGGATAAAACTTATTTGGTCATGATTTATTGGTCTTATAATGTATTTTTTTAAAAAACAAAAAATCAGTTGCTGCCGAGTCAATTCTGACTCATAGCATGTAGCTAGATTAAATTTCCTGTCATTTTATTTATGATTTTTACATGTTTACAATTGTGATTAGACTATACTTTCTTGGGCGTGCTTTCTTTGTTCAGCTCTGGTATATCAGAGTTATGACTTCAGTTGAAAATGACAGAAAATTCAACCATAGCTGACTTAAACATTTGTTCTTTCTGGAACAGAACTGAAAGGTATAGGAGGAGGGCATGCCCAGGCATGGCTGCATTCAGGATTCAAATGTGTGTTCAGTGCTCATTTTCTCTTTATCTCTTGGTTCTACTTTCCCCTTGTGTCAGCTTTAGTCTCAGGCTCCACATGGCAGGCAAACAGCTGCTCCAGGAGCCACAGCTTCAGCTTCAAGGGCAACTTCTTCCCAGGGTCCCTGCAAAATCTCTTGCGTGCCATCGTCCTTGCATGGGTTACATGCTCTTCCTCAAATTATTCACAGTGGTTGGGGAAAAGCAAAGCTTGGTGGAGCTTTTGGGCCCAGCCCTGGAACCAGGGGTGATGTCAACTTCTCCGGAAGTTCATGATCATAGAATGGGATGGAGAGAGTTTCCCCTAAGGAAGATTGGGTTGTGGTTACAAGAAGAATGAATGAATACTGAGGAGCAAAAACAACAGATGCCCACTACAGTTATTCTTGCCCAACAGAATGGATTGCAATGTTTTCCAACTTTGTTTTATGTACTAACAGTTTAAATAAAAGAAGTTATTTGTTCCTTGAAGATTTGCTATAATGCACCCTTAAATCAGTTCTTGACTTGATCCCATTTTTAATGTAGATTTTTGATGACTTAATTTTTTAATGCGTATTGGCATTTTTACCTCTTCTGGAGCCATGTAAGGAACAAATAAGTGAAAGAATCAGCATTTGGTTTAATTTGCAAGTCTGCATTTGTTTTCTATTTCATTACTTTCTTCTTTTATCTCTATTAATTCCTTCTTTCTATAGTTTTTTACCCTTAGTTTTCCTTTTTCCAGCTGCTTGAATTCAATACTCTTTCATGTTTTCTGACAAACATGTTCAAGACTATGTATTTTTCTATAAATACTGCATTGGCCTTGACAATTGGTTTCATTATACGGTGCTCTTAGTGTCATTCATTTATAAATAATTCGTCATTTCAATTTTGAATTTTTCTTTAACCTGACAGTTACATAGTATGGTGTTTGTAAATTTTTAAGTTGCTGCAACTTTTTTGTTTGTTTGTTTGTTTGTTATATTATTTTGCCATCCTTTTGTTGTTGACTCTGGCTTTTTTTTACTTTGTAGTCAGACAACATAGCCTGTATGATTTTCATTTTTTGGAATTAAGATTTTATTGTAGCCAATTTAAATGAACAATCAATTTTTATAATTAGTACAGATATTAAAAAAGAATGTGTAAATGTATATGGTCAGTTCAGTAAATTTTCTTATATAAATCTCTTAAATCAAACTTTCAAATTATGTTATTCAAATTACCTTATAGGTTTACTTGTTTTGTTTAGTTGATCTATCAATTTCTGGAAAGGCAAATACAAATCATTGAAATTTTAACAATTTCTCCGTTTAGTTCTAGAAATACTTCTTTCTGTATTTGACACTCAGTTGTTTAGTATACAAACTTACCTGATTGTTTTATTTTCTTGGTAGATTTAGCTTTATAAATATAAAGCATCTCTGTTTGTTCCAAGTAACACTTCGTCTTGAATTCTGCTTAATCTGATACTAATAATTCTGTGCCTTCCTTTTTGTCTTGTTTTGTTGGCATATATTCCTTTTCCACTGTTTTATTTGTAATCTTATTATTATTTCGTTTTAGATGTGACTCTTTACTGAATTCTGCATCATTGGGTGTGGACATATGTGTGTGCATACATATATGTGTATATTGTTTTACTTGTTTTGAGAATTGGTATTTTAATAGGAGAGTTTAACCCATTCACATTTATTGTGATTATTGATATGTTTGAATGTCCCCCCCCTGCCTTTTGTTTATTTAGTCTGATTTTCTTTATTCCTATATTCTCCACTATTTGTTGGCAAGGTATATGTACTACATTTTTCTAGTACTTTGAATTTTTGTACACCTTTCTCCTTACAAGAGTTTCTTAAACCTCCTCCTATTTCTCATATTTTGTTGAAACTTTAGTTCTAAATTGTTATTATTGTACTTTATTCCTGTACTTTAAAATTAAGTTATTCTTAATAACTGTATGTACATTACCATTTATTATTCAGACTCTTAGACATTGACTGGTTTCTTTTTATTTTTAAAATTTTCTTAATCTGACATTCTCTTGAATTTCATGTTTTGTTTTTCTGTAGCACATCATTTTTTTTTTTTTTTCAGAAGGGGTGAATGGGTAGTAAATTTTCTTTCTCCTTGCTTATTTGGCAATATCTTTGTTTGCTTGTTACAGAACTGCAGGTTCAAAATAACCTGGAAGCAATGAGAATTTTGTCTTTACTTTAAAATTTAGAAATGTCACCAGGTATGTGTCTTTTTCATGTTTTCTGCTTGGTATTTGTGGGTCTTTTTATAGTCTGAGGATTTAGATCTTGCTGTAGCTCTGGAAAATATTTTTTGACTGATTTATTATTATTTCGTTACCTTTAGTCTCTCTGGTGATTCATGATGGTCATTTCAGATTTAAAAATTAAAAATATAGGTTGGTTAATATATTTAGGAGACGAGTATGTATGCCTTTCACAGTGTGTAAACTTGCTTCCAGGATGGGCCTTTTCCTTGAAGGGAGGCTGTCTGCAGCTCTGTGTAAGTGGGAAAGTAAAGGGGCTTGCTCACTTCATGCTTTCCTGTAGGAAGAGTGAGTAGATAGCACACTGGCAGGCTGGGGACCCTAATGATTGCCAAAGTAAGGAAGACTTTGTTCTGCGTGTGGAGTACTTTAATATTTGCACTCCTGAGCAGAACTGTCTCACTGTTCATGCTTTCTTTTCTCCTTCCCACATTCATTGCAGAGATTTAACCCTGTTCTGCTTCTAGGGCCTCAATACCTACAAAGTCAGCCTCCTGTATCAGTTATTCATTGCTTCGTAACAAAACACCCCAAATTATTTATTATTTCTTATGATTCAATAGATGGCCTGAGCTGTTTTTTTCTGTTCCAAATGGCATCGGCTGGGCTCACACATGTGGCTGCATTTAGCTGGCAGCTGGGCTGGGTTGGAAGACTCATAAGGCATCACTTACATGTCTGGGGTCAGGATGCTGGCTATCAGCTTGAGACATCTAGTTTCTCTGCCTCTTTCTCACATGATTTCTTATCCTCCAGAGCCTCTTTCTGCAGGAGGGAAGGGTGGACTTCTTTACAGAATGGCGGCTGGGTTCCGAGAGGGTGCACGTGGTTATCTAGCCTCTGTTTGCATCATGCTTGTTAATGTACCAGAAGTCAAATGTACCGTTGCAAAGCCCAGAGTAAATGTGTAGGGGACTCCACAAGGACATGAATACTAAGAGATGTGGTTCTTTGGGTGCCATTAATATAACGGTTTACATTATTTTCTAAGGTAAATCTTATACTTTCTTTAGAAAGCAGTCTACCAGGCTTCAATATCAGAGGCCAAAGCAATAACCAGCCTTTCTCTACATGTTGGGAGGAGAAGGAACTGTCTGGTCCATTTGTTTATTTGGTAGTTCTTTACCTGATAGTTGCACCATGGTCTGCTCCCTTGTCCCTGTACTTGGAGTTTCTCCAAGGTTCTGTTGGAAAGAACAGCTTACATCTCTTTAGCCAATTTCTTCTGTGCTGATTTAACCACTCTAGTTCCCTCAGTAAGTCTGATCCTAACTGTATTTTATCTTCTAGAAGCCCTCAGATTTTTCTAATCTACTGATGTCATCATTTTTAGTTTTCTTGGCCTGATATAGATGTATTCTTTTCATATATCCTACTATTATTTCAATAAAATTTGACGTAGAGGAAAACATTGTATATTCTGAGTATACCACCTTGAACCACAAGAATAAGCACAAACTTTAAAGGTATACTCATTTTTAAAAGGTAAAAGAAAGTAGCAAGATTCCTGTCACTATACGTGTGTACTCACGCCTATGGCCACATGACAGGAATGCTGAAGGGAAGTGGTGGTTAGACTAGATGACGCTTTTGCTTTTGCAGTTCTGTGGTGTCAGAGGTGCTGTAGCTTCACCCCCTTCTCCTTCAGGAATCCAGATTATGCCAATCATTGTGATTGAAGCCCCTGTTGTTGTTAGGTGCTGACCTATGTGCCACAGAATGAAACACTGCCCGGTCCTCCGCCATGCTTACAATCATGGTTATTCTTGAGCCCATTGTTATAGCCACTGTGTCAATCCATCGCATTGAGGGTCTTTCTCTTTTTCACTGACCCTCTGCTTTCTGCTTTACCAAGCATGATGTCTTTCTCCAGGGACTGATCTTTCCTGACAACATAACCAAAGTGTGTAAGACACAGTCTCTCCATCCTTGCTGCTAAGGAGCATTCTAGTTGTACTTCTTCCAAGACAGATTTGTTCGTTCTTTTGGCAGTTCATGGTATATTCAATATTCTTTGGCAACATGACAATTCTTCGATCTTCCTTATTCATTGTTCAGCTTTCGCATGGTTATGATGCGATTTGAAAATACCATGGCTTGGGTCAGGCACACCTTAATCTTCAAGGTGACGTCTTGGCTTTTCAACACTTTAAAGAGGCCTTTTGCAGCAGATTTACCCAATGCAATGCATCTTTTGATTTCTTGGCTGCTGCTTCTGTGGGTGTTGATTGTGGATCCAAGTAAAATGAAATCCTTGACCACTTCAATATTTTCTCCATTTATCATGGTGTTGCTTATTGGTTCACTTGTGAGGATTTTTGTTTTCGTTATGTTGAGATATAATCCGTACTGAAGGCTATGGTCTTTGATCTTCATCAGTAAGTGCTTTAAGTCCTCTTCACTTTCAGCAAGCAAGGTTGTGTCATCTGCATAACGCAGGTTGTTAATGAGTCTTCCTCCAACCCTGATGCTCTGCTCTTCATATAGTCCAGCTTCTCAGGTTATTTGCTCAGCATACAGATTGGATAGGTATGGTGAAAAGATACAACCCTGACACAGACCTTTCCTGACTTTAAGCCACGCAGTACCTCATTGTTCTGTCCGAACACCTGCCTCTTGATCTATGTACAGGTTCCTCATGAGCACAATTAAGTGTTCTGGAATTCCCATTCTTCGAAATATTACCCATAATTTGTTATGATCCACACAGTCGAATACCTTCGCGTAATCAATAAAACACAGGTAAACATCTTTCTGGTATTCTCTGCTTTCAGCCAGGATCCATCTGACATCAGCAGTGATATCCCTGGTTCCATGTCCTCTTCTGAATCCCGCCTGAATTTCTAGCAGTTTCCTGTCAGTATACAGCTGCAGCTGCTTTCGAATGATCTTCAGTAAAATTTTACCTGCATGTCATATTAATGATATTGTTTGATAATTTCCACATTTGGTTGGATTACCTTTCTTTGGAATAGGCATAAATATGGATCTCTTCCAGTTGGTTGGCCAAATAGCTGTCTTCCAAATTTCTTGGCGTAGATGAGTGAGCACTTCCAGTACTGCATCCATTTGTTGAAACATCTCAATTGATATTCCATCAGTTCCTGGAGCCTTGTTTTTTACCAATGCTCTCAGCACAGCTTGGACTTCTTCCTTCAGTACCATTGGTTCATGATCATATGTTACCTCTTGAAATAGTTGAATGTCAACCAATTCTTTTTGGTATAATGACTCTGTGTATTCCTTCCATCTTCTTTTGAGTGTTCCTACATTGTTTAATATTTTCCCCCATAGAATCCTTCACTATTGTAGCTGGAGGCTTGAATTTTTTCTTCAGTTCTTTCAGCTTGAGAAATGCTGAGCGTGTTCTTCACTTTTGGCTTTCTATGTCCAGCTCTTTGCATATTTCATTGTAATACTTTGTCTTCTCGAGCCGCCCTTTGAAATCTTCTGTTCAACTCTTTTACTTCATTTCTTCCTTTTGCTTTAGCTGCTTGATGTTCAAGAGCAAGTTTCAGAGTCTCTTCTGACATCCGTTTTGGTCTTTTTTTTTTTTTTCTTTCCTGTCTTTTTAATGACCTCTTGCTTTCTTGCTGTATGATGTCCTTGATGTCATTCTGCAACTCGTCTGGTCTTTGGTCGTTAGTGTCCTATTCTTGAGGTGGTCTCTAAATTCAGGTGGAATATACTCAGGGTCTACTTTGGCTCTTGTGGACTTGCTCATCATCATGGGTGACCCTGCTGGTATCCGAATACTGGTGGCATAGCTTCCAACATCACAGCAACATGCAAGCCCCTATAGTATGACAAACTGACAGACACATGGGGGTGATTGAAGCACCTGCCAGGCCTAAAACAGAGATCATTGGATCTGGCTTTTTAGATCATCTAGCCCAGACTCCCACTACCCGTCTATCAGTTTATATTACTGTGGTGGCTTGCATGTTGCTGTGATGCTGGAAGATATGCCACCAGTATTTCAAATACCAGTAGGGTCACTCATGGCAGATAGGTTTCAGCAGAGCTTCCAGACTAAGACAGACTAGGAAGAGGGACCTGGCAATCTACTTCCAAGAAAAAAGGCCAGTGAAAATCTTATGAATAGCAGTGAAACATTGCCTGGTATAGTGCCAGAAGATGAGCCCCTCAGGTTGGAGGCACTCAAAATACGACTGGGGAAGAGTTGCCTCCTCAAAGTGGAATGGACCTTAACGACATGGATGGAGTCAAGCTTTTGGGACCTTCATTTGCTGATGTGGCAGGACTCAAAATGAGAAGAAACAGCTACAAACATCCATTAATGATTGGAATGTGGAATGTATGATCAGAAGGGACCAGTCCCTGGAGAAGGACATCATGCTTGGTAAAGTAAAGAGTCAGAGAAAAAGAGGAAGGCCCTCAAGGAGACAGAATGACACAGTGGCTGCAACAATGGGCTCAAACATAGCAATGATTATGAGGATGGAGCAGGATCAGGCAATGTTTTATTCTGCTGTACGTAGCGTCACTATGAGTTGGAACTGATTTCACGACACCTAACAACAACAACAAAAGTCCAGACTTAGGAGCCCTGGTGGCACAATGGTTAAATGCTAGGCTGCTAGCCAAACATTGGTAGTTTAAACCCACCAGCTGCTCCACGAGAGAAAGATGTGGCAGTCTGCTTCGGTAAAGATTATAGCCTTGGAATCCCTATGGGGCAGTTCTACCCTGCCTTATAGGGTTGCTGTGAATCAGCATCGGGGTTGGTTTGGTTTTTTAGTCCAGCCTCCTCATTTTGCAGTCAAGGAAACTAGGCTCAGTGATGGAAATGAAAGTCAACTAGCAAATCAGCTGCAGATTTGGGGTTTGAACCTGGGCCTCCGGACTCCTAGTCCTGTGATTTTTTTCACCACACACTTTCCTGTATCTTGCCCCAATTTGCACCTCCAGACACTCCCCAGAGAAGCCCAGGGCCTCACTCTTCCAAGTGGCCCTAGGCAGTACTCCCACCCCCAGGCTACCTAGAGATGAAGGATTTGAGACCAGAGTGGGCTCCAGTGAGACAGATGTCTGTCTGGTCCCTCCTCCCAAAAGGTGGTTATTTGAGCGGGAGATGACAGTCGCATTTAGATCATAGATTCTCCTTCTCCCTCCAGCGCCCTCTCTCCCCCATCCAGTTATCTATTTACCTATCTATTTACGTGAGTTTTTTTTTTTCTTCCAATGAATTACGTCTGCAAGGCAGTAAAATGTTATGTATTTGCAAGGCCCATAATCTTTAAAAGCCCAGTGATGCCAGCTCCAGACAGCAGCGAGCTCCCTCCAGTATGTTAATAGATAGTATTAGGGCAATAATGAAAACACTTGAGACAAGTAAGCTCCTATCAAAAGCTGAGTAATAGGGCTTTGCCGAGTGAATCACAATGCAGAAGAGATTAAGACGTCTGCCGTTGTGCAGTGTCTATTCAGACTAACAGCTGCTCTGTTTCTGATTAAAATGGGGTTGGGGAGACCTTTCTGAGCAAGTCCCCTTTTTATCCTGCACCAACCTCACCCTTCCCACCTCCACCTCCACACACAGGCACCTTCATTTGCACTAAGTCATAACCATTCATACACACACTTACACACACAGAATACAGTCACAAACACACATAGCATCCTTACACGCATGCAGAGCCTTAGTCACACACACAGCCATCTTCCTTCCCTCAGACACATTCACGTATGGTCCCAAGACATGCAACTCTCTCTTCACACACACACAGCCCTCAATGCTGACACACAGCCACACTTGCACATCCACACACCTACACACACAACCACATTCTCACACACAGGGACACAGTCACACATAGGCCCAGTCTCTCACACACTCACGGCTCTAGCTAGTCTCTCACACACATTAAATCACAAGCCGTCATGAACATAGTCTCCCATATGCATTAAATTGCAATCTGTCACAAACACGCTGTCACACGCAAAATCACAACCAGATACTCAGAGACAATCTAACCAGAGTCACAAGCCCACACACACCTGGCTGGTCAGGTCCTCATGCAGCCCTCGCAAGTCTTTCATGTTCAGAATCACACGTGTGCATTCACATTTATGATCCTAGCTCATCACACAGAACCCTTCATTCCCAGACAGCCACAAACACTCCTACACACATGTGGCCACAGTCATAAATATTCACTCACGGTCATGTGCTCACACACCACAGCCCAGTCCCATGTGAAGCGGTGCTTTCCCACACACACAGACAGGGGGCTACGCTGCACACCTGCAAACCCCCAATCACGTACTACATGTAGTCACAGATACATCTGGACACATGGCCTCAGACACAGACACTCACACCAGTTACACAGGCATAGACAGTGATCTGCATGCCCCTCTTACAAGTTGCCAAACTTGACTACAAGCCCAAGGGGTAGCTTCCAAGCCAGTTTATCAGCCTCATAAGCAAGAAAGCCCTTAGGGGAAGGGAGATGACCCTCAGGATGGAGATGGGTTCCCAGGAGGAGGAGACTGGGGGGGGGGAGTGGGCGGGAGGGGTGGTTACAGCCACCAGCTACATCAAGTTCACTGTTTCCAGCACTCTGCAAGGCTGTGCTGTGAAAGCGGAAATGGAATAATTTCTGTGGAGCTTAAGAGTACAGAACTCTGATCTTGAGTAGAATGGCAGATTTAGACTTAGGAAAAAGCAGAGCTGACAAAGAATCAAATGGCCTACTTGAGTAGGTGGTGAGCACTCTGTCAGTAGAGGTATGCTGGAAGCTGAATGGCCACTTGGCGAAGATGATGATGAGGGAAGCTTGCATTGCACAGGGTGAACTAGATGCCCCAACGAGCCATCCCAACCCTAATTCTGTGCCCCAAAGGTCTGAGTGTCCTCTTCCCCCAACCCCTCTCCCCATCAGTGACTCCCTTCTCCCACCTCAGTTATCTAGTTAGGAGGAGCCACAAGTCCTGACCTTCTGCTTCTCTCTCTTTACGTGATTTCTCTTCCAAGATCATCTGATGACTCCAACCTCTTACTCTAAACCTCTGAGGTTTTGACTCTAGGCTCAGAGGGAGATGCAAGCTACAGTAGCCTGGGGAATTATTCAGAGAATCAATCTTCTTTACCTGAGAGACCTAGCAGGGCCTCCAGAGACAGACTTAGGTGTCTCCTGAATGAAAGGCAACTGGGTCACCGAACCAGGAACCGCATACTAAGCAGCTAGAAGATTCTCTACAAGGTGCTGGTCAGTCCCAGGGCAAACTGTGGGGTAGGAGGGAACTGGGGACTTCCTGCTCCAAAGCAGTACTTGGCAGCCCCCAGGCTGTAGCTGGTGGCTGTAACCATCCCCCCTACCCCCCCCCAGTCTCCTCTCCCTGGGAACCCATTTCTTCCCTGAGGGTCATCTTGCTGCTCCTTTTTCCCCAAGCAGACCACTCCTTCTCACCTCTTGCCTTTGCTCATGCTCATCTCTCCATCTGGGATTACCCCTACCCCCAAGTCCCCGAGCAATACCTGTACTTGTCCAAAACCCACCCACACACTTAGCCTGAATATACCATGTTTGGGAAACAGCCTCAGAACCCCTGGACTAGAGTCAATGCTTCCCCTTTCTGTGTTCCCACAGCCTGTTGTTTTTCCCCTGCTAGAACGTGTACCTTCTGTCTTCCACCCGAGAGGCAGGGTCAAGCAGAGTGGGTGTGCTGCTCAAGGGGGTGGGGTGGGAGCGGCCCAGAGCTGAGAGGAGAGCCAAGCAGCCAGGAAGGAGAACCAGCTCCTTGAACAGAAGAGTCAAGGAACTAGCTGGGAAAACCAGTTTCAGGGTCAACTATGGTTCAAATTTGGGGAGCTGGGGTCAATAAAGCCTGAAGGGGCTGGCTAGAATGGGGTCCACAGCCTAAGGTTTCCTGGAGTAGAGGAACTTGTTATGTGGCCCAGACTGTCAGGATCTTGAAACACCACATCCAAAATAAGCAGGACTGGGATAGGATTGTCCAGGAGCAGGTTCAGAACTAGCTGGAGGCATTTGGGATGCTGGCCAGGAGCTCTGTTGGGGACCACAGCCCACCTTTAAGGGTCTGTATGGATGGCTTCCTTAAAGGGTCAGAGCTTAAGTGTATCCTAATGGTCCTATCCAGAAGGCGAGGTCAAAAACAGGACAATTAAGAAGTGAGGTCAGGAGCCAGAGACTCAAAACCAAAATGGCCCAGAAGACCACTTCAGAAGTAAGGTGATACTCTTTTCATGGGGCCTGGTAGGGTCTGGGTTCTGGGGGTTTGTCTGGGAACTTAAAGGAGTCACTCAAGTTTGGCATTTATGGTATCTAGCAACATTTTTTTTTTTTTTTTTTTTTAGCAACATTAGGGCTATTTGTCCAGTTGTATAAAAAAAAATTTTTTTTTTCCTTTATCTCTCCTGTTAGACAAGGAGTCTCTTCAAGAAAAATCATGTTTTATGCTTTGGGGGTTCCCCCCTTGGTGTTTTACACAGTGCCTGACACATATCACATTCTCAGTTGGCTTTTGTGGCATTTGAATTCTGCCTCTGCTTCTGAATCTGTGTCTGGACTCAACCTTCAGGCCCTGCCTGGCCCCAGTGTCTGAAGCCTACCTCTCCCCACAGCTTCAATCACCTGATTCACCTCAATGAATCTCCTCCCAGGCCCCAGGACCAGTGCTGCCTGACCAGAGGCTGGAGGGCTTTAGGGGCTCCTGCCTGGCCTTTGGATGCTTGGCCCCAAGCTGACTCTGCTGCTGCTGAACTGACATTGCCTTGTTCTCTATCTAGGAGGCGAGATCCCTTCTGGCACCCCAGTTCTATTGCTGGCATTTCAGCTTTATTCTCTACTTATTTATTCCACAAAACAAAACAAAAAAACTCCACATTGTCTTTGGCTAGTCCTCAATCTTCATCTTATTTGAGCTGTCATCACCCTTAATAGAGTCGATCACTTCTTTCTCTTTGAACGCTTTCTTCATTCACCTTCTTGGGCACCCCTACTGGCCTAGCTTTTCTCTTCCCTCCCTGACCTCTCCTTCTCAGTCTTCACTGTTGGTTCTTCCTCATCTCCCCAACTTCTTAGTGTCACAGTGCCCCAGGGTTCAGTCCTTGTACCTATCCTCACGTCTCAAGGGATCTCTTCCAAGATCACAGCTTTGTTGTTATTGTTAGCTGCCATCATTGAGTTGGCCCCTGACTCATGCAGACCCCATACATGATGGAATAAAAGGCTGCCTGGTCCAGCACCATCCCAATGATCAGTGGCATATCAGACTGTTGTGATCCGTAGAGTTTTCATTGGCTGATTTTCAGAAGTAGATCTCCAGGCCTTTATTCCTAGTCCATCTTATTCTGGAAGCTCTGCTGAAACCTGTTCAGCATCACAGCAACATGCAAACCTCCATTGACAGACAGGTGGTGGCTGTGCATGGGGTGCATCGGCTGGGAATCAAATCCAGGTCTCTCGCATGGAAGGTGAGAATTCTTACCATCTGTCTCAGTTATCTAGTGCTGCTATAACAGAAATACCGCAAGTGGATGACTTTAACAAAGAGGAATTTATTCTCTCACAGTGTAGTACACTAGAAGTCCAAATTCAGGGCATCAGAGCTCCAGGAGAAAGCTTTCTTTCTTTGTCAGCTCTGGAGGAAGGTCCTTCTCATCAATCTTTCCCTGGACTAGGAGCTTCTCTTCGGAGGAACCCTGTGTCCAAAGGACATGCTCTGCTCCTGATGCTTCTTTCTTGGTGGTATGAGGTCCCTCTTCTCTGCTCTCTTCCCTTTCCTTTTTATCTCTTGAAAGATAAAGGTGGTGCAGGTCACACCCCAGGGAAACTCCCTTTACATTGGATCAGGGATGTGACCTGAGTAAGGGTGTTACAATCCCACCCTAATCCTCTTTAACGTAAAATTACAATCACAAAATGGAGGACAACTACACAGTACTGGGAATCATGGCCTAATCAAGTTGACACATATTTCTGGGGGACACAGCTCAATCCATGACACCATCTATAGGCCGAAGACTCAAATGCGTTTCTTCAGCCCAGACCTCTACTCTGAACTCCAGACTTGCGTAGCCACCTGCTTGATCAACATTTCCACCTCCATGTCTATTAGGCAACTCACCACAAACTCCTGATCACCATTGCCAGCCTTCTCTTCCATAGTCCACCACATCTTGGTAAGTGATAACTCCATAAATGGTATCTCTCACTCAGACCAAAACCCTTGGATTTATCCCTTAACCCCTCCTCAAATTCAGTCCAAGCCACCATCATCTCTTGCCTGGATCACTGTAATTACCTCCTACCTGGTTTCCCTGCTTCTGCCTTTGCCTACACCTCCCACCAGGCTCAGATTTGAGGCTCTGGCTGCTTGCCCAGTTCTTATCTATCTCTCTCCTGACATGTCAGCTGTAGATTGATGGCCTTGACTCCTCAGGGCCTCCCTCTTCCCCTGTGTCATCCCTGACTCTTTCCCCCATGAACCCAGCTCCTGTTCCTACTATTATCAGACCTCCTGATGGTGATGTCATCTGAGCTGTGACACAAACAGCTCTCTGTCCCTGCTACATGCCCTGTCACTGCAGTCCCAGCATTTTTGTGCCCACACTTAGCAGTCCTGAGCAAGGGAAAAAAAAGAAAAAAGGGGGGGGGGAGGGAAAGCCAGGTATAAACCCATAAACCTGGTCCCTTTGACCAAAACTTTGGAACCAAGAGCCTGTCAGGAGCCCAGTGGCACAGGGATGGGGTACCAAGAACTTTGAATATTTAGTTTGACAGTCCCTTGTCTCCTTTAATCTTCACAGAATTTTGTGAGGCATGAATATCTTTCCCTTCCTACAGGAAGGGTAGCTATGAGTTGGAATCGACTGGATGGCAATGTTTTTTTTTTTTTTTAGTAGGTAGGGGTGGGAGGCAGTGAGGGTCCAGTGGTAGAATTCTCAGCTTCCATGAGGGAAACCAGGATTCAGTTCTGGGCCAGTTCACCTCATGCACAGCCACTAACTGTCAGTGGAGGCTTGCATGTTGCTATGATACTGAGTAGATTTTAGTGGAGCTTTCAGAATAAGATAAACCAGGAAGAAAGGCCTGGCGATCTACTTCTGAAAATCAGACAGTGAAAACTCTTTGGATCCCAAGGATTCAATCTGCAACTGATCATAGGATAGCACAGGACTGGGCAGTGTTGTTCTGATGTGCATGGCGTTGCCATGTGTCAGGGCTGACTTGATGGCATCTAACAACAACAAAGAGGTGAGAGGAAGGGGAAAGGAAAAGAGAAATTACTTGACCACAGCTACACAGCTAGCCAGGATTTGAATCTGTCGTCCGACCCCAATGCTCCTACATGCTACCACCTCTGTATTCCCAGGAGGACACTTATAGGGCTGGAAGCATCTTTAGAGATCAAGCCGTCTTCCTCCCCAATCTCACATTTGCAGGAGGGGGAACTGAAACCCAGAGGTGGGGAGCAACTTTCCCAAGGTCACAGAGTGACTGTGACTCAGCCCTGAGGATACCCCAGGTCCCCAGGCTCTGCTGTCCCCCGTGGACCCAGAGGCAAGAGGAGCACGCACGCCAAGGTCAGACCCTCCCTCCACACAACTCATTTCCTAACTCCCAGACTGAGGTCTGGAGCCCTAAATAGAACATGAAACGCTGTCTCCCTTCCTGGGGAGGGGAAGGCAGCTGTGGCAGTTGGGGCGGGTGGAGAGAAATTTCCCCTTTCTGTAGATTGGATCAGTCACTCTCAGAATTGATGGCAACGGCTTCATCACGAAGATCTAATGCTTTAATTATGTTGTGACATGACCTGACACGGGGGTGGCATTTGATGGATTCTCTGGTGTCATCAGCATGGCCCTGACATAGGAAAGTGGCAGGAGGCAGGGGGTGGGGGATGAGGAAGGGCTCCCGGTGGGAGATGTGTCCTCCCAGGACCCCTCCACCCGCTCCTGCTCCCCATCTTTCAGGAAAGTTCTAGAGGTGGTGGGGACTCAGGAGAGGGGAGGACCCGCCTCTGTGCAGGAGAGGGCTGGTGTGTCCTTCTGAGATGGGCTGGATCCTGGGAGGGACTCAGTATAGGGGTGTGTGTGTGTGTAGGTGTGCAAGTGCCTAGATAGACAGGAACAGGTCTGAGCAGGTGAAAGGATTCAAATCCATGTTATAAAAGCAGGAGCTGAATTGCTGTCTGGTCTGCTGAGACGGCCTAGGAGGTGGAGAGTGAGGGCGGGGCACCCGGTTGGGCTTCCAGTCTTGGGGCTGCCTTGAGACAGAGGAGCAGGTGTACTCCTGCAGCCTTGGAGGGGAGAGCTGGGTCCAACGGAGGTAATCTATAGGGAGGCAGGCTTAGCTCCGCACAATGAGGACCACCCAGGGAGGGAGCAGACGGCCCTTGTGAAGGCTGCCAGCCTGGTGGAGAGGGGAATCCTTCCTGCGATGGAGGTTGTGACTTTATGATTAATGATCTCCGGGCCTGGGAGTCTGTGCATCTGTGGGAGCGTGTGAACATGTCTATTTCCTCTCATTTCCCCCAGCTTAGCTGCCGGCCCAGGGCTTTGCAGTGGCCTCAGGGTGGCAAGAGTAAGGCCCAAGCTGCTCCCTGCCAACCTCAGCTCTCTGCAAGGACACTGGTGTTCCACAGCCATCAGTCTCTGATGGCTCTCCTCATCCCCTTTCCTGTGGCCAGCTCTTCCTCCCCAGCCCCCAGGCTGCAGGGAGTCCCAGTGCTGGGCCAGCCAGAGCAAGAGTGGAGGCTTGGAGTGGAAGGGGCAGAATGCCTGCTGGCTGGGCCACCACTGGGGCCAGGCATGGTTGTGGTCCCTTCTTGTGCAGCATCACTTGTAACCCGGAGTGAGTGATTATCCCTGTCGCATGAAGGAGGACAGTGAAGCTCAGAGAGGTGAAGTTGCTTGCCTGAGGCTATGCGGCTAGCAAGGAGTAAATTGAATTCAGTTCAGCAAATGCTTGTTAAGTGACTCCTGCATGCCAGGCTCTGTGGGAGGGGCTGTGGTGCCAAACAACACCATCACTGCCCTCAAGAAGCCACAGCCTGGGCCCACAACTCTGCCTTTGAGGTAGCTGCTCTTTCCACGGCCCTGCTCTGCCTCTGCCAGCCATGTCCAAGGTTGCAGCCCAGAGTGAGCATGGACATTAGCGCAGGGTCCAGGGACTGGGGTCTGCCCTGACTGCTCAGTCACCAGCCCTGGATCCTTGGGGAAAGCAGAACCAGAGAAATGTGGGACTAGAGGGGCCATTCCAGCTCTGTTCCTCATTCCACTCCACCCCACCCTATGGTGCAGAAGTAGAAACTGAGGCCCAAAGAGGAGAAGAGATCGGCCCAGGGTCACCTAGCATGTTAGCACAGAAGCCAGGATTATCACCCTGGATGCCTGATTCCTGGGTCAAGGCTTGACCAGCTTTATGTTCAGGGTTGGTGCTACCAGACACTGTCATGAAAAGCTTCTGGGGAAGTTCTGAGCTTCTCTCAGAAAGAAGAGTTAAAGAAAGTCCAGATACCAAGGAAACTCCCAAAGCCTAGGAGGATTTTCACAACCTGAAAAATAACTCTACAAATCTACCCTAAGGCTTAAGGCCACCCAGCCTTGCCCTGGATGCAGGATGGAGAAGTCTAACCCTTTGGCGAGGTCTGAGGTTGGCTGCTGCCTGGGCCCCTGCTGGGTGACCATTACCCTGGGCTTTATTGTGACCTGGTATTATCGAGGGTCCCTGTGTGAAGGTGTTACCAAGTGTAGCTTTAGCTGCCTGGGCTGGTATGGGTACCTGCTTCTGTCTGATTGTTCCCTGGGTGTAGCCATGGGTGCCAATCTGAGAGTGTCTGAACATGGCTGGGTTTTTAGTGAAAGCAGCTCCAGGCATAGCCATAGCCCTCAACACAGTTCTCTGCCCCAGTATAGCCACATTTGTGTGGAATTGTGTGCCCCTATTTAGGACTGTCTGTTTTTTTTTTTTGTAGGGTAACTGGGTCCAGGTGGCTCTGTGGTCTGGAATCTAGGCTGCTGGGGCTTTGTAGCAGGTGGCCCCCCATCACAAGGGGCACTGTGCATCTTCCTAAACCATCAATACCAGCTGGTTTCCAGTATCTTTTTTTTTTTAGGCAGGGTAGGGGCTTGTTGTCTGGGAACTGGATGAAGACTCCCTTGGACAGGCCCAGCCACCTCATCTCTAGGTCCCTGGGCAGGTCCTGTGCTCCTCTCAGAATTTGTGCCTAGTAAGCCTCATGGGAGGGGTCCATAGCAATATCTCTTTCAACTGCTTCATTTATGGGGGTACTGAGGTACAGACAGGAAGTCACCTGCCCCAGATCCAAGGCCACAATCATATCCCTTGTTGTTGTTAGGTGCCATTCAATTCCTAACGACCCCACGTGACACGGTAGAGCTGCCTCATAGGTTTTTCTGGGCTGTACTCTTTACAGGAGCAGATTGCCAGGTCTTTGTCCTGTGGAGCCCCTGGGTGGGTTTAAACTACCAGCTTTTCAGTTAGCAGCCAAGTGCTTAACCACTGCGTCACCAGGGTTCCTTGATCACATCCTAACCCTGAGATAAAGCTAACTACCCCAAATGTGCAAACCACACTTCACAGTTCCTAACACAGCCCTTTGAGTACCCCATCTCACAGATGACATCACATATTAGAACTGCCATGGCCTGGAAGCCCAGTCCTGATATGTGACTCTGAGCCACTCACATCCTCCTCTGGGCCTCTTTTCCCGTCTATAAACTGAGAGAATCAACAGGTTTGATCTTTATACCCCTCTTTTCCGGTATGGACCTTCTGGCTCAGAAGTTGGGAATCAGTGCAACCTGAGGGAAATGTGGCCCAGAGGAGAGAGGCAGTGAACTTGGGGTGGCACAGTGAGTTGGTGGCACAGCCAGGATAAGAGGGAAGCCAGACCTCCTGACCCTTCACCAAGGTCCCCTCACTAAACCCAGCAGCTGCTGCCACCCTCTTCCTAGATCCATAGCTGTCAGTGCCTTGTTGTAACAAACCCCTGGTCCTCCCCAAAGCTGTCTCACCATTTCCTGAAGCCACCTGCCTCTCATGTCCATACCAGGCAGGTACTGTACTGTGGACTAGCCTCTTTGTTCCTTTATGTAGTCCTAGTAGGAACTCCATTTCACAGATGGGGAACTGAAGTTCAATGTAGTTAAGAAATAATACTGGCTACTCTTTTTGAACCTTCCCTGACTGAATGCAAGACCATGTGCTGGACATTCACTGAGGGAAGCAGAGGGTGACTAGTCTGGTCTCCAAAATATCCCCCAGATAGTGCCAAGATCTGTGCAGGACCTGCCAGCCTGATTTAGACAGCAATTTGCATACAATTTATCCAGAAAGCTGCACTGTGAAAAATATAATTACTTTTTTAATATTCTCGCTCTGATGTGAATGCTTGCCGCCCAGTAATGAATTACTTGCTTAATGAAGATAAACCTGAATTGGAGATGCACTACTTTGGAGGTTGCTGGAGCAGCCGACTTGATGCCATCATTTGCAGCTGTTAATCTCTGAAATTGATGCCCTTGTTGGTGGGATCATAAATCGAGGGGAAAATCAATGAGCTCCAGTGCTTCCAGTTGCTCACTCTATGGCTTTGGTGGAGTCACTTAGCCTCTATGTCTCAGTTTCCTCATCTGTAACAAGGGTATTGGGATAGAATAGGATCACATAAACATAGAGATGGAATGGATCTTCATTCAAGAATGATTAAGTATCAGGTGAGATCCAGAGAGGAGAATTGATTTATTCTAAGACACACAGAGACTAGAGGACTTCTGAACTAGCACTAGTAGCCATGCACTGTCTCCCAGGTGCTGCACCACGGTCCCTTCTCCTAGATAGTCTCCAAGCTACCTCCCTGCTGCTGGGGATAGAGGAGGCAGCCAGGCTGGAGTCAGACCCTGGTAGGAGAAAGAAACCTACAAGAAGTGTATTAAAAAAAAAAAAAAAAGTTGTGGCCAATGGCAACTCTGACTATACTTTTACCTGATGCTGGTATTTCTGAGGTCCAGTCAGAGCAGAGGCTAAGGTTACTCTCAACATACACACCCAGGACAGGGCTGGGGGATCCAGGGCAGCAAGTCAACAATTTGGCAAATATTTATTGACCATCTTCAATGATCAGGTACTGTTCTAGGTACAATGGACACAGGTATGAATAAGACCAACAAGATCCCTGCACCGAGGGGCCTGAAATTCTAGAAAGGTGTGGAGACCACATAAAGATAATAAATGAGTTAACTAACGATAGTGATAAATGCAGTAAATACTTCTAAATGGGTAACACGATATAGAGTGATTGAGGAAGCTGTTTTGACTTGATGGTCAAAAAGACTTCCCTAAGAAGGTGACAAGGAGTCTTGGTGGCATAGCGGTTAGGTGCTGCTTCCATAAAGATTACAGGCTTTGAAACCCTATGGGACAGTTCTATCTTGTCCTATAGGGTTGTTATGAGTCAGAATCCACTAGACGTCAGTAGGCTATTTTTCTTTTCTTTTTTTTAATTTTTATTGTGCTTTAAGTGAAAGCTTACAAATCAAGTCAGTCTCTCACATAGAAACTTATATAACACCTTGCTACATACTCCTAATTGCTCTTTCCCTAATGAGACAGCCCACTCCCTCCCTCCACTCTCTCTTTTCATGTCCATTTCTCCATCTTCTAACCCCTGTACTCTCTCATCTCCCCTCCAGGGAGGAGATGCCAACATAGTCTCAAGTGTCCAACCTGATCCAAGAAGCTCACTCCTCACCAGCATCCCTCTCCAACCCATTGTCCAGTCCAATCCCTGTCTGAAGAGCTGGCTTTGGGAATGGTTCCTGTGCTGGGCCAACAGAAGGTCTGGGGCCATGACCACCGGGGTCCTTCTAGTCTCAGTCAGACCATTAAGTCTGGTCTTTTAATGAGAATTTGGGGTCTGCATCCCACTGCTCTCCTGCTCCCTCAGGGGTTTTCTGTTGCATTCTCTGTCAAGGCAGTCATTGGTTGTAGCCAGGAACCATCTAGCTCTTCTGATCTCAGGCTGATGTAGTCTCTGGTTTATGTGGCCCTTTCTGTCTCCTGGGCTCGCAGGTACCTTGTGTCCTTGGTGTTCTTCATTCTTCTTTGATCCAAGTAGGTTGAGACCAACTGATGCATCTTAGATGACTGCTTGCTAGTGTTTAGGACCCCAGATGCCTCTCTTCAAGGTGGGATGCAGAATGTTTTCTTAATAGATTTTATTATGCCAGTTGACTTAGATGTCCCCTGAAACCATGGTGCCCAAACTCCTGCCCCTGCTATGCTGGCCTTCGAAGCATTCAGTTTATTCAGGAAACTTCTTTGCTTTTCGTTTAGTCCAGCTGCGCTGACCTCACCTGTATTGTATGTTGTCTTTCTCGTCACCTAAAGTAGTTCTTATCTACTATCTAATTAGTGAGTACCTCTCTCCCACCCTCCCTCCCTCCCCCCTCTCATAACCATCAAAGAATATTTTCTTCTCTGTTTAAACTATTTCTTGAGTTCTTAAAATAGTGGTCTTATACAATATTTGTCCTTTTGCAACTGACTAATTTCACTCAGCATAATGCCTTCCAGATTCCTCCATGTTATGAAATGTTCCACAGATTCCTCACTGTTCTTTATCGATGTGTAGTATTCCATTGTGTGAATATACCATAATTTATTTATCCATTCATCCATTGATGGGCACCTTGGTTGCTTCCATCTTTTTGCTATTGTAAACAGTGCTGCAATGAACATGGGTGTGCATGTATCTGTTTGTGTAAAGGCTCTTATTTCTCTAGGATATATTCCAAGGAGTGGGATTGCAGGATCATATGGTAGTTCTATTTCTAGCTTTTTAAGGAAGCACCAAATTGATTTCCAAAGTGGTTGTACCATTTTACATTCCCACCAGCAGTGCATAAGTGCTCCACAGCCTCTCCGACATTTATTGTTTTTGTGTTTTTTGGATTAATGCCAGCCTTGTTGGAGTGAGATGGAATCTCATTGTAGTTTTGATTTGCATTTCTCTAATGGCTAGTGATCGTGAGGATTTCCTCATGTATCTGTTAGCTACCTGAATGTCTTCTTTAGTGAAGTGTCTGTTCATACCTTTTGCTCCTTTTTAACTGGGTTATTTGTCTTTTTGTAGTTGAGTGTTTGCAGTATCATGTAGATTTTAGAGATCAGGTGCTGATCGGAAATGTCATAGCTAAAAACTTCTTCCCAGTCTGTAGGTAGTCTTTTTACTCTTTTGGTGAAGTCTTTGGATGAGCATAGGCGTTTGATTTTTAGGAGCTCCCAGTTATCTAGTTTTTCTTCTGCATTGTTAGTAATCTTTTGTGTACTGTTTATGCCATGTATTAGGGCTCCTAGCATTGTCCCTATTTTTTCTTCCATGATCTTTATTGTTTTAGATTTTATATTTAGGTCTTTGGTCCACTTTGAGCTCATTTTTGTGCATGGAGTGATGTATGGGTCTTGTTTCATTTTTTTCCAGACGGATATCTAGTTATGCCAGCACCATTTGTTAAAAAGACTGTCTTTTCCTCCATTTAACTGTTTTGGGGCCTTTGTCAAATATCAGCTGCTCATATGTGGATGGATTTATGTCTTGATTCTCAATTCTGTTCCATTGGTCTATATATCTGTTGTACCAGTACCAGGCTGTTTTGACTACTCTAAAATCAGGTAGAGTAAGGCCTCCCACTTTGTTCTTCTTTTTCAGTAATGCCTTGTTTATCTGGGGCCTCTTTCCCTTCCATATGAATTTGGTGATTTGTTTCTCCATCTCATTAAAGAATGTCGTTGGAATTTGGATCGGAATTGCATTAAATGTATAGATTGCTTTTGGTAGAATAGACATTTTTATAATGTTAAGTCTTCCTATCCATGACGGAGATATGTTTTTCCACTTATGTAGGTCTCTTTTGGTTTCTCGCATAAGTGTATTGTAGTTTTCTTTGTATGAGTCTTTTACATCACTGATAAGATTTATTCCTAAGTATTTTATCTTCTTGGGAGCTACTGTAAATGGTATTGAGTTGGTGAGTTCCTCTTCGATGTTCTTTTTGTTGGTGTAGAGGAATCCAACTGATTTTTGTATGTCCATCCTGTATCCCGGCACTCTGCTGAACTCTTCTATTAGTTTTAGTAGTTTTCTTGAAGATTCCTTAGAGTTTTCTGTGTATAAGATCATGTCATCTGCAAATAGAGATAATTTTACTTCTTCCTTGCCAATCTGGATGCCTTTTATCTCTTTGTCTAGCCTAATTGCTCTGGCTAGGACCTCCAACAAAATTTTGAAGAAGAGCGGTGATACAGGGCATGCTTGTCTGGTTCCCGATCTCAAAGGGAATGCTTTCAGACTCCATTTAGGATGATGTTGGCTGTTGACTTTGTATAAATGCCCTTTATTATGTTGAGGAATTTTCCTTCTATTCCTATTTTGCTGAGAGTTTTTATCACGAATGGGTGTTGAACTTTGTCAAGTGCCTTTTCTGCATCAATTGATAAAATCATGTGATTTTTTTGTTTTGTTTATGTGGTGGATTACATTAATTGTTTTTCTAATGTTGAACCATCCCTGCTTACCTGGTATGAATCCCACTTGGTCATGGTGAGTTATTTTTTTGATAGGTTGTTGAATTCTGTTGGCTAGAATTTTGTTGAGGATTTTTGCATCTAAGTTCGTGAGGGATATAGGTCTGTAATTTTCTTTTTTTGTGGTGTCTATCTGGTTTTGGTATCAGGGATATGCTGGCTTCATAGAATGAGTTTGGTAGTATTCCATCCTTTTCTATGCTCTGAAATACCTTTAGTAGCAGTGGTGTTAACTCTTCTCTGAGAGTTTGGTAGAACTCTGCAGTGAAACTGTCTGGGCCAGGGCTTTTTTTTGTTGGGAGTTTATCACCTTTTCAAGCTCTTCTTTTGTTATGGGTCAATTTAATTGTTCTGCCTCTGTTTGTGTTAGCTTAGGTAGGTAGTGTTTTTCTAGGAATTAGTCCATCTCTTCTAGGTTTTCAAATTTGTTTGAGTATAGTTTTTCTGTGGGACAGTTTTACTCTGTTCTATAGGGCCGCTATGAGTCAGAATCGACTCAACGGCACTGGGCTGGGTTATAGTTTTTCATAATAATCTGATATGATTCTTTTAATTTCATTTGGGTCTGTTGTAATATCGCCCATCTCATTTCTTATTCGGGCTATTTGCTTCCTCTCCTGTTTTTGTTTTGTCAGTTTGGCCAATGGTTTATCAATTTTGTTGAGTTTTTCAAAAAACCAGCTTTTGGTCTTGTTAATTCTTTCAATTGTTTTTTCTGTTTTCTATTTCATTTAGTTCAGCTCTAATTTTTATTATTTGTTTTCTTCTGTGCCTGTGGGTTTCTTTTGTTGCTCTCTTTCTACTTGTTCAAGTTGTAGGGATAGTTCTTTGATTTTGGCCCTTTCTTCTTTTTGGATGTGTGCATTTATTGACATAAATTGGCCTCTGAGCGCCGCTTTTGCTGTGTCCCAAAGGTTCTGATAGGAACTGTTTTCATTCTCATTGGATTCTATGAATTTCTTTATTCCATCCTTAATGTCTTCTATAATCCAGTCTTTTTTGAGCAGGGTATTGTTCAGTTTCCAAGTGTTTGATTTCTTTTTCCTGATTTTTCTGTTATTGATTTCCACTTTTATGGCCTTATGGTCAGAGAAGATGCTTTGTAATATTTCAATGTTTTGTATTCTGCTAAGGCTTGCTTTATGACCTAATATGTGGTCTATTCTAGGGGATGTTCCATGCGCACTAGAAAAGAAAGTATAGTTGGTTGCTGTTGGGTGGAGTGTTCTGTATATGTCTATGAGGTCAGGTTGGTTGATTGTGGCATTTAGATCTTCCATGTCTTTATTGAGCTTCTGTCTGGATGTCCTGTCCTTCACCAAAAGTGGTGTGTTGAAACCTCCTATTATAATTGTGGAGCTGTCTAACTCACTTTTCAATGCTAATAGAGTTTGTTTTATGCATCTTTCAGCCCTGTCATTGGGTGCATAAATATTTCATATGGTTATATCTTCTTGGTATATTGTCCCTTTAATCCTTATATAGTGTCCTTCCTTATCCTTTATGATAGATTTAACTTTAAAGTCTATTTTGTCAGAAATTAATATTGCCAGTCCTGCTCTTTTTTGATTGTTGTTTGCTTGATATATTTTTTTCCATCCTTTGAGTTTTAGTTTGTGTCTCTAAGGTGTGTCTCTTGTAGGCAGCATATAGACGGGTTGTGTTTTTTAATCCATTCTGCCACTCTCTGTCTCTTTATTGGTGCATTTATTCCATTTACATTCAGGGTGATTACGGATAGGTATGAATCTAGTGCTATCATTTTGATGTCTTTTTGTGTGTGTTGTTGACAGTTTCTTTTTCCCACTTAATTTTATATGATGAGTAGATTATCTTTATATATTGTCCTTTCCTCATATTCATTGTCATTGATTTTGTTTCTGTTGAGTCTCTATTTTTTTTTTCTTGTATTTTAATTTGATATGTAGGATAGTTTGTCTCCTTTGTGGTTACCTTATTACTTACCCCTATTTTTCTAAATTTAAACCTAACTTTTATTATTTCTTTGTATCGCCATATCTTCCTGTCCATATGGAGGATCTATGACTACATTTCTTAGTCCCTCTTTATTGTTTTAATGTTGTCTTCTTTTACATAATAACATTGCTGTTACCCTGTATTGAGGGGTTTTTTTCAATCTTTGTTTTTTTTTTATTTCCCTGTCTGGGTTGACTTCTGATTGCTCTGAGCAGTGTTCTAGTCTTGGGTTGATACCTGATATTATTGATTTTCTAACCAAAGAACTCCCTTTAGTATTTCTTGTAGTTTTGATATGGTTTTTATGAATTCCCTAAACTTCTGTTTATCTGGAAATGTCCTAATTTCACCTTCATATTTAAGAGACAGTTTTGCTGGATATATGAGTCTTGGTTGACAATTTTTTTCCTTCAGTTTTTTAAATAGGTCATCCCCTTACCTTCTTGCCTGCATGGTTTCTGCCGAGTAGTCCGAGCTTATTCTTATTGGCTCTCCTTTGTAGGTGACTTTTCGTTTATGCCTCACTGCTCTTAAAATTCTCTCTTTATCTTCGGTTTTGGCAAGTTTGATTATGATATGTCTTAGTGACTTTCTTTTAACGTCTACCTGATGTGGAGTTCAATGAGCATCTTGGATAGATATCTTCTCATCTTTCATGATATCAGGGAAGTTTTCCGCCAACAATTCTCTCTGTATTTTCTGTTATCCCTCCCTGTTCTGGTACTCCAATCACTCATAGGTTATTTCTCTTGATAGAGTCCCACATGATCCTTAAGTTTTCTTCATTTTTTAAAATTCTTTTATCTGATTTTTCTTCAAATATATTAGTGCCAAGTGATTTATCTTCAAGTTCAGAAATTCTGGCTTCTGCTTCCTCAATTCTGCTCTTCTGACTTTCTATCGAGTTGTCTACTTCTGTAATTTTATTGTTAATCTTCTGAATTTCTGATTGCTGTCTGTCTATGGATTTTTCCAGCTTATTAAACTTTTCATTATGTTCCTGAATAATCTTTCTAATTTCTTCAGTTGCTTTATCTGTGTGTTCCTTGGCTTGTTCTGCGTATTGCCTCATTTCCTTCCTGATGTCTTGAAGGGTTCTGTATATTAAACTTTTGTATTCTGCCTCTGGTAATTCCAGGAATGCACTTTCATCCAGAAGATCCCTGGATTCTTTGTTTTGAGAGCTTGTTGAGGTGATCATGGTCTGTTTCTTTTTGTGACTTGATATTGACTGTTGTCTCCGAGCCATCTATAAGTTATTGTATTAGTTTATGTTTGCTTACTGTGTCGTAGCTTCTTGCTTTGTTTTGTCTTGATATGCCCAGATGGGTTGCTTGAGTGAGCTAGCTTGATTATTTTTGCCTTTGGAGCTCTGACATCCTGTCCCCACCTGGCTAGAGCTGTTATCACGTATATCAGTCTAGGAGTCCATTCACTTTTCTTGTATGAATTCAGCTCGGATTTCCAAGTAGCTGATCATCAAGTGTGTGGTACAGGCTCTGTCCTACAGTCTTAGAGGGGCAAGGGTGATTGGTGTAGGTTCCAGTATCTGGTTGCAGCAGGGGGTTACGCTCTGAACAAGGCAGGGGGTTGAGAACCAACCCCTGAGTGTCTCTGAGGAAAGCGGGTCCCTGATCCCTAAAGCGTGCAGGTGGGTGGGTTCTGCAGATGGACCATGGGCACCCAATGTTTTTGGTTGTAAGGACTGGGAGGTACCAGTTATCCTTGGACCCCTGTCTCAGGTGGCTGGTTGACCTGAGTGGAGCTACCAGCCCTTAGGCCCCTGATGTGGGTAGGTAAGGACCCTATTTAATAGGCAAAGCAATGTCAAACATCAAACACCCACCTCTCCACCGCACAGCTGAAATGGTTGGAGTCTGCCAACAAGGGCCTATTCTCCTGAAATAGGCCCACACAGGTCCATGCAGAGGGGAAAGGTGCTCAAAGTCCACAGACCGTTTATGCCTGGACAGGAGCTGCTTCTGTCCTGAGCTCCCCCGGTTAGTAGAGCTGGCAAATTATCCTGTCCCCCCAGTTACAGATTTTTTCCTTCTCCAAGGCCGGGAGCATGGCTCTAGGTGCTCAACAATGCCTATCTCAGGCCCAGGGAATTCAGCCTCTGAAGCTGGCTTGGGTGTGGGGGGATGCGGCAAAATATACCCAAGTACTTAGCTTTTGCTGAGAGTGCCATTTTTCTCTGGTTCTGGAAGTGTGAGTAGGTTGTGTGGCTGGCTGCTTCTCCCTGAGGAAACTGCGGCCCAATGCTAGTATCAGCCTGCTGCCACCAGCGCTCCCAGGAATGGTGCCTGAGGGGTCCCCGCGATTCCCATCTGGTAACTCCTTTCCTATTCTGAACTGTCTCTTCCTCCACCTGCCCCTCTGTTCATTTTCTAAGCTTGCCTTTGATGCTCAGGGCTCCTAGCTTGTCATAAATATACTCGTTTCACTTGTTTTTTTTTGGTCTTTGTTGTAAAGAGGGGTTGCAATGAGTGTCTGTCTATTCTGCCACCTTGGCTCCGCCTTTGGCAATAGGCTTTTTTAAGGAGGTGACAGGGCACATTGGTGGTTCGGTGGTAGAATTCTCGCCTTCCATATGGGAAACTCAGGGTAAATTCCCAGCCAGTGCTCCTCACGTGCAGCTACTGCTTGTCTCTCAGTGGTGGGTTGCATGTAGCTGTGATGCTGAGCAGGTTTCAGAGGAGTTTCCAGACTAAGACAGACTAAGAAGAAAGGTCTGGCAATCTACTTTCAAAAACCAGCCAGTGAAAACCTTGTGGATCACAACAGTTTGATATGCAACTACTCATGGGGATGGCACAAGACCAGGCAGCATTTTATTCATGCATAGGGTCACCATGAGTTGGGTCTGACTTGATGGCAGCTAATAACAACAAGAAGGTGACACTTGGACTGAAATCTAAATGATATTAAGGAGCCTGCCCTGTATATAGCAGGAATTTGGCTCCAGATGAGATCAGACAGAAAGTCAGGAACCAGATCATATAGGGCCTTGTAGGCGATGGAAGGGACTTTGGGTTTTATTCTAAGTGCAAAGTGAAACATTGCAGGACCTTAATAAGGAGCGTGCTATGATTTATTGATATTTTAAAAGATCATTCTACAGGAAAAAAATAGAAAAATTGAATAGCTCTATATCCATTAAAGAAATTGAATTTACAATAAAAATGTTTCCACCCAGATGGTTTCACTGGTAAATTCTATCAAATATTTAAGGAATAAATAATACTACTCATACTCAAACTCTTTCAGAAAATAGAGGAGAAGAAAATGTACCCCAATTCATTTCAGGAGCCTAGCATAATTCTTATTCTGGCTATTTATTTCTGCACAAATAACTATCCCAAAACTTAGTGGCTTAAAATAACAACTTTTTAATTATTGTATCTCATGATTCTGTGGGTCAGGAGTTTGGACAGGCTACAGTGGAGATGACTCATCTATTCTCCACAATGTCTGGGCTCTCCGCTGGAGTGACTGAAGTGTCTGGGGGCTGTACAGGTTGTTGGCTAACTGGGCACCTTTCTCCCTCTCTTCACATGGTCTCTTGGCTAGCTTGGTGGCCTCAGGATAGTTAGGGATTTCCTGCATGGCAGCTCTGGGCTCTAAGTGTGAGAATTCCAAGAAACCTGGGAAGAAGCTGCAAAGCCTCTTATGACCTGACCTTGGAAGTGACTAAGGCCACTAGATTCAAAGAGAAGGGAATTAGACTCTGCCTTTCAATGGGAGGGTAGCAAATAATTTGTAGCCATCTTTAATCTAACATACCTCTGATGCCAAAAATCTTACAAAGGAATTGTAAGAGAAGAAAATTTTAGCTCAATATCTCTCATGAACAAAGATGCAAAAATCCTTAACAAAATATTATTAAATCAAGTCCAAACAAACAGACAAAAAAAAAACCAAACCCATCGCCATCTAGTCGATTCTAACTCATAGTGATCCTAAAGGACGGAGTAGAACTGCCCCATAGGGTTTCCAAGGCTATAAATCTTTATGGAAGCAGGCTGTCACATCTTTCTCCCGAGGAGCAACTGGTGGGTTCAAACCACTGACCTTTCAGTTAGCAGTAGAGCACTTAACCACTGCACCACCAGGGCTCCTAAGTCAATTCCAGTGATACATAAAAAGGATAATACATTATTAGCATTGTTGTTGCTAGTTGCTGTTGAGTTGATTCTGACTCATGGCAACCTCATGTGTGCAGAGTAGAACTAGTCCATAGGGTTTTCAAGGCTGTGATCTTTCAGAAGCAGATTGCCAGGCCTGTCTTCTGAGCTGTCACTTGGTGGATTTGAACCACCAACCTTTCAGCTAGTAGTCAAGTGCTTAACTGTTTGCACCAACCAGGGAGTTATATTAATACTAAGTGGGATTTCTTCTAGGAATGCAAAGTTAAACATTCAAATAATCAATCGATTTAATTCACCACATTAACAGAATAAGGGAGAAAAACCATAAATAATTTCGACAGATGCAGAAAAAACATTTGACAAAATTTAATGTCCATTCATGATACTAAGGAAAAAAAAAAAAAACTCTTAAAAATTAGGAATAGAAGGAAACTACCTCGGCCTGATAAAGGGCATCTATGAAAAACCTACAGCTAATACCATAATTAATGGTTAAAGAATGAGTGCTTTTCTCCAATGTTCAGGAACAAGGCAAGGATGCTTGCTCTCATGATTTGTATTCAACATTGTCCTGGAGGTACTAGGCAGTGCAATAAGACAAGAAAGGGAAATAAAATTATAAGACCTGGAAAGAAAGATGTAAAACTGCTTTATTTATAGTTGACATAATCTTTATGTAGAAAAACCTAAGATGTTCTCAAAATAACTTAAAGAATTTAACAAATTTTCAAGATACAAAGTCAATATACAAAAATCAGTTATATTTCTGCATATTAGAAGTAAATGATTAGAAAAAGAACATTTAAAAATTTACGATAGGATAAAAAACATAAAATAGAAATAAATTTAACAAAAGACATGTAAGACCTTTACACTGAAAACTACAAAATATTGTTGAGATAAAGAAGACCTAAATAAATGGACAAATAGACCATGTTCCTGGATTGGAAGATTCAGTATTGTTAAGAGGTCCCTTATCTCAAAATTGAAAAATAAATTCAAAGCAATCTCAGTGGAAAACCCAACAAGCTTTTGTTGTTGTTGTTATTGAAATTAAAAAGCCAATTCTAAAATTTATATGAAAATGCAAAAGAGTTAGAATAGCCAATACGAACTTGAAAAAGAACAAAGTTGGAGGACTCAGACTACTTGATTTCAAAATTTACTTTAAAGCAGAGAATCTAGGCTGTACAATATTGGCATAAAAATAGACAAATATCTCAATGGAATAGATGAGCGATTCAGATATGGACCCACACATGCATGCTTAATTGATTTTTGACAAATGCATCCAGACAATTGAATAGAGGAAAGGAAATCTTTTTAATTAAAATAACTGGGAAAACTCAGTAAACATATAGAAAAAAATGAACCTCAACTCCTACCTCACACCGTACACAAAAATTGATTCAAGAGGGATCATAGATCTGAACATAAAAACCAAAACTATAAAGTTTCTAAAAGAAAACATAAAAGAGTATCTTCATGACC
The DNA here is from genome assembly GCF_024166365.1 of Elephas maximus indicus. Taxonomy (NCBI): domain Eukaryota; kingdom Metazoa; phylum Chordata; class Mammalia; order Proboscidea; family Elephantidae; genus Elephas; species Elephas maximus. The sequence continues at coordinate 83,038,168 of NC_064821.1, forward strand.
CTGGGGTAGGCAAAGATTTCTTGGATAGGATACAAAAAGCAACAATAATAAAATAAAACTATATATAAATTTATAAATTGGATTTCTTACTGAGATAAATTATTTGTGATACGTATATCGGAAAAAGAGTTGGTATCCAGAATATATAAAAACACTTAATTAGGGTGCTGTTTACAGGGGAGCTTACATTTGTTAAACCTCACCAAATTGTTCCCTTAAGATCTACGCATTTCATTGTAAATGAATTTTGCTTCAACTTAAAAAGATGTTTCTGCCTTCTGTGTGAGGATGGATGACAGAAATGAGGATAAAAGCAGAAGCAGAGAAACCAGTCAGGATGTTATTGATATGATCTGCATGAGAGGTGATGGGAGCTTAAACTCAAGTGAGAGCAATGGAAATGGAGAGAAATGAAGGGTTTGACATATATTTTAGAGGGAGAGGCAGTGAGGCTTGCTGATGTTGTAGGTGAGGGAAAGAGAAGAGTCAAATGTGATTTTGGCTTGCACCACTGGATAATGATGGTGCCACTGACTAAGATGTGAAAATTGGCAGAAGAATGAATTGGGGTGAGGGGAATCAAGCCTCTGTTTTAACATATGAGAGACCCGTGAGGTTCATATGGAGAGGTGTAAGGTATGAATCTGGAGTTCTGGGGAGAGATCAGGCCTGGAGATGAAATGTTGGAGTCAGCGTATAAAAATGATATTTAAAGCCACAGGCCTGGATGAGCTCACCTAGCGCTGGAGAGTAGAGAGAAGAGAGAAGAGGGCCAGCAATTGTTCCCTGGTGCACTTTTGCTTTAAAAGGGGAGAAAGGGAGAGGGATCTAGAACAGGAGCCTGAGGAAGACAAGTAGGAGGACAACCAGGAGAGTGAGGTATCAGGAAAGTCACGGGGATTGTGGGAGGGGAGACTGGGGGACATTATGTGCCTGCTGTCTTAAGAGCTTCACATGCACTCCCTTAGAACAATACTATAAAGTAGATGTTATCGCTCCCATTTCATGGATGATACAACTGAGATTGCAACTGGTGAAGTGACTTGCCCAAATCATGTACCTAGGAAGTGGAGAGCCTGGATGTGCAGCCAAACCTGTCTTTGTGATTCTTTCCATCATCCAATGCTACTAGCTTCCACCAGTGCCTCTGGCAGGGAGATGCAGGACTGGGGGACACCACTTAATTGTTGTCTCAGCTATAAAACATTGCCCTTTCAGGGTTGGGGGATAAAATGGGATAATCCACGTTAAGCACCTGGTGGTGATAAACAGTAAGGATTGTTGCTATAAGTAAAAGTACAGCACAACCCAGCAGACAGTGAAACTAGCTCTGGAGGAAGTGTGTGGGTGAGGGGGTGGGGTGTGGGGTGTGGTGCAGGTTTCCTGGAGGAGGTGGAGTTTGAGCTGAGGATTGAATGGTTCCAAATACTGATCTTGGATGAAGTTTCCAGTGACTCATGGAGAAAAATGAGAAAAAGAAGGACAACGCAATGGGTTTTACGTAAAGCTAAATATGTGTTCCACGTAAAGGATTACCCTTTATCCTGAGATTATGTCCTTCCTACTTTGTTGGTATTAAAATATCCTTTTTATAAAATGAAGGAGCCCTGGTGGTATAGTGGTTAAAGCGATCGACTGCTAACTGAAAGGTTGGTGGTTTGAAACCACCCACCGCTCCACTGGGAGAAAGATGTGGTAGTCTGCTGCCATAGAGATTTACAGCCTTGGAAACCTTATGGGGTTGCTAGAAGTCAGAATCGACTTGACAACAGTGGGATTGGTTTTTATAAAATGATGGTGGGTAGAGGATGGTAGTTATATTTTCAATATCTTTATGAATGAAAATGAAATAGAATGAAAACTTGGCAACCATCTTTCATTCCCCGATCTTTGGAAGTTTTTAACTGGCCGATAAAATTCAAAAATGGGAGAACCCCTGAGAACCGGAGCGGGGAGGGTGTTATAGGCGGAGTGGACTGTGCTGCAGACACAAGGGTGCAGGGAAGCTCACAGTGTGGCTGTAAGTTAGTAGCCTGAGGAGCAGAGCAGAGGAGGGATGGGCTTTCTAGTGGGGCCAAATAAGCAATCAGGAAGTGAAGGCCAGGGGCAGGAATGGGTCACCCTGCTGAAGGCCCTTGGTCTCCCAGCTGCCCAACTTGAAAGGGTTAACTCTTTCTGGACTAAGTCTGTTCTCCAGGGAATCCCAATAACACCATGTGCTCTGTGTGTGTGTGTGTGTGTGTGTGTGCACGCGTGTAAGTGCATCCTTGGTGAAGGAAGGAGATCAGGAGTGGGGGAAGCATTAAGGACTAAAGGGTTCTGGCCTAAGACGCCTTGAAGGTGGCGGGAGACACATAGGATGGAGACCAGGAAAGGCACTGAGGAGAAAAGGAAGGAAAACCCTGGGACTGTTAGAGTGGGGGGAGACGTGTCTACATGTCTGGGTACATGTATGTGAGTCCCTGTGGTCATGTGTGCTTGTGTGTGTGAGTGTTCACATTTTCATCCTAATAGTGTGTGCCTGTTTCTGGGTTATCACTGTGGGGGAGAATAGTTCTGCTGACTGTGTTGAGCTTTGGCTCTTGGGTTGTATGCCTGATGTTGAGGTGCTCTGAGTGCTGCTGCCGTGTGGCATTGTTGTGTGGGAGTGTGTTGTGCATCTGTGGGTACATGAGATGGGTGGGGGGTGTGTACACTGTGTGACTAAGCATGCATCAGTATGGCCTTGGGCTGTGTCTGCTGAGCCTGGGTTATGTCTCTGTACTGTGTGCATCTTTGTGTCTGTGTAGGGAGTCCATGGTGTGAGTGTGTTGATGGTACTAGTGTGTGTTGGAGCCCTGGGCTCAGTCTCTGCCTCCCCACTCTTCTGATGACCAGGCCACAACTCCTGTTGCCTTTCATGTTGTCTGCCTGTGCAGAGCCTGCCCCAAGCCCCCAGCCCAGCCCTGGACCCAGCTTGATTTGGTCCTGTGGAGGCTCAGTTATGCCTCTCTGCACCCGCCATCTCTGCCTCTCATTTGGAGGCTTGTTTTGGGCTCCAGCCTCCTTAGTGGCTCTGTGATCAGGTTGAGGGTGGCCTGGCCCACTCTTCTCACCCCCACGTCCTCTCCCACCCTTCCAGGAGCCCCTGGTCCCTTCTCCATGTCTCTTCAAACCCAGCTTCTGGGATGAGACAGTGCCATGGGGAGCAGGCTTCTCCCACAGCCCTGCCCTAGCCACATGTCTTCTTATCTCACACCGGAGACTGTCAGGGAGCCCGACAGAGAGAGCAAATGGAATGTGGGTGGGAGGTGGGCACAGTGTGAATGCGGGTGTTCTGAGTGTGTATTTGCATGTCTATGTCTGTTGGGCTACCTAACATCGTTAGCAGATGAGAGAACATACCAGTGAGCAAAGGGTATGCAGTGTCAGAGAGCTGGTGAAAGCGCTGATGTATGAGCGCATGCAAGACAGACTGTGTGGGCGAACATGTCCGGGTGAGGGTGTGTGCGATAAGCTCCCATTTATCAAACACTCACTGCTTGCCAGGCGGGATGCTGAGTGATTTACTCAGATTATCTCATTTAATAAGTGTGACAGTGTGTGAGCGGGTGAGAGAGACTGGTCGGGGAAGGGCAGGTGGTCAGGAGGCTGCTGCCTGGAAGACTCTGGTAGAATGCTCCCTGGCCCCCACCCTAAACAGGTGCTTCCCCAGGTGAACCAAGCCCCAAGCCGGGGGTCAATCTCTGAGTTCCTCACCGTACAGAGACTGGTGGCGGGAGGAGGGAACAGGCTATTCCTCAGGTTCCCAGCCTACCTCCCTGTCCCCACACCCCCGGGGGCGGGCTGTGCCCCTCCCCCACCCCAGGACAGAGGACTACCTGTTTATTTTCCCCTGGGTGTGCTTAATACAGGCCTTAGTACTGGGAAGGTGCTTAATCAAGCCCTCTTCCTTAGCACCGCCACCCATCTGTCAGTTTGTCGTACTGAGAAGGCTTACATGTCGTTATGATGCTGGAAGCTATGCCACTGGCATTTCAAATACCAGCAGAGTCACCTATGGTGGACAGATTTCAGTGGAGCTTCCAGACTAAGACAGACTAGGAAGAAAGGCCTGGTGATCTACTTCTGAAAATCAGCTAAACTTATGGATTACAACAGAACATTGTCCAACTTCCTTGTTTTGGACACGTCATCAGGGGAGATCGATCCTTGAAAGAAGACATCATGTTTGGTGAAATAGAGGGCCTGCAAAGGTGTGGGAGACCCTCAGTGAGATTAGCTGACCAGTATCCACGAAAATAGACTCAGACATGCTGGTGATAGTGAGGGCGACATAGGACTGGATGACATTTCACTCTGTTATACGTAAGATCTGTCTATCTACCTGTCCGTCCGTCCGTCCGTCCGTCCGTCCGTCCATCCATCCATCCACCCATCCACCCACCCCTCCATCCATCCATCCATTCATCCATGCATCCACTCCTTAGGAGGCAGGCCCAGAATATATCTGTACATTAGATCAGCCTGACCCTTACTCTGCCAATCTTGCACAGATGAAATTAGAACTCTCCTGTTCAATTTCAGAGGCCAAGGCCCAAACTCAAGAAATGGAGGAAGCAATGGCTGGAGGGGTCCAAGCCAAGGCTGAGATGGCTAACTGGGTTGTTCAGTGTCAGGGACCAGTGCTCCTGTGCCTCATCCAAGGCCTCAGAGGCCCACCTCTGACACCTATTACTTTGCCTCACTTAAATTTGTCGCTGAGCTTTAGGTAAGCTAATATTTGACTGAGGGTGCTTAGAAGTGAGAACTGAGGGTCTTTTATTACCCAGGAGGTATTGTTGCAGGGGCCTGATGGTTATGGATTTCTAGATTTCTATGGATTTCTAGAGGAAGAGCGACAGGAAGAAAGACAGGAAAGAATGAAGAGAAGGGAGGATGTGACAGAGGGAGACCATGGAGAAGACTGGAGTCCCTCCTCTGCACCAACTACCCCACCGGCCAGAACAATTACTCAGAGACACATTAGAGAAGTATCAGAGAACCCTGAGCTGCAACAGTGGGGAGGGCTTCTGGGAGGAGGCAGACTTGGACCCTAAAGCACGGCAGGATTGTTGTAGTGAAAGGGACTAGAAGGAAGAGTTCCAGAAAGTGGCAAATACGTTTGGGGGTCAAATGTAGCATGCCCAAAAGAGCACATCACCTCTTTATAATTGTAATGGTAAGACTAGTTATCAGTACTGAGTATTTTCAGAAAAATACTATCATGAGCTATCACTTATTGAGTAAATTTGTTTAAGTTCCCATGTGAGGAAACTGGGGTTCAGAAAGGTAAAGTTGCTTGCCAAGGCTACACATAGAAGCAGTGCTGTGTTTTGAACCCAGGTCTCTGGTTTGAAGCCCTTGTACCGACCCGCTGATGTTATATTGCTTCCCAAGCCTCAAACCCACCCTACCTGGGTTCCCAAACTCTGTGGCACCACAATACCCCAGGCACTTGGGCTCCAAATCACATCCCCCTCCACCACCCACCACTTCCAGGCAGTCACCAGATCCTGAGTATCCTTCCTTCTTAGGGCTGGAATCAGACAGACCTAGGTTCAAATTCCAGCTCCCTCACTTATTAGTTGTGTGACCTTGGGCGAGTCACTTAACCTCTGTGTGCCTCTGCTTTGTCTACTGTACAGAGGGGATAACAATGGCACTACAGGATTGTTGTGAGAACTCAACAAGTTAATGCATGCTAATTTTTTTAATGCATTTAGCACACTGTCTGGCAGAGTAGACACTTAGGAAACAGGAGCTGTTTTTACTTCCACTAAGCTACATGCCTCCTCAGATCAAAGCTGCACAAGAACCTGTCACTCCTGCCTCACACCCTGAAGCCCAGCAAGGTAGAGCAGCAGGAGATTTCTGAACACATCTTGCTATCTCCCCTCTCGGTGTTTGCTCATGTTGCCTTTCTCTCTGCCTGGAACACTGTCCACATCCTCTTCCCCACTCCCCTGAAGCCCTCCTTCTCATCATCTAAAACTCAGCCAGGACATCACCACTTCCAAGAAGTCTTCCTGTCTAAACTGCTGCCTCTGGGCTCCCACAGCACACGGTGCTTCCTCTATCACGGCAGGCATCACACTCTAAGACTTGCGTTTTTATATTCCTGCCTCTCCAGCTAGGCTGGATGCTTCTTGTTTTGATCTGTACAGCAGACCTTTCCTCCTCTGACAATAGCATCTTCCTCACTTTGGAGAAATGACACCACCATCCCATTCCCACTCCCTGTGGTTCTGGTGAGTCATCAAGTTACAGTAGCTGCTTTTGCCACATGGTTGAGCGTGTAACTCAGCAGAACCAGTCAGAGTCCTTCCTTGAGATTTTTATCTGTGCTTGCTGGGCAAGAGAATGCTTCTCTTTCTCTGAGATCCAGGGTGATTTAAGCCTAGAACTTTCTGTGGTCATATGCCACTCTCCTCCCACCATGAAGAAAATCCATCTACAGGAGACAGAATGAGGCCTACACCAAGAGGAAGTACCTACTAAGGGCCAGACACTCTACCTATATTTAAAATTTTTCATATTTAATTTTTTGTGTGTTTTGGAAAATTAACACATTTAAATGATTCAAAAATCAAAATAATATACAAACCTGTACAATAAGAAGGTTGAATTTTATCCCTCTTCCTCTCAACCCCATAACCCACTTCTCAGCACATGGATAAAAAAAAAAAAAGATCACTGTTAAATGTTTATTATAGATCTCCTCAATGGTTCTTTGTAGAAGTATAAGCAAAAATAACAACATATATTCTTATTTCTCCCTTTTTTAATTTAAGAAAAAAAAAAGTTTCACTGTTCTACACCTTTCTTGGAGTTTCTGGGTGGTACAAATGGTTAAGTACTTCACTACTAGCTGAAAGGTTGGCAATCCAAATGCACCCAGAGGCACCTCAGAAGACAGGCCTGGCGACCTGCTTCTGAAAGGTCGCATCATTGAAAACCCTATGGAATAGTTCTACTCTGCACACACTGGGTCACCATGAGTTGAAATTGACTTAATGGCAACCAACAACTAACAACAGTAACACCTTGCTTGGCATCCCTGAGTGGTTCAAAGGTTAACACGCTTGGCTGCTAACTGGAAGGTTGGAGGTTTGGGTTAACCCAGAGGCATCTCGGAAGAAAGACCCGGTGGTATACTTCCCAAAAATTGGCCATTGAAAATTCTATGGAGCACAGTTCTACTCTAACACATACAAGGTCACCAGGAGTTGAAATCCACTTGATGGCAACTTGGACCTGGAACAACTTACTTATTTTCATTTACCAATATATCCTGGAGTACATTCCATAAAGTGTTCTGTGATCTTCTTCTTTAGCTGCATAATATTCCATTGTGTGGGTTAACTACACAGTTTCTAGTGATGAACACCAGGGTTATTGCTTATCTTTTTGCTACTATATGCAATGTTAAATGAACAGGCTTTGCAAGCATCATTTCATATAAGAGTATGTGTAGGCTTAACAATAAAAAGATAAATAGCCCAACTGAAAAAATGGGGAAAGGATTTGAACAGACATTTCTCCAAAGGACATATACAAATGGCCAATAAGCACATAAAAAGCTGCTCACCATCATTAGCCATTAAAACAAACAATCAAAAAACCTCACTGCCATTGAATCGAATCTGACTCATAGCAACCCTATAGGACAGAGTAGAACTGCCCTAAAGTAGAACTTTGCAAGGCTGTAATCTTTCCAGAAGCAGATTGCCACATCTTTCTCCTACGGAGTGGCTGGTGGATTCAAACTCCAATCTTTTGGATAGCAGTAGAGTGCTTAATCACCCTACTACCAGGGCTCCTTCATTAGCCATTAAAATCCACTGCCCTGGAGTCAGTTCCTACTCATAGCGACCCTGTAGGGAAATGAAAATCAAAGCCACAACGCAATACCACTTCACATCAGCTAGGGTGGATATAATAAAAAAGACAGATAATAATGAGTGTTGGTGAGGATGTGGGGAAATTGGGACCATCATCCCTTCCTGATGGGAATGTAAAATGGTGCAGCCACTTTGGAAAATAGTCTGCAAGTTCTTCAAAATGTTAAATGTGGTGTTAATATATGATCCAGCAATTGAACTCCTAGATATATACCCAAGAGATAAGGAAACCTATGTCCACAGAAAAAGTTGTACATGGATATTCATAATAGCAGAATAGTTAAAAAAAGGGAACAATCCAAATGTCTATCAACTGATGAATAGAAAAGTATGTAGTATATTCATACAATGAATTATTATTCAGCAGTAAGAAAGACTGAAGCACTGATACATGTTATAACATGGATGAACCTTGAAAACATTATGCTAAGTAAAAGAAGCCACTCATGGAAGACCAAATTTTTTGGGGGGGATGGGGGTGGGAGTTTAATTGTACTTTAGATGAAGGCTTATAGAACAAACTAGTTTCTCATTAAACAGTACACACATTGTTTTATGATATTGGTTAACAACCCCATGTCAACACTCTCTTTTCAACCTTGGGTTCCCTATTACCAGCTTTCCTGTCCCCAGCTGCTTTCTAGTCCTTGCACCTGTACTGGTGTGCCCCTTTAGCCCTGTTTTGTTTTGTGGGCCTGTCTAATCTTTGGCTGAAGGGTAAACCTCAGGAGTGACTTCATTACTGAGCTAGAAGTCTGTCCCGGAACCATGCTCTTGGGGTTTCTCTAGTCTCTGTCAGACCAGTAAGTCTGGTCTTTTTTTGTGAGTAAGAATTTTGTTCTAAATTTTTCTCCAGTTCTGTCCAAGACCCTCTATTGTGATCCCTGTCACAGCAGTCAGTGGTGGTAGCCAGGCACCATCTAGTTGTGCTGGATTGAGTCTGGTTAGAGGCTGTGGTATTTGCGGTCCATTAGTCCTTTGGACTAGTCTTTCCCTTGTATTTTTAGTTTTCTTCATTCTCCCTTCCTCCCAAAGGGGTGAGACCAGTAGAATATGGCCACTCACAGGATTTTAAGACCCCAGATGCTACTCACCAAAGCAGAAGGTAGTACATTTTCTTTATAAACTAAATTATGCCAATTGAGCTAGATGTTCCCCGAGACCATGGTCCCCACAGCCATCGGCCTAGCAATTTGGTCCATCAGGGAGTTTGGATGTGTCTTTGAAGCTTCCATGACCTTGCCTTGTACAAATTGTGCTGGCTTCCCCAGTATTGTGTACTGTCTTACCTTTCACCAAAGTTACCACTTACCTATTGTCTTTTTAGTGATTTTCCATCCCCACCCCTCCTCTCCCTCATAACCATCAAAGAGTGTTTCTTTTTGTATGTAAACTTTTTCATGAGTTTTTACAGTAGTGGACTTATACAATATTTGTCCTTTTGTGATTGACTTATTTTACTCAGCATAGTGCCCTCCAGATTCATCCATGTTATGAGATGTTCGAAAATTCGTCATTGCTCTTTATTCTTGCCTAATACTCCTAATACTCCATTGTGTGTATGTATGTGCCATAGCTTGTTCATCCATTCATCTGTTGATGGGCATCTAGGTTGTTTCCATCTTTTTGCTATCATGAACAATGCTGCAATGAACATGGGTGTGCATATGTCTATTCGTGTGATGACTCTTATTTCTCTAGGATATATTCCTAGGAGTGGGATTGCTGGATCATATGGTATTTCTATTTCTAGCTTTCTAGGGAAATGCCATATTGTTTTCCAAAATGGTTGTATCATTTTGCATTCCCACCAGCAGTGCATAAGGGTTCTGATCTCCCTACAGCCTTTCCAACATTTGTTATTTCCTCTTTTTTTAATTTACAGACTACATATTGTACAATTCAATTTTTCTGAGAGGTCCAGAATAGGCAAATCTATAGAGACAGAAAGTACATTAGTGGTAGTCTAGGGCAGGGGGAATTGGTAGGAAATATAAGTGCCTGCTGATGGATATGGAGTTTCTTTTTGGCGTGATGAAAATGTTCTAAAATTGATTGTAGTAATAGTTGTACAACTCTATGAAGAAACTAAAAATCATTGAATTGTACACTTTAAATGAGTTAATTGTGTGGTATGAGAATATATCTTAAAAAAAAAAAAAAAGTATCGGTAGAATAAATTCCCAGAACTGGAACTGTTGGGTCAAAGGGTAAATGCATTTTAAGTTTTGATAAATATTGACAAATTGGGGGTTATTACATTTTTCACTAGCAGAGTATGAAAGTGTAAGGTAAGCACTATTATTTCAATTTTATACATGAGGAAACCGAAGTGTGGACAATCCAAGATCACATAGTTAACAATATCCAAACTATAACTGAAATCAGGTCTGTTGAACTCCAAAACTTGTGCTCTGCTGCTTCCTTCTCATTGAGTATTTTTCCAATGTCATTTGATCTTTTAAAAGGAAAAAAAAAAAATCCACAACAGTAACAACAACAGCTTTTGGTCGCATTGACTTTTTCTATTGTTTCCCTCTTTTCGATTTCCATTGCTTTCTGCCCTGATCCTTATTGTTTCCTTTCTTCTGTTAATTTGGGTTTAATTTACTTCTCTTTTTCTGGTTCTTAGGGTAGAAGCTGATGACACTGATTTGAGACCTTTCTTCTTTTATAATATCAGTGGTTAGTGCTAAAAATTTTACCTTAAGTACTGCGTTAGTGGCATCCCACAAATTCTGGTATGTTGGGTTTTCATTTTTATGCAGTTCAAAATACTTTCTAATGTCCATTTTTATTTCTTCTTTGACCCATGGGTTATTTAGTTTACAAATATTTGGGAATATTCCAGATATCTTTTTGTTATTGATTTCTAATTTAATTCCATTGTGGTCAGAGAACATACTTTGATGCATTTTGAAATTATTGAAACTTATTTTACAGCTCAGAATATGATCTACCTTAGTAAATTTTTTATGTGCACTTAAAAAAATGTGTATTCTACTGTTGTTGGGTGAAGTGTGTTATAAATGTTAATTAAGTAAAGCTGGTTGATAAAACCAAGCCAAACCCATTGCCATTGAGTCAAGTCTGACTCATGGCGACCCTATAGGGTTTCCAAGGTTGTAAATCCTCACAGAAGCAGACTGCCACATCCTTCTCCTGTGGAGCAGCTGGTGGGCTCAAACTGCTGACCTTTTGGTTAGCAGCCAAGTGCTTTAACCACTGTACCACCAGGGCTCCTTAGCTGTCGATAGTGTTATTCAAGTCTACTATATCCTTGTTCTGTCAATTATTGAAAGAAGATATGGAAATATCTCTGATTATAATTGCGGATTTGTCTGTTTATCCTTTCAATTCTATTAATTTGTGCTTAATGTATTTTGAAGCTCTGTTACTAAGTATATAAATGTTTAGGATTGTTATGTCTTTTTTGGTGAATCGACCCATTTGTCATTATGAAATGACTCCCTTTATCTGTAGTAATAATTTTTGCTTGAAATCTACTGTCTTATATTAATACAGCCATTTTAGCTTTCTTTTGATTAGTGTTAGCATGGCGCATCTTTATCCATCACTTTACTTTTAATCTATTTGTGTCTTTATATTTAAAGTGGATTTCTTGTAGGCAACATATAACTGGATCCTGCTTTAGATAAACAATCTGACAATTTTGACCTTTTAATTGTGGTAGTTAGACCATTTATATTTAAATGTGGTTATTGATATGATTGGGTTTAAATCTACATCCTTGCTGTATGTTTTCCATTTGTCTCATCTGTTTTTTATTCCCTTTTCTTTCTTTTTCTACCTTTTTTGGATTGTGTATTTTTTATGATTTCATTTTATCTTTGTCATTAGCTTAATTAGCTATAACTTTTCTTTTAGTGGTTGTTTTTGGGTATATAGTATATATCTTTAACTTATCCCAGTCTACATTCACGTAATATTGTACTACTTCGCTTATAGAAAAACAAAAACTTCACAACAGTACACAGACATTTCCCCCTGTCCTGGCCTTTATGCTATTATTGTCATACATTTTACTTCTCTATATATCGTAAGAAAACCCTGGTGGTGTAGTAGTTAAGAGCTACCAAAATGTCAGCAGTTGAAATCCACCAGGCACTCCTTGGAAACGCTACCGGGCAGTTCTACTCTGTCCTATAGGGTCACTATGAGTCGGAATTGACTTGATGGCAACTGGTTTGGTTTTATATATTATAAATCCCAGAATACACTGTTATCATTTTTGCATTAAACAGACAAGCATCTTTTAAAGATATTTTTAAAATAAGAAAAAAAGCATTTGGTGCTTACCCACATAGGTTGTCATTTTAAGTGGTCTTCATTCCTTAGTGTAGATCCAGATTTCCATCTCGTATCATTTTTCTTCTGCTTCAAGGACTTCCTTCAATATTTCTTACAGCTCAGGTCTGGTAGTGATGAATTATTTCAGTTTTTTATTTAGGAAAAAGATATTTTTTGGGAAAAATATTCTTCCTACATATAGAATTATAGAGAGGTTTTTTTGTTCTGTTTTATATGTGTAATTTAAAGATTTTGCTCCACTGTCTGCTGGTTTGAAATGTTTCCAACAAGAAGTCTGCTGTCATTCTTATCTATGTCTGTTTTCCTCTGGTTGCTTCTCAGATTTTCTCTTTATCACTGGTTTTGAGCACTTTTATTAGGATGTGCTTGGTGAAGTTTTATTCATGTTTCCTGTATATAGTGTTTGCTGAGTTTTTTGAACCTAGAGTTTATAGGCTTTTGCTCAGTTTTGGAAAAAATTTGGACATTTCTTTCCTCAAATATTTTTCTGTCCCCCATTTCCTTTGAGAACTCCAATTACATGTATATTAGGCTGATTAAAATTGTCCATACCTCACTGATGCTCTGTTCATCTTAAAAAAAAAAAAATTTTTTTTCTCTCTGTGTTTCATTTTGGGTAGCTTCTATTGCTATGTCTTCAAATTTTCTAATCCTTTCTTCTGAGTTGTAAAATAAGCTGTTAATTCCATTCAGTGTATTTTTCATCGTGGACTTTTTAGCCTTCATCTCTAGAAATTGAATTTTTTCCCAGGCTTAACCTGGTCAAGCTTTACTCTAGCTTCTTGAACATATGGAATATAATTACAGTAATTGGTTAATGCCCTATATGTCTATTAAGCGTACCTTCTGTGTAATTTTGGGGCTTGAGTCTATGGATCACTTTTTTTCCTCATTATGGGTTTTATTTTGCTGCTTCTTTGCATGTCTGGTTGTTTTGGGGGATGACAGATATCATAGATTTCACTTTGTTGTGTGCTGGCTGTTTTAGTATTTTTGTAAATATTCTTCAGCTTTGTTCTGGGATGTAGTTAAGTTACTTAGAAAGTGTTTGATTCTTTTTAAGCATGCTTCTTAGCTTTGTTGGACAAAACCAGAGCAGCTTTCAGTCTAGGACTAATTTTTCCCCACAACTTAGGCAATACCCTTCTTAGGAATCTCCCTGATGCCCCGTGATTTGTGAAGTTTTTCACTCTGGTTGGTGGGAGCACAAATCATTCCAGGTCCTGTGTGACCTTCTAAGATTATTTCTGCTGTTTCTTTGGGGTGCTGTTTCCCCAGACTTTGGTTGTTCTGTTATATACAGATACTGTTCAATACTCACCTGAAAACATGAGGGGAACTCTCTGCAGATCTTTGAAGATTTGTTTGTAAAACTCTCTTCTCTCCAGTTCTCTGCCTTGTGAACTCTATGTTCTTTGGCCTGTCCAGACTCCCAGCTCTGTCTTCTTAAGTCAGGAGACAGCTGGGATCCCCTTCCCTGTGCTACAGCCTGGAAACTTTCCCTAGGCAGAAGCCGGCAATTATAGGGCTTACCTCATTAGTTTCTCCTTTCTCAGGTTTTGCTGTTTTATGATGCTTGATGTCCAATGTCTGAAACTATTGTTTCAAATGTTTTCTCTAGGTTTTCAGTAGTTTCTCAACAGAGGGTAAATCCAGTCCCTGTTATTTCATCTTCCCAGAAGCCCTATACCTGCACTTTCACATTTAATTATCACAATTATCTTGTATAATAGATATGATTTTCTCTATCTTACAAATGAGGAAAATTGAGGCTCAGAGATTAAGTTGCAGTATAGTAGAACTGAGAGGCAGAATAACATAATAGATAAAAAGACAGATTCTGTAGCCAAACTTCTGGGTTGCACTTTCAGATTCTTCACTTATTAGTTGTGTGATCTTGGGCAGGTTACTTAATCTCTCTGTGCTTCAGTTTCCTCATCTGTAGGAATGGGGATGACAATAATAGAAACTGCTTTGTAAAGATTGTTGTGAGGGCCTAATGAATTAATATACAATTGACACATTTTTTTTTTATATAAATGTTAGTTATTATTATTGGGATAAGGAGACCTGGTGGCACAAACAATTAAGTGCTTGGCTGCTAACTGAAAGGTTGGCAGTTTGAACCCACCAGCTGCTGCATGGGAGAAAAGACCTGGCAATCTGCTCCCGTAAAGACTACAGCCTAGGAAACCCTGTGGGGCAGTTCTAGTCTGTCCTATATGGTCTCTGTGATTTGGACTTTATTCAGTGGTACACAGCAACAACATTATTATTGGCATAGATAGTTAAAGATCTAGAGTAAGGCGACAGGTAGACCCATTTTTAATTCTAGGTTCACCAACTTACTGTGGAACCTTTGCCATATGTATCAGCCAGGGTTCAATCTGAGAAACAGAAGGACTAGGAAATTTTAACCAGAAACATAAAGGAAAAGAAATTCTGGGAAATGTAGTTCCACTGAACCTAGGTGACACATGACAAAGTCACCACACCATACTACTTAGCTGCTTTGACAGTCCATTTCCTCATCCGTGAGATGGGATAATAATATCCCTCATTGAATTAAATGAGATAATGTACATGAAGCATTTGGCACATTGTCTGGCATAGGGTAAACCAAAAAACCAACTGCCGTCAAGTCGATTCCAACTCACAGTGACCCTATAGGACAGAGTAGAACTGCCCCATAGAGTGTCCGAGGAGCGCCTGGCGCATTCGGACTGCTGACCTCTTGGTTAACAGTGGTAGCACTTAACCACTACGCCACCAGGGTTTCCTGACATAGGGTAGGGTTCAATAAGTGTTTCTTACCATGGCTGCTCAGAATCCCATGGCTAATAACTGACCCCACAACTGATGTCTCTGAAGCCGGTTTCTTTTTTCACCTCTGTACTGTGCTGCCTTCTCAGGCTGGGTCTGGGAATGTGTAGATGAGTAAGACAATCCTGGCCTGCAGGATCCCATGGTTCAGTAGGAGGGTAAGTCAGGGACACAAATAAATATAAGACAGAAGAAGGAAGGCAGTGACCATTATTAAGAACCTTCTATCAGACTGGCCCTGAACTGGGTTCCCTATAGGGGAAGGTGGGGGAAGGGATCCACCATTTGCTCCATACCTACTGTGTGCTGGGCACTCTGCTAGGCAGTTTACATGCATGATCTCATTTAGTCCTCATGATTAAAGAATGAGCTAGATATTATTATTACCCCTGTATTACAGCTAAGGAAATTAAGGCCCAGAGAGAATAAGTAACTTGCCCAAGGTCACAGAGAGAGCAAGTGGCAGAGCCCCAAGCCCCAGGAGATGGCTAAAATGGCAGTGGGTGCTGCAGCCTGGGCTGTCCTGGGGTCAGCTTCTGGAGGTGAGGACCTCCCCAAGCTCAGAAGCCAGAGCTAGCTCTGGAGCCCCCTCCCAGGCCTGCCCCTGTGCTGGTGCCTGTCCACGGGTGGTGGGCACGGTGGTGGCTATAGTGCTGGTGGTGGTGGCAGCGGCAGCAGCAGGGAGACAGTCACACCTCGCTGTTTTGTAAACTGTTTCTCACAGCTTGTTTGTTCCGGGTTAGGGCTGGAGCGGCACCGTATGGAAGTGTGACTCATTGTTTAATGTGGCAGCTCATTAGCAGAGCTTGTTGCTGCCTCTGATTTCTCTGCTCTCGCTAATTGGGTAGCCCAGTGGGGCCCTGGCTTTCCATCAAGAATGAGCCTAGCTCCCCCAGGGCTCCAGCTGGCCCTTGCCCCTCCTGGCTCCCTGAGGAAGGCACCCCATACCTACGGGGAACTGGGAACAGCCAGGTTGGGTTCAAATCCCAGCTCATCCTGGCCATGTAATCTTGGGCAAGGCATTCCTTCTCTTTGAGTCTCAGTTTTCTCATCCACATAATGGGGGGAATAGAATTGACCTTATCAGTGTTGGTGAGAAGAATACTAATAATATGTGCAAAGTCCAAGACCAAAGCCTCACACAGAGTCGATAATAAGTGGTTATTATTATTGTTGGTATTGTTATGCATTATTATTACAGGGACAGAGCCCTGGTGGTGAAACAGTTAACCACTCAGCTGCAACTGAAAAGTAGGCAGTTTGAACCACCCAGTGGCTCCCTGGGAGAAAGACCTGGCATCCTGTTCCCTTAAAGATTGCAACCTAGAAAGCCCTATGGGGCAGTTCTACTCTGTCACATACGGTAACTATGAGTTGAAATCAACTTGACAGGCCCTAACAACGACAACAACAATTGTTACTGGACTAGACTCTCAGGGGGCCCCTCTGTCCTGACCTACCTGGGGCAGCTACCTAGCCCAGAGGTTCTTGAGGGGCTAAGAGCATCAGGGTATTTTTCACAGTAAGTGATTCATCAACATGTCTCCCATACTTAATCCCTCCTAAAGCCAATCTGCTGAGGGATCTCCGGGGCTCTGTTCACTGCCCACACCTCTGGAAGAGGCAGCACAGCCCAGTTTTGGATGCCTGTGGCCTTCCTTTGGAGCCCTGGTGGCTTAGTGGTTAAGAGCTTGTCTGTCAACCAAAAGGCTGGCAGTTCAAATCTACCAGCCACTCCTTGGAAACCCTAGGGGGCAGTTCTACTCTGTCCTATGGGGTTGCTATGAGTCAGAATTGACTCAATACAATGGGTTTGGTTTGGTTTGATTTTGGCCTTCCTTTGAGTGGCAGACTGCATCCCTGGAGCTCTCCCTCATGTCCCAGCTCTCCTCTTTGAGCCCACACAGAATACGTCTACTCCCTTTGCCCTATGAGTGTCTTTTGTTGAGTGTTCACTATGTATCGAGTATTTTATGAAATAATGTCATTTAATTCTTACACAATCCTGTTATAGAATTTGAATATTATCCCCTTTTCACAGATGTGGAAACTGAGGCTCTGAGCTATTAGAGACTTGCCAGGGCCTCATGCAGAGGGCTTCAGCCCCTCCCTCCCACACACACTGCATCTTGTCTTAGTTGTCTGAGTTCTCTAGAGGAGACCTCTGCTGGCTCAGAGGATTGCTGGGGCTGGAAAATCCAAAATCTGCAGGTCAGGTGTCAGGCTGGAGACTTCTGCAGGCTTACGTCCCAGCACCCGGAGATCAGGCAATGAGAAGAGGGCAGGGCTGAGCGAGAGCTCTGGGAGAACAGCCATTTATATTCTGGAGGCAGACCACACCCCTAAGGAAACTCCCCTTTCAACTGATTGGTTGGTCACATCAAATCACATCATGGATGGTGATAACACTACATGACAATAAGTTACATTACGTTATGGAACAGCAGCCACTCCAGTATCTGCATATCACTGAGAATCAGCCTAGCCAAGTAGACACGTAACATCAACCATCACACCTCTAGAGAACCTTTGGCCTCCATTTTGAGGGCCCCTGACTGACTAAAAGTTCTTATGTGCACTCTAAGGGTTGGTTTCACCCTTGCTAGAAGCTGGTGGTATATCTGCCGGGGCAGCTACTGCCCCAGTTTTTGACCCGCAGTGGTCTGAGAAAGCAGATATGATAATACATGCTTTTAAGCCTTTGCTTTGTTGAGCTGTCTGTAACATTTGCACTGTTTACTAGTCCCTTTTTTTTTTACTGTGGTGAAAATATATACACCAAAACATGGACCAACACAACAGCTTCCACGTGGACAATTCAATGACCTTGATTACATTTTTTATGTTGTGCCACCATCGTCGCCATCCTTTTCCAAAACATTCCACCACCATTAACAAACTCAAAACCCCCCAAAACAAAACCCTTCCTTTTTCCCTCTCTCCCATTCTTGGCGGTGGTTGTTGTTAGGTGCTGTGGAGTTATTCTGACTCACAGTATCCCTGTGTGTGCAGAGTAGAACTGCTCTGTAGGGTTTTCAAGGCTGTGACCTTTTGAAAACAGATCGCCAGGCCTGTCTTCTAAGGAGCCTCTGAGTGAGTTCAAACTGCCAACCTTTCAGCTAGTAGTCGAGTGCTTAACCATTTATGCTACCCAGGACTTTGTTTTCTATATATTTGCTTATTTCACATAAGTGAGATCCCTTCTTCTTTAACCATTCTCTTCTCTTGGCTTTCATGAGTCCACTTGTTCTTGGCTCTCTGACTGCTCCTTCCCAGAATCCTTTGCAGTCTGCCCTTGCTCTGCTCCCCTTAACGCACAGGTGTTTTTCAGCATCCTTCATCGCCTCTCTGTTCTTTGCACATTCCACATCATCCCCAGGGTCTTAGCCCCTTCCATGTTTTCACCACCTCTGTGCCAAGGACTCCCAAATTCTCAGCTCCTTTTCTCAGAGCTCAGAGTGTATACTGACTGCCTGCCGAAGGGGTGTCTGCCTTGCTGTCCCGCAGGCACCTCAGACTCAGCTCCCCAAACTGAATCCATCATCTTCCCCAAAGCCTCCACCTCTGCTTGTGACTCCCTCCCCTGCCCCATGCCTGATAATAATACAGGCTAAGATCTATCAGGAGGCAGTGGTGGTTCAGAGGTGGAATTCTCGCCTTCCATATGGAAGATCTGGGTTTGATTCCCAGCCAATGAACCTCATGTGCAGCTACTACCCAACTGTCATTGGAGGCTTATGTGTTGCTGTGATGCTGAACAGGTTTCGGCAGAGCTTCCAGACGAAGATGGACTGGGAAGAAAGGCCCGGTGGTCTGCTTCCAAATGTCAGCCAATGAAAACCCTATGGATCACAAGGGTCCAATTTGCAAGCGATCATGGGGATGGCACAGGACCAGGCAGCCTTTCAATTCCATTGTGTGTGGGGCCACCATGAGTCAGGGGGCCAACTCAAAGGCAATTAACAAACAAAAAAGATTGACCAAGGCCTTACAAAGTGCAGACTCCTTGCTAAGTGATTCCATGGCTCTTACTTGAGCCTCACTTAACCCAATATTATTTTATTGTCATCCCCATTTCACAGATGAACATGTGGTAACGGATGTGCCTGACACATAGTAGTCACCTGACAAGGGCTGGTTCTTTCCTATGGCTTTCATATTTTCAATAGTCAAAATTCATAAATTAAGCCAACTGTACTCAAGTTGAGCCAGAGCCCACAGCATCCTACCCAGGATACCTGCAGGTGTCCCTCTTATTTGTGACTCCAGCTTGGCACAACTGAGCCACCAGGCTGGCTCCTCATTCCAGATATCTCATCCTTGGATCGCTCCTGGGGAAACTCCAGACCCAGCCTCAGGAGGCAACTGTTATCTGCAGAGAGTTACATAAGAACCCAATTTCAGGCATGCAGCTCCCAAGCCTGCCCTCTTCCTCATCACAGCTCCTCCCTCCAGCAGCAGATGAAGGACAAGTGATGGTAGTGTTTTAGGTGTTTGCAGGTGTTGGTCTGCTAGATGGAAACACCTTCACCTGCTCAAATATCTGGTCTGTCTCTTCAGAGCTGTCACACCTTGGTGAGTAATTGTGAGACCAGGTCCTAGCTTCTCCCCTATGTTTGCTGTTATTATTGTTGTTATTACCATTCTCACAACAACCCTGTGCATTATCTGTGCAGCCTTACACCTAATAAAACAGGCGTAGGAAGCCTAAAGCTACAGAGCTAGAGCTCCACATTAAGTTCAGGGTGACCATTTGGTTAAGGAGAGTAAGGTTAAGTTAGTCTTAAAGTGAGTTTTAAGGATTCAGTCACAGTTAACATGTACTCAAAGGCTAGTTGGTATTTTCCAGACCCTGAGCAAGGCACTTTCACATACAGTCTCAGTTGTTACTCCCATCAACCTTGTGAGGAAGGTGGAATTCTCCCCTCTCCCAGACATGGAAACAGATTCAGTCAAGAGCAATGATTTGCTCAAAGCCACACAGGTAATAAGTGAGTAATGGCTCTGGGATGGGAAGTCCAGTCTTTGCAACTCCAAACTCAGTGCTGGGTCCTCCTCCATAAGAGACTGTGCTCAGGAAGGAGATGGGGAGAAAGTAGATGAAAGGAACGAGCCTTGGGTGATGTGATGTCTGGAGTTTTACTCTAATGTAATGGTTAAGATTGTGTGTCAACTTGGCTGGGACATGATACGCAGTGGTTTGCCAGTTGTATGATGTTGTGATCACCCCCATGATGGATTCTGCTGTGAATAGCCAATCAGTTGAAAGGGAGTTTCCTTGGGCATGTGCCCTGCATTAAATGTAAGCGGACATTCTGGCTAGGCTTGTGGATCTGGCAGCTGGCTCCTGTTTGTCTGACCTCTGGTTCTTGGGACTTGAAGCACCAACTTACCTGCCGTCTTGCCTGCCAGTCTTGGGATTCGTCAATCTTCGCAGCCAGTGAGCAAGAGCCCCGCTGTCTGACCTGCCAGTCTTGGGTTCTCCAGCACACGTGGCTACATGAATCAGGAGAAGCCTCCAGCCTGACTCATGGACTTGGGACATTCCAGTCTCTACAATGGCTTGAGCTATTTCCTTGATATAAATCTCTCTATATATACTTATACACGTTACTGGTTTTGCTTCTCTGGAGAACCTAAGACATCTAATAGGCTTTAGTCGAGCAGGAATAGGCACAACTATCCATTTTCTTGGATAAGGAAACTGAGGCTCAGAGAAATACAGTAATTTGTTTGAAGTTACACAGTTGGAAAGTGGAGATGCTGGTCTTCAGCTTGAATCTGACTCTTAGGCCTTTGCCATCTATACCACTCCACACTGGATATCAAAGACATGACCCCTTCCCTTTTTTATGAAAATCTCTTCTCCCAGCCATAGCCTGCAGTCCACTGAGAACCCTGGATCCAGGTGGAAAGGACTTAGGCTCCTCTGCCTTATAACCCCTAATAGTACCACACACTGTACTAGGTAATTTACATGCATTACTTCATTTAGTCCTCATGACAAGCCTGAGAGGTAGCAACTACTGTTATCCCCATAATTATGATGAAGAATCTGAGGCTAGAGAGGTCACGTGATAGAAATGAGGGATAGAGAATTTACATCAGGGCCTGACTCTGGATCTGAGCTCTTAACTCTTACCCTCCTCTGCTGCTTCTTGCCTGAACTGAGTGTAGATTTTACTCTCTGAGGTATATTGTGCCGAGAGCCCTGAAGGTGAGAACACAAATTTCCAGTCACATTTGTCCTTATCCATAAATTCCTACCCCTTCTTAAAGACACCAGTCATACCCATCTATCTTAGCTATCTAGTGCTGCTATAACAGAAATAACACAAATGGATGGGTTTGACAAATGGGAATTTATTTGCGCACAGTTTAGGAGGCTGGAATTTCGAATTCAGGGTGCTGGCTCTAGAGGAAGGCTTTCTGTCTCTCTTGGCTCTGGGGGGGAAGGTCCTTGTCTTTTTTCAGCTCCTGTTTCTTGGCTCTTTGTAGATCTCATGTGGCATGGAATCTATCTTCCCCCATCTGTGCTTCCTATCAGCTCTTTATATTTCAAAAGAGATTGACTTAAGACCCACCCAATACTAATACTGCCTCATTAACACAACAAATAAAACCCATTCCCAAATGGGACTATAACCATAGGCATAGGGGTTAGAATTTATAACATATATCTTTGGGGGACACAATTCAATCCATACCTCCATTTTACCCAATACTGACAGCCACCATGGATTAAGTCCTGGTGTGAGTTGGGGACTTCATTTGGCAGTGTTTGTACCTTATCTCCAATTCTCACAATTATCCTTAAGGTAGGCATTATTGTCTCCATTTTCCTGATAAGGTAGTTGAAGCTCTAGAGTCACACAGGGTGAACATCAAGGTCCACAACCAGATCTGTCTCCAAGACCCATGCATTCTCTACCCACCACGCCCCTCCCACCTGGAAGGCGATGAAGTGGTCTAGACACTCTTCCACGTTTAGAATCATCACGCCTGAATTCTGGCCCAGTTCTGCTTCCAGCCAGGTGCTTTGCTCCTGGGACTCAGTTCCCATGCACACAATGGGAGGAGGGGACAATGGGCTCGATGATTTCTAAGGCTCCCTCCTGATCTGAAAGCATTGGGTCCTGTCCTCATGACTCTATCTCAGGGCCCATGGAAATGAGCCTCCTGAGCTTGGGGCTTATGCTCACGCAGCTCTGGCCACTTGCGTGGCTCCAGAGTGGCCACCAGTCACATCCCATCTCAAGGAAGACTAACACTGACTTCCCTGGGTTCCTAGAACCTTCCCCAAGGCCCGTCCTCATGCTCAAGCCTTCCTTCCCCTGGAATTCATCAGGCCTGTCCTGGGGCGATGGAGGTAATGATATCAGTTGGCTGCATGCTTTTCACCAAGTCACAGGGCTTTTCAGCTGAAATCTCAGGGTGCTCACTAATTCATTTAAATATTGACTTGAGGACAGTTATTCTAGTGACTCTCCTCTTTTTTCTTTCATTATTTTTAATTTGTTGTAAAAATGTTCGACAATACAGAACTACATGAAGTATAAGGAGAGGCTCTTCCCAATGCCTAGCATCACTCTTTGTTAAAACTAAACTACTCTTAACATTTCTGAGGAATCCTTCCAGAACTTTTTTTTTATGTGCATATGTCTGGTGTTTACCAAAATGAGATGATATTATACACAGCACCTGGCAGATAGTAGGCACTCAGTATGTATTTGTTGAGCGAATGAACAAGTGAATACTTTTCTGTAACTTCCTTTTTCCCTTAATGTTGTATTGTGGCCATCTTTCTGGGTTAGCATACAGAGTTGTACCCTTTTTTTTTTTAAGAGCCGCATAGTTTTCCTCTGCATAGTTGTGCCACAGCATAAACAATCTCCTCTGGATGGCCTTTACTATTTTCCCATTACAACCATGACAGTCACTTCTTAAGTGTCTATCATGTTTCTGTCACTGGAGGAAGCCCTTTATATACATATCTTTATGGATATGTCATTTTTATTCATGTATACATCATACTTGGCATATAAAAAGTGCTCCAGAAATTATTTCAAGACCCAGCTGGAATATTCCAGCTTTGTGAAGCCTCTCATATTCCCTTTCTCTGTTCCCCTAATCCTCCCCACACTTGAATTCAGGTCCTGTGCTGGACCTGGAGAGAGATGAGAAGACAAAGGGCCTGTGGTAGAGGAGCTTGCAGACTAGTAGAGTAGAAAATGTGGAAACAAATTAGTACAGCAGAAAGTGAGAACAACAAAGAGACAGGCACAAGGAACAGATGAGGAATGGCTGGTATATCCAAAGAGATCCAGGGAGGCTTCTCAGAGGAGGTTATAGCCAAGATGAGTTTCAAAGAATACTGGGAGTTTGTCAAGTGCATGAGGGAGATGGCTTGGTTCTGTCCTTACCCTACTTACTCCCCACATCTGTGTCTCTCACCCTCATTTGTCACTTGTGCCATGTCTACTTCCAAGAAAGGGATTTGGGGTATATTCTGATATTTCTAAAATGACACAAACAATAGGACCATTAAGTGAGGAAAAGGAATAATAATTTTGCAATAAAGTGATAAAAGAGAATGAGCCGTAGAGCTAAACTGAGGATGGTTATGGCAATCAAATACAGGACTTAGCTCTATGCCTCCCATCAGGCTAAAAGGGCTACACCTACTGCAGTGCGGCAACAGAGGCCCGTTGGCCCCAGGGCCCACATCTCCAGCTCCCAGTACGGGTCTCTCCTCAGGCAGCAGCTGCCTCCTGAGGGCAGGTCTCGAGTTTTCCCAGGAGCGATCTGAGGATGAGAGATCTCAGAACAAGGAGCCAGCCTGGTTGCTCAGTTGTGCTAAGCTGGAGTCACAAAAAAGCGGGACACCTGTAGGTGTCCTGGGTAGGAACAACTGCTGTGGGTTCTGGCTCAGCTTGAGCACAGTTGGCTTAATTTATGAATTTAGACTATTGAAAATACGAATGCCATAGGAAAGAACCAGCACTTGCCAGGTGCCTTACTATGTGCCAGGCACTTCCATTACCACATGTTCATCTGAAAAATGGGAATGACAAGCAGACTGGATCAAGTGAGAGCTAAGGAATCACTTAGCATGGAGTCTGCACATTGTAAGCCCTTGATCATTATTATTACTACATTTGTCGTTATTATGACAACCCTGAGAAGTAGTTATTGTCAAGACTGCCCTGCAGCTAAGGAACTGAAGCTCAAGGAGATGAAATGAGCTGCCAAGGTCAGAGTTAGAAGCAGGATTCTAACCCAGGCTTGTTAGGCTCAATTCCTGTGCTCTGTCCACATTAAAGGCCAGGGACCAGGGGATAAAATTAAGGGTCAGGGCAAAAGCATGCAGAAAGCAGCCAGGCTTGGGGCAAGTGCTGATGGGGTTAGGTCCTCTGTTGGGTGAAGGAGCCTCCAAATGGCAGCTGCAGACAGAGCTGGGATACACACAGTTGCCTCTGGGCCCTGCAGTCTGATATGTGATCATTAACTTGGGGACAGGCTCCGGCCAAGCTTAACACTTTGAGAAGCAGTAGGTAAGTGGTTGCAAAGTAGACTAAGGGCTGGAGCCTGGCCCTGAGGCACCGAGCAGAGTCAGGCCAGCTAAAGGACCTCTCTCAGCACTTAAGTGATCAGAGTTTAGGAAGGATAGGACGACATCATTCACCTGGACCACATTTTTGGCTTTTCCTCACTTAGCCTAACCTAGGTATTCAACTGCAGGTGAGTAAAAAGCAGAAGTTAAGGGTGTGGGCTGAGAGTCTTGAGCATGGAGGGAAGAAATGCAATGCTCCATCCCTGCTGCCCTGTCAGCCACACTTGGCCTGGGCAGCCTATGCTACCCTTATTTGGCACTACCTATCTCATGGGGGCAGCAACCAGGTGAGAGAGAAGGCAGCTGCAATGGTGAAAACATTGGCTTTGGGGTTGGAAAAACCTGGCTCAGATCCAGGTTCCGTGACCTCAAGAAAGTCATTTCACTTCTCTGAGATTCTTCTGCCACTTTTAAACCTCAGCTTCTCTCTCTGCAAAGTGGGGATACTGTTGATTCCTCCTTAGGAGCCCTGGTGGCGTAGTGGTTAAGTGCTTGGCTGCTAACATAAAGGTGGGTGGTTCTAACCCACGAACTGCTCCACAGGAGAAAGATAATGACAGTCTGCTTCCATAAAAATTACAGCTGTGGAAAGCCTATGGGGCAGCTCTGCTCTGTCCTATAGGGTCACTATGGGTCGGAATTGACTCGATGGAAATGGGTTTGATTTTTGGTTTGGTTGACTACTCCAGAATGTGGCTTTCAGGATTAAAAGAGAGGGAGCACTCAGCATAGTGCCTAGCACATAGTAGGCCTGTATAACTGTTAGCCTCCTCCCTCCTTCTACCGGCCACTTCAGTTGTGCTGGTCTCCCAGGTTGATTACTCAATTCACTGGCAGTCCACAGCCTCTCCACCAGGATTCCTAATGCTATGCGGGTCTGAGACTGAGAGGCAGGCTGAGTAGATGATGCTCACACAGGGCAAAGCCAGGCTTTTAGCCAGAGAGAGAAATGTTCACAATCCCTCAGAGGTTACACAGCCCTTCCCTGCCACATTATTTCCTGTCATTCCTGTACCCACTCTGGGAGTGCACGTTGTAATCTCCATTGTGCAGATGGGGAAACTGAGGGTAGTGACCAGTCCACATCATACAGGAAATCCTTGATGGAGCTGGTACTTGCTGCCTCCCTCCACAGCCACCTGCTGTCCAGCTCCAGTGCGGTGACTGCTGAAGGGAGAAGCAGCAAACTCAGGGTGCTACGGGAGGGTGTCTAGGGGCTCGTCTGAGGCAGAGGCTTGGGAAATCCTCCAGAGCCTTGTGTGCCTGGGTGGACTTGGAGAGAAGGGGACTGCTGGATGGAGAACTGTTCCATAGAAACCCCACTCCCTTTCCTTTGACCACTTCTCCTTTCAGGTCCAGTCATGGCTGGGTCTTTAGAGTTCCAAACTGCTTTAGTATTTTGCAAGGAGGTCTCAGGGCTCTTTGAACATCAGTCTCAGGGGGGAACTTAGGGATCATCTGCCCCAGACCCCCCACCCATTTCACTGATCAGGAAACAGAGCCCCAGAAGGGAGAAGAGACCTAGCCAAGAGCAGGGCCAACAGCAGAGCATTGCAGCCTCATGTTCACTTGGCATCACTGGACCAGAGAGATGATGGGTCCCTGGGTCAGGACTATCTAGAGGAGAGGTCACGGGGGCAGGACAGGGCAGTGGGGGGATGCTAGTTCTTATACTGCAAGACACTGCTGTCATAGTCCTCACTTCCCCTTTCCCCTGCGACAACTGTGGGAAGTCAGTGTGGTTGACCTTGCTTTACAGGAAAAGAAATAAGGCTCAGAGAATTCCCAAGTCAAACAGCTTCTAAGTGAAGGGGACAGAATTTGAACTCGGACGTGCCTGTCTCCAAACCCTACACCTTTCCCATTATATCCCCTTCCCATGGTATAGAAAGAAGGGTGTCTTGCAGACATCATGGACCCCAGGTACGGTCTTGCTGATAATTTCAACTTTCAGAGCATACCCAGGGTGGACGATAAGAAGGAAAGGCACATACATTTGCTTGATATTTACTCTGTGCCATGCCCTGCAGGCACCATCTATATGTCATCTTGATCATCCCCCACAACCACACCATGAGGTAAGTACAACCATCCCCATTTTACAGATGAGGAAACTGAGATTCAGAGAAAGGAAGTGATTTGCCCTGAAGCTCATCTTGCCCCCCACCCCAGGTGGCATGCGAAGAGAAAATCCAATTAGAGTCCCAGGGAGGCAGATTACTCACTTCCCCTCTATAAGCCTCCCTTTCCTCACCCAGAACATGGGAACAATCTACCTCTCTGGTGGTTGTGAAAATGAAATGAGTTCATGCACTCGTTAAACAGATATTTAATCAAAGGCTTCATACATGCCAGCCCCTGCTCTAGGGGGCTGTGCTGGGGACACGGCAGTGAGCGAGGTGGACCAAGGCTCTTGAGGAGCAGGATTCTCTGGGGAAGCTCTGTCAGGTGCCCTGCAGGGGCTGGCACTTAGTAAGTGCTCAATAAAGCTTAGTAAGTGGCGACGGCTGCACAACCCAACAAAAGTAATTAACGTCAATGAGTTGTACACGTAGAAAAGGCCGAAACAGCAAATGTTTTGTTATATACATACTCAAGACAATAAAAATAATAAAGCAGACTATCAGTTCAAAAAAAAAAAAAACCTATAGGAATAAGCATAGAGGATTAAACGGGATGGTAGGCGGACCTGTAAGAGGAGTTCACTTGGGTGCTAATTCTCTATCGCTGTTGGTGGTGGTGCAGTGACCTGGCTAAGGAGGACACTAGCACCTTTGGGCCAGAGCCCCACATCCTTGGGCACCCAGCAGTTGCTGGTCCAAGCTTTTGCCCCAAAGCAGGCAAAACTCTGCCCTGGGCATAGGCTGTGGATGAACTCGGCCTTGGGTCTTCTCCTGAGGGCGCTCCCTGGCTGTACCGCCTCCTCAGTTCAGCCCCACCCACTCCCTGACACTGTCTCTGGGCCAGGCCTGAGCCTGCCCTGGAGGCTCTCCCAGCTGTCCTGATGTCCCCTTTGGGTTCTGCAGACACTCTCCCTTTCCACTCCTGGAGGCCTTGTCTGGGCGTCAGCCCCTCCCCCCCCAGAGGCGTCCCCAGACATCACCCCTGTGCTATTCTTTTTTCCTGGTCAACTGTGGCATCAAATGTCAACCAGGCTCTGCTCAGCACCAGCAGGGCAGGGGTGAGGGTCTTGATAACTGTGTGGTTTAGGGGAGGGTCCTCTCGAGCCCCCCAAGAAGGCCTGGGAATATTTGGTTGGGGTCTGGCTCTGCTCCGAACTCACTGTGCTGCCTTGAGCAAACCTCTTCCTCCCCGACCTCGGTTTCTGTGAGCCCATCACAGGGAGGCAGCCATCTCTGCCTTCACCAGGATGGTATGAGGACCAGGGGATAGAAGCAAGGCTGTTTGGGGACTGGGGAAACGCTGGGCAAGTGGCAGTGGCTTGCCCCGAGACCTGACTTTCTTCCAGGTGGGCTCTAGAAGGAGCTTCTTGGGGGAGCAAAGCAGCAGTGCCCATCAGGCCCCAGAGAACACTGTCCTCCTGTCCTTATTTGCCCTGTATGAGCAGGCGAGCTGGCACCGAGCACTAGGGAAACGGGGTTTGGCGGGCCCTGACAGCTCAGCAGTGGCAGCGGCAGTGGTGGCAGTGGTGGTGGCTGCAGGGGCTATTCTGAGAGCTGGGAGGGGCTGAGGAGCTGAGCCTGGAGGAGGGGAAGCAGCCAGGGAGGAGACAGTCCTACAGGCCGGAGGGGGTGCCGCTGCTGGGGGGTGGTGTGCCCATGGCATTGGGAAAGCTGTGTGGTATGTGCTCACTGTCACTGGCAGGGAGTGGACAAATTAAGGCCTTGAGGTGTGCACTGGGATTGTTCTGGGTGTATTTGCACAACTTCTGTGATCCAAGAACTGATCGAATGGGTGAAGCACACATTTGTTAAGTGTGTGAGCCAATGACGGTGCATGCATTGAAGGGTGAGTGCGTTTAAGTGCACTGAAGGTGTGAGTGGAAGCAAGTGTGCCTGCATGTGGACAGGGGAGGGGTGGAAGGGTGAGCAAGTGGGGGCTTGTTTGTGAGCAGGAATGGATATGGGAGAGGCAGGGAGAATACGCCAGAGCTTAAAGGCAGGCATGGGGGAGAGGGGAGTGGAGGTGGGTGCCCACAGGTACTCTGGGAAGGTGTAGGCCTCTGTAAGCGGGACACAAGGGTAGGGGACATGGGCAAGTGTACGTGTGAGCTGGCACGTACATGATCAGAGCAGGTGAGACTGTAGGAAGGGAAGATAGGTGTGAGCAACAATAGTAATAATGATGGCTAGTATTTTCTGAGAACTTACTTGGGGTCTGGTGTTGAGATTCATAATGTTATTTAATTCTTCAACAATCCCTTGAAGTGAGTACTACTCTGGTACCCATTTATAGATGAAGAAACAGTGGCTTTGAGCAGTTAAGTAACTTAGTCACTATATTCTACTGTCTCATGAGGAATGTGTGAGCAGGGGCCAAGGTATGAGCGAAGGATGGATGTCGTTGTGCACTTGCAGGTGTGAGTTTGTGTGTGTATAGGTAGTACAGGGGCCTAGTGTGCCAGATGCTGGCCCCAGAGGAGAGTCCAGGCAGCAGCTGTTGACACTGGGCAGGGCAGGGCCAGAGCAGAGCCTGAGTCAGGCTCCAGGGCATCTCTGCCAACCCTGCTTCTCTGCCAACCTGGCTTCCCAGCCCCTCAGTGGCAACCCAAGTGCTCAGCCCCCAGCTAAGGATCCTCTCAGCTCTGGTACGGTCTCCAGCAAGCCTCATCTCACAGCTCAGGCTAGGCTAAGGCTGAAGACTGGCTGGAGGCTTGCCAGGCCTTCAGAGTACCTGAGGGGGCAGCCCCTGTCTGGGACTCCAGGCAGAGAGATATATGAGAGCTTCGGAGGGGGTCCAGCAGTGATTTCAGGCCCCTTATGACCCTACAGAACTACCTGGAGGGTGTGTGTATGTATGGGGGGGATGGGAACTGGCAAGAGTCCCATGTGACTCAGGCAGATGCTATGTCAGGCATCTGCAAGTTGGGCTTGCTCACACCCTGCGGGGCCACCTTCACCCTTGGTCCTACTTCTGAAGACCTAAGCTGGAAGGAAGGAATTTTTACTGGGAAAGGAGGGCTGTGTCTTGGGACAAGGGCCCACCTTCCCCACCATCCAGAGAATTTGCATTTCCTGCCCTGCAAATCAGAGCCCTGGTGGTGCGGTGGTTAAGAACTTGGCTGCTAACCAAAAGGTCGGCAGTTCAGATTCACCAGCTGGTCTTTTGTAACCCTATGGGGCAGTTATACTCTGTCCTATCGGGTTGCTCTGAGTCAGAATCAGCTCGATGGCAATGGGTTTGCTTTTGGTTTGCTCTGCAAACCACAGTCTACGTCTCTCCAGGAGTAAGGCATTTGCTGGGTGAGGGGATCAGAGCTTGGGACTCTAGTCCTGGCGATGCTGTCTAGGCAAGTCACTTCTCTGCTCGGAGTCTCATTCTTCTCATTGGCAAAACAGAAATGCTAAAGCAACACAAGGTGTTACTCGCTGAGCAGCAAGTGGTCTGGGCAAGCAGGGAGCAGAGACAAGTGCTGGGAGTTGAGAGTTGGAGAAGTTGTCAGGGATAAGTAGACATTTGAGCTTTAGATCCAAGACCAAGCCATCAAGTTGATTCCTACAGGACTGAGTGGAACTGTCCCGTAGAGTTTCCAAGGAGTGGCATGTGGATTCGAATTTCTGAACTTTTGGTTAGCAGCCAAGCTCTTAACCACTGTGCCACTGGGGCTTCTTGAGCTTTAAAGGAAGAGAAAATCTCAGATGAGTGCCTTGGGGAGGGGAAAGGGTGTTCTAGGTAAAGGGAATAATACCCTGAGCAAAGGCTGGGAGGAGGGGTGGTAGCTGGAAGCCTAGCTCAGCGCCTGTGGGATGAGGTCATGGGCTGCCCAGCCCCTCAGTCAGCCTCTCCCTTCTGGGGCCATGTGATGACCCGATTAACATTTGCCTCCTCCAGCAGCCCTTTTGGTCTCAGTCACTGCTCATTCCATAGTGCCCTGGACAGAGCCTGGGATGTCAAAAGTGCTCAATAAATATCTGTTAAATGAGTGAGCAGCACCCTTTCCAAAACATCATGTACTTGACCCAACAACCCCTGAAAGAGCCACTGAGGACTCTTAACATAAACCAGTTGCCGTCAAGCAGATTCTGACTCACAGGGACTCCATAGAACAGAGTAGAGATGCCCCATAGGATTTCCAAGGAGCCGCTGGTGGATTCGAACTGCAGACCTTTTGGTTAACAGCCAAGCTCTTAACCACTGCACCACCAGGGCTCCAAAGATTCTGACACAGTGGTCCATTAAAGTGGGATCCCAGGTACATCACCTGGGACCTTGCTAAAAATGCAAAGTCTCGGACCCTAACCCAGACCTACTGACTCAGGAATTCTGCAGGTGGAATCCAGCAATCTGTTTCACCAGGCCCCCCGGTGATTCTGCAGCATCACCCCTAGAGAGCCCATTTGCAGATGGGGAAACTAAAATTGCGCCAAAACCTGACCTAGAACTCAGGTATTCTTGACCCATTCCTTCCCCCCAGCCCAGTACAGGGCACGAAGTAGAGTTCCATCTACCCCAGGTTCTTGGAAGGAAGGCAGGGAACTCACAAGGGCCTAGAAACAAGGGGCAGGGCATTTTTCCCTGGGGAGGTGGAGGCGGGGCCAGTGCTCTGAGCCCCTCCCCATCCCCGTTGCCCCGGGAAACCCCGGGTTGTAACAATAACCCACTGACGGGCTTCTGGGCGGGATCAAGTTGAGTCCATGGGCGGAGCAGCCTTGCCTCGGGCCAATGGGAGAGCTCGGGCCCCGCCCCCGCGCTCCCTCCCCGAGCGCCGAGCAGGGGGCGGGGTCGGCCCCGCAGCTCCTCCCCTGCTCCGTAGGCGGCGCTGTTGCGCGCAGGGGCTCCGGCAAGGTTGCCCAGAGCTGACAGCTCCACGCCCCCACCCCCAGCCTGCGGGCTGGGCACCCGGCGGGCGGAGGATTCCGCGGCCGCGGGCGTGCACGCCACGCCCCTCCCGGCCGGGCCCGCCCCCTCCCTGTCCCCCGCCCATTCCGAGGTGCAGCCAGCGCTGAGCGCGGCGGGAGCGGGAGCTGGCGCTGGAGCCGGAGCGGCGGCGGCGGTAGCGGCGCTCACCAGGCGGCGGAGGCACGGGCTCCCGCCCGGGCTCGGGCTCCGGCATGGTGCAATCCAGCCTCGTCCCGGGAGAGCGGGACCCGCGCGCGGGGCCGGCGCCCGGGGAGCGGCGGCAGCGGCGGTGGCGGTGGTGGCTGCAGGCGCAGGCAGGCGGCAGGTGCTAGAAGCGGAGCTGGGCGAGGTGTGTGCCCGTTGGGCTCCGGGGCCGCCGCCCCCTCACTCCCCGCATCTTTCTCTCCCTTCGTGCTCCCCAGTGCGTCCAGCCCCCTGCCCCCGCGCCCCGGTCCATGGCGCCCCGCGGTTGAGCCCGCGCCGCCAGGGACCCCTCCCGCGGGCCTCCCCTGGGCGCGCAGATCCCGGAGCCGCCCGCCCACCCTCCGCGGAGCCTCCCTCCCCTCCTTGCCGGAGCCGGGCGGGACCATGGCTGCGAAGCTGCGAGCGCATCAGGTGGACGTGGACCCGGACTTCGCGCCGCAGAGCCGGCCGCGCTCGTGTACCTGGCCCCTGCCGCAGCCCGACTTGGCCGGCGACGAGGACGGAGCGCTGGGCGCAGGGGTGGCTGAGGTCGCCGAGGACTGCGGGCAGGAGCGCCGGGCGACAGCCCCAACGATGGCCCCAGCGCCGCCGCTGGGTGCGGAGGTCGGACCTCTGCGGAAAGCGAAGAGCTCCCGGCGGAACGCGTGGGGAAACCTGTCCTATGCCGACCTCATCACCAAAGCCATCGAGAGCGCCCCGGACAAGCGGCTCACGCTCTCACAGATCTACGACTGGATGGTCCGTTACGTGCCCTACTTCAAGGATAAAGGCGACAGCAACAGCTCAGCCGGCTGGAAGGTGGGGACGTCCAGCTGGGGAGGGGGAGCTGGGGACGCCGGCTAGGGCTTCCAGGGGCCTGCTGTGTGTGCCTGGGCGCTGGGCGGGCAGGCTGTTGAGAGGGCCCCTGGGGAGCCCCAGGGGTCACTGAGAATATGCCCAGGGCTTGGGGCTGGCTGTCAGATGGCTGAGGCGTGCAGGGAGCAGCTGTGTGTGTGCCCTGGGTGCCGGGCGGGAGGTCTGCTGGGGCAACAGGGGACTGCCTCTCTGAGCTGCCCCCGAGGGACTCCGGCCGTGAAACACCCCACCCCGTCCTTGAGGGCATAGCGAGGAACATCCGACACCCCCGTTACCCAGGCGAGTTACCTTTGTGTTACTCTTGTTTTACCCTTGCCACCTGGGCACCTTCTCAAAGAGCTGGAATAACGACTTGGGGCCAATGGCTGCTTCTCCACCCCCCTCCTCCATCTTTCCCACTGCTCTTACTGGAGCTGGTCCCTGGATACAGTGTGACCCTGGACCCACAGCTCTTGGTATGGCTCCAGGAGTTCACCTTAGGGCACCAACCTGCCTGGGGTTGGGGAACTCTGTCAGGTGACCTGGGAAGCTCTGAGTCCTCTGTGGGGCAGTTGTCCCGCCCCCACCCCTCCTTACCTAGATCAGCTTGAGGGTGGTGGTGATGACCCCTGCTGGTCTGAGAGCAGGGTGCTGTGGTCTGGGAATCTTGCCCTGCCCTCCCTAGACTGCTTGTCTTCCACTACCCTGGCTTTCTGAGCCCAGATGCGTTTGGGAGTGGAGGAGGGGTAGGGGAGCCCCAGGGAGGCCTCAGTGTCAGCAGTGGGAAGGGGCCAGCCCTCTTGAGTGAGGGCAGGGGTTTGACTGGATTGTGGCCTCCAGAACCATCTCCTCCTCTGGCCATCTTATTGGGGAATAGGTATAGTCTGTGCCTTTGGGAGAAAGGAGGTTGGGGGGCTGTTCCTAGGGAGTGAGGTGTCAGAGAAGAGCTGTCAGGGACTGAATGTCAGTCTCCTTATGGGGAAAGGGGTCTTTTTGAGGGAGGCATGACATGTGCCCTGTGATGGTGGTAGACAGTCAGGATCAAAGCAAGGATGTGTACAAGTGGGTGGCGGGAAGGCTTGTGCACAGGGGTGGCTCAAGATGCCCAGCGGCTGCAGTGTAGGGCCATGTGTCCTGACTTGGGAGCCCAATACACTCAGGCCTCACACTGGTGGCTTCACTGTCTCAATTGCTGGCCACTGTGGGGGTGAGGGGCACAGGCTGGAGAAGCAGACATAGGTCTCTTTCCCTAGTCCCTCTCCAGTCCACCTTGGGCTCAACCCCCACCAGAACACATTCGTCCCAAAAGTGTGTCCAGCCCTTGGACTTTGCTCTCACCTCCCTCCCTGCTCCCCTTGCCATGTCCCACTGTCCACCTCCTCCTATAGATATAGTCCCTGTCCTCAAGGGCAGAGGTCCCGATGCCTCCTCCAGGAAGTCTTCCCTAACCTGTTTTAGCTAGCTTAGGGTTTCCCCTTCTCTGGTCCTTTCTCTGCCTGCCTTGGGTCTTAGTAGTTTGTGTCATGTCTCAGTTCCCTTCCCCACCGACACCTTTGGAAGGCAGTGGCAGTGTCATTGCCATCTCTATGCCTGAAGCACCCAGCATAGAGCCTGGCTCCAAGGAGCTACCAGTGCATGTCTGGCAAAAGGAGTGACCATGAGGGGCTTGTGCTGTGGCTACAGAGACAGGAAATGGGTGGTTGTGTTTTGTGGATGGTTCGGACGTTGCTGAGGCAGAGGAGAGTACTGTGGGCTGGAATAGGTCAGGAGGGCTTCCTGTAGGAGGTGGAGTTCCAGCTGGGACTTAATGGGGAGGACGGGGGAAGATGGAAAGAAGGGACATGAGACTAGAAGTGGAGAAAGAAGTCTTGGGGCCAAACTCTGCCAAGTGCCTTCTCACATCTCCTTTAATGCTCTCAGCAGTCTCTGAGGTGGATTTTACTGTCCCCGTTTACAGAGGAAGGCCCTGAGGCCCAGAGTGGAGAAGCGAACTGCCCAAGGTCACACATTGAGTAAATGGGAAAGCTGTACTACAGCTGAGGTGTAACTCCCTCCAGAGTCCAGGTTCTCTTCCTTGAGCTTCTAGATGCCCCACAGAGCCTCGGGACAGTATCCTGCTGGCAGCTGAGGGCCGGAAGGGAGGACATTGAGGCTTTTGAACAAGGGCAGATAAAAACCCTAGAATGTAAAACTTGAGTCCCCTAAGTTCATTTCTCAGACTGGGAGACTGAGGCCTGGAAGGGGATGGAACTTTTCTCAGGTCATCACTAAGCAGCAGGCCCTGGATGAGGACCCATGTCTTCAGCCTGCCCATTGGATGTAGTTTCCACTGCACCATGCTGCTGGGGACATGCTGGCCTTCTCTGCACCTGGGCTTTGGAAGGAAGGAGCCCTGGGAGGCTTAGCCCGGGGCTGCAGAACTGGAGAGGGAGCCTCTGGCTTGGGCTCTTGACCTAGGTCCTGGCAGAGACCACCCAGGCATTGGAGGGGGCTGGTCAGGGGGGTCTCTGGCCTGCCCCATCCTGTCCCTTCAGTGGCTGTCCTTCTCCTACCCCACCCAGGTTCCATGGAAAGCCTCTTTCCTCTTTCATTCCTGGGGCTGCCTATGTCTATGTCCTGCCCCTTGTTCCTAGTCAACCCCTCTAGGGACCTGGCAGAGGGGCCACCCCCAACTCCCAACCAAGCTCAGGTTGACAGGGACTATGGTACACCTCAGATGTCAGGGCTGGGACCAGGGCGCATTTTTCCTTCCTCCTTGCCCTCCCCCATAAGTGTTACACTTGAATCCCTGGGGTGTGCCAAGCCTGTGTTAGGTAGGGTCAGGGGACTCATGGGGAAGGTGTTGGACCTGCCTTCAAATGCAGCAGTGCTCAGGTAGACCCTGTGTTTTACAGACAAGAAGGGCTGGCATGGTGGTGGGCTTGATGCTCTGGGGAACGGGAATGTCCTCACAGGGGAGGTAGCACTTGATCTGGGCCTTCACTAGAAAAAACCTGTTGCCATCGCATTGATCCTGACTCATAGTGACCCTACAGGACAGAGTAGAACTGCCCCATAGGGTTCCCAAGGAACAGCTAGTAGATTTGAACTGCTGACCTTTTGGTTAGCAGCCGAGCTCTTAACCACTGTGCCACCAGGGCTCTGCCTTCACTGGGGAGGGTAGAATTTGAGAGAAGGTCTTCCACCTGCACATGCCAAGGCAAGGAGGTAGAAATGTGCAGGCTGGATGTGGGCGATAGCTTGGGTGTGCCAGGCTGGCGCTGAAAGCACTAAGGTGGCATGGCCAAGATGGAGTGGGCAGGTCAGGAAGGGCTAAAGTGCTTGCTGTTGCCTTGTGGTTTGATCTGTGATGTGGGGAGGCAGCTGGGTGGTGCTGAGAAGAGGAATTGGAAAAGGCATGACCCTGGCAGGCACAGGACACCTAAACCAGGGCTGAGGCCTAGGGAAGGGCTGGGCTTAGCCCTGGCACCTGGCCAAAGAGGCTGGTAGTGTTCCCCTGGGGCAAGGGTCTTCAGGCCTGGGATGAGGGTTTGGACAGGAGGACCCTTCTGTCTGCAGTGGCCCAGGAGTGTGGCTATCTGGGTAGGGCCTCCCACTTTCTCTCAGATGCTCCAGCTCCACCTTCCCTAGCCCCGACTCCTCTGGGAAGCCTTCCAGGCTGTTCTGGGTCCTGGTGCTCTTTCCACTTAGGGCCCCTGGAGTTGTTCTGCCTGCTTTTGTGTTTCCTGGCTGCCAGCTCCACTGGGAGCTCCCAGGCCAGGCCCAGGCACCTCCCATTCCTGTCTGCAGGCCTGGGGGGATTGGGGAGGGGGACGGACTGACAGAGGACTGAAGGGGGGGGTGTGGGGGGGGCAGTGCAGTGCCTGGGGACTTCCCTCCTCCCTCAGGGGCTGGGGCTGGAGCTGCTCTGTCCCAGACTGTGGAGCAACCTGATCCTTAAGGGGTGAGATGGGGTGGTGGTGGTGCTACCCCTATCTGCCCAGAAGGTCCCAGGTACGGTGGGAGCTGGAAGGGAGGGGCTTGGCTAAGAGGCCCAGGTGAGTGTCCTCCTACAGCCCCAGCTGAGTGTTGGGTGTGAGTATAGGGGGCTCCCCCTTCTTTCTACCCACCCCCCCAGTCTGATCCAGCAAGGCACCCTCCTCCTTTGTCCTGTGGGGATCCCTAGCTCCAGGGGCTTGTAGGGGTGCAGGAGAAGGCAGTGTGAGCCCAGGGCTGGTGGGGGCGGGGCGTGTCCTCACCCCCTTCGCTGCACGAGCGAGGGGCTGGCAGCTGCCCGCCTCCTGGGCACGAGCCCGTGCCAGCCGCTCCTGGCACAGTTGCTGGCACGCCCGGCAGACTCCCACGGCCACCTGCTCACACCCACCCACGAGCGCTGGCGCGCTGCGGGCCCTTCCGGCTTCCCGGGCCTCCCAACTCCCCTCCCCCATGGCTATGTTCTAGTGCCCCCACCCCAGTCCTCAGCTCCCCGAGGACCCCCTCACCCCTGACGGCTCTGAGTCCCTGGCCCCCTATCCTCGCAACTTGGGGAGCCCTGGAGGCGGGCTGCCGGGAGGCCCTTAGGGTAGCTGCGCCGCGGGGGGAAGAGGAGGGGTACGGGAGGCAGACAGACCCACAGACAGGGTGAGGGCCCCGCCTGCCACCTGGCGCCGCTCCAGCGGGACGATGGCGGGCAGCGCCGTGCCAGGCGGTAATTGCAGACAGTCTAATTTAAAGAGATGAGACGGTTATTTTTAACTCGCGTTAAGGTAATGAACGGCGCGGGGGGTTTGCGGGTTCGAAAGTTCAGCGGCCCCCCAGCCCCCACTTTCTGTGGGTCGGGGGCCCCTCCCTGCAAGTCCTGAAGGCTGCAGCCTCAGGACTAACTAGAGCAAGGAGGGGAGTTTGAGGAGCAGCAGGGGCCCTGCCAGAGGGCGGGGAGGGTTGAGAAGCCCAGGAAGGAGGGGCCCAGTTCCGGGAGCTTCAGCCACTAGCCAGGTGCACATTCCTTAAAATCCTCTCCACCATCCTGCAAGGTGGGTATTAGCATCCCTGCTTTCTAGATGGGGAACCTGACTTGAGAGAGGAAGTGTGCCCTGGGGTCACATACCTAGAAAGTGGCAGACCTGGGAATTGAACCCCCTTCAAAGCCTGAAACTCTTTCTGTGCCATTGGGTGGGGCTGGAGAAGAAAGCTGGAGGAAAGGGCTTGGGTTTGGACTCTGAAAGTGCAGGGGCTTTCCTTGCAGCCCACCTTCCCCTTACTTTAAGTGGCAGCTGGTGACAGCGACCCTGTGGGGTGCCGTGGACTATGGAGGCCCCTCTGAGTCTTGTGAGGGCTGAGGAGGTGGTCATGGACTGTACCTGTGGATATGACCCTATGGGATATGGGTGCATTAGCTAGAGCAGGGGGAGTCCCCTCCTCACCTCACCAGGCTCCTGCACCCTGCAAATGACTCACCAGCAGCTTGTGGCCCTGCCTCCCAACTTCGGAGTGGGTACCTGGGAGACAGGAGAGGGTGGGGCTGGACCTACCTCCACACTAGTGCCCAACCCCTCCACCCCCAAATCAGCTTCTGGTCTCTAGGGGAGGTGGGAATCATGAAACCTAATACCCTTCCTTGCTTCTTCCCCTTATCACATACTCCCAGTGATTAAGAGCTCACAGTCTCTGGGATAGCCCATTCTATTGTTAAAGAGCATCACTAGGATGGAGGGGGTCCTAGCTCAGTCTTTTGGGGTCAGAAGGAGCTGTGGAGTTGGGGGTGGATAAGGGGTGGACAGGGCATCTGTCTGGGAACCTGATCCAGTGTGTGAGCTAGAGCAAAGCTTTTTGCCACTCTGGTCCTCAGTATTCTCATTTGTATCTAAAGGACCTTAACTTGATTACTGGTCCTTTTGTGGCTGTGACTTAAAGTCTGCTCCCAGGAGCCATGAGGGGTTCCTTGGAACAGAGGGCACATGCTACCAAGAGAGGACTTCTCACAGTGAAAGTGTGAGTACAGGTGTGGATGGAGTCAAACTTGGGACTCCTGCTCGGAGATGCCTACCCTGCCCTGGAAGTACCCAGGTGGCAAACGCTTCGGGCACAATGAAGGCAGTGTTCAATGGCAGTCCCAGCTGGTCCCCAGAGCAGACAGATGGGGGTTCAGGGTGTTGTTGGGTGGGCATTAGCTGAGGCTCTGGGGCTGGGTAGGGTGCTCAGGGGGACAGCTGGATCTGGAGTGGCCCCCCCTCCTAGCACCCTGGTTACCATGGAAACCAACTCCTGTTTGGGAGGGTTTGGCTGTTTGCTGCCTCTCCCCACCCCCCAACCCATATGTGGAGGTGGGAGGGGGGCCAGGTGGTGTGTGGGGGAGGGGCCTCCCACACCTTCCCCCCAGGGCCTCCGTCTTTGCGGAGAAACCTTTGTGGTCTCTAAAGGGGTGCCTCTTGTGGAAAGGGGAAGGAGAATTAATGCCTGAGTGTGAGGCAGTTGGTTAGGCACTTCACATAAATTCTCATTTCATCCTCCCTGGGTCCTGCTGGAAACATTTAATAGCCCCATTTTGCAGCTGAAAAAATGGAGGCCCATAAAGATCTCACTTGGCAGGTATCATAGCTGGGGCAAGGCAGATCATGGATTTCTCAGAAGCTGTTTTACCATGTTTCACCTACTTCCAAAGCCAGTGCTATCTCAGCCCCACACATCAGCCAGCCCTTCTGCCCCAAAGCACTCTCCTACTGGAGAACCCTTGGGGCTCCTCAGTTCCCCCTGGGAGCCAGCCACACCCAAACTGCTGTTTGGACTCCTGGCCCTCTGCTGGGCCTGTCTAGGCCCTGCCCTCCCTCCCACTTTCCATGCTGCCTCTAACCTCAGGCCACCTTTGAATTCCCACTTTTTTCTGGAGTTCTCAGCCTGTACCTACTGCCATTGTCACAAGCTCGCTCTCATGGCCTGATCCCTTGGGACATCCTTCAGAATCTAGATGGCACTTGGGTGGTTTGAACAAAGACTCAGGTGATTCTGGAACCCAAAGCACCTCCCTGAGAATTCCTGTCTTAAATCTCTAGTTGTTTGCAAACCTGTCTGACAATCAGTTACCTAGATATTAGCTCTTAGATAATACACGTTTCTAGTCCCCATCTCAGACCTTCTATATCAGATTCTCAGTGGGCGGGCTAAGGAAGCTATATGTTAACAGGTGTTTCTGGTGATGGGTCAGATTCCGAACCGATGCCTTAGATCAGGGCTTCCTGGCCTCCTGCTTGTCACTCTTTCTTTTTTTCTTCCCAGCATGGACCAGCTCCTTCTCCAAGCAGGCTGTCCAGTTTGAGCCCATTCTTTTCTACCTTGCCCCTTGTTGGTCCTCCCAGAAATCTGACCCCTGTGCAGTCAGATCCAAGGGTCTGAGCCACCACCTGAAACACATGTACACCTCCACCCCCCCATATCTTATGGGTCCCATTGGATAGGATATGGCTGGAGAGAATAGAGTCAGCAGCCAGGACTGACGTGTTAGCCACTGAGAGCCTTTGGCTACAGGAGGGAGGGGAAATGTTAGAGCAGGCCTGTCTAGAATGGTAAGAAAATGAAAAGACACAGCCCCTGCATTCTGATAGCTCCCATCTAGTGCAGGGGACAAGAGGAGCATGTGTACCACCCAGTGCTGTTCCTGAAGCAGCCAGTCCTGGGGCCCAAGCATGACACTCAAGGCCTTGATCATCCGGTCCCAGTCACCTCCCTAGCTACATCTCTTACCCCTCCTGTCTTGTGACCCTTGCTTTAGCCACACTGAACTGTTTCAGCTTGGGATCATGCCTGCCATGTGCCACTGCATACATGCTTTTATCAAACCTCACAGCAACCCTGGGAAGCTGGTACCATTGCTATCGGTTTTGCAGATGAGGAGATTTAGGGGAAGAGAAATAAAATGGCAAAAACGAAACCTTCCGGGCTGACTTCACCCTAGTCCAGTCCTGTGGCCAGGCTAACCCAAGCTGGTCTCTTTCCCCAGCCCCCCAATCATTTGTCTCATCTCTCTGCTCTTTCTTGGAGTGTGGCCCCACTGCTTCCAGTCTGGGA
Organism: Elephas maximus indicus; assembly: GCF_024166365.1. Lineage (NCBI taxonomy): Eukaryota > Metazoa > Chordata > Mammalia > Proboscidea > Elephantidae > Elephas > Elephas maximus. The sequence goes on from NC_064821.1 coordinate 83,078,956, forward strand.
AACAGCCCGGGGTCCCTGGCTTCCTTCCCCTGATGGAGCGCTGTCTGAGGAGTGCCAGGTCAGCTTGCATGGGTGCTAATGGCAGCTCCTTCTGCTCACTGTAATCCAGGGCTGCAACCACTGGGCACCTACTGTGTACAGCATGCAGTGCTGTTCAGAGAAGAACCCTATTGGCTAGCTGACCTTGAGTACCCAGAGGTCAAGCTGGGGAGATAAGATAAGGACACCCGATTCTGATTCAGGCTAAAAACTGCTCAGGGTCACAATAGAAGGCCAGATAATGAGTTTTGAGTACTTGGAGGTGGGGGCGGGCATTCCAGCAGACCCTTGGGACTCTTTAGGGAGCCCCACAAGGTCTGTGCTGGCCAGAGCCTGGCAGGAGCTGAGGCTAGAGAAGCAAGCAGGGGCCTGGGGTCAGAGGCCTTGAATGCCATGCGCAGAAACTCCAAGCTCTGGGAGGGTAGACAGAAGGATCACTCTAGGTTGGTGTAGAGGTAGACAGGAGGGAAAGACTGGCTCAGGTGCCCACCATGGGCCTGGGCCTGGGTCCAGGAGAGAAGATAGCTCAAGATAGTGTGGCAGTTCAGGGAGTGCCAGATGCCAAGCCCAACTTCCACCCTTTTTCCTGAGGTGCCATTCAACACTCTTTGGTGCTTCTCTTTGGAGGTGAACAGGGTAGTAACGTTAGAAATTTGAGCCCTGGAGACAAACAGGGAAGGAGAAGCTACCACTAGCCCCTTGCTCTACCCTTGCTCACCCCTAGCTCTACCACTCACCCCTTGTGTGGCCTTAGGTAACTAAGCCTCAGTTTCTTTCTCTACAAAATGGGATAATAATAGGATTTATGCCCAAAATTTCAGGAGAGAGATATGTAAAGTCCCAGGGAATGCTTGGCAGATATCGTTACTGTTGTTCAGTCATTGATCTGGGCAAAGGAACCACCCCACATGCAGTGTAGGGGTCCCTGGGCCCTGACCTCTGAGAGATGCTGAATTGTGTGTGTGGGTGTGTATGTCTGTGCACGTGCATGCTGGGGCGGGGGAGGGGATGTCAGATATCCAGCGTGGTCAAGCTCCCTCCTGCCCTTATTTGGATCCACTGCTTTCCAGCCTACTGAGCCTTCTCTGGAGCTCTGGTGGCACAGTGGTCAAGAGCTGTGGCTGCTAAACAAAAGGTTGGCAGTTCCAATCTACCAGCCACTCCTTGAAAACCTTATGGGGCAGTTCTACGCTGGGTTTGGTTTGGTTTTTTTGAGCCTTCCCTTTCCTTTTCTCAGAAAACCTTCCTCATGGCCTTGGGAGGTAAACGGGTCAGTTTTAGGCTCCCCACTGATAGATGAGGGAAATAACTTGCTCAAGGTCATACTTGAACCCAGGGCTGCCTGCCCCAGATATCAGCTTCTCTTGGCCCCAGTGGCAGGCTGTGTGACCTTGGGCAAAGCTCTTCCCTCTCTGGCTCTCAGTCCGATCTAGAGATCAGAGTTCTCCTCCCAGCAACACTCTGGGAAGCTGTACCGCCTTCTCTTCCCCCTCCCTCTCCCCCTGTCCTCAGCTGGCCTGGCCTCCTCTTGTAACCTGAGCTGGGGCCTTGGGGGAAGGGGCTTGCCCTCTGCCAGAGGCACCTGCCAGCTGAGCAGATGTGTGAGGATGGAGGCCCCCAGGAGGGGATTGCAGGCTCTTAGCCCAGTCTGGCGGACGGACTGGGGCAGGCAGCGCTCAGCACACCCAGCCCAGGCCTCTGTCCTCTGCCCCTGGTGCTTACCCGAATCACTTGTTCATTTTTCACCGCACATTCATGGCACTCCACCAGTGTCCTGCAAGGACCTCTCAGTCTCTGGGAGAAGACAGATGGCAGATGAGGACTGGTACTTTGGTCTGGGTGGGCTGCCCTGGGCTCCTGGAGCACCTTGGCATGGGGACAGAGGGCCAAGGACAGCCCCCGGGGGCAAGGCCAGTATCTGTGCGGGTGGCCATGCCCCTGGGAGAGCAGATGGTTCTCTTGGCACCATGCCCACTCCTCCTCTTCTCCCCCCAGGAGCCAGCCTGTAGGGCTGGGGCACAGCTGCTGGGCCCTCCCCAGAGCCACCCAGGGCAGAGCTGGGTGAGGTCACCGCAGCTGCTCCCAGGGCCTGGGGCAGGGGTGTGGGGAGGTGTTCATCCACAGGGAGGGAGGGGGCTCTGACTGAAGGGACACAGGGAGAGGTCTGAAGGGCTCTCATTTAATCCTCACTTAGGGATCTCATTTAATCCTGGAGGAGGAAGGGGGGGTCGGTGGAGGAGTTGCTGAGCCACTATGGACAGCCCCCACCCCTCACCTCAGGCCCACCCTGGAGGATTCTGCCTGGCTTTAGCTCCCGCACCCACCCCCTCCCCCCACGAGGTATCTCAGGGCAGGTGGATATGCAAGGGGCCTGGGTTTGAATTCACCATCACTTACAGCTATGTGACCTTGAGCAACTCAGTGTGCCTTTTGGGGCCTCTACTTCTTATCTGTAAGATGGGGATGATAAACCAGCTCAGAGGGTTGTTACAAAGTTCCAATGAAGTGATAATATTTGAGTGCCCAGCACAGTACATGGTACTTGGCTTGTGTTCAGTACATGGCAGTTCTTTCCTGTCTTCACTTTGCTGTATCCCCCTGAGGATCAGGAGGTGCTGAGGAGAAGCCGGGAGGTGGCAGAGGCGTCAGGAGCTGCAGAGGAAATCAGGGAGGAGGAGGCTCAGGCAGAACCCTGGTCGGGAGTGGGCAGGGTCTGGAGCTGAAAAGCGCCACAGAAATGGCAGGCTTGAGGGGTTCTTGGCTGCTGAGGCTTCCACCTTATGAGCTAACTTACTGTGAGCCAAGGATTGCCCCCTGCACAGCTCACAGTCAAGTGAGGAGTGTGGATCACACACAATTATATTACATTGTGCAGTTACACCTTTGGGGTAGCACTGAGGTGGGTGCAACTGTATATTGGGGGAGTGCAGAAGGAGCAAGGAAATGGGCCATAGTACTGGTCTTGATGGAGGGGCAAAGGCTTTTTGGCCAGAGAGAAGAAGAAGGGTAAAGGGGACAGAATGTGCAAAGGCATGGAGGTGTGAGACATCTGGGGTGGCTGGAACCCCAATAGGGCTTAAGAAAATGAGGGTGATGAGGCTTGAGGGCATCAAAGGGCTCTTGAGTGTCAGTCTGGAGTTGGACTCGAGCCCATGGGCAATGAGGAACCATGGACTTTTGAGTATGAATGTGCTTAGACTTGCTGGTTTGTCTGCTACCCAGCCTGGGTGTGTGGGCTCTGCCCTCTCTGGTGGTGGGGGAAGGTGGTACTAGGACCTTACCCTTGACCTCACATCCTTGCTTTGGACATTTGGTTTCTGTTGACCCCTGGCTGCTCACTTCTATTCCACTGCTAATTCCAAACCCACTTACCTGTCACCACTTATGGCCCTGATGCTCCTACCTGCCCTTCTCCCCGACCCCCACTGTAGCCTGTAGTGCCAAGGATCTACCCACATAGCCTCAGGCCCCTGCCTTCCTCTTCTGCCAGGAAGCCTGCCTGATTAAGCACCCCAGCTTTACCCCAGGCAGCAGGTCAAGTGACCCCTGGGGAGACTGTGGCTCTATTGAGATGGGCATGCGCTCCCAGGCTGGGATGGGGCTCCAGAATGGGCTAGGTGGCTAGGGATGGAAAGGAGAATGCTGGAGCTGCTCCTGAGCTCTGACGCAGGGAGGAAATGAGATTCTTGACATATAGGATCTCATCCATTCTCCCTGCAAATGTTGGAATTGTTACCCCCTTTTTTTTATTTATAGGGGAAGTCTAAGGGTCACATGGATGAAGTTAGGATTTCAACCCCTGCCCTGGACATTTCTTCAGCAGGAAGGGAGGGAAGGAGGGTGAAAGGAGATGAGAGTCATGGAGGAGAGCAGAGGTCTCACCACAGCCCGTCAGGGTGGTCTCTGCTCTGGGTAGGAGCAGGACCATCATCATCCCTACCAGATAGCCAGGAACTACTTCCTGAGGGAGGGTTGGGCTGAGCCCTGGACAGCAATGGAACCTGAAGACGTGTCCACACCTGGCCTGGGCTTGGATGGTTAGACCCAAGACCCAGGACTGAACTTAGGAGGGCCCTGGAAACTCCCAGGTATCTGGGAGCCCAAAAGGTAGCACAGGACCGGGGGTGGGGGAACCTCTGGTCTCTGATGAAAGCCAGAACAGCTGGGGCTTGAGACCTAAGGCAGAGGTGATCACTGGGGTGGGCAGCAGGGCAGCATGACTTCAGCCACACTGGCATGGTGGGATAAGTCTCACCTTTGGAATCCAGTAGCCCTGGGATCCAGACCTGGCCCACCACTTTCTAGCTGCATGGCCTCAGGGAAGTCATTCAGCCCACCTGAGCCTCAGTTCCCCCTCTTTGTAAAATAGCAGTACCTACTTGCAGGAGGGTTATCAGGATTACAAGAAACTAGACTAAGCCTGGCATGTAGTAGGCGGTGCCCTTCTCCTGCCTCAGTTTTTGAGGCACACGCCAGGGGTGGGAGGGAGTCGGCTTGCACTGGCTCATGGGAGTACGTGTTTCTTCCCAGTTCTGCATCAGTGATGTCACATGGGCACCTTGAAAACAGCTACAATGGGCATATCTACATCACAGAAACCAGCAAGGGCTACCAATTAGATAGTCCTTTTACCCCTTGGAGTGCTGGTTGTTAAATATTTACCAGTGCACCACTGAATGTGCCCCAGAAAGCAGAACCCAGGATCACAGGGCAAGAAGATGACACGGCATGGGAGCCCATGTCCCTGAATCCATTCTGAGGACCCGGTCAAAGAAAGGGACAAGATGGGAGGTGGAGCAATGGTGGAGTGTTGGCTGAGTCAAGCAATCTAGAACTCTAAGTCCGTGGTCCTTTCTGGGCCTGGGGAGATTGGACATAGTCATAGCACCAGGCAGCCCTCCGTAGGCAGGGGCCAGGGGCCAGTGGTTGGTGAAATCCCTCTTCTCTCTACCCCACCCACCCTGGAGATCTGGCAGGCTCTGGCTGGAGAAGTCAGATTGGATGAGGTTGAACTGTCAGAGAATGGAGCTGTGCTGGGAGGAGAAATGAGGTTGTACTGCAAGATAAACGAGGTTGTGTTGTCAGGGAATGGGGTGGTACTTGGAGGAAAGGTGAGGCTGCATTATTAGATAAATGAGGTTGTACTGTCAGGGGATAAAGTGTACTTGTAGGAGAGATGACGTCCTGCTGGATCATTCGGGTTGCACCATCAGAGAACACAGCCACACCACAGGAGGAGGGACAGTCTCTGACTCAGAGGATAAATGAGGGTGTCCTGCTGGATAAATGAGGGGGCCCATCAGGTGAATGGAGTGCTGTTAGCAAATGAGGTTGTACTTGCTGGATAAATGGGACTGTTGTGCTGGATAAATGGGGCTGTGCTGTCAGATGAATGCATTACTGCTCGTGGGCAAAGAGTGTCCTGGGGATAGATGAGGGTGTCCTGCTGGATAGATGAGCTGCCGCCACCAAATGGATCAAACCCTGTCCACCAGGGAGGCACCATCAGCAAGGACGAAGTTATTCTGACCCCACTGGGGCTCCTGTAGTATCTTCTAGCCCAGTTGGTACAGGTGTGAGAGGCCTGGGCCCCAGCAAAGCTGGGTTGAGTGGGCAGCCCTGGGTTAGCCAAGTCTGCATGGGGAGCAGGGGGAAGCAGGAGGGATCAGAGTAGGGAGGCTGGTTGAGCAGCTACACTGTTCACCCTGGGAGCCCTTCTTTGCTTTGCCCTGAAGCCCTCACTCTTCTCTGCACTTTCCTCTGTAGATCATGCTGTTCCTGACTTTCTCTACCCTTCTGCCCGTATCTCATTTGTCCTCTGTTCCTGCCTTTCAGCCCCTATTGTGTGCCAGGCAATCCACCCAGTCTCATTCAGTTCTCTCTATAACACAGTATGACCCACTTTACTCTTTCTTTTTCCCTCCCCCTCTCTCTCTCCTACTCTTCCTCTCTTTCACTCATTCTTTCACTTATTCATTCATTCTACAAACATGTTTTATTAAGTGTGGCTGCTTACTAAAAGGCTGGAGGTTTGAGTATACCCGGAGGTGCCTTGGAAGAAAGGCCTGGCAATCTACTTCAAAAAATTCAGCCATTGAAAACCTTGTAGAGCACAGTTCTACTCTTCCACACATGGGGACGCCAGGAGTTGGCAGCAACTCAATGGCAACTTTTTTTTTTTTTTTTGCGCCAAACACATGAGAGCACAGTAAACAAAACAGACAAAAATCCCTGCCTTCACGAAACTTATATTCTAATGGAAGCCAGACCATAAACAATACACCTAGAAGATAAGTAAATTATAGTTTAATTTAGAAAGTGATAACTGCTTTAGGGCAGCAATGCTAGGGAAGAGAAGCGATTTTACAGAGTGGTCAGGATGGGCCTCTTTGCAAAAGGTGACAGCTGAACAAAGACTCAAAGGAAATGAAAGGTCTATATGGGCATCTGGGGAGCAGTGTTTCCCCTTACACAAAGGCACTGAGGTGGGACCGTGCCTGGCAAGTTTGAGGGCCAGCAAAGTGTGAATGAGGGAGGCGAGGGGGGCAGTGTTAGGAGAGGAGCCAGAGGTCACAGATGGTCTTGTGGGCTAGGCAAGGCCTTTGTCCATTAGTCTGAGTGAGATGGGGACTGGATGGGTACTGAAGGGATGTAAGCAGGACTGGACATGCTCCAAGGTATTTAAAAGGACCCCTCTAGTACTATGTGGAGGACCATTGGGAGCGAGGGTGGGAGCAGATTGCCAGTTGAGGAAATGGAGGTTCAAAGCATCTTGCCCCAGGGTTGCACAGCTCGTTAGTGTTTGGAGTCAAAACTGGAATCCAGATCTAACGCCAGAGCCCATGCACTTTGTACTGTGCCAGCCTTTTCTCTCTGGCAGCTGAGGCCCAGGGGCTGGCTGCCCAGCCTCAGGTTCTAAGGGAGAGTGGGGTGGGTACAGGATGTAACCTACCACCCCTCTCCTCTGCCCACAAATCCAGGAGGTCCTATCTCCCCTGGGAACCAGCACCAGGCTTGGATGTAGCTATAGGGAGGTATAAGGCCCCAGAAGCGGGCCCAGCTCTAGGCACCAAGGGAGCCTGGGCATGCTGGAGCCATGGCTGTGGTGGCGGGTTGCTAAGTGACCCTGAGTGGGAGGGAGCCCTGGTTACTGCTGCCTGGCAGAGGTGTCTCTCTCCTCTGCCTCCTCTGTGGCCCCTGGCCTCCCAGGAGAACTTTCGGGCAAGCTAGAATTAGGATCAGCATTTGCCACTGGATCTTGGCTGGGAGCTCTGGTTGGTACCAGCTGGTTGGGCCCTGAGGAGCCAGACTGAGCTGCAGGACCCACCTTTTCTCCTCGGGCATGGCCTTGGTGCACACCTGGTACAGAGCCTGGCTCAGGTGTCAGAGGCTCAGATCCTCATCAGCTCTGACCCACCGACCTGTGTGACCCTAGCAAGGCACTGCACCCCTCTAGGCCTTGTCTGCCCCTTCCATCTGCCTGCAGGATCCCTCCTCCAAGGGCCTCTGTCTCTGTGAGGGGTGTGAGGGAGGATGCTGAGTGGGCAGGGCTCTGCCACCCTATCCCCATGGCCTGTTTTACAAACTCAAGTTCTAAATTAGAGTCTATTTACAAACAGTTCCACTACTTTAATTTAAAAAGAAAAGAAAGCCCTGTGCTGGAGGATACCAAGAATTTTCATGGGAAACTGAAAAGGTCCCCAGAGTACAACTGGCCCATCTGCATCAGTTTCCAGGTACGAAACCGAAGCTCTGACTAGGAGAGGGGCTTGCCCTGGGTCAGGCTTGGCAGAGCAGAGGAGCCCTAGGCATCCCTGCTCTGCCACCAGGTCCGGGGCGACCTCGGGCAAGCCCTCCCTGGGTCAGACCAGCTGTAATGGCAGGCTGGGGCTAGAGCTCCCAGGGGTACCTGACTGGGCAGGGGACAGAGGGGCAAAGATGCCAAGCTTCATAGGCTGGGTGCATGTGTTCTAGGTGGTAATCTAAGACATCATTTTTTTATTGAGAAAATTTGGATGTATTATGAAGTACAGTGCAAAACTCCCTTGAATTTTAAAAAGGAAGCAGGAGATGTAAGAAATTTCGACTTTGCAACAACGGCTTGTGACGGAGCCCCCACCCTTCCACGCTGCCAGCCTTTAGGGTAGTTTACATGGAGAGTTTAAGAAGCTCTGGAGTACTGGCTTCCTAAGATTCTTTGGAAATTTTGTGACTCATTTCCCTCTCCCTTGGCAGAATGGGATGTCCTTTAGACTCAGAGTAAGACCAACCTGAAATCGATACCTGGCTCTGCCACTTTTCAAGCTGTGTGACCTTGGTGACTTAACCTCTGAGCCCCACTCTCCTTTGAGCCCCACTCTCCTTATCTTGGCATGAGGATCACACTCACTGCCTTGTAAGGGTTTTGATGTAACGATTACATGAGATAAAGTAATTACCACATCTAGGACTGTATAGACAGATACTCAGTAGGTGCTGGTACCTGGTGACGTCCTCCCTCCTCCTCGCAACACTTGGAGCTGGGCTGGCACATAGTGACATTGATAAAGAGGTGTTGCCTAGCTAACCTCCAGCTGGGAAGTGGAGAAGTGGGAGGTGGAGCCTCCAGTAAGCCAGACATCTCATAGGGGAGGAGAACACATGAGGTCTCCAAGGCCCCTGAACACAGGTGTGGGTGGGGAGGGGCTGGGGAGCCAGGTGCAGGGGCAGGAGCAGGGGTGAGGATCTACTTGAGGGAATACTACTCCCTTGGGGTCCAGCTCCTCTCCTCTCAGATTCCCAGGTGAAAAGCCATGCAGGGCAACACTGGGAGGGACCTTGGAGCCCCAGGTGTTGCTTCCCAAGGCCAGAAAGTGCCAGAAACAGGGAACCTGGGACCCTTAAGAGTTTGGTCAGTAGCTGGAGCAGGGGGTAAGGGGCTGGAGGTACCCTAGGTAGCAGGATGGACCCCATCCTCCTGAAGACTGATGGGAAGGTGGCAGGAGGGAGAGTCTGCCCAGAGCAGTGGTTACAAGTGTGGCTGGTTGATTAAGGAGTTAAGAGCAAGTCCATGAGCTGGGCAGACCTGGCACTGCTGTCTACCAGCTGTGGTACTGCAGACAAGTTATGTCACCCCTGGGCCTTCGTTCCCTGATAAATGGGATGGGGTAATGCCAGCTTCACAGAGTTGTCAGTGCCCAGCAGTTCTACTCAGTGCATGACATGAACTAGATAGAGACAGAGGTCTGTTAGGTGAGCTAAGTAGGGGAGGTCTTTTGGACAGTGAGGGATTTAACCAATGTCCATAAGCACCTGGTGTGTTCACCAAACACCTCCACATACATGAATTATTTCATTTAAAGATTCAACAACCTTATGAGGTGGCTCCTGAATGTATCTCCATTTTTTTTCAGAGTAGTTCACTTCGTCTCAAAGAGATTAAGTAAAGAGCCCACGGTCACATAGCTAGGCAGCCAAAGAAGTCAGGCGTCCTGCCCAGCCCTTCTGATTCCAAAGCCCATGCTGTTTCCACAGCAGTGCCTGAGCCGGAAGGTGAGGCCACCGGGTGGGAGGCCCAGCAGAAGTTCTGCTCCAGGCCCCTGTGGAAGCCAGGTCCTTTGAGATGTGGACCCTGCCTTCCTTTGCCCTAAGGGCAAGCCTGAACAAGTTGGCAGTGACAGGGGAGCTCTGGAGACTGGCACAGCTGAAACAGAGGAGAGGATATGGCAAAAAGGGTGGCAAAGGTGAAGGCCAGGGAAGTGCTGAGGTGCAGCAGACAAGGGATTATGTCACCTCCTTTGTGGGGATTGTGTAAAGGTTCTACTAGGTAAAGAAAGGGCTTTGAGGGCAGAGCTACTCTGGCAGGTGGGACAGGAGGGGAGGACGGGCTGCAGCCCACAGAGCAGGCTGGAGAGCTGGGCTGGCCTGAAGGCAGGCACTGCGCAGAGGTGGGGTCTGAGGTCTTCCTGGCTGATGGATGTCTTTTGAGAGGCTTGGTAGGATCCAAGGCCTCTGTGGGGTCCACAGGAGCGCCAAGGGGTTGGGGGTAATCTCTGAAATGTCTTGGCCCTATACCCACCTTGGGGGACCCCCAGCTTATCTTGCTTTCCCTGGCCAGGCCCTCCCAGCAAAGGGTTAACAGTCTTCTCTACCTGCAGTTGCATTTTAAAGACACGAAATTAAAGCAGGTAATTTATTCTCCCCACACACGAAAGAGCAATTAGTTCTAAACAGGGCTTAATCAGTCACTGCGAGATTGATTTCTGGAGCCCTGGGTTTTCGGGCTCCTGGCGCCATGCCAGGCTGGGGAGAGAGGGGGGCGGACAAATGAGCCGCAGCGGCGGCATGAGCCCTTACATAATATGCTGGGGGGCTCTGGCAGCCTGGCCAGCCCAGGCGGGGCTTGGCGGAGAGGGGAGGGGGCGTCCCCATGCCCCTACTGTAGGTCCAGGCAGGCCCAGAGTAACCCTCGTAGAGTCTGGCCTGGCCTCAACGGACTGGATGGGCCCAACGCTTCAGCCTTACCCCCTGGGAAGTGTCCGTGTGTGTTGGGGGGGCGGTGGAGGGGGGAGGAAGGGAGTTCGGGGAAAGAAGATGGGTATTCTGTGTTTGTCCAGCCGGATACTTAAACTTGCACCCCCTTCTCTCTCCGCCCAACCCCTTTGCCCCATTATTCCTTATTGTCCCCCTTTCTCCCCGTCCGGCTCTTCTCCATTCTCGTTTACTCTCACTTCTTTTCTCCATTTTCTCCCTATCGCTTCTCCCTCTTCCCTCGCCCCATCCTTGTTTCGGCCACAGAACTCCATTCGGCACAACCTGTCGCTCCACACCCGTTTCATCCGTGTACAGAATGAGGGCACAGGCAAGAGCTCCTGGTGGATGCTGAACCCCGAGGGCGGCAAGACGGGCAAGACTCCGCGGCGCAGGGCTGTGTCCATGGACAACGGGGCCAAGTTCCTGCGCATCAAGGGCAAGGCGAGCAAAAAGAAGCAGCTGCAGGCACCCGAGCGGAGCCCTGACGCTAGCCCCCAGGGCGCGCCAGCCCCTGGGCCTACGCCCGCTGCGGCCAAGTGGGCTGCCAGTCCGGCCTCACACGCCAGCGACGACTACGAGGTGTGGGCCGACTTCCGCGGCGGCGGCGGGCGACCCCTGCTCGGCGAGGCGGCCGAGTTGGAGGACGACGAGGCCCTGGAGGCCCTGGCCCCATCGTCGCCGCTTATGTACCCGAGCCCGGCGAGCGCGCTGTCGCCGGCGCTGGGTGCGCGTTGCCCTGGGGAGCTGCCCCGCTTGGCCGAGCTGGGAGGCCCGCTGGGCTTGCATGGCGGCGGCGCGGGGCTGCCGGAGGCCCTGCTGGACGGCGCGCAGGACGCGTACGGGCCGCGGGCCCGCGCCGGGGCGCCCGCCTACTTCAGCGGCTGCAAGGGCGCCGCCTACGGTGGGGGCGGGGGCTTTGGGGCGCCGGCGCTGGGCGCACTGCGCCGCCTGCCCATGCAGACCATCCAGGAGAACAAGCAGGCCAGCTTTGCGCCGGCCGCCGCGCCCTTCCGCCCGGGGGCGCTGCCCGCGCTGCCGCCGCCGCCCGCGCCGAGGCCCGGTCCGATGCTGGGCGCGCCGGGAGATCTGGCGCTGGCAGGCGCGGCCGCTGCTTACCCCGGCAAGGGGGCAGCCCCGTACGCGCCGCCGGCCCCCTCGCGCAGTGCCTTAGCCCACCCTATCAGCCTTATGACGCTGCCCGGCGAGGCGGGCGCGGCGGGCCTGGCTCCGTCCGGCCACGCGGCCGTCTTCGGGGGCCCGCCCGGCGGCCTCTTGCTGGACGCGCTGCCCGGGCCGTACGCAGCCGCCGCCGCTGGGCCGCTGGGTGCCGCGCCCGACCGCTTCCCGGCCGACCTGGACCTCGACATGTTCAGTGGGAGTCTCGAGTGCGACGTCGAGTCCATCATCCTCAACGACTTCATGGACAGCGACGAGATGGACTTCAACTTCGATTCGGCCCTGCCTCCACCGCCTCCCGGTCTGGCCGGGGCCCCGCCCCCCAACCAGAGCTGGGTGCCGGGCTGAGGGCCGCCTCCCCCACCCTTCGGGTGCCCCCGCCCCGCCCCCATGGGGTCTCTGTCTTCCTATCCTGATCCCCAGGCCCCCATCCCCGATTCCAGCCCTACAGGAGGAGCCAGAAGGCAGCCCCAGCCCTGTTACAGACGTCTCCCAGAGTTGACCGCTGAGAGAAGTGGTAGGGCGGGGCTGGGGCACCCCACCATTCCGGCCGAAACTCCTGAGCCTGCTCCTCCTGGGGCAGGACGCCCGGGAGACGTGGCTGCACTCCGGGCTGGGTAGGAGCGGGGAGAAGCCATGTGGGCCGCCTGCTGTGGGCGCTGATCGGGGAAGCGAATCGGGAGATGGGGCGGGGGCGTCTCCGAATCTTCGGTTTCATTTGCAGGGCCCTCGCCGTGACGCACTGGCCACCACAAACGCGGATCTGATTCCCAACGGACACTCTTCCCATTGGTCTTACCCTCAGTCACCCCAAGCCGGCAACCCCCTCCAGAAAACACAACTACTTACCGGCCGCCCACTACAGCAGCCCTTCTCTAGCCCTAAACCACCTCTACCCCACCCCAGGTTCAGTCCCTACCCCATCCTCACCGGCTTTAACTCTTCCCCTCCCCCGTCGGGGTTCATCCCACGCTCCTCTCCCCACCCCCCACTACGGGCCTCAGCTTCCCCAGTGGGCCTCAGTTCCAGATCCACCCCCCAACCCGGCACCCCTTCCTCCGCGCCACTCCTGGCCTGTCTCTCCCATATTTATAAGTGTCTGGTCGGGGCGGGCGGTGGGCGCAGCGCCCCCGGCGCGTATCGTAGGCAGTGTACCGTGGCCGTGCCGTCAGCGTGTGCGTGTGCGTGTGTGCTGTGTCGAGGCCGTGTAGAGTGCATTGTACAGCATATTTTCATGAATAAAATTGTTTTAAATATTTCCCGCGCCTGGGGCTAGCAGGAGGGGGCTTCGGAGGAGGACGATTGGCAGGGATCGCTGGAGCGGTCGTACCTGTGCCTGAACCCCAGTGTGGCTTTGTGTCTGGGTACTGGTCCGCATTCTCTGGTGCCTGTCTGCCCAGCAAGCAGCAGTGAAGAGCCCACTGAGTTCCGGATGCTGGAGATGTGCCCTGTGGAGATCTGCACCTGTGTCTGTAAACACGTGCATGCAGGAAGTCTTCCGTCTGGGGAAATTCTGTCCGAATACTGTTTTAAGCCTCAGAGATTGGGAGAGGGGCACAGATATTTCTTGAGAACCAGGCTAGTCTTAGGTACTATTTGTGTCCCCATCGTACAGATGAGAAAACAGTGTCGGAGACAGAAAATGACTTGGAAAGGCAGGGTAGGATTGTGGAAAGGGAGACCTTTGAAAGCGCAGACTTGTATTTTAATCTTTTCCCTGCACTTTATCGGCTGTATGGCCTTGGGCAAATTATTCAGTTTCCTAGCCTTGCTTTCCTGGTCTGCGTGAAGGGAGAGTAGCACCCATCTTGTGGGTTTCTTGTGAGGAGTAAGGACATCATAAAGTAGAGGGTCAGTGAAAAAGAGGAAGACCCTCAACGAAATGGATTGACACAATGGCTGCAACAATGGGCTCAAGCACAGAAATGATTGTGAGGATGGTGAAGGCCCAGTCAGTGTTTCATTCTGTTGTACATCAAGTTGCTATGAGTCGGAAGTGACTCGATGGCACCTAACAACAACATGTAATGGTGCTCAGTACAGATCCTGCACATATTCATTCATTCATTCAAGGAAGATTTCATGAGCACCTGCTACATGCCAGGTCTTATACCGGGCATTGGGAGAGAGCAACATAGATGCAATCTCGGTGCTGGAGGAACTTAGAGACTCATGGGGGACACAGATGAGTAAACCGGGCGTTATAGATCAAAGCTGTGATGAATGAGGCAACCAAAGGCCTGCTGTGGGAATGAATGGTGGGGCAGCACCCATCCCGGAGTCAGAGAAGGTGCCTGGAGGGGGTGTTGTCTCAGGTGAGCCTTGAAGGGTGAGTCAGCACTGGAGAGAGGAGGGATTTAGGCAAAGGGACCAGCACATTCAAGGGCCTGGAGTCAAGACAGCACGTGGGTTCCAGAACCCACCGCAGTTAAGTATGGCTGAAGCTCGGAGGTTGAAGGATTACTAATGCCAGGGAGGCAAATGGACCAGAAGGGCCACAGGGAGACCAGTGAGGAGGTGAGTGAAGTAGCCAGGCCAGAGGTGCTGGTGGTAGCTGGAACCACAGACAGTCAGGGAAGGGGGAAGGAGGGCAGTGGGCCTGGAGGGGAAAGGATGAGTTCACATATATTTTGAATGTAGAATCATTAGAACTTGTTCGTAGGTTGAACATGGTGGTCAAGGGAGAAGCAAGAATCAAGTGATGCCCAGTTTCTGGCTTGGGCATCTGGGCAGACAGGCCATTCCCTAAGATGATGGGCTGAGAAGCCCTGGGGAAGGTGGCACTCAGCTTCTGAGAGGCTGACCTTGAGTTGCATCCTAGGGGAACCCCTTGGAATATGGGGATGTTGAGGCGGATACCATGTATATACTGTGTGAATGGCATTCCGTGGTACTGGGCAAAATGGTGGCCTGGAGATGTCCAAGTGGATAGTGGTCAGAAGCCCAGGAAGGTGTCTGGGGTGGAGAGGGAGATCAGGGAATTAGGAGCACAGCGGTTGTCACGGAGGTGTTGGGAGTGGCTTGGGATAGGTGTAGTGTGTCAAGAGAAGGGGCCCCAGGTTGGCTCTGATGAACACCTTTGAAGTCTGGCACAGGAAAAGGAGCCACTGTCAGAGAAGGAGTAGCTGGAGGGAGGGTAGGAGGAAAACCAGGACACTGTGGGGTCCCTGGGTAGCATAAATGGTTTATGTTCATCTACTAACCTAAAGGTTGAAGGTTCAAATCCACCCAGTGGCACCATGGAAGAAAGACCTGGAGATCTGCTTCCATAATGATTACAGCCAAGAAAACCATATGGAGCAGTTCTCTGTAACATGTAGGGTCACCATAAGTTGAAATTGGCTCAATGGCAACCAGTTTTTTTTGTTTTTGTTTAGTGGGATCCTAGATTTGTGAACAGAGCATGGTCCTAGAAGGGAATGGCCAAAGTTTTCCAATGCCTGCTGGAGCTCTTACCTCCTGGAGCTTTATTTTCTGGATCTGAACAATGGGGCAGTAGCACCTATCCTGTAGATTTGTTTTGAGGAGTAAATAAGATTGGAATTATTCTCTGAGGCCACATTCCTAGCAAGGGGTAGAGCCTGGGTTCCTGCCCCCAGCTATCTGTCTCCAATGCCCAGGCTCCCATAGCCCTGCTGCCTCTGGGGGGATGGCTGTGAGATGATGTGACCAGAGGCACCAAGGAGCTCTGAGGCAGCAGGACCCGCATAGGTTCTGGGCTCAGAGCTGGGGGGCTGTGACTTCACTGGCAGGGTGTGGGGGTGTCCCTGCTGGGAGAGGAGCACATAGAAACTGCTGGCCCCTCTTCTGGAACAGATACCCTGGGACAGCCCAGATCGGTCTGGGCTCCACATGGGCTACAAACCTGCCCCAACCCTAGGCTGGCAGAGGGTGGGCTGCTGGTGTGTGTGTGCAGGTCTGTGTGTGTCCATGCAGCCCCATAAGCATCTGTCTGTGTGGACCTGTGTGTGTGTGTGTTAGTGAATGTGCTGGGGGTGGGGGGCTGGATGTCTGTTGGGATCTCCCTGTCCAAGTGTGCATGTGCATATGTGTGTGTGGTGGGAATGACAGTATCTCCATCTCCAAGTGTTCAAATGTACGAGTTGAGCTGTGGAGTCCATGCCTGTGTGTGTTGCTCTCCCAGGCTCCACATGTGCGCTGCACACCCATAGTTCTCTCTGGGTGTGGCTGCCTGGCTTGGCACATAACCCTCCCTCCCCTCCTCTCACACCCGAGCTGGTGTTCCCCTGCCAGGAGCAGCTTCTGGGCTGCTGTGCTGTCAGACGGGAGAGGAGCAGAATAGAGAGACACTCCCGACCCTGGGAGCTGGCCCAGCTCATGAGCTGGGAGTGGTAAGACCACCTCAGAGTAATGACTGAGCTCTGCCCTGTTCAGGCCAGCAGTAATTCCAGAGCCAGCTTCCATCCTGCTGGGCCCAACTGGGAGGAAAGGGGTCAGCTCCCCTGCAGCTGGAGGTCTGCAACTGGCCCTTCCCCGCCAGCCCTGGAGCCCAGCAGACGCACCCCCCTCCATGCCCACTCCCTGGGAGGCGTCTGACACATGATTTATTCATAAAAAGCCATTATTTGTGCCAAAGAAGAACTGAGCTGCTCGTTTTTTAAGTGCTGATAATGCTCTCAGCCTCCTCGCCTCTCCTCTCCCCTCCCATCTTCACTCTCATCTCCTCTCTCACCTCCTTCAGACTTCCCATCCCCTCTTCTCCTCCTTCTTCCTGTTTCCTCTCTATTCCTTTATTGTTCTCCTCTTTCACTCTCCCCCAATGCCACTCACCTCCTCCCCATTTCTTCTCTAGAGCTCACAATTAGGGGGCATGAGTCAGGGTCAAGGGAGACCCATAACCAGTTGTTCCAGATTGGGGGAGGCCCACACCAGGCCTGGAGCCTTGGGGACCCCATTCCTACTCTCAGCCCTAACCTCCTCAGGTCCAGGGGAAGGCTGGGAGCAGGGGGAGCAGGCTGAGAAAGATGGGTGAGGGTCTTTGGGGGCTGTCCCAACCTACTCCTTTACGCTAAGGGTGGGACTTTAGCACTCCATGACTGGCACCAACCACGTGTGCTTGCTTACTAATCTGTAGTGCACAGTTCACCTGTGAAGTCCACACGTAGAATTGTGCACTACAGATTAGTAAGTAAACACAGCCCATGGGTGCCTTGCTTACTGGTAAATCCCTGCTCATATGTGCACGTACATGCACACACACACCCGATAGATGTGTACACAGCCACACAGCTCCTTACGCAGATGGAGAGCCATTTCTCTCTCCTTTCTGAGTTTTTTTATTTTTTCTTTTTCTGAGTGTTCCTTCCCTGAACACCTGCAGTGGAGGCTGAACTGGTTTCCCGTTTGGTTGCACGTAAGCCAGACACCTGTTCATTCATTCGTTCGCTCATTCACTCTGTGCACTTTGCTTTTGCCCCTCTCTGTGCCAGGCCTCATTCTGGGCACTGGGGTGGCAGAGATGAACATGACTGCGCCACAGAAAGGTGGGCAAAGCAGAGGGGGTACTGCAGGCCTGCCCCTCCAGCCTTGGGCTGGGGGTTAGGGGCTCAGCAGGCAAGGGGTTAAGTCATTTGGCATCCGGATCTGGAGCCATTAGGCCTCCTAATTATGAAATTATCGAGGTCCTCAGGTGACTGTTAATTTCACACACACTGTTCCTCTCACGGCTAATGAACGCCCGGAGAACCCACGCCTTGTCTTTCCTGCTGAACGGTGACCTGCAGTTAATGAGCTCAGGAAGGCAGACAGGCTGCCGGCTGGGTGGGTGGGGCGCCAGGCCTGAGGAGGGGGCCCGCTCACCACTCCTGCCCCTCCTGGCTCCCCTTGCTGGCTGCCAGCCCCAGCGAAGGCTTGAGGGCCAAAGCCCAGCCCTCAGTTTCTGCTGGCCCAGGCGATGCCAGGGGCTTTTGGGAGCAAGGGTAGGGGTGCAGATTTGGGGAGGATTTTGGGTCATATGATCCTGGGATGAGCATCGGGGGTATGAATTGTAAACCGTGGAACCTCAGGAGGAGGAGGGTCATGTCTGCTTGCATCTGGGACCATGTCAGAGAGGTTTATTAGAGTTGGAATCCACTCTATGGCAAGGTTTTTTTTTTGTTTTTGTTTTTTTTTTAGCAGGGGTAATGACAGCTTAAAGGGTGGGAACTGGTGGTGGGCCCAGTCATGCCCTGATGCTGCTGGCAATGGTGATGGTTTAGGGGAAAGGTGGTGTTAATAACGGTGGGAGTGTTGACTGGCAACGTTGAGATGTTGGTTGTGATTTATTTAAGCTTTACCTTTTTTTAATAAAAAAATTAACAAAAATTTATCCTGCAAAACATGGGGGGCGGGGGGGGTGCGGCGGAAAGCCGCACAGAGTGGTTGCCGTCCTAGGTGGAGGCAGTGCAGGAGCCCAGGTCTAGAAGTCATCTTCCCCCAGATGAGGACACAGTGGGCCTTCCAGGCTGAGCACCAGGTGGGCTTGCAGCCCTATGACCTGCCTGTGGGGCGAACCCTGCCCCGGCCCATGTTTCATCAGCCTGGTCAGGGCCGATTGAGTGGCAGTGTGGTAAGGGGAGCAAGGGGGCGAGAATGGTGGTCTGAGGTGCAAGGGGCCTCTGTTCTAGCTTTTTTTCTGCTCCATGGCCTTGAATAAACCCCTTTTCCTCTCTGGCCTCAGTTTCTTGGTGAGTAAATGATAGGGCTACCACCTGTTTGTCAGTTTCTCGTACTGTAGTAGCTTGTGTTTGCTATGATGCTGGAAGCTATGCCACCACTATTTCAAATACCAGCAGGGTCACCTATGGTGGACAGGTTTCAGCAGAGCTTCCAGACCAACCAAGACAGACTAGGAAGAAAGGCCTGGTGATCCATTTCCAAAAATTGGCCAGTGAAAACCCTGTGGATCACAGTAGAATATTGTCTAGTAAAGTGCTGATATAGAATTCACTTTGGATGTAACAAAGATCTCAGTAGCTGTAGCCATTACTGTGGGACCCAGGCCTGACCAGGCCCTTCCCATGGATTATTCCGGTTTTCCCCCAAGTGCCCATATAGGGTCTCTCACAGGCAGCTAGCTTCATGTCGAGGCCAGAGACAAGTGTCAGCACCATGGGTTCCCAGGGAGTAGACCCGGCTAGGAAGTGGAGTAGACCTGCCTCACCTGCCCCAGGTGCATACCCCTGTATCTTGCCCACCCCAGCTAATCCCTTTATTATTCCATTTGATCTGCACAACAACAATCCGGGGTAGATGCTTTTATTAGCTCCATTTTACAGATGAGAATACTGGAGGTGAGAGCGGTCAGGTGGCTGGTCCAAAGTCACACAGCTAGAAAGTGGCAGAGCCGGGCCTCAGACTCAAAGCCTACGGGCCCTTGGCTACAATGTTACACCTTTCCTGCACGTGTCGTACACAAATGCCCAGTTATGTGCTTGCCCACGCACGCATACCCCAATCAGAGGCTCACTCACCTTCATCGCCTACGTGCACGCTCACAGACGCACACGGCTACTCTCTCTGTGCTTAAGAGCACAAGTCCACACACCCACAGATGGGAATATGTGCCTCAGTAGTAGACTTGCAAAATTTCACGTCTAGGCCCTCAGGAAGACCTCCACACACAAAGCACATGTGTGCCCGCATAAACACACGCAAGCACTATCACAGGGTTACACAAACACATCTACCCAGAAGGTGCACACACACACGTACGCACCTTCACATGCACAGATGTCAGTGTTCACCTGTGCAAATGCACTGAAATGACATAGGTACACAAGAGATGTCCTCAAGGGAGCATTTATAAATACATGTGCACATACATATGCCTTTATAGATGCGTACCATCCACATGTGAAGCAAGGCACACAGCTACCCTCACGTGTGCACATAGGCGTGCACACACTGTGCACACGCACAGGGGCACGCGGGCCTGGGCACCCTGGTGCAGCCTCTCTGTACCATGGGTGTGACGGATGGACCTTCGTTCCAAGTGACTATCAAAGCGTCGTGGTGTGCAAGGCACAAACACCAATTAGTGGGGCCTTTGAAAGCAGCTACTCGTTAGAGGAGAAGCAGAAGAGGCTGGAATTGGCATAAAACATGGAGCTATTTAACTATCACAGGGTGGGGTGTGAGCGCTGTGGAAAGGCCTTTGGGCAGAGCTCCCCCCTCCACTCTGCACTTGTTAGTGTAGAAGGACCCTCACGAGGGGCCTTGGCAGGCAGCTTTGATGTTCCTTGAAAGCGGGGGCTGGGGGGAAGCCTCCTGCCAGCGCTGGGCTGGCATGGAGCGAGCGGGGGCCGCGCCAACTGGTGATCAATTTCATGCACATCGTAAACCTAAGTGCTTTCTGGAGAGTCGGGAAGATTGCACATAAAGTCCCCCTTCTGTCCCTAGCACATGGGTGGGCGGGTGAGACAGAGGCTCTCCCTGGCAGACAGACCTCCATCAGGCTGCAAGAGACCTGGGTAGCATGATCCCCAGTAGGAGGTATCCCTGGGGACATGGGTAGTTCTCTCAGGTGGGCTGGTACTATGGGAGTAGCTGGAGACATGGACAGCGTATGAGCCCTGGTGTCTCCTAGACTCCACTACTTACTGGCTGAATGACCTTGGGCAATCAGCTTGTCTGAGCCTTGGTTCCTTCATCTGTAAAATGGGTTGATCTAAGAATTAAATAAGTTAATTTCTGTGGCACTGATACACGCCAGAGCTCAGGAACCCGTGAGGACAAGTGAGGTCAGAGTTACATTTATCATTATGCCCAAAAGATCAGAGTCTCCATACGCTAATTCGGCCTTGAACCTCTCCTCACAAAGTATCCACCTGTTTCTGCAGGTTCCTGAGGGGGGGGTCTCACTGGGGCCCACCAATCTGTCTTTTATTATAGAAGCCCACCCATTTCTCCACCCTGTTTCTGTCCCAAGCTCCTATGTGTGCACATCTGCTGCCCTTGATCGTGTTTGGAGAAGCTCCCCCGTCACTTGACCAGCCATCATAAAACACCAATGCCAGGCTAAAGGGGCAGCTTTTGGTGGTCCCCAAGCCCCCTGCCCTTTGGATGCCAGAGCAGTTCTAGCCTCTGCATCAAGGCCATGGTAGTGATGGGTTGGGTGGTGCTGGCTCTTGCTCAGCTCAGTGTCCCTGTCACCTGGGCCCAAAGAACGATGCTTATATGTATCGTCTCCAAGACTTCCGTGAAACTAGTTCTTTCGACTCCCTTCCCCAAGCACCCACAGGGTCTCCTGTCAGGCAACTAGCTCACCCTAACTATGGGAGCTTAAATCCAGGCCAGGGGCTAGGCAGGGCCGGGTCGCACAGTGTCCTCATCCTGGAGCCCATACAGTGAAGAAGTCAAGAGCAATTCTGAAGCCAAACTGCCTAGATTCAAATCCTGGTTTTGCTACTTAATAAGCCACACGGTGTCGGATAACATACCTTATCTCTACCTCAGTTTCCTCATCTGTTAAATGGGGATGATGCTATCTGCCTTACAGATAATGTACACAGCTTTCTCAGAAGCTCCCCCTAGAGGGCAAGGAGAGAGAGATGGCTGTGGGAGGGAGAGGTTGGGCTGTCAGGGAAGAAAAAAAAAAGTCAGGGAAGAGTCTTTTGAAATTATTCTATTCTTATTGTTTTTTAAGAAGGGAAAGACTTGAATGTGTTGACAGCTGATGGGAATGAGCCGGCAGAGAGGGAGATGTTGGATATTTAGGAGGAAAGAAGGGATGAATGTTTTAGGGGATCACTGAGGAGTGGCGGGCAGTGAGGAGGAATCCACATGGGGTGTATCTGCCCAGAAGCAGAGGAGGGTCAGTCTTCGGTGGGCCCGCTGGGGCAGAGTCAGCCCTGAGGAAGCTATGGGGCAGGAGATGGGGAATTATAGATAAGTGCTGAGGCTGGAGGGTCCTGGGGAACGGAGGAGAGAGGAGGCCTGTGTAAGACACAGGGGAAGACAGGGGTTGGGGACCTAGACGGATAGGGTTAAAGAAAGAGGCAGAGAGGTGAGGAGACACATACACAGATCATCAGAGAAATAAAGAGAGCTACACAGAAGGAGTGAGGAAGAGAGATGGAGAGGAAGAAGATTAAAAGGCTGGGCTGAGGCTGGGGAAATGGGCCTCCTAAGGAGCTGGCCTGGGGCAGGGCTGGGTGTGACTACGGAAAGAATGTGTGGTTTCCTCAGGGGACCCTGACCCAGCCCAGAACTCGGATCCTCCCCCAAACCTGACTCCCAGCCCAGGGACCCACCTGACTGTAGCCACACGGATGCTCTGGGCTCCCTGCTTTCCGTGGCCTGGGGGCAGGGGTGGTAACCAGGGATCTGCCAAGCCTTTTCTATGTCACGGGGGCACCAGCCTTGCC
Source organism: Elephas maximus indicus (assembly GCF_024166365.1). Classification (NCBI taxonomy): domain Eukaryota; kingdom Metazoa; phylum Chordata; class Mammalia; order Proboscidea; family Elephantidae; genus Elephas; species Elephas maximus. The sequence continues at coordinate 83,101,050 of NC_064821.1, forward strand.
CCCCAGAGCCGAGTCCTGGGCAGAGGGGTACCTGGTCTTCACTGGGGCAGCCTAGGCCTCTGTCACCCAGCGGGCATCGGACCTGAGTATGGACAGGCCCCAGAGGGAGGCCAAGATTGCAGCCAGACCCCTGCCCCCACCCCACCCCTGTCCACCAGCCCCAGGCCCAGGTTGCCCTCATGGGGCCTGGGCCACCCTGACATTCACCTAATTGTCTTCCCCCTTTGATGAGTGGCTCCTTGGAGGCGCCGCCAAGGATCCAATTAAATGTGAGCCAAGCAGGCAGCCCTGCTGATGAGAAGGGAAATACCACATTTACATAGCCCAGCACGGGGGCGGGGGGGGGGGTGCGGGGCAGGGAGACCCAGGCCCAGAGCCCAGAGAGATAGAGATGCAGGCGCAGGAGAGACAGAGACAGAGATATGGGGTGGGGAGGATGGGCAAGGGCACAATCCTGGGTCCCTGTTGCTGTTGTTGGATGAAGGGGGGCTGGATCAATGCAGGCAGACACTCCTGTCACCTCCAGGTAGGTGACCCCCTCCCTGCCCAGCCTAGCCAACTGGCCCCACAGGTGGGAAGATGCCCCAGATGGCCTATGCAATGGCCCTAGAGCCCAGAAGGCAGCTAAGCACCTCTCCCAACCCCACTCCCAGCTGAGTCTCCATGCAGCTCCCCTCACCCCACCCCAGACCCCACAGCTGGGCTGCAGCTGCCTCCCTCACACAGCCCTAGTGGGTGCGGCCAGGAGCTTCCTCTCAGTTCACTCGGGGACATCCGTATGTGTACAAATGTGACTGATGGTGAGAGTGTGAACATATGTGACACCTGTGTGGGATTGTTTCGTGCAAGTGCGCCGGCAGTGGCTAGGCCTGGGAGCTACAGGACAGTGAGCTGGATCTTCCCTCCCCTCCATGTGGAGTTGGGCGTGAAGGCCCAGGGTGGCCCCTCTGTGGACCCTGGGTTTGTGTGCAGGAATGTGGGGTGCTGCTGCTGGAGTCACAGTGGCTGTGCCAGCAGCCCCTCCCATGCCAAGAGCACATTACCAGAGGCACAGTATTGTCACAGCCTCAATCAACTCTGTGAGGGAGCCGCCGTTATTCTCCCCACTTCACAGAAGAGAAGACTGAGGTGCAGAGAGGAGAGGTGGAAATGGTCTGACACATCCCAGACGTAAATCCAGGGCTGTCCCCACGTGCAGCCTGTTCCCCTCTGCTCTGTCTCTTGTCCATCTTTGTGGGTCTCGACAAAGGCTGGGTCTGGTGGTCTCTGGGCACTCGGCACGAAGCTCTTGTGCTTAATAAAAATCCAAATCAAACCAGTTGCCGTTGACTTGATTTCGACTCGTGGCGACCCTGTACGTGTCAGAGTAGAACTGTGCTCCACGGGTTTTCAAGGACTGGTGTTTCAGACGTAGATCACCAGGCCTTTATTCCGAGGCACCCCTGGATGGACTTAGCAGCCAAATGTGTCTACTGCTGCACCAGCCAGGGACTTCTCTTGCACTTCGTACCAAAACCAAAGCCAAACCCACTGCCCTTGAGTTGATTCTGATTCATAGTGACCTCAAAGGGTTTCCAAGGCTGCAAATCTCTACTGAAGCAGACTGCTACTTCTTTCTCCCATGGAGCCACTGGTGATTTTGAACCACTGACCTTTCAGTTAGCAGTCAAGTGTTTCAACCACTGCGCCACCATTCATCCCTTCCTATGGCTCCCTAATTGTTCCAGAAATGCCCCCAGCCCCGCCCCCCTTGGATAGTATTCCCACCACTAATGGTGTTTACATAGCACATGCCACATCCAGGCAAGGAGCCCTGTGTGTCCTTGAACCCATGCTGAAGCCCTATGCAATAGGTACAGTCTTCTGTTTCATTAGACAGATATGTACACTGAGGCTCACTCTGATCAGGGAGAGGAGGCCTTTTATTTTTATTAAGAGTTGGCTCATTCGGGCTCAGCCCCTGTTTACCTGAGATCCCCCCCCTCCCTCTGATACAGAGACAGACCTAGAGGTCTAGGGAGGCAGAGGGCTATGGAGAGAGCAGCTTCCCATATGTGAGTGTGTGTGCGTTTTCATGTCCGTGCAGGCATGTGTGAGCTTGTGTACCTTGGCCATGAACTTGGGGCCGGGGACCCCACCTGGGGTGCAGGCTGAACACCCTCCCTCTGCCAGTCTCTGTTAGCTACTTTCACCACCTAATCTCACTGACTCCTCACAACCACTCTTGTTGTCATTGTAAGTTGCTATGAAGTCAATTCCTACTCATGGCAACCTTACGTGTGCAGAGTAGAACTGTGCTCCATAGGGTTTTCAAGGCTGTGATTTTTTTGAAGATCGCCAGATCTGTCTTCTGAGGTACCTCCGGGTGGGTCTGAACCACCAACATTTCCGCTAGTAGTCAAGCGCTTAACTGTTTGCCCTACCCAGGGACTCCCACAATAACTCTACTAGCTGGGAATTATCGTTCTCCCATTTCTGGAATGAGCAAAAGAGGCTCAATGATGAGAAGTGATAGCAAGTTAGTGTCGGGGCTGCTACCTGATTCTCAGCTCTTTCCAGCACCCCAGTGCTCAGCAGGGCGTGCCCATTCCTCCCCTCTTCCCAGTGGCTCCAAGGGCTGGGGTGGGGTGCCTTTCTCTGTATCCATCAACTCCTATTTGGGGCTCCCCCTATTCCCCAGGGGAACACAGCCCTCAAAAGTGCCTGTTGGCTCCACTGGAAGCCCTTCCCCCTCACCCATGGGGTCCAGGGCGGCTTTTACTGGGAAAATAATTAGAAATCTAATTCTTATTTCTCCCACTCCGCTAATTGTCTGTGGACAATTTGATTGTAACAGTCGTCACTGAAGCAGAAAAAGCACCTTATTTCTGCCAGACATCCTCCCTGCAATTAACACCAGAAACTGCTTTCCCCTCCTCTCACCTGCAGAGACCAGGCCCCTGAGGTGCCCTCACCTCTCTGCCTCTCAGCTGCGGAGGAGGTACATCTGGGGACGAGGGCTAGGTGAGGGGGCAGGAGGCAGGGGCAGGGTGGGTGCCCAAGAACCCAACAGGGCAAGGCCAGCCAAGACAGAAGAGTCAGAGAGAGAGAGAGAATTTGAGTGAGTGAGTGGATTTAAATATCTGAGCATTTGGGGAAAAGAAGGAGGGAGCGGTGGAGACCGAAAAGGGAGGAAAAAACGAGGAAGAAAGTGCCTGATGGGGGCCAGGCTGAGGAGGCAGGAGCCCAGCCCCCCAGCCCAGACTGTCCCTCTGCCAGGGCAGGGGACACACCTTCTTGGAGACCAAACCAGACAGTGTGTTAGGAGCTGGCTGCTGAGGGCTCCCCAGAGAGCCTAGCCTCCTGTGGGATGAGGCTGATTTAGGGCGGAGGAAGAGGGGAAGGGGAGGGGGCAGGAGGAGTGTAGGGGATGGGAGGGGTGAAGGATCCAGGGGCCCAGACAAGAATAAGGGTGGGGATAGGACTGAGAACCACACAGCAGGAGCCACACAGTTAGGAAGTGAGTGACCTGTTGATCAGGCTGTGACTGTGCCATTATCTTACCCACCGCCCTTCCCTCCCTGGGAGCAGGGCTCCTCTCTGGGATGAAACACCCTGGTTCTACCCCAGTCTCCCTAGCCACCACCTAGTCTCTCTGCCCTGCTCTCTCTCCGGAGCTCCGGTCCCCATCCCTGTCCACCCCACCCACCTGTCCCTTCCTGTCGCTCCCTTCCTGGCTCTAGTGGTAGCTGGAGGTGGGAGTCCTGAGCCCTCACTGACTGAGCCTCCTCACTTGGCTGCAGGCTGAAGAGCTCACAGTGAAGCCAGAAGCAGAGGGTGGGAGGGGGCTAATCCCAAAGCATCTACCCCAGGTGGTGCCTGTAGGGTGGCCTCCTGGGTGCTCCCTGGAGGGGGCAGGGGCCAGCAGCCCAGTCTCACCTCCTGGGGGACCCCGAGCAGACTCCTCTGCCCTCACCCCAGGGCGCCATTTTGTGGCCAGGGCTCTGAACCGCCCTTTCCCGTTTAGCCCAAGGCCCAGGAGGGAGAGAGAGGAGGGGGCCTGCTGGGGGCAGGCAGCAAGGTGGTGGGGCCTGGGGCCTGCTAAGGGGTGGGAGAGCCAGAGAAAGAGAAAGTGGAGCCTCATCCCAGAACCTCCTCCACCTCTCTCGCCTCTTCCCTCTGTGCTCTCAGCCCTCCCGTTATCCCCCTCCCAGGCTTGTCAAGGGAGGAAGGGGGGTGCCAGGGGCTCCTGTCAGTCTCAGGCTGGAGAGCTCCCTGGGCTTCATTAACATGCAAATTAGCAAGTTCTGACTGGCTGTGGCAGCAGCGGGCAGCCACCCCTCCCCAGCCCCAAATGTGTGTGTGTGTGTGTGTGTGTGTGTGTGTGTCCCTGGTGCCTGCAGCAGGGTTGGAAGAAGGGGGAACGGCTCTCACTGCCCTGAACTCCATGGACAGCAGTGCATGTGTGTCTCACACATTTAATAACACACATTTATACATGCACAGAAAACACCTACACACATGCACAAATACATACATACACAGACACAACTCATACACGTACACCTATGTAAATACATGTGCACACCAGACATACAGACACTCCTGGTCACAGCCAGCCAGCCACATACCATACGGTCTTAGGGAACATGCCATCACACATACCGCATCACACACACACTCACAACTTCACCCACAGTGGTCTCACCCTAAACTGTTTCAAACAGGCATACAAAGCCCACTCCCCAACTCACACTATTTCACACACTCACACACAGTTGCACACAGGTATAAACCCACAACTATGCTGTCACCCACACAGCCAGACACACAACCCTAGTCAATCACACAGCATCACACACAGCTACACCCCCAGCTTGAAACCAGCTGTCCAGCAAAGGTAAGTGCTCAGACCCCACATTCCATCAGGCCTGCTGCGGGTGCCCACCAAGGCCTGGAGTGCAGCTGCCACCTCCTGGAGGCCCACCCATCACCCTCCTCCCCCCAAGACTCCTCCACCCCTGAAGCAGGCTCCAATGTCTCATCCAGCCCTCAAGGTTGACTTTCTTTTGCTATCTGGCCCCCTTGCCTGGACCCCCAATCCTGAACCTCCCTCACCCTGCTGACTGGTGCTGTCCTCCAGGCCTCACCTCCCCTGGGAGCCTCTTTGGCCTTCCCTCTCCTCTCTCACTGGGGTGGGGCCCCTCCTCTGGCCACACAGCCCCCTGGGCTTCCCTTGGTCCCGCTGGATTGCAGCTGCCTGTGGGCGTGTCTGCCTCCACCTCCACCAGGAGCTCCAGGAGGACAGGGCAGGTGTCAGTCAGTCTTGTTTACAGCTCTGTCCCCAAGTGCTCAGCTCTCAGCCCCTTACCCATCCACACTCATTTCCTCAACAGGGTGGAGCAGGAGCCAGCAGTGATAATAATGCCAGTAGCTGATGCTTATGTGGTGGTGTTTGCTATGCACTAGCCCATACACACAGCGGCCCTACAGGAGGCTTTCTACTGTTATCAGCCTCATCATTAAGGAGCCTGACCAAGGTCACCCAGCCTGTAAGGAAGAGAGCTGGGATCTGAACCAGCCGTCCAGCTCTGGGGCCTGTCTAGCTCTGAGCTTCAAGCCCAGCTTGTGTGTGCTCTTCCCCACGACACCAGGCAGAGAAAAGGTCCAGGTACTACAGGATGGGAAGGGAGTGGGGAAACAAGTGGCGGAGGGGCAGAACACTGGGAGGAGACCCCCTAGGCCTGTGGAATGGAAGCCAGGCTCCAGGCTCTGAGAGGAGGGGCTTTGCTCACTCACTCACTCACCACCTTTCACGGGCTCTGCGACTCTGGAACATCAGGGCTGGGGCCATCAACCAGGGTAACCTCCCATTACAGAGAAGGGGTGACTGAAGCCAGAGTGGCCCCAAGTCAAGCTTGACTCCTATTTCTTTAGTACCTGATGCATTCTGAGAACTGTCATTTGAGTTATCTCTTCTATGCCTCAAGACAGATCAGAGAGGTAGGCACTATACTAGCTCCATTTTACGGGTGAGCAAAGTGAGGCCCAGAGGGTTGAGAGACATGCCCAAGTCAGTGTGGAGGACATTTATGGTTTTATTTCTCCTCTTACACTAACCCTGCTTGTTGAATGGGAGCTGCCATCTTTTACACATTCCACCCTCCCTGGCAATGTTGATTGGCTCAGTGATGGGTACATGACTCAGACTGGGCCAATCAGAGTTCTGGGTTGGGAGTTTTGAACTTGGGGCCAAGGAGAGGCTCTGGAGTTTTCAGCAGGCTGGATCTCTTTCTGCAGGAAGGGAAGGGAAATGGCAAGGGAGGGAGGTCCAACTCTAACCTGCTTGTAACAGGGCAGCTCAGGGGACTCCAGCACCCCCTCAGCTTCTGAGCAGTCGCCAGCTGTTTCCACCTAACTCCACCTTGCTGAAGCCTATCCTCCATCCCTCCATCACCCCACTGTTGGGTTAGGGCTCTGCCCTCTCCAGGGTGCTCACAACAAGTGTCCTGGGGTTTTAAGAGGGGCAGACAGGGACAGTGCCCATTGGGTGATCTGGGTGGATGCTGAATCAAGACGCAGGGTACAGACAGCCTCGTTCCTGCTGCACCATCCATGGGTGAATGGCTGAGTGCAGCTACTGAGCCATCCTTACCTTCATGCTGCCCAAGGCCAGGCCCTTGTCTGTTTGTCCACTGTGCCCAGAGCAGTGTTGGTAGGCACTCAATAGTCCATTTGAGGAATGAATGAGTAAATGAGCTGGCATAGTTCTCAGCCCTGGCTGGGCACAGAACTTGCTTACAGTGTGGAGTGAACATTGACTTTGGCCACACTTGGGTCCCATGGGGCTCCCTGGCCCTGAAACCACTAGTGCGAGTAGGCAGGGCTTGGTGGGTGGTCCTCCCTGCTGATCTGTCCTATCTCATTCCTTTCACCATCCCTACCCCAATCTTCAGAGGCTTTAATCCAGTCAGGGTGCAATGGTGTGTGTGCGCGCACGCGTGGGTGTGTGCGCGCGTGCATGCGCAAGTGTGGTGTCTGTCAGTGCAAGCTCCATCCAGTTTTTTTGTCTTAGAAGAGTATCTTTTGAATGTAAAAGGCCATGAGTGTCTCCTTTGTTTCTCTTGCTTTGCAGTGACCCCCTTCCCCGGACGCAGGGGCAACCCCAGTGTCACTGCCTAAGGCCTAGCAGGCTGTGAAAAGCACCCCGTTGAATTGTGCAATGCAGCTGCCCAAGACTGAAGCCTAGCTGACTAGGCTGGGAGGAAGGCCCTTGGGGAACAAGTGAAAACGGTTGATGAGAGTGAGTGGGAGAGTGACCTATTAATAATTCACAATGTCATCAGGCCACATTCTCAGCTAGTATGTCAGCTGTTGATCTAGGACTCGAACTCAGGGCTCCTGACTATCCAGCACTTACAGGCATTTGCAGTTGTCTCTTTGAATTCCCCAGAGACAACTCTTAGCCTTGACCACTTGCTTTTGCAGTTGGAGTTGTCACGGGTTACTGAATGTGGCCTGAGGTATCCTGCCCTGTCCCTTGGCCCCCTACCTTTCCCTGACCCAGTGTGGGCCCAAAGAGGGGCTTGGCTGTGACCCACCCTCCCAGTCTGAGGCTCCTGTTTAGCCTGTCCCTTCTGTCCCAGGCCTCTCTGAACCAGAAGAGGAGCCCAGGTCCCTGGGGAGAGAAGAAAGGGTCAGGCCTGCCCTGTGGGCCAGAGCCTCTGAGTATCCTTCAAGACTGACCTGCGTTCTGCTGAAGTGGAGCAGAGGTGCCCGTGTTCCTGGCTGCGGTTCCTCAGCCTGGCAGCTAACGCCAACATTTGGCGCAGACCCAGCAGAAGCACGGCTTCCAACTCGGGGTCTCCAGGAGGGAGCATGGTGTGCAAGTCAGGGCAGCCCTTCCCAGTCTTGGATGCGAAGGGTTAACAGGCCGAGAAGGAGGGAGCAGCAGTCTTGGCTAAGGAGCCTTGTTAATTGATTCCCTCATTCCCATTTGTTCCTGCTAAAGAGAGACAGATGAGAGGGAGCCTGCCAGGCCCTCTTGGCACCAGGCAGCTTGGCTGGGCACAGCTGTGCTCATGGCTCTGGTGTCTCTGGGGGAGAGGGGCTGGTCACAGAGGAGGTGAGGAGGTAGGGCAGTCCCATTCACTGGCCCAGTGCCCCTCCGCTCATCCTGGGAACTGGCAGAGCTGACCTCAGAGCGCTTTTAAGAGGACAGATCTTTTATTTCACCTTGTGACACCTCTTTGATCTTTTGGCCTGCACTGTCATCACTCTAGGCCCGGGAGCTCACCAGCAGACACCAGAGGCAGCTCCCTCACCACAGGCTCTGTTGGGGCTATGCCAGCATGAGGCCCAGGCAGTTTTGGCCTGGAAGAGGGTCAGCTCTGACCTGTCCTGTTCACTTCTGTGTCCTTATGACGCAGACTGAAGTCCGTGTCACAAAACTGCCATCTTTGTCACGGTCACAGGCGCCACCTGAATCTCCGTGGTCCTGACCTGCCATGGGCTCAACTTCCTATCTGTTCCTGCCTTGCCTTCCTTTCAGCCAAGCCTTCTGATGCCTCTTAGATTGGGCTGCTTTGGATCGTACCAGGCAAGGGCCCTGCTGGTTTCCCCTAAGAGAACGGAGTTTGAATGTCATGATGCAGTCAAGCATGGAGAGCCCTGAGCTCAAATCCTGGTTCTGTTACTTATGAGTTGCATAATTTGGGAAGGACATTTTTACCTCGGCGCCTCAATTTCTCAAGTGCAAAATGGCAGTAACACAAGTACCTATGCGTGGTAGGTTGCAAAATTGGCCACAGTCCTCTACTCCTCCCTCAACACGCCCTGTGGCAATATGGCTTTGCAGCTTCTCCCATTGAAAGGTCCGTGGGTGGCATGAATAGTTTGTGCTCGGCTACTAACTTAAAGGTTTCCAGTTCAAATCCACCCAGCAGCACTATGGAAGAAAGGCCTGGCAATCTGCTTCTGTAAATATTACAACCGAGAAAACCCTATGGAGCAGTTCTCCTCTGTAACACGTCGGGTTGCCATGAATCAGAACCAAATTGCTGGCAACAGGTTATTACCCCCTTCTCCTTAAATCTAGAGGGGCTTATGACTGACTATGGCCAACAGAATGTGGTGGAAGTGACATCATGCCAGTTCTGAGCCTTAGCCTCAAGAGGCCTTGCATGCTTTCACTGGTTCTCTTGGAACCCTGCCCAGCTGCAAGTGTGATTAAGCCTAGGCTACCCTGTTGATGGGAAACCCTGGTGGAGTAGTGGTTAAGTGCTACTGCTGCTGACCAAAAGGTTGGCAGTTCGAATCCACTAGGTGCTACTTGGAAACTCTATGTGGCAGTTCTACTCTGTCCTAGTTGGAATCGACTCGATGTGAATGCATTTGGTTTTGGTTGGTTTATCCTCTTGATGAAGAGAGACACATGACTCTGTCAACCTCCATCACCCAGATGACAGCCACCCAACCCCCAGAAGTACAGCCACTTAGCTGACTAGCAGCTGACCGTAGAGGCAGGAGTGAGCCCAACCAAGCCTAGAACAGCCCAGTGGGATTTTCAAACCATAGACTCCTGAGGTTAGTAAGTGGTTGTTGTTTTAAGCATAAATGTTGGGATGATTTGTTATTATGCAGCAAAAGCTAAAAAAAAAAAAAAAAAATGATACACTACCTTTAATCACTGCTGTCTTGATTAAGTGAGATAATGTAAGTTAACCACCTAGCAGAGTGCCTGGCACATAGCAGGTGACCAAAGAGTAGAGCTTCTATTACTGTTACCCAGGGTGGAGTCACTGATCACAAATTAAAGCCTCCTGCATCTGAGACTCTTCTCCCACTGACACCCGAAAAGTTAAAGGAACGCTCCTTGACCTACCTGCTCCTTGACCTACCTGTAATGGAGATCATAGCTAACATTATTGAGCACTTGCTATGCGCCAAGCCCTGTAGCAGATATTTTACATGCCTTATCTCATTTAATTTTCACTCAACCTTATGAGAGAGGAACTCTCTTTTTCATACATTCTTTCATTTTATACATTCGTCATTTTCAATCCAACAAACTGGGGCCCAGATGTGCGAAATCTAACCTGCCCAAGCTCACACAGCTAGTGAGGAACAGAGACACCTTCCAACGTTTTAGAAAGCAACTCACGACTTCCCATCTTTTTTTGTCTGCTTTGCTGGTTCAGCTCTGATCTGAAGAGGTCCTCACCCGTCACCCCCAGTCCCTGGGACCATAAGGATCTTTCTTTCCTCTATCTGTTCAATGTTTCTTAGCCTTTGCTCTCACTACATGCCTTTTGGGGCCAATGGCTTCTCTCTCGCTGCCCCTCCTGGGCCTTCAAATGACAACTACTTGGTTTTTCAACCTTTTGTAAACTTTTGCTTTTTCTCATGGTTCCCTTCCACCCATCTGGTCAGGAATTTAGCTGACACTCATGCTGTGTAAGGGACATCAGGGGCATTATCTGCTCAGCACACTTCCCTTCTCTTGAAACCATAGCCATTCCTCAGCCCCCTCCAGTCTTGTGGCCCTAAAGGGAGCCTCCATGTTCTTATAGAACCCCGCCCCTGGCCAGAGCTGATTGGTCCAAGGGTGGCACATGATTCAAGTCTAGCCAGTTAAAGTTCTTCTCCAAGGTTTTGACCTGGAAGTGAAAAAGGGCCAGTCTTTCTTGGAAGTTCTAGGATGTAAAAATCCAGGAGACATTATTAGGAATTTCTGCATATTTTATTTTTCCTATTTTAGACTAATTCTATAGTTTTTGTATGTGGATGCCTTTTAGAATGGTGAATAATATGTATTTTTAAAATATATGTGCTTTCTTGGGTAGTCCTTTCCCTCTTCACAAACTACATTTTCATGTTTTTAGGCTGAAGGTGGCTAAACCAGCCCTATTGAAGAGAAAAAATAATAATAATCAAATTTTGATTTCTCTTTTTTAAAAAAATCTGGAGGACTTGGTAGCTGTTTTCTGCTTGGGAAAGAAGCAGATCTGTGTGTGAAAGGGATGAGCTGGCATGTGGAGAGAAGCAGAGAGCAGAACGGACCCAGCAGCTCCTCAGGCCCAGCTGCTCTCTGGGCCATTCTTATGGATTAGTTCCTTGGATCCTCAAGCCAATAAATCCCTCTTTGTGTCTATGGGAATCCAAGTTGTGTTTCTGTCGCTTACAAACAAGGGTTCTGGCTGAGCCTGGCTGCCGCGTAGCCTCTCCATACACTTTTGCAGAGAGGCCTGGCGGCAGCCAGGGGAAGGAGGCAGCATGTGCTGAATGGCTGCTCTGTTACATGTGTGGCCATTTCTCCCCTGGAGAGATGGCTTAAGCCCCATGGGTTTAAGTCCCATCCCGTATTCAAACCAGATGACCCAGTAAACCAGTTGCCGTTGAGGCGATTCCCATTCATGGCAACCCCATGTGTGTCAGAGTACAACTGTGCTCCATAAGGTTTTCAATGGTTGCTTTTTTGGAAATAGATTGCCAGGCCTTCCTTCTGAGGCACCTCTGGGTACACTTGAACCTCCGCTCTTTTGATTAGCATCGAGCACTTAACTGTTTGCACTACCCAGGAACTCCCAAATGACCACCCAGGACTCCCAGTAGCCCCCTTATTTCTCGCCTTTCCCTCACCCACCATGTATAGACCGTGAATGAGTTCTGGTAATCCTATCTCCCCAAGTTGTTTCAAATTTGCCCACTTCCCTCCATCTCTGTTGCTACTCCCTGGGTTTGCACCATCCTTGTCTCTGGATTTCTGCAACTGCCTTCTAGCTAGCTGGCCCAGACCACCCATCCTCCACACAGCAGCACAAGTATTCTCAGCCTCTAAATGGAAACCAAATCATGTGGCTTCTTTACTTAAAGCTCCCATGGCTCCCCACTTCCTATTGCATTTGGAATAAAATCATCAGGCACACACTGACCTATCTGCCTTGCCATAGCCACAGTGGTCTTCCTCCCGTACTTCCAATACACCCCCTTCCTTCCCTTCTCAGGACGCTGGCTCTGTCGACCCTCGGGCTGGAGCTCTCTCACGCTCACTTGAGAGTTCAGCTCTTTCTCATCACTTAGGTCACTAAGACGTCACCTCCTAGGAGAGTCTCTCTTCCTGAAATAAGCCCTCGCCCCAGTTACTCCGCACCCTGCCCGCCTGTTTGTACTCCCCATAGTACCATCACAATTGGAGTGATTGTTGGTTTGTCTACGTACTTGCTTGGGGTCTGCCCCTCCTACTAGAACGTAAGCTCAGTGAGGGTAGAAAAAGGGTCTGTCTGCCTTGTTCACTTATGTCCCTAGCACCTAACAAGGTGCTTGACACACAGATGGATAGATAAATAGTTTTTAAATGACTGGATGAAAAGTTTAATGCAGCGAGGGAGGGAGTATTGTCCCCATTCTGCAGAGCAGGAAGTTGGGGCTGGCACAGTGCCTGCAAGTGGCCGACCAGGGGCTAAAGCCCACGTCTGTAAGGACAGAGCAGCCAGAGTTGTGTCATGTTTGTGTTTACAAAGAAGTGCGTACCCATTCTTTCATTTGATTTTTACCACCCAGTCCATTCTCTCAATTTTATAGATGATGAAATGGGAGCTTGGAGATTCATCCTGGTCCGAGGGGCCCTGCCTGCTGTAGGGACTGCTAGGGTCTCAGGGGTCTCTGGAGCCCCTAGGCCATTCTGGCTGGAGCTATTCATCCTGTGCTCCCCCTGCCCAGCCAGGCTCCCTGCCCATGGGGGCACCACCTCCCTTCACCCCTGTGCAGGTCACTTGCCTGTGTCTGTCACGTCAAGTTCAAGTGATTCATGTGGCAGCAGCTCCTGGTCTGCCTGTCGGCACGTCAGCTAGTCCTGGTTACCATGACAACGCGATGCAAGGCACCAGGGCAGCAGTGGGCTGTGGCTCTTGGAGGGGCAATGCCATGGGCGAGAGAGGGGGCTTGTTTCTTCCTCCTGTGGGAAGCTTGGCGGGGGCTGGAGCCGCGGGGGCTGGGCAGCCCCTCCCTGCCTCCATGCCTTGGCATTTCCTTCCTGCCATCTGTGCTGGGAGCTGGGGGAGGGGTTGGAGTTCCATCCCTGATGGGAGGGGTCTGGGACCAGATGGGTGGGAGGAACAGCCCTTTCCATCTAGGCTGAACCCCCATCTCCAATTTCTAAAGGCTTTCTTCCAGGGTCCCTTCCCCAACCCCTCAGGCCACCTTTATCTGCCTCACCACAGACTTTCTCTTCTTGGCACAAAAAGAAAAGTTCAAAACCCAGTTTAGCCAGAAAATTGGTGTCTGGGCTTGGAGTAGAATCTAGGGCCCTGACTCCCTTGGAGGGGTCCTGAGAGAGAGCTAGCCTGCTCTGTGCCAGCATTGGGCTAACACCTTTCCATCCCTCATCTCCATTGCTCTTCCCAGCAACACTGTGGGTTCAGTATTATCACACCCATTTTATAAAGGGGGCAACTGAAGTTCAGAAATGTGAAGTGCCCCAAGTCAGCCAGCTGGAAAGTGGCAGAACCAGGATTCGGACCCAAGTCCATTCAGCTCTCAACCTTGCTCTTGCCAAGAACCCTTGCGCCTCCACCATATCAGCTGATCTCTGTCAGAGGATGACAGAGTGGGCTGGGAGTTGGGTAGCCTGGGTTTGGGTCCTGGCTCTAGAACTGGCTGTGAGGCCTTGGCAGGCCTCTGCCCTGCTCTGGGACACAGTCCTTCTATCCAAGAACTGCCAGGATGGCTGGAACAGAGGCACTGCTCCATAGGGGACATGAGGCTATTGTGCCCTGCCCCAGGGAGAGGCTTGGGGCTGGGTCTGGGACAGGTGACAGGGCTGGGAATGTGGCCAAACAAGGGAACTGAGTTAGCAGGAGGAGCAGAGGCCTACTTCCATCACAAGGTGTCCAAATGGATTTTTACCCATTGTGGAATTGCTACTGGTGACAAGAATTCCCACATTCTAAATCAAGATGTAGATCTCCAGGACTTGCAAGGTAGGTGACCCCAAGCTGGTTCTGTGATCCTCGTCACCCACTTCCTGGCTACATGAAAGGAGGTGGGTGATGAGAGTAGAGTGAGGGAGATGGGTGATGAGGGCTTCTGTGGTTGAAGTCCTTTATGTGGGAAGGAATGGGGGTGCCCCCTAATCCCACCTTACATTGGATGTGCCGGTAGTGCTTCAGGAGAAGCACTTGGAAAGGTTGACATGTGTCCCCTAGAATTTGGGTAGGCACAGTGGCCAAGGCCTGACCCTGGCTTGAAAAGAGTCCAGAAGGTAGAGATGACTTGGTACTGTTGATGGTGGTGGACCTGAGAGAGGGTTGCAAGGGGGCGAGCCCAGCTTTTCCTGTGGGTTGGAGTAGCCACAACAAGGCACACTGCCCAAAGTGTCTACCTGCCAAGGCAAGATGCCCTCTTAAGAGTCTGAGTGAGGTGAACCCACCCAAGCAGGAGTTGCAATGCTGTTGACTGTATCAGGTAAACGCTGGTGGAGGGACCCAGTGAGAAGTCTTCAATGATTCCATAGGAAGTGCCCCCCAGAGAGGACTTCAAGCCCCAATCTTCCTGGAGAACCAGGCTTCCCATCTCCATCTCAGGTTTCTTAGCTTGGGTCAGGGCCAGCTAGAGAGGGAAGGAAAGAATCTTTAGATTGAACGAGAAATTGAAGTTTTGGTGTGAGATTAGATTGGAAATTTTAATTTGTAAAAATGGGACTGGTAACGCCTGAAAGTGTCTGGAAGAGTTCTAGGATCGGCCCCAGATGTGGTCCAGCAACAGGGATACCCCAGAGCCAGGTCTGAAAGGTGGTGCTAAGAATCAGGTGTTTCCTGCTTTGGGTCCTACCAGGTCCAGCCGTTTCAGCACATTTGTCCCCCTTGGCTGGTGTCTCAAGCTGGCTAGTGATTTAACCCCATCCCAGGCTCCTGTTCTTCTGTCCCCCGACTTGCCCCCATTCCCTCTCTGGACTCAGCCTAATCTGGAGAGGGATTTAGGGGGGTGGTTGCCTCTGCCCATCCACTGCCCCCTGCAGGACTCTCCTTCTTGCCCTCCCTTCTCGTTCCTGACAGCCCATCCCCCAAGGCAGGAGCCTACAGCCCTTCCTCTCGCTGCTCCTCCATGTCCTCCTAGATTCTGGGGTGTCCTCCTTCTCCCCATGCCCACTCTAGGGCTGACTATATCTTCTTGGAATTGAGTTCAGCATTGGAGCTGGGGCAGGGCTAGGCCCGCTATCTTCAAATAGACCCATAAATCTACTGGTTCAATATCCTCTGTTACAGATAGAGAAATTGAGGCTTAGGAAAGCCCAGGAACTTGCTCAAGGTCATATAGCAACGTCTGGTAGAGCCAGGTTAGAATCTAGGCCGCTAGCTCCCTAGTCCTGGGCTGAATGAACCACCTGGGCTCCCAGGAAGAGACAGCTAGGCCAGGCCCATGACAGATCCTACTTGCGACCCCTCCCTGGTCTGAAAAGCACATCCAGAAGGGTCAGAGATGACCAAAATAACCAAACCAAACCTGTTGCCGTCGAGTCGACTCGGACTCATAGCGACCCTACAGAGAGGACAGAGGACTAGAAAGACCCCTTCCCAGAGGACCCCAGGCCCAATAAAAGTTGGCAGAGATGTCAGCACCTGGAAGCTACCTATCCCCCCCGAATGTTGTGCCTCTACATCCAGCCCTGAGATTCAGCGGTCCACTGAGACCCTCAGGGAGCTGGCTGTCAGGGCAGCTTCTGCCGCTGGCATCTCCAGCCAGGTGGGCTTGAAAAAGTACAGGTTCTGGAGTTCAACCTGCGTTCAAGTCCTGTCTCTATTAATTAGTAGCTGTGCATCTTTGGGCGAGTCACGCTACCTCTCCACGCCTCATTGTCTCATATGTGAAAGGTGAGTAGTGCACCATGATGAAGTGTAAGGACCATGAGCTAATGCACACAAGGAAGGCAGCCGGTGTCTGGCCCACCAGGCTGCTTCTCTTCACCCACTCAGAGCTCACTTACCTCCGACTTCCCTTTTGAACAAGATGATGAAGGCTCAGAGTACTGGCCCCTCTGCCTGTCCCCTGCTCACCCTGTATGGAGCCCTGGGGTCACCCCATCTATTTTTAAACTTCTTTTCCTCCGCCTGTCCCACCACTTCTATCCTTTGCATCCCCCTCCTCCTTTTCTAGAAATGACATAATTAGAGGGATTTAACGTTCTGCTGCTGAAATCTTCATTTTCTTGGGTAATTTCCACTATTTCATCAAGGAATAATTAATTGCATTGTCTTTAATCAATTGTTTTACAAATCCAGCAGCAGGAGGAATTCTCCCATCATCTCTGCAGCTGCTCTCCCCTCCTGGGTGAGGTGCCAGCTCATGTCAGAGAGAGCTTGGCTGCCAGAGCTGGGGGAAGGGGACTGCGACTGCATGGAGGGGACCCACAGCCTCCCCAACCCCTGGGCAAGGAGGGTGTAGGCAGCCAGGAACCCACTGGGCTGCTGTGCTGGAGCACCCATGAGCCGTGGGGCAGGCTGGGACAGAGGCCCTGCTCACCTGTGTGCTCCGGCTCCCCACAGTCAGTCAGGTCCAGAATCGGGCCCGTTTGGTAGATGTAGAAACTGAGGCTCAGAGAGAATCACAGGGACAGAGATGCAGGGAGGAAACATCGACTCAGGGCTTTTAGGCTCTGGGACTCAAGAGAGCAAAGATCCAGAAGTGATGATTTGGAGATGGGAGCTGTGGACCGGGGAAGGGGGAAGGAGGGAAGGCAGGACTTCTACAGACAGAGGTGGGAAGTGATTGTAAGACTAGCTCGTGCTCCTATAACGCTCCGGCCCATTCTAAGCACTTTATCAACACAATGACCCTGGGAGGTTGTTGTTGTGTGCCTTAGAGTCAATTTCCACTCACAGAATGATGCCGCAGTGTGGCTGTGAGGAAGCAGCATCCTTAGTGGATAAACACACAGTTATTAGGAGGTCAGATTGCCTGGCTCCACCCCTTACTATCTGTGGGGCTTTGGGCAAGTCATTTTACCTCTCTGAGCCTCAGCTTCCTCATCTATAAAGTAGGGGTGATAAGTTTGCCTACGTCCCTGGAAGTTAGTACCCCCACTTTACAGATGAGGAAGCTGAGGCTTAGAGAGGTGAAGTGACTTGCCCAAGGTCCCACAGATAGTAAAGGGGCATTGTTCTATCTCACTTCAGTAGAGTCCAAGCCCTGCAGTGGTGGACAGGTGCCTGTGGGATCTGCTTTGTCTCTAAAGCCTATCTCTCCTTCCTATCACTTTCCCCCCTCCCCCCACTCCTGCTCCAGCCCACCTGTCTGGGGCTCTCCACCTGCCTCAGGGCCTTTGCTCCTACTGTTGCCTGGCCCGGTGTGCTCTTGCCATGGGACTGCTCCCTGATTACGTGTGCACCTCTACTCAAATGCCTCCTGAGGGGAACTGTCCTTCACTTCTTTACCTAAATGATCGTAGCCCTTCCCCATCTCCTTATGACCCATGACCCATTGCCATCAAGTCTATTCCAACTCATAGTGACTTTTATGGAAGCCTACTGCCACATCTTTCTCCAATGGAGTGGCTGGTGTGTTTGAACTGCCAACCTTTTGGTTAGTAGTCAAGCACTTTAACCACTGTACCACCAGGGATCCTTCCATCTTCTTATACTACTTTATTTTTCTTCATGGCACTTATCCCAACCCATGGAGGGGCTCTTCTGTGCTTTCCACCAAACACTCCTTGCTCCTGTCCTCTGAGCATGAGGTCAGACTGCACTTCCCTGCCCCTCGGAGAAGCTAAGTGTGGCCATGTGACTTGCTTGTGGGAAATGAAGTAGGACAGAAGTGTCACCCATCACTTCCAGGACTGGGGTTAGGACTTTTGGAGCTAGAACGCCATTTGTGAAGGTTGGAGATGAAGCCTCCTTCAGCGTGGGCCCTCAGATGAGGACACCAAACAGCAGGGCCCTCCACAGAGATCTCCTCAAACAACCTGCAGCGTGAGTGAGAAATAAGTCTTAGTGGTTTTAACCCACTGAGATTTTGGGGCTGTTTGTTACTACTGCAAATTTAGCCCATTCTGACAGATGTATCACTTGATACATCATTGCTCATGTATGTGTCTCCCTCCACTAGAATGTGCTGTTGTTAGTTTTTGTCAAGACAGCTCTGACTCATGGTGACCCCATGTGTTGTAAAGTAGACCTGCTCTATTGGGTTTTTAGGGCTGTGACCTTGCAGATGCAGATCACCAGTCCTGTCTTCCATGGCACCTCTGAGTGGGCTCAAACCACCAAACTTTCAGCTTAACCTCTTGCTCCACTCAGGGACTCCTCCACAAGAATGTAAGCTCCATGAGAATAGTGACTTTGTTGTGTCCACCGCTGCTATCCTCAGTACCTAGGACATTGCCTGGCACATGGTAGGTGATCAGTAAGCATTGTTGAATGAATGAATGATGATCACGCTCCTTTGTGCAGCATATTTACTAAGTTCATACACTATATTATTTTCTTTTAGCTTCACTACAGCCCCATGATGTAAGGAATGTCTCTGTTTTACAGATTCTGGAACTGATACCTAGAGGGGTTAGTTGAGTTATTCCTTGACATATAGCCAGTTAATAGTGGAGCTGGGACTAGAACCCATGTCTTTTAGCTCACTGCTCCCTATCCTTCCCTCATTCACTTGCTTCCAGGATAAAGCAGCCTAAGCTGCTCCTTCCTGCTCCCCAGTGGAACTCCTCCCCTCTTCTTCCTCACACAGGCATTTTGCCTCCGGTGGAGTAGTGGGCTGGGTGAGCGTTTCCTCTAGGTGGAACCCATCCAGTGGCTGCCCTTTCTCCTTCTGCATCCATGGTTAGGTCGCCTGCAGGACCTAAGCATTTCACTGAGCTGGGACCACCCCAGTCCCTTCAGCCTTTGATCTCTGCAGCTCACACATCTGGAGCACAGCAGAGGACAGGAGGGCATCGCAAAGCCCCTGCACTTCAAGCTACTGCCATACTTCCCCTGGGAGAGGCACTCCCAGATCTCTGTCTGGAATCCCAACTCTCCCTTTCCAAGTGGCTCCATCAAGCTTGGTTATCTGATTTCTCTGCCTCCAGTAGATGAGAAGTAGCAAATTAGAAGGAGAAAGTAGAGAACAGACACGATGGCACAGTAACACTCTGAGACGGAAAGATCATAAAAACATGCAAAAGCTCAAAGGACAGAGACTTTGGAGCCATTTAGTACACAGGGCAAGGCAATGGTTCTGAATCCTTCAGTAAAGCAGGGAGCATCACCATACTGCAGCCCAGACATTAATTAAGGCTCATCATACAAGCTGCTTAACTTGGGCAAGTTACTTATCTCTCTAGGCCTGAGGTCCCTCAGCTATTGGATGATCTCCAAGCCTCCTTCTGGAAAGCTCTGCCTTCGTATTAAACAAATCACACAATCAAGCAAGGCTAAATCATGTCTCATACACTGTGTTTTAAAAAGGCAGGGGCCCTGTAATACCTTTTAGACATATTTCCATCAAAAGAGCATTTTAAATGATTGACCTTAAAGGAGCGAATGTTATTTCTTACATTTTAAGAACTTTCATGGACTCCGTATGCTTGGCACTGAGCAAAGGGGTGAGAAATATAGCAATGAAAAAGATACATCCAGCTTTCGAGATTTTCAGTCCAGTGGGAGACAAGACATGTAAACTGACCATTGCAATCCAGCAAGATACAATGGGGCCATAGAAAGAGAAGGAGACCAGCTCTTCATGGTTGATCAGAATGGTGGAGTACAGTGTGATGAGCTACTTTTATATGACCTCTCTAGCCATGGTCTTCTAACTCCATCAAATGATTGGGTGGGAATATGCAAATAAGGTGCATGTGGCCCACCAAGAGGATTGGACAGCTTGCTAATAATGTAAATAAAGTGCTTGGCACCCTTGTGGGGGTGGGACCATGCAAATAAGGTGTATGGAAGTCTAATGAAGGGATTGGTCAGTTTTGCCATCCTGCCAGTCTTAAAATGAGCCATCCCAGAGGCAGAAAGGGGGGACCTCACTAACACCAAGAAGAAGAGATGGGGATGGAGTGCATTCTTTGGACCTGGGATCCCTGCACTGAGAACCTCCTAGACCCAGGGGACAGAGAGAGAGCTGTAAGACTGGACGTGGTGCATGATGGTGAGAAGCAATGGCAGCAGAACCAGGAGACTGGTGCCAGATGGTGCAGTGGGCTTCTTGGCCCACTGAATGAAGAGGTTACAGTAGGTGTGTCAACCTATGGAACAAGAGAGCTGAGCGCTTTTGGGCTGAGGTTTTCTGGCAGAGTGGGGTGCCCCATGGCACTTATTGGCAGAATTGAAGAGCTTTGTAACACTTGCCTAAGCAGGGCAGGGGCTGGACCGAGGGGCCGAGGGGCCGAGGGGCCGAGGGGCTGAGGGCTAAGGGGGCAAAGGGCCCAGAGGCTGACGGCCAGAGAGAGGCCTGCCTGCGGGCACAGCTAAGAAGAGGGTGTCCTGATCGAAGAACTGTATTCTGAGTCGTTCCTGATCCTGAACTGTAACCTGTTACTTCCCTATTAACCCCATAACCGTGAGTAAGGTCTGTGAGTTCTGTGTGGCCATTGCAACAAATTATCCAACCTAGCAGAGAAGTAGAGAGTACCATGGGAGGGACGGCTGGTGGCAGATTTGGTGAAATGGTTGGCGACAGGAGGTATGTCTGACCTTCCCCTCGTAGAAATCAGCCTTGGGCTGTTGATCTTGGTTCTCCTTTCCCCCTGGTGAAGTTAGGGGAGGTCAGACGCCTCCACCACCACGCTGCTTTTTTTACACTGGGTCTTGGCATATTAGTAGGAGTTTTCCAGTTTTACCTTCATTCCAGGTAAAGAAGGGGAGAGGAATCAATTTACAGAGAACAGTATGAACAAAGGCATGGAGGCATGAAATCTTTGTATTCATAGAATTGCAAGTGGTTCAGTATTATTGGATCACTAGATCTGAGGCAAAGAAAAACTAGAGGTGAGGCTGGAGAGGTACTGGGGGCTAGATGATAAAGGCCTTGCATGCCAGCGGAACAGGTTTGGGCTTACGCTGTAGGCAACAGGGGAGTCATAGAAAGTTAGGAAGCAGACGAGCGACATAATCAGATCACGATGTCGTATTCACACAGGTCAGCCCTACTGGATGTGGGAGGGGACGCCACAAGGGTATGAATTCCAGGAGGTAACATGCTTTCTTAGAAGCTAACTACAAAGGGAGAGAGGTCATCCTTTACAACACCCTTGTTTTGTGGATGAGGAAGCTGAGGCTTAGAGAGGTGCAGACACTTGTCCATGGCCACACAGCAAGTTTGGGTCAGAGCCAGGGCTGGAAGCTGAGTCTACAGCCCTAGACCTTGTTGCTAGGGAGAGGGGCCTTCTTTCCTAGGAGGCCTGGAGGGAGGAGGAGAGGCCTCTGAGGAACGATGCCAAGTATCCAGCACCAGAGGGTAAGAGTGGGGGCTAAGGGACGGGCCAACCTTCTGAGAGCTGGGCTGGGGGAACCCCTTTCCCTCTCTAAGCCTTAGTATTCTTGACTGTCAGATGTGCATTGTAATTCCTTCCTCACAGGAGACTGTCAGGAAGAAAAGGGACAATGGGTACGGAAGGGCCTTACTGATTCTGAAGTGGCCACCCAATCCCAAATGAGGAGTCGGGGTTCATTGTTAAGAATGAACCATGCCTCAGGACAAGACTCCTCCATCCCCTGGTCAAGGCTGGCCTGGGAGCCATGAGCCCCCAGGCCAGCTGAGAGCGGGCAGGGGCTGCTATTGCCAGGGGCACTCGGGGTTAAGTGGGAGCTAAGAGGATTAGAGGCTCCTTGAGAGCGGCCCAGCGGTGATCAGCTTCCATCCCCCTGCTGCCTCCAGCCCAGCTGCCTGGCCACACGCCTGCTGGGCCTCGGAGTGAAGGAGGCAGGGAGTGGCAGAGGCTGAGGAAGAGGGAGGAGGGGGAGGGATAAGAGGACTCACTGAGAGAGCGGGAGAGGGACTCAGAGAAGACTGGGAGACCCACCTTCTGGACACACACACACAATGCACATGTATACATGCACATATACACATAAAGCACGACAAATACACGTACATACATACATGCACGCACGCAACACAAGCACACATGCATACACGCAGGGACATGTGTAAGCACACATGCACAAACGTGCACGCGCACACACACATGCACATACACACACAACTGGTTGGCCACCTCCTCTCACACCCTCCCATGCTCCCCACAGTCTCTCACGCACCGAGACCCAAGGCCTCACATGTCCCCAGGCCCTAACTGCACCTCAGATGCTCCTGCAGTCCCACATCAGTCGCACACACAGCAGTGACTTGTACAATGTCACAAAGCTAGAAAGTGCCTGAGCCAGCCCGCTGCTTTTGGAGGGTGTGCCTATAACACAGGGGAAGGCTTGGAGACAAAGTGGTGCCAGGTGAAGCCAGGAGCCCCAGCAGGGCCACACCCCTGGGGAGAGGGAGGGTAGGTAGAAAGAGACACCCCACACCTGGCACGGAACTCCCAGACAAGTGACTGCCACGCGTCCTCCCCTTGCTGGCACCACGCCCCACTCCATCCCACTGATGTCCCCTCTGGCTCTCTCTCCTCAAAGCTCCGTAGGCTCATCTCCTGAGTCCCAGGCAGGCAGCTTTGGCTGAAGGCCCGGAGCCCCAGGAAGCAAACCCAGAAGGCTCCTGACTAGGCTGACTTGGTGCCTAGTGCCTACAGGCGGTGGAGGGAGGCTGGAAGAAAGCTGGCATCTGTGGGGGAGCTTCTGCTGGGTGCCTGGCATGATGCCGGCCGCTTTCATCTGTAAATTTTTAAATGGAAGGTTAAGGGCCTTGTGGGCACCATGGGGCCAGGGTGGAAGAGGGCTGGCTTTAGCTGAAGGCCTGTTTGTCCCCCTCATGCCCATGGGTCTGACTTAGAAGGCACAGAAACTGGACTGGCTTTGGCACAGTTGCCAACAGCAGCCTCCAGGCCGATCCCGCTGAGGCCCGAGGTGATGAAGGTGGACTCAGGCACAAGCAGGTCTGGGGTGCGAGGCTTTGGGCTGGACACCCTGGGCATGACCACAGGTCCTGGAGCCCCAGAATATTCTGGAGTTGCCAGGCCTTAGCTTGGGGGTGGGGCGGGGGTGGGGGGATGCATTCTTAGATCTCCCCAAGAAGCAGCTCCAGGCACTGTAGGGGAAGGATCTCACCTAGGTGGCACACTTGGAAGCTCCTTGGAGCTGCCCCCTACCCCCTGCCACCAGCCAGGGCCTGGCCAATGCTGCAGCCAGAGATTTATGGCTCAAGGTGAGGACCCAGCCCGAAGGCCCATGGACAGTAAATCAAAGTCTCAGAGGCAGGGCTTCAGCCTGGCCTGGCTGGCCCTCCTGCTGGCATCAAGGCCTCTCACCTGCCCAAATCAGGCTCAGGAGCTTCATGGGGCATCAGGGAGGGGCCCTGGCCCAGTCTCCTGTGAGGAGTTACTGGGTTTCACAAGGCACTGGGGCCCGGAGGTTAAAGCCTGGGGCTCTGGAAGCCTTCCGCCTGGGTCCAGGGGTAGGCTTCGCCGTTCCTAGTTGTGAGAGCTCTGGCAAAGATTCAGCTCTGGACCTCGGTTTCTTCATCTGTCTAGTAGGGTAACGGTCACACCTGCATCACAGACTGTTGTGAGGGCAGACTCACCAAGGTTTGCCAAGGTGCTCAGAACAGTGCCTGGGAGGTAAGTGGCTCTTGCCGGAGGCCCTGCAGCCTAGCCTAGGGATGTGGGCATGGCTTTGCCTGAGCCCTGGTGGTTTTGCCTCCAAGTATCCATGTGTCTGTCTCTCTGGGAGGGGTCAGCCTTCCCCAGAGGCTGCTCTGAATCAGACTCCATCCTGCTCTTGGGTTCAAATGGGGCCAGGTCAGGGCAGACTGGCTCTTCCTCCATGAGGACCCTATGAAAATAGTCTTATCATTGTCCTGGTTTAAAGACGAGGCCAGAGACCTAGAAGGGAAATTGACTTGCCCAAGGTCACACAGGCCATAAAGACTAGGCTGAAATTGAACCAGGCCTTTCCGCCACCTGAACCCAAACCTGGGTTCAGTGTTTCTCCAGAGTCCACCAGGGACAGGACAGGTGCCTTGAGCTGGAGGCTTGGCTGCAGCAGGTGCTTACGGAGCGTGAATTCCCTCTGCCCTCACCTCCTTGCTGCCCAGGATGCACAGGGCCCTAGAATGCTGGGCAGAGGCCTGCCAAGGCAGGTGGGGCAGGAGCTGGGGGAGAGCCAGGGCCCCAGGTGAGCTCCAGGTGAGCCCTAAGCCCCGCCCTGGGGAAGGCTGTCAGAGACGGGCTGGGGCCCTGGGTTACCTCTCCTAGCAACACGGCCCAGGGGACCCTGCCTGTCTGCCTCAGGGGCCCTGGGGAGCCCAGCTCAAGCGCCACCCCCAAGAGGGGGTGTCTGGCTGGCAAAATGTGCTGGGGGTAGGGAATGTGGCAGAAAGGAGAGGGCCACAGCCCTACCTGCGCTCCCAGGAAGGGGTTCCAGCCCAGGGTGAAACTGTGAGGGGTGGCCCAGGGAGGGGCAGGCCACTTCTCCTCTTCCCTGGCCCCCAGCTCTCTTTCTTTCTGTCTGTCTCTCCTCTCTGCCCCTCCCTCGTCTTCATCTCTTTTCCTACATCACTCTGCCTTTTTGGATCCGACTCCCTTCTCTTCGCTCTTCGGTCTTCTGCCTCTGCCTCTTGAGTCTGTGTCTTCTGTCTCTCTCTTTCTGTTCTCCCTCAGGGCTCTGTTTCTCTGTCTCTCTTTCACTCCCATGTCTCTCTCTATTTCATATACTTTCTCTTCCAAATCTCCCACATCTCTCTTTTCCATGCTCCCCTCTGTTTCCCTGTTTCTTTGTCTCTCTCCATGCACACCAGCACTCTTTCCATCCCCCTATCCTTGAGGTCCTCCATTAGACTTACTTCTTTCCCATTTGTCTCCCCACAGACTGAAGAGCACTAAAGGTGGGCTTGGGCCCTGGCTCCCCAGCCTTGGTTGGGGTCACACCATGGGATACTTAGTGAAATGTGCACTGAGCCAGGAGGCCAGAGGTGCCCCCACCCAACCTGGAACTCTGTGCTGAGTGGAGAGGTTAGAGCTTGCCCCATGATCTGGAGCCAGCCTCTCCTTCTCACTCTGTTCAATGGGGCAAACGGCCCTGATGGGAAGGGCTGGGTGTTCCCCCAGGCTGCTGTTGGTCACAGGCTATGATAAAAACGGAAGAAATGTCAGGCCCAGGTGGTGGGGGCATCTTTTGGAAAAAGGGTAGCGTGCATAGTCAGCCTTCTGCTCTTGCCCTCCCTGCCGCACTGCCCTCCGCCCTGAGTGGCCTCGCCCCATCAGACTGGGCTGGAGAGGCCATGGCGCACCTGGGTGGCTTTGGCTGCATCATGGCGCCCTCTGGTGGCACTAGGTAGGCACTTCTTTCACGCTCTACCCGCCTGCTGATCTCCAGGGCCAACTTCAGGGCCTTGCTCAGCAAACAGTGGGCACTGGGAACACCAAAAGGTGCTAAGCTCTGCTGAGCGCTTGGTATACACCAGGTGCCCTTCCAACAGCTTTCGTACATTATCTAATTTAATTCTCACTCTGCTTTACTATTACTCGCTTCTCATGGATGAGAAAACTGACGCCCACGGTTTTAAACCCAGGCAGTCTGACTCCAGAGCTAGCACTCTTCACCACCCACTTGGAATTCGGCCTTTGAAACACCTCCCACGAGATGCCTACAATCCCCCCATCAATGATGACTCATTCACTGGGGCTATTCATTTGTCTAACAAATATTTATTTATACTTCCGATGGGCAGTGCCCTCTAGGAAACATCAGAGCCAAAGGAGCCTGCAGAATCCACCTAGCTAGCCTGTGTCATTTTACAGATGGGGAAACTGAGGCTGGGAGATGGCATATGGCCACTCCAAGGTCACACATGTGAGCATGTGGATGTGTGGTAGATTGGCCTTCCAGCTGCAGGCTGAGCTCAGTGCAGCGACTGCAGGTTGTCTGCTGGTTTTCAAGGAGCCCAGTGTCTAGGAGGCAGTCTGGAGACAGGACCTGGGACAGGACACAGCCAGTGCAGCCCTCTGGGCTGAGAGGCCACCGTGAGGAGGGGCTGGGAGCACTCCAGGAAGGAGCTGCAGAGAGAGTGTCAGATCTTAGAATCCTAACTAGTCACATGTGATTCCAGAATTCCAGGAGGAGGAGACAGCTGGAGTACAGGCACAGACAAGGTGTGTGGCCACAAACATGGGCCTGCTGGGGTAGGTGGGTATGTCTGGGTGTGTGCCCATGTGTCAGTGTATCTTTGTAGGTCAGGGTGATGTGGGGAGGGAGAGAAGCGGACAGTAAGCTGGGGAGCAGATGGATGGTAGAAGTTGGAGAAGGCCTCGAATGCCAGGCCAAAGAACCCAGGCCTCATTGTGGCAGCACTGGGAGCAGGGCCCAGCCTCCAGTCCTCTTGTCATCCCTCCTATAGGCTTTCCCAAGCCCCGCTCTGTTCCAGGCACTGCCGGGGACAGGGCAGCCGCAGTCTCTGTCTTCATGGAGCTCACAGACCAGGGGCCTGATGAGCACCAAAGATGGCCTTAGAGATAGGCCTCTCACACCAAAGGTATGAAGACAGAAGTGAGAATAGCGATTACCTTGGGAGGGAGGGAATCCCTGCTCTGGAGTGAGGGAAATGTTGTACAGCTTGATCTGGTCGGGCTTACACGGTAAAACACAACAAGCTGTTCACTCGACATTCGTGCACTTTGTGCAAATTCTACCTCGGTTACCAAAGAAACATTTCCTCAAAAAGTTAAACACAGAATACGCAGCAATTGCACTCCTAGGTATATATACAAAGCACTGAAAGCAGGGGCTCAGACAGATGCTTGCACACAGTGCTCACGGCAGCATTATTCACAAGAGCCAAAAGGTAGAAACCACTCAGGTGTCCGTCCACAGGTGGATAAACGTGGTATATACACACAACGGAATATTATTCGGCCGTAAAGATAACTGAAGCTCTGAGACCTGCTTCAGCATGGACGTATCTTGCAAACATTACGCTAAGTGAAATAAGTCAGACACGAAAGGGCAGACATTATATGATTTCACTTGTCTGAATTATCTAGAATAGGCGAACGCGTAGAGACAAAAGTAGATGAGTGGTTACCGGAGGCGTGGGAGAGGCAGGGAGAGGGCATGGGCAGCTGCTGCTTAATGGGTACTGAGTTTGGGGAGATGAAAAGGCTTGGGAAATAGATAGTGCTCATGGTCGCATAACATTAGGATTGTAACTAATGTCACTGAACTATGCACTTAAAAATGGTTAAAATGGCAAATGTCATGTTATACGTATTTTACTACAATAAAATTAAAGAAGAAGAGGAAATAGGTCCCTGCTTTGGGTTGGAGGAAAGGTTGGAGGGGCCAGGAGCTGCGGCCTGACCTAGATGGGGAGGACCTAGGCAGAGAGAAACTGGCGGAGAATTCTAAGGAGGATTTGCTACGGGAGTGAATGCTGAAACCCAGTTCTGGGCTGGGGGTCTGAGGAGGCCCAGGGGATGGAGCCTCAAGGGATCCCTGGGCCTCCTGTCTCTGGAAGGATTCCCTCCCTAGAAGGGGCAGGAAGTCGGCACACCCAGTGAAGGCAGGGACTTAGGACACTTGTTAAATCTACAGATGCCCAGGCCCTGGAGAAGAGAGACCTTCTGGTCTGCTGGGGGGCGGCGATGGTAGAACTCCTAAATAATCTACCTTTCCAAGCTTCTCCTGGTGATCCTGGCAGTGCTGGGCTGGAGACCAAAAACAAACAAACAAACAACAAACCCCAAACCTATTGCTGTCAAGTTGATTCTGGCTCATAGCGGCCCTACAGGAAAAAGTAGAACCGCCCTCTTAAGAGTTTCCACGGAGTAGCTGGTGGATTCAAACTGTCGACCTTTTGGTTAGCACACAAGCTCTTAATTGCTGAGCCACCAGGGCTGCATAGTACTTAGAAATCATACCCTGAGGTTCTGTCCAACCCTCGGCTTCTGTGATCCCTGAATCCTGGGATTCTTCGGGTTGGAAAGTCCTTTCAGTTTGCGGTTCAGCTGCTCTTTCACAGTGGAGAAATTGAGTGACTCGCCCATCGCTTCCCACCAGCTTATAGACAGAGCTGTAGCCGGCACTGCGTCTGTGCTGCCGGGTCAGGTTCCCAGCCCTTGTGGCTGATTTGTCAGGCTGCAGGAATTCCCAACTGTCAGAGATGGGCAGGACCTGCAGGCAGGGCACTGAGCCTGGCAGCTGTGGGTGGGCCCCACCCACCCACTCGGGGCCCCACCCACCCTGCAGGTGCCCCAGGTCTCCGGATTGGTTGGAGGCCATCTGGAACTGTTGGCTGCTGGGTAGGGCTTGTGCCCATCTCCTGCCCCAGTGGCCCAGAATGGAGGAGGGAGGCAGAACCCTGGCTCTGACCCTGGTGGTGGGAGGGCCTGCTGAGTGGCTGCCACGTGGGAGTGCCCTCCCTGAAAACCTGCTGGTGCTGGTGGTGCCTTATTAGAATGCAGGTGGTGCAGGACAGCTGGCAAGGTCGCCAGGGAAGAGAGCTGAGGGCACCGCCCCGCTGACCCCGCTGCCTCTGGCTTTCTGCCCAAGGGAGTTGCCTGCACCCAACTTCACCTCTGCCCTGGTGCCCTCCCTCCCCTTTCTCTCCTCCTTCCTTTTCTACCCCTGCCTCTTCCTTTCCTTCCCCTTGCCCTCCTCCACCCCTCAGCGTATTCCTCTTCCATGCTGACCCCTTTGGAGCCAAGCAAACCTACTGGAGCCCCAGACCCTGCTCTCCCACTCCTTAGCTCTGTGATCTTGGGCTAGTTGCTTAACTCCTCTGAGCTTTGGTTTGTTGTTGTTGTTAGGTGCCTTCGAGTCGGTTCTAACTCATAGCGGCACAACAGAACGAAACACTGTCCGGCCCTGAGCCGTCCTTAAAATCATTGTTATGCTTGAGCTCGTTGTTGCAGCTACTCTGTCAATCCACCTCATTGAGGGTCTTCCTCTTTTCTGCTGACCCTGTACTCTGCCAAGCATGATGTCCTTCTCCAGGGACTGATCCCTCCTGATAACATGTCCAAAGTGTGTAAGACGCAGCCTCGCCATCCTTGCTTCTAAGGAGCATTCTGATTGTACTTTTTCCAAGACAGATTTGTTCGTTCTTTTGGCAGTCCATGGTATATTCAATATTCTTCGCCAACACCACAATTCAAAGGCTTTGGTTTACTTATGGGCAGATGGGGGTGATAGATTTTAGCTCATGGACAGGTTGTGGGGATCTTTAAAATGTTGATCTTTGGTTGAACACTTACTCCATGTCAGGTGTTGTGTGTGTTTTACACAAGCTATTTCATTTAACTGCTGGAGGTAGCTACTATCACCAGCCCATTTTACAGGTGAAGAAACTGAGGCTTAGAGAGAAAGTACAGGCTTGTTCTTGGTTAACCAGATGCAAGTGCAGAGCTGGGCTTTCTGGCTCCAAGATCTGTGCTCTTTGGCAGTAGGGCAGTGGGAGGTGAGCGGGGAGGTGAGTGAGGCCTGGGCCTGGGTCACACGCTAATATAGAAGTTAAGATCCCTGACTTTGGAGTCAGGCTTCAGTTTCCTCATCTGTAAAATGGGCTAAGTGGAAACCGTCCCTCAGAATAGTGGTGATTAGTAAAAGGTGCGATGCCAGATTCGGAAGCCAGCCTCCCACGCTCTCTCCCCCGTGCCAAGCAAGAACCCTTGAATTGCTTTGGTGGGTATAAAAACCAAAAAAACCAAACCCAGTGCCGTTGAGTTGATTCCGACTCATAGCGACCCTGTAGGACAGAGTAGAACTGCCCCGTAGAGTTTCCAAGGAGCGCCTGGCGGATTCGAACTGCCGACCTTTTGGTTAGCAACCATAGCACTTAACCACTACGCCACCAGGGTTTCCTTGGTGGATATGGAAGGTGACATACACAGGAAATGTCAGTGAATTCATCCTCATTTTTCCTGTGACCACTATTACAAACCCTGAGATCTATGCCCATGCCATGAAAATGTCTCCTCGAGTAATGCACAGTACCCCCATGGACAGATGAAGAAACTGCTGTCAGAGTGGGGCCCGGGCTTGCCCCAGCTGGCAGCCCACGGGTGGCAAGGTCTCAGTCCCTCCTCACCCCATAGGGCCCCCCTCCCCGCAGGGCCTGCTCACTGCCCTCGGAGGCCTTCATCAGCATCCTGAAGTGCACCCGCCCAAGTTGCCATTATGTGGTTGGGTAGATTCACATCTTTAGGCTCTAATTCACCCTAATTGACCCTGCAGAGAATCTTCCAGCTCCTGGGTTTTTGCAGCTTCTTGGAGTTTTATCTTGGCTTTGAAAAAATTGTGCATTTATGCCAAACACGTAGGGTTATAAATCGATGTTGCCCTGATTGATGAAGTGCACAAGGCCAGCGTGCTGAGTGAGTGGCTGGGGCCACTGCACTCTCCCACATGGCCAGGCCCTGAGACACACTTCCTAGCAACCCTTCTTGCAGGTGAGGCAACTGAGGTTCATAGTGACAAACAGAAGCTGACGTGTGCTGAGCACTCACTCTATGCTCAGCTCTGTGTTAAGCTCTTCACAGGCATTAAGTAGAATCACCCAAGGTCCCATAGCTATTAACTGTCTAATCCAAAGCCCAGCTTGACCAGGAATAAGAGGTTCAGGATACAGCCAATGAGTCCATTTTGGTCAGGGCAATTGTGAGATTCTTGTGAGACATTCAGAGGAGAGAGCTTAGCTCTGATGCTTACCAGCTGATCCATCTCGCTGTTGTAGTTGTTATTGTTGTTAGGTGCCTTCGAGTCGGTTCCGACTCATAGCGACCCTATGCACAACAGAAACATTGCCCGGTCCTGCACCATCCTCACGATTGTTGCTATACTTGAACCCATTGTTGCAGCCACTGCATCAATCCATCTCGTTGAGGGTCTTCCCCTTTTTTTCTGACCCTCCACTTTACCAAACATGATGTCCTTCTCCAGGGACTCATCCCTCCTGACAACATGTCCAAAATATGTGAGACATAGTCTCACCATACTTGCTTCTAAGGAGAATTCTGGTCGCACTTTTTCCAAGACAGATTTGTTCGTTCTTTTGGCAAAACCGAAAAACCAAACCCATTGCCATTGACTCATAGCGACCCTATAGGGCAGAGTAGAACTGCCCCATATGGTTTCCAAGGAGTGCTTGGTGGATTTCAACTGGTGACCTTTTGGTTTGCAGACATAGCTCTTAACCACTATGCCGCCAGGGTTTCTACATGGTATATTCAATATTCTTCGTCAATATCACAATTCAAAGGTATCAGTTCTTCGGTCTTCCTTATTCATTGTCCAGGTTTTGCATGCATATGAGGTGATTGAAAACACCATGGCTTGGTCAGGCGTACTTTAGTCTTCAAGGTGACGTCCTTGCTTTTCAACACTTTAAAGAGATCTTTCGTAGCCGATTTGCCCAATGCAATGCATCTTTTGATTTCTTGACTGCTGCTTCCAATCCACCTCAAGCAACAAGACGAACCTCTCTGTGCCTCAGCATCCATCTGTAAAATGGGGATAATAATACTATCCACCTTATGGTTGTTGGGCAATCCTGGTGGCATAGTTGTTAAGAGCTAAGGCTGCTAACCAAAAGGTCAGCAGTTCAAATCTACCAGGTGCCCCTTGGAAACCATATGTGGCAGTTCTACTCTGTCCTACACGGTCACTATGAGTCAGAATTGACTCAAAGGCAACGGCTTTATGGTTGTTGTCAGGATTAAATGCGTTATATGGGAGTGCAGTAGACAGAAGCTTAGGAGGCAACTGGACGCCGGGTTTGAAGCCTGTTGTTGGTAAGTTTGGGAGTCATCAGTGTGTAGATGGGGCCATCACCCAAGAGAAGGTGCCGTGAGAACTAGCAGGGATAAGGCAGAAGCCATCATTCACAGGACAGGGATGAGGAGAAGGGCCTCCAAAGGGACAGAAGGGCACAGCAGGGAAGTGGGAGTAGCCCTAGCTGGTGTGGGGTCACAGGGCCCAGAACAGAGGAAAGTTTGGTAAGAAGAGTTGTGATACCATATGGGGTGGACTGCAGTGGGCTGAGGAAACCAATGGCAGGTGAGGAAGTGGAAATAGGGCAGAAAGATAACATTCAAGATGTTTCTCTGGGAAGGGAAAAGATGTGGGGCCCTGTGTGTCAGGTGGGTGGTACTGCTGTAACAACCACCCTCACCCCACATACCCCTGAGAGGCAGCCAGGGGCTCCCAACCTGTGAGAAGGTGCTGGAAAGCTAGTGGGGAACTTGACTCCATGAGCCCCCATGACCCCACCATGATCCTGTTGATGACCCCACTGTGACTTCATGTTGGCCTGGTGTCCTGGCCTGAGTCTCACTTCAGCAGCAGTGCCATTTAAGCCCAGGATGGCTGCTGTAGTGGGGGAACCAGCCTGGACATAGCCTCCAGAGAGCCCACTTCCATCCATATGCCTCCACGTGGGCCAGGTTCTCCCAACTCGGGTAGCAATCACTGGGCTCAGAATGGGAAGCCAGCCAGGGCCAGGTGTACCGGCGTTGGTGGAGGGGAGAGAGGCTGCAGGGAGGTCCAGCCTTCCTGACATGGCTCCTGGAATCTATAGGTCTGGCTGCTCCCAACCTCCCTTAATCGCCCTGCCCCACGCTCCATGGTCCAGCTTCACTGGACTCACTGTGGCTCTCTTGTCACCCAGTTTCCTGCTTTCGAGCCTGGGACATCCTTTCTTCCTTGTCCTTTGCCTTTTTCTTCAAGATTCAAGGGTGACCTCCCCTCAGAATACCCTCGACACCCCTAGCTGATTAGGAGGTCCCCCCACACCACCACGCCAGCTGTCTAGGCACCTCTTCCCTCCCCAGATGAATCATCTGGGTCCTTGTCTGTCTCCCCTCAGTGGGAGGTCTATGAGGGTGGGCCTGGTGCTAATGCAGGCTGCCCCCAACTGAGCAGGTGGAAAACTGGGTTGGGTGAACAATGGGAAGGAGGAGGCCAGGAGCTGGGTTGACTCCTACCTGCTTGTGGTCCCTGGAGCTTTCCCTCTTCTGGGGAAACCTGATCTCCCCAGAGATATAGGATGGCGAGGGCAAGTGCTGATTCTGGGCCAAAGTGCCTGAGCTAGGAGCTGTGTGGCCTCTGGCAAGTCACTTAACCTTTCTTATGCCTTTTTCCTTCATCTGTAAGTCAGAGGAAAATGATTCTTCATAGGTGTGTAAGGAGTCTCTGGGTGGAGAAAATGGTTAAGCACTCAGCTATTAACCAAAATGTTGGCAATTGAACCCACCCAGAGGTGCCTCAGAAGAAGGGCCTGGTGAACTTCTTCCTAAAGGTCACAGCCTTGAAAACCCTATGGAGCACAGTTCTGCTCTGCAACACATGAGGTCGCCACGAGTGGAAACCAACGGCACTGTCTATAGGTGTGTTAGGAAGACATGCTCGGCGATACTCTTCCGAAAGGTCACAGCCTTGAAAACTCCATGGAGCAGTTCTGCTCTGCACACTTGGGGTCGCCGTGAGTCAGAGTCAACTCGATGGTAACTAACAACAACAACAAAACACGTTAGGGTATGTGAAGTGCTTCCGGTAGTCCTCGGCACCTGCTGAGAGCTTTTTGGTTACTTCTCCTTGATATCATTATTCCTTTTTGCTTCCTAGAGAGGAGCCTGGTGTCTGTGGCCAGGGGCTCCTGCTCTGCTTGGGTGTGGCTAACTCCCACTGCGACAGCCAGAACAGCGGGCCAAAACCCACTTCTTGCTTCCTAGCTGTTGACCTAACCAAATCATTGAGTCACCCTGAGCTACTTTCCTCATTTGTAAAATACCTAATAAGAATAATAAAACCAGTCGCTACCGAGTCGACTCCGACTCACGGCCACCCGGTGTATATCAGAGAAGAAATGTGCTCCACAGGGTTTCAATGGCTGATTTTTCAGAAGTACTTTGCCAGGCCTTTCTTCTGAGGCACCTCTGGGTGGACTTGAACCTCCCATCTTTCAGTTAGCAGCCAAACCCATTAATCATTTGCACCACCCAGGTACTCCAGTAACAATAGGCTCATTCAATTTGTTCTTTCATGTGCTTCTTCAGCAAATGCTGAAACCAGACAGTGTTGCTGTCAGATGGACAGAGATAAAACGCGGAAAAGGGCTTTGCCCGGGATGGACACAGGTAGGCTGCACGTGTCCTCCTGCCCCCAGGATTTATCTGCAGCTCAGCCTGGCCCATTCCTGGGCTCTGAGTCCCTCCTGGAAGCCTCCAATCTCCGCTCCCTGGGGGTGAAGCTCGGGCGCCCTCTTGCGGCCATAGCTTTCCACATACTGCCCCTCGCTTGGAGACCAGAACCCCCAAGCCTGGGTGGTCAGCGTGGAGGGAACCCTAGGACCCGCTGCCTGCCTCCTCTCCCCCAGTTGCACAGAGGAGGCCCTTGAGACCCTGAAAGGACGACGACTTGTCCCAGGCCATACTGCGTGCGCTCACCTTCGGAGGGGTTGGGACGGGTGGGAGGTGGAGGTGTGTTCCCTGCGCATCCATTCCCCTGTCTGGTTGCTCTCCCAGAAGCAGCTTCCTCCTGGCAGGACACCCAGGGCCGCCTGGGCCCAGCATGCCCGCTAGCTCGTGGGCAGGCCCTGGAAGCCAACGGCTGGTGTGAGTGGGCGATCGGCAGCTCTGCCAGGCCCCGGCACTTGCCAGCTGGCAGCACCCCTCCTCCCTGTCAGGCTGCCCTGCCCAGCCAGCCTCAGCGGCCTCCCAGGCTGCCCCCTGCAGGCCCGGAGGGTCTTAAGCTCAGCGTTTTCGTTGGGCTGCGTGTGATCTTGGCAGGAACAACACCCTGTCACCCTTTTGGAGCCTCAAGCTCACCCTCAGTCTCTGGGGAAAACAGGTCCTGCCCTTTCTTCTTAGGCTCATGCTAAGTCAGACTGTGCCAAGAAGGTGTGGATGAAGCTCTTGAGTGAAGATGGACCAACCTTGGGGCTCCCTTCTGACCATTGGTCTTTCTGGGCCACAGATGGCAAAGAGGGTGGTGCTGGGTGTGTGTGTGTGTGAATGTGTGTGTGCGTGTGTGTATGCATCTCCACGTGACCATGTCCCCACATCTTCGGGGACTCATACTGCATTCTTCAAATGTAATTAGGCACCTGTATCAGGCCCTATAAGGAGCCCTGGTGGCATAACCGTTAAGCACCCAGCTGCTTGGCAGTTTGAACACACCCAGTGGCTCCCTGAGAGAAAGACCTGGTTATCTGCTCCCATAAAGATTACAGGCTAGAAAACCAGATGGGGCAATTCTACACTGTCATATGGGGTTGCTATGAGTAGAAAATCAACTCGACGGCCGCTAACAACAACAACCAGGCCCTGTTCCTGAGATGCTCACAGACTGAGACACGCCAGCAAACAATTGTATAACAGCGGTTCCAGGGGGCTTGTAGGAACCCAGAGAAGGACCAGCTGGAGGATCCCTGAAGGCTTGTGGCATCCAAGGTGAGTGCTGAGAGGCAGATGGGAGTTAGCCAGGCACATGAGCTAAAACCTTGCTTCGGTCTTTCCTGAAGTCCTTGCAACTACAAGAGTTTAGCGTCCTTGTTACCCAGAGGAGGAGGAGGGAAGAATTCAGAGAGGTGATGGGACTCGTCCAAGGTTACACAGCCTCCAAATGCCCAACCAGGATTCAGACCAGATCTGCTGACTCCTGAGTCTGTTTTAAATTGCTCTGCTCTCGGGTTTTCAGTGAGGTGGGCAGGCCAAGGTTTGGCGGCCTTGAGGGCCGGGAAATGGAGGGCAATGGGGGAGGGGGTGACCTGGTCAGATTTGAGTTCTGGAAAGATCATGTTTGATAGCTGGTGTGATGTGTGTGCATGTGTATGTGTGTGTGTGTGTACGTGTGTGTTGGTGCAGTGGGTGTGCAGAGCAGGGAAACTGGTGACAAGGACTTGGCAGGAATTCAGGGAGGCGATGATGGTGGCCTAGATTGGGGGGGGGAAGGGAGGGGGTTGAGAAATGGATGGGTTCAGAGAGTTTAGGAGGTGGCTTTGGCAGGACTGGCTGGTAGACAGGATGTGGGGGATGACGACCAGGGAGGCAGCGAGTGTCTGGCTCTGGAACCTGGGTGGCTAGGGGGTCATCCTCTGCGGTGGGCAAGAAAAGCAAACTGAAGAGGGTAGTGAGGTCAGTCTCGGGCCTGGCACACAGGTGGAACTCCTGCTTACTGGGTGTTTTGTGTCCCTCTCTGCCCTGTTGCACGTGCATGCAGGCACACACCCGCATCCTCCCCCAAGGTACCTGGGCCAGTGCCCAGTGCTCAGCTGATATAGAAGAGTCAGAAAGGATCTAGAGGGCAGTGGCTGCCTCCTTGGCCTGAGCCCCACCCTGGCCACCCAGTTCTGAGCTCTGGGTCATCCCGTCTCCAAGCCTGGGCTCACAGTGGTTCTGGGAAGTAGGGGCAGCCCTGGACACCATGCTATCAGAGTCAGAAACCCTACTCTGGCCAAGTGCCCTGAAGGGCAAGGACATCAGCACTGAGTGTGGTGGTCTAAGCCTCCCAGAGGGGCAGATGCCCACTTCCCTCAGGATCTAGACCTGGCGCCATCTACTCCCTCCTTCCGGCATTCAGTGTAGCCCGTTTCTGCAGCCTGGAAGACCCGCCTGATGTCTGCCTTGGATCTCTCTGACTAGGTTGTAAATTTCCGGCATCTCAATTTCTTCCTTGTGGGAAGAAGGCCAATTGCCCCCCCGCCCCCGCCGCTGGCTTTTCGGAAGGCTCAGCTTTCTGCACCCTCAGTTGGCAAGCCTCTCTGAGTGTCCCTCCCTCACGAGCACAGCAGAGTGGACCCCATCTGACTGGCCCTCTGAACGTTGGTTTGCTCATCTGTCCAGCAGGGTTAGCTAACCCCAACCTGGCCGAGCCATAGCGGGGGCAGGCCCCTATGACCAGGGAAAGGCACGTTTCTCAGTGTGGAGGTGCTCTTGTCCTCCTATCAGGGTCCCTCCATGCAGTGTGGGGGGCCGCCTGTTGGAGGCTTTCTGGGCCCCTCCTCTGGGGAGGCTTCCTGGCAGATTGCCAGCAGTTCTTCCAGCCTAATTAAGTTATTTCGAAGCGGCTGTGGAGGGTGGGTTAATGAGCAATTGGCTGCGGAGCTGTGATTGGTGCCAGCCAGGCCCCTGCCTTGGCACTTGGCACCTCCGAAAATGCCAGCGAGCTGGGGCCTCCTTTGGGCTGAGAAGCAAGTGCTAGGCTGGGGGGCGTCCTTGCACTGGGCACCTGCTTCAGCCAGGCTGAGGCTGCTATCCTACTTCCAGTCCTGGAACCCCTTCACAGCGCCCCAGGGCAGGAAAGGGGCGAGTAGAGGCCGCCTCACTGGGTCAGACCGGAGCCCAGACTTCCCCTCAGGGACCCCAGGCCCCACCGAGGCCACCCCAGCTCTCTGCTCTGGGGGACGGTTGGGTCAGTTTTCCAACATTCCTGTGAATCTTTAACAGCAATAAATGTGCTGAGCTCTTGCCGGCTCTGCTCTGAGCAAGAAGGGTGTGTGGCTGGGCTTCTTGTGCCCTTTTAGCAGATGGGAAGGAGGCTCCAAGAGGAGCCCCTGCAGCCAGAGTCTCACAGTGATGTGGGGAGGTGGAGTCCGGGAACCCACCCCCTACCCCTCCTCTGAAGCGGGACCATGAGTGCCACACCCCCCTGTAGGGCAGGTGGAAGTGGAGAGCCAGCAAGGCCTTGGGGCAATGGCTGTGTTGCCTCTCTGCCCCTCCGGTCCCTTTTCTGTAGAATGGGGTGAGGAGGGTAACACCCACCTTGGAAGGTTGTTTTGAGGTTTAAGGTAAAGTAGCCACCGTGGTGGAGGTGCTCTGTCAGTAGTGTGGCAAAGCCAGTAACCCTGGTATTCCAGGCACCTTCTTGCATGTCTGCCTGCTAAGGCCTTATCTGGGGTCTCCATGGCATTCTTGGCTGCCGAATATGGGGGAAGCTTACCTGGCTGGTGCTTGACTCTGGGGAGATGGTGGAGCAAAGGGGCTGGGAGGCAGGAGGTGGCCTGTGGTCAAGGTTGCGTGGTCTCGGGCAGGGCTCTGGCTCCCTTTGTGGGGGGCCTGGGTAGGCGGCTGCCATGATGTCAGACCAGTCCCGCCCTGTCTCTCGCTCCTGGCAGGGGCTGGGCAGCCAGGCTGGGAGTGTGTTGGGGAGTGGGCTCCTCAGGGCTCCAGGGAAACACACACACCTGATCTCCCAGCCCACTCCCCAATACAGGTATTCCCCACATCATCACGGCCCCCCACCCCACTGGCACCCTCCACCATAGGCACACCCCTGCCTTGCCCCTAGGGACAGCGGCCCCCACCTGTCACACACAGCCAGACACTTGCTCTTGCACAGCTCCGCCAACGCCCGTGAATGTTCCCAGCTGCACACGCCTGCATGATTGCACGCCCATGAACACCTGCACACATGCTACGCACACCCCACACACGCCTACAGCTACTCAAGCATCCACACAGTGTACCCCTTTACACGTCCTTGTCAACCTGTGAGCCCCGACACACCCACAGCACTGCACACCTCAACCATGACCACCTGGTGCTGCTGGGAAGGGGGGCAGGGCAGGGGTGGGGGTGTGCTACCTGGGAGCTCTTCCCCCCCCGGCAGTTCTTTCACCCTGGGCAGGGCACTGGCTAACTGAGAGACAACTGGGTTCCCCACTAGCTCCCGCCCTCCTCATGCGACCCCCCCCAGTGCCACCTGTGGCCAGTGCTGCCCTTAACCTCATAGCCCAGCCCACACCAGGCAGCACCCATAGAGCACCGACAGTGTGCCAGGTGATTCCAGACACATCGTCTCCTAGACTGTCCCCAAGGTGCTTGGAAGGGGGGCTGGCGGCATCCCAGCCAGCAAACTTATCAGCTGTGTGATCTTGGGCAAATGACAACCTCTCTGAGCATCTGTTTCTCATCTGTAAAATGTGAGCATCTCCTACTCTGGGAAAATAAAGGAGGATATTGCAGGTAAGGCACACAGTAGGTGCTCACTGAGTGTGTGTGCACCTCTGCCCGACCCCACAGTGAGGAAACTGAAGCTCAGAAAGGCAAAGGAATGCCACTGCCCATGGGATAAAGGCACCTCAGGTACACAGTAGGTGCTCAGCATGCATCCTTTCTCTCTTGTTCTCTCTCCAATGCAAGAGGCCTGGGACTCAAACCTAGGCCTTTTGACTCACTGTCTAGTGCCCTTGCCCTGCTCTAAGCTGCATTTAGGAAGATCCTACTTGACAGCAATGTGTTTGGTTTGCTTAACTGTATACAAGATGCGCCGGACACCAACCCCACATGCCTTTGTCTCTCTTACCCTTGCCTCCTAACTTTGCCCCCAAGTGCCCACACACACGCACACACACACACACACACACATATACACCCCTGAACACCCAAGGAAATAATTCCCCATACCCTTTTAGAGACAGCCACTCATTTGTCATAAGATTTTGTTGTTGTATTGTGTGCTGTCGAGCTGATTCTGACTCCTCGTGACACTATAGGACAGAGTAGAACACCCCATAGGGCTTCCAAGGCTGTAGTCTTTATGGGAGCTGACTGCCACATCTTTCTCCCAAGGAGCAGCTGGTGGGTTTGAACCGCTGACCTTTTGGTTAGCAGGCAAGTACTTTGATCACTGCACTACCAGGGCTCATTTGCCATAGGCTAGTGCCTCCATCTCACAGATGGGAAAACTGAGACTTGGAGAGATTCAGGAACTGACCTAGGGTTGTTCACAGGGTCATCACCTTGACGTTTGATTTCCCTCCACTGGAGTCCCCCATTTACCGCTTTCTATATCTCCCTCCCCAAGGACTGGGTCATTCCATAAAATCTCCTGATAACCCACTGTGTCCTACTCCTAGGGCTGTGTCCTGAGCTAACACGTTCGGCCTCCCTTCTAAAGCCTCTGCCCCAGCCCAGAGGCATCCTTGCCCACCACAGTCCATCATGTTGGCCTTCTACTCATCTTCCTGCTTCCAGCTTCAGTATTTTCAAGCATCCTTCTTCCTTGACCCTGAAGGGTCTTTGGACCTGAGCAAACCCCTCAGTGGCTCCCACTGCCTCCAGGATCAAGTCTAAGGAAGCTGGGCCAGCTCCCCATGACCCCTTCTGTCCTCTAGCCCACTGTACTCCCATGTTCCTGTCTCTAAACCTGTGCTGCCCAACATGGTAGCTGCTAGCCACATGTGGCAATTCAAATTTAATTTAAATGAAATAGAATGAGAAATTCCACTCCTCAGTCATACTGGCTACATTTCAAGTGTTCAGTAACCATGTGTCTGCTGTCTATTGTATCGGACAGTGCAGATATAGAACATTCCATCAGCACAGAGAGTTCTAGTGGACATCGCTGCTTGAAACCTTGGTTAATGCCCTCCTTTCTTCCTGGATGCTGTCTCTTCCATTTCCTAATGTCCAAATCTTCCCATCCTCCTAAAGTAGCCCACGAATCACCTCCACCATGAAGCCTTCCTTCTCTCCCAACCCAAAATATTCTCTTACTCCCTCCCTCACCCACTTCTCCCCCTCCCCTTACTCCCTTCCTTGCCTCCCTCACACTTTCTCTGTCCTGCTACGTGACCCAAAGCCCTCTCCACCCTGTGGCCACATCTTGCCCTCCCCATGGCACATGGTATCTGTGAGAACAGTGTCCACAGCAGATCCATCTCAGCCATCCCAGCACCCAGCACAGGGCTGGTCACAGAGGTGTCCAGACCACTCACTGTCCACTGATTGACTAAATGAATACGTATCGCCCAGCACAACTCAAAGCTCTCCTTCAGGCAATCTATTCCTCTTGCTTGCATGCCTCCAGCTATGGGAGGCTCACTCCCTTATGAAAATCCATTCCTGTCTTTAGATGTCTCTGTTGTCCAGAAGTTCTGGCTTTATGGTGAGCTGAAGCTGCTTTCCTGGAGCCCCAGATGTTGTTCCTCTTCATGGAGAGACAGAAGAGGGATGCGGTGGCTTCTGGGGCCACTCTTTCTGGATCTGAACCCTGGGACTTTATGTCCTTTCTGAAGAGCAACACTTTGGCCTCTGAGATGGAAGTAGCAGGGCTGAGAAAACTGGTCCACCAAAGCTCAAGCCCAGTTCTTGGTTTCCCCCGAGAATTTAGGCTTCTTCTCCCAAATCTTTCTCATTCCCCCATAAACAGAATAAACAGACTCTCCCCTCTTTAGGACTCCCCTTCCAGGATCTGCAGAGGAAGGAAAATTGTAGTTAATGAGCTACTACTGGTGACTCACCTACTGTGTGCCTGGTGATTTTATTTGCTCTTCCCAACAACCCTGTGAGGCAGCGATCGGAGGTCCCCCTTCACAGACGAGGATCTTGAAGTTCAGGAAGGCTGATGCACTTGTCCAAGGACACACAGCTG
Source organism: Elephas maximus indicus (assembly GCF_024166365.1). Lineage (NCBI taxonomy): Eukaryota > Metazoa > Chordata > Mammalia > Proboscidea > Elephantidae > Elephas > Elephas maximus. The sequence continues at coordinate 83,142,491 of NC_064821.1, forward strand.
GGAATGACGAATCTGGGACTGGACCTCGGTGCTGTGAGACCGCAGGATCCTGGGGACTAGAATTAGAGGAGTTCTGTGGAACTTGGGCTAGTTTGTTAAAAAAACAGACTTTGGTTTCCTGGAGGAAGTGACTTTGTATCACCCAGAGCTGCCCCTGAGGTCTAATCTAAAGGTAGTGAGTTCCCCATAGTGAGGATGCTAACAACTTGCAAAACAAATTACTACAAACTCTCTTCAGTTTAAAAAGTGTTGCTTGTCAGCTTTGGTAGACTCGCTACTCCCCAATCACGCTGGGAGGCAGGAATCATTCTTGGCCCCATTTACTCCTGAAGAAACCAGGACTCAGAGAAATCAGAGGAAGGCTTATAGAAAGAGTAGAGTATGAAGCTAAAGTAGTCATTGCAGTGGCTATGATGTGTCACTGCTTACAGTGATGGGCTAAGGATATTACACACGTCATTTCATTTAATGTTCGCAACAACCCTATAAAAGTAGGTGTCATTATTATCTTCATTTTACTGATGAGAAAACAGGCTCAGAGAGGTTAAGTAACTTGCCCCTGGTCACACAGCAGGATACCTACATGTCTGACTGTGAACCCCGGTGATAAATCTCCAGCTGCTGCTTCTTAAATAGAGCAAGCAGGGCCACGAACCCCTTTCATCTCAGGAGCCCCCAGCCCTCTTCCCAGACCACTGGGGCGACACCCCTATTCTTGTGGGTCGCAATCAGAGGAGAAAATCTCACTGGGGATAGCTTCTAGCCATTTTGAGTTTCAAGGTTCAGGTTGAGGTGAGCAGCCCAGCCGGTGGTGGTCCTTCCCGATGGCTGCCTCCAGCTCTCACAGGTGCACAGGACCACTCTTCAAAGAGGATCTTTGGATCTAGAGCCTTCAGCGCTCTCCTCATCTTTGACCTGCCACCCCACTTCTGAAAGCCAATCCTAAGGAAACATTTCAGAATTCAAGGAGGGCTTTGGGCACAAACGTATTCCTCTTGTGTTTGTTTAGAAAGGCAGACAATGGAACCAACTTTAACCCTTTGGTGGCCCAATTATTTTCTACTTTGAATTTTTTGTTGATAATGTGTTTTCATTAAAGGCAGCATGCTGAATCATGGAGTGTGTCTGAATTTTTGGTAGGTAGCATGGAGTTTTTTTCTTACCTCCTCCCGCAAGCCTACCCTAAGCGTTTAGTGGTACATATGAAGTATCACTAATTATACCTCAGAGTGCTCACTGGGGTCTATTGGTACATATGTGTAACAAAAACAAATTTTTGAAATTTCTATTTTTCCTGACAAAAATTCAGACACCTCATACAATACCCTGTAAAACCAGGAAATTGCGACACACACCCGTTCCTCCAGTTTCGGTCATAAAGACTTCTGCCTTGTGGCAGCACGCACTGTCAGTGGTACAGTAGCTTCCTAACAAACCCCAGAGGCTGAAAAAGTTCATGGTTGCGATATGTACCGCCAGGCACGAAAAAGTTAAAAATATAAACCATAGAAGAGCTTCTTGGTGAAGAGGAATTTTGAATGAAAGGAGAATGCTCACAAAATCATAAATGTACCAAGCGGGAGACAGCAGAGCGTGTTCTAAAGCACATAGGGAGGCAAAGACAAAGACAAAGGAACGAAAGGAAATGACCAGAATGCTAAAACTACTTGTGATGAGACAGGGCTTTTTTTTTTTTATGCCCCCCACTTTTATATTTAACAAATATTAATTTTATAGTAAGTTGAGGGGAAAGATACAGAGAGAGAGAGAAAGAGTCCTTCAATGCAAAGGAGGGAGCAGGTCCTTGGTCTGCCAGTTGCTATGAGGCAGAGAGCCCCTTGGTTTCCTAACACTCCTTCTCTGCGGAACACTGGACACCTTGGTTAAGAATGGTGTACCAGGTTTGCCAGAAATTCTTTCCAAAGCACTTGGCTTCTTACCTCAGGCTTAGCTGCTGGTGACTTGGCTGTCTTCTCTGCGAGTGAATCTTCCACTTTCTTTCCAAAGTACAGACTCCTTTTAAATGTGGGATCTTGGGTGCAGGCTGGGGAAAGGTGGGCTGTGGGTGTGGCATTTTAGCTGGCTGATGTCCATGCTCATATGAAGGCAATTCAGCTCATCTGACGGGCTTGGCCGGGGAATTTAATTATAACCTGGGCGTACCAGGCCTGGGATCCCCTCCCAAGTCAGGCATGCTTCCAACATCTGGGGGGACCCAGAAGATCCCAAGACCAAGGAAGGAGCCCAGAGCTGGCCAGGGCAGCCCCTCATCCTCCGGCCCACTGCCTCTGCCCCCCCAGACCCTGTTTCTGCATCTCTTGCGCACTTAGATGCTATTCCTTCCCAGCCAGCTCGGGCTGCTCCCAGGGCCTGCCGGAAACCTCATGGGGAACCCAGGGCACTGAAAGCGCATCTCAGCTGGACTCCTGCAGCCCCAGCACCAGCCCTAGATTGAGACCTTGCTTCTGAGAAGTTAGGAAGGTTATTCAGCACAGCTGCTTCCTGCCGCGGTTGTAGGGGCGAATCCTAGGGACTCCCAGGGGAGGGAAACCCAGTGGTGTCTCTGGAATGGAATAGGTAGAGGTGAGGGGCGAAGAAGGGTAGGGAATGGCCTGTGTCCCATGCATAATAAACTCCTATCCCCATTTTAAGGAGGGGATACTGAGGCTTGGTGTGAGAGACTTGCCCAAGGTCATCCAATCTTCAGCAGAGCTGGGGTTATTACCTAGGACATTAGGCTTTCCAGGGAAGAGGACCCTGGTGCGGAGGGCCCCTGTTGGTCCCAAATGGACCCATTCCAGAGAAGGAACAACCACTCTGCCTTGAGGCAGTGTGTGTGCTGGAAAGAGCTCTGGAGTCAGATGGATCTGATTTTTACTGTGTGCCCTTGGGCAGGTCACTTAATCTCTCTGAGCCTTTCCTTTATTATAGCTAGGTACCAATACCATCCTTGTATGGCTAGTTTGAAGGATAGGGGCTTTCCTTATAAAGGGGAGAGAGAATAATATAAGCAAGAACATGGCCCATTCCCATGCTCTCTGCCTTGCTCTCAATGACTCTGGGGGTAGCAGGACTTGGGTTCACACCTTGGCCTTGCTGCACAGTACCTGGTGATCTTGGGTGAGTCATTCTACCCTCTTAGCCTCAGATTCCTCAGTTATAAAATAATCCTCCTAGGCCTATTAGGAGAATACAGGCAACTGGCTCTGCCATTGGCCCATTCTGTGACCTTGAGCTTCACCTTGCTGAGAGCCACGATTAACCTTTGTTAACCTTACGTGTGGCAATAACTGGTTCTTGTGAGGTGCAGCACGGGACCTGACACCAGGAGGTGCTCAACCAGTGTTAACAGGGACAGGAGTGCCTGGGCTCACCTATCTTAGTGGCCAGCAGGAGGTGTACCTCTGCCTGGGTCCAGAGGGCAGGACAAATATATCTTCTCCTCTGAAACCTCTGTGCCTGACATAGAGCCTGGCACAAGGCAGGTGCTTGTAAATGTTTGTTGAGCCAAAGATGCAAACTCGACAAGTGGCCCGAAGCCCCAGCCCCCATCCCTGGTGCTTGGCCTGGCTCCCTGCCCCTGCACCCCTCCTCTTCCCAGGGCTGGAAGCCCTCCTCCTGCTCTGATGGTTCTGTGCTGACATAAGCTGGGTACCAGCCCTGACCGTGTGGGAGAAAGCAAGCGTCACGGATTGAATCGTGTCCCCTCAAAGATATGTTGAAGTCCTAACCCTAGCACCTGTGAATATGACCTTGTTTGGAAATAGGGTTTTTGAAAATGGTGACAGTTAACATGAAGTCACACTGGAGAAGCGTGAAGTCATCCATTTATTGAGTGGTGTCCTTATAAAGGAAACCCCCATGGCACAGTGGTTAAGAGCTAAGGCTGCTAACCAGAAGGTCAGCAGCAGTTCGAATGCACCAGACACTCCTTGGAAACTCTATGAGGCAGTTCCACTCTGTCCCATAGGGTCGCTATGAGTCGGAATCAAGTCAACAGCAATGGGTTTGGTTTTGGTTTTTTGGTTCTTATAAAAGAGAAGACACAAGAGACACAGACAGAGGAGAGACGGCCATGTGATGATGCATGTATATGCCAAGGAATGCCTAGAGTACCGGAAGCTGGGAGAGACAAGAAAGGATCTTCCCCTAGAGTCTTTAGAGAGAACATGGCCCTGGTGACACTCTAAATTTGAACTACTGGCCTCCGGAACTGTGAAATCATATATTTCCGTTCTTACAAGTCATCTAGTTTGTGGTATTTTGTTGCAGGAGCCCAGGAAACTAATACAGCGAGGGACCCTGGGCCAGTGACTCAGGGGAAAGTGGACATCAGCCAAGTTGCCCCTGAAGTCTGAGCTCCTGCTTTGTTCCTTAGGAAGGACTTCATCCATTTATTGAGCACTTACTCTGTGCCAGGCACCATGCCTCAACTGTGTTATCTCATTTACGCTCCACAGCCACTCCATGGGGGAAGTACTTTATTTTACAGCATCTTCATTTTATTGAGGTGGAAACTGAAGCTCAGAGGGGAAAGGACCTGCCCAGGGTCACACAGACAGTAGCAATCAGGTTTTGAACTCAAGTTTGTCCTTGTGGACTCCGAAGCTTATGCTCTCAGTCACAACTCCATACTGAGTCCCTCATGCCAGGATCGTGCCTTAGCAACCGGGTCTGACTAGTGGCAGCCTGCTTCCCTCTCTGCTCCAGAGTCATATTTTTGCCTTAAACAACAACAACAACAAAAACCAAACCCATTGCTGTCGAGTGCATTCCAACTCATAGTGACTGTATAGGACAGTGTAGAACTGCTCCATAGGGTTTCCAAGGAGCTGCTGGTGGATTCGAACTGCTGACCTTTCGGTTAGCAGCTGGATGCTTAACCACTAGACTACCAGGGCTCCAGCTCCTTGGTTAGCAGCTCCACTGTTACTGGTACCAGTTGTCCTTAAGGATACTACAAAGGCTGTAATCTTTATGGAAGCAGATCACCAGGTCTTTCTTCCATGGAGAGGCTGGGTAGGTTCAAACCGCTAACCTTCTGATTTGCAGCCAAACGCTCGATCACTGCCCCACCAGGGCTCCTTTACCCTACTGTACAGATGCAGAAACCAAAGCCCAGACGGAGGGTATTCAAGGCCTGACATATTAAGACGGTGGAAATTGAATTAAAGTCCCTCTGTATCCAAAGCACCTTTTTTTTTTTTTTTTTTAAAGATAAATATTGTTCATTAACTATTTTTCACTGTATTTTATTTATTTTGTTGTGGTTGTTGAGAATATACACAATAAAACATACACCCATTCAACTGTTTCTACTTGTACGATTTAGTGACATTGATTGCATTCTTCGATTGTGCAACCTTTCTCGCCCTCCTTTTCTGAGTTGTTCCTCCCTCATAAACATAAACTTACTGCCCCCTAAGGTTTCTATCTAAACTTTCTAGTTGCTGTTGTCAATTTGATCTCATATAGACAGCTCTGAAAAGAGCATAAAGCTCAAGGCAGACTTTTTTTTTCCTAGTTAAGCTAAACTTTTGTTCAGTTTTAAGACGGTTTCAGGGGATATTTTTGGTTTAAGGTTTAAAGATTATCTCAAGGCAATAATAGTTTCAGGGGTTCATCCACTTTCCATGGCTTCAGAAAGTCTAGAGTCCATGAGAATTTGAAATTTTGTTCTGAATTTCCCCCTTTTGATCAGGGTTCTTCTATGAAATCTTTGATCAAAATGTTTAGTAATAGTAGCTGGGCACCATGCCGTTCTTCTGGTCTCATGGCAAAGAAGGCAATTATTCATGGAGGCAATTAGCCACACATTCCATATCCTCCTCCTACTCCTGACTCTCCTTCCTCTGTTGCTCCAGGTGAATAGAGACCAATTGCTGTGGCTTGAATGGCCGCTTGCCAGCTTTTAAGACAGCAGGCACTACACAACAAACTAGGAGGTAGAACAGAAGCACTAAACATGGTATTAGGCCAATTAACTGGGATGTCCCATGAAATCATGACCCTAAACCTCCAAGCCAAGGAGCCAAATCCCATGAGGTGTTTGGTTGTACATAAGCAGCCTCAGCAGATACTCATTTTTTTCTTATCATTGTTGTAAATACATCTATCACACAACTTTTGCCAATTCAACTTTTTATAGGTGTACAACTTATTGACAGCAATTACAATAGGCTGTGTAACCCTACATTTAATCAACTTCTTAAGCCCTTAGCTTATTTATTTAGCAACTATTTGTTGGGCCCATAGTACATTTATTGCATTTTTCTAGGCAATGCGGAAATGCCCTGAGCAGATAGATGACATCCTTGACCTATGGGAACATATCTTGGATGGAAGGAACAGACATTATTGGTATGACTCATTACATATTGAGCTAAGTGCTATCTGTGAAAGAAAGGATGCTATGGGAGCACAGCACCTCAGTGAGGCTGGAAGAATGGATTTGTCCCCATTTTCCAGATGATGAAACTGAGGCCCCGAGATGTTAAGAGATTTTCCCAAGGTCACACAGCTGGGGCAAGTCGAGTGGAAGAGGTGGGACTCCAGCCTGAGCTTGGTCACTGCTAATTTATGCTGGTTCCATGACTCTAGAAATCTCTGGGTGGTGTAAATGGTTAAATGCTCATATGCTAACTGAAAGGTTGGTGGTTTGAACACTAAGAGGCACCTGGGAACCTGCTTCTGAAAAGTCACAGCCATGAAAACCATATGCCGCACATCTCTACTCTTTGATGCGTGGGGTCTCCATGAGTCAGAATTAACTCGATGGCAACTTGTTTCCACAACCCTATTATTCTTGTCAGGTTCTGTCGAGTTGATTTTGACTCCTGGTGACCCCATGTGACAGAGCAGGTCTGCTCCTGTAGTCTTCATGGGAGCAGATCGTCAGGACTTTCTCCTGTGGGCTCCACTGGGTGGGTTTGAACAGCTAACCTTTTGGTTAGCAGCAGAGTGCCTAATTGTTGCACCACCAGGCCTCCTTTCTATGACCCTACAAAGCCCACGATAGAGAACAACTCACCACACGTTTTCCCTGCTTCCTGCCTGCACAGGAATAGATGGCTGTAGATTCCATGGAGAAAGCCTGACCCTAATGCTCAGGGTCAGTAAAGGATTATTTGTAGTAGGAAAAAGAGACCAGGGCTGAAAGCACCAGGGGCAGCTCCCAGGTCCAGGGGCTTGTGTCTCCCCTGGCTTCTACCTGAGCTTGGTCCTCCTGCAGCCACACGGATTCCATGGATTCCCTGTCCAATATATTAATTTCCATCGTGAGTTAAGCAGAGCTTCTTTCTGTTGTTTGCAAACAAGAAATCTAATTAGTACAGATACTGGTGTCATAATTGGGCTACAGGCAAAGACCCTTGGGGAATCAGGAGAGTCTGGGATCGTATTGACCTAGTTAGGGCTGAAGACAGGGAAATAACAGCTAGTGTTAAGGGGCGGGGCCCAGAAGCTCACAGTACTCAGTGCTGAAGCAGCTAATTAAAGTCTCTTTTGTGGTCACCAGGTGGTGCACACAGTTAACGCACTTGGCTGCTAACAGAAAATTTAGTTGGAGGTTCGAGTCCACCCAGAGGCACCTTGGAAGAAAAGGCCTCGTGGTCTACTTCTGAAGAATCAGCCATTGAAAACCCTGTGGAGCACAGTTCTACTCTGACACACATGGGGTCGCTACAAGTCAGAATCGACTGGACGGCAACTGGTTTTGTGGTTACCTAAAATGAAATACCCATTGAAGGCAAGACCTCAGAGGCCTGAATGGCTGGTATCATAGAAAAGGATAAAGGGCAGGAGGAATTCAAGGACTGTGTGTTGGAATGTCTGTTTTTAATATAGCACGGCATATCTTAAATAAAGAAAATACCAAAAAACCCAAATCCATTGCTGTTGAGTAGATTCTGACTCATAGTGACCCTACAGGACAGAGTAGAACTTCCCCGTAGGGTTTCCAAGGCTGTAAATCTCTACGAAAGCAGACTACCACATCTTTCTCCTGTGGAGTGGCTGGTGAGTTCAAACGGCCGACCTTCACTTAGCAGCTGAGCGCTTAGCCACTGCACCACCAGCGCTCGCTCCTTCCAAAGAGTTCAAGGAATGGACTGAAACTCAGGAACTTTCTATGTTGGGGAAAGAGGATCTCATGTCTTAGAGAGGCAGGGCTGAAACAACAAAAAACCAGACGCTTGGCTTGATCTCGTGGGTTGCCGAGTTCTAATATTAGCTGAATTCACAACCTTTGCAGGGTTCTTACATAAAACTTAAGGCATTAACCCAGAAGGAGTGAGATTTGAGAATGACAATGGGGTATACAGGAAAATGGCAGTCACAGAGATCCAGACTCCCAAGCCCCACAGGCTGATCCCTGCTGGCTGAAGCTGGCCCTCCTCCCACGTTGGATGAGGCTGTCCCTGCCTTAGCTGAAGTCCCTAAAACTCCTTGTCACAGGGTGTTATCTTGTAAGGGGAGATCAACAACATTCCTCCTCCTCCCTCCAGGCCGAGATCAGATTTCAGCATGTTCCTGGGGCCGATTAAACAGTCAGACTTTGGAGAAGAAGGCTTCCTCACTGAACGAATGACAAGACTTTGTTAATCTGTATTGACCAAATTCTGGAGAGTACAGGTGGGCATGAATTCTCAGAAGGAATATCAGTTTAGATCTGGATGAATTTCTGGATGTTGATCCAGAGCCCATCTGAGCTGTGGATTCGATGCTCTGGTTTGAGGAGCTGAGAGAAATGTATGGATATAAGAAATTCAGAAGAAAGAAGTATCCTCCCACCTCAAACAAACTCTGACCCCTAGGAGAGCCCAGAGGACATTTCCTTCACCAAGGCCTTGAAAAAAAATACTGCTGAGGAGCCTGCCAACCTCTTTGACGAGGCTCTGTAATGGCTGTTCTTGGTGGGCCAGGCATGCCAGTGGAAGCTGCCATAGTTGAATGAGCCCCTGATTTCGGTGCAACTGGGAAGATAGTGGCGTGAGAGAGGCCATGTGATAGCACTTAAAGGTCAGAGGTTAGGTGGGTGTGGTGACCCTTATAGGGAGCAGTACCTCATGGTAATCAGAATGGCCCCAATTGCAGGATTTTTTTGGAAGTGGTTAATGATCGTGGATTTAAGCCCACTAAGGTTCTGTTTGATTTGTGTAATAAAAATCTGTGCATCTCATGGGTAGAAGATGATCTGAGCCATTACAACAGAGAATATTCAGACCCTCACTCAGCCAATATGTAGAGCCAGAGACCCTTAAAAGAAGGAGCGCTAGGAACCCTTGAGGAAACACTATATAATAATCGTCTTTAGCTGTCGTGGGCTTGGCCCCAGACTCATGGAAACTCTATATACAACAGAACAAAATGCTGCCCAGTCCTGAGCCATCTGCATGGTAGGTTGTGGACTGGGCCGTTGTGATCCGCAGGGTTTTCACTGGCTGATTTTAGAGAGTAGTTTGCCAGGCCTTTCCTTCTAGTCCGTCTTAGTCTGAAAGCTCTGCTGACACCTGCTTAGCATCACGGCAACACGAAAGCTTCCACTTACAGACAGGTGGTGGCCGCACATTGGGCACATTGGCTGGAAACCAAACCAGAGTCTTCTTCACGCAAGGAGAGAATGGTACCACTGAACCGCCACTACCCCATACAATCACAGCACAGCTTAGCTCCCTGATGTTCTCTTAGCCTTTCACAAAGGCACATGTGGCCGTATTTCAAAGTAGCTATGTACAAAAAAAAAAAAAAAAAAAAAAATTTTTTTTTTTAATGTACAAAGCCCTATATCTTACGAGAATTATTAGACCCCAGCCCTGAACTGGAAACCCTGGTTGCATAGTGGCTAAGAGCTATGGCTGCTAACCAAAATGTTTGCAGTTCAAATCCACCAGGTGCTCCTTGGAAACTCTATGGGGGCAGTTCTACCCTGTCCTATAGGGTCGCCATGAATGGGAATTGACTCAACAGCAATGGGTTTGGTTTTTTTTTTAGTCCTGAACTAACGCTAATTCCTAAAAACCTGGAGTACCCCTGAGATTTACCAACTAAAGTGGGGGTTTATAGAGATCATATGATCAATGGAATGTTGATCTGAGTCTGGGCCATGGTGGTGCTATCTGTGGTGACTTCTACAGGTTCTAAGTGTGTAGTTAGAATAGATACCTCAGGATTGGCAGATTTCCTGCGTTGGCTCCCTTACCCAGGGGGCAAGGACAGGCCAGATGCAAGCCATTGTGAGATCCCAAGCCACCACCAAAATAACAAATCAAGGGCAATAACACATCTTTAGAGGATTCACAGAAATAAAGCTACTATCAAAGAAGGATGCTGGAGTGGCGATTCCCCCTCCATTTAACTTTCTACCTTGACCAGTGGATAGGACAGATGAGTATTAAAAAATAAAAATGGATTATTGTAATTTTCCAGGTGCTCGTTTTAATTACAGCTCTGCAATGTTCCAAATATGGCCTTGTGACTGGAACAAATTAATGCAGACCTGATGCGCAAAGAATATCTTTCCCTCCTCTATCCTAATAATCAGAGAATGTCAGAAGTGTTTTGGTTTCTCATGGCAGGGACAGCAGTATACTGCCCATCTCATCTCAGGGCTATGTCAACTCTCTAGTTCTGTGCCATACATGGGGATCTTGATCATTTCATTATCTCATAGGACATCACACTGGTCTAGTACTCTGGTGATGTCATGCTGATAGGTTCACATAAAACAGCAGATGCCTTGAAATACAAATGTGTTTCAGAGGAAGGGAGAAATAGCCTGTGAAAATACAGGGAGCCCGGTTAAGTTCTGAGAAATTAGTGGTCTGGGCATTCAGGATATCCTCTTCAAAATGAACTACAGATTGTTAAACTTTGCATCCCCAGCCACTCAGAAAGAGGCCCATCACTTGGTGGGCTCGCTTAGATTTTAGAGGTAACATACACCCCATTTGTGTGCGCTACTCCCGGTAATCTCCTGATCGATCAAAACAGCTGCTGGCTTTGAGTGGTGTCAGAGCTGGTTAAGATTTCAAGCCAAGTTCTTACGATACATTAGATTTAGTGGTGCTTGAAGTGTCTGTGGCACATTGCGGTACGGTACAGAGCCTTTGGCAAGACCAAGCAGGAGAATCCAGTCGAGATGCTCCTTGGTTTTTGGTGCAAAGCCATGCCTACTTTGGCAAATAACTTTTTGCCTTTTGAGAAACAGTTCCTGGCTTGCCCCTTGGCACTGTCAGTGGCTAAACACCTGATCATGGCATAGAAGAAACAAGGTAATTATTTAATCCAAGATACCCACCATGTTATCTGACCCACCTAGCCAGTAAATAGAGCATGGCCAGCAACACTCCTTCATCAAGTGGAAGTGGTATACACGGGCCTGGACCTGAGCAGGTCCTGAAAGGACAGGTCTGTTGCAAGAGCAAGTGACTCACACTTCCAGCATGCTCTGTCTTTCTCAGCATATATTTATGCTGTCCTGGGAGCTCCCTATAGCCAATTTATTGAGGGTAAAAAATTATGAGCCTGGTTTACTAGTAGCTCTGGCAATAGCTAGGAGTGGGATGTTGTAATACTGCAGCCCCATTTAGAGCTAACCCTGAAGAATAGGGAAATGTTCCCGCTAACGAGTGCTTTGAGTGGTATATCTCATTGCCTTTGGCCTAAGCTCTATAATGATTCATGGCGAGTGGCTAATGATGTGGCTAGGTGGACAGAGACTTGGGAGATGCAAGACCGAAGGATTGTTAAAAAAAAAAAAAAAAAAAACCTTGGGGAAGAGGCGTGTGATTAAATACTGGGAGTGGACCTAGCATTGTAAGCTTATTTAAACCCTGTGAGAACACCCATCAAAAGCTCCTAATGACCCTGGAAGGGACTTAATAAACAGATGGACAAGATGACCTGCCTTGTGGGTACCCATTAGTCTCCTTCCTTGGCCACTTCAGTGTTTGCTCAATGGGTTCAAGTAGACAAAGTGGCCATGGGTGTCACCACGTGGTGGGTATATGATATTGGACTCCTTTTTTTATGGAAAGGGGCAGCAACTTGTCCTCACTGGAATAGCCATTTATTCTGGATTTAGATTTGGTTTCTCTGCCCACCGTAGTTCTCCCAGTGGCAACACCTGTTGGCTCACTGAATGCCTTGTCCACTGCGGTGGCATTCCATACAACATTTCTTTAGACTGTTGTTGTTGTTAGGTGCTGGCACCGACTCATAGCGACCCCATATACTTCCAATTCATAGTGACCCCATGTACAACAGAACGAAACACCGCCTGGTCCTGCGCCATCCTCACAATTGTCACTATACTTGAGCCCACTGTTGCAGCCACTGTGTCAATCCATCTTGTTTAGGGTCTTCCTCTTTTTTGATGACCCTCTTTAGATTAAGGAATTCATTTTACAGAGAGAGAAGTCAGTCAATGAAGTAAAGGCCTTTGGATTCGTTGGTCATACCAGGTACCCCATTGCCCAGAAGCAGCTAAACTTACCTAATTACGGAATGACTTAGTGGAAAATTTAGTTCCAGAGTCAGATGGAATAAAAAAAAAAAAAACACTATGAGTTTGGGGTGCCATCCTAGGACGCCATGTACACCCTCAACCAGCTGTCTGCATGTGGTGCTGCTTCCCAAAGCTAGAAGCACAGCTAGGAGAGCAGAAGCAGAGGTGGTGCCTTTCACCAGTTCACCTAATGACCCTCTCCCAAAACTTAGGGTTTAGAAGGGTTAGTACCCCAGGAAGGAGCGTTTCTGAAGGATATCGGAATATTTACATGGAACTGAAAGTTGAGAATGCCAACTGGCCATTTAAAATTCCTTCTGTTACTGGGAGAATAAGCAACAAAGGAAAGTTATGATTGGGCTGGGGCTATTGATTCTGACTGTCAAGAGGAAATTGGCTTTCTGATACTTAAGGGGAGCGAGCAATAGAGATGGAAACTGTCTTAGGCTAAAAGTTAACTGAAGACTATCATAGGGCTAGATGGGCAGGACCTCCAGCATTTCAGATCCATCAGGAATGACCGTCTGGGTGATCTTAGTAGGTAAAGAATCTTCACCTGGGGAGGAGGAAATTAATAAACATGACTCTGATCTCATGACCAGCAGAAAAAGGGACATCTGTAGCATTTACCTGTATTCCTTCCCCTTGTCATGAATATGTTAATATATTTTAACCTAACGCTTCTCAATTTTTAATGTGCATATGGATCACCTGGGGCAATTGTGTTAAAATGCAGATTCAGGGGGCCTGGGGTGAGGCCTGAGATTCTGCATTTTGAAGTAGCCTTCTCAGATCTCTTTATGCAAAGTAATCCTCCCCGGGTCACTCTCTTTCTAATTGCCCTGCTCTTCTTTCCCTTCACAGCACTGATCACTATCTGAGATTACTTACTTGCTCATTTGTTTATTCACTCATGTATGCCTGTCTCCTTTACTACAAGTAAGTTACAAGAGGAAAGAGACCTTGAATTTCTTGTTTGTCTCTGTATTCCCAGAACCTAGGATGGCACGTGGCACATAGTAGGCACTCTGTAAGTATTTGTGAAATGGATGAATGTATACACCCATGCAATCACGTGCACTCCTGTGTATGCCCAGAAACACACAAACACACACATAAGCACACACGCATGCATGTGCACACACGGGATGTAATTAGACTTAATTAGAAACATACACACGAGTGTAGAGATTCACATGCACAAACACACACAATGCACACGCACAACCACACGGATACACAAGCTTACACAAACACACAGTTCCTCCAAGAAACTCGGGCATCAGAGTCTAAGGTGCCTTTGCCCATCCATGCAGTTACTCAGGCCAGGCCTTTCCTGGCCGCCTTCCAACCCCTCAGGTGGGCAGAGTTTCCCCAACCACAGCAGAGAGAGAGCTCAGGGCTTGGATCCCTCCACATTCCTCCCCAGAATCAGCTTCGCAAAGCTCTCCCGCTCTGGACCTTAGAGCGAGGGCCAGTGTCAGTGCTGCCTGGCGTAGCTGCCCAGAAGGCAGTGTGAACATCCCCTCTCCAACGCTGGCCAGGAACAGTGTGGATGCATAGCAGGTTCTAAGTCTGCAGATGGGGAGCCTGAGGCCAGACAGCAGCGGTGCCTTGTCCGCCATCACTTCAAAAGGTGCCTGGTGCCAGAGTCTCAGCCAAGTGAATGTGACTGGTTCCCTCCATGACTCAGGGCCCTGGTGCCTGCTGCTGCCTGCCCCACCCAGGATCCCCTCACAAAGGGGTTGTTCCTGCTGCCCAGATCCCGGTCTATTTTGTTTGCAATTATCTGGCTAGGAAGTCAGGAAGCTGCTATGAGCAAGTTTCGGCAGACAGACCCTGTCTGTGCCTAAAGATCCCTGCTTCTGATAATTCCCCAGGAAACCCTGCAGCCTTCTCTCATCTTTGGAGCCTGCTTGCCTCCTCTGCCCTGAGCAGTCTCGACCGAGGCTTGGTGGGCCTCTGCCCACTGCTGGAACCCTCTCTGTACCTGCCCAAGAGGTAGTCCAGGTTCCACTTATACCTATAGGGGCAGGGAACACATCACCTCCCAAGGAGCCCAGTTCCTCCCAACCAGGGATAGTTAAATGCTTTGGTTAAGTAACTCCTCTTTTGGCCCCTCCCACCCTACCTGCTCCTTTTGCTCTAGGGTTGTTGTTGGTAGCTGCCTTCTAGTCGAGGCCCATACTCATGGCAGCCCCATGTATAACACAATCGAACTGTTGTGATCCTAGGGTTTTCACTGGCTGATTTTCAGAAGTAGATCACCAGGTCTTTATTCCTAGTCTGTCTTAGTCTGGAAGCTCAGCGGAAACCTGTTCAGCATCATAGCAACAGGCAAGTCACCACTGACAGACAGGTGGTGGGTACCCTTGAGGTGCATGGGCTGGGAGTCTACCCCAGATCTCCCTCATGGAAGATGAGAATTCTCCCACCGAACCACCACTGTCCTCTTTTGATCTAAATAGCCTTTCAGAGTTGGGGCGACAGGGCCTGTGTCTTCCCCGAGTCTTCTCGTTTCCCTTGTGGCCATCTCCGTATGTTTCACTCTGTCCAAGGAAGACATGCTTTCAAGTTCCCATTATTCATCTGTTCAGCAAATATTTATCGAGCTCCTACTCTGTGCTCAGTGTTGCGCTGAGCCCTGGGCAACAGTGGAAGTATGACAAGTATGTGCTTGCCCCTCATGGAGCAGACATTCTCTTAATGTCCTAATGTCTCTTAAGTAAGACAGACCAAAGGCAATTTAAAAAATATGAGTAAAAACCATCTCAAATTATGATAAATTCTAAGAGAGAAGTATTGTCTTGATGTATAGAAAACAATGGGGCAAAACCCTCTGAAGATTCTGTGTCTCAGAGGCGTCTTTGAGGAAGGGATGTTTAAGTTGGGATCTAAAGGCTAAGAAAGAGACATTAGGAAAAGGGGTGGGTGGTGGTGGTGGGAGAGTGCCCCAGGCAGAGGGAACAGCCTTGCCAAGGTTCTGAAGCAGGAAATGGCTTGGGTGTCATCCCTCTTTATTTTCATTTGTCAACATAAGTCTTCCCCAAAGTAACCAGCTTCCTTTCTCCCTCCCCTGTTCCAACTAGAAGGGTCTCCCTGCCCTGCCCAGGGACTTACCGACCTCAGCGTAGGGCTCTGTGGTGCAGCCATTGGTCTAGTAGTTCAGTACCTAGGAAGAGCTGAACTTTGCTTGGCCTCCAGGTTACAGCTCTTCCTTGTGGAGCACTGAGAAGAGAAAATCCCAATCCCAGATCCAACACCTACAGCTGTGTGAACTTGCACATGTTTTTTGACTTCTTGGAGCCTCAGTCCTTTTGTATATTTAATGAACCACAATCATACCTACTTTGAAGGGCTGTTGAAAAAAGCCAATGAGAGTCACGCTCCATGCAAGTGTAGCCAGAATCATTCACCTCACTAGATTGGGAGTACTGGTCACAGTTCTCTTAGTTTTCCAGTTAATTGCTCAAGCACTCGCCTGCACAACTTAAATGGGAGTCCAATGTCTCTGTCATTGTTTGCCCTTGTCCAAATGAACTTGGAAGGTTTCTCTGCCCATAGAGGAGAATCCTGCTTCCAATGCTAGGAAGAAACTATAGTTCCCATCAGCCCATTAGTGTTGCTGCTTCTGCTTCTACCACAAGGTGTCGCTGTTGAAGACATGTTCTGCACTGCCGTGTGCATCCTTACCAATTAATTATTACAGTGGAGCCTGTGCTCTTGTGATTTTCCCATGTTGGCTCAACGGTTATAGCTTTCTTTGACTCACATGCACACCATTGGCCATTGGCCCCCCCCATGTCAGGCCAAGAAGGACTCCTTGCCTCAGCCACATGGGAAAGCAGAACCAGCGCTCCTTACCAATATCCCAGATCCTTTGCTGAGCTAATTCATCATTTCAGACCCTCCCTTCACTCACAGAGAGTGGAATAGGTACTTGGAGTCTTTTTTTTCTTCTAACAATAGGCTATTCCAAACTGTAAGAGATGATATTGAGGATTCTTGGTCCCTAATGAGGATTATTTGCCCACCAGTGCCTCAGAGACCCCCTCTACAAACCAAGGTGGGGTGGGAAAAGCCTTTTTCAGGCCACAGGAAGTCCTTCTCAGGACTTCCGGGGTCTCCCCACTTGGTGTTTGGAGAGCTAAGAGAGTCATAACTCCCCCCCACTGTCCCTGCCAAGTGACACTTTCCAGAACAAGGAAGGTCTGCTCGAAGGGGTACTTACTTCTGGGCGTACTTCAACAGAGAAATAGCAGTCAGATTCTCTAAACACTCACAACAATAAATTGAATGCTTTCTTGCCAGGCACTCTGGTACAGCTGCATCTTCCCATTTCATCCTTACAACTCACCCTGTAAAGACGGAGCTGTTGTGGAGAATGAGTGGAAGGATGTATGATTTATGCCAAGAAGAGCATCAGGAAACTTTCAGAAGCCTGAAGTGGGAGATTGCATTATTGGCAGGACTGTGGAGATCAACACACATTCAAAGCAGCACCATCTGCCGCCATCTTTGAACAGGGCACCGCTGCCTGTTTCCTACTGGGGTCAAAAACCAGCAAGCAACATGTAAGCTGCCCTCGTTTCTGTTGGCTGTGGCTGAAAGGCTTTGAGCTGGTTCGAAGCCCTGATCTTAAGTTCCCTGCTTAAAGATTGCTTGGAACCTGCTTTCCTGCCTCAACACACCCCGTCTCCAGCATGAGGAAAGAGCATGCCCTTTAGCATCTCCTTAAGCCGATGGTTAAGAGGTCCTGCCTCCCTCCCACCCATGCCCACCCTGACCCCTCAAGATGAACCAACCAGGTCGGGGAGGGAAGAGCAGCGGGCAAGGGGCAGCAGGGAAGATGCATCTGGGGTAGGGAGGAGGGAAAGAGCAGAAGCAGGCATTTCACTTGGCAGGCAGGTGGGCAGGCGGAGCCCCTGGGCCAAGCTAAGCAGAGGCCAGAGGGCTGAGCCCAGCTAGAGAAGGGGGAGCATCAGTGCCTTGTCTACCTGGCACCAAGGTCCTCATCCCTGCAAGGTCCAGGCCGTGCACTCAGTGAGCCTAGCTGCAGTCCCTGCCTTCCTGGGTGGACTGCAAGCAGAGACCGTGACCTGCCCTGCAGCCATGGCACCATCAATGGGCAGTGCCACCCTTAGCTGGAGAGATCCCACTCATGAAACAATGGCCTCCTGACAACAGGCCTGGTGTTGGTACAGACATGCGTGTACTTCCCTTCAGATCCCTTACGTTTGAACTCTTCAAATCAAGGTGGGTGAGTGCTCTGAGTCCAGGGGTATATGAGCAAATTCTTCTTAGTTCTCTGAAAAATGTCATTAGCGAGAAGGGGTAGAGAGGAAAGCATTAATTCATTGTATGGCTTAGCCAAGGCACACCACCTCCACAGGCTGCAGTGTCTTCCCCTCCAAGTGACCGTTGAGGCTCCTTCATTCAATAGTACGATAACAACAGCCACTATTCTGAGCACTCATCTAATTAAATGCCCTGAGCTAGTGCTAGAGGTCCCTGGGAGGTGCAAACGGTTTGTGCTTGATTACTAACAGAAAGGTTGGTGATTCGAACCTACCCAGCAGCACCATGAAAGAAAGGCCTGGAAATTGGCTTCCATAAAGATTCAACCAAGAAAACCCTAAGGAGGGGTTCAACTCTTTAGCACACAGGATTGCCGTGAGTTGGAATCGGCTTGACAGCACTGGATTTGGTTTAGGTTTGGAGCTAGTGCTAATACTATCTCCACTTTACCACTTTATAGACAAGGAAAATGCAGCTAACAAAGGATACTTCAATTCCCTGAGGTCACTAGCTGGGTAATGGCAAAGCTGGAATTCAAATCTGAGACTCTCTGAATGCAGGTCCAACACACTCAATGCCTCTGCCACCCCATTCACATATTAGCCCCTCTGCCTCGTCACCATGTGCACATTTTAGACAGTGTTGAGACTAGCCAGCATGAGTCCAAGGCTGGGCTTCTGCTGAGGGGAACTGATCCATTTATTCTGGTTTCGTGCCCTGCGGCTTTAAGAAAAGTTTTCCTCTCTTTCGGCTGTGGTTTCTGAAGGAACTGGCCAAGCTGGCTCGGGACTGCCATCCAAAAGAACTGCATGTGAGTATGTCAAGCAGGTTCTTGTCTAAGAAAGCAGATGTGTCTGTGGAGGAGGGACTAGGGGGTAATTAGGGCACTATCTTGTAGGGGGAGCATGCCTCCTTCTTGGGGAAGATGGTGGGCCTGTCTGTCAACAAGTCCTCCTCCTTGCCTTCTCCAGGCTGGGCACCGTGGGGGGTAGAGGGATGTCAGGAGCTCAGAGATCCCTCCCAGGTCTGAGTACTCTGATATGAAGACACTTTTCTGCACCCTCTCCCCCTGCACCCTCCCCGCATACCCTGGAGCTCAAATCCTGTTAGGAGAAACAAGATTTATACACACGAAAGTGAAGGAACAATAAGACTATTTGTGCCAAGTGTGTGGTCTATCTACTCATTAATAAGCACTTATCGAGCTTTCTCGGGACAGACACTGGGCTTGGCAATTTGGATACAGAGATGAAAGGGACCAAGCTCCCCTCTTAACACAAGGCCAGTGGGAGGACCAGCTTGTCAACCAATCATGGCCGCAGTAGAGGAATTGGGGCTCACAGACTTCATGGTAGCACATAGTAGGTGCCAAGCACAGAGCTAAATGCTTCTTGTGGATTTCCTTATTTAATCCTCACACACTTCTGTGAGGTGGGCACTATGATTGCTGCGATTTTACATGTGAGGAAACTGAAGCTTTCCAAAGGTTTGGAACTTGCCCAAGATCCTGTGACTTTTAAGTGGCAGAGGCAGGACATGAACCTAGGAAATGTGGCTTTAAAGCTCAAGTCCTTTTATGCAGGACTCAGAGGGGGCAGACCTCAGCTGGGGATGAGGAACAAGGAAGTCTTTTCAGAAGAGAGGACATGAGGACTGGCATTGATGGATGAGAAGGAGAGACGTGACCAAGGGCAACTGGGGCAGAGAATAATCAGGAGGCATAATGGGCGTCGCTGTTTGGGGGATGGGGCACTGCTAGAAGGGACTGGGGTGTTGATCATGTGTGGATGGTAGGGTGCTGAGAGAGTAGCTGGGGCCGGTGCATGAAGGACTCCAAGTGCTTCGTGATTTCATCCTGGAGATTGTGGGGATGCTTGAAGGGATGGTCAGTAGGTGCCCCTCAACCAGAGGAGGTGGGCTGTGTGGCCAGGGAAGGGAAGCATCATTGATGATGGTGGGCTGGAGCTGGCTATTGTGGGAAGAATCGCATTACAGAAAAAGAGAGAAGGGGGAAAGCGTGGGCGCAAAGGGGAGGGGGCGTGAGGCTCCCTAGTCTGGATGGGGAAGGTACGTGTGGAGGCGTTGAGGGTAGGGAGATTGGGAAAGTGGGTGGAGTCCAATCACGGGGTCCTTGAGTTCCAGACTAAAGTGTTTGTCTCTGGAGCAGCCAACACTAGCTGTGGGGATAGGGAGATGGCCAGGGCAAGTGTGGGTATAGGATGAGCCAGGCAGATGTGGCCCCCCTGGCCTTCATGGAGCTGAGACACCATGAGTCAAACAACCACAGGCACTCATGGACAGCTGCAAACAACTGCACAGCTGATGGAAAAGCTCAGGGAGCCCAGGGGTGGGGGAATGTTGGCAGGAGTCTCTGGGTAGTACAAATGGTTAACAAGCTTGACTGTTAATAAAAACTTTGGTGGTTTCGGCCCACCCAGAGGTGCCTCAGCAGGAAGGCCTGGCTATCTACTTAAGAAAAGTCAGTTATTGAAAACCCTATGGAGTACAGTTCTACTCAGACGCACACGAGGTTGCCACGAGTCTGAATCGGCTCGACAGCAATGGGTCAGTTAACCCTTGGCCTGATCTGTTAGAGCTGAGTAGGGGTGGGGAGAAGAAGGTGCACTCCAAGGCAGAGGAAACTGCAAGAACAAAGCCTCAGAGTCAGAAAGAAGTACTGGAAATTGAAGGGGATAAAATAAAAAAAAAGAAAGAAAAAAGACCAGAGTGGCTAGAGCTCGGAGAGCTGAGGGGAGGGTGGCACAAGATGACAAATCTTTTGAGGTTTTACTGAAGGACTCTTGGAAGAAGGTGAAGAGTTATAAGCAGGAAAATGACATAAAAAAGATCTGTTTTCTGAAAAGGCCCCCGTGGCTGCCACGTGGAGAATAGGATGCAGGGATGAGTGTGGCCATGGGAGGCCCCACAGTTAGTGACTGCTGCTGACACCCAGTGCCGAGGTGGCAAGGCCTGGGTTAGGTCAAGGTAGTGGAAGTCAGGAGACAGACATGGGTTGTATGGGTGTTTGGAAGGTGGACTCAGCAGGACTTAGTGGTTGATCGGGTTTGGGGCGAGGAAAAGAAAAGGGCCAGCAACGACTCCCAGGTTTCTGGCTTAAATGACAGGGGTGGATAGTGCCATTTATAGAGATGTACTCTGGAGGGGAAGCAGGCTTTGAGAGATAGAATTACGAGATGGTTTAGCTATGACTGGTTTGAAGTGCCTGAGAGATACCCAAGCAGAGACAATTGGGTGCCCCAGGCCTGGGACGCAGAAGGCAGGTCTAGGCTGGAAACAGGGACCTAGGAATCACTGGCTGAAGATGGAAATCCAAGCCATGGGAATGCCCAGGGAAGGAGCACGGGAAAAGAAGAGTGCCCAGGACAGGACGCCAGACGACAGCATGCCAGACACCAGGATACCCGTGCTCAGTTGGAGGAGGGGCCCACAAAAGGAGACTGAGAAAGGACTGGCTGAGCAGTGGGGGGGAAAACAGAAAGGGGTGTCGGAAAGCCCATAGGAGAGAGAGGTCAGCAGGTGAAATGCAGAAAGAGCAGACAGATTGAAGACTACAAAGTGACCACTGGATTGAAGGAAATGGAGATCACGTGGCCTGGTCTGCCCGGCACAAGCACAGCTTGGATGGGGAGTGGAGAGGGGGCGAAAACAGCCTCTGGGGTTGAGGAGTGGGAAGTGAAGCCAGGGAGACGGGACTTGGATCACTCCACCAGGAAATGAGACTGACGGAGGAGGAGGGGAAAGCAGCCTAGTCAAAAGGCAAGAGGGTAGAGAGAGAGCCAGTCAGGAGGGAGAGGTTCAGGTTTTATTTCTGAGTAGACCCTTGAGGCTAAGACACAAAAATTGAGTAGAGCACTGGGAGGAGAGGAATTTGGCTTTTTAGCTGAGTAGGGAAAAGGCAAGCCAGCAATTGCCCTTTGGATCTGCCAGGGAAGGTCAGAGAAGGGCCTTTCCAGGGATGAAATGGGGAAGGAAGTGAGGGGGAAGAGGAGTCGCCGAAGGTCACTGCCTAGCACGGACTAGAAGGAGAGCGCAGCCTTCTCCAAAGCTACAGAAAAAACAAAAACCATCCCATTGCCATTGAGTCAATTCTGGTTCTTGGGGACACCATGAGTTACAAAGTAGAACTGCTCCACAGAGTTTTCTTGGTTGTAATCTTTGTGGAAGCAGATCAACAAGACTTTTTCTTCCATGGTGCTTCTGGGTGGGTTTGAACCACCAACCTTTAGGTTAGTAGTTGAGTACAAACCATTTGTGCCTCCCAGGGACCTAAAGGTACACAGGAGTATTAAAAGAGAAAAGTTAAAAGTGAGAACAAGTAATAAAGATTCTTACGTGTTCAAGGGTTTTCTCTGTACATACTTTGAGACTATTATTAAAAGTTTAGTTTGAGCTTGAACTTGACCCAGGAGTAGCAACTTGTACGGGAAGAAGTTCTGACTTGGAAGGCAGAAGATTTGGGTTCTGGTCTAGCTCTGCCATTAACCGGCTTTGAAGCCTTGAGCCTCAGTTTCTCCATATTTAACAAGGGTAGAGATGAGTGTTTCTAATATTTTCATGTGAAGCTGTGGTTTGGTATCCTCGCTACCTGTTGGAGGCTTGGTGTTTAGGAAGTGTGTTTGCTGCACGGGGCTGCGTGAAGTAATAATGGCACTGATAATGGTAATAATAGCTAAAGTGTACTGAATGCCATTTTCTGTGATCTGCACTGTGCCAAGAACTTGGAAGGCATTATTCCTTAATCCTCACAGTAACACTGTAGAGGAAGTGTCATCCCCATTTTACAGAGGAGAAAACTGAAGCCCAGAGAGGGAATCATTTGCCCAAGGTCACACAGATGAAAGGTTGGGTGACTGGCTCCCCTGAGGAAGGCCCACTGGCTGGGCCCCCTCGTTTGACCACAGCCTGTGCATGGGCAAAGGCCAAACTGGGCTTGACAGGCCAAATCAAGATTGGGATGAGGAAGGTGGGTAGGGAGGGTGTCCTAAGATGGAGGGTTGGAGCTGGGGCAGAGTGGGAGCAGTGGAAGTGAGGTCAGAACCCAGGTCATGGAGACCATCAGTGCCAAGTTAAGGAGTTTGAACAGGGCCCTGTAGACATGGGGATCCATGGAAAGTTTGGGAGGAAGGGTCAGTCAGCTGATGGCAAGATCTGCACCACAGAGGTGGAATCTGGTGATGAGTTTGTATGGGGAAGGAAGAGAAGGACTGGTATGAGGGAGGGATTGGCCTTCCCAGGTTCAAGGCTAGGCTACCCACCTCCTTGGGAAGGGGCAGAAGATCTGAGCAGGTCAGCTCCAGCTCTGAGCCATCTGAGAGAAAGGTTGGGACATGTCTGGGGGTATTTGTTTCTGTGGGATTTTGTGGTCTGTTTACCAACTCCTGCCTTTGGCTGCAGCTGGGAGCTTGCAAAAGCCCTAACCTGTGTAGTCTCGGCCTGGTTGTGTCTCTATGTCTCACTCCCTCCGGGCAGCTGGGTGGGTCACCTGATAGCCCCTCCCTCCCATGGGCCTCAGCCTCAAGAACCCTGGCTGTCTCTCTGCCTCCTGCCCTTCAGGGCTTGGGGCTGCTCAGACCCCAGTGGAGGCTGGTTCTGGGCTCAGCCTCACTGGGCCACGATGCCACATCAGTGTGTTCCCTGCCATCACTATCATCTCTGCAAGATCAAGTTACTGAGGCCCTGCTCTCACCCCACATTAACACTGATTTTTTTCCCCAATCACTTTCCTTTCCATTACCCCATTTAATGCACCTCCAATCTTGTGAGATCACAGCTGAACCATACACCCCTGGCTCAAGTTCCAGAACCGGTTGTAAAGCAAGAACCAGAGGCAGGATTTCTCCTGTGACTGCCTCAGGGCTGAAGGACACTTAAGTGTTTAACAGAAAAAGGCCTGAGAGATAGGACACCTGAGTTCTGATTCTGGCTCTGACATTATTCACCGTGTGACACTGAACGGGACCTTTCTCCCCTTTGGGGAGTTGCGTGGGGCAAGGAAAGGGTGGACTAGATAACCTTTAAATTCCTTTCAACTCTGAGAGTCTTTGGAATACTGAACGAAATGCTTTATTCAGCAAACATCCTTTGTCCTTTCCTGTGTAACCCGTATGAAAGGCCTGGTCCACAGGGTCCAGTCATTGAACAGAGTCACAGTCAAAGAGGCAGCATCCAAAGGGCCAAAAGGGCTAGTGAAGGGGATTTTACCCAGCATCCTGTGTCTCCTGAAAAACATTATAGTGGGCCCTGAGTCCTCCCACATCTTCTTTTCTCTCCACCCCAGTTCTCTCACACACCTCTTCCCAATTCTCTCACACACCCTCTCCCAAATCTCTCTCTCACCACCTCTCCCCACCACCAAGCCTGGTTGTTTTTCTCTCACACTCACAGAATCCTTGATCTTTCAAATTTTCTTTCTTTGCCTTGCTCTGCTTTTTCATCACCAAAGTCCAGACATCTTCTCAGTGGCAGGCAAGGAGGGGAGAGACTGAGGGCTGAGGGGGCAGAGATACTCTCTCATCAGCTGAGGGGTAGGGAGGGGCCCAGGACATAGCATTATCACTGGGGTAACCCCAAGGCCAGGTGCTATGTTGGAGTAGGGGCTCTGTGTAAGGGCCTCCCAGTTTGAACCTTGTTTCCCTTGCCCAAGAGCCTCCCTCAGGCTCAGGTCCTCCCTCCGCATGTTCCCATGCTCCCACCCCCAACTCCCCCAGACCAGCCTGTGAGGAAAGCGCAGCCAGCAGTGCCCAGGGTTGTATCCTCCACAGGAAAAAACTGAGACAACAGAGCTGCCTGACTCAGAGAACAGCAGACCAGGCAAGGTCTTCAAGTCGCTCCTTCTGCCCTTCCCCCACTTTATAGGTGAGGAAACTGAGGCCCAGAGAGGAGAGGGATTTGTCTGAACTGAGAGTCGAAGCCAGCCCTCCTAACTCCCAGGCAAGACTTCCTTCCACAGCATAATACTGTCACATTGATATCAATAATAATTGTTGTTGTTGTTTTCATCATCACTGCTTTTGTGGTGACACTCCTGTTGACCAGACACTCATCCGATCCTCCCTACAATCAGGCTTATGAAAGAGTCATTATTATCTCCATTTTACAGATAGGGAACTGAGGTTTAGAGAGGTTGCATGATTCATCCAATGGTCCTCAGTCAGTAGAGGGCAGTATGGGGAAGAAGCTCCAGAGCATGGAGTCCCAGCGCCTGAGGTCAAGTCCCAGTTTTTCTGCTTGCTCATCAGCTGTGCAGCCTTGGGGGACCACTATCCTCTCTGAGTTTTAGCTTCTTTCCTAATAGAACAGAGCTCCCCACTCCCACCTTGGGGAACAGGCCCAGCAGCACCACCAGTTCCCATGCCTGCCACCAGCTGTTTGCCCTTAGCAAATCACTCACTCTCTCTGAACTTTGAGGCCTTGTTTGGGAATGGGGAAAGTGACACCCATTTCACAGGGCTGGTGTGGGGATTATAAGAGAGCTTGTTCTGGCAAAGGGCTGGTACTCAATAAGCCACAATTTATCTAAAGTTGCCTAATTTCTAAAGGGAAGAGTGTCCTATGATTGGGCAAGTAGGTTGCTTCCAATAATCTGCCATGTTGTAAATATGAGTGCAACGAACATCTTTTTGGCTTTCTTGAATTATTTCCTACAAAGTCCTGGGGCTTGATTGCTGCTTGGGCCAAAGGGTAAGGACACTTATGTAAGTTAGCAGCTTTTGTTATGAGCAGAATTCTTGAATCAGATAGACCTGGGTGTGAATCCTCATAGGGCCATTTCTTAGTGTGTGGTCTTGGGCAAGTGACCTCACCTCTCTAAGCGTCTGTTCACTCGTCTGTGAAATGGGGGTAATAACATTCTTGTCTCAAGGGATTGTTGCCCAACATGAAGAAAGTGCTCATAAAGCCTACCTTTTATTAAGGTACCAGCTTATTCTGATCACCCTTGCCCTGTTCACTGCTAGGAAAACTGAGGCCAAGTATCTTAGTTACCTAGTGCTGCCATGACATAAATACCACAAGTGGGTGCTTTAAAGAGTAGATACTCATTTTCTCCCAGGAGGCTAAAAGTCCAAATCAGGGTCTTGGCTGAGTTAATTCCCTCTGTGAGCCCCTCTCTTGGTTTCTGGTGCTTGCGAGCAATCCTTGGTGATCCTTGGCATCTACCATTCCCCTGTGCGTGTACCTCTGTGTCTATTCTGGTCTCTTTATAACTCAGAAGTCCTTAGGTTTAGGATCCACTCTACACTGGTATGGCTTCTTTAACATAACAGAAAACCCTATTTCCAAACAGGGTCACATTTACAGGTGCAGGGGTTAAGATTTCAACACATATATTGGGGGACACAATTCAACTTGCAACACTGAGTGAGGTGAGTGGCTGCCTGATCACGGCCACCCAGTGTGTTTGCAGCTGGTGGCCCAGATATTTTGGGGGCCTGTTTCAGCCCCTCCTCTGGGAGGCCTCCCAGATCAAAGCCAGGAATTGAGATAGGGTGAAAGCTATTAGCCTAAAGCCAGTTCTTATCCAGGTAGATGAGGTTAGGAGCATGGGGCGTAGGTGGGATCTAAGGGAAAGAGGGGCTGCTGGATAAAAGATCCAGATGGCTCCCCACATCTAAAGAATGCCTGCTGGCCTCGTGCTCTTTCCCTCCTGCACACCTTTGCTCCTGCTGTTTCCTCACCTCAAATGTCCTCCCGCCCACCCCACGTTGAATCACAGTGACTTTTTTGACACGATTTTCTCATCCATGGACTGTGAGCCCCTTGAGGACAGGGCCAGAGTCTCCTTCCTCTGTTTCCCCAGGCACAGCCCTCTTTAAGGAAGGCGGGATGAACAGCATGAACCTGGGTAATCTCAGAGCTGCTGTGAACCAAATTTCTTATTTTCTAATGGAGAAATGGAATCCCCTAAGAGGGATGAGCCTTGCCCAAGGCCACACGGTCTGTCCATTCACTCCCTTCATGCTGGTCTACTAAATGCTTAGCATGGGATCGGTGTTTGGCCAGGAAGCATTGAGGTGTAGAAGAAGGAACACAGAAGTGGGGATCAAAAGACCCAGGTTCAAGTCCATTCTCTGCCACTCCTGCGCTGGTTCCTTTGGTCTGTTATGGCTTCTCTCTGGGCCTCAGTTCACCCCTGTAAAATGGAGGTGCAACCCCACCTACTTCTTGAGGCTGGTGTGAGATATGATTAGAGACACCGTGTGGATGTTTTGCACAAACATCGTGCTAGTGATGGGCTCCAGCAGGGAGGGAGCTCCTAGTAAACAGGCGGCTGGGTCAGGTCTGGAATCAGGAAGGCCTGAGGCCAAATTCCAGCTCTTCCAATTACCAGCTGTGTGACCTTGGACAAGTCACCTCCCCTGTCTGAGCCTCAGTTCCTACTTTCCTTGATACTTCCTTGATGCTTCACACAAAGTGGTCTTCGCTGGTCTACCTCCCATCTACCCATTCATTTCCTCCAGAACACTGACTACACATTGAAGTTATCTTGTTTATTTGTTCCTTTTTATCATCTTTTTCTCCCTCCAGAATGTAAGCTCCATGAGGGTAGGGAATTTTGTCTGTTGTATTTCCTGCTGTATCCTCAGGATAGGCACAGAGTAGGCACTCCATAAATATTTGTTGAATAAATGAATGGATGAATAAATGACTGCAAGAGAATTAGTGATTCTAACCTCTGACAGCATTCAGAGATGAAAGGAGGCAAGGTCAGTCATGCCCCCAGCCCAGCGCATAGTAGGTTCAGCCAGTGAGGTTGGAGCTGCTGGTACCATCCTGAAGACCAACTTTGCAGCTACCTCCAGGAAACTGGGCCCAAGGCGGTGGGCAGGAGAGCTCAGCAGCTCTCATGGCATAGCTTCTGCTTCCTGGCTCAAGCTGGGCTCACTAATTGCTACTGTGTTCTTGGCAGCCTCAGCAGCCATCTAATGAGTTTGCACCCAGCTCATCTGCAGGCAGACAAAAGCCCTCTGCCCCTGGGATCTACCTTCTGCCTGCCCACTGCAGACCCTGACAAACTGAGGTCCCTACTGCTAAACTCTGCTTCTCTAGTGAGGGAGCCCAAGACCCCCATGTGGACTAGGGGCACAGAGCACAGTGGAAGGGGCATTTGCCCTAGAGGGTGGGCTCCTGAGTCCAAGCCCCAGCTCTGTCTCAGCTGCGAGGTGAAGTAGGAGGCCGTGGAAGGCCATGGAAGGCCAGACTGCCTGGGTTGGGAGCCTGCCTTCGGCACACACTGGCTGTGTGAGCTTGGACAAGTCACATACCATGTTAGAACTCAGTTTCCTCATCTATGAAGCAGGGATAGAGTACATGAGATAATGGACATGAAGTCCTCAGCCCAGCTTTGGCCCATATGAAAAACTCCAGGGTCTTCAGTCTGCTCATCTGTTAAATCAGGGTTTCTCCGTCTCAGCACTATTGAGAAGAATTGGACTGGATGATTCTTTGTTGTAGAAGGCTTTCCTGTGCATTATAGGATATTTAGCAGCTTCCCTGGCTTCCATCAACCCAATTTCAAAATTTCCTGTCAAATTGAAATTCCCCGATTTGCTTCAGGAACCCCAGACCCTTCCACATGGTCTGAATCATTTCAAAAAACTCTGACTTATGAACACCCACCTTCAAGTGTTTCCCCCGCAAAAGAACCTCCCCAGGCTGGGGACCCCAGATACCTTGGCTTGAGAACAGAGAGCACGAGGCTGGGAGGATGATGGCTGCTTCTCCACGGAGAGAAGCCAGAAGCTAAATTATACAACAGCTCTACCAGGACCCAGCCCTGAGCTCCCTGGAAACTTCTTGAAGTGTTTCCTGTAGCGTTTCCCTGAAGCCGTCATCCTCCTCCTGGAACACTTAGGACCATCCGCCCATTATCGTGTGCCCCACGATGCTTGCTCTACATCCTGCCAGGTTCCCCATCCCAGACTCAACCAAGTCCAGCTGCTCAGCAGCACTCACTGCCTGCCCCTATTTCCCTAAGCAGCACATTCCTCCTCCTCCTTTTACAGCCCCCTGAGCTCTCTTTGCATCATGCTTTCCCTCCCCCCGACCCTGTGCCTCTCCTCCTCCCCCGCTTTCCCTACCCCCCCCCCCCCCATCTCCCAGGTTGCCTTCTCCTGAGCTTCTCTCAAATCCCTCCTGTCAGAAAAGCTCTGCCCTGCCCAAGGCTCCAGAGCCACCCCTGAGCTCCCCGCTCTGCCTGAACACATGTCTGCCTGGCACAGTAGCGAGTTCACTTATGAGCCCGTCTGTCTCCCCCAGTCCCAGAGCCCTGGGGCAGGGCCCTGTCTGATTCACAGCCCAGCAGGATCTGGCTGGCATCAGGGAGCATGTGCTGAGCAACACCGATGGGAGCTGGCTTTGGGAACAGGCATCCCAAGGTCTGGCTGGCAGGGAGCACAGGTCCAGGGGTGCAGGGTGGCAGGCGCTTGCTGGTGCCAAGGCTGCTGGAGGAGGAGGTAACCCTTCTCAGCTGTCCTTCCTTCACAGGCTCACTCACTACTCCCCTGGCCCTCCCTCCTTCCTCTTTCCCTCCTCACTCACTGACTCATTGACTCAGTAACTTCCCTCGTTCATTCAAGCTTCTGCTTGCTCCTTCACATACCCATTCACTAATGGGGTAGTTCATTCATTTATTCCCTCATTCATTCATTTCTTCACTCACTCCTTTATTCTTCTAGCAAACATTTCCTGAGCTCTGATATTGTGCCCAGTCCTGCCCAGAGAGAAACTGGCTTCTGGCCCAGCTCTGAAGATCTTATATGCAGGAGTGGCGGGCTTGGGGCACAGACATATAAACAAATAACTGCTGTATAGTGGGAAAGGTGCCATGATGGAGGAATGTGCAGTGTGACTGCAGAGGGGTCTGGGCAGACTTCCAGAGGAGGTGGCATTTGAGCAGGGCTTGGATATAAAGAAATCACAGGTAAGGGATGGAGAGGCTGGACTCAGAGCTTGGGCTAGGAATGGGGAGGAGGAAAGATGAAAGAGCTGGGAAAAGGCAATTTTCCCGGAAAATGGGGACTACTTGGCTGGGTGACTGGTGAGGGAGAGGGACAAGAATTGTGTTCAATCCCCATCCTTCATACAGAAATACTGATTTTGCAAATACGTATGTAGTGGCTGCTAGGCACCAGCACGTGTCCTAGGAACGGGGAGTACAAAAGAAGACAGGCAAAGCCTGCCCTCATAGAGTTTTCCAGTGTGCAGAGACAGATGACAGAAAAAGCAGAATATGGAAGGTTAGATGGTGGTGAGTGCTTTAGAGAGCCCTAGAGCTGGGGGTGGCCTGTGCAATAGTGTGTGTTCAGGGAAGGCCTCTCTGGGGAGGGGCCACTTATAAGCCATGCTGGTACCTGGGTGTCCCAGCAGCTCACCCAAGCACTGCTGAAAGAGTTGCCTTCTTGTCCAGGGACCAACACCAATTCAACATGGCACCCCAGCCTGGGCAGGGCTGAGCCACTAGCTATGCTGTCATCCAGGTATTGATCTTCCTGCTCCACCTGGTGCCCTGGCGGCAGGGTTGCATCTGCAGCTCCATACATATGCCCACAGGGACTGGCACACTTGGCCTCCTTGAGTACCAGGAAGGAATACAGGAGTCAGAACAGGGTTGTAGACTTTGGGGCAGTTGCTGCCCAGCCAAGAAGGTCTCAGGGTTGGATGAGAATTTTTAGGGGCAGGGCTGGAAGATACTTTTGTGGCCTGGGCAGAGGGTGTCGGCGGCACCCCTTAATATAATAGCACCAGAAAAAAGTCTACTTATTCATTTACTTTATTTCAAATAATGTAATAAAATTATACACAGAGCCTTGTCAATGAGTACTTCCGCTGCCTGGCTGGTGCAGCAGTCTGGTGCGGCACCGGCTTCTGTCCACATTGCTTTCAGAGACCCTCACAGGGATCCCACTGGGGATGCACACCTCGTAGGACGTCTGGAGTCATCCTAGCATGCTGGTGAACTTGTCGTGCGAGATTAAAACAGTAATTAATTTCTCAGAACGTATTTTCTACAATGAAGTTTAGCGCATCCTACATGTATCACTGTGCTCGGGGCATAGTTTGGGAACATTTATATTCACTTACGTTAACTAAAACCCCGTTGTGGTGGAATCGATTCTGACTCAGAATGGCCCTATAAGACAGGGTAGAGCTGCCCGCGTAGGGTTTCCAATGAGCAGCTGGTGGATTCAAACTGCCAACCTCTTGGTTAGCAGCCGAAGCTCTTAACTTTAGTTTGTTCTGATAATATTTTAGACATACTAATATTTTCACACCTCATATTTGGCACCCCATCAAGCCTACCACCTAGGCGGCCGTCTGTATAGCCCACCCCTTAATCCCACACAGTTCAGGGCGTCCAGAGGTTTCTTGTGCCCACTGGGGTCTTCCAGTGACAGCCCAGCCCCACACAGGGGGAACAGAGAATGAACTAATCAGTCCCGCCTGTCTTCAGGCCTCACCTTCCAGATCTGTCCCCACTCCCAGGCAGGGGCAGCAGGGGGATTACTGAGGCCCCCTATTCTAGCCTTTCTGAGAATTGAGGTTCCAGAAATGGGGCCCATGAGGTGCCTTCTGGATATCCATACTGAGGCTTTCCCTGATCCTGAAGCAAAAGGCTTTGCAGAGGGACAGAGTCTGGGGACCAAGCCCAGGAACCAGGTTCAGGGAGCCGAGGGGGATGGATAAGGGTCAGCTCTGGGATTCCTTCTGGCCAGGGCCATCGGCTCCTTCTTCACCCACCCTGGGGCTCCTGGGTTCACCTGCCCTGGAGGGAGGGTGTCAGTGGCAGGCCTGCCCAGCTTGAACACTGCCTCAGGACTAGGCTGAGAGGAGAAGCCTGAAGCCAGGGTCCAGGGGATAGAGGGAGAGTCTGGGCTGAGTCGAGCACATCAGGAGCTCTGGGATCTGGGTTGTGGCCTCTGTGGAGGCTTCTGAGAACCCCTCAGCTCTTCAGAGTCCTCTAGACAGTGAGATATGGCCAGATTCAGGAGACCCCTTCAGAGATGCCTAGGTCCCTTAGTTCCATCTAGGGAGGGTGTAGGGCACCGGAGGGGACAGTGCCACCTCCTGCTGGAGGAAGGAGAGCCAAGGCTGGGGTTTGTCTGAAGGACACTGAGGTTTTGGATAGCTGTGGACACCTTCTGCCCTGAGACTCTGGGATGGGAGGAAGGGGCCCGGCCTCGAATGGCAGAGATTTAGCCCCTCTCCTGAACCCCAGGAGATGCCAAAATCCTGTGAACCCCCATTTGGCAAAGCTTTGACTGGTAAAATTCCCTCTTTTGGATCAGGCCAGTGTACATTGTTGAAAATTGCCATCTAAATTTCAAAGAAATATTGTTTACCAGTCTTCTCAAGTCATTGCTTTGTCCAGTGGATCACCTTCCTGCGTAATTGCCGGCTGAGCCACGACAGACCCCGAGGAACCGCTGGACGTCTCGGATTTCTTTCTAATCTTCATGGCTTCAAAATTACAAATGTAATTTATGCTTACTCTAAAAATTCAACCCAAGCCAAACTCACTGCCGTCAAGTTGGTTCCAACTCATAGCAACCCCACAAGACTTCTAAGGCTGTAAATCTCTCTGGAAGCAGACAGCCACATCTTTCTCCTGTGGAGCTGCTGCTGGTTTTGAACTGCTGACCTTTCATTAGCAGTCGATCACTTCAACCACTGTGCCACCAGGGCTCCTAAAAATCCCACATTGCAGAAAAATACCACC
The DNA here is from genome assembly GCF_024166365.1 of Elephas maximus indicus. Classification (NCBI taxonomy): domain Eukaryota; kingdom Metazoa; phylum Chordata; class Mammalia; order Proboscidea; family Elephantidae; genus Elephas; species Elephas maximus. Next base: position 83,175,031 of record NC_064821.1, read on the forward strand.
TAGGAAGGGAGAGCCCTCCTTTCCAAATTCTCATCCCCAGAAGTGACCACTCTTAATAGTTTAGAAGTTCTTCCCTCAGATTTTTGCATGAATGCTGGTGTAATGTAGATAATTTCTTTAAAACATAGTAAATACACATTTTATTTCACATCCTCCTTGTATGAAGTTTTCCTCTTATTCAGATAGAGGCATCCAATTGCTTCAGGGAGGATTAAAGTGGAAAAAACAGTAATATCAAGTGGCATAAAGAACAATGCTTAACTTTCGACTTCCAAAATAGGATCTCAAAGCCCATAGCAAGATAACAGTCTTGAAAGCTGGCTTTGTTGAGTGACATACTGGTTAGATTGCTTTGGGCTACAAGTAACGGTAAGTCCAACACAAACTGGCTTATGTGGAGAGATGTATTGGCTCAGATAACCAGACATCTAGAGATAGGGTGGGCTTCAGGCTGGTGTAAGCCAGCAACTGTGGCTCCATCTCTTTGCCGGTCCCTTGGCTTAGCTCTCCTTTTTCTGATGGCTTCATCCACAGGCTGGCTTCCCTCAGAACTGCCAAATGGCTGCACTGCACATTTACCACCATGACACTAAAAGATGGAAGACAGCATCTCTTCTGGTGGGTCTTTAGAACAAGGAAACACCTTTCCCAGAAGCTCTCAGCAAGTCTCCTTTTGCATCATGGCTTGGTCACATGCCCATTCCTATGACCGGGGGTATGCTCTGCACTGGTATTTTGGCTTGGGTTCCTGGACCAATCAACAGGAAGTGATTGGTAAGTAGGGTGGGATTCCATTACACTGGCTAGAGTTGCCCCTGGCCCTGAGTTTAGGGTCAGCTTTTCCTGGTACGAGTGATATGAAGGCAGGATAGATTCCAGAATGAAAATTGGGGCATTTCCAAGAAGGGGGAACAGAGAAATAGAAGATGGGTAGAAAATCAATGCCTCCTACTGTAAGAGAGAGAAAACAAGATTCTCTCTTCCCAAGGCTTTCCTGTAGATATCAAGAGCAAATTGGAGGACTGAACACAGACTTTTACTCTATTTCACAGGCAGAGAGAACTTAGGGTGTGATGTAAAGGAAGTTCCTACCCAGCTTGGGAGGAAGTGGGCGATTGTTCCACTTCTCAGAAGAACCACAAAGGAGTTGGAGAAACAGATTTGCGGGGAGGGCAACAATGAGGTGAAGAGGTTGCCTAGGGACCCAGTGCCCCACCATTCCCTCTGAGCCCCAGCCTGTGGAAGTCTTGTGGAGAAAAACCCCAGATGCGGGCTTCTGCCCCACTTTTGTAGAACTCAGTGGGAAGATGCCTTGGAGGATGCCCACTTCATGCTCACAGTAGAGTAGAAAGGATGGCTTGGAGTTGGTACTAGCTTCCTAGGGTTGTCATAAAAAATCACCACAAACTTTGTGGCTTATAACAGCAGAAATTTATTCTCTCACAGTTCTGGAGGCTAGAAGTCCAAAATCAAGGCATCAGCAAGTCTGCACTCCCTTTGAAGGCCCTAGGGGACAATCCAGCCCTTGCCTCTTCCAGGCATTCCTTGTGGATGCATCCCTCCAGTCTCAAAATCCATCCTCATATGGTCTTCTCCATTTCTGTGTCTGGTCCTCTGTTTGTGTCAAATCTACCTCTGCATTTCTCTTATAAAAATACTTGTCCTTGGATTTAGGGTCCACCCAGATAATCCATGATGATCTTACCTCGAGATCCTTAACTTCATTACATCTGCCAAGATCCTTTTTCTAAATCTCATTCAGACATTCCTGGAGTTAGGATGCGGACATAGCTTTTGGTGGTCACCATTCAACTGACTGCAGGGTTTTTAGGCAGAGCGAGGACCTGAAAGAGTACCCCTATTTCCTCTTGTCTCCTGTGTGGTGTGGATGGGATTCTCCAATTTTCCAGGGCCCCAACAATGGGAGGACACAGAGGGTCACTGAGAGCTCTGGTGGGTCACTTGGCAGTCAGAACCCTGGACAGAGGCACAAGGTCCCTGAAGTCACAGCCAGACCTCAGGGCATTGACCCTTGTGGATCCTGGTCAACCTAGCTCCTTTTGAGCTTCTACTAGTCTTTTCCCAGGTCAGAGCATATCCCAAGTTCCATCTGCTGCAGAGGTGACAGTAACTAGGACAGAGGCTGAGGCTTGCGAACACCCCAAGAGGAAGATGATATGAGGCCTGAGGACTTCTTCCCTGATGCCATGGGGATACCCCAGCTTCCAGCTCTTAGACCTCATCTTGACAAGGAGACCCCTTGAGAGGGAGAAGCAGCTCTGATAGGGGGCTGAAGTTTGCATGGATTGAATCTTTCTCTCAAAGAGATTGTTTTCAAATGAAGGGAGTGAATGATGTTTAATTGATGAGTTAATTTTTCTCTTCCCCTCCCTGTACCTGAGTATATAGATGCTAAACCTGCTACAAATGATAAGACTGCCGAGTTTTATTCTTTAAAAATGGACATGCGCTCTACATAGTATTCTACAAATTACTTTTACCACTTCATGTATTACAGACATGTTTCTTTAACGGTACTTTTAGAACTACCTTATTTATTTATTTATTTTAATTCACATACTATGATTCATTTAACCAGACCTCTATCGATGGACATTTGGATTGTTTGTTGAATTTAACTAAATTAACCAGTGAATCAGCTGAACAAAGTGCAAGAATGTCCATTCATGCAAGGGTTGCAAAAATGCAACATCTTTTCTTTCCCTCTAAATCTATAGGTAGTGACCCCAAATTTCAGCAAGTGAAAAAGCAATGAAATGATCCAGGAACTGTTGGTCAGTAAACTGTGCCTCAGCCCTCCCCACCTACAGAGATCTCTGGGAGAGGCAGGTAGAGGGCAGCTTGCCAAGATGTGGTCTTTCCAGGGTGAGTAACATTCTGAACTCTTGAACAAAACCAGCTGGCAGCACTCGCTGCACTTCTCGTTAGCCAAATGTCTCTTCTCAGTAGGAGGTGGAGCTTTGCCGCCATCCCGATTAGCTTCCAGCTGCAATAGTCCTTTTAAAGGAGACTCCCTGCATATTTCTGGGTATGTCTGGGATATGAAGGTGCAGAAAAGGCTGGCTGCATTCTCTCTCAGTGTTTCAATCAGAACTCTTTAGACTGCAAGTGACAGAAACCCTGATCAAAGGTAAGCCGAGCAGGAAATGTGCTGGCTTGTGTAAATGGGCTGTTCAAGGAGTTTCAGATGTTGCTGGATCGGGTGTTTTATCAACACCATTAAGACTCTTCATCTCTCAGCTGTGCCTGCCCATCTTTGGCCTTTTTTCTAGGAAGATTGTCTCCGTGTAATGCAAGGTGACCAACAGCTACTACAATCTCATTTTTATAGCTCACGATTCCAAAGAGAGAGTAAGTTTCCAGAAACTCTAACAAAAGTCCTACCACCAAAACACCAAACCCACTGCTTTTGAGTCAATTCTGACTCATAGCGATCCTATAGGACTGCGTAGAACTGCCCCACAGAGTTTCCAAGAAGCACCTGGCGGATTCGAACTGCTGACCTCTTGGTTAGCAGCTGTAGCACTTAACCACTACGCCACCAGGGTTTCCTGAAAGTCCTAAGGAAGATGCTTATTGGCCCGGCTTGGGTCAAGTGTTCATCTTTGAGCTAATCACTGTGTTGGGGGATGGGTGCTCTGGTTGGCCAGGCATAGTTCAAGACTTCCCCATCCCCTGGTATGTGGGGGTGTTTCCCCACCTGGCCCACATGGACAGAGCAGGACTAATGGGGGAGATGTGGCTTGCCAAAGGCAAGTACTCTGGACTGACAAACAAGTACCCACTCTGCCTGGCTTCTGCCAGGGTTCTACTTCTGTCTGGAGAGAAGATGCTTGTTATTTGGATGAAGAATTGGACATGGCTAGATGCCAAGCCAGTAGCTATGCAGAGCAGTTTGACCCTGCTCAGACCTGCCCTAGGATCTCACTTCCCAGTCACCCCTCAGGCCAAAACAGTGGTGGTGATGGGGGCAGGGCTTTGCCCATCCAAGGCAACAGCACTGGGCTAGCCTTTCTCTGACCCTCAGCTTCATCATGCAGGTTCCACATTCAGCGCAAACAAGCCTGTGAGAAGACCTCAGAGGAGAGGTACAGTCTAAATTCAGGTGGCATGTGATTGATTACTAAGCAACCCCTTCTCAGCATTTTAGGACACCCTTTCTCTTTACCCAGGCTCAACCCCTAGGGTCAGCTCATGGCTCCCCTGAGCCCCACACTGTGGCCTGGGCCTCTGGAGGAGGGAACAAGCCTATTGCCCTGGGGATCCCAGCCACTTCATCCTGGCTGGGAGCCTCTCTGCTGGGAGTGGTAGCTGTGTCTCGTGTCTACAGGATGCATTCTTGGGTTTGGGGGTGCTGCCAGTGCTGGGTGCTGGATTGGGACAGTCAGAGGACTGCGGGCCCTGGGAGACGGAATTCTGGAAGGTCTTAAAGACATGGCCCAAACTGGGTTTCTGAAAGATCGGCAGCTTTGGGTACAGAATGAAGGAAGAAACCGGCTATTCTGGGGGCAAGAAATAAAGTGGGGTGTTCTCCCCAGGGCCCACAAGGGACAACCTTCCATCTGACCTTCATTGTAGGGTCTCTGCTTGTCCCACCCCAGCCTCATATCTTTCCTCTTCCCTATGTCTCCCACCAGGCTAGACAATATCATTCCTTCATCTGGGCCTTTGTCCATGCTGTCTCCCCACCCCCCGGCACCTGCTGGAATGCTCTCCCTGGCCTGGTCAGTCCGTACTCATCCTCCAAAATCCAGCTTTACTTCACGGAAGTGAAAATCGAGTGGTCAGTAGCATGTGACAATGTGCTGTAGCCGAGTGCTCCTTCCAGAGGCCAGTGTCTGCAGCTCAGAGCAGAGGCTTTCTCTGGAGCCTGGGAAGGCTCACTGCCTAAGGACATGGCAGACCAAAATGACAGGAAGTGAACACTCTCCCCCACTGGAAGACCTCTCAACCAATGACTGATGGGAGTTGGTGTATAAAAAATCCCAGCTCCCTGCTCCTTGGGTGAGATAATGCTGAGGTATGCGGTTTACACAGTTTCCCAGAGTTTCCCTGTAGGATTAAACTCTGGATGCCCAAGGTGGCAGCCTGCTTGATAAAGTACGCTTTGTTGGTCTCCTCCCCTTCTCTGTCTCACTTCCTCACCCCCCCCTCAGAGTTTCCTAGGATCACCTGCCAGATAAACTTCTTGCTCTTGAATCATTGTCTCTGGGTCTTCTCCTAGGTGAACTCAAACTAAAAGAGGTGCTCAACTTCATTAGTTATCAGGGAAATGCAAATTAAACCCATAATGTAATACCATTTCACACCCACCAGAATGGCTAAAATGGACAAGATTGAGCATTCCAAGTGTGGTGAGGGCGTGAAGCATTTGGAGCGCTCATATACAGCTGATGGAAGTGGACACTGGTGTAATCACTTAGGGGAAACGTGGCCCAGCAATTGCCCTCCTAGATACACACTCTACAGAAACGCAGACATATATTCAACAAGACATGTGCAAGAAAGTTCAAAACAGCACTGTGCAAAATAGCCTCATACTTGAAACAGCCCGAATTCATCAGCAGTGCAATGGATGGATGAATTTTGATGTGCCCATGCAATGGAATACTACACAGAAATGAAAAAAGAACAAACTTCTGTTACATGCAACAACATGGATGGATCTCAAAACAAAACATTGCACAAAAGTAGTCACACATATAAGAGTGCTTACTGAAGATTATATAAAGTTCAAAAGCATAATAATCATAGCAAAGTATACAAATGATAAATGTACGGCTTGATGAATTTGCACAAACTGAAAGCACCCGTGTAGGCTGCACCCAGATCAAGAAACAGAACACAACCACTACCCCAGAAACCTTCCTCCTGCACCCCTTTTAGTCACTGTCCCCCCAGAGGAAATCATCATCCTGACTTCTAACACCACAGATTAGTTTTGCCTGTGTTGTTGTTGGCTGCCATCAAGTCAGCCTCTGACTCATGGTGATCCCATGTACAACGGATGGGAACCCTGCCCGGTACTGCACCATCCCCACGATCAGTTGTGGGTCAGACTGTTGTGATCCACAGAGTCTTCAATGGATGATTTTTCACCAGGCCTTTCTTCCTAGTCCATCTTAGTCTGGAAGCAAGCTCCACTGAAACATTTTCACCATCATAGCAACATATAAGCTTCCACATGAGGTGGGCTGGCTGGGAATCAAACTCAGGTCTGCTGCGTGGAAGGTGAGAGTTCTACCACCGAGCCACCAATGCCTCTTGCCTGTATTAAAACTGTATTTACCGTATTTTAATGCAAATTAAAATTTTTTTCTTTTTTTTAATGCAAATTACGTGTACCTTCTACATTTGTTTACCAACGGCTTCTCCCCCTTTGAAGTATTTTTGTAAGCACTGCCACGTCAATTTTTTTACATGTTGTAAAAAAAATTAGCAAAGCGTGCTTACAAAAATACCTCGTGGGGAGAGGGAGAGTATGGCAAACAAACACAGAAGGCGTGTGTTATTTGTGTAAAAACATGGTTTTTACATGGAATATTAGGATATGTACTCTTTGGTACATTTTGTCTGCGAGATCATGCACATTGTTTTGTGTAGTTGTAGTTCAATTTTTATATTCATTCCACTATTGCTGGGTTCTCTGGGTAGTTTCCAGTCTTGGACTATTATGAATAGTACTGCTGTGAATTTTCCAGTATACACTGTTTGGTGGGATTGCTGGTCCATTGCTCGTTTTGATTTGATTTCTCACCTTTTTACTACAGGGTCACTATGAGTCAGAATTGACTTGATGGCAACGGGTAATGGGTACCTGTCTACACAGCTCCACCCCTTCTGCTGTCCTGATCCCCACCTAGGGCAACCTCTGATTCCCGCCGCTGGTTCCCTTTTCAGAAAGTCTCTGAACCCCTCCCGCTGAAATAGCACAAACATGTGGAACACAAAACAAAACAAAATTGCTTTCTCTGCACATTTAGGCACTCATTTTAAGAGCATACACATGAATGTGCACAAAGATTTCTTACAGTGGTGCCCACCTGAGTGGTGTTTATTGTAGGGAAGGATCAGAAACAACCTAAGTGTCCAATAATAGGGGATACATTAAATAAGAGAAGGTGCAGTTGTGCCTTGGAATACTATGCAGCCATTTAAAATTATGTGATTAGAGATGCTTGTGAAATGTTGAATACAAGAATGGGTTATAAAACACTGTAAAGGAATATGATCCAACAACTGAAGAAAGAACAGAATAGAAGAAAATACACCATCCTGTTGGCAGTGGTTGTATCTGGGGGGTGGGAGCGTGGGTGATTTATTTGTGCCTTTTAAATATTCTCTAACATTTCTACAGGGAACAAGTATTACTTTTATAATAAGAAAGAAAAGCATAAGAATATTTTAAATCCGCCAATGTCTTTCCAGCACACTGAGAGTAAATTCCAAATTCTTTCCCCTGACTTACGAGGTCCCAGTTGCTGCTGACCTTCTCCTGTACCCCACACTGCTCTCCCTCAAACACTATGTTCCAGACGCATGGGCTTTTTTCCATGTGAATTCCTTGAGAGCAAAGTCCCTGCCTGTCTTAATCATCAGGATCTACCTAGTGCCCAGCACATGCTCAAGTTAAGTATGTGTTGAAAGGATGGAGAACTAGCAGGGAGGGAGAAACGGAAAGGAGGAGAGAGAGCAAGGGGCCCAGTACACAGAGAGCCCTGGGCTGGAGTCAGCAGGCCTGGCTTTCCTTCCTAAGCCTCAGTTTCCCTTGTAGCTGGGCCATGCCTGCCTACCCCATGCCAGGAACAGGGATCGGGGCAGTGGGTGAGCCAAGGGCCAGCACTGGGACAGGCAGAGGAAAGGCTGGAATAGATAAGACATGACCCATGCCAGGCGGTGACTTGGCTTAGGGGCCCAGGGCCCCATGGGCAGGAGCTAGGCAGGGCCCTGACCACTCTGTGCCCACCTGAGGGGGCCTGGTTCCTTGGTGCCTGCCTACTCTTTTCCTGGCCTCCATGGCTTCATTTTTACCATCGAGATTCTTACCAGGGGCCAATGGGAACCTTGCCAGCCCACTTCACAGCCCAGGAAACCGGAGCTCAGAAAGGGCTTCTCCGAAGGCGCTTCTCTGAGTCACACAGGATTTGAGTCCAAGTCCATCTGACACTAAAGCCTGTGCTCTTTCCAGTTCCTAAGGTGCTTGTCTTGGGGTTAACATCATATGAATTAGAAGTTTAAGGAAGGCCAATCCCCAAAGTCAAGCTATGTCTCTTCCAATGCCTGGATTTCCACCATTTGAACTTTATTCCTTTGGGTTAAACAATACTCTCATCTGAAAGCATGTAAATACAAAGATCAAGTGGGCCACATCTAATTTGCACTGTGGAGCATGCTCCACCCCATCTCCTGGAGGCTCCCGGCGGACTGAGCTTCAGTTGCCCATTACCTTGCTTGTATTGTCTTCCTCCCCTGTATCACTTCCCCAATCCCTTGCAGGCGGCACTTGCTGGGATCACCTTGCAAATAAGCTCCTTGCCCTCAGATCCTAGTTCAGGTCTGTTTCTGGGCTCCAACTCAACACAGAGGGACAGCAGGTTCAGGGCTGCAAATATGTGCAAAGGACTGTCTGGTAGAATTGGACAATATGAGCCCTCGAAGGGATCACTTCACTCACCTGCCATACCCCACCCAAGCCCCATATCATTTTCTGAACAGGAAACTGAGGTCCAGAGAGGGGCACTGAGTTGCCCTCATGTCCAGGGCACTACCCCAGGCAGCCTCCCTACTCTGCCTGGAAGCACCCAGGCCAGAGGAGGCCGAGCAGGTGAGGACCAGCTGAATGAGGGGTGCCCTGGGGCCTGCCGGGCGGAGATGTCAGCGCAGTGCTTCTGCAGAAGGTGGGGTCACGGGCCCTGCGATAAGCCGCACCTCCGGTTGGCTGCTGTGCTCACGCCCGCACTCTCCCCCGCCTCAGTGCACTTGCAGCGACGCCTGTCCCGCCTGCCCCGCTGCTGTGCAAGCCCACAGCTGAGCTGACCCCTGGCCGGCCAGGCCTCCACTAAGTGGCTTCTGACCCTGAGCAAGTCAAATGGCCTCCCTGAGCTGGGCCCTTTGGAACAAGTGTTTCTTGGCCACTCAGGCACACAGAGCCACTGTGCCTGCTGCCCCTCTGTGTTGGGTCGAGGCCCCAGAAACAGACCTGAACTAGGATTAGAGGGCAAGGAGCTTATTTGCAAGGGGATTCCAGCAAGCCCAGGCTGCACCGGCTGCAAAGGGTTGGGGAAGTGAGGCGGGGAAGGAAGGCAATACCAGCAAGATAATTTAAGGCAACAGGTGGGCAACTGGGGTTCGTCCCCACTGGGGGCCTCCAGGAGATGGCATACAGCATGCTCCAGAACTGTCATATCTCAGGCATGAGGAAGCTGGGACATTTGTCTTCATCCTACACTGTTCTTCATGGGTCAAGGGCTGCTCCAAACACAAACAAACAAAACCCAGACCAATTTCATTTGAGTTAATTCTGATTCATAGTGACGTTATGTGTGTCAGAGTAGAACCGTGCTCCCTAGGGTTTTCAATGGCTGATTTTTCAGAAGTAGATTGCCAGGCCTTTCTTCTGAGATGCTCCTGGATAGACAGGAACCTTAAACCTTTCGGTTAGCAGCCAAGTGAGTTAATCAGTTGCACCACGCAGAAGCTGCTCCAGAGGGCACAAACTCCTGGCACTTTCAGCGGCCCCCGGGGCAGAGTCACAGACACCTGCAGTACTGAGTACCAAGGAGATGTGAGTGAGGTTCCAGATAGAAGAGAAAGAGGCCGGAGAGACAGACAGCCTGGAGCCGGCCCTAGAGTCAGGTGGGCTTGTGTGCCAGGAGAGCTCACATTCTCTCCCAAGGTCAGTTTCCACATCTATAAAATGGGAATAAAAATACTGCTTACCTTTGAGGCGTGTGGCGGGGATCAAAAGTGATAAGACTTGTAATGGCCTGGGGTGGCGCCCGGCACCAAGTGGAAACTGATAATGGAGCTTTCCCTTTATCCTCTTGGGCAAGGGTCAGGTTGACTCAGCTGGTCTGGGGGCACCCAACAACCTGCTGTTTGTACCAAACATTACTGCTCATGGAGCCCTCTTTCTCCCTCCCCCTCCTTTTTTTATCTTCATTTTTTTTTTAAAATCAAACAGTGACTGATACCTAAGCTATGCCAGGCCCAGAATGGGCTCTGAGGACCCAAGAAAGCCCTAAGCCTGTGCTTGACCTGTGGAGCTAATAGTCCAGCCGGAAAGACAGTCAAATGTGTGGCCAGGTGGTGACACAGGCACAGGAGCATGGGCTTTGACAGGTGGGTAGAAGTTTGTCTCAATGGGAAGGTGAACTCACTATTACAGTGTAAGAGAGCCTGGGTGGAAGGGGGTGGGTAGAAACAGTTCCAGAGGCAGGAGGGAGGAGTGCATGTGTGTGTCACTCCTGTGTGCCCACATACTGTAGTCCTGGACTTGCACACATGCCCCACAGACACACGAGTCCCCCTGTGTCTTTGCAGCCACAACCAGGCAAAGACACACATTCAGAGGCACTCACGGTCTCACACACAGGTACGGGCTGACACTCACGGGAACGTACACATATGCGAATTGTGCAGGAATACTCACTCCAGGTGGTACAAACCTGCATACTTGTAGACATGCAGAAGTACCCCAGCTGCACATATAAGAAGGCATTTTATACAGAAATATACACTTGTGGACATGTGTGCTCATGCGTGAATGGTTCACGCATTAAAAAAAAAAAAAAAGGCAAGGGCATGGAAGCTCCATAGACACATCCAAAGTCCCTGAGGGACCGAATTGCTGAGCTCAAGGCTGTGGGGACCATGGTCTCAGGGTACATCTAGGTCAAACGGTATAATGTAGTTTATAAAGAAATGTTCTACATTCTACTTTGATGAGTAGCATCTGGGGTCTTAAAAGCCTGTGAGCGGCCATCTAAGATACTCCACTGGTTTCACCCCTTCGGGAGCTGGGAGGAATGAAGAAAACTAAAGACACAAGGGAAAGGTTAGTCCAGAGGTCTAATGGACCACAACTACCACAGCCTTTGCCAGACTGAGTCCAGTACAACAAGATGGTGCCCAGCTACCACCACTGACTGCTCTGACAAGGATCACAATAGAGGGTCCGGGACAGAGCTGGAGAAAAATGTGGAACAAAATTCTAACTCATTAAAAAAGACCAGACTTACTGGCCTGTCAGAGACTGGAGAAACCCCTAGAGGATGGCCCCTGGATACTCTTTTAGCTCAGTAATGAGGTCACTCCTGAGGTTCACTCTTCAGCCAAAGATTAGACAGGCCCATAAAACAAAAGAGACTAAAGGGGCACACCAGCCCAGAAACAGGGAGGGAATAGGAAAGCTGGTAATAGAGAACGCAAAGTGGAGAAGGGACAGTGTTGACATGTTGTGGGGTTTTTAACCAATGTCATAAAACAATATGTGTACTGTTTAATGAGAAGCTAGTTTGTTCTGTAAACCTTCATCTAAAGTACAATTTAAAAAAAAAAAAAAAAAAAACACCAATTGCCACTGAGTTGACTCAGGGTGACCCTGCGTGTGTGTCAGAGTAGAACTGTGCTCCATAGAGTTTTCAATGGCTAGTTTTTTGGAAGTTGATTGCCAGGCTTTTCTTCTGAGGTGTTTCTGGATGCACTTGAACTGCTAACCAAAAGAGCAAGTTAACCGTTTGCACCACCCAGGGTCTTTGACTCATGCATACACACACACTCTCATATTAGCCAGTGGGACTCTGATGTACCAAGCTCCCCACACTGCATTGGAGTCGTAGGGAAAGAGCCTTAGATTCCTGGCCCTGAGAGGGCATGAGGGCATAGGTGCGCTCCTCTTCCTTGCCCCCAATCTGCCCCACAGATGGACAGACCTGCAGTGAACGGAATTCTAGATACCAGGATCCTTGATGCTAACTGGGGAAGAGGCAAGACTTTGGTGGCCTACAGGCCTCTCACCTCCTTCAGCCAGAGGAGCAACAAGCGTCTCTCTTTTGCACAACTGATTCCATTTGAAGAAATGGTTTCCCCGTCAGATCAGCAAACAGTTAAAAAAACGAAATAAAAAACCACGACAAACCAGGTGCCCTTGAGTCGATTCCCACTCATGGTGATCCCACGTGCGTCAGAGCAGAGTTGTGCTCCATAGGGTTTTCAGTGGCTGATTTTTCTGAAGTGGATCACCAGGCCTGAGCAAACAGTCAGAGGCCGACAAAACCCAGTGCTGGAGGGGACATGAGGAAAAGGGCACTCCCGTCCATTGGGGGTAGGGGTGCAAATTGGAACTGCATTTTTGGCAGAATATTTAAAACATGCATGTCCTTTGACCCGGTGATTCTACTTCTAACAATCTGTCATGTAGAAATGCTTAGGCATGTGGACGTGGATCTATAAACAAGGTGTTTGTAACAGCATTGCTTCTGCAAATAACAGATGAGAGCCATCCAAATACATCAGTAGGCAACTGATTGACTAAACAACGATCTGTCTGTGCCAGGACACAGTTGTTGTTGTTAGGTGCCATGGAGTCAATTCTCAACTCATAGTGACCCATACGACACCGTAGAACTGCCCCATAGGGCTTTGCAGGCTATAATCTTTACAGGAGCAGATTGCCAGGTCTTTTTCCTCAGGAGCCTCTGGGTGGGTCCAAACTGTCAACCTTTCAGTTAGCAGCCGAGGTTTAACTGTTTCACCACCAGGGCCCCTTCCACAGACACTACTGAGCTATTAAAAGTAAGACTGAGGTGGAGCCTTATCTGCTGGTCTGGAATGATGTCTGCAGTGTGAGGAAAGTAGGTCGAGGAATAGTGAGACTTATATCTCCGTGTATGATCTTAAAACAGCTCTAAAAAGTTAGCTATAAAACATACACCTGAATCTGTAGAAAAAAGGCTACATATATATGACACACCACTTACCTTGGAGTGAGGGGTCAGGGAGAAGACTTACTTTATTCTAGATGCTCTTATATCTTGTACATTTTTAAGCCATAAGCATTTTTTTTCAGATATTGCATTTGTTGCCTTTACAGTTGGAAAAAGAAAGTGTCAAGGTTTTTAGTCCCATTATTTAATATGAGGAGGCTGACGGGGAAGCAGAGACCTGCCCAAGGCCACAGTCAGGCGGGGTTAGACAAGACTAGAGCTCTGACTTTGACCCCACCCAAAGATTCCCTGTAGGAAACTCTGAAGCTTGCTCTTGAAAGTCGAGTAGCTAAAGCAAATGGAAGAAATGATGAAGTAAAAGAGCTGAACAGAAGATTTCAAAGGGCAGCTCCAGAAGACAAAGTATTATAATGACATGTGCAAAGACCTGGAGGTAGAAAACCAAAAAGGAAGAATACGCTTGGCATTTCTCAAGCTGAAAGAATTGAAGAAAAAATTTAAGCCCTGAGTTGCAATATTGAAAGACTCTATGGGGAAAATATTAAACAACACAGGAAGCATCAAAAGAAGATGGAAGGAATATACGAAGACACTGTACCAAGAAGAACTGGTTGATGTTCAGCCATTTCAGGAGGTAGCATATGATCAAGAACCAATGGTACTGAAGGAAGAAGTCCAAGCTGTACTGAAGGCACTGCTGAAAAACAAGGCTCCAGGAACTGACGGAATACAAACTGAGATGTTTCGACAAATGGATGCAGCGCTGGAAGTGCTCACTTGTCTATGCCAAGAAATTTAGAGAAGGCTAGTTGACTGGAAGGGATCCATATTTACGCCTGTTCCAAAGAAAGATGGTCCCACTGAATGTGAAAATTATCAAACAATATCATTAATATCACACACAAGCCAAATTTTGCTGAAGCTCATTCAAAAGCAGCTACAGCAGTATATACACAGGGAACCACCAGAAATTGAAGCTGGATTCAGAAGAGAATGTGGAACCAGGGATATCATTGCTGAGGTCAGATGGATGCTGGCTGAAAGCAGAGAACACCAGAAGGGTGTTTACCTGTGTTTTATTAACTATGCAGAGGCATCCGACCGTGTGGATCATAACAAATTATGGATAGCATTGCGAAGAATAGGAATTCCAGAACACTTAATTGTGCTCATGAGGAACCTGTACGTAGACCAAGAGACAGTTGTTAGAACAGAACAAGGGGATACTGTGCGGTTTAAAGTCAGGAAAGGTGTGCAACAGGGTTGTATCCTTTCACCATACCTATTCAATCTGTATGCTCAGCAAATAATCCAAGAAGCTGGAAGACATGAAGAAGAATGGGGCATCAGGATTGGTGGAAGACTTATTAACAACCTGCGTTATGCAGATGACACAACCTTGCTTGCTGAAAGTCAAGAGGACTTGAAGCACTTACTGATGAAGATCAAAGACCACAGCCTTCCATATGGATTGCACCTCAACATAAAGAAAACAAAAATCCTCACAACTGGACCAATGAGCAACATAAAGATAAGCAAAGAAAAGATTGAAGTTGTCAAGGATTTCATTTTACTTAGATCCTCAATCAACAGCCATGGAAACAGCAGTCAAGAAATCAAACGACACTTTGCATTGGGCAAATCCACTGCAAATGACCTTTTAAAAGTGTTAAAAAACAAAGATGTCACCTTGAGGACTAAGGTGTGCCTGACCCAAGCCATGGTGTTTTCAGCTGCCTCAAACGCATGCGAAAGCTGGGTGATGAATAAGGAGACTGAAGAAGAGTTGACCCATTTGAATTGTGGTGTTGGCGAAGAATATTGAATACACCATGGACTGCCAAAAGAAAGGACAAATCTGTCTTGGAAGAAGTGCAAGCAGAATCCTCCTTAGAAGCAAGGATGGCGAGACTATGTTTCACATACTTTGGGCATGTTATCAGGAGGGATCAGTCCCTGGAGAAGGACATCATGTTTGGTAACGTAGAGGGTCAGGGAAAAAAAGGAAGACCTTCAGTGAGATGGACTGTCACAGTGGCCGCAACTGTAGGCTCAAGCGTAACAACAACGGTCGTCCCTCTGCTGCCCAGTGGCAGGGCTTTGGTGCCAAGAGAGGATCCATGGCTTCTGAGGTGGGGATGGGGGAGAAACGGGCTCAGGGCTGCAGGCCAATGATGCTCAGCTGAGGGAATAGTGGAAACCCTGAATCTGGAGCTAGCTGCTCATCAGAGGAAGGTGCCCCGGGGCCCCTTGAACTTATGGCTGATGTCTGAAGTCTTGGGCAGACTTGGCAGTCTGGAGGACTGTGCCCATAACCTGTGAAATTTGGCCTAACACTGGGTGGTTGGTGTCAGAACTCTTTGCAAGTACTGATACCTAATACAACATGGATGAACCCCGAAAATATAGTATGGGAAAGAAGCTAGACACGAAAGGCCACATATTGTACGATTCCATATATGTGGAATGTCCAGAATTGACAAATCCATAGAGACATAAAGTAGATTTGGTTACCGGGGGTGAGGGGGCGAGGAGAATGGGGAGTGGCACGTAAAGGTGCGGAGTTTCTTTTTGGGTAACGATGAAAATGTTCTGGAATTACTGAAAGGTTGGTGGTTCGAACCCACCAGCCGCTCCAAGGGAGAAAGATGTGGCAGTCTGTTTCCGTAAAGATTACAGCCTTGGAAGCCCTACGAGGCAGTTCTACTCTGTCCTATAGGATTGCTATGAGTTAGAATCGACTGGAAGGCAAAAGGTATTTTTTTTTTTTTTTTGGTTTGTTAATGGCTGCTCAAGGAGTCCCTGGGTGGTACAAATGGTTAAGCACTTGACTACTAGCTGAAGGGTTGGTGGTTTGAACCCACCTAGAGGCAACATGAAAGACAGGCCTGGTGACCTACTTCCCAAAGGTCACAGCCTTGAAAACCCTAGGCGGCAGTTCTACTCTGCACACATGGAGTTGTCATGAGTTGGAACCAACCCGACAGCAACTAACAACAACAGTGTTTGCTCAGCTTTGTGACTATACTACAAACCGCTGGACTATACAGTTAAAATGGTAAATTTTATGGTATGTGAATTATATCTCAGCAAAAAAATACTGCAAAAAATATTATAATGAATATAAAAATTTATACCGCTGTACCACGCAGTGTTATTTTGTTAGTGGGAAATGGGCCAAACTTAAATATACACCTCGTTGTTAGTAGCTGTCAGGTTGGTTCCAACTCATGGCGACCCCATGTGTGCAGAGTGGAACTGCTTCATGGGGTTTTCAAGGCTGTGACCTCTCAGAAGCAGATTGCCAGACCCATCTTCTGAGGCACCTCTTGGGTAACAAATGCATTGTGGTAAAGCCTTATGATGATATATTATGCCCATGAATAAAATCTTGTTTTGAAAATTACAAATAAATAAAAATAAAGTGCTTGGAACAGTGCCTGACACATATTACGTGCCATTAGTGTCAGCTGTTGTTAATGAACTCCAGAATGACCCTGTGAAGTCGGGCCTTTCATCCCCATTTGGCTGATGAGGAAACTGAGGCTCAGAGAGGGAACTTAATGTGCTTGCATGGCCATCTTTGTGGTCTGCTAATGGGGAAGAGTTCTGGCATCAGGCCAGTCTAGGTGCCCATTCTGGCTCTGCCTCTTTCTAGCTGTATAGCCTTGATCCGGTCCATCCCCACACCACTCTGAGCCTCAGTTGTCCCATCTGTGGAATGGGGGTAATAAGGTTTTTGGGAACATTCTCTGAGCATGCACAGCCGAGTGTGAGATCCAGCTGATGGTGCTGTTACTGTGCCGCTATAGATCCCAGGCAGCAAAACTAGGACCAAATGGGAAGACTGTCTTGGGAGGCTGGACCTGCAGAAGGAACAACCCCGTGGGAAACCTTGGGAGGTGGCAATTCAAGTAGAGACCGGGTGTGGTTAGTCCTGACTTCAGTGCCCCCAGGGCCCCTTTTTACCTGTTTTTGGGAGAGGCAGCCTACCTCTCAGAGCCTCAGTTTGCCCCTCTGAGTCAGCCCAGCATTGGCGGTTATGACGAACACACTCTTGGGGCCCAGACTACCTTGAGCCCAAATCCCAGGTTCCCTGCTATTATTTTCTGATTGCATGACCCTGGGCAGGAGAGTTCACCTTTCTGCACCTCAGTTTCCTCATCTGTAAGATGGAGATAATAACAGTACCCACCTCACTGGTCCTTGTGAGGGGGAGTTGAGAAGTGAGTGTCACGTGCTTAACACGGGCCTAGAACACTGGAGCCCTCCAGGCCCGTTGGCTGTTCTTACTATTGTTATCTTATTAGCTGTGAAGGGGGCCGGACTATACAAGCTAGTGTGCCTGGAGGCAGGGATGGGCTCCGTGAGCCCCTGTCCCCCAGCTCCTGGTCTGCAGTCCCCCTTACTCTCTTCAGCTGCTGAGTGATTGACAGGCTAGGCCAGTGGCGTCCCGGCAGGCCTGTCCTGGCAGCTGCTCCCACAAGGCAGGGCCCTCTGAGCAGCAGCGGAGAATTAATTAGGCTGCATTCCTCTTCCAGGGCTCCCGGCGGGCAGCACACAGCCCCCTCCAGAGCTGCCAAGCTGCCGAGGGCTCTTGGCTCTGCTCCCTGGCAGGCCAAGGCGAGGCTCACACTCTGCCCTCCCCTGAGAGGGCTGGAAGGGAAGCTCCTGAGCTGGAAGGGCTGGCTGGATGGGAGGGGCCGACAGTAAGCCAGTCGCTCCCATCCTGGCTCTCTCCTGCTAAACAAGCTTCCCTGGCTCCCCATTACTCAAGTTCAAACTCCTAGTTCTGGCATTGGACGCCATTCCCAGCCTGGCCCTGCCGATCGGGCCAGCTGCCTCTCCAGGCTGGGGTCTTCCCACCTGGCCAGACACATCTCACACGGTTCTCCCAATGTGATGCCCTTGTCCCTCATCCCAGGGTATACAAGCCCTACCCATTCTTCAGAACCTCCCTCCCTCTTCCTGCCCCCACCAGCCGGAAGGGCAGCTCCTTTCACTTCACTTTGGCCTTGTCTGTCTTCCCTGCCAGTCTGTGAGACCCTCGAAGGCAGTGAGCTGGTTGGATCCAGAGGCTTGAAGCACTAGTGAAGGGCATTTTAGACATGGTAATATTCTCATGGGAGTCCCTGGGTGGTACAGTTAATGCACTCTGCTGCTAACCGAAATATTGGCGGTTCAAATCCACCCAGAGGTGCCTCAGAATAAAGGACTAGCGATCTATTTCTGAAAAAGCAACCATAGAAAACCATATGGAGCACAGCTCTACTCTGACACATATGGGGTCAGCATGAGTCAGAATCACACGGATGGCAAGTGGTGATGATGGTGGTGGTAGACTATTCTCCTGGGGGATGTTTTCTGAAGTTCTGGTGACAGCTGTCACAGGTCTCCCCTGCCTGGAGCCTCCCCTCCTATGCTAGGTGCTCAGGAAGGCACTGCCCATTCCTGTCTGACCTCTCTCCAGCCTTTCCCATATCCCCGCCTTCTTTCACTCCCTGGAAGGAGCTGAGAAAATCTTCCTCTGCCCACAGAGCCTTTGCCTATGCTGTTCCCTCTCCCTGGAACACTTTTTTCCACCCTCCTCTTTCACTTAACTAACTCTTTCAAAACTTGGCCTGGATGTATGTCCCTTCCTCCAGGAAGCCACCCTGGGCTTCCTTTCCCCAGGGTCCCCATCACAGTGCGGATGTAACCCATTAGAAAGGTGGAGTAGCATAGTAGTAAAGAGTCCAGGGTTTAAATTGCAGACCAGCCAATCAATAGCAGTTGTCTCCTCTATCAATTGGGAATAATAAAAGTAAATTATTGTTTATGTCAATCACAGTCTCTAACAATCTGTTTCCTTGATTGGCTCTCCCAGTGGTCTGTGAGGGCAGGGGCTGTATCTGTCTTGCTCCCAAGAGTCTTCCTAGAGGTGATTATTCATAATTGTTAAATTAACGGATGGCCACATTCCAATGATTTATTGCCCTCATACGCAAATGACTGAAACCCAGCTCCCTGGTCTCTTTTTTTGTTTCCAAGTGTTTGATTTTTTTTTTTCAGGCTTTTTCTGTTATTGATTTCCACTTTTATGACTTTATGGTCAGAGAAGATGCTTTGTAATATTCCGATGTTTTGGACTCTGTTAAGGCTTGCTTTATGACCTAATATGTAGTCTATTCTAGAGAATATTCCATGTGTGTTGGAAAAGAAACCATACTTGGCTGCTGTTGGGTGGAGAGTTCTGTATATGTCTATGAGGCCATATTGTGGTTGATTGTGGTATTTAGATCTTCTGTGTCTTTACTGAGTTTCTGTCTGGATGTTCTGTCCTTCACCAAAAGTGATGTGTTGAAGTCTCCTACTATTATTGTGGAGCTGTCTGTCTCACTTTTCAATGCTGTTAGAGTTTGTTTTATGCATCTTGAAGCCCTGTCGTGGGGGTGTAAATATTTAATATGGTTATATCCTCCTGGTATATTGTCCCTTTCATCATTACGTAGTGTCCTTCCTTATCCTTTGTGGTAGATTTAACTTTAAAGCTGATCTCTATTTTTGATCAGACAGAGATAGATAGATAGACAGACAGACAGGCAGACAGACAGATAGAGATGATTTCCTCTCTTTTTTCTCCTGGGTCGTGGTTGAGTGAGGGGTGGAGGAGTGGCAGACCAGAGCTGAGAAGAGTCCAGTCTCAGTCTCACCTGCCTGGTTACGCATCCATATTACTTAGCCCTGGACACAGGACCTAAGCATGCTGTGCCTCGGCTTTCCCTGTGCATGTAACCCAAATAAATCGGGGTCATCATGTGTCCCGTTCTGGTCTAGCTCTGCCTAGTGTTCCAGTCAAACAGAACATAAATTTGACTCCAAAAGCCTTGGGAGGAAAAAAAAATCTGTTTTCACCGTCAAGGCAGAATAAAGAGAGATTTCCCCCACAAAACCCGAATGTCCTAAAATTTAGATACCTTTTTATCCAGGGTTCCCTTTGACCTGGCCGTTGCTCCTCACAAATTCTTCTCTGCCTGTCCCCAGATGTTAGCCCACCTTCTACCATTCTTCCGGGGTCCAGCTGGGGAGCTTGGCTAGAAGCAGGCACAGACTTTGGGCACACATGATCCTTTGGTGCTATAAACTTCATGCTTTGGAGAGAGGTAAGGCTGGAGGAGGCCAGAACAGGACTCCCGAAAGTGCAGCACCTGAGCCAGAGGCCATCTTGCCCAGGACTACGGGTCTAAGGGTCACCCCCACTTTCACTGTCTCCTGGACTCCCTCTGCTCTCCTTAATTATCTGGGCCATGCTCTCTGAACTCTGGCCAGGGCCACTGGGACCTGTGCCAAGGGCAGTGAATGGCCTGGTTCCTTTGGCCTCTGATTCACCCTCAACCAGAATCTCATCCCTCTGCCAGGCTTCCATCACACCTGTGGTTCTGGGGCTGCCTCACTCAGCTGCCTGGCCTCTTCCACCCCCGAGAAGCCTTTTGGGTTCCCAAGCGGGCAGGGTCGTTTTGATGGGATGCTGGGCTGCCAGGAGTGAGACCCCTCCCCACCGGCATCAGGCTCAGCTGCAATGTGAAAGATGCGCTCTTCCACTGGGCTGGGGTAGGAAGGAAGTGCCTCTAGGGCCCCATTGCACCAGACTTCACCACCCAGGATGCAACACGGACCTCTAACTGACCGAAGTGACTTTGTTTCCCTGCCTCTGTCTCTTCATTCAGGTCTCTGAGTGGCGCAAATGCTTTGTACTCTACTGCTAACCTAAGTGTTGGTTTCAGACCCACCCAGTGGCATCACAGAAGAAAGGCCTGGCCATCTGCTTCCATAAAGATTACAGCCAAGAAAATGCTATCAAGCAGTTCTACCCTGTAACACACGGGGCTGCATGAGTCAGAACCGGCTCTACAGCAATGAGTTTTTGTTTTTTTTTTTTTTGGTCTCTTCATTCACTCTCAGAGCCTCCAGAGACATCTTCCTAAAGCCCAGATCTGACCAGATCTGTCCCCTGCTCACAGACCTCCCGTGGCTTCCCATGGCCTGCAAGAGAAACTCCAGGCCCTTTGAGTTGACCTTCAAGGCCTCTTTGGCATTATCCCCATGGTTCTCCCATTGCCATATTTGAGCCAAAGGAGGCCCTCCGTAGAACCTCCTTTGCCATTCCTGCCTTCATACCTTCATCCTTCCGGTTATCTGGAATCCCTCTCTATTTTCTCTTTATTTGATTCTTAAACCCATAAGAACCCATTGCCATCGAGTCAACTCCAACTCATGGTGACCCCATGTGTTATAGAGTAAAACTGCTCCGTAGGGTTTTCTTGGCTATAATCTTCTTTACGGAAGCAAATCGCCAGGCCTTTCTTCCATGGTGCCACTGGCTGGGTTTGAACTACCAACCTTAGGTAAGAAAATGAATGCGAACCATTTGCACCACCCAGGGACCTTTACTTGAGTCTCACTCATCTTTTATTTATTTATTTTTACTCATCTTTTGAGGCTACAGGAGTACCACCTTTGTCAAGGAGTCTTTCTCTGCCTACCCGGATCTTTCCCATCCTGGGCTGAGCCCCTTACTATAACATATCTGTTTAGTGCTCATATCAACCAAGGTAGGGACTACTATTTTTTGTTTTACAGACGAAAAACTAAAGCTCAGAAAGAGAATGAGATTTGTCCAAGGTCATACCGCTGACAGTGGTGATACATGAATTCAATCAATAAATACTTATTATGTACATACATACTAGAGACTCTGGAGCCAGAACACCTGGTTGAAATCCTGATGCTACCATTCGCTTGCTGTGTGACCCTAGGCAAGTCATTTACTGTCTCTGCGCATCAGTTTTCTCATCTGTAAAATGGGGATAATGAAAGTACCTTCGTCATACATAGGGTTGTTGTCCTGAGGGTGGAATAAGTTAATCCGGGTAAAATGAAGGAGCTCAACATGTGTCAACTTTTATTGTTATTCTTCTATGACCGGGTGAGGGCTGGATCCATGGACAAGGCAGGATTAGAGCAGATTGTAAATGATAATTTCTCAGCTCATAAATATTTCTCGAGAGTTGGCTCAGGCCACACCTGCCACTCCCAGTACAGGGCAGCTGCAGGAAAGGGGCACAGCTTGCTGACAAAGGGATTAGGCCAGAATAGAGGCTGTGAGTCCAGGTGGCAGCCAGCAAGAGTGACCCTGACTGCGAGCTCCCCTGGGACCCAGGTGGGCTGCTGCTTGGGCTCGGGCAGGATCGGCAACCCAGTCCGAGGGGCCTGGGCCACTGTAATCAGAGAAGAGTGGCAGGGACTAGGCTAAGAGAAGGATCCTGAAGCCAGGGCCCTGGAGAAAGAGGGGAAATCTGGGGCTGAGCAGGTCACCCACATCAGCTCCCCAGAGTCCTCTGGTCAGTGAGACATCGCCAGAGCCTCAGACCCCTCAGCAGATGCCGAGGGCCCTCAACTCCGTCCAAGGAGGATGTGGGGCACCAGAGGGGACAGCGCCACCTCCTGCCAGAGGAACGAGAGCCGAGGCTGGGGTTTGTCTGAAGGACACTGAGGTTTCAGGCAGGTGTGGATGCCTTCTGCGCTGAGGCTCTGGGATGGGAAGGAGGGGCCCAGCCTCGGGTTGCAGAGCCTCAGCCCCTATCCTGACCCCACAGCCCTGATCACTGACCACAAGGGCTCACACAGCCTCAGAATTCATCTGATCCCACCCTTCGCTGGATAGGTTTGCTATGGCCTTGTAGCCAGCCACTGGAGCAAACATGGGTCTCGGTGCCCTCACATTCTTGGCTCCTTCCAAGCATGCTCTTGGGAAAGGCCTGGGCATAGATTCCTGGCCCGGGGGGGAATGTAGGTCCTGGAACCCTGAGCGTCAAAGCTGCTAGTGGCTGCCCAGGCACGTGGTAGGTAAGAGCCCAGAGAGGCAAGTTAGCAGCTGGAGATGCCAGTCAGGTGGAGAGAGGGGACCCCAGGGCTCCAGCCCCTCACCCTAGGCCTTTTCCTCTCCTTCTTGTGTCCCCCTGACTCCCCAGCAGCCCCTTCCTGAAAGGGACCTCCCATGCCCCCAACCAAGACAAGATACCAGAGTATCATTTTATCATTTATTACAAACAGAAGTTCACAGGTAAATAATTGAGAGTCTAAAAAAATACATTAAAATAAATAATTGGGATTCTCAAAGGTCTTACAGCAAATAAGTTATGTACAGATGGGTGAGCAGAGCAGGCCCTTCTCACCAGGAATGTTCTGAGGGCTGAAAGTACGAGGACTCTGGGGACAGAGCTGGAGAGGACAGACAGGGTGGCAGAGACACCAGTCCTAGGGCAGGTGGATCCTGTCCAGCCTCCAGGGCTGGCTTGGGTGTGAGCGCCCACTTGCCACACAGCTGCTCCTGGTCTGTAGGCCGACAGGAACGTGGACTCCAGGTTCACACACTCCCCAGAGGTTCCTTTAGCAGGGCTGCTGGGCCAGGAACCAGCACCAGGAGGCCTCTCTGCAGTCGGGGGCTTAGGGCTTTCCTGGGCAGTGTGACGGTATGGAGCTGCCTGGAGGGAGCTTCCCCCACTGGGGCGAGGAGCCAGGGCTTGTGCCAATCCCAGTGAGCGACTCCAGTTGGCCAGCACCAGGGTCCTCTCCCCAGGGAACAGGCAGAGGGTCTTCCACAAGCCCTGGGCTGCCCCTCTCCTTTTGTCTCCTCATGGGCTTCCTTCCCAATGGTCCTCCAGCTCCTAGCACTATCTCTTCCTCCGCCTAGGGTGTGTGGGCCTGGGATCTTTCGCTGTTTTTTGCTGCCGCCTGGCAAGGTAGATCTTGGCTGCAGAAATGTCCCTGGGAATTGAGAAGGGTCAGCTTAGCATCTCAGGAGCTAAGAGCCATCCAAGTGCTTCCTGTGTGTGGCAGGGGTAATGGGGACTGGGACCCTTGCCCGACCTTGGGATCATGGCTGCTCTGGGGTCAGAAGGTGGCCACGGCTGACCCAGCAAGCAAGGTCTGCATATAAGGGGGCCGGGCCAAGCTTAGAAGCTTCCTTGGGAAAGCTGATACTCAACAGTGTCAAATGGGTGGCCCAGAAGAGCCCAGAGTACTGCCCATGATCTGCCTCCCCCTCTAACCTTTGCTCTCGCTGTGCCTTCCAGTCTGTGTACTTTTCTCCCACTCATACTCCACCTACTGAGATGCTACCTATTCTGCCAGGTGAGCTCAAGGCTGCTGTCCCTGATGGGCCCAGACAGGTGTGGGTCCAGGCAGCCCTTTGAATATGGCTGAGACCAGGTTCGTTTATTCATTCATTCATTTACTCATTCAAGTGGCCACATCCTGGCTCAAAGAATTGGAGCCTGTGAGCCAGAAGGCTGGCTATGGGAACGTGGGGAGTGTCTCCCCTTTCAAAGCCCCATCTTGGTCTGTAGAATGAAGCAGACAACTTGCCTGACCCGGGGTGAGGGTGAGGGCGATCGCAGGCACAGCAAGGTGAGCTCTGTACACTGTGAAGTGCTGTGCACTTGCAGAGTCTTATCCTGATTATTTCCACCTAAGACAGTTCCTAAGCATCTGCTAGGTCCTGCCCATCTCACCATCCTGCCTTCTCTTCTATTTTCCTGCCTCATCCCAAAGATGGGAGCCCCTGAGGGGCAGAGCCAAGCCCGGCACAGCCAGCCCGAGGAGCCATCAGCAGCAGAGGCAGGGATGGCCAACACCTCCAGAGCTCCCAGTGGGTGCTAGGCACTGCTTGAGGCACTTCACACACATTAACTCGCTGAATCCTTACAACACTCCCCAAAATGAAAACTGAGGCACAGTGAAGTTAAGTGACATGTCCAAGCCTACAGAGATTGCTTGTGGCAGGGCTGGGGTTCATTCAGGTTTAGTCAGGTGGTTCTGGCTCCAGAGGCCAGGCTTTGAGCCTCTGCACTGGATTTTGGGCCAGATGCTGTTTCAGTCCTTGAGTCAGTTCGGCTGAGCAAACATTCATGGTACCTATTGTTTGCTACTTTGGACATGTTATCGGGAGGGACCAGTCCCTGGAGAAGGACATCATGCTTGGTAGAGGGTCAGTGAAAAAGAGGAAGACCCTCAAGGAGATGGATTGACACAGTGGCTACAACAATGGGCTCAAACATAGCAATGATTGTGAGGATGGCGTAGGGCTGGGCAGTGTTTCTCTCTGTTGTACATGGGGTTGCCGTGAGTCAGAACTAACTCAACAGCACCTAACAACAACAACAGTGTGCCAGACCTCAAACTGAGTCACACTGATGCCACCAGGGAAGAGATCCAGTCTGGGGCAGCAGGGAAGAGCAAGCTGATCAGTTGTCCCTCTGGACTGCAGCATGTGGGGGATGCTTGATTCAGACACAGCCTGAATTCCATAGTCCTGATCCCTCAAATGCCCCCGTCCTCTAAGAAAGTTCACTTCCAGGCCCAGCGGTAACCAACAGCCTAGTGGTTAAGAGCACAGACTCTGGAGTCAGCCAAATGCCGCCAACTGCTGCGTGACCTTGGACAATTGGCTTCACCTCTCTGGGCCTCAGCTCTTTTGGCTCCTTAATGGACACCCAATCCTGCCTCATGTGGAGGCCCACGTGGAGGCCCAAGGAAATGTGCCAAGCATACAGGAAGCACTCAATCAGCGCAGGAGCCTCTCACCTCAGCTGCTGGAGGAGCTGTCCTACAGTGGCCCCATGTTTCGCCAGCCTGGAACCTGTTGAAATGGGACTCACTGCCGGGGACTGCCATGGCTTCAGCCCTGAATGAATGGCATTAGGGCCTGAGTGAGGGGCTGTTGGGGCCCTGCAGCACCTGGCTGCAGGCCCAGCCCAGCCCCCACCCCACCCCCCCTGCCCTCAGGAGCAGATCCATTTCCACCCCTATGCACCTGGCATCTTTCCTTTCCCGGGAGGGGTGGGGGCCAAGGAAACTGAGCTACTGGGAACGTGTGGTTAGCCTTAGAAAAAGGCAGGTGGGTGGCTGGTCTTCCCAGAATCCAGCCACCTGCAGCAGAGCACAGCCCTTTGGAGGGGAAACAGGCAGGGGTGTAGCCTCAGTTTGAGCCCCTGAGGAGGAGTTTCTTGGAAACCATCCTAGGAAATGGAGCTTGGGATTGTGACTTCAGTCCCTGCTTTCCCCAAATGCTCCAAGTGGAGCAGGGAAGGAACAAAGTCTCCCTCCCCCTTTCACAGATGAGAAAACTGAGGCCCATGCAGTTAAGGGATTTGGCAAAGGCCCCCAGCAACTCTGTAACACCCCTGGGATGTTGCAAGGCCTCCCAGTTCCACATGTCATTTCTCCTCTGGGCCTCAAGTCAGAGTCCAAAGCCCAGTGGACTCATCAGACAGACCAAGGCAAAGGCCCAGCTCCATGTCTGGTTAGCTATATGGCCTGACAGGACAAGTCCAGTCCCCTTTCTGGGCCTGAGTTGCCTCAGCTGTTCCTTAGGGAGAGTCCCTCCTGCCAGGAGTGAGGAGGACATGAGTGTTCTCAGAAGTCCCTGTGCTAGGCAGTAGGAGGGACTTGGGGTGACTTGTTCCCTGCAGAAAGGGATGCTACTAACAGACCCAGGGCAACCTATGGGCCCCGAAGGCCCTGCTCGCCTGACCACCACTCTGCTCCTCTGCTGAGTTTCCTGGACACCCTGCTGCCCAGGGCAGGTCCAAGCTAACAGCCACCCTGGCCCCTGCAGGTGGGTGCGCACCTACCAGGCCTTTGATGGCAGAAGGTGGCACAGGCGGGGTCCCTGGCGCTGGTGCACTCACAGCGCCTTGGCAGGGAGCGGCGCCGGCGTCTTGGCGGGTTTCCCAGGCCGTAAGGAGCTGTCTGTCTGTGGGCATGCAGCCAGCAAGGTAGTGTGAGGTGGGGAGGGGAAAAGAGAGAAAAAGAAAGAGAAAGGATTAGATAAATGATGACCACTGGAAAGCAGAACCGTCCACACTGCACGCTGGGAAAACCACCCATTCTGCCAGGGTGTCAGCGAAAGGTCACCAGCCCCTTTCCTCAAAAAGCCCTGTCGCTGAAAGTCAGAGGCTCCTCCACAGAAGCTGGGGAGCCCTGGACAAGGCCCCTCCCCACTTTGGGTCCCTGCCCCCAGGCTTGGCTCAGTAAGCGCTCCCAGTATGGAGAGGAAGCAGGGTAGGGATTGAGGAGTCCCTTAATCCTTGTCCCCTTCCAGACAGGAACGTGATCTCCAAGAATATTCTCAGCTAGCCCTGGAGAAAGGGAGGAAACAGTCCATTTCACAGATGTATGGGCTGCCCCACGCCATTGACCCGCCTGCCTGGAGGGGTAACAAATGTGCTGCAGGGCCCTGACTTTGACTTTAAAATGTTGCCCGTGTGTCCAGACGTGTGTGCAGAATCAGGTGGGGTTGATTTCAGATTCAAAGTCTGGCCAGGGTGGGCAGGTGGCAGGGTGGGAAGCCAGGGCAAGCGGACCAGCACCTGCAGGTCACGGAGCTAATTTCAGATGACATAGTTGGAGCTGTAATGACTGGGAGGCAGACCTAGCACGCAGGGACTGGCAGGGTTCCCACACTGGTGAGTGTTTGGATGCGGATTAGCTCCATGCTCGCTTACGTGCAGGGCTTCTCTTGCCTTCCGCAATTTGGAAAAGGAATTAAAAAAAAAAAAAAAAAAAAACCCCAACACAAACACAGACAGAAGCTTCAACTTCAGGTATGCAGTGGCCCGGAGGCAGCGTGGAGCCGTGGAACAGACAGCGCTGGGCCCCCAACCTAGCTCCACAGGTGACACAGGGCAGGCTTCCCACCTGTCATTTGGAGACAATAGCAGTGCCTGCCTCTTCGGGTGGCCAGGGGCCTCATACAGTGATAATGCACTTGCAGTGCTTGGCATAGGGCCGGGCACAGCCAAGACATGGGTGCTGTCATCAATCCTATTATTATTGGAAGACGGGGCAAAGGCAGCATGGCAGAGCGGGCCTGAGCTCTGGCATCCACGGATCCAGGATGGAGTCCCCATCCTGCCCCATCACTTACTCCTTCCTGTGTGATCTTGGGGATGGCACCTAATCTCTCTGATCTCAGTGTCCTGGTCTGGAAAATGGGGCCAACTCTTTCCAGCCAGGCTATTGTGAGAATTCCCTGGAGACAGCCCTCTGTAGTGCCCAGGCTGGCCCTCAGGTGGGAACTAAAACAATTGCTAACTATTGACATTAGCCCAATGCCTCCATCTGGAGGCCGAGGGAGAGCTCCACTGTGCCAGAGCTCCTCGCCTGTCAGCAGCCCCCACCCCAGGTCCCCGCCCCTAGCAGCCCCGCCTGGCTCCCCTTGGCAGCTCACCCCGGAGTGTTCACCCAGATGATGTCCAGGTGGCAGAAGTAGACACACTCCTTGTCGAGCCAGGAGCTGCAGGAGCACCGCCGAGGCCGCAGGTGGGCGCCCCAGGCACGGGCTAAGGGCGCTGGCTGCTCTGTGGCTGCAGCGGTCTGGCCTTTCCCTGTACGCACAGGAGGGAGAGAGAAGCGAAGAGGTGGTTCAAGGTGCCTGGGACGGCCGGGATAGGGGGACCTACTGGGCCCCTCCTCTTGCATAATCGAGGAAGTTGGCACTGCCGCTGCTCAGGAGTGCCGTGCCAGCCCGGGGAAGCCCCGAGAGCCCCTTGGGAAGTGCCAGCCCTGCCCTGTTCTGCTGCACTCTGCACTGCCAGTGCCTGGCGGCAGCCACCATGCTCCCGCTCCGTGCGCCCCCAGCTGGCTCAGGGGCACCGCAGCCCCGGAAGAGACCCGCACGAACAGCCCCAGGGGCCGCAGTGGCTGGCGAGGCCAGGGCGGCTCACCTTCGTGCAGGGCCACGAGCAGGGCTAGAGCTACGGAGCACCAGGCCGTGGGCACGGCGACCATGGCGGTGGCGGAGCTAGCGCTGGCTGGACCGACCGGAGCAGTGAGCGCCTGTTGCCAGCGTCCTGCTGCTGAGCGGAGCCGAGCGGGTAGCTCTCCGCCTTGGTGCCCTGTGCAGCAGCTTATTATACCAGGCGCCGCGCCGCGTCCCGCCCCCGCGGGTCCAGCCCTGCCCCGCTGCACCGGCGGGCAGGGTGCCAAGGGCACCGCCTCCTCCCCAGGCGCCCGGCCTGCCCAGGCCGCTGAGGGAGGGGTTCAAGAGGGAGGGGGAATGCCTCTCTCCCACTCCCCGCTCCTCCCTCTGCGCCGGGAGCACTTTGGGGAGTCTTGAGGTTCCGCTGCAGCCCCCATGGGCCCCACGCAGTCCCGCTGGGCTTCTCAAGTACTTCCAAAGTGCCCCAAGCCCCTTCCTAACTCTCCCTGTGACCCCTCAGAGCTGAGAGTTTGGAAGGCACAGGGCATCCCATGTTCAAAACCCTCCCTGCTCCTTGGAGGAGACCCTGCCCCGTTGCCTCTCCCTCAACCAGGTTGAGGATGCCCCTCTCGTTGTGTGGGAGGCGAAAGGCCTGCTCAGAGCTGTGTGGCCTTGGGCGAGTCATCGCCCTCTCTGGGCCTGCTTTTCTCAGTGAAGGACACCACTCACCAGCCTGGAGCCGTCTCATCCCCAGCTCACCAAAGAACCACCCCCCTCTCTCCCCTGCCCAGGCTTAGGGGCAGGAGTCCTGGATCCTTCTAGAAGCTGTTCAGCAGTGCAGCCATGACCAAGGATGTCCCTCTTGGGCCTCAGTTTCCTTGTTTGCAAAATGAGGGCAAAATCGGGGGATTCTTAAACTGTTTGGCTCACGAATTCCCTTTAGACTAAGAAGGTTGCTTCAGGTCTCTTTCCAGAAGATGCCCCTGTGGGCACACACACAACATGCCCCGTGAGTGGTCTCCCGACTTGGGCACTTGGATGTGGCAGGATATCTTGTTTCATTTCAGTGGCTACTTTCTGCAAAAAAGGTGTGTGTGGGGGGATACTCCCTGGGGATGGCATTCTGCTCCTGCTCCTCTGGTGGCCCAGAAGCCACGCCTCCCTGGGGACAAGAGCAGAGGTGCACTGGAAAAGGCAGTCGCTGTCCGTTCCTGCCAGGCCTGGCTCAGAGTGCACCTCCCGCCCAGTGTCTTCTCGGGGGACCCTGTCTCCAGCCACAACAGGAAAGGCCCTCTTGTTCCTCGGAACTCCCAGGGCCTGGCTCTCATGCCTGCCTGAGTCATGATGTTCTGGCTTATTTGTCTGAGCGTTGGAGGACAGAACTCCAGGGCCACAGGGCCCAGAGCCTCATATCCAAGCCTGCCTGGCACACAGTAAGAGCCCAGGAGTGTTCTCTGAGAGAGGGAAGGATGAATGAACAAATGTTTGGCTTTAAAGTATGGAAATTATGTCCTTGGGAACCCAGGCACCCAATTTTTAGTTTCTGTATTCAGCATTCAGCAGCTTTTTAGTTACTGTATTAGATATTTATGGGGGGAGAAGAGACGACCACAAAGAAATAGGCAGCTTGGCATCTTCCTGGAGTGTGTCCGGAAACCCTGGTGGCGCAGTGGTTAAGGGCTACGGCAGCTAACCAAGAGGCTGGCAGTTCAGATCCACCAGGCACCCACGGCAGCTAACCAAGAGGCTGGCAGTTCAGATCCACCAGGCACCCCTTGGAAACCGTATGGGGCAGTTCTACTTTGTCCTATAGGGTCGCTGTGAGTCGGAATCGGCTTGACGGCAATGGATATACAGTGGGTATATACAGTGTGCCCACCAGAGTGTGCATGTGTGTGCACGCATGTGTCTGTGTGAGATCCCGGTAAAGCTGAACAAAACTAAGGGAAAGAGATACCTGTCAGCTTTGTCTTCCTTCCCCACCCTGGGCCAGGTCGAAGTGGAAACAGGAACCAACATTTCCTGAACGCCTACTGTGTGCTCAGGGCACTTACAATTCTCCCTCACTGCGAGGCCATGAGGCAGCTGTTATCATCTGGGTATCAGCTCCACTAATGCCCAGGAGGAAACAGAGGCTCGGAGAGCAGCACCTTGGCCAAGCTCAAAGTCGGCATTAGAACCTGGATCTTGGTCTTTCCTGCACACCCTGAGTGACTCTCCCTGCAGTGCTCAGTGCCCTCCCCACATCGCGTCTCTCTAAGAATTTACAAGAGCATTTCTGGAATGAGGTGAGCAATACTCCCTGTCCTTTCTATTAGCCTCAGAGAGCATATAAATACAGAATAAGAGGGTTGGGGATGGGGGGCGGGGGGTGGGGTGGATGGAGAATTCAAACTACTGAACCATGAAGAGAAGAAAGAAGAAAAAGCAGGTCAGCTGGGAGAAGGAGGGGGTCAGGGTGGGGAAGAAAACAAACAGGGAGGCAGATAGACAGGTAGGGAGAGAGAGGGAGAACAAGGAAGCAGCGTGTAGCGAGGAAGAAATAACTTGGATTTGAGAAAGTAAAGGAGAAAAACCAGAGGGAGTCAGAGCAAAGGTTCTAATGTGTCTAATCGTTACACAAATGCAGAATGCCTGCTCAGGACAATAGGGAACTAGAGGCTTCGAGTCTGGGAAACATAATAGAAGAATTAAACGGACCTAGGGACAGGTTCCCTCCCTGGTGTGAAAGCAGGATGACGACAGGGCAGGGGCCACTGCTGGCTTGCAGGGTCAGGTGGGGAGCTGCAAACTGGCCTGGCTCCGGTTTCCCTCTCCCCTGTCCCAGGCTCAGGCTGGGCACACAGGGCTCCCATGAAATGGAGAGGCCTGACCCAGGAACCTGAGTGAGCCCAGATCTTAAGGGATGAAATCATTCCGGGAACAGCCCTACTCCACTGGCTAGAGTTGGTTTCCAGGTAGAGAAAATTAAGCTGAGTTAAAAATAGTTGGCCCCGAGCCCCCTCTTCCTCCCCAGCTCTCTCCGCCTGCACTGTCCACTGGCTGGACAGGTACTCCTGCCCCTCCTGGCTGCACTGCCCTCTGCCTTCACTGCTCTGACCCCCACCAGCCACCCTGCTGCACCCCTCACCCCAACCGGGCCCTGCTACCTGCCTGGGTTTGTAAAGGCTGCAGGGAAAGCGGCAGAGATTTACGAAGGTGAAGGCACCCTGTCAGAATTTGGAAGGAATCGTTTTATCCATGAAATATAATTTGCTCCCCCGAGGCTTGATGGAGTTCCCGAGTGGTGCAAATGGTTAACATACTGAGCTACTAACTGAAAGGTTGGAGGTTGGCGCCCACTCAGAGGCACCTCGGAAGAAAGGCCTGGTTTCAGCCACTGAAACCCTTATGGCCACAGACAGCTCTATTCTGACATACGCGGGACTTGACGGCACCTGGTATTACTTCTGTAATGCTTGGTACCAGCCCAACCAAGACGGGGAGGTTTGGGTGGAGGCAAGGCTGGTAGAAGGGGGCAGTTGAGGTGTATTTCTGGGTGAGATTCTGCGCTAGAAGCTGCCCCTTTAGAAATCCTTTCTAATCTTCACTCCTATTTGGTAGATGAGATAACAGAGGTCCCAAGAGGAGAGCAACTTGCACAAAACAGTGATGGGACTGGGCACATGCTCTTGGCTACTAACCCAGCCTCGCCCTTTCCCATGCCCCAGTGAAACTCTCTCAGGGGCCCAGGCTGAGCCTGGTGTCCTGGGTCCCTTGGGAAGGGCTATCAGGAAGGATCCCACTGGCAGGTAGGCTGGGTACTGGAACAGGGCTAGGCCATCTCCCTGCACACCCTTCAAGCCCTTCTATAATCCTTGCACTAAGAGTAAATTAGGTCCCATTGAGCAGCTGTCCAGCAGTGGTGTAGGCTGCCCAGGATGCAGGATGCATAGGAGGAGGACTAAATGTCCTGGTGATACTGTCCAACGGGGCAGGGATGGGTTGGAGCAGATGCCTGGTGTCCCAGTCAAGGCCCTGGACCAGGAGTCCTTGTCCCAGCTTTTCTATTCGTGCTATGTGGTCTTGGGTAAGTCCTGTCCCTTCCCGGGCCTCAGTTTCCCTGCCTTCCCATTGACAGTGTGGGGCCCTCTCTGCTCTGACAGCCTATGACATTTAGAATCTACTTAACCTGAGTTCAAAACTCCCCAAATGTCAGCCCTGCAGACTCTGTGGCTGTATCGCTTTTGCTCCCAGCTTGGGTCCCTCTGCTCTCTCATCTCTGGACAAGCAGTCATTTCCTAGTTCTGTTTGCAGCCCCAGTGGAAGGGACATGGCATCTTGGTTGCAGGCACGCACTGTGCCGGTGGCTTAGCCAAGCAAGCAGCTGGGGAAAGGGGCTGGCTGGGGGGGATGCCCAGAGCCTACAGGGAAAGGGGTGCTGGGGAAACCTTAGCCCTGGAGCTGACCTGGGCTGGGGGTTTAGGGACTTGAGGGAGTTCAGATATTCCTGCGCCACTTGTCCCCAAGGGTGTAGGTTGGGGCTGCTCCCACTCAGGCCTGGGCCACTCCACCTCAGGGCCTCTTTCTGGTGGGTGGTCTGGGCCTCCTGCCATTGGCCACAGCTCACCCTGAGCTGGCAGGGCCTGCCACTGCCCACAGCACTGCCCCCACACTGGGTCCCCACAAGGCCAGCCTCAGCTTTGCAGGACCAGCTCCCCTGGTCTCCATGGCTTCCCTTGGAGGACATCCCCTTGTTAGTTCCCCTCCCCCACCTCAGCCCATTTGGAAAGATTTATATCTCCCACATAAACTGTACTTTTAAAAGAATAATTCATGTACCCTGTATTAATTTAAGGGTACTCAGAAAACAGGGTCAGCGAGGCCCACAGAACTGCTGGAATTTCAGCTGAAAGCAGATATTGTTCCATCAAGATACCATTGTCAAGAAGCTATGTGAGTCCTGCTGGACTTTTTGAAATAAGAAAACCAACTCAAAGACTCTGTGTCCTAGCATGAAAATCTCTGAGCTCAAAGTTTTTGAGTTACCCCCAAAGTGCTAGGGCTCAATTCCCCACTTAGCCTTTTTGTGGTGTGGAATAAACAAGCATTTTTTGAGCACTTAATATATGCCAAGCACTGTGCTAAGTGACCTACGTATGTTATCTCCATCAACTGTCACAACACACCTAAGAGGTAGATACTGTAATCAGTCCCCATTTTAGAAAAGAGCTGAGGCTAAGAAAGGTAAGTCACTTGCCAAACGTCAGACAGCTAGAAAGTGGCAGAGACAAGATTAGAAAGCAGATCTGTGTAACTCCAAAACCTAGCCCTGAACACCGTGTGCTTCAGACGTGCTGCCCATTCCTGACTCCCTAGCCCTTGGGTGGCCCTCTTGCAACAACTGTTCTCGAGAGATACCTCCCTCCTCTTCCCAGGAAGAAAACCCTATGCAGGCCGGGAGAGATGAGAACCCAGGAGCACAGGAAGGCCTCCCACCTGTGTTCATGGCAGGGTGGGGGGCTCACTCCTAAGGCAAAAACACAGCATGGAGGCCATGCCTTGGAGGCCAATGGCTGAGGCATGGTCAGTCTTCAGGTAGGCATGGATGGTCCATTCCTTTCTCACTGGATCCCCATTACAGATCTGGGAGGCAGGTTGGCCTCAGGATTGTCACTTTACAGATGAGGTCCCAAAGGAAATGACTTGCTCAAGGACACCCAGTGAACAAAAGCCAGGGCTAGTTTTCCCCACATAATCATCTGGTATGGAATCAAGAGGCTGCATTAAATCTATCCGATGATCCTCCCATCTATCTACCTATCCATTCATCCAGCCATTCTTCCACATATCCATCACCCACCTAACCTTCTATCCACTCTTCCATAGCAACAACAGTGGCCTCAAACATACCAATAAGTATGAAAATGACACAGGACTGGGCAACGTTTTGTTCTGTTATACATAAGGTCCCCATGAGTCAGAGTAGAATTGATGGCAACTAACAACAACAATAACATCCATTCTTCCATCCATCCATCTACCTATCTAGCCTCCGTTGTACCCATCCTCCTTCACGAGAGATGATGTTGGAGATACTAGAAGAGTCAAATCTAGAAGAGCTTTGAAGGGCATACTATACTTGTCCTGGAAGCCCTCCAAAAATCTGTTGCCATTGAGTTGATTCTGACTCATAGCAACCCTATAGAACAGAGTAGAAGTGTCCCATGTGGTTTCCAAGGAGTGGCTGGTGGATTCCAACTGTTGACCTTTTGGTTAGCAGCTGAACTAACCACTGTGCCACCAGGGCTCCCACGTCCTGGATACTGTCCTGGAAAAGCATTATTTGATGAGAGGTGTGTCTCCCCACTGATAGGATGAGCTCATTGAGACATGGTCTTCTCTGGAATCCCTACCCCAGGACCTAGCACAGTCCTGGGCACATGGTCTGGGCCAAACACTGGGGTGAAATGGAGCGCAACAAGATGGCTTTGTCTCACCAGACAAAGCCTGTGTCTTTCTTTGATGAGGAAGGTCTGCCTGATACATCTTCAAAATGCTCTGATAATGAAGACTTGAGATGATACTTCAGAAAAAGATCAGAGAGGTGGTATGGAGACAGAAGAGCCACTGGCCTCTATCCAGATGAGGAAACCAAGGTTTAGAGAGGAGGAGTGGCCTGCCACAGGTCACGCTGCCAGGCCTGGCTTCTAGAATCCTGGGATCCCTGGACTTTTTCCTCTCTGAGGCCTGGGCTCCCAAACTTGGAGGGGCTGGAATCCCAAATTTCTCCTCCATCCCACCACCACCACCAGCCAAGACATGTAGCTGGTATTTTTTCAGAGTCACACCCACTGTGTTGCCTAGAACCTATGTTTTCAAAGGCACACCCAGCGCCCCACCAGGAGGCCGCCTTTCCCCTCTGGGAAGGGGTGAGCCACCACGAGGCTGGGCCACGCTAAAGTACAGTGCTTAGTTCTAGAATTAAGTGTGAGCTAAAAATAAGTGTATCATCAGGGAAGTTGGTGCCCAGCAGGCAGGCAAAGGCTGGGGTTCCCACTGTGAATTGAGGCCAACATTCCTGAGCAGAGGTGTGCCTGGGATACCTCCTTGCCTAAAGTTCTGGCTTTCTCATCCAGCTCCTGGGAACCCTGAGCTATGAATGACCTAGGAGGGGCATAACTGGGCCCTGGCAGGCAGAAGGGCGGTCAGGAGCTAAAGCTGCTGCCTGGGGCTGGCTCAGGGTGTGGGGGGTGAGTCAGGGGACAGCCTCCTGCTGGAACCTCTGTGGCTTGGTGAATCCAGCCTTCAGCTTCAAAGCCCTGTGACTCAGGCTTGAATCCCTCCTTGTCCCCCGATGGACAAGTGCCTGGCACTGTCCCAGGCCAGAGGTAATGCAGGGCCAAGGTCAGCCCGCCTGAGGTCTGCTTCTGTTGCTCACAGGCCATGTGACGAAGGGCATGCCACGGTTTAATCATCCTGAGGGTCGGATGCTACATTTGTCAAAGGCATCGAGGAAGAAAAACCCTACCTCACCGCTGCTGGAGGCTGCATGGCAGAGCCAAAGGGCTTGTGGCATTGCCTGGCACCAGGAGGGCTCTGTCAGTCAACCCCTGTCCTCCATCCTTCCTCACTCTGGGCTGTAGTGTGCTTGTGGGCCTCACAGTGTGGACACACTGGCAAGCAGTGATGTGTGTGTTGGGGGGGCGGTTACTAGAAATCATACTGTCCTTGTGCCACTGGCCAGAACCCCTCTACCACCCTGGGCTGCACAGTCCCTCCGAGAGCTAGTGGCCACCCTGGCTTTCTCTACTCACCCACATTTGCTTTGGTTAATGCCACACCGTACAAGAATTGTGTCAAGTTTTGGGAGGCTTCTGGGCCAAAGCTGCCCTCCTATGAAAAGCAAGCTTCAGCTGGAAGTCTGTGGCAGGGTTAAGCAGGCATGCTTGGGGTCTATCCCTGAGCTATCTTTCCAGTCTCATCCCACCAATGCCATTCTGGGTGTCCAACACTAACCCAGCAGAGCATGCTCCCTGAAGCATGGCAGACTTTCTCGCCTCCATGCCTCCCTGGAAGCTGGGCCCCCCACCCCCCAGGGATGCCACCCTCTTTCCATTCCTGACTTGATATATTCTGTCCATTACTCGAGGCCCATCACAAATGTCCTCTCTCCCAGGAAGCCTTCCCAACTCCATGCAAGACTTGAGGTCTAACTTCCTTTAAACTCTCACGTAGTTCTCCCGCATAGCCACCCCTGATCTTGCCTCTCCTTTAGCAAAGACCACTGGCTCAGGACTCCAATTCTGGTTTCAGGCTAAGCTAGGTTTGTTTCTGAGGTTCACCTCTCACTACAGGTGCCCTTACCTTCTTTGAGTCCTTGTAGGTGTATGGATATTATCCTATTACTGACAGCATTGCACTTAAGGACAGCTCTTGAAATATTCTTTTTGACAATAAATGTGACACCATGGCTCTTCAATTTGTCATTCCCGGCATAGTAGACCATACGATTGTCTGATTCAAAATGGCCGACACCACTTCATTTCAGCTCACTGATGCCTAGGATATTGATCTTCACGCGTTCCATTTCATTTTTGAAAACTTCCAACTTTCCTAGACTCATGCTTTGTAATTCCATGTTCCAATTATAATGAATGTTTGCAGCTGGTGCTTGTCATTTTGAGTCCTGCCACATCAGCAGATGAAGGTCCCAAAATCTTTACTTCACCCACATTTTTAAGGTCGACTCTACTTTGAGGAGGTAGCTCTTCCCCAGTCATATTGTAAGTACT
Source organism: Elephas maximus indicus (assembly GCF_024166365.1). Lineage (NCBI taxonomy): Eukaryota > Metazoa > Chordata > Mammalia > Proboscidea > Elephantidae > Elephas > Elephas maximus. Next base: position 83,212,515 of record NC_064821.1, read on the forward strand.
TTCCAATCTGAGGAGCTCAGCTTCTGGCACTGTGTCAGGTAATGTTTTGCTGCTATTCATAAGGTTTTCACCAGCTAATTTTTTTTAGAAGTAGATCGTCAGGTCCTTCTTCCTAGTCTATATCAGTCTGGAAGCTCCACTGAAACCTGTCTATCATGAGTGACCCTGCTGGCAGTTGAAATACTGTTGGCATAGCTTCCCACATCACAGCAACATGCAGGCCACCACAGTATGACAAACTGACAGACACGTGGTGGAAAAGACCATCAATTGTTCATATGCAAGTTCAAGTTGAAGCTGAAGAAAATTAAAATAAGTCCACAAGAATCAAAATGGGACCTTGAGAATATCCCACCTAATTTGGAGACCATCTCAAGAATAGATTTGACTCATTGAACACTAAAGACAGAAGACGAGACGAGTTGTGGGACAACATCAAGGAAGAAAGCAAAAGGTCATTAAAAAGAAAGGAAAGAAAGAAAAGACCAGAATGGATGTCAGAAGAGACTCTGAAACTTGCTCTTGAATGTAGAGTAGCTAAAGCAAACTGAAGGAATGATGAAGTAAAAGAGCTGAACAGAAGATTTCAAAGAGCAGCTTGAAAAGACGAAGTGAAGTATTATGAAATGGGTAAAGACCTGGAGTTAGAAAACCAAAAGAGAAGAACATGCTTGGCATTTCTCAAGCTGAGAGAACTAAAGAAAAATTTCAAGCTTCTAGTTGCAATACTGAAGGATTCTATGGGCAAAATATTGAATGACTCAGGAAGCATGAAAAAAGAAGATGGAAGAAATACACAAAGTCACTGTACCAAAAAGAATTGGTTGACATTCAGCCATTTCAGGAGGTAGCATATGATCAAGAACCAATGGTATTGAAGGAAGAAGTCCAAGCTGCCCTGAAGGCATTGGCGAAAAACAAGATTCCAGGAATTGACAGAATACCAACTGAGATGTTTCAACAAACAGATGCAACGCTGGAAGTGCTCACTTATCTATCCCAACAAATTTGGAAGACAGTTGCCTGGCCAACCAACTGGAAGAGATCCATATTTGTACCCATTGCAAAGAAAGGTGATCCAACAGAATGCAGAAATTATGGAACAATGTCACTAATATCACACACAAGTAAAATTATGCTGAAGATCATTCAAAAGTGGTTGAATTAGTACATTGACAGGGAACTGCCAGAAATTCAAGGTGGTTCAGAAGAGGATGTGAAACAAGGGGTAGCATTACTAATGTCAGATGGATCTTGGGTGAAAGCAGAGAATGCCAGAAAAGATGTCTACCTGCATTTTATTGACTATGCAAAGGCATTTGACTGTGTGGATCATAACAAATTATGAATAACATTGTAAAGAATGGGAATTCCAGAATGCTTAATTGTGTTCATGAGGAACCTGTACACAGACCAAGAGGCAGTTGTTTGAACAGAACAAGGGGATACTGCGTGGTTTAAAATCTGGAAAGGCATGCGTCAGTGTTGTATCCTTTCACCATACTTATTTGATTTATAGGCTGAGCAAATATCCAAGAAGCTGGACTATATGAAGAAGAATGGGGCATAAGGGTTGGAGGAAGACTCATTAACAGCCTGCGATATGCAGATGAAACAACCTTGCTTGCTGAAAGTGAAGAGGACTTACTGATGAAGATAAAAGACTATAGTCTTCAGTATGGATTACACCTCAACATAAGAAAACAAAAATCCTCACAATTGGACCAATAAGTGACATCATGATAAATGAAGAAAAGATTGAAATTGTCCAGGACTTCATTTTCCTTGGATCCACAATCAACACCCACGGAAGCAGCAGTCAAGAAATCAAATTATGTATTGCACTGGGCAAATGTGGTGCAACAGACCTCTTTAAAGTGTTAAAAAAGCAAAGATGTCACCTTGAGGACTAAGGTGCTCCTGACCCAAGCCGTGGTATTTGCAATGGCCTCATACGCATGGAAAAGCTGGACAATGAATAAGGAAGACAGAAGAAGAATCGATGCCTTTGAATTGTGGTGTTGGCAAAGAATACTGAATATACCATGGACTGCCAGAAGAACAAACCAATCTGTCTTGGGAGAAGCACAGCCAGAATGCTCCTTAGAAGGGAGGATGGCAAGACTTTGTCTTGTGTACTTTCGACATGTTATTAGGAGGGACCAGTCCCTGGAGAATGACATCATGCTTGGTAAGTTAGACGGTCAGTAAAAAAAAAAGGAAGACCCTCAAAGAGATGGATTGACACAATGGGCTGCAAGAATGGGCTCAAACATAGCATGACACAAGTCTGGGCAGTGTCCCTTCCTGTTGTACGTAGATAGGGTTGCTATAAGTCAGAACCAACTGGAGGGCATCTAACAACAGAAAATGTTTACTTAGCACCTTCAATGTGCCAGACACTGTGTGAAATCTTTTACATATATTATCACAGCAGGAGGGTACTCTTATTACTATTGTCACTTTACAAATGGGGAGCCTGAAGCTCAGAGAGGTGAACTAGCTTGCTGAAGGTCACACAGCCATTTGAACCTGGGTCTGCCTGCCTCACTGCCTGTGCTCCTAACCACCATTCTGGAATATGTGATACCGTACAGAATCCTTATTGTGATTCAGCTTATTATCATCACCCTTATTTCTCAGATGGGGAGAACTGAGTTACCCATCTAGCAAAAGAGATGCTGGGATCTGAACTCTGCACAGTCTGAGATCTTGGCCTGAGCTGTCAGCCTCAATGCTGGATTTTCCTGTCAGGGCCAGAGAGTTCCCCAAAACAGGACCTGGGGGTCAACCTCAGGGCCTTAGTCTCAGGGCAGCAGGAAAAGTCCCTCCCAGCCTTCTGCCTGGCTTCTGGGCCTTTAGCAGCAGGGACCTGGAAGCTTGGGGGAGAGGAGTAGGCTGTTTATGCAGTGGGCTGAACAGTGTGCTGGGTGGTGAGATGAGCAGTGACTCAGGGTGGGAGGCCATAGTGGGCAGGCAGACAAGCAGCAGGGGCAGCCCAGGCCAGGCTATTGCTAGGGTTCCCCAGGACGAAGTTTGGGTAACGCAGGGACTGAGTCACGACAGCAAGATGGGACAGGAAGCTGGGATGGCCCCATGACCTCACGCTTTCATCCAGGCCTGGCAAGGAGCAGTGGGCCCAGGCCGGCCTGGTGGGCCCAGCCTGGTATGCCCACTCCCTGGCCACCCACAGCCGGGGGGCCTCTATGAGAAGAGAAGGTCTCCCCTCAGGCTTCTTGAGGCCTGCTGTTGCTGGAACCCCAAAATCCTGCCAGACTGGGAAGGCAGCTGGTATAGGGGAGGAACAGGGTCTAACTGGGTGTGAATCTACCACTTACGCTGTGCAAACCGGGATAAGCAATTTCAACTCTCTGAGCTTTGACTCCCTCCTTTGTACTCTGGGTTCACATGATGATCCCATGAGCTGAAGATTCTTGTCCAAGGCCTAGCACATAGCTGGTTCTGGGGGTGGGGGGCAGCCATCGCCAGTCAGGAGCCCACCAGAGAATGGGGAGACCATAGCAGACTGGCCCTGCCTATCCTGGCTGCAGCCCCATACATCAGTGTCCTGGCTATTGGCTGTGTGGCCTTGGACGAGGTCCTTCTCATTTCTGAACCTCAGCTTTCCTATGTATCAAGTGGAAATACTAACTTGGGCCTCTCAGGAAGAGATGAATGGTGGATGGTGTAGGGTCCTACCACCTTGGGCAGGTTACTGGGGAAGAGAGCAGGACCCATTCCTCTGAGGCCCGGATGCAGTGGGTGAACTTCCCATTATGTCTGCCTGAAACACTTGCTTGGGAGCCTTCTGAGGTTACCACCTGCCCCCCGCCCAGCACTCCCCCAAGGCCACCCCTAGAGGGCAGAGATTATCTGAGGTCACACAGCAGCAAGTTGAATGGATCCATCATCCAAGGGAAGGGGGCCTTTATCTCTCCAGATAAGAGGCCTGGAGTGGGACTGGAAGGCCTCATGGCCTCGGATTTGGGTGCAAATGGGGGGGGGGGAGTTAAGAGGGGAGGTGCTAAGCTGGCTCAGACTGACCATAAAGCAACCACTTCTTCTGGTACCTTCTCTGCCTGAGTCAGCCAGGGGTTGCGGCTGCCTCTGAGTTCATCGCCTGCCGCCCAGCCTTGGAACTCAGGCCACTGGCACAAGGGAGGTCCGTAATAATGACCGGGTGATACTGACAGCTATGTGGGGAGAGTGCCAAGCACTCTCCTTGCCTTCATTCGTTTGATCCCCCAACAGCCCTGAGAGGGGGAGGGCCTGGGAGTGAGGTTCAGAGAGGCTGCGTAAGCTGTCCAAGGTGACACAGCCAGGGAGCAGAAGAGAAGGGTCTTAGGGACCCAAGGCCATGCCCTCTGCCATCATGCAGCAAACACGTGCTGAGCCCCCATCTGTGTCAGGCCTGGGGCTGGATCTGAGGGTCTCTGACCCAGCGGGGTTTGGGCGATAGGAAGCTGGAAGCATGGAGCGCCTGGGGATGAAGGCTACGAGCATAATGACCAGCCTAAAGTGAATGCCTGCTTCCTTGAAAGGGAGGAATAGACAAGGGGCTGCGAGACTCCAGAGGAGTGAGTGCCCATCTATGTCTGGAGGGCCAGGAGGGCTTCCCAGCAAAGGAGACATTTGAGCCAGGCTTTGAAGGTGGGGAAAGCATCCCAGGAAGAGGGAACGGCACAGGTAAAGGCCAGGAGTACTGAAAGAACATGGAGTGCCCTGGGGCTGAACAACTTGAGGGAGCCAGTGGGAAGAGGTGGTTGGAAGTCACAAGGGTCTTGAATGCCATGCTAGGAAACTGACCTTTTCCTGAGGTTAAAGTGGAATCACCAGAAAAAGTTGGGGGCGGGGGCAGGGGCCTTGAATCTGTGGTACAGATGGCCCAAACCAGTGCTGGTTGGGGAGGGAGGGAGAGACGGTCCAGTGCTCGGCCTGCCCTGGGTTCTCGGAAGGGCCCAGGTTGGGTGACACCACAGTTTGGGAAGAGCTTCCCAGTCTAACCTGGCACCTGAGAATAAGGCCACCTGCTGGCTATCTCCATTCCTGCAAGCCCTGGGCAGGTTGCAGACCCCAGCACTCAGGGGCGGACTACCCAATAAGCAAGGTAAGCATGGGCTTACTAGTGCTTACGTACTAATCTGTAGTGAACAATTTCACATTTTTTCACCACATCAAAGATATGGCTGGCATCTGTCTCCCAACCCCACAGCACCTTCCTACAAAGGCAAAGCCTGTTTTCAAATTTATAATCACCGTGTTTACGGGGTAACTGCCCCTGCCAACACCCCATAGCTTCAAAGTTCCATGTCATCTAAAAACCAGGTTGCAGTGGAGAAAGAAGCCCGGCATGGCCAAGGGGTCATGAACAGGGGACCCTGCCCCCCTACTGCCTCATTTTCCTGTTCTAACAAACACAGTCCCCCTGGCACAGGGCATGGAAGTGCTCCTAGCCTCCTGGCCGCCATAAGGAGGCATATCTCAGTATGGTCCAGCCTGGTTGGAGACCTCAGGCTTAGCCTGGCCCCTCTCTGGACTTGGTGTTGCCCGGGAGTGATCTCCAGCCCTTCTGGAGAAAGGTTTGTTGAGGCCAATCTGCCTTTTTCCTCCTTCAGTTTTACTCGGGCCCTCACTTGTAATTTCCCCAGCAACCCCTGGAGGGCATCATTTCTCTGGCACCCACTTTACAGGTGAGGGAATGGAAGCTTCAGAGGTAAAGTGAAGGCAAGTGGTACATTTCTGGGCTTCTCTGACACCAGTCTCAGCCACCAAGGGGCAGGGGGTGAGGAGGGCACCTACTGTGTGCCAGATGCTGCACACCTTACTGCGTAAGGGATACCTGCAGATTCTGGAACTTCACAGCCAGGTGCCAAATCCTAGCTCTGCGATTCACAAGTAGGTGACCTCAAGCAAGTTGTTAACCTGTCCATGCCTCAGTTTCCTTATCTGTAAAATGGGGGTAATAATAGTACCTTCCTCATGGAGTTGGTGTGAGGTTTAGATGCGATAACCCCTACCAAGGGCTTAGAACAGTGCCTGGCACGCAGTGAATTCCACGTCTTGATCTATCTATTTTAATTCCTACCGCCATAATGTCATCCTATCTGGCATCTGGGGATACCGAGGCTCCAAAGGAGCAGAGCCTTCTGGCAGGGATTCACTCCAGCCTGCCCGCCTGCGCCTCGCTTCCCCCATCCAACCCGCACAGCTCGCCCAACCCTGGCCTGACCCTGCCACCCATCGCGGGGCCGTTCGGGCCCCACTCTCTGCCGCTTATGCCTGTTTTGGGAAATCCTAGGGCTGGGGGGCCGATCGCAAAGCGGTCGCGGAGAGCGTGGAGCCTGAAAGCAGGCGGCGGGCCCACGGGCTGCCGCGCTCCGGCCCGCCCTCGCCTTCCGACCAATTTTGGGCAAAGCGGCAGCGGCAGCAGCGCGGTACGTGACGGCAGTGAGTCAGCGCGCAGGAATGCGCAGGACGCTTTGTTCCCCGCTTGGCGAACGAACGTGCTAGGGCTGGGGCGCGGCGGGGCCTGACATCACCGCGCGCGCCAGGCGGCCACGTGCGCCCCCAGCCGCTGCAGCTGGGCGGCTGGCGCCTCACCTTCCCTTTCTGGGGAATAGAACCCCCTGGAAGGTCTGCTGGCCCAGGCGAGACTCCAGGGGCCTGGGGAAGCCGGGCTTCCTCCCCAAGCCTGTGCGGCTCTGGCTCTGAATGGCGCTGGCAGCCCAGTCCCCCTGTGTGGGTTCACAGGGAAACAACTGGAGAAAGGCTGCCAGGAAGGAGAAAGGCAGCTGCCTGCAAAGGCCAGTGGGGAGAACGGAGACCTCGAACAGCCACAGCAATATCCTAAGACTGCCCCCAGGGAACCCTATTTGGGGGCCATGGCCCCTGCACATCCAGGCTGGTATGGGACAAGGAAGCAGGGGATGAGTTCTGCTTCAAGCCCTGCCTCCAGCTTGCTGGGTGTTTTCCCCAAATCACTCCCCATCTCTGGGCCTGAGTCTGTCCAGCCGACACACAGGGTGACACTGGCTATCCAGTTCTTCCTCAGAGTCCTGTGCTTGGTCATTTGGCCTCAAGACTAGAAGTGCTTTGGGAAACAACTGCAGGGACTTTAAGAAGTGTGGAAACCACAGATGGTTACCCCGAGGGCCTTTTGCCTGTTAGGCTATTTCTGGATCTTTCTAAATGCGATGTCATCTAATGCTCAGAACAACTCTGTGTGGTGGGCATTGCTTCTTGTGGAAATTGGGACTCAGAGGGGCACGGTCATCTGCTTTGGGTCACAGCTAGTGCCGGGGGGAGTGGACAGAAACCCAGGGTGGCTTGACTGGGCTCTCCTTCATTTGCAAGGGTGCAGACCCTCCCTCCTGGGCCGGAGTGCCTGGCTCAGGCTCCCCAGGCTGCAGGATGTAGCTGACATGGCCAGCCTTGGCAAGTGGAGCATGAAGTCTAGACTCCAGGCTGTTCTGAGAAGGAGCAGCAGGTGGCTGGAGTCAGAATCCAGAGCTGGGGTCCAGCTCAGCCTCCTGCCCAGTGTGGCCTTGGACGTGTCACATGCTTCTTTACACAGGGGATCTCATTTTAGTTTCCCCATTTCCCAGGGGCAGGAACTAAGTGGCCCAGGCTATGGTGGGACCTGGAGGGGGCAGGCAGGGTGACCGCGCTCCCTTCCCTCATTCCTCATCCATAGGGCCCTGACACCAGGACACAGCAGCTCATAGTCCCACGCAGCACATAGACAAGGCTGGAGTGTGGAACTCAATGGGCCTGGGGCCTTTCACGGGAGGTCATCTTTATCAGCCCTGGCTGCAGGGACTGGAAAGGTCCTCACTGGCATCCTTGCCAGCCCCGCCTCCCGCTCAGTCTATTTGGAACTCTGGCTTCTGTCCCTCTTAGGCCATATGTTGTATGGGGGAAGGGGGGATGGGGAATGACCTCTTTTACCCAGGGCTGACCTTACAGAGGACTTGTTCCCACCTTAGTGCCCTCCTTCTCTTGGTACCCTGACATGACCCCCTCACCTGGTCACCAGCGATGGGTTCTGGCAGAAGAGGCCTACTCTCCCAGTTAGCTGGCAGTCTGTCCCCTCCCTGTGTGGCGATCTTATTCAGAGGTAGCACAGCTATGGTCTGGGGAAGGCTTCTCTCCCACCTGGGGCCAGAGGTCCCTGCATTTGGGACAGTGCCTTTCATTCAGCCTTCAACGCTTGGGCCTCAACTGCAAACCTCTCCACTGGGGAATGAAGCTTGCAGTGGCAGGAAACCACACCGCACCCTTGGTGAGACTCTGAACTCTGGGGTCAGAAAGCACAGGGGCCTCCGGTCAGCCATTGCACCTCTCTGCACCTCGACTCCTCATCTGTGAATGGAGAACAGACTCCCTTTTATGCAAACGCCTCAGCACATGGTAGCTATTGGGTCAACTTGAGCCCTACCCCAAGCCCTACCTGAAGAGTTATGTGACTTCCCCATGGTCTCCATCATCTCCCCTTGACTCGAGTCATTGACAGCATCCTCCTCCTGTAGGTCTCTGTGTTCATAATTGCCCTAGTCCCGAGTGAGGAAGACTACCTAGTATGACCCTCACAGCTTGGACCAGGCCACTGCAGCCCAGAAAGAGACAGTGCCCAGTCCTGGGCCACATGGCCGGACTTGGCAGGTGGAACTTACTCTCTGCCTTGAGTAGGGGCTGATGGCCCCTGAGCCCCTTAGGCCTCCTAGTCTTAGAGACTTCGAGGACACGGGGTGATGGGACAGGCTGGAGTGAGCAAGCATCTGCACGTGCTCCCCCTCCCTGCGGTTCCTGGCACCTGAGGGCCCCACCTCAGCCTGGCACGCCTGCCTGGATTCCTGCCTGTGTGGTTTCCTCTCGGCCTTTCCCTCACGTCCGCTGGCAGAGCACCCCCAGCAGTCTGCATTCTTCTGTCCTGAAGACGGCCACCATGGGGCTGGGCCTGGCCGGGACACCCCAAGTGTAGGAGCGTGCGTGCTGGTGAGGTTGTGCAGGGACATACCTGTGGGCACCTGCCTTTCTGTTCCTATGCACAGGTGTGCATACGTGTGCATGACTGGGCCCCTGTGTGTCTGTGTGGGCATGGGTGTGTGTGTGTGCGCCCAGGGAGGAATGCGCATGGGGGCATGGATACCAAGTAGACATGCAGAAGTGCATGGAGGGGTGCAGAGGGGCTACTGTGCCAGAGGGAACCACGTGCGTCCCTAGGGGTCCCATGGACCAATGGGACTTGGTGGGGCTATGCATGTTTCCCATACCTAAAGGCTCTTGGATGAGTGAGGGTCATGTACCCAGTGGCGCCTCTTTTAGGCCCAGCTTACAGCCGCTGTGAAGCTGGAGGAAATGGCAGAAAGGGGCCAGGGTGAGATCAAGGTGGAGAGCCCATCTGCCAGACCGAGTTGGATGCTTTCCATTTTTTTTTTTTTTAGCTTTCCATATGTCCCCCTATTTAATCCTTGTTCCGGGGATTGAGTGGCAGCAAGCAGTTTTAGAATGGCTGCTAACCTAAAGGGTAGTAGTTTGAACTCACCCGGAGGCACCTCAGAAGAAAGGCTTGGTGATCTGCTTCTGAATGGTCACAGCCAAGAAAACCCTGTAGAGTAGTTGTACTCTGCACACATGGGGTCACCGTGAGTCAGCCACAGAACTTTTGACTCTTTGGCAACAGATTTTTTTGTTTTTACCAATCCTGGGGAGGAGACAAGTAGAAGGAATGTTGTCATCATTCGAGGCTCAGAGAGGGCCAGTCGCTTGCTTAGGGTCACACAGCTCATATGTGGTAGAGCCAGGGTTCAAGTCCATGTCTGCCTGACTCTAGAGGCTGTCAGGCAGGGCAGGGCAGGGCAGGAAGGGAAGCTACTGCAGGGGTGACAGAACAGCAGGGACCTGCCCATTTCATGGACAACCCAGGGCCAGTCATAAACATGCATATAGCATTTGCTCTATGGCAGGCCCTGGTGCAAGTGTGTTACAAGTAGTAACCCATCTAATCCTCACTAACATCCTAGGAGGCCAGTGCTGCCATTATTCTCATTTTAGAGATGAGGAAACTGAGGCACAGATAGGTTAAGTAACTTGCCCAAAGTCCCACAGCTAAAATATGGCAAAGGTAGGATATGAGCCCACACAGTCTGGCTCCAGAGTCTGTGCCCAGCCCTACACATGCTGCTCTGGCCAGCGTCCCCTCGTGCTTGATATCCCAGCCTCACCGCTTCCTGCTGGGTGGTCCTCAACACCACGTAAGCACAAGGAAGTTGAGAGCTGGGTGCACCAGTCCCCCACCTCACAGATGGGGAAACTGAGTCTGGTCTGGACTGGTGTAGTGCCTGGGCCGGAAAGGTGATTCCCGATGCCCGGCCGGCCCTGGCTTTGCCTGCTCCTCACTTGTGACTTCAGGTCACAGGCTGCCAGTTAGTTTCTCAGGCTGCACTTTCTGCTCCGTCCCCAGAGTGAGCAGCTAGGAAGGGCTGCCCTGAAGTTTCCAGGTGAGGAGTCCTGGGAGGAGGCAGGGCAGGCTGGCAGCGGGCACTGCGTGGGCAGGCGGGTGAAGATAAGGCTGGGCCAGAGCTGCAGCCAAGCCTCAGAAGCCGGTTTTCCCAGGCTGTGTCTGAGTAATCCTGTGTCTATATTTATCTCCTCCTTTCTTGGGTGAGCAAACAGAGCCTGATGCCAGCCGGGCCCGCCACCCCCCTGTGCCGGCACGTTTTCCTCACCTGCCGGGTGGCCCTGGAGAGTTCCTCAGTCTTGGCCCCAAGCTCAGCTTGGCCCACGTAGGACAGACACAGATGCTCAAACCCAGTGGCTTCCATAAAAATCCAGTGGTCACTGGTGACTCCAAACATGGTAGGCAGCTGTGGGGTAGCCTGGGGAATGTTGATGCACCGGGGTCTGGAGAAGGCCTACCCCGCTCAGGCACAAAGGACCTTCTCTCTCACACCATGCTTTTGTTCCTCCACTAACACTGTGGTCTAAATGGCAACTGCTTTCCCTCCAGGGTCTGCAATTCACTGAGTGAGAAGTCTGCGTGCTGCAGGTGTTTAGGGTACAGGCTCTAGAGTCAGACAGCTCTGGATTTGAATCTTGGCATCCTGATCTGGAGCAAGTAGGCCCTCTGTGACTCAGTTTCCCTGTTTGTAAAATGGGGCCAATACATGGCATTACGTATTACGGAGTGGCAGTACGGAGGGGCAGTGTAACAGATCTGACAGATGGAGTGGGCTCTATTGGGGGAGGCTGCCTGCCCCCACCTGCTTCCGACATCCCCAATCCACAGCAGTGACACTGGGCACACACAAGGTACACAGGGGGTCATATGTGTACACATATGTGCACAAACTTGCAGACATCCCTAATTCTGAGAGGTGCATGCAAGCTTGGACACAGGATGAATTAGATGGGTTGTGACTCGGGCCCGAGTCAGGTCCCAGGAGGGGCTGGAGCCAAATGCTAATTGGTCTGAGACCCTTCCAGAAGCAGAGGGGCAGGACAGATGGGCGGCCAGGCCAAAAGGATGATGGGGATAGAAGGTCCTTGTCAAGAGATGACGTAGCATGGGCCAGGCCTGGGCTCCATTGCACCAAACCCAGAAGAGATCCCCGAGACCAGCTGAGCCCCTGCCCCACTTTGGCCTCTGTCTGGGCTATGCCACCTCCCTGACCTTGGAGAGCCCTGGGCCTGGTGCACGTGCGCTGCAGCTCTGCCTGCTCTCAGGCTGGATTAGGCAGAGTCCGAGGACGTGCTGGGCTGGCAGGCGCAGGGGTGGGGCGGGTGCCGGCACTGGGGCTGCCTGATGCCGACTCTCGGCACTGGGCTGGGGCAAGGCCTTGTATGGCTCTGGCAGGGTAGCTGGGCTGGCAGCACCCATTGGCTGGGCTGGCACTCCCAGCCGGGGCTGCCCGGGCCCCAAACCACCGTAACCAGAGCCGCCGGGAGCTGGTGGATTAGCATGCCCTTCCACCCGCCCGCCTGCCTGCCCGCCACCAGGGCTGCTCTTTTCCTTTCCTAAAAAGGCAGAGCGAGTGGCAGGGGAGGAGAAACAGACAATTGCACTGGGGGCTGGGATAGAGGTGGGGTGGGCAGGATGGCACAGGTGGCTCTGCTGGGGGCTTGGGAATCATAGCCCTGGCCTTAGGCCCAGCTCTTCCTGGCTCTGGACATCAATCTTCTCATCTGTGAAAGGGGCAGTTAGCAGCTGGACCTCCCTAAAGTGGTTGAGGCCTGAATGGGACTGGGAGATGCCTATGCTGGGGTCCCCAAGCCCAACCCAGGTTTCAGGGCTGCTCAGTAGCAAAGGGACCCAGGCTCCCTTTCCACAGAAAGCTAACCATTTCCCAAATGTGGGACCTAGTTTCAAATTCCTACCCTGCCACTTACCACTATGTGACCTCACGGAAGCACCTTCTTGTCTCTGGGCCTCAGTTTCCCTCCTCTGTAATAGGGGATGAGGTGGTAAGTCCCCGGCTTCCACGGTCTCCTGGGCAAACGCGTCTTGCCTCCTTCCCAGGCTACTCTCTGCTTATGCGCACCCCAGGCTGGCCTGGCCTTCAGAGACTGTCCCGCCTGCAGTGGTCTGACCCCGGAAGTCACCAGGACAGAGTGTGGGTTCCAGGTTCTGAGCCCAGGGTGGGCCCAGGCCTGGGGTGGGGGCAGGACCCCCAGTCCTGCAGACACAGCCTGTCCTGGGTGGGGTCCCAGGCAGAGTTTGGCTAAGGCTTTAGCAGCAGTGGGTGCCAGTGAAAGCTCTCCTGAGGTCTGGTTGGGGATAGCAGGGGCCGGTGGCCTGCCACTGGCTCAGGGTGTCATCTTTGGCTCTATAAAATGGGGGCATGTGCCCCTGTGCTGCCCCACTATGAAAGTGCTTCGTGACCTTGACAGCAGCCATGGGACACCCTGTGATCAGCCAAGGTGGGAATGACAGGTAGACCTTGGGCCCAGTGGCTCGGGGTGGGGTGGTGACTGGTCTTTCCCAAAAATTCGCATGCACTTTCCGTACTCTCAGGTGCTGGGATCCAAGCCCTGGCGCCTGCTGGTCAGTCCTTGTGCCTGTACCCTCCAGCAGAGGGATCCCAGATGGCTACCAGATAGCACTGCCAAGAAGTCAGGCAGCTTTGGGGAGGAGGCCCCAGCCTGTGTCTGCCCTGCCGTAGCTGGTCCCAGGCAGCAGCTGAGCAGTCCGAGACCCAGGGCTCCCCTGAAGCCAGAGCATAGGGCAGGATAGGGGGAGGGAGAACTCGGGATTCCTGAAGGGCCGCTTTGGAGCCAACTAGGGTTCTAGCTTTCACTCTGCCACCAACTAGCTGTGTGCCTTTGGCTGGTGAGGAGCCCTTGGGAGCTTCTGTTTTGCTCTGAAAATAGGGACAGTAACGCCCATCTTGCTGGACTGTTGAAAGAGCAATAAAAAAAAAACTCCATTGCTGCTGAGCCATTTCCGACTCATGGCAATTCCATGTGTTGCACAGTAGAACTGCTGCATAGGATCAGCAGATTGGCAGGCCTTTCTTCTGTTGCACCATTGGGTGCGTTCAAATCATCAACCTTTAGGTTAGTAGTTGAGCGCAAACCGTTCTTACCACCAGGGTCCTATTGTAAGGACGGTAGTGTTTGTAAAATGCTGGACACAGGGCACAGCACATCTATTCTTCTTTCTCTGGGGCTGTTCAGGGCTTTGGTAAATCAGCTTCACTCCTGGCCTAGACGGAGTCCCCGGCACTCCCTTAGCACTTGTCCCCCAGGCAGCTGCTCTGTGGGGCTCCTCAGCCTTCCACATGTCCTGATTCTTATGCCAGGTGCCATCCTGAACAGTGCCTCTTCTAGACCATCATTTTTTTCACCCTGTAAAAATCCAGTTCCTTTGAGGCTCACACTCAGGTGGCCAGCCCCACCTCCACCCCATCGCTGACACTTGCTCATCTCCTGGACACTTTGACTTCTAGAAGCTCTAGCCTTATATGGTTGTCATTAGGGCTGTTCACAAATATTCCCCTTCTCTTCCATTGGAAAATCCTGGCCATATGCTCCCATACTGACCGTACGTACAACAGAACAAAACATTGCCCAGTCCTGTGCCATCCTCACAGTTGTTGGTATGCTTGAGCCCACTGTTGCAGCCACCGTGTGAATCCATCTCATTGTGGGTCTTCCTCTTTTTTGCGGACCCTCTACTTTACCAATCATGATGTCCTTCTCCAGGGATTGATTCATCCTGATCATATGTCCAAGGTACGTGAGACGTAGTCTCGCCATCCTTGCCTCTAAGGAGCATCCTGGTTGTACTTCTTCCAAGACAGATTTGTTTGTTCTTTTGGCACTCCGTGGTATATTCAGTATTCTTTCCAACACCACAATTCAAAGGCATCAATTCTTCTTCGGTCTTCCTTATTCATTGTCCAGCTTTCACATGCATATGAGGAGATTGAAAACACCAGAGCTTGGATCAGGTGCACCTTAGTCCTCAAGGTGACATCTTTGTTTTCTAACACTTTAAAGAGGTCTTTTGCAACAGATTTGCCCAATGTGATATATCTTTTGATTTCTTGACAGCTGTTTTCATGACTGTTGATTGTGGATCCAAGTAAAATGAAATCCTTGACATCCTCAATCTTTTCTCCATTTATCATGATGTTACTTATTGGTCCAGTTGTGAGGATTTTTGTTTCTTTATGTTGAGGTGTATTCCATACTGAAGGCTTTGATCTTCATCAGTAAGTGCTTCAAGTCCTCTTCACTTTCAGCAAGTAAGGTTGTGTCATCTGCATAACACAGGTTGTTAATGAGTCTTCCTCCAATCCTGATGCCCTGTTCTTCTTCATATAGTCCAGCTTCTGGGATTATTTACTCAGCATACAGATTGAATAGGTGTGGTGAAAGAACACAACCCTTAAAGATTACAGCCTAGAAAACCCTATGGAGGGGGGGGGGTTCACCCTGTCACATGGGGCCACTATGAATTGGAATCAACTCCACAGCACATAATAACAACTTCCATGAGGCATGTGACTTGCTTTGGCCAATGAAATGTGAATGGGAGGGATATTTGTTGTTTTCAGGTAGAAGCATTTAATCAGGTGGGCAAGGTACCTGGGCACCCTCCTTTTCTCTGCCCCAGCTGCTGTGGGGGCACAGGGTTGGAACCTCCTACTTCTGGGAATCCAAGTGACTGAGATGCGTGGAATTCCCCTGCTGACCCACAGTGAACATGCAGTAAAGACAGGAAATAAACCTTTGTCGCATTCAGCCCCTGAGTTTCTAGGGTTGTTTGTTCTTGCTGCCTAACAGAACCTGTCCGGACTGAGCCACCCTGGCTCCCGGCCCAGGTCTCTGCCAGAGCAGAGATGCCCTCAATGGTCACCTGCACAGCTCACTCAGCCCCCTGCACACTCAGGTCCTGGCCTCTTCATTTCCAGTGACATTCTTTTTCATTCCACCTCAGGTGCCTGTCCCTGGGGTCATCTCCATCTTCCCACAATGCTCTCACCTCTGAAATAAGGAGTTAAGATGACTTTTCTTCTGTTTTCATCCAAACCCCCAGCCATCACTTGACGGCTGGACTTTCTGCCTGTCAGCCACCCCTGTTTGCTTGCTTCCCAGCCTATGGATTCAGAGGCCCATAGCCACACCTCTGCACTTGCCAACACTCTTCCTTCCTGCACCCTGCTGTCCTTCTATCCCATGGCCTGGAAAACCCCCCACCTTGGATGAATCTAAGTGGCTCCTTGTCCATGCCCATGGCATGGCTCCTGAGTAAGGCTGGAGAAACCACCCATTTGATGCCTCCTTGTTTCCCTGGTCAGCCTTCTCTCCTGCTTCTCTCAAAGGTCATTGGAACCTTCCAAGCTCCTTCAATCTTTTTGTCCTGCAGCCTCTTCTTCCCTTCTCAGCAGGTGAGCTCATTCTCTCTTTCAGAGAGAATTCTTCTGAGGAACATGCCTTCAACTTCCTGCCACCTCTCCTCTTCTCCTCCCTCCCCCTTCCTTCTCTCCTCAGGCTGGGCTTGCTTTCACAGCTCTCCCACCTCCTCAGGGCCCCTTGCTGTGATTATCCCCTCTCCAGCCCCATCCCTCTCTCTCCCCACAGGGTCCTTCCTACAAGCCCGTCAAACACACTCCAGCCTTTCTTTCCCTGGAGCCCATGCCCCCTCCAGTGTCTGTCCCAGCCCTCCTGTGCCCGCTCTCTGGGCTTCTAGGAAGGTGTCTGTAAGTGCTGTCCTGGCTTCCCCACCTTGTCCTCACCCACCACCATCTGTCTCTACAATGATTCAACACTCAGCCATTTCTAGGGAGGGCCGCTAGGCACTAGGCTCTGTGCTGGCCACTTTTCCCAAAGTCCATAGTGTCACCTTGTTGCTCAAACACTCTTAGGTTTCCAACCTCTAAACTTCTGAGCAGCGTTTTACCCTGACACAACCTCTTGGTTGTCCATGGGCCTCTTTGCTCCTTCTCACTCTTCTGCTTCCTCTATCGCTTAGGAGTTTTCCAGGAAAGATCTCCTGGATGACTCACTCTGGACTTGAGTTTTTGTTCTCTTCCTCCACAACAATTATGGCCACTGTGATTGAGCAATTAATTACAATGTTATTTGTTCGATGATAGTCGCTCCTGTTAGAACAGAGGCTCTTTAAAACGGGAACTGTTGTCTATCTTGCTCACCGCTGTATCCTGACAACTGCCCCATCACTGGCACTCAGTAAACTGCTTTTGAAGCAAAAGATGGGGCCCATAGCTGTTGTTTTAACACTTGTAGCGCCAGCAGCCTGTGCAAAGCCTGCTCATGCTCAGAACTTATTTGTGAAAGGCTTACTGTGTTCAAGGTTCCATTCACCACCCTGTATACAGCACCTGGAGTCCCTGAGTGGTGCAAACAGTTAAGCACTTGCATGCTAACTGAAAGGCTGGAGGATCGAACCCACCCAGAGGCACCTTGGAAGAAAGGCCTGGAAATCTGCTTCTGAAAGTTCACGAACATCGAGAACCCTGTGGAGCCCTGTTCTACTCTGCACACACGGGGTTGCCATGAGACTGAATCGACTCAATGACAACTGTTTTTTTTCATATGCCACCTCAGGGGCGGTGGTGGTGGTTCTGTGGTAGAATTTTCACTTTTCATGCAGCTACTTGATTTCTGGCCAGTGTACATTAAGCACAGGTACCAGCTGCCTGTGAGTGGTGGATCGCCTGTTGCCATGATGCTGGACAGATTTCAGTGGTGTTCTCAGGCTGAGACGGACTAGGAAGAAAGGCCTAGACAGTCTCCTTCTGGAAAATCAGCCAGCGAAAACTCAACAAATCACAAGGGTCTGATCTGCAACCGATGATGGGGATGGCACAGGACCGTGCGGCGTATGGTTCCATTGTGCATGGGCTGGCCACGAGTCAGAGGTCGCCTTAATGGTAGCTAGCTAGCAACAACAACATCTAGCACATTATTTAATCCTCACAACAACTCTTACACATACAGATTATTACCCTCCTCTCTACAGATTAGGAAATGGAGGCTCAGAGACGTTTGGTAACTTGCCCAAGGTCACACAGTCAGCAAGCGACTGTGCCAAGATCTGAATCCAGGTGCGGCTTAAAAGTGAGGGTCATGAGAGAAGCCCCAGCTGGGTGACTGTGGCCCAGTCACTTCCCCTCTCTGGGGCCAACTCTGACATTCTACAACCCTCAAAAAGAACCGTGAGCCAGGCAAGCAGAGCTGTGTTGGGATTTTAAAATTTATTCCAACGTGCTATTTTTTTTTTTTTAAAAATATCCTCAGGCTGAACACCCAGCCAGAGCTGTAATAAAGGCAATTATTATACTTGTAAAAACTTCTCATTCACAGTACAGATGTCATTTACAACAAAGGTCACACACATCAATACTGAGCAGTTGTTTCCTTTTGTACGTCAGACTCTGTGCTTTAGACCTGCAGGGACTTTTTGTTTTGTTTTTCATTTTTTTTTGCACTGATATATACCATACCGACATTGCAAGATGCAAGTGTAGAAACTAGAGTTTAAATAAAATTACAGGCAAAACTACCCATCCCAGTGTGGCTGCTGTACATATTTACAGTACGGTTTTTGGAATGTATTGCCATTTAAGAACATAGACACTCTGAATAGACGATTTCACGGACAGAATACATACAGCTTTTTTTTTTTTTAAAGGCAAATATTTATCTTACAGAGAGCGTGTATCTTACATTTGCCTATACATTTCTTTTCTGTTTTTCTTTCTTTTCTTTTTTAACACTAAGTGTAGTAAAGTGATCGTAAGTGCCGAAGCAGTTTTCTAATGGAAAGCAGACTGGATTCACAACAGAGAAGCAGAATTTGTGGGGCAGGCCTTCGGAAATGCTCTCCTTCTGGTCAGTACTGCAGGGCCGTCTTACGGATGTCTGCTCGGCCCCGCCTCTGGCTTAAAGAGGGATTTGCCTGGAGAAAGAACTAGAGAGAAACTCAGCTCAGATATATTGCTTATTCCCATTCCAGACGAACCGGTGAGAGTGGAGCGGGGGCTAGAGGAACATAGAAGCGAATTCTTTCAGACTGTTTCCGACTGAGGGAGGCAGAGGGACCTCTACATCTGGCTCCTGGAGGGTCTCAGTGGTTGGGGCCAGAGTGTATACCATGGAGTGGGTGAGCAGGAGGGGGCAGGCCTGGGGAAAGGTGCCCTCGAGGAGGAATGGAGTTAAATGGAGTTAGTACCCGGAATGGCCCTGAGTTTTCCAGGAGTAAAGGGCATCCTGGAAGGCAGGCCCAGGGGGCAAGTAGCTTGGAGTCCCCAAGAGAAGGCAAGGTTTGGTCCTGAAACCCCGTGGGGAATTGGTTCCTCCCTACTGCCAACACTCAAAGGGTGGAGCTGGTCTACCCAGAAAGGGCCATCCTGTGTCCCCGCACCTTTCAGGTTTTCCTGCCAGCAGATTAGCATTGCTGCCTCCACTGCTCCCCTTGGCAGGGACAGGAGCATCACAGGCAGACTGGAAATGTGAAAGGGGGTGGGAGCAGGCCAGGGGTGTCTGGGAGAGGGCATGGGTAAGTCTTCCAAATTACAAAGATTTGAGCATGGTCTTGGAGCTCTGTGCTCAGGGAAGCAGAAATAGAGTTTGGCAGAGGAGGTTAGAGCTATGCCCAGTGACATACACCCCACGCTGAGGGCTTCGACCTCTCCCTCTGGGCACCTGTGTTGGGCAGCAGCCCATGGGCTGGATTCTGTTTGTGCATCATCAAACATGGATCTCCTGGCTCCTGCTACATCCACTCTGCCTGTGACCAATGTCTCTGAGACTGTGGGGCTCTCCCCTGCTGGCCATACTTCCCAGGCAAGGACATCTTTGGTGAGTGGGCTGTTCAAGTACAGGCGGGACGATGACCAGGAGAACTGGGGGTGCAGGGCAGGGGTGGAGGGGCGTGGCTATTCCAGATCAGGTGCTAGTCCCGCAGAAGGTCTTGTTCAGGACGGTTCCAAACCTGGCTAAAGCAATGCCCAGCCCTCAGCTCTTGAAGTCTAATTCTTGGGCAGCCCCACAGGTTCAGGCTGCAAGACAGGCGACGAGAAGAGCCCTGGCCTGCGGAGTGACTGTACCCAGGCTCCTTGCCATTTTCCTGCCAGGCCCGAGAAGGCCACATCAGTGCCAACATGGTCGAGGCTGGGCTGGCTACCTTTTCCTAGGATGGCAAGAGCCCCAGACTCTGAGTCAAGCAGCCCAGAGCTACAGCTAGCCCCTCCCAGCTCACTGGGGAACAGTTGACCTCTTAGTTTCCTGCAGCTGGGGAGACCTTTCTGTTTTGTCCCCTCTGTCTTAGCTCTGAGTGAGGCCATAATAGAATGAACAAGGTGGTCTGGCTGGAGGTGGGGCCTGTGGCTGGTCCGTCCATCAGAAGGGGCCAAGAATGGACAAGCTTGGCCCAGAGGAAGACGGGATATTGGCACACCTGGGGAGCCAGGAAGCGTCTCAACCCTCCTCTCCTATTGTGTCCCATCCAAACAGCTTAATCAGCTCAAGAGCCCTTGGATGGGCCTTCCTGAGGACCTGGGGGTAGGGAGGCCCCTGCTCTGTAAGGTGGTGGCAGCAGCATTAGCCTGGATGTGTGCCAGCCATGGTCCTTGGGTTTTTGCTTTAACCCCCTTGTAGAAACTAAAGATCATTTCTGGAAAGATGCAAATACTCCCCCACCCCCCAAACAAACAAACAAAAAAAACCAAACCTGTTGCCCTCGAGTCAATTCTGACTCATAGAGACCCTATAGGACAGAGTAGAACTGCCCCATAGGGTTTCCAAGGAGTGCCTGGTGGATTCGAAGTGCTGAACCTTTGGTTAGCAGCCATAGCTTCTAACCACTATGCCACCAAGGTTTCCGCCCCTCTCCTAGGGCAGGCAAACATGCTAGAGTCCAAGTTCCATATTTCAACTTGGGATTTTAATTTTTGGTCATCTTATTTTTCTACAAAGTAGGATTTGCCCTGGGAAATGCAGGGCAGCTTCTTGAAGATGGGAACAAGGAAAGGGCACTAGCTCTGAGCTGCTAGCTCTGGAGAAGAATTCAAATGACTTAGGATAATCAATCTTCTGAGTCAAGGGAATCTGAGGAGGGTAGGGGAAAAATCAAACGCCATCCTCTCTTTCTAGTTTCTTTTATATATATTTCTTTTAAACAGTTTAAGCCAACCAAAAGGCCCAGGTGGTTCACCCTAGTCATGGTTTGGGATATTTTCCTGGGGGAGGTGCAGTCTGACAGTATTGGGTAGAGAAGGGAGGGAGGGAGCAGTCCTGCTACAATGGGGTTCAGACACATATCCCTGTCTGAGCATGAAAAAAAAGAGGGCCCCCTGTACCTCAGAGACCAAATATGAAACAAAACTCAGACTCCAGCCTCAGCAGCTGAAAGGTGACACAGCCAAACTTGACCTCTAAGGGGTGGGCCCTGCCCCTTCTGCCTTGTGGGTAGTTTTTAGAATATGGAAGGCTGCCTATGGACAGGGCCAGAGAGCAAAGCCTAGGGCAGGTGCTCTGGAACCAGGAAGTGGACTGTCAGGGCTCCTGTCCCAGCCCAGGGTGTAGGGTGGCGGGGGCGGGGTGAAGAAGGGAGGCGCTGGAGAGGAGGATCATCCACGGGTCAAACGCCAGATCAAAGCGGGTATCTCAGAGTCCTGGGGGAGCCAGCACCTACCTTCTACCTGCTCCTATTTTTTTGCATTTAAATCCTAAGAAAAGTAACATATTTTCCCTTTCTTAGAAATAAAAGAGAGAAAACAAAAAGCAATAAAAAGTCGGTATTTCTGGGTCTGCCGTGTTTGAGCCCCTCTGCTTTGGGCCGCGAGCCCTTCTGTTGGCAGAGTGGGGTGGCCACCAGCTGGGGGGGTGGGCAAAGTGGCAATAAATAGGAACCATAAACCTCTGTACATAGGAGCGTTGGCTTTTACATTTAATGATATATTTTTAAAAGTTTTTTTCCCCCCTCAGTGCATCCCCTTCCCCTCAGCAAATGGCCGTTGTTTGCCAGGCCTTGGGGGTGGGGTCTGCAGACCGCAGTAGCAGAGGGTGAGGTTTCACCTACACCCCAAAAAGCATGAAATGTTCACAGCCTCCAACTCCTAGTGGGGTGTTTTATGTGTGTGTGTTGTTTCTTTTCAAGCAACAAAAGGTATAGAAAAAGGCACAGGTAACTGCATACATGAAAGATAAAACAGATGGGGGTCTGAGCAGAAGCTGCTTGCACAGATGGACAGATGGAAACGGGCCCGTGAGAGCAAGAGGATTTGAGGAAGTTGGCTGGAAACGTCTGTTGCCGACACCGGAAGCCAGATGCTGAAGCAGCGGAGAGACTAAGTGCTGGGGGTGCCCCTGTCCTCGGGTTGCTCTGGAGGTGCCCTGCGTGCCCCACTTCCTGAGGGCTCGGGGGAGCCCTGACTGGTCCTGGGTTCCCCAGAAAGGTTCCTCCTCCGAGCTGGGAAGCGCGTGGAGGCCTCTGCCAAGCAGCCCGTGGAGCTGCTGCGGTCCAGTGCCGGGGCGGCCGAGGTCTTGGGGTTGGCGAAAGTGCGCGGTGACTCCAAGCAGGGGCTCCAGGTCTGCTCTGCCCTGTGGCCCTGGGGTGGCCAGGGCAAGGCCTCCTGTGGGGTGCAGGAGCTGTCTGTGGGCGTGGGCTCTGGGGGCTCCCAGTCAGGAGGTCTGCCCAGGCCCCCACTCGTCCTCTCCTGCTCCTTGGGGTAGTCCCTGCCCTCCAGCTCTGAGGAGAGTGTGAACTTGGAGACCTTGGCCACAGGGGACACGGAGGCTGACGAGCTCTCGGTGGGGCTCCAGCGGCCTCGCTCCTGGGCCTCTCGGGCCCCCGTTAGGTCGCTGCCACCTCCCGAGAAGCCACTGACCCAGGCCCCAGTGGGCCCTGGCAGCAAGGTGGGGTGGGCCCCTGGCCGGGCCTGCACCATCTGGATCCCACCAATGGGAATCAAGGGGCACGGGGCACGGGCCAAGTGCTGGGAGTGCAGAGGGAGGTGGCTGAAGACGTTCTCCTCTGTCCGGGCTGGGACGTGGCCGTGGAAGTCGTGGGGAGTGCAGAAGGGCCGGAAGGAGAGAGGATGAGCAGGGCCTGGTGAGCTGGAGGGACTTCGGTACTCGGCCTTCTGCTAGGGTCAGAAAACAAGACATGGTAAGGAGAAGGTGCCATGCTGGTCATCTGTGAGGCCTGGAGATCACAGAGCAAGTCACGGCCAAGCTGGGGCCAGAACAGGAGTCCCCAGCTCCTTGCCCATGGGCCGCCCTGTGCCTGGCTGCCCTGACTGGCAAGGCTGCCGCCACCCCACAGCAACCAGGAGCCCATCCAGGCCCTGTAGCTTCCATGCCTGTCTGTCTTTGGGGGAGGGGTACTGAAATGTTTTCCACTAAAACAAGCGACAGAAAAGTGATAGGACTGCATCCTGTCAAAGGTGGAAAACTTGCGAGACCTGGAAAAACAAGGCAGTCCCTTTGAGCTCCAGCTCTCATAGGTTTCACTGTATTAGGTATTGAGGTAGCCAAACTATTTAACTCCAGGTGTGTGCTTCGGGGAGAGGAGTGAATGGTGCAATCCGCCCACCCACGTGGGAGAACTGGCCCAGACCCATGGGGGCAGGAACTCACCCAGGGGGAGGCGCCAGTCTCGGGGCTTCTGCCCAGAAGCTTGTGAGGTAGAGGCGTGGGCGTGAAGACAGCCCGCGGGGCCGGCCCCAAGCCTAGGCCGCGCTCATCTGCTGCAGAACTGCCCGGTGCAGCCGAGGCCCACTTCCCTGGCAATGCTGGCCGTGGCGGTGACTCAGCCTGACCTGGGAGCCTTCTCCTGGTGGGCGAGTGTCTGGAAGGGCCTGGGTCTGTGGAGCCCTCGCACTCAGGGAGCAGATGTGATCGAGGGGGCAGTTCTCTTCGCAGGGGGCTGGGGCTGAGAGGAGACAGCTCGAGTCTTGGGGACCCACAAGGGAGAGGGCCCATGTCCCTCCCCGGGCTGATCTGGGGGCCAGGCGGGCTGGGGACTGAGGCCTGTGGCTCTCGGGCCAGTGAGTATCGCTGGGGAAATGAGTCGTTTTTGGTGAGTGAGTGTTTGTGAGCCAGCGGTGGGCAGCTGCCGGCTTCTTTGCTCGGAGACCACGGCCTTCTCGGCGACGTGGCCTTGGAGCTCAGGGCCAAGACTGTGTCCCTCTCCATGGGGCCCAGAGGGGCCAGTCCCAGCTGGGGGAGGCACAGGATGCTCTGGCTGGATGTGGAGCCAGTGCTGGCTGCCGAGTGCTCAGCTTCTGAGACTGAGCTGCCCCGTGCAGCCTGGTTGCCAGGGGGAGCATCTGGGGGCTGAGGGCCCTGCCTAGGCGAGGAGTCTGCCCGTAGCATGGCTGGCGGGCCAGGTGGGGGTGCCTCCGAGGATGGTCTAGACGGCTCGTCCAGGCTCTCCTCCTCATCCTCATCCTCGTCTTCATCGAGGTCCGAGTCTGAGTCAGAGTCCTCTAGGTCTGAAAACTGGTGTTCCTCCACGGCCTCCGAGCCCTCTCGCCCTTCCGAGTCCTGGAACGGGTCGTCACTGGCTCCTGGAGGGTAAATTTAGGAGACATGGGGCCACAGGCCTCAGGGCCATGCAGGACCCATGTCCGCTCCTCTCCAAGCCCCAGTTTCCTCAACTGCAAACTGGGCATAGTAGCCATGGCAACTATGGGCTAATCAAGGGATATAATAGATATGGTAACACTGTAAATAATAATAGTACTATTATGTAATGCCTACTACTAATACTAAGGCCTGGTGACCTGTTTCCTAAAGGTCGCAGCCCTGAAAACCCTATGGGGCAGCACTACTCTGCACACAGGGTCACCGTGAGTCAGAATCAACTTGCCAGCAACTAACAACAACTACTAGTATTACTAATAGTATTTGCGTCTACCACGTGCCAGGTTCAGTTCTAGGGGCTTCATTTGTATTAATTCATTTAGTTCTCAAGCAACCCTCTGAGGCTGCTAGCACCACGTCACAGAGGATGCAACTGAGGTACAGAGAAATGGAGCAACTTGCCCAAGTAAGGTAAACGGTAGGGCTGGATTGAACCACAGGAAATAAGATTGTGGCATGGGTTGTTTTTCACTAACAGTCAGTGCTGGCTCCACCACGAGCATGTTATGTCACTTTGCTGTGCCTCAATCTCCTCTTTTGTCAAATGATTGTGAGGGGTCTCGGCTTCCAGGGTTTGTTAGGCGTCACCGTGTGCCCAGCACATAGCAAGGGCTTGAATAATGATGATCACTATTAATACGTGAATGATGGAATCTATTATTCAGAGACAGGGCAGTCATGCTGGCTGGCCCAGTAGCACAGAGCCACGGGCAAGACACACATGTGCCACTGAGGGCAGGCTGCTGCTGGCTGGCACAAGGGCCTCAGTGGGTCTCAGCTGGCACCAGCTGCAGGGCAGGTTCCCATCCCAGTTGCACTCTTGTCCAGAGGAGCTGCTGCCCTTGGAGAGCCCGTACCACTCCCAGCAGAGGGGAGCAGGCTCTGAAATACTAGCCTCCTCGTCTAGCTTCTTGTGGGGCTGACCCAAATAGCCAGGCCACCTCTAACAAGTTCGGGCATCTCTGAAATGGGTAGCAATCTGGATGCTGCAGAGGGCTCAGCTAATGTCTGGTTCACCTGGCAGGCTCCTGACGGTTTGGGTTCTGCCAGCCCACTGCCAGGCTGGACTGCTGTGAACCGTGGTTCCGGCCTGCAGGGTGTGGGCAGGTGACAGGTGCACTGAGGATCTGGCCAACCAGCCTCTCTACCTCACTCTGAGATGCCAGCACCACCCCCACCCCTGAATAAGACATCTGGACGTACACGCTGACCCAGGCCCAGGCCCAGGCTGCTGGTGCAACCAGGCCCACTCCTGACAAAGGGAGCCAGATGCGTGTGCTGACTCAGGTTGCTAGTACAACCGGGCTTCCAAGCCCCACTATACCCAGCCGCCCTGGAGCCAGAAAGCCCAGCATTCAGGTTTCCAAGTCACTCAAGATGCTGTAGTAAAATGCACAACTGCAGGAAAGGTGTATATTCAGGAGATGGAGGTCAAGGCTCTGGGGTGGAGCTGGCGCTGGCAGGCGAAAGGGGAGCCAAGGGGGTGAGGCAAAGTCTCCTGGCAGCTGGGAGCAGAATGACAATGAAGACCAGAAGGGAATGGGAGGCTGGGGCAGGGTTCACCTCAGCCCACCACCCGTCTGTCAGTTTGTTGTAGCATGGTGACTTGTGTGTTGCTGTGATGCTGGAATCTATGCCACCAGGATTTCGAATACCAACAGGGTTATTTATTATGGACAGGTTTCAGCGGAGCTCCCAAACTAGGAAGAAAGGCCTGGCACTCTACTTCTGAAAATCAGCCAGTGAAAACCCCATGGATCACAACAGAATATTGTTGGATACAGTGTTGGAAGATGAGCCCCCTAGGTTGGAAGGCACTCAAAACATACTGTGGTCACAAAAATGGACTAGGCAACATTTCGTTCTGTTGTACATGGGGTTGACATGAATTCAAGCCGACTTGAAGGCAACTAACAACCACAAAAGGATGAGGCTAGGGAACAAAACCCACTTGGCAGTTTTGCCCCAGGCTTTGACTTCAGCTATGGAGGACTCACAGGATCCCAGGAACTCACCTAGCTCCACCCCTCATTTACACATGGTGAACACACAGGTGCAGATTTTACCCAAGGGCTTAACAAAAATTACCCAGCCAGCTAGTGGTTCAGTCCAAACTATAGTTTACAGCCTTTGCATTCTTACAATGTCAATTTAAAATGATGTTTACGCTCCAAGAAACAGGGAACTGCCTGGGTTTGAATCCACCTCTCCCTTGCTGTGTGATGTTCGCCAAGTTACTTCACCCTCTCTGTGTTCAGCTTCCTCATCTGTAAAATGGGAGTAATAGCAATAGAACCCACCTCATGAAGCTGTTGGGAGGGTTGAATGAAGTAATGCGTGTATCATTTGGGGTCTGCCTGGCACACAGTGCCTAATAACCCATTGCCATTGAGTCAATTCCAATTCATAGCAAGCCTATAAGGAGTAGAACTGCCTCATAGGGTTTCCAAGGCTGTAATCTTTACAGAAGCAGACTACCACGTCTTTCTCCCACGGAGCAGCTGGTGGGTTGGAACTGCTGACCTTTTGGTTAGCAACCAAGCACTTAACCCACTGCATCACCAGGGCTCCTACAGTGCCTAATAAACTTCAGTTATTCCAGCTCTGTGGTTAGCCTTTGGCTGCTAACCAAAAGGTTGGCAGTTCAAATCTACCAGCCACTCCTTGGAAACCCTGTAGGGCAGTTCTACCCTGTCCTATAGGTCATTATGAGTTGGAATAGACTTGACGGGCACCAGGTTTTTTTTTTAATTCCATCTTCAGCTACCTCTGGGATCTCAGGTGAAGGCAGTCGGGTCAGGCATTGTAAGCATTTTGCAGGTGAGGCTTGGAGGGGTAGTGCTACTAGTGAGGAGGGACCAGACCAGGGTCTCCTCATATCTAGCAGAGGGCTCCTAAAGACCCACTTCACTGATGAAGCACCCAACACACCAATGAAGAATCTTTACAAGAAGCCAAGGGTCCCCTGTCCAGCGCCCCAGGGCAGGGCTCGCTAGGTCCTCCACATCTCGGCAGTCCGTTTCTAAAGCATCTCATAGAGCTGTCCCACCACTGCTGGGGTCACGATCAACAAACACGCAACAAAGCCCTACCACTTGGGGCCTGGGATTGCGGACCAAGCTTGATGCCATGCAGCTCGCAGATGGCGCCACTGGGATTTCGCCACAAGGTGGCGCCAGTGCTCAACTTCATCACCGTTAGGGGCGGGACGGCAGCCCTGCCATCCGAAAGTAATCTATCCTTACAGGCTGTCCTCCCACATCTTTACTTTGTGTCGAACAGACACGAACTCTAACCCTCCTCCCTGAATGTTCCAAATCGCGGGACATGGCCATAATCTTTGGAGTCATCCTCGCTCCTCTTTTTCTCAAGAGCCTCCCTCCACCATCATGATATGTCAGCAAAACCTGTGGACTCTACCTCCAAAACATATCAGAGCTCGCCCACCACTTCCACAGCGCTTACCTGGTCCAAGCCAATGTGTGCTTTGCCTGGATTCCTGCTTCCACCTCTGCCCCCGTTCTCCAACCCAGCCAGAGCGAAAGGAGTCACTCCACTCAGGAAAGGCAAGACCTCACTGCCCCACACGATCTGGTCCAGCTCCCTCTGACCTCATTGCTCCCACCCTGCCCCCCTCGCTGACAGGCTCTAGCCGCATCGCCAAGCCCTGTACCCCCAGAGGCCTTGCACCTGCTGTTTCCTCTGCTGGGAACACTCACCCTCTGACACTGCCTGGCACCCTGACCCCTGGCTCCATTCACATTCTGTACTGGCACCTCCCTACTTCATAGGTGACAGAGGACATGGCTGGGGATGGGCATGGAGTGGAGTGGGGAAGACACAGGGCTGTCATGTCTGGCTTCAGCTCTCTCAAATCCTCCCAGATTCTCTGGAAGCCCCAGTGTGCTCGAGGCTGAGTGTGTAGGTGTGACTGTGGGTGTGTATGAGGGCAGAGTCAAGGATTATGTGGCTTGGGGTGGCAGGTTGTAGCTGGATTTACTGAGCAAACTGTCTTCAGTGTGAGCATTACAATACAAAATAAGTAGAAAACCAGGACTATCTAGAATGAGGTCTGGAGTGTAAAAACAGGCAATAAGGCCTCAAGGCGCTGTACGACCTGACCCTCAACCTCCCATTTCCCCTTGCTCCAGAAGCTCCCCTACATTGGATGAGCTCAGAAGGCTGAGGGTTCTGGTTCAGATGTGTTTGGGCTGGGCCCGGTCAGGGCTGGGATCCCCCTCCACTCTTTAGTACCCTGTGTGTGTATATGTATGTGGGGGGGGGGGAGTGGGGATGGATGCCCTTGTCTCTTCCACCCTGTGAGTGTTTTTCTCCATTAATCTGGTTCAGAAGAAAAAGAGCTGATCGTCAGGCAAGAGAGAACAGAGGCCAGGAATCAGTGGGCAGTCCTGGAGCTCAGATCTCTCATCTATTCCCCGGGGATTGTGTCCCTGACTGCCTGCCTCACTGAGCTGTTGGGAGACCCTGAGCGACGGAGGAGCATTGCCAGGGCTGGGGGGAGCCTGGAGGCCTGTGCTGGGAGAGGGGCCGGCAGCAGTTCTGTGGGAGGAATGGCCCTGAGAGTCCCAGAAAGCAAAAGTCCTTGATAAAGAAAGGCTCAGCTCCAAAAAGGGAAGGGTGGGGGGAGAAGGGAAGTACAGGGTGGGCCAGGAAACCAAGCTGCAGACAGGGGCAGCAGCTTCTGACTTCCCAGATGTAATGGTGATGATTGAGGAGGCTCTGCACACACACACAGGGGGCTCTGCACACACACACAGGGAGCTCTGCACACCTATGCACATGCCAGTGTCTCACTGAGGGCTCTGCACACACACGGGGAGCTCTCACATGTGTGCACATACAGGTGCCTCACCCAGGGCTCTGCACACTCACAGGGAGCTCTGCACATGTGTACACACATAGGTGTCTCACTGAGGGCTCTGCACACACAGGGAGCTCTGCATATCTACGCACATGCCAGTGTCTCACTGAGGGCTCTGCACACACAGGGAGCTCTGCACACCTATGCACATGCTATTGTCTCACTGAGGGCTCTGCACACACAGGGAGCTCTGCACACTTGCCGTGCTCCCGCAAGACTGGGCCATGTAGAGCATAATCTGGAGGCCTCAGCAAATTATTTCAGCAGAATCCCAGGTCCTGAAAGCTGGTGTCTCCCGGGTGCAAGGAAAGGGACACCCAGGAAGACTCTAAAGCGGCAAGCTGGCCCCTGGTGCATTTTCATCCCTGGCTGTCTTGCCATCATATACCATCTTGGCCTCTTTCATACCTGGTTTCTGGGCCCTGAAATTATGTGCATGGGAGATGAGTGGGGCTGGGACATGGGGAACATAGACTCCAGACCCTGCCCTGCCTCTGTTGAGCTATGTAATTTTGGCTGGTTACCTGCCTCCCTGAGCCACAGCCTCCTTGTCTGCACGTTTGCACCGTGTGGAGGGCCTCAGACCCAACCATCTGACTGCTTCTAACAGGCCTGGCACCTCCGTGGCCCCATCCTCATTCTGTGGGGGAAAAGCATGGGCTCTGGAGACAGCTGAGCTTTAAATTGTAGCTCAGCCACTTCCTGAGCTGTGTGACCCTGGGCAAGTACTTAACCTCTCTGGCCTTATCTGTAAAATGGAGCTTATAACAGCATGTACCTCACAGAGTTATTGTGAGGAGTCGTTGAGATAATTCATAGCATGTGTTTAGAACATGCCCGACACAGTGGGTGCTCAATCAATGTTGGCTATAATTACTCAGGAGTTAATTTCTTTAACAAACATTCATTGAGTGCCTACTGGGGGCCAGGCATGTTCTAAACACATCAACACTGCACCATAGAATGCAAAGCCCAATAGCTGTGGCCACATGTTCTATGAAAGCATGGGGATGGTCAGCCATTCTGTGAATTTAACCTTTAGCCGTCTGTCTCCCAGTAGTTAGGAAAACTGGAGGGGAGGGCATGGGAGAGGGAGAGGGAGAGGAAGAGGAGGTGGGCGGGGTGCTGGGGAGAGGAGGAGAGAAAGGAGGAGAAGGGAGAGGGAGCATAGGGGAGAAGGGGAAAGAGGTGAGGAAGGAAGAAGAGGAAGGGGGGAGAGGAAGGGAGGAAGAGGGGAAGGAGGAGGGAGAAGAGGGAGGAGCAGCAAGGAGGGAGTTGGTGACTCTTTTACCTTCTTCCGCTTCCAGCTCCTCCAGCACCCCTGTCTCTTGGCACTTTTTGCTGTGGGCCTTTGACTTCATATGCTTAGTCAGATTCCCTGGAAAGACAGGAAAGCAAACTCAGGCTTGGCTGGAGAGTTGGCTGCCAGGGCAGGCCAGGGCTCAGACGCATTGCTTGGCTGCAGGCCGTTGCTTCTCAGCACAGTCCAGGCCCTGCCAGCTGCAGGGAGGGCAAGGGCTGGGGTGCTTCTATGCCCTGGTACTCAGCCAGATGTGCAGCCACAGCTGCTGTTCAAGGTGGACACTGAAGCTGGGTTGGGTGGGCATGGGGCCATTAGGGAGAGAGGGTTTAATGAGGGAGTGAGATGCTGGTTAAAAACAAACAAAAAAAGAAATTAAAAAAGACCTCAAGTGCAATAAGTTTTTCCCTGCTTCTGGTTTAACTTTGGCTCAGGTGCTCTGACAACCATTAGACAGGATTGTTGACTGTCTCAGGGCTGGGACTCCCTGGGGGGCTCCCACTAGCCAACACAGTGGGTGGGTGCTGAGGATCCCCTTCTGGCTGAGGACACTTCTAGGGGAGCCCACAGGGCTTGGGGAGAGGAACTAGGACTATTGGGAATGGGGAGAGGGCAGACGGTAAGAGCAGGGAAGTGTGGTGGACAGGAATCGAGGAGCCAGAAGTCTGGGGTCCAAGCCCTGGCTTCCTTAGAGAAGTTGAGTCTCCTTCCTGGGCCTCATTTTTTCCCAAGAAGGCAGTGCCAGGAAGGCTGGGGCGAAGGCTCTGCCCTTGGAGGGGAGGCTGGCTCTGCCTCAGGTTCTCAGCCAGCCCACAGCATGACGAGCAGGGGCAGCAGCTCTGGAATCAGGGAGCAGTGGCAACTGCTGCAATTCTGCCCCACGGGTGTAGAGTACTTCACAGGCCCCAGAGCTCTGTGGGCAGGAATGTCCTGGGCAGGAAGGGCAGAGCGCCCCTGATTGCCCCCCAGGAGAAGGCAAACCAGATGCCTCCGAGTGTTGCTTTCAGCCCAGCAGCCACGGCAAACCGTGATGTGCTCACAGTTGCTCTGGAAACTGCTATATTTCCATATGGTCATTTGCATAATAAATTATAAGGTCCCAGAGTCAAGTGCTCTGACTCATTAATCTTATTAGTTGGTAAGTTTGAGTGGATGGATGAAAGAGAGAAGAATAGACAATGTAAGACTCCTCGAATGGATGCATAGAGAGATGAATGGATGGATGGATGAATAAGTGGATGAGAGAAAACAGGGAGTGGAGGAAGAACAGGAAGAAGATGGACAGATGGATGGGACACTGGATGAGTAGATAAACAATGGATAGACAGATGGTAGATAAGGAGTAGATGAAAAAATAAATGGAAGGATGAGTGGACAATGGGTCAATAAACAGATGAGACAAAGAAGAACTGGATGAAATGGAGAACAGCTGACTGGTGCATGCATATTTAAATGTATGGGAGAGCAGACAGGAGGATAAAGAATGAGAAGATGGATGAAAGGATGGATGGATAGGAGGACCAGAGGGCAAATGAGACACAGAGGATGAATGAAAAAATAATGGGAAGGTAAATGGATAGGAAGACAAATTATTAGATGAGAGGATGAGAGAAATGGATAAACAAGAGGATGGATGAATGGGTGAATAGGTAGAGAGCTAGTGGATGAGGCAAGGGTGTTTCCTAACCATTTCAAGAATTTCAAGGATTCCTTAGGGTTTAGCTGAGAGGCTAATGGGGAATCTTAAGCTGGGATTCCCCAAGGTGTGCAGGTCCAGGCAGCAGGGATAGATGAGAAGCTGGATCCTTTCCTCATTCCTACCCTTGGCCCTAATCCATGACTCTAATCTTTTTAACTCAGATTTTCCTGCTACAACTGTACAGAAACCTGGATCCTCTACTCCTGGCCATAGGGAAGTAAGGTCATACCTTTCAGAGTTATCTTGGGGCCAGAGCATTCCCAAAGGTCCCTATTCAGCCCTGCACACCTCCGCCCTCATTATCCAGAATGGGTGAAGCCTGAGTAGGACAGTCAGGAGGTGGGAATTGGCAACTGAGGTTTTCCATGGACCAGAGATACAACTGTCCCCTGAGGCTCTGGAACCAAGCCCAGCCTCCCCTGACCACCCCAGGTCACAGAAGACTCTGAACACTGCTTGTTCTGGTTACTACATCATTCTTCGTACACGTTCTGCCTGGAATGTTTAGATGTTTATTCAAACAAGTTTGATGCTGAGCACATGATGGGTGCACAACGACCAGGTGTGGAAAATGCTCTTCACAGAAGGAACCTCACAGACCATTTAATCCCACCCCCATCAGGCCCAGCTTTTCCCCTGCCTCTGGTTTACCTCTGGGTTCAGGTTCTGTTGATGACATGAGACAAAATCAGGTGCCGGGATACCATGGGAGGGCTCCCGTTAACCAACATGGCGGACCAACTGGCCCTGAGTCACACTGCTAGTTAGTGCAAAGCCCCATCTAGAACCAGGTCCTCAGACTCCAGGTACCTTCTCTGTTCTATACTGTGGCAGAATGGGATGAGAATGGTTTGGGAGCTGGCTGGCCTTGGGCTTCAGTTTGGGCTCTGCTGCTTGCTAGTTGTTAGCTCTCGGTTAAGTTTCTTAATCTTCTGAGCCCTGGTTTCTGCACTTGTAAAATAATACCTACTTTGTGGGGCCCTGAGGGGGCTTGATGAGGTAATGCATGTAGAGGAGCCACAAAGTGTGCTCGGCAGAGAGCAGACGCCCACCACATGGTACCTCCCTTCCTCCCATACCATGTGGCTTCCATGACAATCACTCTGGCAACGCATTGTGCTGGGTGTGGAGGAGAAAGATGCTAAGATGATGCTAGTGATGGAAAGGGCTTTACTTTTCAGGGTGGCTCAGGGGCTCTCAGGAGAAGACACCAGGGAGCCTGGTCCCCTCTGCCCCCACCCTGGAAGGCTGCCAGGGAAGAGTTGGGCAGCCTGGGTGTTAGTCCTTGCTCCCTCCGTGACCTCCCCTCTCTGGGGCTGCTTCCTCCACCGTGACATAAGGGAGGGGCACCAAATGGCTGCAGGCATCCTTTGCAGACTGGACACCCTTTCCCAGCAAGGGGTAGAAATTCAGCTTGCTAGGCAGAGTCCATAGCTTCTCACCATCATCCCAGCCACCCACGAAAAGCCCAGCAGTTCTGGAATGAAGGAGGAAAGGCAAATGGATGGAAAATGATTGCGAATGTGGAAGAGAGATGGAACCTCCACTTAAGAGATCAGCCAATGACTCTGTCTGCCTCATGTAGCTTTGGCCAACTGCCCCTCTCCCACCCCGCCGCCTGTGGACATGAAGCCTTTTGCCTGAGGCCATCAGCAAAAAGGACTCTCCCCTGCAAAGCCACCCCTCGGGCCTCTGGGAACCATCTGAGAAGAGGGGACAGGACCCTCAGACCTCCACAGGGACATCCCAGCAGGCATTCCTGGTCCTGCCCCACTGAGACACTTTTCAGTTAGTTCTCAGAGGTCTGGGCTGCTGCGACAACATCTGACACAGAGACAGAGACACAGACAGGCAGACAGACAGACAGGAAGGGCTGCCCAGGCCAGGGTGCAGCCAGGTGGTGGTGATAGGAGGGCCCCACAGACTGCCTCAGTCAGTCCTGGCCCAAAGCCCTCAGGCCCAGCCTCAGTTCTCACACAGCCTGGCTTTGGCTCCTGCTCAAGAGTAAGAGGGGAGGGAGGATATACAGGCAGACTGATGGAGGAGGCAGGTAGTCTGTGAGAAAAGGGTGGTCTGTGTTATCTGAGCTGGTGGTTGAGGGGGCCCACCACACACCACTTCAAGAAGACAAACAGCCTTGGAGCTCCTGTGTCCTGCTTATTCCCTCACTCCCCAGTGGGCAGAGACAGGTAAGAGGAGCTTCTTTGCATCTACCTGCCTTCTGCCCCAACCTGCACCTCTGCCAGTCGGTCTGAAATTCCACCATTTCAGATTCCCTCACTGCTTTGGGTCTTGAAGGTCTTTTCTTCCGGAAGCTCCCATGAACATTTGAGAAACCACTCGGAACACTCCTTGGTATTAGTTGACAGCAAAGCCTTGGGGACTGGCCTTCAGGATGGTATGGGGATGCTCCACACTCTGGGAAATGCAGACGGTCTGCAGCCCTCTGCTGGGATTACACAACCTCAACCCTCCAGGGCTCGACCTTCCAGAGCTCTGTCCTGGCTCAGAGACCCAGGGAAGGGACTGAGGAGAGGCTCAGTGTGGCTTTCAGTGAAGGAATCTCCTGGGAGGGTGCTCCTGCTAGAGACCCAGGCATCTCTCAGACCTGGCAAAATGGGCAAGAGGATAGAAGTGAGTGCCCTCCCACCTCCCCAGTGGAGGAGACTGCTCAGGTTAGAAACTCAGCCAGGATGGGTTTTTTTTTTTCTCATTGTGGTGGGATGATGGCTCTCCCAGGCAGTGGACACCTGGGCCTCCATGATGGGCCTCAGGTGTGCTCCACAGGGTCCCCCGCCCACATGCCTGTCTGTCTGAGCTCGAAGGCTCAGTGGCTGGGCTCCTCCTGCTGAGAATGGGACAATACAGTCTCACTGGCATGCCCTGGGAGCAGGGGTTGCAGTCCTGGGCACTCTGGAGACCACCTGATTGGAGCCTTCTGCCATCCCCTCCAGAGAAGACAGGGAGCTGCTCACAGAGAGGAGGGCAATGTGGGCGATGGCCATGAGGTTGCTGTCCTGGGCTCTAGTTACAGCGGTAGCATTAAAGTACTTCTGTTTTCTGGGACTCACTTTCCTCATCTTTGGGGGGCAGGGGGTGGGGGGCTTGGACAAGAGGTTACTAGCTTTCAGACTCGATGACTGTTATTTAAATTATAAATCAATAATTCCCACCTGTCTCTCCTGCGAAGTCCCATCTGGCCACCTAAGGTCAGGGGAAGTGGGGTTGGAGGGGACGCATGGGGTAGAGTCCACCTCCAGGGCTGATGCACGTTGGGCCAAGCTGTCTTGGAGATGGCAGGGCTCCAGGGTTTGGGATGCCTTTGACTCACCCATGCGACAGGTATGGGGGCTCCTGGCCCACCAAATCTTGCTGGGCACCCTATGGGATACAGCTTATATGACACTAAGAAAGAAGAGGATTAAGGGAATGGAAATGGGAGGATAGGTGCCTCCATTCCAGTGAAAACCTTGGGAGAAAAATTTGGGTGTAACCTGAGGATGAGAGGACAGAAGAGGGTGAGGGGTCGGGGAGACCAGGCATGGGAACATGATCAGAGAGAAGGACACTGAGCCAGAGGCTGTGATCAATTCACCCCTGACATCTGGGCAGAGAGAGTAGGAGGGGCTGGGCAGCAGGAGGACGGAGGAAGTGAGGAAGGCTGGAGGACCGGACTGGTGCCTCTCCAGAGTGTCTACCTGGCCTCTCTCTGAGAACAGCTTTACCAACAGGATGAAGGTCAACATGTGGCAAGAATGAAGTCTGCCTTTGACTTCCATCCACGGAGAGACCAAACGGCTCCTGTGGAGGCCAGAGTGGAGGCCCCCAACTTGCTCAAAGGAGGAGGCAGGACCATCGTCCCTGACTCATGACCCAGGAAACTGCAAAGCATAAGAGGCTGAAGCCACCAAGGACGCCAAGAGCTCAGGCCCTCAAGCAAGCTGCAATGTCTTCCCTTCCTGTCCTACAGGAGCAGCCAACGGAATCAGCAGAGAGGTAGAGCGTGATCTAAGAACTTTAGCAGACTCCTCCCCCTTCATCCACGCTGCAGCAGGCCAGGCCACCACCATCCCCTATCGTATAACTCTCTGGGGCACCTACCCTCCATGGCTGGGCCTCCTTCCTGTCACAGGTGACTGCCAAAGCCTGTCCTGACCCTGATATCTGGAGGGGAGAGCCAGGCCCTGTGCTGAGAGCCGCAGAGAAGCCGGGCGGAGCAGGACATGACGGGAGTGTTGAGACGGTGGAGGCAGGGGTGGACTCTGGCATGAGAAGTGACGATGCGTGTGTTAGGTGGGTGGCTCAGGGTGGAATGGATTTCCAGACTCAAGAGTGGCAGTGACAAGTGTGGATGCCGAGGTCATCAGATCAGTGGCTAAACGGCTAGGAGACATGCAAAGGAAGGGGTGATGAGGGAAAATCCCAAACCAGGGGCTGTGCTCAGGAGTGTGCCGGGTGAGGGAGGGAGAGTTGTTGGGGGGGGCGCGTGTGTGGAATCCGAGGAGCCAGCTGCTCTGCCACTGGTTGCCAAGTGGGGCAGGAACCAAGCAAGTGAGGTGCTCTGGGCCCCAGGCAAAGAGGCCTGGGCCCCTGAGCTCTGTGCTGGGGCTCCCAGAGGGGAGCTCCCTGCACTGGGCAGGGGCAGGTGCCCCGGCCGACTGTCTCTTACCTTTGGTTTTAAAAGCAAAGTGACAGTGCTTGCACACATAGGGCCGGACGTCAGTGTGGGTGCGGATGTGTTTCTTCAGCATGCTGGGCTTCTTGCAGCGAATTCCACACTCCTCACAAACATATTTCCCTCGGCCGCGGCCTCGCACATATACATACTCTTCGTTTGATTTGTACCTATGAGCGACAGGCGTCATGGTAAAGGAAAAAAAAAAAAAGGAGGAGAAGAGGTGGGTTCCCACCTCAGAAGATGTACGTGTTTCCTAGCTTCCTCCAGCCGGTTATGGACATTGGGAGTAGAGGACGTGGAACCAGAAAGAACCAGAGGTGGGGTGGGCCAAGATGTTCTGGGGGTCGACCGTGGACTCCTGTGCCTGCCCTGACCCATGACCCAGACACTGGAACTTCCTGCTGGGGAGGGAGAAGCCCCAGGTCCCCAGATGGCCTCCTTTCCAGAGCCAGCCCAGGCTATAGTATCTGCCCATCAAGAACAACCACCTAGGCCAATAGAGTAATCCTGTGATTAAAAAAAATAACAGCAACAGTGCTGGCAGCCACCATTTACCAAGTGCTCACTCTGTGTGAGGCGTTTCACCTGAGTTAGCTCACAATCGCCTGAGAGGCAAGGACCCTCAGGAACCCAAGGGTGAGAGAGTGTGAGAGACACACCCAAGCTCCCACAGCCAGAAAGTGACAGAACCGGGATCAAAACCTGCCCCAAAGCCCATCCACTTTCCCGTTAGGGGCAACAAAGGCTAAAATAGTCTATGGGGAAGCCACCCAGACACTTGTGTGAGGGGAAGCAACACGGACCACCATGATTTCTAGGAGTCCTGAGCTCTCTCCTGTACCCCCACCTCCAGTCACTCTGGGGGTGCTTCAGGACCCAGATTCACAGCCACCTCGACACTCCTGGAGCTTCAGGAATCACTTTGGATCATAGGAGGAAGTGCCAAAATGTTTCAGAAGCTGCCTAGGGCAGCCAGACCACCAGCTGGGCCTCAGGGCCACTGATATTCTCTAGACCTGAATTTGGATGCTCTTATTTCCATATCCACGAGTCCCACAAGGCTCAATAGGATCATCATCAAAGCCGTCTTATCTGCTAATGCTACACACGTTCAAGTTTCCAGCGGGGCTGAGGAAAGCTGTGGCAGGCGACGGGGCTAAGGGGGAACTCCTGGCATACTTCCAGGAGAAAAAGCCTTCTCACTTACACACCTTGGGGTCTGTCTGTCAACACAGGAGCTTTGGAGGAGGGTCTGGCCTCTCAGCCTGCTGAACCTGCCTTCCAATGTCTAGCAGAGTCCTACCCACGCCCCACACTTACACCGCACACCAGAGAGGAAGATGCCAACGCATTCCTGCCCAGCGGCAGAAATATCACCAACACACACACACACACACACACCCCTGTGTTTTGCCATCTCAGATACAGCCAACCAACACCACTCATGGCATCTAAAACCGCCTTTTCTTCACTTTTAGAAGCCCTGACTTGACCAATCAATTTCAGATGTGAGGTCTTCAGGTCAGGTCGGCCAAGTTTCACCTGCCCTAGGGCTAAGCGCCATCTTGTGTTTAGTGGGAGGCACTGCAGGCCATGGTGGGCGTATTGGGGAGAAAGGACTCAATTTTGGTCCTAAAAAAGGCATCCTATGGCCAAACATGTGGTGTCTGCTCCCCAGTGACAGCTGTTCATCATCATGTAGTAGGCTTCCTGGGCCTAATGCAGCTGCCAACACCCAGATTTTAATTCCCATGTCCTTCAAGTCCCACGGGAGATTCAGTCTTTCCGTGAAGACAGGCTGAGATGGGGCTCCCTTTCCCAGCAAGGAGAAGACAGGGTGAGAATGGCTCAGTCTCCTCTTTGCACCAGGGGCTCTGCCACCACCTGGACACCAGCCTCAACTCAGCCTTGCTGTGCTCAGTGCGTCCATGATCCCCTGACTCTGACCGCCAACTACAATGGGTCCATCAGCATCCACCTTCCCTCCATGTCCGCTGCTGTGTTGGGTGATGTGGGGTCACTCCCACACAGGCCTTACAGCCACTACGATGTGACCATGTTTTGGCTGGTTCTACGCTTAGGCCAACTTAGAAGCAGGTGTCTATCCATCTCGGCTGCTCTCAGATCACTTCATTTCTTCCCCCATATCAAGCTTTGGTGACAGATGGCCTTTCCAATGACTAGATATACAACCTGTCTATCAGTTTGCTGTACTGTGGTGGCTAGCATGTTGCTGTGATGCTGGAAGCTATGCCGTTGGTAATTCAAATACCAGCAGGGTCACCCATGGTGGACATGGGTTTCAGCATATCTTCCAGACTACAAAGAAAGTTCTGGCAATCTACTTTTGAAAATTAGCCAATGGAAACATACAGATAGCAACAGAACATTATCTGATTTGCTCGCTTTGGACACGTCATCAGAAGGAATCAATTGCTAGAGGAGG
This sequence comes from Elephas maximus indicus, assembly GCF_024166365.1. Taxonomy (NCBI): domain Eukaryota; kingdom Metazoa; phylum Chordata; class Mammalia; order Proboscidea; family Elephantidae; genus Elephas; species Elephas maximus. The sequence continues at coordinate 83,251,637 of NC_064821.1, forward strand.
ACATTATGTTTGGAGGGCCAGCGAAGATATGGGAGAGCCTCTGCAAGACGGATTGGCACAGTAGCCCAATGAGAGACTCAAACATGCCAGCAGTTGTAAAGATGATGCAGGACTGGGCAATGTTTCATTCTGCTGTACATAAGGTCGCCATTAGTCAGTATTAACTCAATGGCAACTAACAACAAAAACATACAAAGAGAGAGAGAGGATTCTGTTTGAGTCTTCAAGGGCGGTGCCATGACTGGGGGGCCATATACACAACTACATACAATACTTTGTCACCCCCATGGAAGTCATGCACAGCCTTCTGGGAAGAACAAGGGAGGGCTTCAGGCCAGGGAACCCAGGGGCAAAGGCAGGAGGTGTTAGAAGGCCTGGAGTGTCTAGCGAATGAGACGAGATGAGGCTGGACAGGCAGGACAGGCTGGACAGCCATTGGCTTTGAATATCACACTAAAAAGTTTAGATTTGATCAAAGTTGCCTTAAAGATAAACGTAAGAGAGGATACCTCACTGGCATTGTAGGGAATGGTTTGGAGGAGGAGAGAGTAGTCCAGGCACTACATGCACGTTCTAGGACAGGGATTCTGGAGCCTTCTGGGCATAGAATCCACAGGCCTTGGCAGCCATATAGGTAGGGGTGAGGGTCAGAATGAGGGAGGAAAAAGACCCAACATTTTCAACTTGGCTCACTCAAGTGGTTCCATTCTCAGGCTTGGATGGAAACTATGTTGGACTCTGGTTTTCAGCTGCTGAGTGTGAGATGCCCATGAAATAAAAAAAAAAAAAAAAAAAGACAGGAAGAAATGTGTGGTACAGTTGAAATTCTGGGACTCAGGACAGGAGCTGTAGATTTGTAAGGAGTAAGATGACTGCTCAAGAGAGTACATAAAATGAAAGGGGACCAGAGGCCTGGGAAGTACCAAAATGTAACGATGGCAGAAAAAAATTGCACCAAAAAAAAAAAAAAAAAAAACTGCCGCCAGGGGGAGAAGTCAGAGGGAAGGTCAGAGAAGTAATAGAAGAGCTGTGGTTTGGAAGCGAAGATGAAAGTAGTCCAACACAGTCTAATGTCACGGAGACCTTGATGAGGATGGCCACTGAAGGGCCGCAGGACTTTGAAGATGGCAGTCCTGGCTGAATGACCTTGAGCTTGTGACGTCTCTGCTTCTTGAAGGCCAGGACTGGGGCTTGTACAGCTCTGGGGTTCTCACAGGGCCCAGCTCAGGGACAGGCATGTGGCAGCTGTCCTTTAGTGTGAACTGGACTCTCCTCCTACCAAAGGCCAACCCCACCACCTGAGCTCAGGACCCAGTCCCTCTTGCCTGCACAGAGACCCCATGTATTAGCTACCCTCCCCAGCAGTTTCTCAAGGGCCTCGTTGCCTCCTTCTTCTCACCTCCCCATCCCCACAGACCTACCTCAGTTCTCTCCCACACAAACCACCCAACCAAAAAGCCTCTCTTGACCCCAGTTCCACTCCAGCGACTGCTCTCTCTGCTTCCCTTCACAGCCCAAAGAGCTGTTACATTCGCTGTCTACCTCTTTGCAGACTGTTCTTGCCAAGGTCACACGCTGCTAAATCCAGAGGACATTCTCCCGTTTCCCGTCTCCCCTCTCACCAGAAGTCCACATATCACCTTCCCGAAGCACTTGCTTAACTTGTATGATCCCCTTCTCTCTGAAGTCCCTCCTCCTCAGTCTCCCTTTATATGTTGGTGTGCCCCAAGCCTCCAGCCTATACCTTCTCACCTCCCACCTTCCCCAAAGTGAGCTCCTCTCTGCATGCGGCCTGACTCTCCACCTAGACATGGATGGCGCCCCCCTTACCTCTCCGCCACCAGCTCCAGTCTCTTTGCTGTGCCCACTCAGCAACCCGCTGGTGATCTTTAGGCACCTCACACCTCATGTGGCAACAGCCACTCACCATGTTCCCCACAGCACCTCTCCTGGGTCCTCATCTCAGTAAGTGGCACCACTTCCCCGTGGTTGGCCAAGCCAGCTACTTGGCCATGATTCTTGGTGACTCCATTTTCTCCACTCTCCATATTCAATCCATCACCACAACCTGTCAATGCTACATCCAAAACATGTTCCAAACATGTCCGTACCCCTCTCCCCACTTGCCAGGCCACCAGCCTCTCTCCTACCACACTGCATCCTTCCTTCACCAAGCAGCCAGATGGAGCACTCCAAAAATAGGTGTGGCCCTGCCACGTCCTCCCAGCCCAAGGAGCCCCATTCAATGCTCCTCCCGTGATCTCAGAATAAAGCCCTACCACTTCGAGGCCCAGAAGCCTCAGGCACCATCTGCTCTGTTTACCTCTCCAGCTCTTCTTGAACCAATTCTTACCAACCCCCAACCCCCACTGCACTCCCCTCCAACTGTACCAGACCTCACGGTTCCTCAGAGTCCCTGCCAAGTGTCTTACCTCCTCCCCAGCCCCAGATTAGCCTCTCTTCTGTCCAGCTTCTCCAGTCCTTCCTGCACCACTCTTCTGGGCCTGCGGAGGCTCCCCACTCCTTCACAGCACTTGTCATGCTATGTGCATTACAGTGGCCTTTTTACAAGCATAGTCCCTAATATCTCCATGAGGGCAGGGACCATGTCTACCTTATTCGCTGCTGCATTCTCAGGGGCAGCACAGTGTCTGATACTCAGCAAGTGCTCAGTCAATATCCACTGGTTGCACACTCAGAAACCAAAACTTCCCTTCTGGGGTCTGTATTCTCCTTGCAGTTGAGAGCCCCCAGCCAGGCATCACAGCCGGACACTAAAATCAGACTCTTTCAGCCTGGATTTTCCCACTCTCTGAGTTCCTGAGCACAAGCTGAACCTGATGCTTTGGGCTCTGGATTATTGTTAGCTGCCATCAAGTTGGTCTCTGACTCATGGCAACCCTGTGCACAATGGAACTAAACACTGCCTGGACCTGTGTCATTTCCATGATCAGTTGCCACTCAGACTGTTGTGATCCATGGATGGGGTTTTCGCTGACTGATTTCTGAGATCACCAGGCTTTTCTTCCTAGTCCATCCTAGTCTGTAAGCTCCACTGAAACCTGTTCAGCATCATAGCAACATGAAAGCCTCCACCAACAGACTAGTGATGGCTGCTCATGAGGCACATAGGCTGGGAACTGAACAGGGTCTTCCCCCGTGAAACAAGAACATTCTACCAATGAACCACATTGTGCCAGTCCTGCATAACCCTGTCTGATGTAAGGGGAGATATATGCTGAAAACGGAAAAATGAATTTTCCCTGGTGTAAAAAAGGCCACTCCCTCCTCTTAGAAAACTTGTAATTGTAAATTCTTTCTCTGCCCCTTTGGGAGGTTTGTAAACCCTAAAAGCTAAATAAGCCTTCTGCTGCAGTTACAACCCAGGAATGCTTTCTCAAGAACCTAGGAGCCATCTCTTTGAAATGTAAACATGAAGGAAGTAGTGTTCCTATCTCCGTGGAGATTTAAATTAGGTGTCTAGTTCCAAATTATAATTACCTACCTGTCAGAGAGAAATGAGTAGTTTACTATTCCTTTCGATAAAGGCAATTGTTGTCATTGTTATGTGCTGTCCAGTCAGTTCTGACTCATAGCCGACCCTATGGACAACAGAAGGAAACACTGCCCAGTTCTGCGCCATCCTCACAATCATTGCTATGTTTGAGCCCATTGTTTTAGCCACTGTGTTAGTCCATCTCGTTGAGGGTCTTCCTCTTTTTCGTAGACCCTCTACCTTACCAAGCATGATGTCCTTCTCCAGGGACTAGTCCCTCCTGATAACATGTCCAAAGTATGTGCTTCCAAGGAGCACTCAGGCTGTACTTCTTCCAAGATAGACTTGTGTGTTCTTCCAGCAGTCCATAGTATATTCAATATTCTTTGCCAATACCATAATTCAAAAGCATTGGCTCTTCTTTGGTCTTCCTTATTCATTGTCCACATTTTCCATGCATAGGGGGTGATGATATAAATATCATAGCTTGGGTCAGACCCACTTTAGTTCTCTTTGCTTTTCAACTCTGTAAAGAGGTCTTTTTGCAGCAGATTTGCCCAATGCAATATGTTGTTTGATTTCTTGACTGCTGCTTCCATGAGCACTGATTGTGGACCCAAGTAAAATGAAATCCCTGGCAACTTCAGTATTTTCTCCCTTTATCAAGACGTTGCTTTATTAGTCCAGCTGTGAGGATTTTTGTTTTCTTTACGTTGAGGTGCAATCCATACAGAAGGCTGTAGTCTTTGATCTTCGTCAGTAAGTGCTTCAAGCCCTCTTCGCTTTCAGCGAGCAGGATTGTGTCGTCTACATATCTCAGGCTGTTAATGAGTCTTCCTTCAATCCTGATGCCCTGTTCTTCTTCGTATAGTCCAGCCTCTCAGATTATTTGCTCAGCATACGGATTGAATAATATGTGAAAAGATACGACACTGACACACACCTTTCCCGACTTTAAACCATACAGTATCCTCTTGTTCTGTTTGAATGACTGCCTCTTGGTCTAAGTGCAAGTTCCTCATGAGCACAATTAAGTGCACTGGAATTCCCATTCTTTGCAATGTTATCCATAATTTGTTATGATCCACATAGCTGAATGTCTTTGCATGTCAATAAAACATAGGTAAACTTCTTTCTGGTATTCTCTGCTTTCAGCCAAGATCCATCTGACATCAGCAATGATATTCCTTGTTCCATGTCCTCTTCTGAATCCAGCATGAATTTCTGGCAGTTCCCTGTTGATGTACTGCGGCAATGTTTTTTTGAATAATCTTCAGCATAATTTTACTTGTGTGTGGTATTAATGATATTGTTCCATAATTTCCACATTCTGTTGGCATAGTGGTTAAGTACTATGGCTGCTAACCAAGAGGTCAGCAGTTCAAATCCACCAGGCACTCCTTGGAAACTCTATGGGGCAGTTCTACTCTGTTCTATAGGATCGCTATGGATCGACTCAACGGCTGTAGGTTTACTGGGTTTGGTTGGATCACCTTTCTTTGGAATGGGTACAAATATGGATCTTTTCCAGTCAGTTGGCCAGGTAGCTGTCTTCCAAATTTCTTGGCATAGATGAGTGAGGACCTCCTCCAGTGCTGCGTCTGTTTGTTGAAAAATCTCAGCTGGTATTCCGTCAATTCCTGGAGCCTTGTTTTTTGCCAACGCCTTCAGTGCAGCTTGGACTTTTTCCTTCAGCGCCATTGGTTCTTGATCATATAGCTACCTCCTGAATTGGCTGAACTTTGACCAATTCTTTTTGGTAGAGTGACTCTGTATTCCTTCTGTCTTCTTTTGATGCTTCGTGCATCATTCAATATTTTCCCCATAGAATCCTTCAATATTTCAACTAGGGGCTTGCATTTGTTCTTTAGTTCTTTCAGCTTGAGAAATGCGAAGCATATTCTTCTCTTTTGATTTTCTATTTCCAGGTCTTTGCACATTTCATTATAATACTTTAGTTTGTCTTCTTGAGCCACCCTTTGAAATCTTCTGTTCAGCTCTTTAACTTCATCATTTCTTCCATTTGCTTTAGCTACTCCACATTCAAGAGCAACTTTCAGAGTCTCTTCTGACATCCATTTTGGTCTTTTCTTTCTTTCCTTCCTTTTTAATGACTTCTTGCTTTCTTCATGTATGGTGTCCTTGATGTCATCCCACAACTAATATATCAGCTCACTAATGTGTAGGATACTGACTTTCAAGCATTCCATTTCATTTTTAACAACTAATATTCCTAGATTCATACTTTGTACATTCCACGTTCCAATTATTAATGGGTATTTAGAGCTGTTTCTTCTCATTTTGAGTCATGCCACATCAGCAAACGGAAGTCCCAAAAGCTTGACTCCATCCACTTCATTAAGGGTGACTCTGAGGAGGCAGCTATTCCTCAGTTGTATTCTGAGTGCCTTCCTACCTGCGGGACTCATCTTCCGGCACTATATCAGAAAATGTTCCGCTGCTATTCATAAGGTTTTCACCGGCCAATTTTTTCAGAAGTGGACCACCAGGTCCTTCTTAGTCTGTCTTAGTCTGGTTGCTCTGCTGAAACCTGTCCACCAGGGGTGACCCTGCTGGTATTTGAAATACCGGTGGTATAGCTTCCAGTAGCACAGCAACAAGCAAGCCATCTGTACCACAAATGACAGATGGGAAAGGAAATTAGCAAACACAAATAGCCACCCCGATTAGCAGGTGGATTTGAGATGAACTGTGTGAAAAGCAGTCCCTGGGTAGTGCAAATGGTTAACATGCTTGGCTGTTAACCAAAAGGTTGAAGGTTTGAGTCCACCTAGATGCTCCTTGGAAGAAAGATCTGGCAATCTACTTCTAAAAAATCAGCCAGTGAAAACCCTATGGAACGCAGTTCTATTCTGACACACATAGGGTCACTATGAGTTGAAGTTGACTTGACAGCAACTCTTTTTTTTTCTTATTAAATGACAAATGGTGCTGTCAAGGTCTCTTACTTGCGGACTAGTTATTTATCTTCAGAACATTTTGTATGGAGTGGAGTGCGTCTGCTTGGCTATGTAATGGGTCAGATTTCTTTCTTCTTTGCAATCTCTTTAACGGATTGCCTGTGATGTATCACATTCTGTTTTAATGCTTATTCAATAATAAAATAGTTTTCTTTCTTTTCTACTTTTGTGGAGAGGTTTGCTGAGTTGTGAGATTTTGTTTTCAATTATATTTCCCCAACGCTGAACACTCATCACTTTCTAAGAAGAACTATTCTGCTTACAAGGGTAGTGGTTGGTAGGAGGCCTGGGTTCAAGTCCTGGCTCCTGCTCTAAATTGCTGGCTGACCTTGGGCAAGTCACTTACCCTCCCTGGGAAAGACACCCAGCATCATTCAACGCCCCATCAACCTTTTTACCATTGTTTTCATTTTACAGAAAAGGGAACCAAAGCCCAAAGAGCTTAAGAGATGTGGCCAAAGCCACCCAGTCAGGGACCTTCCCTCTCAGCACTCTGCCCCTGCATAGATGTGCTGCACAAATACTCTGGGATGATGCTGACCCAGGTTTCATTAACACTACCCTTCTTCAGGATTCTCAGGGGCCTGTAAGGCTGCAGACAAACAGGAACGACATCTTTCTCTACCCAGCCTTTCCTGAAAGGCTGCCAGCTTTGGGGCGGAACCGAGCAGGTGTTGACAGCTGCAGAAAAATGCCAGTGCAGGAAACCAGAAAGTCGTGGTGGGGGCTCAAGGGGCATGGTCCTGCATCTGTTGGCCCTGCTCTTACTCTCCCCATTTATACTCCTCCCCCCACCTCCTGCTTCCAAAGCTGTCTTTTGGAGGCCTGTGCCACAGGTTGTCCTTTACCCACAGGGAGAAACGACCAACCCCCTGCCCTCCCTGGGGTGCAAGCCACTGACAGATCTGGGTTGAGGCAGACTCACAGCTCCCAGGACAGGGAGAGATTTCTCCAAGCCCACTGCCTGCCTGTCTTCTGCTGTCCCGACAACCCATGAGCGTCATCCGGTCTAGAAAACAGCCTTGGGTTTTGTTATTAGAGAAGAAGAGCTGTTTCTGTGGATTCCAGGATGTCTTCTCTGGAGAGACCTTGAGCTCAGCCAGCTTGAGTACCTGAGGGTCAGGGCAGTGACCTACTTGAGGACACATAGCAAAGGGACATGCTCCCACCTGGAAGCAGCTCTTGGTAGGTCCTGCTGCCTCAGGTCAGGAGACAGTGGGGCTGTGAGGAAGGGTGTGCATCTGCCAGGTTCCTCCTGGATAGCTCTGTTTTCATCCTTATGCTACCACACCCACTGCCATTGAGTCAATTCCGACTCATAGTGACCCTATAGGACAGAGCAGAACTGCCCCACAGGAGCACCTGCTGGATTCGAACTGTCGACCTTTTGGTTAGCAGCTGAACTCTTAACCACTACACCACCAGGATTTCCTCCTTATGCTACAGCCCTAGACTAATGGACTCAATGGAAAAGGAAAAGATCCTCTAATAACCCATTGATGAGGAGGGTCTTATCATTATCATTTAATAAAGAAGAACTAGGGGCAGTGGAAGGAGTCCTGGTGGCATAGTAGTTTAGCGGTCAGCTGCCAACCAAAAGGTTGTTGGTCCGAACCCACTAGCCACTCAGCGGGAGAAAGACGTGATGATCTGCTTCCATGAGATTACAGCCTTGGACACCCTATGGGGGCAGTTCTACTCGTCCTATAGGGTCACTATGAGTTGGAATGAACTCGACAGTACACAACAACAACAGGGGTAGTAGTGGTTCACTGGCAGAATGGTCACCTTCCATGCAGAAGACCTGGGTTCAATTCCCAGCCAATGCCTCTCATGTGCAGCCAACACGCATAAGTTAGTGGAGGGTGTGTGTTGCTATGTTGCTGAACAGGTTCAGCAGAGCTTCCAGACTAAGATGGACTAGGAGGAAACGCCTGGTGATCTACTTCTGAAAATCAGCCATTGAAAACCCTACGGATCACAACGGTCCAATCTGCAACCAATCATGGGGATGGTGCAGGACCAGGTACTATTTCATGCCATTGTACATGGGGTTGCCATGAGTTGGGACCGACTTGATGGCAGCGAACAATAACAACAATAAAGAAGGAAATTGAGAAAGTGACTTGCCTGAAGTCACAAGGCAGCTAGAAAGTTGCAAGGCTGGGTCTGGAGCCAAGGTCTGACTTCAGTGCTCTTAAGCATGACATAGTATGACCTAGTGTGATGTCCTCCCCTGTACTCTAATCCTGCAGGTGGTGCTACCAGAGCTGCCTGACAAAGCAATCAGCTCAGGCAACTTGGATTGTGGCTCTAGGTTCTTCTGAGGCATGTCTAAAACCCCACAGATCCCATCAAGCACACAGGAACTAGGCACAGAGCTCCCAAGGAGATGGTACATCCCCCTACTGAAGATTACAGACAAAGGGGTTTGGTTGAGATTAAATGGCATTTCCAACAAGGCAATGGATGAGATAGTTGGTCCCAGATAATGATGCTGTCTAAGGTAGCGAGCTCCCTGTCATTAACACTGGTCACCCAGAGGCTAGATGAACAGACTAGGGTACCCTGTGGCAGGAAGGGAATGAATGATTACTGTGAGCCCATTATAGATGCAGCGTGGCGGTAGAAGGTGCTTCATGTGGATTAACTCGTTTACCTCTGTAACAACATTGTGAAATGGCTATATTTATTCCTGAGGACAAAGGAAGAAATGGAGGCTCAGGGCCCTAGAGGGCAGTGTGGTGGCAATGGGACCGGGCAAGGCAGAGGCAGTGTAAGGAGGTGGGGAGTGTGGGGGCTGTGGTGAACTGGAAGGCAGGGCACAGTCCCTCTCAGAGGGGGCAGCAGCTACTCCCTTCCAGCCAAGTACTGTGTGGGGTTTTCAGATCTTCTGGCTTTTCAAGAAAACCACAAATTCAGACTTTTATAACTAGTAATGTTAGCAAACTATTACATTGCTTTTACTAAGTGCCAAAAAAAAAAGTGCCAAGCACTATTGTAAACATTCTATGTGCATTCCTTCATTTAATCTGAACAACAGTGTATGAGATGGAGATTCTTTCATCCCTGTTTACACATGAGAAAATGGAGTCACAGAGAGGTTAAGTCACTTGCCCAAGGTCACACAGCCAGTAAGTTTGAACCCAGGTTGCCTGACTACGAAGTTTATGTGCTTAACTGCTTCGCGGTTTTAAGATATGACACAACCTGTTTTAAGAAACGGTGCAAATCAAATAAAATGCAGGAGAGGTGGATCCAACCCAGAGCTAAATTGTGCCTCGAAGTAATTTCCCCAAGGTCATGCAGCTAGTGGGGGCCTGTCTGACTTTCAGGCGCATGATTTTTCTCTCCATAAGCACCATTTTTCTCTTAAATGGGGGCGGAGAGGCTCCACGGCCTCCAAGTTATCTTTTAAATCTGAGATTCTACAAGGATATTCTACATTTATATTATTGACTTTTCCTTATAGTATTGTTAACATTTGGAAATTATCAATCAAATGTTGTCGTTAGTTTCTGTTGAGTTGATTTTGACTCATTGCGACCCCATGTGTTTCAGAGTAAAACTGCTCCATAGGGTTTTTTGGGCTGTAATCTTAACTGAAGCAGATTGCCGCTGCTTTTCTTCCGTGGTACTGCTGGGTGGGTTTGAACCAGCAACCTTCAGGTTAGCGGTATAGCACAAACTGTTTGCACTACCTAGGAGCTTTAATTAACACAAATTAAATAATAAACAAATTAATATTTTATCACAAAACTCTTGTATCTCCTCTAAATTTAGATATTTTAAAACCAAAACCCATCACCGTCTAGTCCATTCCGATTCACAGTGACCCTATAGGACAGGCTAGAACCGCCTCATAGAGTTTCCAATGATCGCCTGGTGGATATTTTCAAGGTTTGCCAAATTTATGATTTTATTATGATCTTGGTGTCAAATACGTCTCCCCCCCCCCCCCCAGGGAATCTGACATGGGTTTAGTCAGGCAAAGCAAGAAGAAGATGTCATCAGAAACGTACACGCTGTCAATCCAAAGCCCATTGTTGGGCAACCTGTGTCCTGTGAAGTGAGACTTTGGGTCAGCTCCCAGCGGTCACTGTGCCCTGGGAGATCTAGCCACAGAGAGCTGACTGGCTTGGCCAAAGTGACACGCCGCTGTCTCAGGGAACTTCAAAAAGGAAGGGATGTCTGTGAGAAGAGGAGCAAGTTCTATGCGGCACAGCCTACCGAGCCCTCTATCTGCTAAAAATACTGAGCTGCCAAAAAGTAGGAAACACAGCCCTTGGGGAAAATAAACTGGGGAGAGCTGAGGTGTCAGTCACTGGGAAGTTCACCCTGGGTTCTGGGTGCAACCAGATTCTCCTTTTGCCAAGGTTCTGGAGAAATTACATCATGTTACAACATCTGGGGTCGGGGGTCTTTAATGCACTGTCCAGGGACAGGCCTGCGGTGGTGTAATCCCACAGCACAGGCACAGAGCTCACCAGCTGAATCTCTATTTTAAGCAGCCATGCCAACAGTGAGCAGTATCCTGTGTATTTACTCAACAACACATACTAACTGCCTGGTCTGAGCCTGGGGCTGGGCCAGGGCCAGAAACACAAAGCCAAATCAGACTCTACCCTTGATCTCAAGGGTGAATAATAGGTACTTAAGAGACCATAAAACAAGAAATAAAAACGGTAATAAAGACAATGCACAAAGTGCTCTGGATGACCCAAGAGGAATCAGTGGGTTGCGTCCTAGGTGGCTTTCATAGAAGAAATGCCTTTTCATCCGGGTCTTTGTGGTTGCACAGGTGTGTGTTTTGTGAGCCCCCTCTGCGTGCAGTGTGGAGGATGGCGTAAGTGGGGAAGCAGAGGGCCAGGGAGAGGGTGTTGTAACCATGCTCAGGCCACGCCAGGGCAGAAGTGAGGGCAGGAAGAAAGAGGATACATGCGACAGAGCTCAGGGCGGCTGATGGAGAGACAGGAGCCAGGAAAGAGCAGGTGAAGAGCGGGTCAAGGACACCTTTTACACCTTCTGGGTGGACTCCCACTACGCTGCCAAATCCTTGCCCATTTCACAGGCATCTGTGCCATTTTCTTGATTTTACTACTGCGAGTTTTTTTAGGAGACGTCCGCTCTCAGCATCAGCTTCTGGGAAGACAGCAGCAGCTAACGAGTCTGATGCCCAGCATGACTCTAAGAATAGGATGCACTTTTATGCCAAAGAATTTGGGATGATAAGTGGAGATGCTATGGAGTGACTTCTGAACAACCAAGTGCACACATCCAAGAACCACCAAATAGGCCCAAGCCTGGGCTGATGCCAGCTCAGGTCTGAAGGATGCAGCCCAGGCCCTGTTTCTGGCCAGACAGCGAGATTAGGGGAAGAGACAGGAAGCCAGAAGCCAGAAGCTGGGCTCCTCATGTTCAGAGAAGTGAAACTGCCAAAGAGAAGCGATCTGCTTAAATGTGGACATTATGTGGAGTAGCTCCAACCTTCAGCAGCCCTGAGCCTACAGGGCTGTACAAGAGTGGCTTTCAAACTGTGCTCAGAATATGTGGAGAGGTGGAGGCTGGGCAGTGGGGTGCTGGACCCCCTCCTCCCCCAACCATACCCAAACCAAACCAATCCCGTTGCCACTGAGTTGATTCTGACTCATGGTACCCCACGTGTTTCAGAGTAGAACTGTGTTCATAGGGTTTTCAGTGGCTGTAACCTTACAGAAGTAAGACCAGGCTTTTCTTCTGCAACACCACTGGGTGGATTCGAACCAGAAACCTTTCGGTTAGTAGTTGAGCACAAACCATTTGCGCCATTCAGGACCGAACCATGGCGGCTCTGTATTGAGCTGTTCTTCAGAGTGGGTGTCCATGTAAGCCTAAGTTTGTAAAAAAGAGTTCTGTGAATTTAAAAACAATTTGAAAATTACTGTTTCAGAACATGCATGCTGGAAGGTCTTTAAAACCTCAGACGACAGGGTGGGAGGGGCCTTGTGCATTCTCTGATTTGGTCGTTTTCAGGCGAATCTCACCCACACGAGCACTCAGCACTGGGGGACTCAGGGTTTCCCAGGCAGATCTTGCTGCCTCTGGGCAGCTCTCCTGCTCTTAAGCTGAAATACCAACCTGTCCTTCTACCCACAGTCTGAGTTCTAGCTAGTCCAACTCCTCTTCCACACGACAGTCCTCCAAAGACAGCGCTCCATTCAGGACTCTTAAGTCCTTAGGTTCCGCATCTGCGGAAATGGGTCTTTTCTAGCTATCACGGAGGAGCTGAACGGGGTCCAGTCCTCTTTATTTTGCACATAAAGAAACTTGGCAGAGTTGAGTCAGGTGACGCATACAGGGCCTTTCAGAGGGTTACAAAGCCTGGTTGGGAAGTCGAGCCAGAACTGGAGCTCAGGGCCTCCTGAATTCTCATTCACTGCTTTTTCTCACATCGTGTTACCTCTTGGTATCAAGTCTGGGCACATACTGCTGCCTCTGCAATGAACACCATTCTCCTACTCCATTTCTCAAGACCCAGACAAGCTTTCTCCTCTGAGAAGTGCCTCTGACCCCACCTCCCATCAGTCTGAGAGGATGCTTCTCTCCCCAAGATCCGAAAGACCACTATGCTGAGGTGGCCACTGGTGGGGCCTTGCCCCACACCTCTTTCTCCCTGGTGCCCATCTGCAGCCAGACCGAGGTAGGCTTGGGAAGTGCCGATCTTGCACCCTAGTGGGTAGCAGCAGTGGCAACAACAATATAATCTGAACACCTGTGGTGCTTTAGCTTATACAAAGCATCTTCCTAATTACAGGATAACACTGATTCCTTCCTACAAATCACTGAGGTGGGTAATGTCATTTCTCTTTTTCAGATGAGGAAACTGAGGCTCAGAAAGCTTAGGTAACTTGCCTGAGGACACACAGCCAGTAAACAGCAAAAGGACACCAATCCCTCACCACTCCCCTCTGGATTAACATCCTTCTGGCTGTCATGGCTGGACCTGATGTTGCTGGCGGCAGGAATTTTCTTCAGAGCATGGAAAGAGAGCAGGAAAGGAGAGGGGAAGTCTCCCTGCTGCAAACCCCCTCCCTCGCCATGAAAGCACCACCCAGGGAAGCACCACCGTCAGCATCATCTTCATCGTCTTCATCCACAAGCATACACTGGGGTCCACACCTGGCCCTGGGCACATGGAGTGGTGGGAACAGGGTCCCATCAGGGGCTTGCTACGCAGGTGGCTGTCTGGGAGTCAGAGGAAGCAGAAAATAGGGCACCCTAGTTAGTGGCAGTGTGGTATGATGGAAAGAACACACGTTTTGCAGCCAAATGGGGCTGAGTTCCGTTCCCAGCTCTGCTTCTTCCTCCCTGAACAACCACGAGCAAGTGCCTTCACCTCTCTGACCTCAACTGTCATCTGTAGAATGGGTATACCTATACACACTAACATGTATATACATATATATACTACTTAGCAGGGGGTGCTGAGGATTAGAAATTATATTTGTAAAGTGCCTAGTCTGTACCAGGAGCACAGTAACCAACACCAACCAACCCAGTGCCATCGAGTCAATTCTGACTCATAGCGACCATATAGGCCAGAGTAGAACTGCCCCATAGAGTTTCCAAGGAGCACCTGGCAGATTCGAACTGCTGACCCTTTGGCTAGCAGCTGTAGCACTTAACCACTACACCGCCAGGGTTTCCAGAGCACAGTAGGCCCTCAATAAACAATGGCTGCAGTTACTGCAGACGGGGTGGAGGGTGGGCAGCAAGACTCAGTCCAGGGGCACATGTTGTACCTCAATCGGGTTGTCACCAGGGGCTAAGTCAGTTGCCTGAGCTACCTCGTGAGTGTGGGAGGAGGAGGAAGGGCTGAGGTACCCTTCAAATAGAGGGCGAGAGCAGAGCTTTGTCCCTCCGCCAGTCCTTGTGCTAGGACCAGGCGCCTCTCAGGGCTTGAGAGTAGTAAATTCAGGGCAGAGAAATGTGAGAAGTACTCTTCTCAGCAGGCTGAGAGCTGATAAAGAAGGTTTATAGAGACAAAACAGAAGCAGCTCTCAAGAGGGTCTGGCTACAGTCTCAGAAGAGACACACCAAAAACGTTTTTAAGTGAGGAGACCCCGGGCACTGGCGGGCCTGTGCTCACCCTCTGAAGCTGCCAGCCTCATGGGGCCGACAAGGAGGAGGAAGCCCAGGGAGGGTAAGTGCCTGGCCTAAGGCCGCATGACCATTACCAGCAGAGCCCGGACTACAGCCTGAGACTCCTGGGTATTAATGCCGGGCTGATGTGACTGGGTGGGATCTTGCTGCAAATGACCAGTTGCCTCCCCACACACGTCTCTGCATCTGGCCTGGTGCCCAGTAAAGAACTTAGTCAACACACAGTGTCTCCAGAAAGCCCCTGGGCAACCCTCCAACAGCGCTGGTCCTGGCTGGCTGAAGTGTCACTTATAAACGCTATTTAAAGCATGTAGACTGTCTTTCAGTGCAATCAGCAGCAAGAAGGCGACCCTGTGGCCAGAATTAAGGCCAGATGAGACACAAACTCACGTCTAAATGGCTGAAAGACAGCAGGCCCTGCTAACATTTATTGCAGATCTACTCTCTGCTGAGAGTAGTGGCAGACACTGAAGTGTCTGTGAGCTTCCAGAACTTTCACAACAATGCTGTGAAGTAGAGATATTTATCCCTATTCCATAGACGGAGAAACTGAGTTCAGAGAGGCACAGTGACTTGTCCCAAGCCACACAGCTAGTAAGTGGCACCATGTCACGCCAAAGATCACTCTGACCAGGCTTGCTGTCTACATTTTTAACCTTACAAAGCTACACGTTTTAAACCACATAGGATTTCACAAAACCTATTTTCCCTGCCTGTTGGGTCTAAAGCTGGCCATCAGGGGAAGCAGCCATTTGTCTGAACCAAATAGAAAATGATAAATGTCAAGATAAGGTATAACAATGGGTTCCAGGGTTTGGAAGAGTCCATGAGTGGTACAAAGAGTAAACGTGCTCAGCTGCTAACTGAAAGGTTAGAGATTCAAGCCCACTCAGATGGAGTCAACTCAATGGCAACTGGGCTTTTTTTTTTTGGCGGGGGCGGGGGGGTGTGCGCAGGGAGTTTAGAAGGGGAGTTGACATCTAGCACGTGGTGGTGGCAGGGTGGGGAAAGGTCAGGGAAGCTCCACGGAATGGGGCGCCTGACCTGGGCTTTGAAGACAGGTTGACTGTGTAGGTATTTGGAGAGGGAGAGGGGCCCTCCAGGTGGAGGAGCAGCACCAACACAGCACAGAGGCAGAAAAGCATGGGAAGAACAGAGGAAGCAGTTTCGCTGGGCAGAGGGAAGTGCCTGAAGGGGTTGTCTGAGGCTTGATCATCCACGGGGTACTTTGGAGGGAACTGGGGAGCCAGCAAAGGCTCTTAGCCAGATTTTAGGAGCAGCTATATGGTGGAGTTATATGAGTACCAGGCTTTGGGGATTTAAAAAATAGCCAAAACTGCACAAAGTGTTTACAATTTACAACCATTTTCATTTATTAATTCCTCCCCTCCCCTCACAGAGCTGCGATGAGGGATATGGCCTCTTTCATTTAATGGAAAGGGGACAGAGGTCCTTCCCTCACATGCCACTGATACCTGTGACCCGTGACAGCAGATAACAGGACCAGAGGCCCTCCCTGGCCTTCCCACCTCCCCGCCTCCTCTTTGGCTGCCCCCCCCCCCCACCCATCTGCTTACTTTCTTTCCTGCTCCAGCCTCACCATCACACCATTCCTCCAAGGTGCTAGCACTCTGGCCCTTGCTACTTCCTCCATCTTGAACCATTCTCCTTCTTACCCCTCGCCACGCCTTTGCTAACTGTCACTCATCCTCAGACCTGAGCTCAGATGCCACTTCCTGGGACATGCTTTCTGAGCCCTCCTGGCCCTCCTGCCTAGTGGCCTCATGTGCAAAGCCATCCAGGAAGCACCAAATTGGATCTGCAGGATTCACTCAAGCAAAGTCCTGTTGATCATGTGTGTGTGCTGGCCCGTGCTGAGCGCTGGACGTGCCGTGATTCACTTATTTAGTCCTCAGAATGACCCTGTGCTATTATACTCCCCACTTTGCAGACACAGAAAGGAGGCCCAGAGAGGTTAAAAAACGTGCCTAAGGTCACACAGCCAGCAGGTGGTAGATCTAGGACTCAGACCCAGGTGGGTCAGCTTCAGAGCCCCACCTTCCTGTCCCCACCCTGTCGTGCCTTTATCCAGGCAGGAAGATTTTCAGCTTCCTTCTAGGCACCCCACTGTTTCCTCTCCATGTATCCCGATTGGCTCCATGCTGCTCGGGGCTGCATGTTCAGGCTGTCGTCTTATTTAATCCTCACCTCAGCTGTATGAGGCAGCATCGTTACTGACACCATCTGGTTAAGGAGAGGCTTACACAGATGGGCTAAGCAGCTGGCCACAATTTACACAGCCTGTTGAGCAAAGCCAAGGTCCAACACAGGTCTCTTGGATTCCAGACCTGGTGATTTTTCCAAGAGATCATGGCTGACCAGAATGCCCAAATTCCAATCATTTGCTGCCTCCCTTTTGAGCACTGTCATGGCCTAACCCTTTGAAAATCAACAATGAAAACCTTACGGATCACAGTAGTCCAATCCCATTGTGCATGGGGTTGCCAAGAGTCGGCAGCCAACTTGAGGGCAGCTAACAACAACAACAAGAACCCTCTGAAAGTGATCTTTCCAGGAGTTACATAAAGGGCTGCGGTGAGCCTTCCAGCCAGTCCGTGTGTAGGAATCCATACCAGCATCTCCTGCTCTCTCCAAGCATCTGAACGGCGGAAGGGTGGGACTGGTGGTCAGAGGCACCACAGGCAGGCCTGCCTGAGCATGCCCCTGCGGCTCCGGGGTCGGCACGAGGTGGGTGACTGTGGAGGCAGGCTCCCCACTTCAGCTCCACCATAAGGACTCACAGTCATGCAATTGCAGGTTTCACACACTCGTTATATTTTTCTAACAAACATTAAAATAAAACATGACAATTGAAATTTTTGCCTACATGCTGCCTAACTTTCCCTCAGTGGTTTGATCACAGCTTTTGGGGGCTCTCACCCAGAGGGCAGTAAACACACACAGGCCCTATCACACACCTGCTATTATCCAGAGTCAAGGCGGGTAGGAGCCAAATGTCAAAGAGTCCATGGAGGGATTGAAATATGGGATGAATTCCTGGAAGGGTGTTACAATTTCCTAAACATGGTGTGTGCTCCTGTGTGTGTCTGCATGTGACATCAAGGCTCAGGTGGTGCCTTAGGGGACATGGACGGTGTGTCTACTGGGTGTCTGGCATTGTGCTCGGTGCTTTATTCTCCCAACAATCCTGAGAGGTAGGTATTATTGTCCCCATTCCATAGATGAGAAGCCTGAGGTCCAGAGAATTTAAGCCATCAGACCAAGACATACAGGTAGGAAGTGGCAGAGGCAGGACCAGAACTATCAGACTCAAAGCTTCCTGGAGTATCTCTACGTGCTGCCTCTGCCCACGAGGAACAGGAAGGTCACCTGGAAGGGGGAACTGGCAGGTACTGGGCAGAGATCAGCTCCAGCAGAGGGCAGCAGGTACGTTCTGCAGGCCTAGTTGCCGAGAACCTAGGTAGGGGTGCTCAGGCAGTGGGGTCAGGGATCTGGGCTGGGAGAGGGGAGGGAAGGACAGGGAGCTGGAAGGGGCTTGGGAAACGTGGAGCCCGGAGCTCTGACCACCAGGTACAGAAAACCAGAGGCCTCAGGGCCATGAGGAGATGCCTTACCAGTCATTGGTGAGGCCACGCATGGGCTGTGTAATGGGTGGTCAGGGCTGGAAGCAAGTGAGCATTGTGGTTGGACCAGGAGGGCAGGATGGGATGTCAGCTGATTCCTGATGTAGAAACACAATGTTGTCTTTCTCCTGCACCCTCTTCTGAAGCTTTCTCTTGGCTCTAATTTCAAAAATGATTCAGGATCTGGTTCTTTTCACCATTTCCACGGTGACCACCCTGCTCCCAGCCACCATCACATCTCGCTAGATTATGGTCCCAGCCTCCTAACTGCTTCCACCTTTGTCCCTTTCAGTGTATTCTGTCTAACCTGGCAGCCAGATGATCTTTTTAAAATGCAGGATGGACCCCATCTCTCCACTGCTAAAAGCCCTGCAAGGGCCCCTGAATCTGTGAGAGTAAAAGCCCAAGTCCTCACGATGGCTGAGGAGGCCCTGCGGGCTCCACACCTGGCCGCCGCCCCTGCTACCTCTCTCACCTCCCCTCACGGCTCTCTCCCCTGGCTCACTGCTCTAGCCACACTGGCCCCTGGCTACCCTTCAAACATGCCAGGCCGGCTCCTGCCTTAGGGCTGCCCCCTTACCTCTGCCTGGGGCACTCACCCCCGAGATGTCCACACTGTGGCTGAGTCTTTACACAAAGGTCACTTTCTCAGGGAGGCCTTTCTTGCCCTAACTTGCAATACCTCTCCCCAAAACTCCATCTCTCCCTTCCCTGCCTTATTTTTTCCTCAGCATTTATCATCACACATACAACAGTAAAACCTGTGAAAGCCAGAACCTGTGTAAAGCGGAAGCCTGTCAGAGAAAGAACGCTCCAACACTTTGCACTAAAATGAGCGATAGAAAAGTGCTAAGGCTGCACCCTGTCAAAGGTGGAAAACTTGAGAGACCCGGAAAAATAAGGCAGTCCCGGCGAGTTCCAGATGTCACGGGGTTCAGTGTATGTATATTTTCTTCTTATTCTGTTTACTGTCTATCTACCCCCATTGCATTTTAAGCTCCATAAAAGCAAAACTTGCCATGTGTTTTGTTCCCTGTTATATCCCAGCACCGAGAACAGTCAGCACTCAGTAACTGATGAATAAAAGAATAAACCATGTGTGGCATCTGTGTCAAGTGCCAGGTGTTGGGGACTGAAACCAATCGACTCAGGTCTCTGCCTTGAAGGAGTGACAGCCTGGGAGGAGACAACCAGACAAACTGATAACAGCAGTGGGTTGTGACGCCTGAGTGCTTGAGAGGGGAGGGGGCCCAGAAGTGGGCAGGGCTGACGCCGGTGGGTGAGGTGGAGGTGGGGTGGGCAGAGGCCAAGGCTGCTTCCCAGAGGAGGAGAAGGCAGCACTGGGCTTTGAAGCATTTCCCAGAGGCAAATGGGGCTGAGGGTGCCCCGGCAGAGGAGCCATGTACCCAACAGTCCTGCAGAAGGGACCAGCAGGTGCTGGGAGCAATCTGGCCTGGCTGCAGGGGTAGTAGGTGGGGCAAGCCTGAAGTGCAATGGGGCCTGAGCACAGGGTCTCAGGGCCCCAGAGCCTGGACTTTCTTCTGGGGGCAAAGGGGGAGCACTGAAGGGTCTCACTCCTCTCCTCTATCACAGGGGGTGTGCTGGGCACAGAGGAAAGTGGACCCCACGTTCGGGGAAGAATAGAAAGAAGAGCAAAAAATATGGATCCTGTTTAGAGTGGCAACCCTGGGGTTTGCTCTGCCTCAGGGGGGAAGGTATGGAGCAAGATTGTGGTGAGGGAGGAAGGAGGAGATGGGGTCGAGTCCCGGCTCTGACACCCTCACACACTCCACCAAGGGGATAAATTCCTTTAAATTTCACAGGACCCACGAGGCAGGGACTGTTGTCGTTCCTGATTTACAGAAAAAGAAACTGAATTACACAGAGCTGAAGAAACTTGCAAGAGGCACAGTAAGTGGCTGAGTTGGGATTTGAACCCAGGCAGTCTGGCAAAGAGGTCCTTGCCACCTGTTTCTTCTCAGGGTCTCCATTTCTTTCTAAGTGAAAGGGAGAGTGTGGGCTTGATGATTTCTAAGGTTTCCCCCATCCTGTGATTCCTCAGGAGGAATGGGACAGTGCACACAGGCCCAGCCAGCAGGAATGGTGGCGAAAGCGCACCTGGTTCCCTACCTCCCTTCTCACTCACAGGACTTCCTGAGAGAACCAGGTGTCTCACTGTTGTAGTAGAGAGAAAAGTGAGGAGGCTGTGCTGGGCTCCCCTTGCCAACCCCACCTGATACCTGGGGATCCAGAGGAGCCCAGCTTGCTACGTGCCTTCTCTAACACGCTGGGTGAAGGAAGTCCAAGGAAGAGAGGGGAAGGGCACCTCTCTTGGGTGAGGCCTTGAGCGAGTAAGCTTGTCCCATCTTTGCTGGAGCCCAAAGCCCCACTCCACTCACAGCAGCCTCTGCCTCATCTCTGGTAAGGGCCTGACCATCAGGGGTCCACCTAGGAGGGCGAGGCAGGTTGTTAACAGAAGGGGGTTGGAAGAGAGCCTGGACCCGTGTGGGGGCATCCAGAGGTCACGGCTCTGCCCTCTCATGCAGCAACCAGGCCTCAGGGAGACCCTGCTGGAGTCCGGGCTGGCAAAGCCCTCCTGCTGGGTGGGGGACAAAGCCGATCCACGCCATTGCCAGCTCCTTCCAGCCCCAGTGGGAACCCAGGGTCACTCTCAGCCTGTGGCTGGCTCCCAGCCCCACCACCTGCTCTGCCCCAGGGGCTCCTCCCTCTCCAACGCAGACCACAGAGGAGGACACATATTCCCAGCTGCCCTCTCCAGGGCTGTCCTCACTGGAAGGGTAGTGTGACTCACTCTAATGGGTGAACCAGAGTGCCAACACCAGGAAGTTACAAACCTTGGGAAAATCACAGAGTTCTGAGTCAGGTCCTCAGCTAGCAAGGCAGGCAGTCCCAGGAAATTTCAGGGGAGCTTTGGGAATTGAGGGTTTGGGGCAGCCCAGCTGCTGGATCTACTGATACTCTGAAAGTCCATGGGAACCTGTCTTCTTGTCTTTGATACGGGTTGGCTCCCTTCCTTCCAACTGCACTCACCTGGCCTCCACTGGGGGAAAGGACTTTCCTCCCAAGCCCCTAAAGATACTGTCTGGGCTTCAGGCTGAACCGTATCAACCATGCAGACAGGCCTCCCTGGCCCTCAGGCCCTTGCCAGCTGCCTCCATCCTTTGCCACCTTCCCTGGGGAAAGCCCTGCCTGCCCCTGGCTCCAGTACTTGGTTGCCCTGCCCCCCTGGCTGGCCGCCCTCTGGCCTCAGTCTGCCAGCAGCACTCATGAGGCCTCACACACAGTCTGGCTTCTCCCCGGCTGCCCTAGGCTGGCTTTGGTGCCTGTGTCCTTCCTTGCCTGCTGCCACCATGTTCCTGGAGCAGCCTGCGTGGCATACCCGTCCCCTGCTGCCCGCTCCAAGCCCCATCTGTCTCCTGCTGGCTGCATTCCCATGGCACACACCTCCCTCAGCTCTCTGGCCAGCGGGGCCTTCCCTTCTTCAGTCTGCAAGCCACCCATGGTGACAGATGACACCGTCCACAGCACAGATGCAGAATTCTCCTTTGGAGTTTGGGCCCCCAATTCCTCCTTGGGTCTGATAGATGCAATGCCTTTAACTCCCTCACTTGGCCTCAGTCCACTCAACTTAGCCAGAAATCTGCCTGGTTGGCTCCTGACAGCCTCTGTCTCTTTTAAGCTCTTCCCTAGAACCCTAGCTTCCCCATCTCCCTTCTTCTTCTTTTTGCATTTTTTTTAATTGTGGTAAAACTATATGTAATCCAATATTTGCCAATTCAACACTTTTACATGTAGAATTCAGTGACTTGACTACATTTATAATGCTGTACAACCATCACCCACATCCACTGCCAAATTTTCCACCCCCATTAACAGATACTCCACACTTCCTAAATAATGACACCCCCTCTCCCCATCCTGCTCACTTCTGGTAACCAAATGCATAGAGACACTCTACACATTTGCCTATTCTAGATGTTTCATATGAGTGCCCAGATCCCTTTCTTCTGAGCCATGCTATGTTATCCCTTTTTAATTTTTATTTTGAAACAATCACAACTTTATAGAAAAGTTGAAGATAGAGCATAAAGAATTTCTTTTTTTCTGAACTGTTGAAAGCAAGTTGCTAACATGATACCCCATCACCACTGAACTCTCTGGTGTGTATTTCTAAGGCCAAGGCCAGGCCAGGACTTTCTGCACAGATGCCTCCCCAACCTTGGGCTTCTACACAGAGGACACCCTCCCCCACCTAAGGCTCTGACTGCCCATGCTGGCCCCTCTCTGCATGGAGGATGCCCTCCCCCACCTTGGGCTCTGACTCCCCACACAGGCCCCCCTCTGCATGGAGGATGCCCTTCCCCACCTTGGGCTCTCACTCCCCATGCCAGGCCCCTCTCTGCCAAGCACTGTAAATACAGTGAAACCTGTGAGAGGTGGAACTTGATGGGACTGCCTTTTTTACCAGGCCTCGAAAGTTTTCTGCCTTTGACGGGGTGCAGTCTTACCACTTTCCTATTGCTCGGTTTAGTGGAAAATATTTGAGTTTTCCTTCTCTGACAGGTTTTCACCTTACACAGGTTCTAGCTTTCACAGGTTTTACCGTACTTTACACGTAGCATCTTAGTTAATCATCACAAAAACCCTTTGAGAGCTCAAGACTGTTATCATCTCCATTTTACAGATGAGGAAACTGAGGCACAGAGAAGTTATGTAAGTTACTCAAGATCCGACAGCCACTCTGGTAGATCCAGGATTCAAATGCAGGTGGTCTGGCTTCAGAGCTTTAAATCTTACACTCTACTACAAACAGCTTGTAGAAGTCAGGGGAGGGGGAGCTCAGGAATTTACGCTTTACTTGAAGGCAATTACGTAAATAAATATTGATAATTCATGGGAGAATAAGAGGTCAACTTACTATATGCCAGGTCCTGTGCCAAGTATATTACATCCAAACAGGATTTCATTTAATATTCAACAATGTCGACAAACAGGTACTATTATTCTTTTCATTTTCCAGATGAGAAGGGTAAGCCATAGAAAGGTTAAGTGACTTTCTAATCAGTGGCAGAGCCAGGATTTGAACCCAGGTCTGGCTGACACCAAAGTCTTGCTCTTGTCACCACATTCAGTGGGCAGGGAGCAAAGGATGCCACTGTTTCACTCTGATTGGCAATGGGGCTGAGGCTCCAGGGTCTGAGCAAGTGTTTCACACATATGATTCTACTTACTATTCACAACAACCCCAAGAGGCCCCTCCACCTTCAGAGTGGAGGAGGGCAGCCCAGAAGGACCAAACAAAATGAAGATTAAAGGCGCAGAGGTAGGCAAGTGCAGGGCAGCAGGACACAGCCTGAGCTCTGAGCACCTGCAGGGCAGGAGGTGGTTGAGGTGGGAAAGCCGCTGGCACTGACTCACGGAGGACGTCAGTGCCTCTCAAGTATGGGCCTTTCCTTGCAGACAGTGAGGAGCCTCTGACGTTTGTGGGATTCCTCATTTACCACAGACTACATCTGGGCCCCTCATACAAGAGACTCCAGACCATGCCTAGAGAGCAACTTTTTCATTTTTCTAGGTCTGTGGGGCCAGAGGAGTCTCTGGAGACGCGGCATCCCTTTTATCCCCCTCTGCATCCTCTCACCTGTGTGTGTTCAGGCACGTCAATACCCGACTCTGGGTTCTGAAAGGAAATACCTCCCAACAGATGCCTCATCTCAGGTCAGAGCAAACTGCCAAAGGTGCCTGACCAAGCATGGCCCCCAGCTGGTGAGCTTAGATTATCTTCTCTGACCTTTAGAAAAGGCCTTCTTCTCCTTGGGAAGAGACAAGGGCTTGAAATAGTCTGCATGGCCCCCTTGCCCAGGACCTTTTTCTGCAGAGTCTTTCTGAGCAATATCTTCTCCCAGTGCTCAGTGCCGAGCTCTGCTGTTTCCAGAGCTGAAATATCTCATAGGCTGATAAGAGCTAGAATGAGTCTACACGTCACATCCTGAGAGGCAGAGACGGTTTCGTCCAAACCATGTGACAATCATTCATTTTATACATGAGAAACTGAGGCTCACAAAGAGCAATGCAGCCCTCTCAAGGTCACAGAGCTAGTAACTGGCAAAGCCAGGACTTAAATCCCAGCCCCCTGACTCCAAAGTTCAAGCACTTTTCTACCTCCTTCAATTACAAGTGAGGAAACCAAGTCCCAGGGACAGAACACCACTTGCCCACAGTCTCCAGCTCCAGGGCTTACAGCACATGGCCTCCTTCCTTGTAAGAGACTCCATTTCAAACAATGCCCAAGATGGAAAAGGAAAAAGTTTCCTGTGATTTTCAGCTAATAAAATTCAGATGGACCCATACTCAAACCTGGTGTCAGACACTCCACCTGCTCTTATGTCATTTTTGTTTTCTTTTTTTACTATCCATGAATCAACATAATGGGAGCTTATCTCCAACTTGTTCCTTCTGATGTGTTGTCAACACAAGGCCATCAAAGTCATGCCCTGGCTTACAGCCTTCAGCAGCTCTCCACTGCCTGGGCACAAAGATCACCTTAGTCTGGGGAAAATCAGAATCTCCCTGGTGGAGGGAAGGGGAGAAAGAAGAAAGGAAGATGGATGGAAGGAAAGAACAGTGAAGGAGAAAGGAAGCAAGGAAGGAAACATCACCCTTGTGGAGAGCTTTCCGTATGCCGGCCCTGGGACAAGCAAGCGCATGTTATCCTACTATTCATTTCACACACAAAGCCTGAAAGTAGGTACCATTATACCTATTATCAGATGAAGAAGTTGAGATTTAGAAGTAGAGGGGCTTGTCAGTGAGTGGTAGCAGCAGGACTAGACTCTGACTCTGTCTCAGTCAAAGGCAAGGACTTTCTAGAACACTGGTGCTTTCTTATGTGCTCTTCTGAGTTCTAGAGGCTCAGGGCAGTGCCACAGGGCCCTCCGAGGCCTACTGGGGAGGCTGAGAGGGTGGTCTTTCTTAAACAGTTCTCTGGCTAAAAAATATTCGAAAACTACCCTACTAATGAAAAACAAACAAACCTGTTGCTGTCTTATTGATTCTGACTCATGCACAAACAGTTTGCACTTACCTACTAACTTAAAGGTTGAGGGTTTGAACCCACTCAGCAGCACCGCAGAAGAAAAGCCTAGTGATATGCTCTCATAAAGATTACAGCCAAGAAAACCTTGTGGAGTAATTCTATTCTATAACACCTGGGGTCGCCATATATAGTCTTCTATTAAAGATGGTGGGGGAAACATTCTACTATTTTCTTTTTTGATATAATAAACCAACAAGGAAGAGAATAGGAAAGGAGACTGACAATAAAAGTTTGGAAGCTGGAAAAAGACAGATGGGTGGAAAAGACTCCACAGACTCAAGAAAATGGAATCCTAAGCTGGCAGTGGGAAAAGCTGAGAACCAATCTGATTTATACCACAGGGTCTCTCAAAGACTCTCAAGGTGGGGGTGCCAAGAAACAAAATAAGGGCAACTGGTTGAAAGTCTTGTCCAAGCAGTCAGATATCCATGTCCTCCTAAATTCCTGCAGCCAAGTAGACTCCCCCTCACCAACCCCAGCAAAAGTCTGCAGTTTTATTCTCTGCAAGTGGGGAAACTGAGGGTCTTTGAGAGGAAACTAGCAGGCAAGTTGAGGACGGGTTAAAAAAAAAAAAACTTTTGCCACCAAGTCGATTCTGACTCATAGTGACCTATAGGACAGGGCAGAACTGCCCCTAGGCTTTTCAAGGAGCAGCTGGTGGATTCTAACTGATGACCTTTTGGTTAGCAGCTGAGCTCTTTAATCACTGTGCCACCAGGGCAGATGAAGTAAATGTCTCACTAGATGCTGAGACACCTCTTCCACCTGGCCTTTTTCTTCTACTTGACTCCCAGAATATGGGAAGTGAACCTTTCACCTTCCAGAAGGGAGACTGGAAGAGTTTTCACAGGGATTCTGCCCAAGAAGAAAGACCCAAAGTCACTGACGTTGGAGACTCCCAATGAAACAGCCCAGATGGTCAGCTATAGAAAAGCTCTTTGTCAGTAAGCCTCTCTTACACCCAGAGCTTCCAATCATCTTTGAGGCCCCAACTCTTAAATATGAGAAGACATCAATGGTTACAAGACACGTGAGGAAAGAGACCAACACAAACACACAGACAAAAGGGAATTTGAGGGAACCAGAAGCCATGCAGAAAACTATAAAAAAACTAAACAAAACAACTAACATTAACAGCCTCAGAGAGATATAAATATATTAAAAAAAGTATCTATAAAATAAAAATAGCATACTATTAAAAGGAACATTCAGAAAAAAAGAGCTCTTGAAAATTAAAAGTGTGATAGCAGAAATGAAAAACTCAATAGAATCGCTGGAAGACAAAATGGGAGGAAGTGCTCAGAGAGTAGAGCAAAGAGACTGAGATGGAAAATCTGACAGAAAGGTATGAAAATTAGAGGAACAAGTCAGTTGGTCCCACCCCAGGATAACAGGAGTCCCAGAAGGAAAGGGGTGGGGGAATAAGGGAGAGAAAATCATTAAAGAAACAACTCCAGAAAAATTTTTTAAAGTGGAAGTCCCTGAGCGGCTAGATTGAAAGGGCCACTGCGTGATGAAAAGCGACCCATACCAAGGTCCACTGCTATAAAATTTCCTAACCATAGGGATGAAGAGAAGACCCCAAGACAGTAAAAAGACTGGAACAGGAATATGAATGGATCTGGAATTCTTAATAGCAACTTTGAAGCTAGAGGGCAATGAAGCAACGCCTTCAAAACCCTGAGGGAAAACAATTTCAGATTCAGAATTCTACACTTCAGTCAACTGTGAAGATATTTTCAGACATGCAAAGTGTCAAAAGATTTACCTTTCATGTACCATTTCTCAAGAAACTACTGAAGGATGTGCTATATGAAAATGAGGGAGTAAATCAACAAAAAGGAAGACGTACAGTTCCAGAAAGAGAAGATCCAACATAGGAGGCAAAGAGAATCCCCAGGAATGGGATGGAGACCCCAGAAGGGCAGCTGTGCAGTAGGCCAGGGTTTGGGACCAGGGGCAACCAGCTCAACCTGGAGTAGGCCAGGTGGCCCTGGGGGTCACTGCCTCAGAAAGATGGAATTTACCAATTACTGATGCATCTGAATGTCTTTGAGAGGTGATTTTAGTGACGTGAGAATTTGGGGGTTGAATTAGTAATAAAAATATAGAAAACTAAACAAAAATAAATAAATAACCCAACCATACAATTATTATCCAGGGCGAAACAGAAAAATTGTAGAGGAAAGAAAAAGTAACCATAGTTACTACATGACTCTGTCATGCATTACGTATGATACAACTCTAATGAGAGGATGGGGGAACAGAAGGGGGATGTGGAAGGTACAAAGGCCTGTGAGTCAATAGATAATGCCTAAAGCTGAAGAAGGAGCCTGGGCTGCGGAAGTGGTTTATGATCGGCTTCTTCTAAAGGATGGCAGTTCTAACCCACCTAAAGAGTACAGCCAAGAAAACTCTATGGAGCAGTTCTACTCTGTCAGGGGCCAGCTCCACAGCAGCTAACAACAACAACAAAGCTGAAGAAGTCCCTAAAACCAAAAACCCAGTGCCGTCGTGTCGATTCCGACTCATAGCGACCCTATAGGACAGAGTAGAACTGCCCCATAGGGTTTCCAAGGAGCGCCTGTTGGATTTGAATTGCTGACCTTTCAGTTAGCAGTCGAACACTTAACCACTGTGCCACCAGGGCTTCAAGATGAGAAAGGTCCCTTGGTGGCCCAAAAAGTTTGCACTCAACTGCTAACCTAAAGGTTGGCAGTTCTAATGCACCCAGTGGCTCTGCAGGAGAAAGGCCTGGCGAACTGTTTCCACAAAGATATACACCCAAGAAAACCCTATGGAGTAGTTCTACTCTGTAACACATGGGGTCTCCATGAATTGGAATCGACTTGAAGGCAACTAACAGCAACAGCAACAACAAAGCTGAAAAACCAAGAATTAGCAACCCAAGCACGTTATTTAGAGGTATCGCAGTAAATGCCAAGATAACGAGCTCAAAGAGATGAGAGTTACTGCTTTCAGGGAGGAGAACATCTGAGGAAAAGAGGAACAGTAGCTGCTTTCCATAACAAAACTTGTGGAAATAGCTGACTCTTTAAACTCTGTGCATGTGTAATTGATAAAAATAAAGACTGAAAGAGAAAGAAAAAGCCCTGTCGTTCTCTAACAGTCTGTTTTCCACAGGGGAGAGACAAGGAGAAGCCAGTTTCCCTCTGGGCACCCAGCCTGATTCTCACCCACCCCCAACTCCCTACCCTCAACTAACAGGAAAGGAGCCAGGACTCAGGCAGGCTGTCGAGACCCAGAGGACACTGAGTCTTTGAAAAGCCACAGCCCTCAAGGGACCACTTGCCCTCAAGACAGAGCCCCGTGCTGACCCAGACCCAACCTGGGAACCAAAGGCAGCCTCCCACTGAAAATGGATTCTCCTTTAAAATTTTAATACGGTGCAGTTAGGTCTTCCCTTCTGGTCCTCAGGACTCCGGAGGGCTCTGGCCTCAGTGTACTCCAGACACACAGTTGGCCCGAGGATCGATATGTCTTTTTTCTTTCCCATTTCCCTTTTCGTGTTTTCTTTCTTCTTCTTTTTTTTACTGTCCATGCCTTGGGTTTTATAGTGACATAAGTGGCTTTCTTTAATGCCTGGAGGGAGTGTTCCGTGGGAAGTCCTTGGAGTTCTCAGAAGAAAGGCGCTAGGTCCACTCAGAGAACCAACCTAACTAGACTGTCTCACATCTGATACTTATATTTTGGGGATAATCTTCACGGAGGAATAATTTTTCCAAGAATCTAAGTGGTTTTTTGGGAGTAGAAATTCCTTCCTCATGTTTTTAAAATAGCCATTCACAAATCTATTGTTGGTGAGGACCTGGAGCCTCACAGGTGGCTTGAAAGGGTGAAAAGAAGTCTGCATTGGGGCGATGAGATGCGAGAACCATTCCCGTTTCCCATCCCCAGATCATCCATACTGCCTGCATCCAACCAGCATCTCTCTTCCCTCTGTTACTACAAGAGAAATGTCCCTTCTCATCAGTGCTTTGGGCCCACCTTGCACCCTCTCTGGGACTTGGCTCCTGCACTCTGCCCTTCCTCCCCCTAGCATCACTCATTGGTCCCTTGCTTGTGGGTCATTCCTAGCAGCACACACATATGCATGAGGTCTCTCAGCTTAAACAGCTACCTGCTCATCCCCATACCCCTCTCCAGGTCCCACCCCTGTTTCGCTGCTCCCCTCCACAGCCAGCCGCTTAGGACAGGGTGTACACATGCTGTCTCCACTCCTCATTTCAGCCCATGCCATTGGAAGTCCATCTCTCCCTCTCCACTGAAACAGCTCCCATCAAGGTTACCAGTGACCTCCACGTGGCCATACGCAATGGACGCTTGCTTGTCCTCACCTTCCTAGGCCTCTGAGCAGCGCTTAACATAGTTTTCTCCTTTTTGAACACTCTCTGCTCTTGGCTTCTAGGATTTCACACTTTGCTGGGTTTCCTCCTACACCTTTTCAAACTCTTTTGCAGTTGGTACATCCCAGGGCTCAGGCCTGGACATCCTTTACTTTTCTCTCTTCTCCGTCTCCCTAGGTGACCCCATCTAGCTCCTTAGCCATAAAGAGCATCTATACATTGGCAAGGAGCCCTGGTGGTGCAGTGGTTAAGAGCTCAGCTGGTAACTGAAAAGCCCGTGGCTCAAACTCACCAGTAGGCTCCTTGGAAGAGAGCTGCGGCAGTCTGCTTCCGTAAAGAATTACAACCTCAGAAATCCTATGGGGGAGTTCTACTCTATCCTCTTGGAATAGACTCGATGGCAACAGGGGTTATACATTGACAACCCCAAATGTTTATTTCCAGCTCAGGCCTGTCTTCTGAGTTTGAGGTCCATATAGCCAATTGCCAAATGTCTCCCTGAACAACTGCACTTGGATATACGACTGACATCTCAAGAATAACATACCCACCAAAGTTTTGGACTCCCCTCCTCCAAGCCTATTTCTCACTACCCTCCACCCTTCCCCATCTCAGCAAATGGCACCATCATTCATCATCCATTACCCAAGTCAGAAATTTGGTTGTAATTCCTATTTTCGATTTCTCTTTCTCACCCTCCACATTCGATTCATCAGAAGTCCTATAGCTCCATTCCCCATCTTCACTGCCATCTCCCTAGTCTGAGACACTGGATCTCTCACCTGGACTCTGCAATACCCCAACCCTCCCTTCTGCCCCCACATTCTTCCTGAAGTCCAGTTCATGTTCCCTAAAAGAGATGGAGCAACAAAATTTGGGTGCATGAAGAGGAGAATAAAACCCAGCATGGACTCATGTGATAGAAGTTGAACAGAGCTGCACTTCCAGAGGGAGGCTTGAGAATTAAAGAGAGATCAAGACACTGAGTCTCAGGAAGCAGGCGGGGCCCTGACAGCCTGCACTCTCCCAGGGAGGAGAGCAGGCCCCATCCAGAGCTGAGCACCTAGGACCAATCCTCTCCAGCCTCTAGAACACAGGGCTCTGTTCAGGGCAGGAACTGGCAGCCATGAGCTGGCATCATTTGTTTCATTTTTACCTTTAACACTTCCCTGGCAAAATGGTCAGCAGGTGAGTGACCTCGGGTCCTGTCATGGATTGAATTGTGTCCCCCAAAAATGTGTATACCAATTTGGCTAGGCCATGATTCCCAGTATTGCATGATTGTCCACCATTTTGTTATCTGATATGATTTTCCTGTGCCTTGTAAATCCTACCTCTATAATGTTAATGAGGTGGGATAGGTGGCAGTTATGTTAATGAGGTAGGGCTAATCTACAAGATTGAATTTATATCTCTTTTGAGATATAAAAGAGAGAAGCGAGCAGAGAGCTGGGGGGACCTCATACCACCAAGAAAGCAGTGCCGGGAGCTGACTGCATCCTTTGGACCTGGGGTTCCTACATGGAGAAGCTTCTAGTCCAGGGGAAGATTAATGAGAAGGACCTTCCTCCAGAGCTGACAGAAACAGAACACCTTCCCCTGGAGCTGACACCCTGAATTTGAACTTCTAGCCTACTAGACTATGAGAGAATAAATTTCTCTTTGTTAAAGCCATTCACTTGTGGTATTTCTGTTATAGCAGCACTAGATTAACTAAGACACCAGATGCCTGCCCCATAACTAAAACCCTCTAACTGTGCCTTGCTTGACTTCAGACCAATTGGTTGGTCCTGCCCAGCCTGGTTCAGTCCAATCTTGTGAACTTGTTCTGACCCTGAGGGCTCAATTCTGCTCTCAGGTTCTAAGAGCCACTGAGTCCAGGGACCCCCCTCCTCCCCCAAGGTCTGAGTCAACCCCAATGATGGGGAGTCAGATTCCTTCATTTAATATACATTCTCAAGCACTGTTTATGTGCTAGGCACAATTTCAGGCACTAGGGGTACAGCAATAAAGACAATTCCTGCCCTCTGTGGGGGCAACAAAGAAACAAATAAACTAATAAATATGGAGAAAAATAAAGCAGGGAAAGGAAGGGGCCTAGAAAATGCCGGAGGGGAATGCAGGTTCATTTTGGGTGGTCTGGGAAGGTTTCACTGACAGAGTAATGGAGGGAAGTGAGGAAGCCATGGACTCTCCGGAAAAAGAGAATTGTAGGCAGAGGGAACAGCATGTGCAATGGCCCTGAGGAAGGAGCATATCTGAGAAACAGTGAAGAGGCCACTATGGTTGGAGCACAGGGGTGTGGTGAGTGAGGGGTTAGGTGGCAGGCAGGGGTCAGGGAGGACCTGGGCACAGAGCATGCGGGGTCTGATGCCACGTTAACAGCATCCCTCTGGTCACTGGGTTGAGAATATACTGTAGTGGTGCGGTATAATGAATTACTTAATGTGGCCCTTCTAGCCATGGTCTTTGTGACTCACACACAATGATTGAGTGGGACTATGCAAATAGATATACGGAACCTGTGATGGTCGGGGTTATGTGCCAACTTGGCTAGGCCACGATTCCCAGTATTGTATGGTTGTCTTCCATTTTATATGTTGTGGATCCTGACCTCTACATGTTGATGAGGCAGGATGGGGGTGGGTGGGTCTTGGGCACAGTCTTCTCTTTCCTGGGGTGTGGCCTGCATGTAAGATATATGTGTGTGTCCTGCTGAGGCTCTCTTTCTCTGCATCTGTATTTTTCTTCTCTCCTTCAAAAGATGCTTTTATTTGCCCCCTTTGGTCACTTAAAAGACCTTCAGAGCATTTAGCAAGTATATTGGAATGTACACAGTTTGTCTGCCTATGTTGTACATTTTATAACCTCTATGCTACCAACCGTAAACTAGTATGTTTTTGGTTCCAGTTTGGGTTTAGAATGGCTTACCTGAAGATTTTATCCCTTACACCTATCCAAAAGGCTCCAACTTATCACTACTTATCTAATTCATAATTTAATCAATTTGTTCCCCAATAAGTACACCAAAACCCAGTGCCGTCGAGTCGATTCCGACTCATACCAACCCTATAGGACAGAGTAGAACTGCCCCATAGAGTTTCCATGGAGTGCCTGGCGGATTCGAACTGCTGACCCTAACAAATATTACCAAAGACATAATTCAATATAATCATTAATTTTTGACTGGAGTTCACAGCAAGATGGGATTAGGCAGAGTATAATATAGCCTGAAAAATATCCTGCACTTCTGAGCTTCAAACTCCAAGAATAAAAAGATTTGAGAAATTACTAGAAAATAATAACACCCATTGCCATCGAGTTGGTTCTGACTCATATCGACCCTGTAGAACAGAGTAGAACTGCCCCATAGGGTTTCCAAGGCTGTAAATCTTTACGGGAGCAGATTGCTACATCTTTTTCTCCTGAGGAGTGCTGGTGGGTTCGAACCACCGACTTTTCAGTTAACAACTGAGTGATTAATCAATGCACTACCAGAGCTCCTCATTAGAAAAGAATATAGCCTTTAAATTTTTAAAAATGAAAATTATTCTCTCCAAGGTATTATTTCATGAACACACACGTGCGTGCACAGGCACGTGTTTGAATACAGATATGCCACACAATAATGAGTGTTAGGTACGCTGCATGAACTATTACACTTGAATAAAAGTAAAGTCAGGTACTAGAGATGGAAATACATGAAATAGAAAAGTACAATGTTGAAATATAACTTCTTCAAGTGGAACACTACTGAATTACACCAACTTTTAAAATAATTTTTTTATCAAATATACAGAGTCCTGTGAGTCACAGTAGTTCCAAGTATGTTGTGCTGTGTACTAAGGATGAATTCATTGAACATCCAGGTGGACTGTCACACAGGTAGCTGGATACATGTTCAATAGCCCAGGGGCGAAATCCAGCTGGAGTTACGAGTCTGGGAGTCATCAGCCTACAGCTACATATAGAGTCAACACGGTTGCAGAGGGTCACTCTGGGGGTACCTCATGTTTAGAGACTGGGGAGATGATGGAGAATCACCAAAGACAATGAGAAGGTATAGACAATGAAGGAAAAGGATAATCAAGAAAGATGGTTTTCTGGAAACTACTCAGTTTTAAGGAAGAAGGTGGGATGACCTGTGTCAAATGCTGTCAGAAAAGAAGTGAAAACTGAGCACTGAAAACTGAGCAAGGTGGAGGCCGCTGCTGACCTTGATCAGAGCAGCCTCTGTGGTGTAGTGATTCCAAAGGCCTGCCTGGAATGGGTCTGAGAAACGATGAGAGGAAAGGTGCGAGGTGAGCAAGCGTAGACAACCCTTTTATGGGGTTTTTCTTTAGAGGCAAGCAGAAAAACCTGGTGATATAAGCCCTTCAGTCAAAAAGTATTTTTTTCAGGTGGGAAACCTTAGATTTGAGTATGCAAATTTGAGGGGCCCAGGAGAGAGGGAATTGCTGGATAGGTGTGTTGGGGTAGGTAAGAAGGGATGGGAATCAACGCCCTGACAGGAGCACAGATAGTGCAGCAGCTGAATCCTGCAGCTCCCAGGCTCTGGCATGGGCTCCTCTTGCTAAAGGCTGGGCTAAGAGGGAAGCCCTGGGCAACCCCATGCCCTTGAGGCACCATACCCCATCCTCATTGTGCCAGCCAACAGCAGGGCTTCTATTCCACTGGCTTGTACTCCAGCGCCAAGTGGGGGAGGATCAGGGGAGAGGAAGTCTCCAAGATGACATTGAGACTTTGAGTGTGAAGGGCTGGGTGGTGGTGGCTGCTTCCTCTGAGATCTGGATGTGGAAGGAGTAGCTGTTGGTGGGGAGTAGAGGGCTTGGTTGGCATGTGCTGACTTGTAGGTGTCTGTGGGTCTCCCAGGAAAGATGTCTCACAGGGTATGGAGTTCAGGAGTGAGGTCCTAGCCAGAGACACCTTGACACAGCGATGAGGTTTCAAGTCAAGGGGATAGATGACATTGGCAAGGGAGAATGCTTGTGACGAGAAGAAATGAGTCCACCTGGCCTGACGCACGAATCACCATCGCACCGGGATTACTGACCAACCCACCTTTCCTCTCCACCTGTCCACATCTGACCCATCCTTCCAGGCCTAGCCCCAAACGCTCTCTGGCTACTCCAGCCCCAGGGGTCCTTCCCTGCTGCCAGCTTCTCAGGCCTGCAGTCCACAGCTCAGCCCTGGACCTGTGCTGCCTTTTGAACTAGTTTCCCAAGCACCTTGAGGGCAGAACAGCTTACTCCTTTAGGGTCACTGACATCATCTGACACAGGGCAACTATGAGGCACTGATCAAATAAATCATTCCGATGGGCTGATTAATTGACTGATTCCTGGATTGGGGGTTGAGAAAAATGGAAATGAGAGCCTAACTAGTGATAAATTAAACTCAAGGATGTTGGAATCTTACAGCATCTACTTGTTTCTGTCCGGCTTATTAACTCACCATTATTAGCTAGAGCTATCTGTTTCAACATGGGTGTGTCTCAAAAACACTGTTGAACAAAAATAACAAGTTGCAGACGTTATGGTAAACCCAACCGGAGTAGTCATTAGTGCTGTCTACTGAATATTTCCACTTCTCCCAGGCATAAGCCAGGATTGCCCTTCCTACCTTCTCAAAGTCAGGTGAGGCCATGTGACTTGCTCTGGGCTATGAAATGTGAGCACAAGCTTCTGGGTGGAAGCCTTGAGAGCCAGAGCGTAAGCCATCAGTTTGTCCATCCTTTCTTGGCCTGCATTGGTCTGGATCCCTCCGTGACTGAAGAACAGAGCCTCATTGCAGATCCTTGTCAAACATGTATTGGAGTGAAATACAAACCTTCATTGTGTTTAAAAAGAAGGAGGAGGATGAGGAGGAGAAATCAGCCCAAGGCAAAGACAACCTTGTTGACTGCAGATGGATGTGACGGATATAGTCAGTGTTTCTAGGTGGGGGCACGCCTGGTGTTTTGAGTGGGACAAGTCTTGGGTATACAGAGTGTCAACACCCCTGAACCTGTCCATGGAATGTCAGAGGTGCCCCCAGCTATGTGACAAAAACGCTTCCACCCCCCACATTTCTAAACACTCCTGGTGGTGGTGGTGGGGGTGATGCCACCAGCCCAAGAGAAACATGAATGTAGAACGATCATTAGTTACAAGGGTGAGAGGCACGTGGGTCCCCAGATGAGACAGTCGGCCTGAGGAGAGAAAAATATCTGACTGCCTACACTACAGAACCCCCCTTAAGTGCTCAAATTGGATGTGACAAGTTTGAAGAGTAGGGATGATCTTTTTCACAGTAGCTAGAACAGAGTGAGATAATCCTGAAGGGAGATAAAAGAGAGAGATATAACAGTGATAAAATGTGCAGATTTCCATTGTTCTGCAAGTATAAACTACAGCTTTTATACTGGTCTTGACGGATCTTCTGACAATCCTACCAAGTACGTTATTAGTCCCATTTTATAGATGAAGAGACTGAGGGTCATATGGGTGGGGATTGTCCAAGGTAGAAGAGAAGTAAGTGGGAGAGCTGCTCTGAGGTAGAGACTATGGATGATGGTAGAGAGGGAGGTCCTGAAGCAGAGCAGTTGGGAGTGAGTGACAGCCTGGATGTGACAGTGGGGGGAGGGCGAGGAGTGGAGACTAATGTCCAGGTCTAGGCTTGGAGAAAATGACAAAGCCACTGACTTTGACAAAGAGAAGGGATCTGTATGGGGAAGGGGTGTGGGAACTCAGGTGTCACCTTTCACCTTTCACCTGTGGGCAGAGACGACCAACAAACAGCAGAGCTTTGAACTAGAATAGGGAGAGGCTCCTGCCAGCTGCCACTCCCCAGGCCCAGGCCTCCCAGGGGAACCAGGGCAGCAGGGGCGGTCTTGGGGAGCCAGAGGAGAGAGGGAAGGCATCTGAGAGGTCCGATGGGGTCCAGGTTGGGGAGGGAGAAGTTAGAGGAAGGAGAGGCCCCTCTACCCATAGCCCACGGGACCTAACCCTCCTCCCCTCTTTTGCTTTAACTGGTGTTGGGATTTGGCTGAATCGGGATTTGCTAACCAGCAGGACCTCTAGTCTGGAGGCTTGAACCTCTCAGGGCAGGAGCAAACCCCTCTTCACACACTTACAGAATGCTGCTGAAGGTAAGCTTCTCACCCACCAGCTAGCACTCAGCGGCCCCTGCGAGCCCCATGGACAGTCCTTGAAAAGGGGAGCAGGAAAGCCACTGAGACCAGATGCACTGTGAAGTCTGGGTGGCCTCTGAAAGGGCCCTGTGACATGGGAACACAGAGACACACGAGGGCGCTCTAACCAAACAGCAGGAGAGGGAGCAGAAACCCTTCCATCCCCAAATGGAAAGAGGATTTGCATTTTGAAAAGCCTTTGGTCCAGTGTTTCTCAGTGGAGCTGTTGTTGGCATTAGGGGCAAGATGCTTCTTTCCTGCAGGGAAGAATGCCTGTCCCTCCCTCCCCACCCCCCACTGCAGGATATTCACCCTCCCTGACCCCCTCTCATCACTGTGACCAACCTACTACCCCCTCACCTCCAGACCTTGCTGGCTAGGGCCACCAGAGGCTGCAGACTGGTGGCCTTGGGGAGCTTGGCAGCCTCTGCTTTCCCCCAATCTTTATGGAGGAACTGTGTCCCCCCCTTTTACTCTGTGAGTTAGGAACTTGCAGTGCTAGAGAATCAGAAGCCCCCAATGCCAGTCCAGTGCTGACCAGTGTTGCTCATGGGGACTGTCTCCCAGGAGGTAAGTTTTCCTCCACACTGTTGCTTCCCAGGGCCAAGTAGAAATCAAGGGCCACACCAGTGACACCAGAGACACAGACGTAGGACCCTGCGACAGACACCACAGGACCTGCTTACAGACACCCAAATCCCAGGGAGCAAACGTGTGACCACACAGAACACAGCTTGCACAGAACTTCCACAAAGCAAGCCTGAAACGAGGCACCCTTCTGGAGCCTGGAGAGTCCCCAAACTCGTGAGTTCTGAGATGTTTTAATCATTAGGATTCCAAAGACAAGCGGCGAAGGAGAATTGCCAGGAATGGTATTCAAAATATTAACAACCGGTTGGAGCCTGGGCCTGGCCAGCGGGAGCGGAGACCGGTATGACCGGAGACTGGTATGACAGCTGGTGTGCGCTCTGTGCTATCAGCACTGCACGCAGCCCTGGAGGCAGAGTTGAGCCCCCTCAGGAACTCCAGGGGACAGAGGCCCAGGAAAAGGCATGCCAAGTTGGCCACTTGGGCAGACAGAGGTGACTTTCAGGGAACACACAGCAAGGTAAATGGCGGCCCAGGGAGGCTCACCAGTGACCTCAATGCAGGGGCTAAGAACTGAAGAAATAAGGGGCTGGAGAAAAGACCCAGACTCCACCAGATCCTCAACCAACACCGGGGACCCCACCCCCACCAAAGAGCCCAGCGCTCTTAAACACGGAGTGGCCTGCGAGTTCCATGGAGGGGGCATCTGCTGAAAGGCGTTGCAGGCAGCACAGGAAACCTCAGGAGAACAGCTCTCTGTTTGAGATGCTCACTGCCTCTGAATACAGACAGTCTGCCCCCGGGCCGCTGACCAGGCCAGTGCTTATTCCACAGGCAGCAGAAACCGAAAACCAAACGTGGTCCTTACCCTCCTTCGAAGATTTTGATCCTCGCGGGCTCCCCTCTCTTGGAGGCAGGAGCGTCCTCCTCTGGCTTCCCTCGCTTCTCTTCTTCCTTCTCGGCTCTAGCTATATCTTTCTGGCCTTCCGGGGAAACCAGCGAAGGGAGGTGAACCTGGCCCACCGCAGGGATGACAAAACCATTGCTGGTTAAAACGTTCATCGTCAGGCAGGAATGTCACTCTAATAATGATGCCTTACACAGTATTGCATGCGTACACAGGCCAGCTCGCTTAATCTTCACCCGGCTCCGTGAAGAGGTGTTATTAGCCCCATTTTACAGAAATGAGGAAATTGATGCCTAGAGAGCTGAAGTTCCTTATCCAAGGCCACATAGTAAATCAGTGCCAAAGCTGGGCCTCCAACTAGGTCAGAAGACATGTCTTTGGGACGGTGTGAGATATCCAGGAAGCACAAGGTCAATGCCACACTGTGTGTACTCTTGAGTTCTTACATCAGCCTGGGAGTTCCTAAGGACAGGCCCTCATCTTCATTTCCTTGGTGTTCCCATCACCCCAAACAGGGCCTGTTTCACAGAAAGTGCTCAGTGAATGTTAAACAAATAAACGGAGACTCTGCCTTTTTGAGGATTTGGAGGACCCACCAGCACAAGGAAAGGAGGCAGGGGCTGGGTACTCAGGGCATCTCCAGCCTTCTAAGACGAGCCAACTGCAATGGGGCGGTGAAGCTGGACTCAGGAGGCCTTAGTGTGTTTGAAAAGCCAGAGGCCATAGCCCCCGGGAGTCTGCTGTGAGTTTTTCGGGGCCTCTAGCCCAACTTCTGCTTTGCGCTATGCTCACTTTGGGACTTGGGTCTTCCATATTCCAGGGTCTCCAGTGAGGTGGTCACTTGCTTTCTAGGTGAGGGTTCCTACATCTTAGGCCTCTATGACTCTGGGGGGATTCTGGCAGGTTGAATCATAAGTGGGATATCGAAGCCATGATGTCCATCCAGGCCAAAGCAGGATGTCCTGGGATGCATTCTCCAGGAGGTGGGGACAGGCGGGCAGGAGCCCTGCAGCCCTGCCTAGCTCCCCGCCCAAGCTTGGTCTCTTTGGGAAGGTTCCCTGTTACCACCTCCTACCCTGGGAACACATCTGGGTAGCTGCTGGCATTTGACTGGTCCAGTTTTCTTTATAGATCAGGAAACTGAGGCTCAAGGAGCCCAAGGACACTCAACAAGTTAAGGGCAGAGCTGGGAGCAGAGCATAGGTTTCCCGCTCCAGTATGCTGGCCCCTGAACTGGTACCAAAGCCTGGGATCCAGGCCGATTGCCCTGACCCCAGAGTCCCCCAGAGCCTGACCCAGAGAGGCTCTGAGAATAGCGAAGCTATTTTTGGGCCAGCCCACTGATGAGTGTGCACTGGGGAGGGTCAGGTTTTCGTGTCTAAGGGAACCCATTCTCTTCACAGAGACATGCACCTCATTGGTGAGAGCTGGCCCAGTGGGAAAGGCTGGCATTGACCTTGTGCTTCCTGGACATCTTCCACTATCCCAAGAACATGTCCTCTGACCCTCCAGATGGTGGTGGGGTATGCACGCCCTTGTGTAGGGAGAAGCGATGTTGCACTGGAGACTGGGGGCCAGCATTTCCAGGAGTGTAGTTCTCATTCTACTTCATGTCACTGTCATATTGTCATTAAGGTCACAAGGACCCATGTTGTTTCCAGCCTACGGAAGAAACAACCATGTCTTCTGGTGCTGGGACAACTTAAGGATCACAGTACCCCACACCAGCTAGGGTGGGGCCAAGCTGAAAGGCACCTTATTGGGAAAGGGGATCTGAGCCCCAGCACCACATCGGCCACTGCAGACTAAGCTGCTTGGGGTGACTTCCTTCATCTCTCTGGGTCTCAGGGTCTGAGGGGCTGATTAGCCCACATTCTATGACTCAGTGACCCCCAAATGATCTCCTCAGAATTTTTGGTGGGGTGCACCATGGGAGGGTCTGGACTGCTGCTTTGGTGGAAGGTGGCTGATTTTTAGCAATACCCTTGGATTTCCAGAGGACAGCTTTTGTACTCCCACCTGGCCTGTGCTCTGGGCTGTCATGGCATAGCTAATGGGTCTCCCATTGGCTGAAAGGGCAGCTTCTCCCTCACAACCAGCTGTGATGTCTGGGCCAAGATGGAGTAAATTGGGTTTGGTGGTAATAAGCCACTTCACCACGGAGCCAAGTGTTGGAATTCAGCAGTGGGACCAGGGATCTACTTTGACTTTTAATAATAATAATTTAATAATAATAATATAGTATAGTATAAAACATTTCTGAGGACCAATGTGCCAAGCAGTGCTCTAAGCACACTTTGCATATTTTAACTCACTTAATTATTGCCACAGTCCTATGAGGTTAAGTATTACTATTATCCCTATTTTACAGATGAGGAAACCAAGGTACAGAGAAGTTAAGTAACTTGGCCCAAGGTCTCACTGCTCGTAAGTGGGGTAGCGGGATTCAAACCTGAGCAACTTGACAACCAAGTCCTTGTTCTTAATCTCCTTGCAACGGTGGTTGTCAAAATGATCTCCAAGGAGATAAAAGGAAGGTGAGATCTGGGAAAAGGAATGTGGATACAAAGCGGACTCATACATAAGCTTAGGTTTCTCCAGGCCTCATACACAGAAGAAAACCTGTGACCAAACTCAAGCATGATAGGGTGGCCCATACCTTCATGAAGACAGTTAGGAAGAGCTTCAAAATGCAAAGAGAGCCCAAGCCCAAAGGGACTTTTCAGAACTATTAATAAAGAATGGAAGCTACAGAATGGCAAATGTCAGTTCAGTAGAATAAAGAACTTTCTCAAATCACTATCCAAAGAGGGATGGGGATGTACTGGGAGGTGGTGAGCTCCCCATTACTGGAAAGAGAGAGAGAGAGATGTGATTGTAGGAAGATTTCAAGCCATGGACCACGTAGTTACATTAATACACCATCTTTGTGCATTTCTGGCAGGAAATGTGCCAGGAATCAAACAGAATATTCAAAAATAAAGTTCACAGGTTTCAGTTCATTTTAGTAACACAGCATTTTAAACAAATGATTGCCAAATCCAATTAAGCCAAATTAATTTCCTTTTTCTTAAATGGCCTGTTGAGTTTTTAGTTGTTATAATACAGGGGCAGCCTAGATCACTTGAAAGGGCTTTGGAGTGAGATCTAGTTTTTAAGCCAGGCTCTGCCATTTACTGTGTGGCCTTGGGGCAAGTTACTTAAATTCTCTGTGCTTTGGTGTCTTCATCCATAAAGTGGTGATGTGGCACCCTAACTTTCCAGGTGGTTGTGAGATTAAAGTTTAGCATAATACTGACACATAGTAAGTGCTCAAGAAGTTATAAGTATGAATATAATTACAACAGTATCTTAGGAGTAACCACAACCAGTAAGAGACACTGGAGAGCAAGTCAGTCATGATGTTTATGGCAAAAGTGGGCGTTTCATCTATGAATATCTGTATATTAGCAAGGGCTTCTAGAGAATAAATTTGGAAAACAGTTCTATGAATACTATCCAGCAGAGCTAAAAACAGATCCAATGCACATCACTCAGTGATAAAAGAGGAGGACATGAATGTATGGAAAGTTATGGAACACAGTTTTGCTCATTTATCTACAATATGAGTTTAGTTTAGGGAACTTCTGTCTGATTGGATCAAAGCATCTGCTCTGAAGCCAAACTAATGGACATCTTTAAATTTGCAATAATCTTTCAAGGTTATTTTTCCTCAAATAATTGAAAGAAGAAAAATGGAAAGGCTCTTTGGAGTCAGACAGGTCTGGTTTTAAATCATGGATGTGCAAAAAGTTTGCCTATGACCTTGGCCTCCCTTAGCCTCTGTGTCTCAGTTCTCTCATATATAGAATGGAGATGGTAGAGGTGAACATTTACCAGATTAAAGGGCCCAGGATAGTGCCAGCACAGTGAGGCTGATCAATAAAAAAAGATCAGTTCTTATTCCACAAATGCCAAGTCAAAATAACACATCATGTCTTGAATCCTTAAGCTGGCCTCGTAAGGGTACAGAGGCGTCTTTGTCTGAAGCAACCTTGGAATTACAAAATTTCAAACTTGCTGAGCTTAGAAAGCAGGGAACCAGTTCATTTCATAGCTCCTGATGCAGGCTCAGGTCAGAGGCAATTAAAGAGTAAGTACCAGACCTTAGTGAGGGGACAGGTGCTACCATACAACA
Source organism: Elephas maximus indicus (assembly GCF_024166365.1). Taxonomy (NCBI): domain Eukaryota; kingdom Metazoa; phylum Chordata; class Mammalia; order Proboscidea; family Elephantidae; genus Elephas; species Elephas maximus. The sequence goes on from NC_064821.1 coordinate 83,294,227, forward strand.
CAAATGAGTCAAACTTTGAGTGATATTGCCACCTACTGGTAAAGATGGATACTGCAGTCTAGCTGTATTTGTCATCTTAAATACTCACAGAAAAGGCAGAAGGAACATTTCAGGAATTGTTTGTGTCAAAGTCTAGAATCTCCAGAAATAGGAAGATTTCAAATGGCACCAGGGAACAGAAATACCAGATGCAGGGAATGAGAAAGGAAAGAAAGGACCAAAACTACAAGGGAGAACCATATGATGAAGCAGTGGTTCTTAAAATTGCTGCAAGCATTCCCATTACCTAAGTTTTCCAACTAGGTCCTTTGGAGAATCACTTTTTTCTTTGCTGAGGTTGTATCTTTGATTTTATAAGAGGCTAATGGAAAAGCAGGAACACTTTATAGCTAACTTCATTGGATTATATCTATTCCAATGATGGGAAAGACAAAATGACAAAGAAACTCAATGAACATGTTTCCTTGTAAGGTGACCAGTCACAGCTTCCAGAAAGGAAATCTGCCCAATCGGCTGGTTCTAGTTTTGCAAATGGGACTTAAGGAAGATGTGGCTTTAAAAGCTCAGCAGGATTTTTTTTCCCCCTCCTCAATTGTGAGAAGAAAAACAAGGCTGAACTTACCTCTGTCATGCGGGGCTTGCAGGAGCTGGATGACACAAGCCTTCCTGTCTCAGGATGCGGAGCTGTGGCCATGGTGTATGTCTCTTTGCTCACCTTCTGCTTAGACCTCAGGAGGGACAAAGCAGCTTTAGTGGAAACCCCCGGAAGGTTGGGGTTGTACAAACTTATGCACCAACCAGCGTAAACAGAGGACCTCCTATCTGCATGCTGGATGTGATTTGGCTTAATGTAGTTTAAATAGCACCAACTGACATTAGTGGTCGTGTGGAGGCTGGGGAACTGCAGTACCTTCTTTGAGTCCGTACCTTCTTGCAACTTGGCTGGTCTGGGGGATGTTTCTGACAGAGGCAGCGAGCTGGGAGGCATCTGTGGAGGGAGGTCAGGTTGTTCCTTGGAATCTTCCTTCTTTACACTCAATGTGGGCAACGATCTTCGGTGTGGTTTGCTAGATGGCTGGGCACATTCCTTCAAAACTTCTGAGCCTGGTGGTGTTTCATGGGGCAATGTAGGATGAGCAAGGGGAGGAAGCTCCTCTGGGTCAGATGGATCAGAGGATAGGCTAGACAGTGTTTCCAGCTCCCTCCTGCTCTGGCCCTGGCTGCCTATGTGGGATTTCTCTGGCCTCCTCCTATCCTCGGTGCTGGTAAGCACCACACTGCACGGTTTTACCAGCTCGAGTTTTTCATCTGCCTTGGAAGCCCCCTCTTCCTTCACTCTTTTTTGCTGCTGGGTTTCCATGGTAAGTTCGAGGCTGCCAGCTGGTGAAAGGACACGTTTGCTTCCCCCTGCTGTTGATGAACTCCCCTCCAGGCTCAAAACACTCTCTGATGACAGGCAAGTGCCTTTTCTTTCCAGTAATGTCACAGGCACTCTCAGGTATGGAGTTGGGAAACCTCTGCTTTGCTCTTCACTTACCCCAGCCAGTCCGGGACCAACCTCATATACATCTGTCCCACACACAGTTATCCCTTTGGATGCAGGCTCCTGAAACTTAGGGAGAGCCATAGTTGCTGAGCTGCCTTGAGACTGGGTGACCAAGATCTGGGAGAGGGTAGTGTACATCGCACTCCCATAGGACGGCATGTTGGTCTGAATGCGGACGGGCACAACCAGAGACACCATGGTGTCACAGGTGGGCAGAGTCAGTGGAAGTGCTGATGTGGGTGCTGAAGAGGTGGCTGGGGGAGGCATAGAGGGCACTTGGATGTCTCTGCTGTACTCTGTGCTGGGGGAGAGGCCAGCTGTTTCTGATGTCAGTGGAGCCAGGCTAGTTTTGACCTGGGGCAGATGGCTTCCCACATCACTGGGGAGTTGAAGGGCATACTGGGATTGTAGAGGCAGGAAAAACCCAGAAGACAGTGCTGAGGAGGTTGGGTATGGCATAGGTAGAAATGAAGGGGGCTGCCGGAAGTGGATGTTGGCAGGGTGAGGCATGAGCTGGGGTAGGTGAAGCTGGCCTGGATGCAGAACAGTAGGTTGGAGAGGAAGTGGCGGGGCTTGAAATAAGGAGGGAGGGAGGGGGGGCATGGAGTACGGTGAGGACAAGAGGCTGGACATGGCCTGGGTGGAGAAGAATTCTGAAGACTGTCCTGGTTCATGATGCAAAAGGTGCTGGAAGGAGAAAAGGGAGACTGGTGGGGACAGGTATGCTTTCTCATGCAGGGGCAGTTGGGCAATGGGTTGATGGAACACCTGCAGTGCTTCAGTGTAGGGCGGAGTGGACCCTAGAGAAGGTCTGTCTTGCACCTGGCCCTTGCCTCCTGAGTGCCCGCTATCTGAGGTGGTCGCCGAGGAAATCTGGGGCAATAAGCTTTTAGTAGATGATTTACTGGATGAGGGCTGTGGTTCTTCAATCTCCTGTCTTCCTTTGGGGATGGCCTCCAACTCTGTTTCTGGAGGCCTGCTCAGAGAGGCCTGTCTCACCAAAAAGCATTTTCTTCTTTCTGGAGGGGCTGCTGGAGCCAGTGGAGCCACTGGGGCTGGTGTGGAAGAGCCTGCCAAGGTCAAGCTGCCATAGTCAAATGATTTGCTTCGTGTCTCAGTCATCTGGGCAGAATGGGATAAGTTGGGGCTCTGCTCTGAGGCTGACCTGCGCATCTCTCGGGAGTGTGGGTGGTGGCTGGGGACAGTCAGCATGTGGGTGCCCAAGGGCTTGGAGCGTGGGTCAGATGAGGGCCCGGGGGCCTCGGTTTTTCCATGATCTTCTCTCTCAAATGAGGCTGAGCGGCTGGACCCACTCAGAGAAACACTGCTTTCCTGGCTTGGGCTGCGAGTCAGGGACATGGAGGACTCAAAGCTGGACTCCCCAGATGACTGGGCCAACTCTGCCAACCGCAGTCTCTTCTTTTTGGGTGGCAGCTTCTCAGCTGGCAGTTGGGCAAGTGTCTGACTGCGCTGGGGCCACTGGAACTCCTCTGTCTTCTCAGGCTCCTTAGGTGGTGGTTCAGGCTCAGTGTCTGGCCGGTCAGGCTCCTCAGTCACTAGGATCTCAGGAACCTGAATGTTGGGCTGGCGGACCAACCTAGGCTGCAGGGAGTGAGCTGACCTTCCGTGTGGGGCAGGAGGGGGTGGTGAGAACTGGGTCAGGGACTTGTCCTCCCCTTCCAGGCCACTGGGCTGCTCGAGACAGTCGGATTTCTCAAAGGAGCTGGTGTGCTGGATGACAGAAATTTCTTTGGAAGTTGTTCTCCTCTCCTTCCCTGATTCTGAACTGGACCCTGGCTTGGGAGTCCTTGGCTGGAAGCCCATGGATCCCTCCAAGGAGGGCACTGATTTACTTGGTTCTGCTGGTGACTTGGTGGACTCAAGGGGAAGGTTCAGGGCAGCATCTGATGGCCCGGGGCTGCCAAACTGACCTTTAGTCAGCTCAAAGGCAGGCGGCTCTTCCTCGTCTCCCAGGCTTTTCTCTTTCCGCCTTTTTCTCAGTGGAGTAAGTTCCAGGGTGGTCCCCAGCTTATAATGCATCATCTGGGACCAGGGCTCATGCTCAGCCTGACTTTTTTCAGCTTCCGAAGACGTGTGAGCACCTGCAGAGACGGGTTTTGTGATCTGAAGCTCTGAGCAATAGTACTTTTTATGGGCTTCGTAATTATCCCTTTTCTTGTACCGAGCACCACATATGTTACATTCATAGATCACCCCTTTAGTTTTCAAGCCCTTTTTGGTCTTTTTGGTGAGTTCACTTTCCTTGGGTTCTGATTCTTCTGCAGGTTTGGAGACTGTGTCTTTGCTGCTTGGTCCAGCCTCCTCAGAACTGTACTCTCCTCCCAAAGGTAGTTCAATTGCTGGCTGGCGTTTCAGCATCCGGGGGTGGGAGGTAAACACGTGACTGCGGCTCAGCGCTTCGGAGTCGGTGATATGGTCATCGAAGGAGTAGCTCCCTCGGAAGGTGGGATGGGGGGTACTGATAGTGCAGGCAGCAGAAGGCATTGAGTGGCTTCTCAGGAGAGGCACAGGGGGGGTGGTGTTGGGCGGGTGCTGGAGGCTCAGCAGTGATTGTTCCGGCTTCATTTTCTCACCATGGGATGACAGGGGCTCCCGATAGAGGCTGGACTTGGGAGACTCCATGCTGCTACGCCGTGACAGGGAGCTCCTCCTGGGCTTCACACTGTCGATCTCGCTCGTGTCCACCACGGCCTCATTGATGGTGATGAGCTTCGTGATGTGCTCGATCACCTGGGTCCGGGGCACAGACAAAGGCACCAGGCTGGGCTTGTCTTCGGTGGACAGGGGCAGGAGGGGCTGGGTCGAGGTGGAGGTCAGCATGGCTGTGCGCTGCCCGATCCTCCCGCACTTGCCAAAGATGATCTCAGCGTAGGACTTGGCGTTGGTGTTTGGGGGGCTGACCTGCTGCTCGGCACTCTCAGAGCGGGAGAAATAGCCAGACTCGGTGCTCCCTTTGCTGCCTGGGCTCAGAAACGCCTGCTCATCAATCACCTTTTTCCTCTCACTTAAGCGCAGAGCCAGTTTCTGCTTTATTGTGTGGGTGTCCTCAGGTTTATGGCTCAGGGGGTGCTCAGATGAGGGTTCTGAAAATGGAGTAGGGTCCTCGAGTGACTGGGATGTGCTAGACTGGGATAAGAAACAACGTTCGTGGCTGGAACCTTGGCTCCCAGAGCTATACAGACCGCTAGAAAGGAGGAGGTGCTTAGGTCTGGTGGAGACCTCTGTGGGATGACTGGTGGGGGCCCCTGTCTCCTCTTCTGAATCTGTGCTTTCTCCCTCAGTGGGCTCCTCAAACTCTTCCCCAGGGATCCTCTCCATCTCCAGGCCTGGTGGGTACATCTCGCTGCTCATCCCCGAGGCCAGGCCTGCTTTGATGCGGTGGGCATGGGACTTCCTGTGCTTGTAGAGGTTACTCTTGGTCTTGAAGGAGAAGCCACAGGGGCCACAGGGGTAGGGCCTCTCACCTGTGTGTGAGCGGATGTGTTTCTGGAGCACGCTGGGCTTGGCACAGGGCCGACTACAGTACTGGCAGATATACTTGCCCGGCTTCTGGGGTTTCTTCTCCTTCTTGTGCACCTCTTCTGTGGGCTTCAAGGATACCTGGGAGGGACGGGGCATGAAGACTTTGGGGATGCCAGGCAGGTCCTCGGGGGGGATGATGGAAGCATGGGAAGGGAGGAGCTGGCCCTGTGGATGGAGCCCAGGGGCCACGAAGGAGCCTGAGGGCCCAGGTCTCATGGGGTCAACCAGCTGCCATGTGGAGCCCTCCAGGAGATGCTCGGGTTTGCCGGGTGACATGAATGCTGGTGTCAGAGGGTGCTGCGGAAGCTGCGAGATGTGGACGGAGGCTTCGATGGAGGATCTCTTGGGGGGCTTCTGTTGCTGGCCTGTTTTCTCCTGAGAGCCTTCCCTAAGAACTGATGAGGAGCCCGGGAAGGGCTGCGGGGCTAGGAGCTCTTGGAGGGGGCTTTCTTGGGTGGCTGTGGTGGCACTGCCTGGGTATGGGGCACTGGATGAAACACTGGTCTGGATGACCTCTCCTTTAGTCAGCCGCTTCCGGGGACTTCCCTCAGCCTTCTTGGTGCCCTTGACACTTTGTTCAGGATCCATGACCTTCACGGAGACTTCAGATGCTATTCAGGGAGGGTCGGGGCAGGCTGCATTTATGGAGAATCTAAGTGTCCCAAGGAGGTGTCTGGCTTTGGCCACATTGGTTGAGAGCTGCAGAAGCCAAACCAAAGACAGCTTTGGGAATTTTTTGCAAGTGTCACTGGCTGTGAGTGGACTCAGAGCAGGTCATCAGGGTCCAAACCATATTGGTGAGGCAGGACCCTCTACTTCACAGACAGAAAATGCGCTAGCACTTTCTGCCTGAATGTCTGTCTTGAAAACGTCATGAAGGATGTCAATATTGCCATTGTATTATTTCAGTTGGCAGTGACAAGTGGCCCCCTAGGAGTCCCCTGTGTGCTACGCAGACTGTGGAAGGTTGGAGACGGCTGTGTCCATAGCCCAGTCATCCCTGGTCCTGGCACAAGAGAAGCCAAACTGGATGCTGAGGGTGGCTCCCTTCTGGTCTCTTCTCCCCTCTAGTCCTGTGTTGGAGATCAATGGCCGCAGAGGAGAAATCACACTCTTCTAGTGACCAGACCGAAGCACACACACAGAAACACACACACACAAAAGAGAAGAGAGAGTTACTGTGACTTGTCCACAGCCTAGGTAGCTCTGACTCAATGTCAAACCCATTTGATATTCCTAAAAGTTTAACCAGGGAAACTCAGCCAGAAATCCAAAGCCCCTAGCTCTATTTTCCCAATGGCCCCCATCCTTCCTTCACCTGCTTTCATGTAGGGGTGGAGTGACACAATGCCTGTTGTGTATCTGAGCACCATGGATGTGTGGGGTGGTGGGAGTAGAAAGCAGGGTGGAGCTCTGATAACGACAGGGCAGTCAGAGACAGGAGGCCCAGGTTCTACTCTCTGCTCTGGGATGAACTCCGAGTGGGTTTGAGGCTTATTTTGCCTCAGTTGGAGTCCCTGGGCGGTGCAAATGGTTAATGTGCTCAGCTGCTAACCAAAAGCTTGGAGATTCGAGTCCACTCAGAGGCATCTTGGAAGAAAGGCCTGGTGACCTACTTCTGAAAAATCAGCCATTGAAAACCCTATGGAGCAACAGTTCTACTCCTGCACGCATCGGGTCGCCGTGAGTTGGAGTAGACTCCATGGTAACTGGTAATACTTCAGCTGCCTAATCTATAAACCAGATAACAATTTCTGCCTCAATGCCCATCAGGGCCACAGTGGGGTCCAATGAAATATTGGGTGTGGATGCCGCTGTCGGAATGCCGGCTGGTGCTGCAGCTGGTGGTGGAGGTGGTGCTGCAGGGTTATTCATGGATGAGCTTTCCAAGAGGTAGGTTAGTTCTCAGGTTAGCATCAATCTTTAGCTGGCCCTGAATTTTGAAAGTGCTCATGAGAGGATGAATCACTTGCTTTTTACCTCCTTGCTAACCTACCTCCAGAGCCCGTGTTTTATGGTGATGCTGAAAACCACTCCCACAGCATATGGGAACATAGTCTAACATAGCTGTGATCACCTGATTGGTCAAGCAATTGTCAGGAGGAATGCATCCTGGCAGGTTCCTCCTACTTTACAGCCTTCCCTTGGCTGGTCAGTGGCCCAGGGATGCCCTGGTAGTAGCTTGGAAGGGGGGTCCTTGCTAAGCTGAGGAGTAAAGTTGGTCTGAATAGAAGCTCAGGTGTGTGCCTTCTCCTGTGGGGCTGCTGTCAGGAACAGCCAGAAGTTGGTCAGTCTAGGTTGGGCTCTTCCCCTCAGGAGCATGGTCAGAATTTTGAAGCTGGAAGTCACTGTGAACTTCATCTCATTCAACCACCTTACTTTCCAGTTGAGGCACCTGGGGACCACAGAGGAAAAGTGGCTTACTTAAGGGCCCACAGTTGCTAAGATTGGCACCTGAATCCATGCCTCCTGCAGAGGTTCATTCTCCAGCTACCTCTCAGGTGTCCAACCCATGAGTGAGGCCCTGGTTGAGTGTTCTGTGTCTCTGTGGCCTTCCTTCCACTCCTGTAAGTGTTGCCTGCCCCTGGCTTACTGACACTAAGCCCCCTTCATACTCTTGCCTTCATTTTACCAGGTGTTCGCCGATAAAGACATGAAGAGTTCAACCTCTGCACTTCAATAGGGGTGAATTACTTGAGTCAGAAGACTAACATGTCTGTAAGCCTCCAATAATTGTCTTTCACATGGCAGGACCTCAGACATTGTAACAGGCCATGGAAAGGCAGGTGATTCAATCTATTAGCTAAAAATTGCTCTCTGTAACTTTACTTCTTTTGTGTGTTTCTTTTCTATTTTGGCTCTACAAAGAATTGAAGGTAATTTACAACAAAATCATTTATAAAACAATGATAAATTATAAATAAATATAAGAAAAATATAAATTAGCATAACAAATCAGAACAAAAGAAACTGTAAATATGGCAGGAAGTCAAGTCTGGAGGGAAAACAAAGCAAACAAACCAAACAACACCTGTATACCAATCATAAGAGGTTCAGACTGTAGGCGTCCACTGAGTGCAGACATAGGCGCGAACCTACAAGACCCAGGAAGTCCCTCGAATTCTTACTTAACCGTTTACTTAACTCTTTGGCTCTTTTAGAAGGACTCATTCTAATCATTGTGACCAAGTGACACTAAAAAAATGGCCCACTTCTACTTTTGCTGGTTCTGAGCGTGTGTGAAATTTTGTCTATGGCGCCATGTTGGCCGGAAGTCTGTATGTGTGAAATTTTGATATAAACTCAAGTGACAGAGAAAGCGTTTTCTCCAGGGAATTGGTGAGGGTACCTGCAAAAGTCACCAGAGAAATGGGGTCAGAGATGGAAGGTTTCCCTGATGTGGGGTCCAGGTTTTCTGCCACTGAGGCCACAGCTGCCAGAAAGCCCTGGCTTAGAAGCCAGCTTAGAACCACAGGGAGAACTTGAACTTCAACAGGCAGTTGGCTAACATGTCTGACAGCTCAGCTCCCATTTCCATGGAAGTTACCATAGGTTTAGTTGTTAGAACAGCCTGACAGGGAAGAGAACAGGGCTTGCTGACGCTGGAGCCACAGTAGGGAGTGATGAAGAAGCCATCAGGGCTGAGGCCAGGCGGTCTGAAGCTCTGAAGCCAAACAGGAAAGCCCCTTTTGTATCCAACAAGTCTTGGGACAGCTGGCTGTGTCCCAAAGTGGACACCCCAGGGGCTTTACTAGAAGGATATGAGGAAAGAATTTATCAGGCAGACAATTCCACCAGTCTTGGCAGGAGGCCAGCTTGAATCTGACTTGGGCTCTAAACTGAGGAGTTTGGGCAATCAGCCAAGTTAGACAAGGCTGAGGCAAGGTAGGGGCAGGGGCTTGATGGTCAGTGCAGATCCCAGACTTGTGGGGCTTAGTAAAGCTCTTCTTTGCTTGTAATTTAATTACACACACCACCCCTCTCCCCACACCCCAATATACTTAAATCTGGTCAAAATTTTATTGAAAATAATAAAATATACTGATCTCAAAATGCCACAGCAAGCCTTCAATTGCTGGGACTCCAGAGGAGAAGGGCATAGGCTGGACAAGAAGCTAGCAGTAAGTATTCTCATTTAATGACTCTACAACAATACCAGTGCCCTTTCTACGAATCACTGTAAATGATACTGCTTGTGTGTGTGAGATGGAGAATTTTTCACCTGCAAAGAAAAGTAAAGGGGATTGTGGGCTCAGGTGGTGGAACAACCAAGGACGTGAGGACGAGGTCTGGGGGGCCAATCAGGAAGTGGTGGCCAGAGAGCCACAGGAGGAAGTCTGGATAGAGTGTCCGAGGTCGAGGGTGGGGTCAGAGGCTCTGGCTGGGAATGTAGAATGTGGTGGAGACTGAATATTCCTCCCATTGTCTGTTTCCTTTTCTACTTTTAGTGACTAAAGCCTCCCTGAGCTTTAGGTGGGTCTACGGCTACCCACCACCTCTCAACTGTCAGTTTGTTGCACTGTGGTGGCTTACATGGTGCTATGATGCTAGAAGCTATGCCACTGGTATTTCAAGTTCTAGCAGGGTTGTTCATGGTGGACAGGTTTTGGTGGAGCTTCCACACTAATATAGACTGGGAAGAAAGGCATGGCAATCTACTTCTGAAAATTAACCAGTGAAAACCTTATGGATATCAACAGTACATTGCCTGACTTGCTTTCTTTGGACGCATCATCAAGAGGGATTAATTGCTGGAGGAGGACATGATGTTTGGTAAAGCAGAGGGCCAGTGAGGACAAAGGAGACCCTCAGTGAAACAGGTTGGCACAATAGCTGCAATGATGGACTCAGACATGCTGGCAATTGTGAGGATGACTCAGCACTAGGCAACATTTCATTGTATTGTACATAGGGTTGCTATGAGTCAGAGTCAGCTTGATGGCAGCTATCTGTCTGTCTATCTATCTATCTATCTATCTATCTATCTATCTATCTATCTATCTATCTATCTATCTATCTATCTATCTATCTATCTATCTATCTATCTATCTATCTATCTATCTATCTATCACCATCCAATTGGAAACTATATTTTCCAGCTTCCCTTGCAGCTGGCCAATGTGCTGTATGAAACTTCTAGGCTATAGCCAAAAACACAAAAAGCTTTCTCATTTTCTCATAAAGGAGCATACAGAGAAAGGAACACATAGACGAGAACAACCTAACAGATTAAAGGACAAGAAGACTGGATGACCATGTGAAGAAAGCCACCTACCCCCTGGACTGCCTACCAGGGTGGATTTTTTATTCAGGACAGAAATAAACCATCTATGTCGTTAAACCACAATTCTTTGGTCCCTTTTGGAGCAGTTGGACACATACGCTAATTCTCACAGGGGAATAGTGTGTGATGTTGGGCCCTAAGAGGTTGAAGAGAGCTTGCCAGAAGCCCAGGCCTGGGAAAGGTGGGACACAGGGAAGGTGCCAGTACAGATAGGGGTTTAGGCCAAAATGACAAGATGTGAGGCAAGTGTTCAGTCACTACATCCACTCTCACTGCACACAGCATGGTGACTCCAAAGACAGTTTCTGACTCAGGCAGACTGCATTTGAAACTCTTCCACCTCTCACTGGGAATTCTAAGCCGCAATCTCCTCATTTATAAAATGGGGAAAATAAAAGTGCCAAGGGTGGATGAAATCAAGTCAATTCATAGTAAGCAGTTTGTATAGTGCCTGGCATGTAGTAAGTGTTCAAGAAATAACAGCCATTATTATTATTAGGGCAAGTATTTCTGCCTGTGGGGCTGCCATGGCCTTGTGGGAAGAGCCCTGGCTTGGGTTCTGATCCTGACTCTGCTGCTATTAGGCTGACAGATTGTCATGGGGCTTGAATGAAGCAATCATGTACGTGAAGTACTTGGCACACAGCCGGTGCCAGATAAGTGAGAGCAGAGTTGATTCTAGAGGTCAACGCAGGGCCTCCAAGGAAGCCAGCTTGATGCTGGACCACCATCTCTTGGCATAGGCTTTCTAAGTTCCCGCGGACAAGGGGAGCATTGGTCTTGAGCCACCCACAGTAACCAAATGGCCCTATTGGTGGAACAGGAACAAAGGCAAGAGACCGGGTGGTGACAAGTCTGATAGATCTGACCTTATGGGACACTCTTCAGATTGAATACTTCATAGCAACTTAGGGCTCAAGCTGCAACTGAAGGCAGTCATAGATTAAGAGCCTCACAATGATGGTACAAGGTTTCCCAGGTCAGTGGGTCCATGCCCTTGCCTCCATGGAATCCATACTAGACGGCTCTTCTTCTGAGGCTGGAGATTTCGGGAGCCTCCAGTGTACCTCTTGGTCACTAGGCCCCTATGATATAATGACCAGTCAGTGAGGCCCAAGGCACAGCATCACTATTCTGATGACAGGGCCCTGAAGTGGGGCCTTAGTTGCTGCAGAATGGATTAGTCACAACGGCACCAATTCTGTCCCTGAATTCATGGTATGTTCATACCTATGATCTCATTAGATTCTGGGAGGAAACATCCCAGAGAAGAGGCACGAGCTGCCCACAGAGAGCTAGCAAGGAAGTCTTCAGGCAAATTGAAGAAAATACCTGAGTCTTCTGATTCTGTTTGGGGCCATTTCCTCTAAATGGGAGGCACTACCTGACCCTGACTCAATCTCTCTGGGAGCCCAGCTTCACCCTCCACAGGGCAGACAGGTCCAGGCTGCAGCGAGCAGGGTGGTAAGCAGGGCACCTGATGAGATCAAGAAAGCTGAGTACCTGTGTCTCCTCCAGAAGTCGGCTGTCCCCTGGGGTCTTCACCTTTCTCTCAGCCTGTGGTTCCCTCCAGCAAGGGCAGAGGAGAGGCCTGGAGTTGCCTTGGCTGCTGTGGGACCCAGTGACCTGCAGCAGGAAGCCCCAGAATGTAGCTTGGTTGCGTGACTCTAGGCAAGTCCCTTCTCTCTGAGCCTCAATTTTCCCTTCCGTTAAGATGAAGAAGTTGGGCTAAATAATTTCTATGGCCACTTCCATCCCAGTTCTAAAATGTCTGGATTTAGGGCTCTAAGAGTAGGTGGAAGCATGGCAGACTGAAAATGTTGGCCAAGCTTCCTATTTCTCCCAGGCTGGCTGCAATACTGATCTTAAAATGGGAAATAATTCCACAAGGCAAATGAAGCCCTGAGTCCAGTAGGGAGTTAGAGGATTTTAGTCAGTCTTTCCAAATGCCAGGCTATAGAAAAGCTTATGTCAGATTTACATGGGGAATTTGGGATAATACTGATACTGGGGTCCTTTTCCTAGCTCCCCATTGCAGAGAAATTCAACCAACGGCATTTCAGTCCTGTCATAACTGGGTCCCACCGAACCCAGTCTCCTCTCTCGCCACCCTGCACTTAACACTCTGCATCGACTCTGGCCAACGTGCTATTGAACTCTGCCTTTACATACTGCTATCCTTCTGCAAAGGAGTCTTGGCACCATAGTGGTTAAGTACTCAGTTGCTAACCAAAAGATCAGCAGTTCAAACTGAATGACCACTCCGCAGGAGAAAGATGTGGCAATCTGCTTCTATAAAGATTACAGCCTTAGAAACCCTATGGATCAGTTCTACTCTGTCCTATACGGTCATTATGAGTTGGAATTGACTCGAAAGCAGTGGGTTTGGTTTTTGGTTTTCCTTTCACATGGGCTGCTCTCCTTTCCTGGCTTTCCCCACCTGCAATATCCTACCCATCCCTCATAGTCCACTTCACATCATCCTTCTCCACCCTGCACCCCTTATTCTCGACCCTTCTATGTCTTATCCCAGGGCTGGGGACAGCATTGATCCGCAGCTGCTCATGCACTGCTGTGGCCCAATGGGTGGTTAAAATATGAAAATGCTTCCATACCAGTTGGTATACAGACATTTTCCCAAGGCCTCTCCCCAGCATCCACCGTCTTTGTATGGGTCCCCCTAGACATTTCCATAGTCCAGCAACTACATGGTTAACATATGGCATAGCAGGGGCCTTGGATACTGGCTCCAAAGGATGCCTTTCGGAATAGTTTTGCTTGGGACACCAGCTGTGTGGCCCCTCCCTGTTGTCACCCCCACCCCCACCCAGACTGGTTCTCTACATTCCGTCTTCTCTTTCCCTAAGTTCATCCAGGCTCCCGTTTGGGGCTAACGTCCTAGGGCCTCTGAGGCCTTGGGAGGTCATCTCCATTGGGAATACAGGAAGTTCTCTGTAGGCTGCTGTCAGGGCTGACCTTCACGGGGGAACTGAGCCAGTTCCAGGTGCCAGGGGCTCCCCTGACGGGAGACAGGCTGAGGAAAGAGTCTGGAGGCTAATTCCACAGAGGAGTCAGGGAAGGCTCTTAGTAAGAACGTATGTTTGAACCGGGCCCTGAAGAACGGGGAAAATGTGGATGGTTAGATTTGGAAGAAAGGGACTATGCCAAGTGTAGGAGGCTCGAAGGTGGCCACAAGGAATGTTAAGTTTGCTGTTTCAGCCCCGGCCAGAGCTTTGGGGCCCCCAAGTGTCCAGGCAGACCTGCACTGGGGTGGGGTCTGATCACTGGTATGAGTTTCAACACACTCCCCCCTGTGCCTTAGAATGATGGGAAAAAGCCCCAGATCATGAAGTCTCAATTATGCCAGACAGATCTAATAGACCTGGGGTCAGAAACTGACCCTCAAAGCAGAAGGCGGACCCCATCCCCTCAGGGTGGGCAGTGGCATGCTGCTGGGCTGGACCAGGTTTTGGCAGGGAGACCAGCCTCTCACACCCTCTGATCTGCAGTCATTCACAGGAAACAGGCACAATTTAGGGTCTGGGGTCTGAGGGATCTTTTGTGTGGGGAGGAAGGTGTTTACAACTTATCCAATAGGTCAAACAGCACTGCTTGCCTGAGAATCCCAGGTTTTCTGCCCTTGGGTCAGGCCTGTAGCTTAGCTAGTTCATTTGCATTTTCTCTGTGAACTTGTCTCCCCCTAGACTGGGCAGGGACTGGGCCTTATTCATCTTTGTATTCGCAATGACTGGCATAGGACCCAACATTTAAAAAATACCTAACTGAGCACCTACTATGTGTCAGAACTATGCTAAACGTTAACATGTTGATCCTCACAATATCCCCTTCTTGCAGATGAGGGGACCGAGGTTCAAAGAGGTGAAGCTAATTGCTTCAGATCATACAAGAAAGGGGAGACGCCGGATATGAACCCCAAGTGAAGGCCAATGCCTGGGAAACCCCTAAGGGCCCTGACCTTGGTCAGTATCACCCAGATGGATTCTGCCTGCCTCTCTGGTACCCAAGCTCCTCCAGGAAATCTCCTCTGGTTAACTACAGCCACTTCCACTTATATCAAAGTCTCTTCCCCATAGACAATTCACTCTGCAGGACCCTATTAATGCAGGCTGAGTTTCTCGATAAATGTTTTTCTACCAACAATGAGTGGTGGATTATTCATTGTCTGGGAGGCTCTCAAATCATTTCCCTTGGATGATTGTGGTCTCTGTGTTCCTACTTTTCCTTCTCCTCTTCCCTCCCAGCCTGAGACCCAGACAGGGCCTAGAATTTCTGAGCACTGGGCAAAAAGCAAATTCTATTCATAGCAAAGAGAAACCTAGGCAATCCTGGTGAGTTATACCTTCCTAGTGCTTGTCTTCCTGCTACAGAGTCCAAGGACCAAGGCAGAATTGCTATCACTAGAGAGGATGAAGTCTCTGGTGACCTCCTCATGGGAAGCAGGAACATATTGCATAGTCAAGACCAAGAGAGAACTCCACTCCACCAGATGTGCAGAAGCCCAGACTTACCTCTGGTGCTTCGTGGCTGTGATAACTCAGGCAAAGATGGTCTAAGCCAATGTCTTGCATCTAGACTGAATGGCTGCACTCTTACTCTGTGTCAGGATTATTCTTAGTGCCTTACACAAATCAGCTCATTTATTGTTCACAGTAACCCTATCAGGTGGGTACTGTTACTATCTCCATCTTACAGGCAAGGAAATTGAGGCACAAAATCATATATATAATTAGTGGCAGAGCCAGAACCTGAACCTGAGCCATCTGGTGACCCCTCAGTGGTGACCCCTCAGTGGCGACCCTGGAGGTAGCTGGGGCTATGTCAGCGTTGCAAACAGGATTGGCTTAGATCTGAACTACAGTTCTTCTAACACTAATACCTGGAGTTACCAAATATCAGTTTTCCTTCCCATCGTGTGGGCTGGCTTTATTAAGAGTTTTTTCTTTTCACCTGAAAAAGGATCTACAGTGTTTAAGTCTTGCTCTCATTGAGACTAAAAATGAACTGAGATCAGGGACTGAAGCCTTGCCTCAACAAGGATTTGGTAAAGTCCAAATGACTGTAGTTAATTAATTTGCTAAATTATCTATTGTTATATATCTAGTTATCTATCCACCTACCTATCTCATCATTTATTTATACCCACCTTATTCCAGTAAGGATTAAAAGAGCCTTCTGGACACTCATGAGAACTCAGCAAGCACCTATGAACATAACTTGACCTATTTATCTTAAATGGCACAGGGAGTGTTTGTGGGTGAACGAGCTTAAGGAAGAACAAACCCTAAAGTGACAGGTTTGCAGGGTCAGGTTGGTCTGACCATTCTGCTAGCCTCTCACCAATGCTACCTAAGAAAGACCTGCATTTCACATTTTGTTCAGGGACCAGCAAGTCTCTAGCTCTTCCTCTGATGGCATTTTGTTTCTCATAGGTGACCATGGAATACAAGGCACCTACCTATAAGTGAGGACTACCTGTGGTCTCCACATTCTTGCTCACATGGCAAGATAGATTCAACTGTTCTAGCACTGATACAGCAGTTATAATGATCACTCTGCAACTCATTTCTTCATTTATTCACTCAGTCTACAAGCATTAGCTGAGCCCTCTCTGTGTCAGGCCAGTAATATGAAAAAAGACATAAATTATAAATCTTATTATAAAAGTTATGGTCTTACTAGTAAGATAACGTGGTGTCAACATAGGAGACAACAGTAACAACGGAAATAGAAGAGAGTAAGGAAGCCAACCCCAAATCTATGACCTGATTTACAACAAAGTCCCTAGGTGGCGCAAAACAGTTTGCATTTGATGCTAACCTAAACGTTGGTTTTTCTAACTTACCCAGTGGTACTGTGGAAGATAGGCCTGGCAACCTACTTCCATTAAGATTACTGCCAAGAAAACCCTATGGAGCAGGTCTACTCTGTAACACATGGGGTTGCCAGGAGTAGGAATAGACTCAATGGTAGCTAACAACAACAATTCATAACAAAGGTGCTACTGCAATTCAGTGGGGGAAATGATAGCCTTTTCAATAAATGGTGCTAAAGCAATTATAGAAAAAATATGTAAAACAATGAACCTTGACAACTACCTTACATTATGCACAAAACATTAATCTGAGATAGATGATAGACCTAAATAAGAAAGATTAAACAATAGAGATCCTAGAAGAAAACACAAGAAAATATCTTCATGAATTTGGGATTCTCAAAGATATCTTTAACAGTTCACGAAAAGCGCTAATTGTAAAGGAAAGGATTTATAAATTGGGTTTCATTAATATAAAAAACTTCTGTTCATTGAAAAACATCAGTAATAGAATAAAAGGGCAAACCACAGACTGGGAGAGGATATTTGCGATACATACTTGACAAAGGACTCTCATCCAGAATGTATATAGAATTCCTGTTGTTGTTAGGTGCCGTCGAGTTGGTTCCAACTCATAGCAACCCTACACACAACAGAACAAGACACTGCCCAGTCCTGCACCATCCTCACAATCTTTGCCATGCTTGAGCTCATTGTTGCAGCCACTATGTCAGTCTGTCTCTTTGAGGGTCTTCCTCTTTTTCGCAGACCCTCCGCTTTACCAAGCATGATGTCCTTCTCCAGGGATTGATCCCTCCTGATAATATGTCCGAAGTATGTGAGATGTAGTCTTGCCATCCTTGCTTCTAAGGAGCATTCTGGCTGCACTTCTTCCAAGATGGATTTGTTTGTTTCCTTGGCAGTCCGTGGTATATTCAATATTCTTCACCAACACCATAAGTCAAAGGCATCAATTCTTCTTCGGTCTTCCTTATTCATTGTCTAGCTTTTGCATGCATACGAGGTGACTGAAAACACTATGGCTTGGGCCAGGCTCACTTTAATCCTTAAAATGACGTCTTTGCTTTTCAATACTTTAAAGAGGTCTTTTGCAGCAGATTTGCCCAATGCAATGCATTTTTTTGATTTGTTGACTGCTGTTTCCACGGGTATTGATTGTGAATCCAATTAAAACAAAATTCTTGGCAACTTTGATCTTTTCTCCATTTATCATGACGTTGCTTATTGGTCCAGTTGTGAGGACTTTTGTTTTCTTTATGTTAGTGCTAGTATAATAAAATACCACAAGTGGGTGGCTTTAAAGAACAGAAATTTATTTTCTCACAGTTTAAGAGTCTAGAAGTCCGAATCAGGGCACAGGCACTAAGGGGAAGGCTCTCTCTGTCCACTCTGGGGGAAAACCCTCTTCTCAATTTCTTTATCATTCTTCGCAGCATTCCATTTGAGCTTTCTTGGTTCTGTGCCTAAGCTGCTCTTTTCATATCTCAAAAAGGATTAGGTTTAAAACATACCTTACACTGAGACTATCATTAACATAAAAAAAAAACCCTATTTGCAAATGGGATTACATCCACAGGTAGTTGCTGTTATCAGTTGTCTTTTAGTGGATTTTGACTCATGGTTAGGATTTACAACACATATTTTTGGGAGAAACAATTCAATCCATTACACAACCCAAATGCCGACAACAAATGGAATGGATACATAAATCATGGTATATTAATAAAAGGATTATTACACAGTAATAAAAAAAAAACAAAGTGCTGCTATAGACAACACTATGGATGAATCTCACAGGTATAACAGGCAAAGGAATCGAGACGCAGTAGACTACGTACTATATAATTGAATTTAATTGAAGTTTAAGAACATACAAAACCAATTTTATGGTGTTAGAAATGAGGACAGTGGTTACCTTCGGTGCAGTAGGTGGTATTGTCTGGGAAAGGGTATGAAGGAACTGTCTAGGGTGATATAAATGTTCTAACTCTTTATCTAGTTACATGTATATTACATGGGCTTACATATGTAAAAAAAATTTGAGTTATACACTTATGATTTTTGCAAATTATTTTATCTGTTCAACCTCAGGAGTCCCTGGGTGGCACAGTTAAACACTCAACTACCAGCTGAAAGGCTGGAGGTTCGAACACAGCAAAAGGCACCTCAGAAGACAGTACTGCCAATCTGCTTCTGAAAGGTCGCAGCCTTGAAAATCCTATGGAGCAATTCTACCCTGCATACATATGGTTGCCATGAGTTGGAATTGATTTGATGGCAACTAACAAAAACAACAGCTGTACTATCAATTAAAAAAAAAAGGTATGGACTTTTCACTTGAAAAATATAAATCCTTGAAGGACAGAGAAACGAAGACAGCTGAAAAGGTGAGGTAGATGCCATGATAGAAACAGGTCCTAAGTACAGGTTGGGAAGGGCTGGCTGCTAGTGTGGGGAGGGAGGGCTCACTAGTGTAGGCTTTAGAGAGATGTACACTGGGCTGTGAAGGATGAATGGGATTTAACCAGGCAGAAAAGGAGATTATGTGGGCAAAGACAAGAAGATGTTGGGGGAAGGTGGGTAGCTCAGTGTGGTTAGAGGGTCCAGCATGTAGAGCACAGTAGTGGGAGATGAGGCTGAGGATATGAATTAAAGGATACTTCAGATTTATTTATGTAAATGAACAAACATTTGTTGAGTAAATGAATGAGCTTTCCCACAGTCATGATACATCTATGTCTGGAATCACAGGACAGATATGCTTGGATGACAGCAAGTGCTGATGAGATATGGTACTTGTGTGGTAGGTCATGAAGTCAGTTTCTTCTAAAATTGTCAATTTCCTCAAAATCTGATGTCTTTCAGGCCTCACAATTCAAAACCATCCTTACTTGGTTACGACACTGGTGTTATGGATTAAATTGTGCTCCCAATATATGTGTTGGAATCCTAACCCTAATACCTGTGGATGTAATCCTGTCTGAAAATTGGATTTTCTTTCTTATATTCATTAGATCATGTTGGGTAGGGTAGGTTCTAAATCTAATCACTTCCAAGTTATAAGAAGAGCAGATTAGGCAGACATACACACACATGGGGGAAGACAGGTACCATCTGAGGATAACTTACAAGCCAAGGAACCAAGATACAACCAGGACTATCTACAAGGCAAGAATTTACACTGCTGAGACCCTGATTTGGACTTTTAATCCCAGAACTATGATACAGTAAATTTCTGTTCTGTAAAACCACCCACTTGTGGTATTTCTGTTACAACAGCACAAGGTAACAAAGTCAGATACTGACTTTCTGCTATGAAAGTTGAGGGATTTTTTTTTTCCCATTTATCCTCTCCCCAACTTCCACTGTACCTCACAATTTTTGATAGTTATATATTGTCTTAGGCTGGGTTCTCTAGAGAAGCAAAACCAGTAAAGCCTATAAATATATATATATAGAAAGAGATTTATATCAAGGAAACGGCTCAGATGATTGTAGAGGCTGGAACATCCCAAGTCCATGGATCAGAGTAGAGGCTTCTGATTCACACAGCCACAGGGGCTAGCGAACCCAAGATCAGCAGGTCGGAAAGCAGGACTCTTGCTCACAGGCTGTGAAGACCCATGAATCCCAAGATCAGCAAGTGAGCCACTAGCTCAAGTCTCAAGAACTGGAGGTCAGATGAACAGGAGCCAGCTGCAGAATCCAGAGCAGGCAATAGCCAGAATGTTCACTTATATCCAGATGCAGGTCACACATCCAAGGAAACTCCCTTTCAAGTGACTGGCTGCTCACAGCAGATCCCATCACGGGGGTGATCACATATAAACACTGAGAAGCATGGCTCAGCCAAGTTGATGCACGATCTTAACCATCACATATATTTTTGGTTATTCTGGAAGTTCCTCTAACACCTTCAGATAATATACTTATATTGTCATTTCCTGGTCTGTAAACTTTGGACAGTATTTATTAACTTCCTGCTATGAACAATGAAGAAATTTGTGTACATTCCCTTCTTTCCACCTCCCTGTCCCTGTCCACCTCCAAATTTTTAATAGTTACATATTATTACTTTTACATTATCAAGTTTTATAATATTTACATTCTGTTATATTTTATAATTAAACCTAATCTACAGGTTAATTCTAAAATTGAAGCTAATTGTCATGGATTGAATTGTGTCCCCCCAAAATATGTGTATCAATTTGGCTAGGCCACGATTCCCAGTATTGTGTGATCGTCCACAGTTTGTCATCTGACGTGATTTTCCTACGTATTGTAAGTCCTATCTCTATGATGTTAATGAGATAGGATTAGTAGCAGTTATGTTAATGAGGCAGGACTGAATCTATTAGATTGTGTCTTAAGCCAATATGTTTTGAGATATAGAAGTGAGCTGAGAGACATGGGGACCTAATACCACCAAGAAAGCAATCCCGGGAGTAGAGCACATCCTTTAGACCTGAAGTTCCTGTGCTGAGAAACTCCTTGACCAGAGGAAGATTGATGATAAGGACTTTCCTCCAGAGCCAACAGAGAAAGAAAGCCTTCCTCTGGAGCTGATGCCCTGAATTCAGACTTCTAGTCTACTAGGCTGTGAGAGAATAAATTTCTCTTGTTAAAACCATCCACTTGCAGTATTTCTGTTATAGCTGCACTAGATGACTAAGACACTAATTATCTAAGAGTAAGAACTCTCACTTCTGTTGAAGTAAAAGCAAAGAGATTTATTGAGGGTAATACAATTCGTGAATTGGGGAAACACAGGGCAGAGAGGAATCTACCAAGCATTCCAAAGCTTGGAGGGAGAAATGTGCTTTTATAGTAAAGATGGGGAAGGGGAGTGCATGATGGTCACGAGGTCACAAGGTTAGCACTGTCATCAGCAACTTTATTTTTAACTGTCTTCTTCCTGGAACATCTTGAGTAAACTTTTCTCCAACAATCACATTCCTGACCCCCTCACTTACTTATTAAAAGCTGCTAAACCACATTCCTGATCCCTACCATTATTTACTTAAGTGTGGCTTGGGGAAAGAGCCAGGCTAGTTAAACAAGATGATTGATAGGGGGCCAGAGTCTTCTGGTCTCATCCAGTCAGAGGCCCAAGGCCATATGCATATGAATGGGAAGAAGCTAAGGTTACATTCTCAGGAATGCAGAGGCAGGAGCTTGTAATGAAATGGAGTTTTGATTCTGACCTTATGTCAGCCATTTTATTATGCCAAGTGCCTCAGTTTTAGAGGTTTCCTAGCACATTCCCCCCTGTCGTTCAAGCCTCTCCTAGGAGACACTAAACACCAACAACAGAGTTACTTTCCTTCTGCAAGGACTTCTTGGGCATGTCACAGGCCTAAGTATCGAGAGTACCAGATTTTAAGGTCGTAGGGCTAATTTTCTTCTTCACTTTGCCATATTGATAGGCCTTATCTTCAGGGGAGTTGACTTTTGTTAGGGTCAGTGCTGCAAATAGGACTGAATTTGGAGGGACAACTTGGCAATCAAAAATGCAAACTCAAGGTGTGAAATCAGTTACTCAGTTTCTTCTATAAATTTGGTTTCTTCTAAATGCATGATTTTTGAATGCACTTGATGAGACCTATAATGACTACAGGGATCCCTGGTGGCGTAGTGGTTAAGTGCTACGGCTGCTAACCAAAGGTCAGCAGTTCAAATGCACCAGGCGCTCCTTGGAAACTCTATGGGGCAGTTCTACTCTGCCCTATAGGGTTGCTATGAGTCAGAATCGACTCGATGGCAGTGGGTTCGGTTTTGGTTTTATAACGATTACAACAGCAATTAAAATAATCAGTCTAGTTTGTAACATAGAGCACAGCTAAAAACAAATACCATTAGGTAACCAGCAAAAAAGAAAGCTAATTCCCCAGAGGTATTAATTCATGAGCAGCAAAAGGTACTGGCAATACTACAAACCTTTCCTTGTTGGGCTAATAAAAAGTCCAGACCTATTCTCTTATCAAAGACTACCTTAACGAGGGACTCTAAACATTTTTTTTGAGCTGCCATTTTGGCAGATAGATTGCATATAGACTTTTCTAATTGTAGTAGGAACAAATGCTCAAAGAAAGGACAAGTCCCATTCAGGCTGCCAGAGGTTAACATAAGAGAGTCTTCCAAGTATACTCTGCCAATTAGTTCTCTCAGCTAAATGAGCATTTGTCCAAAACCTAGGGGGTTTCAGGTAAGAGACTAGGAAATCATTCTGGCAATTGGGATCAGAAGCATCCTAGGCAGTCTCTGTTCTGATTACGGGCAGATTAAAACATGGTTCCCGAGGCTGGGCCAATGATCCAGGGGGATGCCATAGCCTAACTCATATGTTCTTAAAAGTATTAGACAAATATGTCATGCCACATAAGCACAATTAGTAACATAAGAATAGCTACAATTATGAAGTAAAGTCCACAAAATTCTTCAAGATTTTTAGTTTTGTTCTGTGATCTGGACCAGTTGTCTACCTCAGATGTCATATTCTTCTGTCCACTTGGGTGTTTTAAAGTGATTTTTAGTTCTCCAGAGTGTTGACTAGTCCATAGAAGTGTCTTGGCCCCTTTTAACTGTGATGAATGAATTCAAAGTTTGACTCTTTTTAATATGGATTTTGAGATTCCAAGTTTTGGTCATGAAAGTCTTCTTTAACTTGAGAGAAACACTCATGGGATATACTGTAGTCAATGTAGCATTATTAGTTATTGAAATGGCTGATCCTTACATTAAAAAGGGAAAGAAAATAAAAAGTGGTTTCCTACATCTAGAAAATAGAACATCAAACATCAGCAATACTATCATATAAACCTTGTAGTAATTTCTTAAGTTTACTCAGTCCTATGTTGTTAATTTTGGTTCCATGCAATGCTGGAAATATTATCCATGTACAAAATATTATAGTCCTCTTCATAAGTTTGATATACTCTATTTTTGTTGAAATATTTTCGTTAAGCATTTTCAGTGAATCAATAAAGCAAAACTTATCTTCAGATGACAGACTTGATATGGACATGATTAACTTATAATAATAACACTTCCTAAATGTATGAAATTGACCAAACATGCAATGAGGATGCATTGATAATTACTGGTGATTGGAATGCAAAAGTTGGAAACAAAGAAGGATAAGTAGTTGGAAAATATGGCCTTGGTGACAGAAACAATGCTGGAGATTACATGATAGAATTTTGTAAGACCAGCAACTTCTTCATTGCAAATACCTTTTTTCAGCAACATAAATAGTGACTATACATGTGTACCTTGCCAAATGGAATTCACAGGAATCAAATCAACTACATGTATGGAAAAAGACAATGGAAATTTCAATATCGTCAGTCAGAACAAGGCCAGGGGCTGACTGTGGAACAGACCGTCAGTTGCTCACATGCAAGTTCAAGTTGAAGCTGAAGAAAATTAGAACAAGTTCACAAGAGCCAAAGTATGACCTTGAGTGCATCCCACCTGAATTTAGAGACTATCTCAATAATAGATTTGATGCATTGAAAAGTAATGACCAAAGACCAGATGGGCTGTGAAATGACATCAGTGACACAATACATGAAGAAAGCAAAAGGTCATAAAAAAGACAGGAAAGAAAGAAAACACCAAAGAGGATGTCAGAAGAGACTCCAAAAGTTGCTCTTGAACATCGAATAGCTAAAGCAAAAGGAATAATGAAGTAAAAGAATTGAACAGAAGATAGATAGATAGACAGACAGACAGATAGATAGATGGAGTCCTGGTGGCACAGTGGTTAAGAGCTATGGCTGATAACCAAAAGGTTGACAGTTCAAATCCAGCAGCTGGTCCTTGGAAACCTTATGGGGTATGCATATATACATACATATATGTCTCCTTTCTCCGTGGCACAACAAACAAAAGTATGTAAACTTTAAATTATAATGAATACCTGTTAACTCAATTTAATATCCTAAAGATCTTGGAAATTATTTTAAACCTATATATACACCATAAACACAATTACTGTTGAAATAAAGTTTGATTTTATTCAAACTTTTACCATTTCCCATATTTTCCCCAATCTAACTTTAGCCTTTTAAGATTTTATCAACTGGTTTTGTAAATCACAAAGTCTCTGCTCAGCCTGACCAATTCATTGATATGGATATAAACTTGTCTCTGGATAAGGGTAGAAAAAATTTCCTCAGGCCATTTTAAATGTGTTTAATTGTGATTTCTATCTTTTGGCTCCTTAAAATTCCTCTATAATAGAACTTGTTTACAGTTCTTTTATGAAGAGGATCCATCCAATTTCTGATAACTATTTTAAAACAGCATTTTTCTTATTTTCTTTTGTCTTAAAAGGTCCTTATCTAGTTGGGAGGTGTTATAGATTGAATCGTGTCCCCCCAAAATGTGCGTCAACTTGGCTAAAACATGATTCCCAGTATTGGGTAGTTGGTCACCATTTTGTGATCTGATGTGATTATGCTATGTGTTGTAAATGCTAACCTCTATGATGTCAGTGAGGCAGGAATAGTGGCAGTTATGTTAGTAAGGCAGGACCCAATTTACAGGATTAGGTTGTATCTTCAGTCAATCTCTTTTGAGATATAAAAGAATCGAGCAGAGAGGAGAGGGACCTCATACCACTAAGAAAGAAAAGCTGGAGAGAAGCATGTCCTTTGGATTTGGGGTCCCTACATTGAGACACTCCTAGACCCAGGGGAAGATTGGTGAAAAGGACCTTCCCCCAGAGCCAACAGAGATAGCCTTCTCCTGGAGCCGATGCCTTGAATTTGGACTTCTGCCCTTCTAGACTGTGAGAGAACAAATTTCTCTTTGTTAAAGCCATCCACTTGTGGTATTTCTGTTATAGCAGCACTACATAACTAAGACAGAAGGGTTCCTCAAAAGCATCCCTGGAGCTGCATGGCCTCAGAGGCTGGGCTCAAGGAGGACCGATCCTGCCCCACCCTCCCTATCTTGTGGCTTATGGTTAAAGACAAGGATTAGTCATCCCAACTCATTAATATATGTTTAAGTTGGCTTTACCCATTGCCATCAAGTCGCTTATGACTCATAGTGACCCTATAGGACAGAGTAGAACTACCCTGTAGGCTTTCCAAGGAGCAGCTGGTGGATTCAAACTGCTGACCTTTTGGTTAGCTGCCGAGCTCTTAACCACTACACCACCAGGGCTCCTAAACTGGCCAAGGTATTTTGAAAGACAAAAGATAAATTATTTCCCTTTTACTCTTCTCTTGACAAACAGTTTTGTCTTCTCTTTATCACAACTTTTTATCTACTCGGTGAATACCAAAGCTCTTTAGCAGTTTTGTAAATGAAACCATCAATTCTTGGTTAGTCATATATTGTTTTTTTTCTTCTGTAGGCTTCTCCTATGTCTCCTTTTTCCTTAAATAAAACACATTTCATATAATATCTAGCTTAAGTTTTAAGTTACTTAGAAAAGTTTTGCTTTTAAGATTGATGTACTGCAGAACATAAAAATCTTTGTCAGAACAAATTCGCTTTCATTAATTCCTGGAAATATTCAGGCTATTAAATTTATATAAGAGCTTATTTATCATTAAGCTAGTTCTAATTTAATAATATCATCTGGCGGTAGGAAATAATTATTAAGTCTTCATAACCATATCTATTGCATGCTTTATAGGATACTTTAGAGAAGAAATTTAGAATAATTTTTATCTTTTTGAGGCCTTGTTATACCAATCAAAATAAACAACCTATCCTTTCTTTGTTAGTGAATTTTTCAATGAACTAATTTGTATTAACATTTCTCAGAGTAGTCACTGAAAGCCCAGGTGCAAGAAGCAGTTTTTCTTGGAAGAGAAAAGAACTGAAGTTTTAGACTGCTTTATGATAAACACCAGCCATGGTCTTCCACCTGATACAAGATTGAAACTAAGACACTACTCTCTAGACTCGAGGCAAACTCTCAGAACAAAATGAGACAGGAAAACCACACAAATTCACTTGTTTGTGAGGCCAGCTCAAAGACTAGGCTTATATAATACACATAACATAAACAACCCGGTTTTTAAAAATGTATACAGCAATTCTTTTGTAAGATTGAGTCTATTCAACAGAAAACAGATTCTAGACAAAACTTATTAATTTGCCAGAGTTTCAGATGGAGGGGTCTCAGGCCCTCTGACAACCTTGAGTACCAAACAAAACTTCCCCAAAGAGGAAAGAAAAGACAACACAAATGGGAGCTCATTTCCCCAAAGTGGAATGAAAAAGACAGAGTAGATGGGAACTCATTTTCCCAAAGTGATCACTGAAATTCCAAATTGCTTCAGCTTATAGCATTTCTGAATATGAACTCCAAACCAGTGTCCTGGTAGGGGGAAAATCTAGGATCAAAGATATTAATAAGCTGAAACTTTGGTCTCCTAGAGTCAAATAAAATTCCTAGCAGGATTGGGAACAGCTTTCCAGTACAGGCTGCGTTGTTTGACTAGCTCAGACAATTCAGAGTGAAGTCCATTTAGAAATATGGAGTGGAAAGCTATTTTAGCTCCAGGTTATTTCGGATTTAAGCCCAAGTGTTCAGCAAAAAGTTTGCTCAAGTGGCCCTTATAATTATAAACATTCTCATTTTTTTTCTTTGTTTTGTTTTGTTTACAACCTTGGACTTTGGCTTAATATATTTTCCTAGGAAAAACTCTGGGGATAGAATCTGTGAGTAATTTAATGATGGCTCTTGATTAATCAGCAGTTCTGTGCCAGAGGCATTGGTTTTTATAGTTAATGACCTTTTTGGGTGTTTCCAGTTAGCCTCTTCCATCCATCTCAAAGCCTCTCTCGGTCTACTAGCATATTTATTAACTGATAGAGGTCTTGCAGATCAGGTTCTTATAGTTCCATCAGAATTCCAAATTCCTGGGAAAGCTTTTGAGAATCTCCATGAGGATTAGGAAAGTCCTTTACAACTGAGTAAAGTTCTGCTTCAGACTAAGGGATGAAGTTTACCTGGGGAGGCTTATTTGCTTCTTCTGGATACCTTATCATAAAAGGCATCTCAGGGACTGTAGCCAGAACTGGTTTCTGTAATTGTTATTTAGTAGGTTATTTAGGATAGAAAGGAAGCTCAGAGAGGGTGTTAGTGGGGGAGTAAGAAGATAGAGATGGATACAAAGAAGAGTCAGCCAGCAGAGTTGCAGACGGAATGGCAACAGGAGGAACAGGAGCAGGAGCCTGACGTTGCATCTCCTTTTCTTGTTTAGTTAATTTGGAGAGGCCATGGAAGCCATTTTACTTTTTCGGCATCTTTTGGAGGCTTCCAAGTACCATGCAAAGTAGGCATCCCATTGTGGTTGATGAGTTCAGGAGCCTTTCTTTTCTAACTCACTGTGCGTAAAAACTAGTTTATCCAGCTCAAAAGAATCCCACAGTAGCTACTGCTTTTTCTAAACTGTCTCTAGTAAAAACAATGCTAGCAATCCTAAATGCTTGCTCACATAAGTGGCAGGGGTGCCTGAAGATGATCCTGCCCAGTCCCTGGAACTGACATTCCCATTCTACTAAAACAGTGAATGGCACATCCTATGAAACTTAATGTGCACCCAAAACCTAATGGTGCACCGAGACCTGAATGCATACCTTAAAAAAAAAAAGCAGTCCAATAATAAACTCAGAGTGTCATGCAAAGACACTCGTTTAGTCCAGTTGTGCTGACCTCGCCTGTATAGTGTGTTGTCTTTCCCTTCACCTAAAGTAGTTCTTATCTACTATCTGATTAGTGAATACCCCGCTCCCACCTCCGTCCCTCCCCCCTCTCGTAACCACAAAAGAATGTTTTCTTCTCAGTTTAAACTATTTCTCAAGTACTTATAATAGTGGTCTTATACAATGTTTGTGCTTTTGCAACTGACTAATTTCACTCAGCATAATGCCTTCCAGATTCCTCCATGTTATGAAATGTTTCAGATTCCTCACTGTTCTTTATCGATGTGTAGTATTCCATTGTGTGAATATACCATAATTTATTTATCCATTCATCCACTGATGGGCACCTTGGTTGCTTCCATCTTTTTGCTATTGTAAACAGTGCTGCAGTAAGCATGGGTGCATATATCTATTCGCATAAAGGCTCTTATTTCTCTAGGATATATTCCGAGGAGTGGGACTGCTGGATCGTATGGTAGTTCTATTTCTAGCTTTTTAAGGAAACTTTGGTTTAAGGAAGCACCAAATCAATTTCCAAAGTGGTTGTACCATTTTACATTCCCACCAGCAGTGTATAAGTGTTCCAAAATCTCCACAGCCTCTCCAACATTTATTATTTTGTGTTTTTTTGGATTAATGCCAGCCTTGTCGGAGTGAAAACCCTGGTGGCATAGTGGTTAAGTGCTACGGCTGCTAACCAAAGGGTGGGCAGTTCAAATCCGCCAGGCGCTCCTTGGAAACTCTATGGGGCAGTTCTACTCTGTCCTATAGGGTCGCTATGAGTCAGAATCGACTTGACGATACTGGGTTTAGTTTTTTGGGGTTTTGTTGGAGTGAGATGATTTTGATTTGCATTTCTCTAATGGCTAATGATCGTGAACATTCCTCATGTATCTGTTAGCTACCTGAAGGTCTTCTTTAGTGAAGTGTCTATTTATATCTTTTGCCCATTTTTTAATTGGGTTATTTGTCTTTTTGTAGTTGAGTTTTTGCAGTATCATGTAGATTTTAGAGATCAGGCGCTGATTGGAAATGTCATAGCTAAAAAGGTGTTCCCAGTCTGTAGGGTAGTCTTTTTACTCTTTTGGCGAAGTCTTTGGATGAGCATAGGTGTTTGATTCTTAGGAGCTCGCAGTTATCTAGTTTTTCTTCTGCATTCTTAATAATGTTTTGTACACTGTTTATACCATGTACTAGGGCTCCTAACGTTGTCCCTGTTTTTTATTCCATGATCTTTATGATTTTAGATTTTATAATTTAGGTCTTTGATCCATTTTGAGTTTGTTTTTGTGCATGGAGTGAGGTATGGGTCTTGTTTCATTTTTTTGCAGATGGATATCCAGTTATGCCAGCACCATTTGTTAAAAAGACTGTCTTTTCCCCCATTTAACTGTTTTGGGGCCTTTGTCAAATTTCAACTGCTCATATGTGGATGGATTTATGTCTGGATTCTCAATTCTGTTCCGTTGGTCTATGTATCTGTTGTTGTACCAGTATCAGGCTGTTTTGACTACTGTGGTGGTATAATAAGTTCTAAAATCAGGTACAGTAAGGCCTCCCACTTTGTCCTTCTTTTTCAGTAATGCTTTACTTATCTGGGGCCTCTTTCCCTTCCGTATGAAGATGGTGATTTGTTTCTCCATCTCATTAAAGAATGTCCTTGGGATTTGGATCAGAATTGCATTAAATGTATAGATAGCTTTTGGTAGAATAGACATTTTTATAATCAAGTTTTGATTCTTGTTCCTTCTCTCTGGAAGCTTTTTGTTTTTTATTCTTTATGTTCTAAAATTTCAGCAGGATAATCTGAGTTTGTTTTTACTAATTCCTCACTTGAGTTCAATACAATTTTTAAATCTGTGTGTGTCCCTTCAACACAGGGAAAACTTCTTTTGCTATATTTTTGATTATTTCTTCCCCTACATTGTCTGTGATCTCCACTTCTAGATCTCCTTTCTCGTGGATGCTGAACTTCCTAGATCAACCCTCCGGGAGGTCTTAATTTTTTCTCTTTGATGTTTTGCTCTACATTCTGGGGGATTTTCTTGGTTTTAACTTCTACATCACCAGTTTGGTCTTCATACATATCTATTGTATCATTCAGTTCATCTATTGAAATTTTTTCAGGAATCATATTTTTGTTGTTGTAGTTAGGCACCATTGATTCGGTTCTGACTCATAGCGACCCTGTGTACCACAGAATGAAACAGTGTCCAGTCCTGCACCATGTTCAAAATAATTTTTATTCTTGAACCCATTGTTGCAGCCACTGTGTCAATCCATCTCACTGAGGTCTTCCTCTTTTCCGTTCACCCTGTATTTCACCAAGCATGATGTCCTCCAGGGACTGATCCCTCCTGACAACATGTCCAAAGTATGTAAGATGCAGTCTTGACATCCTTGCTTCTAAGGAGTATTCTGGTTGCACTTCTTTCAAGACACATTTGTTTGTCCTTTTGGCAGTCCATGGTATATTCAATATTCTTCACCAACACCACAATTCAAAGGTATCAATTCTTCTTCGGTCTTCCTTATTCATTATCCAGCTTTCGCATGCATATGAGGCAACTGAAAATACAATGGCTTGGGTCAGGTGCACCATAGTCTTCAAGGTGACATCTTTGCTTTTCAATGCTTTAAAGAGGTCCTTTGCACCCGATTTGCCCAATGCAATGCATCTTTTGATTTCTTGACTGCTGCTTCCATGGGCATTGATTGTGGATCCAAGTAAAATGAAATCCTTAGCAACCTCAATTTTTTGTCCGTTTATCATGATATGGCTTATTGGCCCAGTTGTGAGGATTTTTGTTTCTTTATGTTGAGGAGTAATCCATACTGACGGCTGTGGTCTTTGATCTTCATCAGTAAGTGCTTCAGGTCCTCTTCACTTTCAGCAAGCAAGGTTGTGTCATCTGCATATCGCAGGTTGTTAATGAGTCTTCCTGATGCCATGTTCTTCTTCATATAGTCCAGCTTCTCGGATTATTTGCTCAGCATACAGATTGAATAGGCATGGTGAAAGCATTCAACCCTGACACACACCTTTCCTGACTTTAAACCAAGCAGTATCGCCTTGTTCTGTCCAAACAACCGCCTGTTGTTCTATGTACAGGTTCCTCATTAGCACAATTAATTTTTCTGTAATTCTCATTCTCCACAATTTTATCCATAATTTGTTATGATCCACACAGTAGAATGCCTCTGCTTGTCAATAAAACACAGGTAAATATCCTTCTGATATTCTCTGCTTTCAGCCAGGGTCCATCTGACATCAGCAATGATATCCCTGGTTCCATGTCCTCTTCTGGATTTGGCTTGAATTTCTGACAGTTATTTGTTGAAGTACTGCTGAAGCCACTTTTGAATGATCTTCAGCAAAATTTTGCTTGCATGTGATATTAATAATATTGTTTGATAATTTCTGCATTTGATTGGATCACCTTTCTTGGGAATCGGCATGAATATGGATCTGTTCCAGTCGGTTGGCCAGGTAGCTGCTTTGGCATAGACTAGTGAGCACTTTCAGTGCTGCATCCATTTGTTGAAATATCTCAATTGATATTCCGTCAGTTCCTGAAGCCCTGTGCCTTCAGTGCAGCTTGGACTTCTTCCTTCAGCAGCATCAGTTCTTGATCATATGCTACCCCTTGAAATGGTTGAACGTCAACCAATTCTTTTTGGTATAATGGCCCTGTGTATTCCTTCCATCTTCTTTTGATGCTGCCTTTGTTATTTAATATTTTTCCCATAGAATCCTTCACCATTGCAGGTCGAGGCTTGAATTTTTTCTTCAGCTCTTTCAGCTTGAGAAATGCCAAGCGTGTTCTTCCCTTCTGGTTTTCTATCTCTAGCTCTTTGCACATGTCATTACAATATTTTACTTTGTCTTCTTGAGCCACCCTTTGAAATCTTCTGTTGAGATCTTTTACTTCATCATTTCTTCCTTTTGCTTTAGATGCTCAACATTCAAGAGCAAGTTTCAGAGTCTCTTCTTACATCCATTTTGGTCTTTTCTTTCTTTCCTGTCTTTTTAACAACCTCTTGCTTTCTTCATGTATGATGTTCTTGATGTCATTCCACAACTTGTCTGGTCTTCAGTCATTAGCGTTCAATGCGTCAAATCTATTCTTGAGATGGTCTCCAAATTCAGATGGGATATACTCAGGGTCATACTTTGGCTCTCATGGACTTGTTCTAATTTTCTTCAGTTTCAACTTGAATCTTGCATATGAGCAATTGATGGTCTGTTCCACAGTTGGCTCCTGGCCTTGTTCCGACTGATGATGCTGAGCTGTTCCATTATCTCTTTCCACAGATGTAGTCAGTTTGATTCCTTTGTATTCTATCTGGTGAGGTCCATGTGTATAGTGGCCGTTTATGTTGGTGAAAAACAGTATTTGCAATGAAGAAGCCATTGGTCTTGCAAAACTCAATCATGTGATCTCTGGCATCATTTCTATCACCAAGGCCATATTTTCCAACTACTGATCCTTCTTCGTTTCCAGCTTTTGCATTCCAATCACTGATAATTATCAATGCATCCTGATTGCATGTTTGATCAATTTCAGACTGTAGAAGCTGGTAAAAATCATCAGTTTCTTCATCTTTGGCCTTAACGGTTTGTGCGTAAATTTGAATAATAGTCGTATTATTAACTGGTCATATTTTTAATTGTCAATAGTTCTTTCTTTTTCTCTGATTTCTCCATCTTCATAGCAGCGTGTTCCTTTCTATTAAATGAAATAATTTCTAAATTATTGCTGAGGAGTGTAATGGCAAGTTATTTTAAGGTTCATATTAAAATCATGTTTCTTTGAGAGTGCACTTCCCTCCTTCTTCCCCATTTTAGGCCTTCTCTTTCATGCTGTTGATTTCCTTCTAATGTTTCATACATGTTTATGAAAGAGGGATTATGTTGTAAAGTTACTGTATGTGTTAGATACATGTTCCAGCTGCTGTAACAAGGATCTAACTGTAACAGTGGCTTGTACAAGTTTCTCTCTGTGTAACAGTCTGAGTGTAAGTGGCCCTGGGCTGATAAAGTAACTTCCCAATGTGCGTATCTTATACATTGTTTTTCTGCCTTCTATGGCATGTGGCTTCCATTTCCAACTATCACGTCACACTCTAATCAGTGGGAAAGGGAAAGGGAGGAGGCAGGACTGGAAGTTGTACAGATCATTTCAGTTCATGCTAACCACATAACTACACCTAGATGCTATGAAGACTAGGAAATGTAGTCTTTAGCTGAGTGTTCATGTGCCCTACAAAAATTTTCATTACTACAGAAGAAGAGAAAAAGGATATTGGTGAAACAACTAACTATAGATTTTTGTTCTATTTTTCTGACAGGTCTTCCCTGAATGTGATAGCAGAAGGTATGGAAAGATTCTATGTAAGAGGGTAAAGAATTATGATGGCAAGTCTCCCTGTAAAGACTATGGGCAGGAACCTGGCAGAAGACTCCTGTAATTGCCAAAAGAAGAGCTTTATTCCATGGATGGATGCAGTTGTATGCTTCATCCCTAGGTAGAACTGCCAATACTTCCCTGCTTGCTCCTCATCCCTGCCCCATGTCTGCTGGGGAGGTCTGGAACTACCTCAACTTGCTTCTCTCTCAGGCCCCATTATTTTCCTTAGAGAGCATTTCTCAGGATTTGGCCTGCCCTGGTTGCCTACCTTTTCATGTATGAAGTAGGGAGTGGTGGAACTGTTAACTTGCTGCTCTAAAGTATGCTTTAAGAGACAAACCTAGCAGCCCATACCTGTTCTTTGTTTTATTGCCTATTGCCTTGAACTATGCTTGGCTTTTCTGGAAGAAAAGTTACAAAGCTTTTGGGGTTTTTGGCTTCAGTGTCTTCTATTCTGATTTCTGTGTCTGCGAAAACTCACAGGCTTTCTAGCTTCCTAAAATTTATCACCATTTCTGGCCCATGGATAACATACTACCTTGTTTTCCAATATTATGATGATGTCATCCCTTTAAGAATGGCTTTCTCTGTCATCATAATGATTCGTAGGCAGAAGTAGAGATGGACACTTATGTTCTGGTGGTTAGGAAATCACTGAATTCATGATCAGTTGGCAGGGAGCCCAATGCCCTTTACAGGAAATTGACACACCAGAAGGGAAGATGGGCCCTTCTAACCAAGGGGCATCATTTTAGAGCTCCAGGGTTTCTGCCTTCATGGAGTATGCTCTCAATGTTCCCACACCAGCCTGCAGTA
The DNA here is from genome assembly GCF_024166365.1 of Elephas maximus indicus. Taxonomy (NCBI): domain Eukaryota; kingdom Metazoa; phylum Chordata; class Mammalia; order Proboscidea; family Elephantidae; genus Elephas; species Elephas maximus. The sequence goes on from NC_064821.1 coordinate 83,328,354, forward strand.
AGGCAGCAATGCCCACTCAGTTCCACAGCAGGAACAGCCAGCTCTGTTTGCCTACGCAGCCTGTATTCCACCAGGGGGAGCAACCTGACTGCCCGAGGGCCTTCAGGCCACTGGGCACTTGGAAGATTGCTCTTGCCCTCTCCCTGCCTCTTAAGAAAGTTTTTGGAGGTAGCTGATCAAGCAATGCTTGGTACTCTCCTACCCACAGCAGCTGAGAGTCAGTGAGCTGTCTACACCAATTGTATTGGGGACTTCTGGCTCCTGGCTCCACCTTATCCTCCAGAGGCTGCCTAAAGGCTGTTTCCAATCCATAATCTGTTCCCCAACATTACCCTTTTTAAGACTCTTCAGGCTTCCCACCCAGTTTAGGCTCCACAGGATGGTGCTGAAGGCCTTTTCTCAGTGGAGCTTCTGCATGTTCCTCCAGTCTCATTCTTCCCTCTCCCTTCTACCCTGTGTGCTCAAGCAGCATGGAGCTGTAGACTCTTTGGAGTACATGCTGGTTCCTGTCACCCAAAACACCCCTAGACATGTGGCAAACCCCTTAATGTCCTTTAAACCTAACCCAGACATCAAATCCTCCACCAAGATTTCTTCCACCCTCTTACATCCAGTCCCAGAAATACCCAGAAAATACCTCTGTACGCTAGACATGTTACTCCTACTACATGTCTCGCTCCACGTTGTGATTTGTTTACAGGCTTTTCTCCCCTTAATAGACAGAGAGGTGAGTCCTTTCTGAACTGCTCTGTGTTTCCCAAGCTCCACGCACAGGTTGCTGGTTGCCCAGTGCATTCTGAACAAATGAATGGGTAAATGAATGACTGAGTACACAAATGCTAAGTTGAATGGACTATAACATACTCCACGCTCCTCCTTATAGAACAAGCTCAAAAAAATTCATTTAATTCAGGATAAAGGAAAAAAAGCCAGAAGAAAAGATAAGCAGTATATTGGCAAAGGGACCAGTGGCTTAAGAAGATGAATCACATCTTGTGATGAAGAGATAAGCTGCAAAACAGCTGGGTTACTAACAACAGGTGCTGACATTATTGAGCACTCACTATGTGCCAGGCTCTCTGCAAAGCCCTTTAAACACATTTAATCTTCAAAATAACCCTATGAGCTAGGTCATGTGTTTTAAGTTCATTTTACAAACGAGGAAACAAAGGCACAGAAAGTCACAGAACTTGCCCAGGGGCACAACAGTTCACAGAACTTGCCCAGGGGCACACTCACTAAAGGGTGGGGCTGGGAGACAAAGGCAAGCAGGTGGCTCCAGAGCCTATACTTGTAACTGCCGCCCGATACAACCCTCATGTATGGCACCAGCTTTATTTAATCAAGGAAACAAGACAAGACTCGAATTTTGCTCAAAGTATAAGAAGTAGACCTAGGCCCAGGAATCTAGAGACCTGGCTTTACCCCGGGAAACCCTGGTGGCGTAGTGGTTAAGTGCTACCGCTGCTAACCAAGAGGCCGGCAGTTCGAAGCTGTTGGAAACTCTATCAGGCAGTTCTACTCTGTCCTATAGGGCTGCTACGAGTTGGGATCGACTCAACGGCCGTGAGCTGGGGGGTTCTTGGCTTTGCCCCCACCTCATTGGGCAACTTGGGCAGGTTGTTCCCCAACCTGAGCTGCCTGTTCCCATATTTTAAAAAGATGGTATTGACCACAGCTGTCCTCTGGGAACCTTTACCTCTCCTGACATTCTGGATCTTTCTGCTCCCCAACCTGCTCTCTCCCCAAGGCCCACCTACCCCAAGAAGGCCTGCTTTGGGCCCTCACCAAGCCTTCCGACTAGGTCTATGTGGATATGGACTTCCCCTTCTTGACAATTCAAGCTTTTCTTCAGGTCTGACCTCAATCTGCCTTCCTGCCTGGTAGTCTGCCATTCTCTGTCCCATATCCTGTGACCCTCACCCCTCCAGCCTCCCAACCTCCCAACCTGCAATTGCTCCCACCCCATGGCACTTCAACTCCTCCCCACTCTTTCTGCTTCCTGGACTTAGTTCAAGCTCCTCCCTCCACCCCACTCTCTGGTCCCCCTCCTTCCCTTCTTTGACCAGACAAACCCTACTTGTTGCCACTGCCAACTTCTCCTTGGGGCTTCCCCTCTCCCAGACAGAACCAATACCCCCTTCCTCTGGGATGTGCTTAATTAAACTTTTATTTCAGTTCTTAATAATAATAATACCACCTTACATTGGTGTAAAGATTTATAACTCATCAAAAGCTTTCATAGTCACTATCTCATTTAATTTTACCTAAGTTCTTCCCTGTAGAGACAATCTACTGTTTATGGCTCCATATCCCCTCTTAAGGTTCCTGGGTGTGCAAATAATTTGTGCTAGACTATTAACCTAAAGGTTAGCAGTTGAAACCCACCCAGCATTGTCTGGTGATCTGCTTCGGTAAAGATTACAGCCAAGAAAACTCTTTGGAGGAGTTTTACTCTGTAACACATGGGGTTGCCCTGAATCATAATCAACTCTATGGCAATGGGCTTGATTTATCCCCTCTTAGACTGCAAATACAATGTCTGAAAAGCACTCTGCAATTGAAAAGCTCCTTAAAATAGCCCTCTGAGAAGGGCCTTATCATCCTTATTTTGCAGTTCAGGAAACAGAGGTTCAGGAAGGTTGTGTGGCTCACTTGATCATCAGGCTGGAAAGTGGCCGGCGGGCCCACAGTCTAGGTCTTAGCCTAACACTTCTTGAGAATTCCTTGCTCCCTGAGTCTTCGAGTCTGCACCCAGCATCTGACTCATACGTGTATTCTTGCCTCATCCTCAGCCTCAACAAATACTGCGCCCTGGTCTCAGGGCACCACAGGAGGGGTTTATGATGGGGAAACTGAATCCACACAGACCTGGATTCATATTCCTGAATACCCCTCTCCAGAGGCACTCATGATGGTGTTCCCTTGGCCCACACTGCATCTTTGCACCCAAAAATGGGCAGAGCTGGGACCCTGGGAGCCTGAACTCCTAGTGCCTGTAAATCGTGTTTTTCTTTGTTCTGCAGAAATGGAATAGCCCCTGCTGGTTGCTGTCCAGCCTGGTCAGGCAGAGTTAGTGAAGAGCCGCCTCCTAGGGAGACTCTGAGGCACCTGGAATGGGGAACAGGGATGCCCTGGGGAGGGAGCGGTGGAGGGTGGCCAGGAGTGTTGGGCACTGAGTCAACCACTGGGGCAAGCACACACCAGCTCATCTCCCTGATGGCATGCTGGGCACAGCCTGCTCTCTCACCTGCCGGGACTCCCCATTCCCTTCCTAAGAACTCCAAATCCTTCAACATGCTATAGTCCACTCCAAAAGGGTTTCTCAATAGGTTTTGGCTGGAGTGAGTGATTTCTCTTTCCCAAACAGGATCACAGCCCTGCCTTCCTGCCTAGGCCCAGGTCATTGGTGTGTGTTTGTGAATGGGTGGATGAACGAAGTTATACTTGTGAAAAAAACTTTAATTAGTGGGTAGTTTACAGAAGTCACTTTAAATCCTTTCTGGAAAAAGGAAGTGTATTAATTTTTTAAACTAATGGGCCTATTCATCAGTTAATGAATAGAATTTTCTAAATGTTGAGTGTCTCCCCCATAAACACAATGCTTAGAACTTACTATATTAGACAGTGTCTAGTCATTTGCTTTAAAAAAAATTAAGATATAATTCACATACCATAAAATTCAGTGGCTTTCAGTGAACAATTCAGTGGTTTTCAGGATATTCAGAATTGTGGAATCATCACCATTATCTAATTCCAGAACATTTCCTCATCTCCAAAAGAAATCCTATACCCATTACCGTCCCTTCCAATTCCCCACTCTCCCAAATCCCTGGCAACCACTAATCTATCTACTTTTTGTATCTATAGATTTGCTTGTGCTGGACATTTCCTATAAATGAAATCATATGATACGTAGCCTTTTGTGTCTGGTTTCTTTCACTTAGCATGATATTTCTAGTCATTTGCTTTAAAAACATCAGGATTTCATGGTGTTTCTTGGAGCACCCTGGGGTTTTGGGACCTTAATGCTTATGCAGTCAAACAGGTCCGAGCCTGCTGCTAAGAGCCATCAGGACAGAGTGGGTCCAGCAGCAGACGTACAGGACTGTGTGGTGTGTGGGGTCAGAGTGGAGAGCCGATTACAGCTATGGCCAGTCTGGGCTGGCATCAGAACCAGAGTAGTTAGGAAACAATCTCAGGCATGGGAAGTGCGTTCAGGAAGTTCCTGGGGGCCTGGGATGCCTGCAGTGTCCTGGGAAGAGTTTGGGGAGCAACATCTGCAAACCTGATTGCCCAGTGGAGAGGGAAAGGAAACAAGGGCCACCAGCCCTGGGCCTGCCGTTCTGAGTCTAAAGGGTAAGTCACATTTCTGAGATGTTCTCCAAGTTCAACATGGGGTTCAGATCCCCTGGGGCTTGGTTGGTTCAGATCTGGGGGTGCAAATGGGTAGTGGTTATCCCAACTGCTTCATCACCCCCTGTATCTAACCCAGGTATCCTTTCAGCTGGGAAATAGCCCCTGGCAGGAAATCCCAATAGCTTGAGTAAAGCCAAGAATGCTTTGGTCATGGGCAGTTTGTATACAAATTAATTGATTAATTAATTTTTTTTTCTTTTGCAATTTTAGCTTGTTCTATTCCCAGAGAATCTGAGATGGCTAACATGAATTAAAGATGAAAAATCAACCCAGCAGAAATGGAAAACATAAGGTCTAGCCCAGAAGGGACAGAAAGGCATAGGTAAGTCATTGAGAAAGCCCCACATGGGGGCTATATTTGGGTCCCGAGTTCAACTTTCACCTCCCTGGCAGTCAAAGGCTGAAGAGCAACACAGCTAGTTGCACATTCTTGACGTCCTGATGATGAACAGGGCGGATCCTCAGAAAAATCAAAGCTCATCTTGGTACTCAGTTCTGAAAGAAATCTCTCATGCTGTTTTAAGTGAGGAGTCATCCATTAAATCATTCCTCAAATACTGCTTGGGCCATGGATGTGTGGCACTGGGTGTGGCATTAGGCTCTCCTGGCTTCTAAGAATGAAAGTTGGGCTCTGCGCTTTAGGTCATTAGCTCTTGTTTGGGAAACACTATGCTATTTGGTGACCACCATTGTAAGTGCTGCCAGAAATACAACCATCTCTACTGTTATTTACATAATATTTCATGTAAATAGACTTAAATTTAACTTGTTTAAACATAGCCTCAACCCAAGTAACAGGAATCACAGGTCTAACCACTTAAAAAACTCTATGTTTTTTATTGAATTAAATAAATTAACTATTAAAATTAAGAATTTTACCCATGTTTCCCTAAAATCACCTCGCATTCTACTAGTGGTTTACATCCTGCACTTGCGAAATAAAAGTCCTCCACCATTCCGCCTTACCACCCAGATGGGATACACCACCATTAAGGACACCAAAGCACCAACAGCTGCTTAGATGGTGGTTTCCCCATCCATCTTCTCCATCTGATGGAGTGATGGAAGAAGTTCCCTAGGCAAGCCCTGGGGTAGAATTCCCGGCAAACCTATCACTGTATAACTGGGAGGGCTCTGAGGCAGCCTCCAGTTCAAAGCCTACATTTGACGGGATGTGAAAGCTGAGGCCCACGGAGGAGAAGCGACTTGCCTGAGATCCCAGCAGTAGGACAAAGCTGGTCAGAACTCCCCAGCACTGTCATCTTCCCTCTCCCAGGCACAGAGGTGAACATTTAGATGTCACCAAAGACTTGAGCTCACTGATGAGCACCACAGAAGAGTCTAATAGGAAAGAACCACCTGCAGAAAAGGATCTGGACCTTACCCAACTGCAGTTCAAGCTCCATGAGGGCAGGAACCATATCTGTTTTATTCACCAGGGTTAACCCAGCACCAGACACCCTGCCTGGAGCATAGTAGGTGCTCAGAAAACAACTGTGGAATGTTAACAGCAAGTTCAGGATGATGTCACCTCTGGGAGGTAAGAGGGAACTACCATCGTAGAGGGCTATGCAGGAGCTTCCACTGTATTTGTTGAAGTCTTTTTTTTTTCAATCATGGTAAGTGCATATATAACAAAACATTTGCCATTTCAACATTCTTTCAATTCAGCGACATTAATTATGCTCATCATGTGCAACCATCACCACAATTCATTTCAAATTTTCCCATCACTCTTAATGGAAACTCAGGGCTCCCTAAGCCATGATTCCCTCGCTCTCGCTCCCTCCCACCCCTGGTAATCAGCAATACACTTTGGTCTCTACACATTTGTCTATTCTAGATATTTCACGTACAACATTTATCCTTTTGTAACTGACTTATTTCACTCTACATAATGTTTTCAAGGTTCATCCATGCTGTAGCACGTTATCAGTTCTTCATTTGTCTTTATAACTTTATATATACATACCACATTTTGTTTACCCACTCAGCTGTTGATGGACATTTTTGTTGAAGCCTTTTTTAAGTTGGGTATTGGGCTCACCAGTGTTTGTTATATTATGTTCTACAGTTTTTTGCTTGGCAAAAATATTTAAAAAATGTTTAAATATCCTTTTACTTAGGATAACGTTTTTAGTTATTGTTTAAAAAATATCAAGATTTCACGGTGTTTCTCGGAGACTCCCAGAAGTCTGGGGCCATAATGCTTGTTGAGCACATGAATAAACCCGAGATCCATTTAACAAGAGCATTTTCTTTCTGTGCCCCATCTCCAGTGGCTCTGATTTCCATGACAGGTACCTTGCTGGGGGGCTTCCTGGCCTGTCACCTCTCCCTCCACTCCCAAAGCCTGTAGCACTTGTTGCAGGGGGGTGGGGGAGTCTGTGGCTAACTAGAGCAGAGTCTACCTCACCTAGGACACGGCATTGTTGGTGTAGCTCACACAAACCCAGCCTAGATCTGGGAGGACACTAAAACCCCAACTGGAACCAAGTGGGCTACGCTGATGAGCCCATGAGCATTTCCGTAAAACCAAGCTACCAACCAATGTCTTTTTTCCTCTCCTGCAAAAAGGACAAGTCTTGACATACATAGTTTGTAAACAACAGCATACTTCATTCAAATGCCAGGCTAGGATGTACTATGAGGTTGCTAGAATGGACCCACAAAGTCTCAGAATCTCAGGGTTAGAAGGAACCTTCAAGGGTGCCAGCTCAAGCTCCCATATAAGATACAAGCCTTCTCTAAGAGGCTGCTCTCAGGAAGTTGTACACTACCTGGGGAAACAATCTTTTTTTTTGCAGGGGGGCATTTTTGTGTTTTTATGTACATTTTTCTACAACTTGTTTTTCTTATGGACAATTTTTCTAGGTCAAATGCTAACATTATTTGAGCAGCTAAGCATGTGCCAGGCACTGTTGTGAGCAACTTATAAGCCATCGACTCAGTTACTCCTCCTAACAAGCCTATAGGATAGGCACAATTATAATCTCTACTGAAGAGGAGACTGCGGGTCAGAGAGGTCATGTGACACAGCTTCTAATGGTGGAATCCAGATTCGAATCCTTGCAGCCTGTCTCTAGACCCTGTGTCCCTAATACAATACTGCCTTTTCTAAAGAGTGACAGGGTCTTTCTCATTTTTTTTTTTTAAACAACAAAATGAGGGTCCACAGTTTGGATGTAACACTTCTGCACTTTTCCAACTGTTGAGTTTTCATATTGTTGCTAATTTTTTCCATTATAATTTCGCAATGTACATCCTTTGTACACATAACTTTACAGACTGGTGCTACTGTGCCAATAGGCCAGACTCCCAGAAGAGGGATCACTGGATCAAAGGGTATGTGTGTTTTCGTTGAAATAGCTACGGGGTCTTTTGTTTGAGGCATTTTCCTAAATGTGATTTTCACACGCTAGCTTTGATTCTGTCTCCAGATCTCCGGAATTCTCTTTCCCAGTTTCTTCGAATGTCCCTTTGACAAAATGGCTTCATGTCTCCTATGGATGGTATAGATACCTTTTAAAGTGTAGTATCCTCTGGGGTGACCTGGCCAACTGCCCTTCGTCCCCATTGAATGGCATGCACTGAGAGGGACAGTATCTTTTCTGATATTAACAATGAAATAGGAAAGACCCAGGTAGGCAGGATCCAAAGCTCCTATCTTCAGCTTCCCCAGAATCACACACGTGCCTTCGGGGAAAGAAGCTCTTTGCAAGATAGTAAAGGCCAGTCAAATTCTATTCCCGCTCAGTAAGAAAATAGAGCTCATTCTTCAATTAGAGAAGATGTGAATAATTCTGGAGTTGGACAGTCCTTGAAGCACCGTCTAGTCCACTGCCTTATTTTACACAAGAGCCTTGGAGGAAAATGACTAACTGAAGTTCACACCCCGGGCATGCGGAAGGATTTACCGGACCTGGAAGGAGGATCACTGGAGGGTGCGTGTCTCCAGTTCTCTCTGCCTGACGGTTCCTAGGGACCGTCTTACTAGAAAGGCATAGTGTAAATATTTTGTTAAGCAGCCAAGAGAGGAAACTTACCCAGGCTGAGCTGCCCTGTGCTGGGCGCTGGCCATGGACACAATGCTCAATGAGGGCCATTATCTGGGAAGGGAGGGCTGTTTGTTCCGCTGCGGGATGGTGCCAGAGCCCGGAGCCACCAGGCTTGCCACTCTGGCTGCCACACAGAAGAGTCTCCTTGCGCTCAGCAGACTCTGTGGTTATGCAACGCTGGGCCAAGAGGTTAACTCTCCCCGGACAGGAGCCAAGCCTTGTTCCTTCCTGCCTCAGCATGTCCATCTGAAAACGCTCAAAATCAAGGGCCTCTAAAATGGCACATTTTGTGTAAAAAAATAAAAAATAAGAAAGAAATTGAGGGCCTCATTGCAAAAATGCTTTGGCCCTGAACCTGCTGGTTTATTCCAAAGGGCTTAGTGTTGGGGAGCTGGGGTGCACCATGCCTGTAGCTCCTGGCACCCTCCAGCCAGAAGGTCTGCCTACCACTCCTCAGGCATCTGGCCTGCCTCCAAGCCTTTGCTCCTGCCATTCCCTCTACCAGGAATACCCCCTCCCCCCCCCACCTTCTTTCTGTCAATTATGTCTGGCTTAAGACCTTCTTTTCTTAAGCTCAAGCTCCACTCCACTTCCTCAAAGCCTTCCCTGACTACTCCAGCTCCCACTGACCAGAGCTGAAATGGTGAGTTTTCAGTCTGAAAGGGGTCTTAGAAGGTACTTAGGCAACTGCCCCATTTTCCAGATGAGGAAACTGAGGCTCAGGGAAATTGATTTGCATAAGAGAGTAGAGTGACTAAATGTAAGCATCAGCAAGGGTCTCCTCTCTAAACTCTTTCTCCCATAAATCATGTGGGCTCGACTGTCAAACCATATCCAGAATCCAAACACTTCCCACCACCTCCACAGCTACCACCCTGGTCCACCACTTGGATGACTACACCAGGCTCCTAAACAGTCTCATGCCGCTGCCTTTGTCTCCTACAGTGTAGTCTCCATACGTCAGCCAGGGTGAGCCTTCTAGAACATTTCGTCAGACCATGCCGCCCTCTGCTCAGACCTCCAATGGCTTTTGGATAATCCACCCAGCCTATCACTTCTCCAGCTTCCTCTTCCCACAAACCCCAGACTCCAGCCACACTGATCTCCTTGCTGTTCCCACCAGGCACAATCCCGTCTCTGCCTGAACACTCTTTCCCAGGTACCCGCAGTGCTCACTCCCTCACCTCCTGCAGGTCTTTGCTCAGATATCAGCTCTCAGCCAGGCCTACCCTGACCTCTTGATTTAAAAATCATAAGAACTCTCCAGCTCCCAGTTCCCCCCATTCCTGCCCTGATTGTCACCTTATCATACACTGCATATTTTACTTATTTCTATGTTTGTCTTTTTTTTTTTTTTCTATTAGAATATAAACTCTAAGAGGGCAGGAGTTCATGTGTTTTGTCATCTAGAATGGTGCCTGGCACTTTCTGAGTAGGGCTGATTTTAAGGATTATCTACCTCTTTGAGGATGGATGCTGCTGATGATGACGGTGGTCGTGGTATCACTGTGACAGTGTGTGTGTGCTAGGAGTGCGGGGAGGGGACAAGTGTGTTGGCACATGTAGAATCAACGAAAGGACTCTAAAGGCAGAGAAGGTGGGTGGGGGGCTGCCACAGATGCTATTTTTTTGGGGGGGTTTATGGTGGGAAAATCTGTTGAAAAAGATCTCTTTAAAGTGTTGAAAAGCAAAGATGTCACCTTGAGGACTAAGATGCACCTGACTCAAGCCATGGTGTTTTCAGTCGCCTCATATGCATGCAAAAGCTGGCAATGAATAAGCATGACTGAAGATGAATTGATGCCTTTGAATTACAGTGTTGTCGAAGAATATTGAATATACCATGAATTGCCAGAAGAACAAACAAATCTGTCTTGGAAGAAGTACAGCCAGAATGCTCCTTAGAAGCAAAGATGGTGAGACTTTGTTTAATGTTCTTTGGACATGTTATCAGGGGGGACCAGTCCCTGGAGAAGGACATCATGTGTGGTAAAGGAGAGGGTCAGTAAAAGAGAGAAAGCTCCTTAACGAGGTGGACTGACACAGCAGCGGCAACAATGGGCTCAAACATAGCAACGATTGTGAGGCTGGGGCAGGACTGGACAGTGTTTCGTTCTGTTGTATATAGGGTCGCTGTGAGTTGGGACCGACTCGACGGCACCTAACAACAACAGCAGCTGTGAGGGAGATACCCAGATACCTGGGCCTCATTCCCCTCCCTCTCACGCAGAGGCTGGTCAGACCAGGCTGCTGTGAGAACCCAGGCACAGCTGGATAATCCCTGCTTTTGCTGTTGCTGTTAGTTGCTGTTGAGTCGATTCTGACTCATGATGACCTCATGTGTACGGTGTAGAACTGCTCTATAGGGTTTTCAAGACAGATCACCAGGCCTGCCTTCTGAGCTGCCTCTGGGTGGGTTTGAACCACTAACTTTTTGTCGAGTGCTTAACTGTTTGTGCTACCCAGGGACTACCTGCTTTTAGGCATCTCAAATTTGCAAGTCTAGGAATCTGTACTTTTTTAAAGCTCTCCAGGTGACTTGTAGGCCTCTCCAGGTTTGGGGACCTTACCTGAGTTCTTCTGCACAAAGATTTATTCCTGATAATAAGTATCTGTTGAATGAATAAATGAGATGGAAGGAAGGGGCTAAGATAGACACAGGAGAGGAAAATGAAGGCTGAGAGGTAGCCAGTGATCACAAGGAAATATACCAAATAGAGGCCAAATGAAGATAAAATGGCAGGGCCTGTTGGGACAGGCAGGAAGGCGGTTCAAGTTCTCACTTATTCTCTCCACACCTGCAGTGACACTGGCTGGGAGCACAAATCGCAACCAAACAGAAACTCGTGATTTTAGCCGTGTTGCGATGTACATTTTTATTTACCCATAGCACCATTTCTTTGAGGTTGGCTGGCTGTATTATAAACAGGGGCCAACACTAAGTGACCTAGGTGACTGGCTGTTCACGATCCTTGCTTCCCTCAACAGTCCTGGCCCCACTGTGACTCTGCTTTCCCCTCTCTGAGCCACTTCTTTACTGACTCTTTGACTCAAGCCTTTTCTTTCTCCTCCTGTATACGTGTGTTCAGTCCTCAGGCTGTGGTCTCTAATCCTCTACTTGTCTCTCTTGGCCGTTCACTCTTTGTCTTCTTAGCTATTTTCCACAGCTGCGCAATCACCTGCCTTGCCCGAAGCACTCCCAATCTTGCATTTCCACCTGCTGGACATTTGGCTTAGCTGGTCCACTGGCCTCTCAAATTCAATATGCTCAGCACCAAGTTCATTTTTTCTCCTCCTCTGCCTCTGGTACCACTATTCTCCTAAATCCTAGGCTTGGAACTTCAGAGTCACCTTTGAACCCCACTCTCCTTTGCCCCCAAATCACCCACCCATCCATCCACCAGTCCACCCTCCCATCCACCTTTCTATCCACCCATCCATCCATTTGTCCACCCTCCCATCCGTTCGTCCGTTCGTCCGTCCACCCGTCCACCTGTCCACCCGTCCACCCATCCACTCATCCACCCTCCCATTCATTCCCTTGTTTGTTCAAAAATTACTAAGTACCTACTGTGCACCAGGCTGTGCTAGGCACTGGGGACATTCACATGCCTGGAAGTCTGTTCCAGGACAAAACATACCAGGTAATTCTGTTGTGGGAGATTTATGGACCATACTTGGAGAAATTCTGGCTCAAAGGATAAAGTCCGAACTCCCTCATCATCTCCCCAGACACTGATCAGACTTTAGCCCCCCTTTCCAGACATAGGTCCCATCAGCTAGGCCCATCTATCTACTCACCACCCTAAAACCAGGCCTAGACTGCTCTTCACTTGCCATTTCCCCACCATGGAAAGACTCACCCCACTGGGCACTGGGGTACAAGTGGAAAGGCAGAATCCCTGCCTGGGGGGACTAACCCCTCCAATGGGAGAGACGGTACTTGCACATGTGATCATAGTGGATATAAGGACGGGGTGCCACCAAATCCCAGAGCAAGGGTTCCTAATGCATGGGGGGAGGGGCACACAGGGGGCAGGGAAGGAAAGTCCAGAAAGAGGGAATGGAATGTGCAAAGGATTAAAGTGTGAGGATTACAGCAAAGAAGTAGAGGAGAAGTGGAAATACAGATGGAGACAATGGGAACAAGGGATGGATTGGGACTGCTGAGCTAAGGGGCTGGATTCATCCTGTAGGCCATGGGTTGGCAAATCCATCCCATTTCCTGCTTTTGTGCATAAAGCTTTATTGGAACACAGCAGTGTCCATTCGTTTATGTGTTATCTATGTCTGCTTTCATGCTATAACAGCAGAGCTGAGTAATTGCCATAGAGACAGTATGACTGGCAAAGCTTAAAATATTTACTATCTGACCTTTTGCAGAAAAAAGTTTGCTGACCCTGTTGTAGGTGATGGGAAGCCACAAGCAGATTTTAAACAGGGGACACATGGTCATATTTGTGTTTCACCTTTCTATCCCTCTGGCATGACATGGAGGATGGGCAGGAGCAGACAAGCCCGAAGGAAGGGAGAGTGGTTGGGAGGCTGGTACAATTGTCCAGGTAGGGAATGGATGTTAGCAACAACATTGTTGTTGTTTATTAACAGATTTATTAAGAGATTGCTATGTGCTCACAACGAAGTCCTTCACACGTATTCCCTCATCTGATCTGCACAGCAGCTGCTTGAGAGGTAGTGTTGTTATGCCCCTCTTACAGACGAGGCCGAGAAAGGTGCAGTATCTTGCCCAAGGCCACACAGCTAGTATGCAGCAGAGCCAGGATGCAAACCCGGATGGTCTAAACTCAAGCCGGACTCTTCACCCCGCTGGGGGCCTCAGTGCCAATCTCAAGGTCTTTAAGGTCAAACACATTTGCTTGTTGACAGATCCTTCAAGCCTTCCTGAGACTTCACAGAACATGAATCCTCTAAAGGAGAAATTTTACCCGGAGTCAAGTCAGGCAGGAAGTGGGAGGCAGGAGTGTGGCTATTTTGGAGAAGCGACATGAAAAACCACGAAACTTCCTACCTGTCCCATTTTGCTCCCATCTGTCCCTGGGAACAAGGCTGCCCCTCTCTTAGATAAAAAGGTGTTTCTCCCCACACGGTGGCTCTGCCTCTGGTGGTGGGAGAGGGAGCACTAAGCTTAGCACACATTTGCTATTTTTAAAGGACTAGATAAACAAACAGGGCCATGTAAATAAGAAAAAAATGAGGTCATCCTTTTAAAATCTAAAAATGTTTTTTTTTCCCCCCCCCGCCATGGGGTGAGCAGCAAAACCTCAGAAAGGACTGCTACCTTTTTTATCCCCCAGGGGCCTTTTTTAGCCCACAGGCACCTAAAGCCACCAGGCTGGCCCCTCCCTTCCTTGCACTCACTGGGGAGAGGGCAGGCAGGCCTGGTACTTGGACTCCTGGGCTTTATCCCTCTCGGTGGGCTTTGCCTTGAATGTCTAAAGCCACTGCTCACCCCAACCTCCCTGGGGCCCTGACATTGTTCCCAACTAGGTCACTCACAAGTACTGGCCTAAGCACAACACTTTCCTCCTGCACAAACCCTGGCTTGGTGTCCTGACCCAGCCCATTGCACCCTCTGAAGCCTCTGCTGTCACTTTCCCTTTCCCTCTTCTCCTCCTCTGCCCAGCACTTGATCTGGGATGGCCACATAGACCCTTTGCATGGCCCTCCTTTCTCTGCACACATTTGAAGCTGTGGATCTCCTTTTCTAAGTTAATGGTTGGGAGTCATTAATGCAGCCCTGGTGAGCTGTTCTTAGGTCATCACCAATTGTTAGGAGACATCTTAAGCTTTGGTAGAAGCTCACATGGCCTGTTTGTTTTCTGAGTATCTCCTCCACTGCTGATCCCCGTCTCCTCCCTGTGACCCTCTCCTGCCACGGACAGCATGACCGCACTTCTCTCCTACACCATCTTTCACTCCCTCCTCCACCTTCTGATCCCCTACCCTCCGTATCTTTGGTTCCTCAGTCATTATGAGGCACAGAAATGAGAACCACCAGGATTTGCCGAAGGCGTGGTTTCCAAATTGTGTTCCATGGAGGTGCTTCCAAGGTTCTTCAAACATGACATGAGACTTTTTATTCTAAAAATAGAGTTGGACTCTTATTATAACTGTAATGACACCCACATTCAATGCACATTGTAACACACTGAGTACAACCGTGTTGCCAGGCTAACTGGGTTTGTACAGACCCTGGAATAAGATCTGGGTAGAGCCTGACCTTCAATATTAACATGTGCCCTCAATTAGAAAGACTGGAACTCTTTACCAGACTTCTTCTTTTCTAAAAAATATTTTATTGTTTTTTGTTGTTTAAATTCAGGAGTATGCATGCATACGTAAAGACACACAAGCAAGTACACTCCAAAGCTTTCAATGATAAGAGAGCGTATTACACAGATTATCACAGAAATATAAAAAATGTGCTTCTTGTTTGACTCAGGTTTGTGACATGAAGGCATTCAAATAGCTCTTTGATACTGTCAGCTTCAAACCAGAATTTCCTTCTCCTCCCTCCCAAACATCCACATAGCATTGAACTGATGGCCATCCTGTGGTTGCCAGGAAAACTGTGAAAAGTCTGTTACCGTTCACATCATCTTATTGATGTGTCTTAGTTATCTAGTGCTGCTATAACAGAAATACCACAAGCGGGTGGCTTTAACAAACAAAAATTTATTTTCTCACAGTTTAGGAGGCTAGAAGTCGAATTCAGGGTACCAGCTCTAGGGAAAGGCTTTCTGTCCTAGAGCCAGCACCCTGAATTTGAACTTCTAGCCTCCAAAACTGTGAGAAAATAAATTTGTTTGTTAAAGCCATCCACTTGTGGTATTTCTGTTACGGTAGCACTAGATAATGAAGACAGGTGACAACTCTTCTACCTCAGCTTTAGGTGGCCCCATTCTCCTAGTCCACCTGAATGATGACCCTGGCCCCTTGGCCCTGGCAGGTCCTGTTCTTCTGTCCCTTGGGCACGGCAGCACACCCCCTTAGCTTTGGGTGGCTGCTGCATCCCCCTGGCACATTTTAATGGCAGACCCACACTCCAGAACCGAGTTGGTGAAGATCGACTCTGAAACCTAGGAAGCTGCAGCCTCATACTTTGAGATCCGGGAAACTGTGGCCCTACCCTTTGAAACTGAGGTCCTGCTTCTCATAGTCCTTCCCACAGTTCTGCTGATCACTGAGCTTCTCTAGGGATGGTCCTTTTCTTTTCTTGGAGGACAACAGATGTAGCTCCTTTGGCCTGTTTCCTGCGAGTAGAATTCTAAGAGGCAGGCAGTGTTCTTTCCTTTGTCCCCTTCAGTCAAATCTTATGGATTCTCTGCTGTGGTAGCTGGCTAGATCCATTAGTCACAGGCTTAATCACTTTAACAAAAATTGGATAGCCACATCCTTGGTGAAAATTCTAGGACACGGGTCCTTAGTTTGTACAACAGAAATCTCCAAATCTTTTTGTTTTCATTTTGCACAGTTCATTTTTAGGCCCATCTCTTTCTTCTCCTATTTTACTATAAGCAGCAGGGAGAAACCACACGGTCTCTTTAAGATCTCACTTAGAAATCTTATCAACCAGATATCCAAGTTCATCACTTACAAGGTCTTCCTTCCACCAAACATTTGAACATAATTCAGACAAGTTCTTTGCCCCTGCATAAAAAGCATCACCCTTCCTCCGTTGTCCAGTCACATGGTCATCGTTTTCTTTTAAAGCCTCACCAGAAACACATTTAATGGCCACATTTCTAGTGACATTCTGTTGCTGGTGTCATATGTATTCTTTAAGATATAGAGACTTTTTCTTCTCACTTCCTTCTGAGCCCTCACCAGAATTGCCTGTGACATCCATAATTTACCAAAAGTTTCTTTAAGGCAATCTTGGCTTTTACTATTAGGCACCTTCAAACTCTTCCAGCCTCTACCCACTACCCAATTCCACAACCACTTCCACATTGTAGGTATTTGTTAGAGCAGCACTCCCACTTCTCAGTATCAAATTCTGTCTTAGTTAACTAGTGCTGCTGTAGCAGAAATACCACAAGTGGGTGGCTTTAACAAACATAAATTTATTTTCTCACAGCTTAGGAGGCTGGAAGTCTGAATTCAGGGTACCAACTCTAGGGAAAGGCTTTCTGTCTCTGCTGGCTCTGGCGAAAAGTCCTGGTCTCTTCTAAGCTTCTGCTCCTGGGCAATCTTGATGTGGCTTGGCATCTCTCTTCTCCCATCTCTCTTCTACTTGCTTGTTTAATCTCTTTCATATCTCAAAAGAGATTGACTTAAGATACACCCTACACTCATCCTGCCTCATTAATATAACAAAGACGACCGATTCCTAAATGGAGATTATAACCACAGGCATAGAGGTTTGGATTTACAACACATATTTTTGAGGGGACACAATTCGATCTATAACATGATGTGATTTAGAATCTTCTTAAAACTGTGCAAACAAGCCAAACAGAGCAAAAATAGGAACATCAGATGTTGCAGCTGATATAGTAATACAATGATCATCTAGGAGAGAGGTTGGCAAACTTGTAAAGGCCGAAATAGTAAACACTTTTGGCTTTGTGGAACACACAGGCTCTACCACAACTACTCAACTCTGCCATTATACGGCAAAAGGAATCATAGATTAGTACATAAATGAATGGAGTGGATATGTTCCAATAAAACTTTATTTACAAAAACAGGTGGCAGGTTGCATTTGGCCCACAGGCTGCAGTTTGCCATCCTCTGACCTTGAACCTCAGATTTCAATATTTATATGCATCAAGGCAGAATCAATGCTCTATCGGTAAACTTTCACAATAAATACATGTTAAAACTTTGAACTTAAAAAACAAATGTGTATTAATAACTTATCACTTTAACCTGTCTTACGTATGGACATTTCATGCAAGATCTGACTTTTAAAAATGGCTACAATAACTTTGAAAACGACTAGCAAAGACCTTTGTAGTTAGGAAAATGCTTTCATATACACTTTTCGATGAGATTTTTCCTCTAGTCACTCACTCAGAAATCACATTTACTCTGGTTGCAACTATATCTTTTAAGGGGTTGATCCCAACCCATCTTCCATTCAAAAGAGACTCGGAGAATTTCAGAGGTGGAAAGAAACCTAGAAGTCACTTAATCCTAGCATCCTACTCTTCCGGAAAACCAGTTGCTGTTGAGTGGATTCTGACTCATGGTGATCTTATGTGTGTCAGAGTAGAACTGTGCTCCGTAGGGTTTTCAATGGCTGAATTTTCAGAAACAGATCGCCGAGGGGTCCCTCCAACCTCTTGATTAGCAGCAGAGCTCATTAATCATTTGCACCACCTGGGGCCTCCCTTCCCTGACTGAACTCCTTCAGCATGAGCAGAGGTCATACCTACTCCCTCCATATCATTAGCTGGGCTGGATATCCTCAGTTTGCCCCCCAGCTTCATTCTCTGCCCTCCTTTCTGCCCTGGAGGCTGACCTCTACCATCTAGTTTCCTTTGTTCTCCAGTGTTTGGTTGGGTTCTGCCAGAGAGGCACTGGCAGGACTTGGGAGAATAGGAGGAGAGAGACATGGTAGAATTTCTTTTTCTCTATTCCCTCCCTGCTTGACCACCATTCTGACATTGGTTGCTTCCCTCAGGCTGCCCTCCCAGGCCTCCCTCTCTCACCAGGCTCTGCCAAGGCCCTTTCCTCCCCTTACGACACCCCACTTAGAGGTGGTCATGGTTTCCTGCTGTTTCAGATCCCTGGGAATTTTATCTCCCCTTGTTGGTTTCCTTAACCCTGCCCTCACCATTTTAAATTGTCTCTTTTCAAAATCTTTTTCATAAAACCCTTTTGAGTGTGCCCTTTGTTTCTGGCCAGGGTTTTGAACGATACATTTGCTTAAAAAAAAATCATTCGTTCCTCACTTTTTTCTTTCTTCCTTCCTAGAGTAACCCAGCTTCAATTATATAGATGAGGACCCAAGGGGTTGGCAGAGCCACATAATGGAAGGAGGGGTCCCTGAATGAGCTGGTGGGGCAGAATTGTTCCCCAATTGCTCACTCCTGAACTCTGACTTGAGAGGTAAATTAAATTCCATCTGATCTAAGTTACTGTATTTTATGCGTCGCTTTGCTATAGCAGCTTAGGTCATACCCTAACTAACCAGTTACTGTCAAATTGATTCTGACTCATGGCAACCCAAGCATGCGTCAGGGTAGAACTGGGCTCCACAGGGTTTTCTAAAGGCTGCGACCTTTCAGAAGTGAATCTCTAGGCCTTTCTTATAAGGTGCCTCTGGGTGGATTCAAACAGCCAACTTTTTGGTTAGTAGCCGAGTGCTTAGCCATTTGCACCACCCAGGGACCACATACCCTAACTTCATTGTTAGTTGCTGTGCAGTTGATTCTGACTCAGGGCGACCCTGTGTGTGCAGAGTAGAACTGCTCCGTAGGGCTTTCAGGGCTGTGACCTTCCTGAAGCAGGTCGTCAGCCTGTCTTCCAAGGCACAACTGGGTAGGTTCAAACCACCAACATTTTGGCTAGTAGTCCAGCACTTGAATTGTTTGTACTACCCCAGTGCCTCATTAAAACCATCTAAAAATGGCTTAGCTTTTGCACAGCCCAGCCTACCGTCTTCTTATATTGGGCTTGTCCTTAAATATTAAATTCCCAAGCCTTGTTCTTGATCAGATGATTTTTTTTAACCAGTTGCAGGTCTTTACATCTCATTCCTTCTGTCCAGTCTGGCCTGTGGAGAGCTTTCGAATCTGATTTTTGCAATTGCATGTTTATTATCTTTATCCCTCCTCTGTCTCCTGCTGCAGTGGTGGTTCCTTGGGGCCATAGCTGTGCACTCTCTGCTTCTGCTACAGTTACCAAAAGGATGTGACCTAAATGCTTAAATGTGGCTCTCACCTCATTCCAGCCTCTCGAAGGTCCTGGGTGGCTCCCCCCTGCTCCTAGCTCCTCAGGATCAGATCCTAGCTCCTCAGCCCAGTACGTGAGCGTGGTGCAAATGGTATTGTGCTCACTTGCTAACCATAAGGTTGGAGGCTGAGTCCACCCAGAGGTACATTCAAAGAAAGTCCTGGTGATCTACTTCTGAAAAATCGGTCAGTGAAAACCCTGTGGATCCCCATAGTCTGATCCACAGCCAGTCACGGGGCTGGTGAAGGACCGGGCAGTATGTGGTTCCACTGTGCACGGGGTTGGTTGCCATGAGCTGAGGCGACTGTGCAGCAGCTAACAGCAACAACATTCAGCCTGGGGTCCAGTCTTCCCTTATAGCTCCATAAAAACTTCCCCACCCCACAGACACACCCCAACCAGCCAGTACAGGGTATTACCCTATTAGATGGTGGGGTGTGATCTACAGTCCTGCCTGGAAACTGGGAGACCTGACTCCTCACCCAGCTCTGTCACTAGTTTTCGGTGTGAGAAGAAAAAGTCACTTTGGGGTCTCAACTTCTTTTTCACACATAGATGGTTGATTAATTGACCTCAAAGGTCCAGTCCATTGTGGACAAGCCATGTTTCTAGTTGCTGCCACATGGAGATGCACAGAAAATGCAACTCCAGGCTCTCCCCTCTCATCAAGCTCATTCGTTTAGGGAAGCTTAGGTCCTAGGAGATTTGCCATTTGAGAGGGCATCAGATCTGTAGGAATTACTTGGTTGTGGTTTTGCCAAACATGTTTCTATGCTTGTCTGGACACCTGTTACTGATGTGGACTCTCCAGGGCCAATGGTCCATGATCTGGAGCTGGATTCTTTATGGCCAGTAAAGGGGAGACAGCAGAACCTCCCTGAATCTTTTGCTCTGGACAGAGAGAGCGAGCCTACTGGGAGAGGGGGAAGTGGAGAGGGAGAATAAGAGAAAGATGGCTTTTGATGAGGACCTCCCATGTGAGATGGTGTGTGTTCTCTCAGTGAAGACAACCTTTTGACACGTGTCATTATTATCACAGATGAGAAAACTGAGGCTCAGAGGGGTTAGGGAAAGTTTCAGAGCCAGGCCTAGAACTCTGACCTCCCTGACCGCCAAGTACTCACCCTTTCTGTGATCCCAAGCAACTTCCCAACAAATGCAGAGCCCACAGGGAGTCCAGTGGCTTGGGTGGGCATCCCTCCCAGCTCCCTGAGACCAGGGGCAAGTCACCATCCCTCTTCGGTAGGGGGTCTGGGCTGGGCTGTCTGGAGCCCTTGCAGTTTCTACAGGCTCCATGTCTCCCTGTCCTCAAATAACTCCAAACACAGCTGTCCTCAAGCCCCAGATGGTGCTAATGGGCCTTTTCACCCTCCCCAGCTCAGTAGAGTCTGTGATACCCTGTAGGGTGTCACACTGACACCTCCTGCCTGGCATACTTGCCTGCTTGGGCCCTGAGCCTGCTACCTCGTTCAGATGCCGTATATTCCAGCCCCGTCTCTGATGGCCAAGGCAAGCTGTGCCAGCCGTGGTCGTGGCTGCCTAGACACTCCAGAAGCACTGAGTCAGCACCCTATTCATCACAGATGCTCTTCATCCCCAGGGAGAGCACGGAAGGGGCGGGGCCAGACTTCTCACTGGAACTGACAGCTCATTTCCCTGTGGGCAAGTCCCATCCTTACAAATCTCTCCATGCAGCTGGCGGAGCTCACATGGATGAGAATAGAGGCTGGGAGAGAAGCAGCAGAGGAGTAAATACCAGGTCTGGGGAGGAGTCCCCGTTTACACCCTCCGTGATAGCTCCTCACATCCCTGCTTGTGCTCTTCA
The DNA here is from genome assembly GCF_024166365.1 of Elephas maximus indicus. Classification (NCBI taxonomy): domain Eukaryota; kingdom Metazoa; phylum Chordata; class Mammalia; order Proboscidea; family Elephantidae; genus Elephas; species Elephas maximus. Next base: position 83,349,582 of record NC_064821.1, read on the forward strand.
GAGGTTTCTGTCTCTGGCTTAGTTCAAGTACCTATTGCACACCTAGCTGAATAAATCCAGACCACGCAGAGACCACGAGTCAACGTCTGTGACATGCGCGAATGAAACAAATGGTGAATGGAAGCACCAGGATGTCCCAGGACTTCCAGCTCAGCTTTCACAGAGGTTCAAGGAAGGCAGTGATAATAATAAGCACATTTTTTAAGAGGAAGAACATAAGCAAGCTCATAAAAGAAACACCAAAATGGCTACCCAGTAAACATATCTAGTGAGAGCCGTTTCTTACCTGTGCTGAAGGCACCACTTCCGGTGACCAAAACTAAAACGCTGTTCTCTTTGGAAGCCAGCATTCATGTCCACTCCTGCGGCAGCCACCCTTCTCTTACACACGGCTCTTCCCTCTGGAAGGGAGAGCTTGCCCAGCCAGTATCTCCTGAGGGTCCTCCATGAACTAGTTCGAGGCTGCTGAGTTTATGCCTTGAATCCTGTAGGGGATGGTGGAAAAACATGGTCAAAGAGGAGTCTGCACTGTCAACCTGAGATAGTGAAATCTCGGCCTGCTCCCAGGAGGCCCAAGTCCCCAGCCCCTCCCCACAAATGCTTTTCTGGGTGCAGGGCCAGATCTCCACGTCCTCTCCAGGGAGACGGTGTGGCACAGTAGCCCTAGGGCCCACCACACTCTACCTCGCACCCAGCACTTAACTCCTCTAAGCCTCTATTTCTTCACCTGTGTGGGAGGCAGAATTCCAGATGCCCCCTAAGATTTCCGGTTCCCCCAGTGTACACATCCTGCATAATCCCTAAGGCTGTGAATACGATGGATTTTACTCCTGTGATTAGGTTATATCATATGGCATAAAACCCAAAAACCAAATCCATTGCTGTTGAGCTCATTCCAACTCATGGCGACCCTATAGGACAGAGTAGAACTGCTCCACAGGGTTTCCAAGGCTATAAATCTTTATGGAATCAGACTGCCACATCTTTCTCCCTTGTAGCTGCTGGTGGGTTCGAACTGCTGACATTTCAGTTAGCAGCCAAGTGCTTAACCACTGTACCACCAGGCTCCTTTTGTCATATGGCATGGTTGACCTTAAAATAGGGAGATTATCCAGGTGGGTCTGACATAATTATATAATTATATAAGTCCTTTAAAAGCAGGTTTTCACTGGCTGGTTACAGAAGAGGAAGTCAGAGAGATTTGAATCACAAGAAGGGTTCAAGGGGCCAGTGCTGGCTTGAAGACAGAGGGAGCCATGTGGAAAAGACCTGAGAGCAGCCTCTAGTCGCTGAGAGAAACCCTTACCCAACCACCAGAAAACTGGACCTCAGTCCTACAACCAAAAGGAACTGTATTCTGCTTGGAAGCGCATTGTTCTCCAGAGCCTCCGGAAGAGAACTCGGTCTAGCCAATACCCTGATTTCAGCCCTGAGCACAGAACCCAGCCACAGTGTACCCAACACAGCAATAGAAAACTAATACAATCTGTAAAAGTAATCTATATTAGGGCATGGGTGAGAGTTAAATGCTATAGTAGACATAGACATAAGAGCACACTATTCCCCAGATCGCCACATTAAACACTGCGTTTATTTGGAGCCAAGTGGAGGCCTGATTCAGGCAGGAGCTCGGCACCCTTACTGAATGAACGGACAAACGAGTGAGCATCAGTATGTAATGGTTGACTTATCGGGCTGTTATAAGGATCAAATAAGAAAAACAGATGAAAGTGCTTCGTAAACTAGAAAGTCTGAGTTATTTTCAGTCAAGTATGATATGGTATGGTACCATCCACGTTGCTTTCTGTGGACAAGGCTCTGGTTTGTCGGCCCGAGGTAGTGTGGTGTTGTGGCTGAAAAAGTGGGGCCAGACTACATGGGTTCAAGTCCTGGATCTTCTATTTATTTCTTCTGTGGCTTTGGTAAATTGCTTAGTCTACTGGTACCTGAAGAATGGAATTGATAATGGCAACTACCTCCTAGAGTTCAGATAATTAGCCAGTGAAAACGCCATAAATCATGAGAATACTGTCTGATATAGTGCTAGAAGATGAGCTCCCTAGGTTGGGTGGAACTCAAAACATACAGTGGCCACAACAATAGATTCAAGCATACCAACGATCATGAAGATGGTGCAGGGCTGAGCAATGTTTTGTTGTGTTGTACATTAGGTTGCCATTGAGCTTGAGCCCATTTGACAGCAACTAACAACAACATGTGTAAAGGGCTTAGAACAATGCCTGGCATGTGGTAGGAGCCATATAACTGCTATGAGTTTTATCCCAGAAGGGAACCCAATAATCTAGGTCTGGAGCAGGCCTGAACCAGGCCTCCCCTTGGCCCTGAACATTTTGTTTTGTTTGGTGATTTGAGGAATACAATGTGCTCTTATGTTTATTATTGCATTTAACTCTCACTCATGCCCTTATATCGTCACTTTCACAAGCTGTATTAAATTTCCTTCTTTTGGGCACCATACTTTTTATTAACACAGCCTTGGGTTGTTAGTGTTTTGGCAGCCGCATCACACTCCTGATTCTGATGGAATTTACAGGCAACAGAAGTCCCTACGCTGTCCCCTACCCAGCCATACCTGCTGCCATTACATCCAGCCAGCTCAGTCCTACCCCCAGGGCCACACTGCGTATAGTGGTGCCATGTATAGTGTGTGGTTGGCCTTGGTCCACAGCTCCAGTCTATCATGTCCTGATTCTGTTGTCCAAAGCATTCAAACTTTGCACTACTCCACAGTTTTCCATCATCTGCAGATCTGACTTTGCACCTACCAATATGTCACAATTATTAATAAAAATGTCTGTGTCCTACTTCTCCTGGTGTGGAAACACTGCTTTCTCAAACTTGTTATTCTTCAAACACGACCCCCAATTTCCCACCTGTGAGCCTTTGGTCATCCAGTTTCTTCACTTGTAATGCTAATTGCCCTCCTCCGACAACCAAATCTACTTGGTCAAATCCTCCTTCAGAAGACTCAGCTTGCCCCCAACAACCGAACGTAAGTTCTGCCTCCCTGGAATACCCAGAGCATATGTGCTATGTATCTCTCAAGATAAATAGCGGTGTCCACTGTGCACAGAGACTCTACAAGTCTTAACACCCTTCTAGATGGCACACAGCTTGGGGAGGGTCAGTCTGACTCAGTCCCCGCCCCTAAAGCCTGGTGTATCATCTCACACTCAGTGTACAACAATTCCCTTTAGACCCTAATTCAGTTGTTCGTTCACTCACCAGATATATGCATTCAGCACCAACTTTGGCTCAGGCCGAGTGGTAGGTGCTAAGAATAAAAGACGGCAAAGATTCAGTCCCCACCTTTAAGGGGATCACAGTGAGTAGGGGGAACAGAGTAAGGATCAAAGAAATGTTACAGTGTTCTAGGTTGTCTTACTTATCTGGTGCTACTATAACAGAAGTACCACAAGCAGATGGCTTTAACAAAGAGAAATTTATTCTCTCACAGTCTTGGAGGTTAGAAGTCTGAATTCAGGGTGCCAGCTCCAGGGGAAAGCTTTCTTTCTCTGTTGGCTCTGGGGGAAGGTCCTTGTCATCAATCTTCCCTGGTCAAGGAGTTTCTCAGTTCAGGGACCCCAGGTCCAAAGGATGTGCTGTTCTCCTGGCTCTTGTATCTTGGTGGTGTGAGGTCCCTCTGTCTCTCTGCTCACTTCTCTCTTTTGTATCTCAAAAGAAATTGACTCAAGATACAACCTAATCTTGTAGATTGAATACTGCCTCCTTAACATAACTGCCTCTAATCCTGCCTCTTTAACATCATAGAGGTAGGATTTACAACACGTAGGAAAATCACATCAGATGACAAAATGGTGGACAATCACATAATCCTGGGAATCATGGCCTAGCCAAGTTGACACACATTTTTGGGGGACATAAATCAATCTATAACACAGGCTTTAAGCTATGACGTGGTAAAGACATAAAGAAAAGAGGGCTCAATCCAGATGACTCAGATGATGTCTCTGTGTGTGTGTGTGTGTGTGAGACAGAGAGAGAGACAACATTTCAAACAGGGAACAGTGTAAGTAAAGGCAAACCAAAAAACCAAACCCATTGCCATTGAGTCAACTCCGACTCATAGTGACTTTATAGGAGAGAGTAGAACTGCCCCATAGGGTTTTCAAGGCTGTAATCTTCAAGGAAGCAGATTGCCACAGAGTGGTTCACGGGTTCCAACTGTGAACCTTTTGTAGCCAAGTGCTTAACTACTGCACCACCAGGTCTCCCTAAGTAAAGGCAGGAGCCCCCAAACCGAATGGCTGAAATGTCTAAGACATCGCATGCAGTCTTATGGCAGGAGGCTGGGCAGTAATGGCTAATGAGGGAAGAGCTGGGCAGGGACCAGGTCACGAGTGTTTGATATATGAAGCAGCCGGGGCTTGGTCTTGCAAGCAGAGTGAGGTCACAAAACTGTTTTAATCAGTGAGGTAATGCTGTCAGGTTGAGGAGTGTGACTCGAGGAGAAGAGAGGAGCAGTTGGAAGAAGTGAGACGTCTGTAGGGACCCTCCTCTCCTGGCTTCCTCTGAGGCATGACTTATAGCAGGGCCCAACACACCTACATCCAGGTCATGGGAAAATGTTACACCAGAGCCTGAATTTCGAAACGGCAAACTGAGATGTATGTTTACCTCTTCTCCCCCAACACCAATGAAATATAAAGAAAAATGTACAAACAAGAACAGATCCATAGTGGCACCAGCTGGCCAGAAATTCTGAGGAAAAGCAGATGAGTGGGAGTGACAGAAAATCTAATCAGGGTTAAGCTGGCCTCACCCAACATGGGCCGGGAAGCGGCCACCTGTGAAACACCCGAGGCCCATAAACTCTCCCTCAGAGGCAGTGGAAGCTGGGCCGAGGGCAGGCTGGCTGAAATTCCTGAAATCCAAGGATAGAGAGTGAATCTCCTGGGTTTCCAAAGTGATCAAAAAAAAAAAAAAAAAAAAGGTAGTGAGAACAAAAACCATCTACCCCAACCCAGTTTACTGTCTTAATGTTTCATAGCTTGGGTGATTTTGCTATTCCAAGAGACTCTTGCCCTGGCTCAGTTGTTCATTACAGAAACTTCTGGAAGGATCTGTCAATAATTCAATCAACAGGTAGTTTGTACCTAAGATTCTTAGAATCCCTTGCCTTGCCTCAAAAACCCTTGTCTCACTGTTTCCTCTCCTGGAAATTATGACCTTACTCAATCCTAATGAAGCCCCTACATTGAAAGACCTACCACATACAAAACTCTCAATCCTCAACAAATCCCAATCTTGCCTCCCCTCTGCCTTCAAGATGCTGTCAAAGTTCTGTGGAGGTGGTGTTCTCCCTTACCACGATGAAAAACAAACTCAGCTTTGTCTTATCAGCAGGTTCTGTTCATGATATTTGTGGAGCTGGTATTTGACAGTCTCTACAAAAATTTTTGAGAATCAAATAGATGTTGGACTTGACACTTGCATCATTAAATGCTAGAGAGCAATGGAGCAACGACTACAGAAGTTTGAGGAAAAGGGGTTGAAACCCTGATATCCCATATTCAGCCAAGTAGCAAAGCAAAAGAGAGAAGTACTAAAATGTACATCTACTACAACAGAAGAAATATAAAGCCGCAAGCTGGTTCTCTGAAAAGACCAAGACATGGACAAGCTGCTGGTAAATCTGACCAGTAGTGAAGGGTAAAATCACAAATGAGCAGTAAGAAAGAGAATGTAAACAGATACATGGATTTTCTTTTAAATTGAAAAGAATTCTATATATAACTTTATGTCAGTGAATTTGAAAATGGATAGTTTTCTAGAAAATTATAAGTTGCAAAACTGACTAAAGAAGAGGGAGAAAACCTGAATATAACAATAACTATAGAGGAAACAGAAAAGTCTATCAAAGATGGAATTCCAAATCAGTGGAGAAAAATACGAATTATTTAAATGAAAGAACTGGGGCAACTGGCTGGCTGTTTATTCATTCAACAAAATTTATTAAGTGCCTACTAGTGGTGGCACCGGGCCCTGGGTGGCACGAACTGTTAAGCATTTGACTATTTGCAGAAATGCTGGCAGTTCAAACCCACCCAGAGGTGCCTTGAAGACAGGCCTGGTGATCTACTTCTGAAAGATTATGGGGAAAAATCATGGGGATGGTGCAGGACCAGGCAACGTTTTATTCCATTTTACATGACTCGGGCCCATTCAACAGCAGCTAATAAGAACAAAAACATGTCAGGCACTGTTCTGGGCACTGGAGATTCAGCAGTGAACAAAACAGGTAAGGCCCCTGTCCTTCTGGAGCTGAGAGTCTAGCCAGGGGAGATGGACAATAAACATACAAAAGAGGTTAAAATAAATGATGAGTGCCATGAAGAAAATTAAACAACAGAGTAGGGAAGGTAAAGAATACTATTTTAAATCAGCTCTGTGCATCACACACACACACACACAAATTCATATGGATTAAAGATGTAAATCAACATGTAAACAAATCCATGAAAAATACCAGAACTATTAGTCATTTGTGTGATTTAGTGTTGAAAATGACTTTTGCAGCATGAACCTTGGTGCTTGTCTTAGTTATCTAGTGCTGCTATAACAGAAATACCACAAGTGGATGGCTTTAACAAACATAAGTTTATTCTCTCACAGTCTAGTAGGCCAGAAATCCAATTTCTGGGTGTCAGCTCCAGGGGAAGGCTTTCTCTGTTGGCTTTGGAGGAAGGTCCTTGTCATCAATCTTCCCCGGTTGAGGACCTTCTCAGTGCAAAGACCCCAGGTCCAAAGGATGAGCTATTCTCCTGGCTTTTGTTTCTTGGTGGTACAACGCCTATGTCTCTCTGCTTGCTTCTCTCTTTTATATCTCAAAAGAAATCGGCCAAAGACATAACCTAGTCTTGTAGATTGAGTCCTGCTTCATTAATACAATTACCTCATTAACATCATAGAGGTAGGATTTACAACACATAAGTAATCACATTAGATGATAAAATGGTGGACTATCACACAATACTGGGAATCATGGCCTAGCCAAGTTGACAGATAATTTTGGGGGACACAATTCAATCCATAACAGTGTTCTTAAAGGAAAAGATGAATACATGTGACTACATAAAGATATTAAACGCTACCTATAAAAAACAGAGACAAGATATAAAATATTTGCAACATATATAAAAGAGTCAATACCATAGTATGTAATAAGCACCCACAAAGCCATAAGAAAAATACTCCATTAAACGGAGAGAGGAAATGAACAGACCCTTGTTCAAGAAACAAAAATATCTAATAAAAATGTGAAAAGATGCTTGGCCTCATTAATAATTAAAGACATATATGCTCCAAGTTTTTTTTTTTTTTTTTTTTTATGCTCCAAGTTAATATCACTTTTCCCGCATTTAAATGGCAAAGAGGAAAATGATTGCTACCATCCAGTGTTGAAGAGAAGGAGTAGTCAGAGAGGACTTCTCAAACGCTGCTGGTGGGGTGTAGATTGCTGTTAGCTGCCATCGAGCTGGCCCCTGGCTAACGGCAACTCCATGCACATCAGAAGGAGGCTGCCTAGTCCGGCGCTATTCCACGATTGGCTACATAGTGGACCATTGTGATCCATACGTTTTCATTGGTTGATTTTCAGAAGTAGATCCTCTAGCCTTTATTTCTAGTCCATTTTTAGCCTGGAAGCTCCACTGAAACCTGTTAAGCCTCATAGCAACATGCAAGCGTCCACTGATAGACGGGTGGTGGCTGCACATGAAGTGCTTGGTCTAGTAATCACACTGGGCCTCCGACATGGAAAGCAAGGATTTTACTGCTGACATCAGTACAATATCTACCAAAATTTACGTTGACCCAGAAGCTTCCCAAGCAAGCGTGAGCACACACACACACACCCACACACATCATCATCATACACAAACATACACACAAATGCATACATACGGATGATCACTACAGCACTATTTTTAACCGTGAAGATGGAAACAACCTTAATATCCATCAGCAGGGAATTGGTTTAATAAGTAAATGATGATAAATCCACCCAAGGTAGTCATATGAGGTCAATAATGTTTCTTAATTAAAAATAAATGCATTCTCCTACCAATAATAGAGACTCACTGTGCACTTTGCCCGGGTGATGTCCCTTCCTCCTCATGGCCTGCTCTAGCAAAGGCACTACTGCTATCCCCGTTTTTCACATGAGTCTTGCAGAGGCTGAGAGACCTGACCAAGCGGTAAACCTTGGTTGGTCTGACTTGAAACCCACACGCTTAGCTGCTACACACACTTCCTCTCAATGAGATGGTGTGAAAAAAAAAAAAAAGCAAAGTCACAGACACACACACATATCTGCGTAGCTGCACATTCTAGAAAAGACCTAAATGTTAAACACCAAGTTGTCAACTTGTCCCAGGGATGGGACTGAGGTGGGGTGGGTTTGGGAACATGCATTTCTTTATACATTTCTATATTGCCTGCTTTTTCTTTTTTTTTTTAACAGTATTATAATTAAATTTATAAATTAAAATTTAAAATTTATTTTTAATTTACTGAAATGTATTTCTAATTTATAGTAATTTTTCAATTTTTATTAAATTTATTTGTAATTTAAAGTGCATAATTTAAAAATAATGTAAAATGTCTTCTTTTAAAGAAATGTTTGGACAGGAGGGGCCTGCTGTGGGAAGAGAGGCCCACCTGGAAGGTGGTGCTCACCCAGGGCAGGAAGAACCAGGGCCAGCTCCTCTGTAGGCACAGCGGTTGGTTAGCTTGAGTGCAGGCCCCTCCCCACCTTAGGGAGAAACATCCCAGCATGCCTCTCTGTTGGCAGGTGAAGAGTACCCCACATCTGGCCTGGGCACTGGGGTTGGCATCATTGCAAGGGAAGTTTGTTGAATGAAGGGTTAAAGACAAACCCCTAGATACCTGGTAGGGGTGAGCCTCACATGGTGATCATGGTGACCAAGGGCACAACACAGCTGCTTTCTCACTGCTGACAAGGAAGCCAGCAAGGCTTCGGGCCCCCACACTCAGCCTCCACACCCTGATCCCAGAGAAGGTGGTAACGTTGGCTCTGAGGCCTCCAGCCGCCTTTCCTGACATACAACGCCCCTCCCCCGAATTGTGTACAGACAGGCGTATTGCAAATATGCAGATGAGAAGGGTGGGCATACAGGAAAGCTGAATTTGATCTGCTTGGGGCAGGGAAGTATGGGGTGAATCTTTCTATTTTTATTGTTGCTATTGTGGTCCATGGATCAATAAGAAAACATGGAAATCCAAGGCATTGGGACATATGGCACAATTACATGGAATAACCTTGGTTGATCATTCTGGATACTTGGCAATTGAGAAAGGAAACAGGGAACATTATTGGAACGCCTCATTTATCCAACACGACAGGAAGCAGCATGGGATAACAGAGGTTCAGCCCTGGCAATAGAAGACCCTGAGTTCAGGCCCTGGTTCACCCACTAACAGCTGTGTGACCTCAGCCAAATTACTTAGCCTTTCTGAGCCTCACTCTCCTCATGAGTAAGAAGTGAAGAACATGACTCCTCCCCAGGTTTCCAGTGCAGATCAGACGAGACAAAGTATGTAAGCAATGGAGCATGGACTGCACACACAGGAAGCACTCCACAAATGTCTATGACCTTCATCAGTTTGCATCAGACCTTCCAATCTCCCTCCTTCTGTCCATCTCTCTTTCTGGCTCCTGTTTTGGGATCTGCTCAATGAGGTTTCCTGTCTCTTTCACCATGGTCGTTAGGTCTCAGGCCTTCAGCAGCCCCGCAGGGACTCCGATGGCTAAACTTACTAGAAATACATCCAAAGTAAAAGTTCTGAGGCTCCAAGCAAGGCCCTGGGTGCTCACCTTTGCTTCAAGCACCGGGCTTCAGTCTGTGAACACTATCGTGTGCATCGACAGCCCTTCCTGGTTCCTGGCTGTGTTTGGGGACATGAGACTGTTCACTCCTGAGGCAGATGGCTCGTGGATCAGCAAGGCATCCCAAACAAGGAGAATTAGCAGAGACAGGCAATGGAGCTCAGTCTCCAATATGGACAAGATATGTTTTGCAAATATCTAGGAGATGTTTTCCAGTAAAGACAGTGTTTTTAAAAATAGAGGGCAGTGATGCGTTCCCATTTGCACTGAGGATAGAAAAAGAGGAACTTACAGTGCAGGGTAATGGATTCCGTTTAGTGACAGGCAGGAATATCCTGTCCTATAAACTATGTGTTAGAATTGGAATTGGCTTTCAGGCATTGGTGGGAGGGGCTCACTGACATATGGAAGGCACCCAGCCTGGGGAGTTTAGGAGGATAACGGAGTGGCAGGAGGAGAAGGTGCAGGTAAGACTGGAGGGGCTATACGGTGAGGTTGAAAGCTTCCAGGGCTCAGATCAGAGGTAGAGGAGTCACTTCCTACCACACCAGGTGCATCTTGTGGTCACCCTTGCTCACCAGAAGTCCCCTGGGAGCTAAGTACTCACCAGAGGGGCAGAGAGAAGATACTTTCTCCCATTGCTGGGTGCAACAGGAAGCCCACAGGACTGACCCACATTTGAGGTCCAGATGCATCCAGCTAAGTGACCTTCAACAAGACACTCCCGTCACTAGAGCCCAAGATGCAAAGTTGAAGAAGATCCGGTCCCTGGTTTCAGGGTGATACAGATCTAGTAGGGAAGATGGGCATGAAAATCAATGATTTCTCCCAAGGAGCCCTAACTCCATGCTGCTTCACACCAAGAAGCCTCATGACATCCCCCCAGTTTGTAGAGACGGAAGCCAGAGGTAGGGATGGAATTCAACATTGGTTAAGTGCCTGCCATGTGCCAATACTGCCCCTATATTATCTCATTCTCACAGTGACGCTACAGGTGGCTCCACTGTCACCATTTGACAACTGAGGAAACCAAGGCTTAGAAAATTTAGGTGTTGACAGTGCTACATAGCAGAAAGAGAGTCCAAGTCTTTGGCATTAGATAAAGCTGGGCAACACCAGTCTGTGTTGCTGTGTGGCTCAGGCAAGTCATTTCACGCCTTTGAGTCTCAGTTCCCTCATCTCTAAAATGGGAGCAACACTACATACCTCAGATCATTGTAAGAATACAATGAGATAATACACAGTCTGCTTTCCAAAAACATCACCTTCTCCCTATCCATCTTTCGGTTATTTCTGATCGTTCAGCTTTACTTATTAGTTATAATTATTTTGTGTTCTTAGATAAGAAGATGCCAGATTCCATAGCAGGATTGCTGCAGTGTATTAATTGGGAGGGTAACAAGAAAAGAAAAGCAGGTTGAGACCCCTGGGAGACCCCAGGGACAGCAGAACCTCAACCACTGGTCCACAATTGTAGATGATGCCTGCTGAGAAGGTTAGGGGCTAACAGAAAGGGTGATGGTTCAGACCCACTTAGAAGCACTTCAGAAGGCGGGCCTGGCGATCTGCTTCTGAAAGATCACAGCCCGAAAACCCTACGGAGCAGATTTATGCTGCACACATGGGATATATTGAGAAGATTGCAAAATAAGGTATGTGTTTTTGGTCAGGAGGAATTGCTTTTTGCCCCACAATGTCTGTCTTCTTAGCTAAGAGGGGAAGCCTGGTGACCCGGGGCCCTCCAGGGACTCAACCAAGCTTCTGGTCTAGATTCTATCCTGCCCCAGCTCTAGACCAATGCTAGACCTCTCCCAACCCCTCACTCCCACTACCAGTTTGAAGTTTCAATCAGACAAAGGAAGTTGTTTGCCACAGAGCCCACTTGGTCTGCTGTGGTGTTCTTCCTTTCTTTGGACTTTGTGGCTGTTTGAGCGGGTACCTTTTTCCATAGAAAGTTTCCATTGCATCAGTTATTTACATTGTCACCATTTATATGTGGGCTCTGGTTTCGAGTTGGTGAACCAAATCAGGCCCTGTGGGGCCCTCCGCCATTTACAGGGGGGTGAGACGTGCCTACAGCCCTGGGCCAGCCCTCAAAGCCAGCCAGCCCCACCATTCTGGGTTGTCTGGCTGTTAGAAGGAACTACCATTAATCCGCCCAGTCCCTTTAGGAAGCCATGTTTTAGAGCAGGACTTAAGAGCATTTAAGAGCACAGGCTCCTGGGTTTGAACCCTGCCTAGCTGTGTGACCGTGAGCAGTTCTTTACTTAAAATCTCTGTGCTTCAGTGGACTAATTTGTAAAATGGGGCTAATAGTAGCACCTGCCTGGCTGGATTTGGGGGAAGAGCCAATCAGTTAATCCACATAAAGTGCTTAGAACAGTATCTGGTTCAAAGTCTCAATCGACATCAATAAATGTGGCTCGAGCCCTCTTTTGCCTCCGCCCTTGCTCATATCCCCATGTCCATCCCCCTCAACTAGACCAAAACATGACAGTATCTGAACTGTCCTCCCAAGCTCATCCTCTCCACAGGGCCAGAAAAACTGCCCTGACATCCAGCTCTCAACGTGGCACTTCCCTGTCCCAAATCCTTCAATGGCTTCCCACAGAGAGTAAAATCTAATCTCAAGAGCTCCTTCACAAATATGCCAGGCTGCCTCTGACACAAATGCTCCTTTCCAAGCCCCCTGCTCTTGCCAAACTAACATGCTCAGGGTTTCCCTGCCTCTGTGCAGTTCGATCCATCTGGAATGCTCTTTTCCATTTCACTGCGGCTAAATCCAAACCACATCAGCCCATATGAACCCAATTCATATTCCACCTCCTCCATGAAGCCCTTCATGACCCCACACTCACACTCTGGCCATTTACAGCATTTGATCTCTTTATTGTGGGGCCCTAGTGATGCAGTGGTTAAGTGTTCGGCTGCTAACCGAAAGGTGGGAGGTTCTAACCCACCAGCTACTCTGCAAGAGAAAGATGCGGCAGTCTGCTTCTGTAAACATTACTGCCTGTGGGGCAGTTCTACTTTGTCCTATAGGGTCTGTATGAGTCGGAATTCGACAGGATGGCAATAGGTTATTGTGGCGTTTACCTCCCTACCCTGTGTGTGAAGCATATGATATACACAAATGCTCGCCGCCATCACAGATTAACCACACGTTCTTTGAGACAGTATTGGACTGTGGGTGATTCACCTCCATATCACTCCCAGAGCCTTGAACATAATTGGTGATAGGGGAAAATATTTGTGGGTGTGTTGGTGAAGATGAATCAACAGCCCAACAGCATCCACACGCTCTTCTTGGTTCTCCTTGAGGGGACCAGAGACTGGGGCATTAGCCATCCCCAGCTCCACTCCAGGGACCCTGCTGCAACTCCCTTCTCTAATGCTCCTACCCTGTGTCCAGAGATTTTTCTGTAAGACTGGCCATGCCATACTGTGCTAGTTACATTACTGTGTGTCTGTCTTTCCTGCCAGACAGTGACTGACGTAAGGGCAGGAACAACATGTACTCGTCTGTGTACTCTAGCACTCAGCACAGGGCTTGGCATGGAGTTGGCCCTCAATCAAAGGATGATGAATGAATAAATGAACACACCACCACTGGCCTGCCATCCAGGGTGTTGCCCCTACTGACATCACCATATTCAGAAATTCACTTTCCAGAACCATACAAAAAAAAAAAAAAAAAAACTGTTGCCATCAAGTCAATTCCAACTCATAGTGACCCTATAGAACAGAGTAGAACTGTTCCATAGGGTTTCCAAGGAGTGGCTGGTGGATTCGAACCACCAACCTCTTGGTTAGCAGCCAAACTCTTAACCACTGGGCCACCAGGGCTCTTTCCAGGACCAAGCAACTTGTTAATTTGCTAAAGTGGCAGGTACACAGTCCACTTAGACCAAAGGGTTTCCCCAGGATACCTACCATCTCTCTGTCTCTGCTGCAGTCCCAGGGACCCTGAGCACCCTAAAGTCAGCAGGGGAGATGCTTGCCTTTGGAGCATCAGCTTAACCTGGGCACCTGGAGGCTGACTGAAGCTTTGGAGCAGCTCCAGCATAAGGGGAATCTGAAAGGCATTCTGTACCGAGACCTTCCATGTTGTTGCCTTCCCTCCTGCTCATCCTGCACAACGCCCCCATCCCCAGTTTGTACCCACCTTACTATCCTCTTACCCCTCACCTGGCCCTCACCTCAGCCTTCTTCCCTCCCAGGTGGTCTCTACTTATCATTCTTCAAATAGCTAAACCCACAAAACTATGGCCGATATGTAGGGTGGGGGGAGGTGAGCAGGACCTGCAGTCTGTCATTAACTGGCTGTGCATGTGACTGAGAACAAATCATGGCCCTTTCTAAGCCTCAGTTTCCCCTTCTGTCAAACCAAAAACTTGAATAAGCCCATCTCTAAGGACCCCTTCTGTGCTCACACAGAGACAGGACTCCATGTCTATTTACCAGGCAGAATAATTCTTCCCAATTAAAAAAAAAAAAATCTGGAGAGAACCATGTGTCTTTCTCTGCTCCTCCTAAAAGCCAGGGTGGGTCTCTTATTCTGAGAATATACATTGGATCCCATTTTAATCCCTAAAGGAATGTTCTCATTTGATGGCAATTTCTATGTCCTTATAGATCGGGGATTTAAAACACACTCACTTACGCATCTGTTCTTTCTTTTGATTTTAGCATCTGGGCAAGATAGGTCTTTGTTCCTCCCATTTTACAGATAAAATGAGGGTCAGAGAGGTGAGCGACTTGTCCAAAGTCCCCCAGCTGGTATGTGGTAAAATGGAAGCTGGCCCCTGAAATACTACACCTGAACTGCTCCAGGCGTTGGACCCAGGAGCTGGCTCACCTGACAGCCAAGCACGACGCTTTAGTGAAACAATGGCACACACTTCTCTCTGCTTTCCCAGGAGCTTTCTTCATGTGAGCAGAAGCACCCAGAGAGGTACAGTCTCCTGCACGAGGCCACAGAGTGAGCTGTAGAAAGGGAGCTGCCTAACTCCTAGAACCCAGCACTCCGGAAAACAGGCAAATCTGAGAGCTGGACTTTGTTCAGACCGAGAAGCCCTTATTTCTGAAGATTCCTGTACTTTCTACCTCCTAACCCAGGGCAAGAGAAGCTCTACCCGCAAGACAGTGCAGTGCCTCATTCCTCCTGATCTCCTAGGCCCTGCTGGCTGCAGGGCTCCTCCTCTGAGTCCCCCAGGTGGGGTTGGCCTCATGTGATCTGACCACCAAACAAGGAGAAAGAGAAGGTGAAGGTCCACACCCTAGAAGAGAAGAAACCAAAGCTGCAATTCTGGGCCTTTCTTCGAGCCTGGCTCGCCCATTGTTACTTAAAGGTTTCATGTCATACTGGTCCCGTCTTCCAAATTTACAGTGTAAGCACCTTATCAGGAGTCCCCGAAGTAGGACCTCCACATGCACTTGAGCAGTGCACAACCCGCACAACTTTCCCCAACCCACGGCTTCTGACCATCCCCTGCAGAGCATTTATCACCACTGTAATTAAATAAAAAAAAAAAAAAATTTTTTTTTTTTTTAGTAATTAAATAACTAATTGCGTAATTACTTCATCTCTTCTCGAAATATATAAATTCTCAAGGACTAGGCCCTGTTTGTCTTATCCCCAAGCTGTAGACCAGCCTTTAGCATAGTATTTACACAGAATCCCCCCCAACCCCAGTGCCGTTGAGTCGATTCCGACTCATAGCGACCTATGCACTCAATAAATACGCATTGGATTTATAAACTCATTCAGCCACTCACTCATGCACACATTAATTGAAGATGTGTAGACTTGCCTAAGAGTTGAAGGCTAAAGACTTATGCTTTGGTCCCAGCTTGACCCCTACTTCCCCACTTGCCCTTGGGCAAGGCGTTTCTACTGTCTGGGCCTCAGTTTCCATATCTATAAAATGGAGTGTGGAGTTAGATGACTTCTAGGGTTCCTTTCAGTTTCTCAGGCTGCACGATCCACGCTGCATTTAAACATGAGTTGGAGAGTGAGTACCTCCCTAGGCACCTCACTCTCCTCACCCTAGTCCTGGCCCAGGTTTCCACATTTTCTCCAGGTTTCGCCCAGAACTATGGCTATGAGAAGTGCTTACAAAAGCAAGGGGAGAAGGACTTCCAGGCAGAGCAGACACCATATGCCACAGTTGGGAGAAGAGTTTATCTCCGGGAAAGAACTATCACAGAGATGGAGATGCTTACCCCTGGAGAGCAGTGTTTTCAAAGGGCTTTTATACCCAGCCTTGTTTACCTCGAGTGTAGGAGGAGGAAGGAGAGGGAAGATCACAGTTACCATGTTCTGGAGCCAGGAGTGAACCCTGGGCCTCCTGTGTTAAATCCAGGCCCTTGCAGCGTGCTGCACAAAGCATGGCTCCCAGGAGCGTGACCAACAACTGGTTTTAGTGGCAGAGTTCACTCATTCTGCACATTTGTTGTTGTTGTTGTTAGTTGGGCACCAACTCATGGTGACCCTATGCACAGTGGGACTGGGCCGTTGTGATCCATAGAGTTTTCATTGACTCGACACACAAGCTCTAGAAATTCTCTGGCGTGTGGCCTTACTCCTTTTCTCATGGGGCCTTCGCTTAGGTTGGGGAGGGGGGCGATAGCATGCTGGCGGTTAAAACACACAAAAAATATGAGAATGACAGAGACCCCAGGAGTGGCACAAACAAATTGTCATAGGAAGGAGAAGTCACTTTAAGGGGACTGGACAGGGGGCCTTGAAGAATAGAAGGTTGGATGGAGGAGATTGGGGGCATTCCGGGCTAAGGAGACAGCATCGGCCCAATGTGCCTGCAGGAGACCCTGTTCAGGGGCCTGAAGAGCTGCATGCTCACTGAGAGGTAATTCACTCTCTTGCTTGAAGAGCGATCTGGCCAGCATGGACCTGTGCCTGAGAGTG
This sequence comes from Elephas maximus indicus, assembly GCF_024166365.1. Lineage (NCBI taxonomy): Eukaryota > Metazoa > Chordata > Mammalia > Proboscidea > Elephantidae > Elephas > Elephas maximus. The sequence continues at coordinate 83,366,402 of NC_064821.1, forward strand.
AGACACCAGGCAAAGGGTCCAACAACGGGAAAACAAAAGAGCACATCCCCAGCTTTCCTTCTCATCTGGGGCACTCTAAGGACCTCTCCCTAACAGCTCCCCTATTGTACTACACGTAGTAGTAGTGTATAGCTGCTGTAACAAATTACCATCAAACTTGTTGTTGTCTGGTTCTGCCAAGTTGATTTTGACTCATAGTGACCCAAGTGACAGAGTAGAACTGCCCTATCGGGTTTTCTAGGCTGCAATCTTTACAGGGGCAGATCGCCAAATCTTTCTTCCATGGAGTTGCTGGGTGGGTTTGAACTGCTAACCTTTTGGCTAGCAGCCAATTGCTTAACCATTGTGCCACTAATGGTTAAAACAACACAAATTTATTATTTTATAATTCTAGAAGTCAGAAGTCCAAAACGGGTCTCTAGCCATTTAGCCAAGGCGAGCTAAAATCCTTTCTGGGGACCCTAAGGGAGGTTGTGTTTTCTTGCCTTTTCCAGCTTCCAGAAGCTGCCCACATTCACTGACTGAGCCATGGTCCCCTTCCATCTTCAAAGCCAGGAACAGCTGGTTGAGTCTTTCTCACATCTTAGCACTCTGACCCTGACTTTTTGGCTTCCTTTTCCACATTTAAAGGCCCTTGTGATTATATTGGGCCCACCCAGATAATCCAGGATAATTTTTTTTTTTCTAAAGGTCAGCTGATTGTTGTTTGTTGCTGTCAAGTCAGCACTGAGGCGTGGCAATTTTATACAGAGTAGAATGCAGTGTTGCTTGGTCCTGCACCATGTCCATGATCTTTGATATATTTGAGTCCATTGTTGTGACCATTGTGTCAATCTATCTCATTCAGAGTTTCCCTCATTTTTGCTGGGCCTCCACTTTACCAAATATGATGTCCTTCTCTAGCAACTGGTCATTCCTCATGATGTCCAGCACTCTACCAGAAAATGTTCTGTTGCCATCCATAGGGTTTTCATTGCCTAATTTTCAGAAGTAGATCACCAGGCATTTCTTAGATCTGTCTTAGTCTGGAAGCTCTGTGGAAACCATGGGTGACCCTGCTGGTATTTGAAACACCTGTGGTATAGCTTCCAGCATCATAGCGACATGCAAACCACCACAGTATGAGGAACTGCCAGATGGGTGTTGGGGTTGGCTGATTAGTAAACTCAATTCCATATGCTATTTTAATTTCCCTTTGCCATGTAATGTAACATTTTCACAGGTTACAGGGATTGGGATGTGGACACCTCTGGGAGGCCATTATTAAGCTTGCCACTATGCATGAAGGACATCAGCCCCAACATAGCTTTGGAAGAAAGGCAGCCTGGGGAGAGAGAAAGAGACAGGGGTGGGTGGGGGTGGGTAGGGAGAGAGAGGAAGACAGAAAGGCAGATACACGCTCACGCCCCACCACCACCAGCAGCAGCTTCCTGGCTTCCTGCTTAATATACATCGCCCTTGGAAAACTCGTCATATTTCCACACTGAACCCAGCACACTCAGTTTCCACAGTGACTGCAGAAGCAGGAGCAAAGCCAGAAATAACCTCACTGAAATGGAAAACATCTCCTTGTCTCGGTGCTGTGCTCGCTTGCCGGCTCTCACAATCCACTCTCCCCATCACTGTGGCACTGTGTGCAGGGGCGGTTCTGGAGGCTTCTAAGATGGACGTCTTTCCAGGGCTTGGGGTGGACATGGGGAGTAGCCTCCTGCAGCCTGGTTTCTCGGAGGTGAACTCCGGTACATGGTTAGCCCCCACGGATCTTGACTGTGGGCCTGGGCCTGACAGGTTCCCCTCAGCACCACCCATAGTGAGCTTGGAGTCTCATTATCCTTAGCCTCTCCACCCCGGAACTGCAGAGCACTACAGGGTCCCAGCCGCTCCCTTTCTGACCTCTTGTCACCAAACACTGGAATCCACTGGACGCTCATCCCTTGCGAAAGACGTCCATGATGCTCTGATCTTGCCCCCTCCTTGGGTCTCAGCAAGGGGCCTGGGCCCCTGCCTCATGGCCAGAGCCCACAAAGGAAAGCAGCTGGAGGCCCATTCTTGCAAGCCCAGCTGGCTCTCTCAGCCTTTGCTCCTGGTAAGCCCTCCTGGTCTACTCTGCCTTCCCATCCTAGGACCCATCCTAGGAGTTCCATCTCAGAAGCCAAGTTCAAACCCCACCTCCTCTGAAATCTCCCTTTACCCCCTAGGGAATTTCATTCTTAGAACAAGGACTCATTCACTGTCAAAAAAAAAAAAAAAAAAACCAAACCCACTGCCATCGAGTCGATTCCGACTCATAGCAACCCAATAGGGTAGAGTAGAACTGCCCCACAGAGTTTCCAAGGAGCGCCTGGCAGATTCAAGCTGCTGACCTTTTGGTTAGCAGCTGTAGCACTTAACCACTACGTCACCAAGGTTCCCTTCATCCACTATAGGGGCTAAAATTTCACTAAAATAAATGGATCATCAGATGCCTGGGCCTCAGTGTCCACACCACTCACTCATATGCCATCCCATCTATATGGCCCTGGGGAATCTCCACCATGATTGTTTAACTTCTCATGTTTACACTGTATTCTATCAAAGGAAAAATAAAAGTTAACATTTATCAAGCACTTTCCATATGCTAGGCACCATACTAGGCATTTTATGGGCACTAGTTCATTTAATACTCACCTCAGCTCAACTATTATCACCCCTAGTTTACAGATAAGAAACTGAGACTCAGAGAAGGGAAACAACCCACCCAAGGTCACACAGCCAGAGGGTGGCAGAGCCCAGACGAGACTCTGAAGCCTGAAGCTGCAGCCACTGTGTCACACTGGGACTGGAGGGTTTGGTGGGAGAGTAGACACAGAGATGGCCCATGCTAAATGCTAAATGAAATATTTCCAAGTTGCCTTCTAGTAAACTCTGAGCAGCTCAAGGTGTCTCCAGTTTTGTCCATCTTGGGATTCTGCCTAAGATTTTATATGGGTTAAAAAATAGTGGGGGAGAGAAGAGGTTCTGTTATTTAAAAAGTTTGGAAGTCATGGACTGTAGTCAACCCTACCATTACACTGATGTTAAGACCAAGGCCCAGAGAGAGGACTCACCCAACTCTGAAGCCGGAGCACTCTGCTTGTTTCTCCTACTGGAAAGAAAACCCATTTATTCTCATTTAGCCCTTTGTGTTGCTTGGCAGAGGATTTAGAATCAGATGTGGGTTTGGGTTCTGGTTCCTGCTCTTACGGTGCGGCACGCTTGAAGGCTTGACAGTTCAAACATTTGGAGTTTTGGTTGCCTTGTATGTAAAATAGGGCCTGTGTGTATTAACTGGAGAAGGGACACAAGCATGCCCTGTATCAGCCATGAGCTGTGATATCCTGATAAGGAGTAATGGTGCTGAGCCCTTAGCTGCTGCTATAAACGAAAAAACCAAACCCATTGCTGTTGAGTTGATTCCAACTCATAGCGACCCTATACGACAGAGCAGAACTGCCCCCTAGGGTTTCCAAGGAGCACCTGGTGGATTCGAACTGTTGACCTTTTGGTTAGCAGCCATAGCTCTCAGCCACTATGCCACCAGGGTTTCCGTGCTGCTGCTATGCGGGGGGATGGAAAAAGCCCTATATTTAGAATCAAAAGCCCCAAATATGCCCCAGCTCTGATACTCACCACTGTGTATCCTTGAACCACGCACTTGACTTCTTTGAGTCTTACTCTTAGAGATAAAAATGTCTCCTGTAGAGGCTGGCATGAGTTTGAAATGAGATAACACATGTGGAAATGCTGTAGGCATAAGAGTCCCTTGGGCTGCCAGTTAAAAATGCAGAATCTCAGGCTCCACCTTGTCCCACTGTCTGATTCTATAGCTGTGTGGTAGGGCCCAGGACTCTGTATTTTCCAAAGCCCTCTACCCCCCACCATAATTCTATCGTAAGTAGTCAACAGACCACATTTTGAGAAATCACTCTAGTACGCATTCAGTACAGTCTTTGCTAAAGAGATGAACCCTTGAACATCCGTGGAGCTGCACAAGGCTGCCGGAGGAAAGCAGTGGGAGGGGGCAGAGGAAATAAGCAATTTTCTCCAAATGCATTTCCCGTGAAATCCAAATGATAGGAATTGGGTTGGGACTTCTCAGACTGTGAGGATGATGCGATAACCGCTTCTTTCCCCAAGGAGCAGAGTATAACCTCTTCCCATTAGATGGGGAGAGACCTGGCAGGGGAGTCATTCCCAGTGGCTCTGTGTCCAACGTGGGGAGGGATGCTCCATGGAGTCCCCTGGGGACCAGTTCTGGACCCTACTCTCTACAGCACCTTCATGAAGACCAGAAAGAAGAAACTGAAAATATGCTCATTAAATCTGCATCTGGCACCCAGTTTGGCAGGGTTGCCAACATTCTGTAAGACTAGAATTAAATTAGCAAATTGGAAGTAAAATGATTTTAAGCAGACATGATGGAATTCATCAGGGCCAGGTGGAAGTTAGTGGGGGAAGGGGACCAGGAAAGCCTGCATCCCAGGCTTTGGCTATGAATGGACACAGGAAAGAAACCAACTAGTGAGCAGAAGTGACCCAAATGATAAGATTCACCCTCAAAATGTGGTGATGAGAAAGATGGCCCCATCCAGCCAGGTGGTAAGAGGATCCATTGGGAGATGGCCAGGCAACAACCAGTAACTGGATAGGAGCTCTTTAAAAGAGGGCCTGGAGGAAAGGACCCAGGCAACTGCTAGAAACTGAGCCAGGGTAAGTTCTCGAGACGGGGGCCTACGAGGGCAGGCCTTTGGGTGGTGGCACAGCACTGGTGTGTATTGACATTGCTGCCACCGCTGTTGCATGTTCATTGAACTGGTAGTCTGGGCAAGCACCGGGGAGCCATGGCAGGGACAGGGGCCAGGCAGACTATGCAGGAGGGAAGAAGCAGCCCAGGAGGACTTACTAAGCATCAGGCACTGTGTTTTTCAAGTATCACCTCATTTAATCTTCACGATGACCCTGTACTGTAGAGATCATTATTCTTTTCATATTCTTGGGCTTTCTTTTTTGTTTTCTTAAAATGTAATTAAAATACAGAAATATTTAAAGCAAAAAGTGCACACCCCCACCTTCACCCTCCTGAATCCTACCTCCCAGTAGTAACTACCACTAATAGTTCACTGGGTTTAATCTCAGATTGTTTCCATGAGCACATACACATATCTACATATGCACATAGGTGCAGTGGCTAAGAGCTTGGCTGCTAACCAAAAGGTTGGCAGTTCAAATCCACCAGCCGCTCCATAGAAACCCCATGGTGCAGTTCTACTCTGTCTATAGGGTCGCTATCCGTCAGAATCGACTTGACGGCAATGGGTTTGGGTTTTTATGGGTTAGACTTTTCTGTAAAAAAAATGGGATTGTATTAAACATATCACACAGAAAACTTTTTATCAGTTAGGAATATGTGGTGAATATCTACCCATGTCAGGACCCTATAGTTTCATCTCCTTTTTTAAAATAGCCACAAAGTATTCCACAATACAAATGTGACATAGTTGATTTAAGTTGCCCCTGTTGGACACTGAGATTGAAGTCACTTCCATTTTCTCTCTACTTCGAACAATGCTACAAGGGAACACGCTTGCACATGTATCTCTGTGCACACCTGTTTTTCTATTGTTGGGGAATTGCTGGACCAAAGAAGGTATGTGCATTTATAATTTTCATAGATACCAATATAGACTCCCAAATCCCCTTGACCCTTGCCAGCACTAGAACACTTCTCTATTTCTTACATTTTTGTCAATCTGATAGACAATAAAGGAAAAACATAAAAATAATTTTAATTTACAATCCCTTGTTTTTTAGTAGCTCGAGAGAATAGTCATATTATGTATGGGCCATTGTTACTTCTGTGAACTACTTGTTTATATATCTTATACGCATTTTTTAACTTGACAGCTTTTTTAGTTGATGAAGTTCTTTTCATAAAAAATAACTAGCACATAGCTCTCTATGCACCAGGCACTGTTCTAGGCTCCCCACAACCTTCACAGCATTGAACCAAAACCCTAAGAGCAAGGTGGTAGCATCAGCCCGTGTTTATAGTGGGGGAAAGAGAGGCTTGAAGGCTTCAAATAACTTGTCTGAGGTTGCACACGGTCAGATACAGAACAGGCTGAGTCTGAGGGACTGGCTAGCCAACTACTTCATCCTTAAACGAGATGTTTCTGAAACCCACACCCTATCTAACCTGTAGAGAAAGAAAATTCCCCCTTAAATTTTCTCTCTTTGTGTTATTCATCCTTTTCTTTATTTGTGGAGTCTTTACCACAGTACTGTTCTCATATGCCAGGTAAGGAAATCGAAGTTCAGTTTTTGATGAGACGCAATCACGAAATGAAATTGGACCCTGCGTCTTAGATGGACACCCGACAAGCTTGGGGACACTCCTAGATGAGGAAGGAGCAGGGTTTGGGTGAGGGCAGGGCTTGTGCATGGGGGTAAGTCAGAGACATTGGAAGGTGAGGCAGGCCAGACTTTGGGCAGGCCAGGTAGTTTACAGGACTTTCCTTTGTGAGCAACATACATGCGGGAGGCTCTGACCAGGGAGAGGGACGAAGCCAGAAATCATCATCAAATCAAAGGGCATTTTCACCAAATCTGGCATTTCCACCAAGCAGGCACACAGATCAGTACAGATGCCTGCCCTTCAGTGCAACAAACACATCTATCACATGGATGTGTATGGAAGTGCTGGAAGACGCCTCCTGGAAAAGCCACACTTGACAAAGGCCAAGGTTTGGTCTTAAAAAAAAAAAAAAAAAAGAGATTTGCTATCGAGTTGGCACTGACTCACGGTGACCCCATGTGTATCAGAGCAGAACTGTGCTCCATGGGGTTTTCAATGGGTGATTTTTTGGAAGTTGATGGCCAGGCCTTGATAATTGCAGCCCTGTCTTTAGTGGCATTATTTTGGGAGGTTCTTTTTTAGCTCCTAAAACATGAATGTCACACGTGGGTTTCTGGGTTACAGACACACCACCAATGTGTCACGTGGGCTCGGTTACCCTCATTATCATGGCTTGTTTCAAAGAACACAGACAATCATTTTGTCTCCCATGAGCACTCACATAAGGAAGGAGAAAGGATCATTTGCATGCTATTTTTCTTCTGAGAAAAAAGAAATCAAGTTAGCAAAATAAGAAAAATGTGGGAAACTGACATGCTGAAACCAACGTGAAGACACAAGTTTTAGACTCACTTATTTTGCATTCATCTGATTTTATTCAGCTTTGACCTAAGATAACCGTAGTGCTTCCCAAAACGTTTCTCTTTGGAACTCTAGTTCAGCTATTCCTTAAGTTAAAAAAAAAAAAAAGCATTCTCTGATCAATCAAACTTAGAAAGCTGTAGATGATATCCACCCGTACGCACACACACAACACACACACACACACTGGAGATTTCCAATGAGGTTTTGCATATTAAAGGCCCTCAGAAGTCCTGCAGTGTGACAGCCTTTGCATTTTCCCAAATGTACTTGGCTATAGAACTTCTGTTGTCTCCCTGCAACACCTTTAGAGTCCAGGTCATCTGTGTTCTGCAGAGCACAGCATGGGAAACACTGGGCTTCGTTATTTCATAGGATCAGAACCTGCTTAAAATAAAGAGTGGATACCCTACTCATTGAAACATTCGATGCTTTCTAATAGACCCAGGGTGATGATCTCCTGTACATCTGAGCCTCTCCTATATTTTAGGACACCAAATGCCTGCATACCAAAGTGAGTGGCTCCGAGTCTCTGGAACACTGCTAGGAGACCAGGTCTCCCAGGCAGGTGAAGCTGTGCCACTCAGCAGCTACAAAGTGAGCCTGGACCAAGAACCCTGGCTGGACTCTGGTATCAGCTGGATAGCCCCCACGGACTCACTTAAGCCAACCCACTCACTTTGTGAATGGGAGAATCATGGCTGCGCAGGCACCAAACCTCGGAATTCTGTGACCCTGGTCTCTTTCCTTCATTCCATGAGACACCCCTCCCTGGACCTCAAGTTTTCTACTTTAAAAAGAAATCCTGATTATCTTTAAAGGTCTTGTCTGCCCTCTGATTCTGTTCTTACTACCTCACACCAACTGTCAGGAGCTTTAGTTGGTCACTACAATTCATATGCTAACACAAGGTCACTATGCAAATTCCATCTGTCTGTTAAAGCATCAAGTGAAAATGAGTTGGTAAACTTTCATCAAATGTAAGGGGAATATCTGTTATGGTCTAACTAAAAATATAGTCTATACGGTATACTCATAACTCATTTGTCGGGCGGGGGGTGGCAATTCTGGAGTGGACACACCCAAGAGCTCATCCCCTCTTCAGCATGGTCATTGGTTTATAATTTTGCTCCCTCTCACAGGGTAACTCTGTGTGGCCCATGTGGGGTGAGTAGCAGCAGCAGGGCTTCATTTACCAAATGATCTCTCATGGCTTTCCTGAGTGACCCTGAAGTGGCCAGCTAGTCAGAGTGTATGTGGATTCATTGATCTATTTTAAAATAAACTTTTCATTTTAGAACAATTTTTGAGTGACAGAAAAGTTGTGAAGACAGAACAGAGCTCCTAGATACCCTTGGCCCAGCTGTCCCTAACGTTAACATCTTCCATAATAACGGGGTATTTGCCAAAGCTAAGAAATGAACATTGCTGCATTACCATCAACTAAACTACAGACTTTATCCATGTTTCACCAGTCTTCCCACAAATGTCCTTTTTCTCTTCCGGGATCCAATCTGGAATTCCACATTTAATTTAATCACCACGTCCCCTTAGTCTACGGGTTTACTTTTGTTTTCAAGAAATAAACACTGTTCTCTACTGCGTACAGTGTTGTATGCTTAGCACTGTTGTAGATCCCAGCCACCCCGCACAGAGAAACGGGTCCTGGTTGGCACCAGGGCCTGGGTTCGAGTGTTCTCCCTGCCCCCCACTTGTGATACAGTGCTGAGCCCATCACTGCACAGATCCAGGTCTCAGATTCCTCATCTGCAGCATGGGGAAAACACCTCCACCTTGTTAGGTGGCCGAATAAGCCAGTGGATGTGGCCAGGCATCTGAAGGGTTAAAGCCCTTTCCAGTTATTGGTCACTGGTATTATTAGCATCACTGCAACAATTATCGTGAAGTGGCCTTGGTATCCTGTGCCTAAAGTGGGATGGCCCAGAGTCTGAACTACCAGGCTGAGTGACCATTTCAGTCTCAAAGAGATGGTTCCAAAGCCCCCCATTAACCCCATATTTTTGTTGTTAGCTGCCGTCTAGTTGGCTCCCAACTCATGGCAATCTCATGAAGAGAACAAAACACCGCCCCACGATGGGCTGCAGCTTGGACCACTGTGATCCACAGGGTTTTCACTGACTGATTTTTGGAAGCAGATCACCAGGCCTTTCTTCCTAGTCCACCTCCTGTTCAGCATCATGGCAACATGCAACATGGCCAGGAATCCACCCTACGGAGAAAGAAAACTCTCCTTTGCCTGTTCACTTCCACACTTCCTTTGAGGTTCTGCTTAAATGTCACCTTATCAGTGATACCTTCCCTGACCATCCTACATAAAAGACCCCCAGAATCCCTCCCTCTGGCATTCTCTAATGCCGCATCCTGCTTTATTTTTCTTCATGGCTTATCCATTTGACATATTTTACATTTACATGTTTGTCTGCTCATGGTTTGCCTCCCCCTGCTAGCTTACAAGCTCCACGAGGGCACTGATTGCTGTCTGTTTTGGTCACTGCTGTATCCTGGTGCCTGGAACAGTGCCTGACACTTTGTAAGTGTTCAACAAATGTTTAGTAAAGGAATGGCTCGATACTCAGCTCTACTCTGCAACCTTTTGCTTCCATCCCAGTAACCTGAAAGCAACTTTTCACATCCAAACATACTGTTGAACTCAAATAAGAGAAAAGCTATTTGGGAAGTAGGTGGTTTGCTGTTATTTGGGTCTTCATTAAGGAGAAAAAAAAAAGAATACCCTCCTTTTTATTTAATTTCATGTTGCTAATGCCCCTCCTCTGCCTCCTCTTCCATGAGTGGCTCCGCCAATTAGAAACCACAGTCTCGTCCTTGAGCAGAGCCTGTCTGCTGGCCTCTCCGCGCAGTCAGTTCCAATAGAGCCCAGGCTGAAGGCAGCTGTGAACTCCCCACACCCGGCCAGTCCCTCCGCTATTGTGTCCACTCAGCATTGGCACATCAAAGGCCCACAGACCTCTCAGAGCAGGAGGAAACCCAGGGGATCCTGCAGGCTGGCCTGCAGATGAGAACGCTGACGTTCAGAGTGGGGAGGTGTCTGAGTTATCCCACGCTGCTATAACAGAAGTACCACAGCTGGGTGGTGTTAACAAACAGAAATTTATTTTCTCACAGTTTTGGAGGCTGGAAGTCTGAATTCAGGGTGCCAGCTCTAGGGGAAGGCTTTCTCTTCCTGTCAGCTCCGGAGGAAGGTCTTTGTCTCTTTGAGCTTCTGCTCCTGGGCAATCTTCATGTGGCTTGGCATCTCTCTTCTCCCATCTCTCCATCTTTTGCTTGCTTGTTTAATCCCTTTTATATCTCATAAGAGATTGATTTAAAACATACCCCACACTAATCCTGCCTCATTAGCATAACAAAGACAACCCATTCCCAAATGGGATTATAACCACAGGCATATAAATTAGGATTTACAACGCATATTTTGGGGGAAACAATTCAATCCATAACAAGAGGCAACGGGCCAAGGACACAGTGACTTAGTGGTAGGTCCAGGAACAGAATCCAGGACACCCGGTTCTGCACCCTGGCCCTGATTCGTCAGTGGGCTGGAATCCCTTTTCCATCCCCACCTTTCACGAAGGAGCATATGTTTACTAACTGGAGCTCCAATCTGGCTGTCTGCCCAGTTCCTGGCCATTCCTAGGTGCTTGATGATATTGGTCAGCGATGGGTTGGGATGACTCTCCAAAAGCAGCAATGCACAGGAGAGTAGAGCCAAGAGCCAGACAGAAAGGCAATGGGTTTGCATTTGCTGAGAGCCAGGTACTTTATATGATTATCTCACCTAACACTCAAACTGCATTTTGTAAGTGAGGAAAAGGAAACACAGGGAGCTTAAACAATGCCCCAAATCACACAGTAAATGAGTGACAGAGTCAGCAGTCCAGTCCAGCTCCTCCTGGTTCCGAAGCCCTTGTTCTCTCTGCCGCTCACTCTGTCAGAGACTGAAAACCTCGACAACACTCCAGAGAGGGACGTGTTCTTAAAACAACAAAATGTTCCCCTGGTGAAGGAGCCAAATAACCCCACCCTAGGGTCTGGGTGGGTAGAGATGAGGAAACTGAGGCCTGGAGAGGAAATGAGACTTACCCATGGCCAGTGGATGGCTGGATTTGCTAGACTCTGAGTCTTTTGAGGATACAGGCTCCCTTCTCATACATAGCCCAGAACTGAGCCTGCAGGAAGGATTCAACCCACTATTGATGAATAAATGAATGAGTGACAGAGCAAGGCCAGAAGTGTGACCTTCTGAAACTCCCACAAGCTGGGTGTTTTCCCCTCAGCCCTCAGCTCGCCACACCAGGCTGATGTAGGTGAGGTCAAGACTGAACTCAACACGGATTTCCAAACCTCACACTCCCCTCCCCGAGCTCGGTGATCTGTCAGAGGCGTGGAACGTGATGCTGGCCCTGGTCCCCATTCAGCCCTCAGTTCTCCACCACAGCTGGAGTCATGAAATGAAGAAGTCTGGGGACATGGGGAGCTAGGGATTCTTTGGCCCAAGGATTGATGTTTACAACAGGGGTGTACCCTCCTCCGGAAAGGCTGGTGTTTGAGGCAAAATGGTCCATTTTATCTACCTCTTTAGTAAAGTCAATTCACAAATACTACAGATGTTTTCATTATTTTTAGTTTCTCATTATAACAACTGAAGCTGCTTACTGTTCACCTACTACGTGCCAGGCAGCAGGGCACAGATATCTAATAAGACACCTGACTTAGGTGGTCTCCTGTAATCCATACAGCCACCCTGTAGGTTAAGTGTGAGCATCCCCGTATTACCAATGAGGAAGCTGAGGCTTAGGACAGGTAAAGTCACCTGGTGAAGGTACATGGTTAGAAAGCAGGAGATGCGCACTCAGGTCTGGGGGACCCTATATCCTGAGGCTGGTGTGGGCCCAGCCCAGGGGGTTAGGGCCATAGCCAAGGACGGATGGAAATGAAGCAGGTGGGAGGCCTGCCTGACTTCTCAGGCATCCAGCTGGCTGGTCTTCTCATCCCCAGGCCACACATCTAACACCAGGGTACTTTCTCCACATGCCCGGATGCCATTACCAGGGGCTGTGAGTCCAGGCAGTCTGAGGTAGAATTCGGAACTCTGCCAATAAAAGCCCTCAGGTGATTGCGATGGGCACTCCTGGTTAAGAACCACTGCTCTCCACTCTCAGGAGATCAGTTTCTCACATCTACACCCTCTTCTGGAAGGTTCCAAAATGATTCTTAAAAAATTCATACTTCAGAACCCCCGAGACCTTACAATTCGCAGATTCCCGGCAAAGTAACAAAAACTCTGATCATCCACAAATAGGTTTGTCTTTATCAAGCAGGAAAAGTAGCCCCAAACAGTACGTTTATCAAAAGGACTTGGGAGCCCACAGGCCTGCGTTTGAGTCCTAGTTCTGCCCTTAACTAGCTGTGCAACCTTAGGCAAATCAATTCAACAAAATAATTGTTAAAAGCCTACTCTATGCCCACAGGGAACCCTGGTGCCTCGTGGTTAAGCGTTGGGCTGCTAACCAAAAAGGTCAGCAGTTCGAATCCACCAGCTCCTCCTTGAAACCCTATGGGGCAGTTCTACTCTGTCCTATAGGGTTGCTACGAGTCAGAATCAACTCGATGGCAACAGGTTTTTATATGCCCACAAGCTCTTGACTAGAGATATAGCAGTGGACAAAAAAGCCACAATCTCTTTTACTTTTGAGTTCCTCATCTGTAAAATGGAAACCAAGAGTTATGAAGAGCCTACTATGCACCAGACCCTCGGCATTCGTGTTCTTGTATCACCCTGCCCCCCACCCCCACCCCACCAAGAGTCTCAAGACATAGGCTGTCATGGAGTCCCCCTTTGCATCTGAGGAAGCGGAGGCTCGGGGGTGTGACGGGCTTGAGTGAGTCCACAGCAGCGTGTGGCAGCCGTCTGAGCTCTTCCCACACCCGCCATCGCCTCCCCTCCCTCCCCCACCACTTGGCAGATTATTCCTCAGGATGAATGGGATAATAGCGCTCTGCAGCCGACCAAGAGCCACACAGATGTATGACATCATGGTTATTAATAATGGAAGCAGCACAACTAATTCACGTTCCCTCCAGATGGACTACCTGAATTGTTGTGAACCTCCTGCAAATGGAGAATCTCAGTCTATAATGGTACAGCTGGGAGGGGCTTTAGGAGTCCAACCTTTCCTCATTTACGGAGCTGGGGGTGTAGACAAGATGGAGAGAGCAGCCCCCTGCAACAGCAGAAGCAGCCAGACCCCCCCTCCCACCCCCGCCACCAAAGCCCAGAACACACTTGGTTTGGCTTTAGTGACTGAACCACAAAGATAATTAGGTTCCAGATTAAAAACACCCCGTTGTCCCTGATTCAATTCCGACTCATGGCAGCCCCGTGTGTTACAGTAGAACTGCTCCCTAGGGTTGTCTTGGCTGTAATCATTACGGAAGCAAATCGTCAGGCCTTTCTTCCCTGGTGCCGTTGGGTTTGAACCACCAAACTTTAGAAGAAGAGTGCAAATGGCTTGTGTGACCCAGGTCCCACCTGCCATTAACCCCTTCAAAGGATGCTGGTAAGGGAATCAGCAGTGAGCTGGGAGTGTGGTCTCTGCATGGCCACTCAAGCCAGCTCATTCCTGCCACAGGGCCTTTGTACCTCCTGTTTCTTCTGCCCGGAACAATCTTTCCCCAAATCTTTGCACAGCTGTCACTTTTTCATTTTTCAGGTCTCAGGATAAATGCCACCTCCTCAGACAGGCCTCCCTAGCCTTCACCTTCAGCTCCCCCCGTTCCTTCCTGACACTCTCTACCACGCTGCCTGGCTTGTATTCGTCACAGAATATACTACCTTTTCTCATTATCTTGTTCACTACTATTTATCGTCTCTATTCCCACAGGAATGCAAGCTCTACGAACAAAGGGATTAAATAGTTTTCACTGTTATAATCCCTAGATGGGTCCCCAGGACCCAGCAGGCACTTAGCAAACATGTTCACTGGATCCCCCTGCACACTGGCCGGCGCCACAGCCAACCCAGGAGCCAGCAAACACTCACTCTCTCAGTCAGTCAACGCTCATGGAGCCTCTCCTCTGTGCCAGGCGTTCTGCTAGGCCCTGGAGATTCCAATGAAACAAGTGAAAGCCAGTCCTTGCCCTCACAGCTTTGACAGTTGATTAAAATAAACAACACAGCAGAGAGCTGTGGCAGTCCCTCTCACCATGTGTGGCCAAACAGTAGCTCACAAAAATGGGAGTAAATATGGCAGGAAATGGGAGAACTTGGGGAACACTGAGGAAAAGCAGCATCAGGCTGGCTTTGCAAAGGTTTCCCACACGCATGATATGCGTTTTGGGGGGCTGGCACCAGACATTCCCACCAACACTGGGGGACATGGGGCAAGGAAATATGCCCGTTACCACGAGTGCCTCCTGGCTGTGGCCTGGACGCAACAGGATGATGAGTGTGTGAGAGAGTGTGTGCAAGGGCAGGTGTGTGAGTGTGTATGTGCAGGAGCAGGTATACGAGTGTGTGTGTGTGTGTGTGCAGGAGCAGGTGTGTGAGTGTGTGTGTGCAGGAGCAGGTGTGTGAGTGTGTGTGTGTGTGCAGGAGCAGGTGTGTGAGTGTGTGTGTGCAGGAGCAGGTGTGCGAGTGTGTGTGTGCAGGAGCAGGTGTGCGAGTGTGTGTGTGCAGGAGTGCCTTGTGAGTGTATGTGAAGAAATAGGTGTGTGAGTGTGTAGGGGCATGTCTGTGCATGTGTAGGAGTATGGGTGAATGTATGTGTAGAAACGGGTATAAAAGTGTATAGACGCATGTGTGTGAAAGCAGGTGTGTGTTTGTGTGTGTGTGCAGTGTGTGTGTGATGACTCTGGTGCTATTACTGGGCTCTTCGTCACAGGTTGCACATCTGGTCGAACTTTACATGCTGAAGTCCTCAAGGAAAATGGCACATAGTAGGCACCCCATCGTTTTAACTGGTAATAATTCATTCAACAATAAATTATTTACTTTTTAAAATATTTTTCAAATACACTCTGCAGTGTCCACATAAAGCAGCAAGACGGGTTCTAGAAGAGAATTCTCATCTTCTAGATGGAGCTGAAGGGGGTGAGGGCACTGGACAGGGGTCTGGGTTCTGGTCCCTGCTTCACCACTAACTATTGGGTGATCTTGGGCCACTGTTTAGATGTGTGATCTCAGGCAAGCAACTTAACCTCTCTGGACTTCTGCTTATTTTCATTAAATAGGGCCATTAGAATGCAGCTGTCAAAGTTTGGTTCCAACTCGATGACACCACATTATTCTATGGGTAGACCCCATAGTACCATTTCCTCAGAAGGCAAGCATGCGTAATTTGAAAAGGACTCCAGAATCAATCAGGTAAACACTGAGTGTGACCAGGTTAAATAGATTCCTTTACTGCAGGACTTCTCAGTGCCTTTCATTTGCCAGTGTAGATTGTAGCTTTCAGAACTAAAGTTCCATGGAACATACTTTGGGAAATCTGCTAGCAGACACACAGGATACTTATGAAAAAAAATAAATAAATGTCCCCTTTTTTATAGAATGACAGAACAGAGAGGGTATCAGTCTTCCAAAGTCACAGACCAGAGCCAGAACAAAGAATACCAGCCCAGAAACAATCCAAGCCACAGTAACTGGCATGTGCACTCAAACTAAAAGCCACACCAGTTGCCATTGAATTGATTCCAACTCATGACATCCCCATGGGTTGCACAATAGAACTGTGCTCCATAGGGTTTTCCAGGTCGTGACCTTTCGGAAACAGATTGCCAGGTCTTTCTTCTAAAGTGCCTCTCGGTAGGTTTGAACAACCAATCTTTTGGTTAGGGGAGCACTTAATTGTTTCTGCCACCCCAGGACTCCTTGACATGTGCATAGCGCTTTACATTTACAAAACATGTTTACTTATATGATTTCAAGTTTCCCTGATGACAGTCATCTATGGACCCTCATTTCTATTTTTCAGATGATAAAACCCAGTCTGAAAGAGCTTAAGAAATCTTCCCAAGGCCAGTAGATGATGGACCCATAACTCGACTTTACCAGCTTCCTCCATGTCCTTAATCAAAGGGACCCTCATTTCTATTTTTCAGATGATAAAACCCAGTCTGAAAGAGCTTAAGAAATCTTCCCAAGGCCAGTAGATGATGGACCCATAACTCGACTTTACCAGCTTCCTCCATGTCCTTAATCAAAGGGTCAATAAGTACATTTTATTTTATTTATAAATAAACAGTTGTGGCCACTGTCTGCAGAGCCCCTCGCAAGAATGCATGAGGCTGACTCTACCTGCACCTGTTTTCAGTCACCAGCAAGCACTGCCTGGAGCTCAGCCCAGGCACCCAGTGCTGCTTAGGGCAGAGGGGGAGGGTGCTCAGAGAAATAACCATGGGGAGAGGAACTTCTCTGGAAACACCCCGGCTGAGAGCTGGGAGTAGCTCCCTCTGAGTTGCCACACCTTCCCTGACCATGCCAGGTATAATCCCCCTAGGCTGTACCCAGGGCCAGGTGCCCTCTATCATTCTGCAAGTGGAAGGGCGGCGCGGGGGCGGGGGGGTGGTGGCCGGTGGTGCGAAGAGCCATAGCAATGCTAGTTTAACTCACTCGGAGTAAGCCCTAGTATCTCAAGGCTGGTGGGCTCTGACAGTCTGAAACTGCCACCGCCTCCAGGAAGCGCGGTCCCGCTGCCAAACCCATTCAGCAGTTCCTACCGGGCGTGCCTGTGTACGTATGAGAGTGCGAGGCGTGAGCGGTGTGGCGGGTTGAGGGTCTGCGCCGGGCACAGGAGGCTGTGCACGCCAATGGCGAATGGGGCTGTGCCTGGCGCGAGTGTGCAAGACAAGTGTGTGAACGCGAGAACGATTGTGTCACCCGAGGGTGACAGAAGTAATGTCAGGGAAATGCAGGCGGAGAGCGTGTGCACCAGGTAACCCCAGGCTGCGGAGGAACCGACCCCCAGCGCACCAAGGGTCCGGGAGTGGGTATCTACACGCTCCTGCTCCTGCACACGCGCCCGCACCCAGCTCTCTCCCACCGGCCTGGCTCCCGCCAGTCCCTCCCTTCCCGACCCCGGCCGGGACTGCTAGTCCGCTCAGCGGCGCCCGGCTCCCGGGGTTGCCAGGTCGCAGGGGGCGCGGCGCGCTGGGCGCTCACTCCTTACCTGTCGCGCGGCCGCGGCTCCGCTGCTCCGGGCTGGGCTGCGCCGTGCTGGACTGCGCCGGGCTGGGCTGCGCCGCGCTGAACTGGCTGCGCTGGGCTGCGCGCCTGGCCTTCGCGCGCCTCGGCAGCGCCCGCTCCGCACGGCTCCGCCCGGCTCGGCTCCGCCCGGCGGTGCCCCGGGCGCTAGCTGGCGGCCCACGCGGCGCGGGGTGGGCGCGGGGCGGGCTGGCGGGCGGGCGCCGGCGGCGGGCGCGGCTCCGGGCCGTCCCGCGGCCGCTTGGAAGCTCCTTATTTGGGCAGTGATGTCAGGGGAAGTCGCATGGGCCGGACCACCCACTTCTTTCCATTCACTCCCCAGAGTTTCCTGTCGCCGAGCCCGGGGGACCCCGCAGCCCGCCCGGGGAGCCTCTCCGGCCCTCTCGGCCACGGCTTGCCCCGCCTTGCTGCCCGCCGCGGGGCAGTCTCTGCCCGCCGCGCTGGGGCCCTCAAGCAGCCGGGGTCAACATGGGGCCGGGCCGCGGGGGGAGGGCGGCTGCCGGGGGAGGGTCTCCTGTCTAGGGAATCCCCGGCTCCTGGCGGCCGGCTACGGGGAGGGGGCTACGCGGCGACCTCCTCGGTGACAGGCCGTGTCACTCCGGGCACCGCCGCTCCCTCTGCTCCCACTCCTGCTCCCGCGCTGTCATTTCCTCCCGGACCCTCCGGGGAAGGCAGCCAGGGAAGCCCCGGTCACCGCGTGGGCCCCGCCACTTGGCGCCTCGCCTCGGTCGCACCCGGGCCCGGCGGGCGTCCATCGTGGTCCCCTAAGTGCGCGCTCCCCGCCTTCCTCCCCTGTGCCAGCCCCGCTCCGGGAAGCCCGCGCCTCCCAAGGCGGGAATCCGCCTTCATGAGCGCTGGGTGGGGCGGGCCTGCCCAGGCCTCCCTGGGCTCAGGCCAGGATGGGGTGGGGGTGGGGTAGGGGCTCCCCGGGGCTTCCCAAAGGCGGGACTTTACCAGAAGCTGCTGGATCCCGGGACTCCGGGGCCTAAGTCACTCTGGACAATGCTGTGGTCAGAAATGAGCCCACTCTTGGGCCAACCTCCATCCAGCCCCCAACGGTCTGCTTTCCCAAGGAGGGGAGCGGATTAGCCAAGGCCTTCAGACCTCAGCATTATCTGTATTTCTCAGATGTACTCTCTGAGGCTCAGACATGTCAGGTGATTCGCCTGAGGACACACCCTCTGCCACAGCAGAACCAGGGCTGACCCGCTGGCCCGGAACAGCCCCAGGAGGATGTTATGGAGCCCTGCCAAAGCCAGAACTAGAGTGAGGCAAAGGAAGCACCTCGGGTGCAAAATTTAAGGAGGCTCTCTTAGAGTGCTTCAAGTGCGAGGACCAGGGGGTTACTGGTCACTATGCTGACCGGGGCTTCCAGGAAGACTCCTTGGAGGCTCCGCCTTCCGCTGGCTCCAAAGTGGTGGCCTCTCATTCAAGGTCCTGCTTGCCTCAGGAAATGGGTTCCCTCTGACCAGAGGCCATGTGGGCTCAGGGGACAGACCTAATGGCCCTGGGGATTTCTGTGCCTTGTTCATACAACAGACCCAGTGCAGAGCTACTTCCTTCCCTCAAAGCCAAGTCAGAGCAAACAGGCTCCCTCCCATACCATCGGCTTTAATGGAGAGAACCCTTACTTCCTAAGGGGCACTGCACTCCTAGTGCTGGGGCCAGGGGGTGTGGCTCCAGGGCTTGCAGGGAGTGAACAGGGGTGTGACTGCAGCTGGACGTGGGTCTGCACAATCATGCACACACAACTGTACGCCCATAAAGCCACCAGTTGCCAAGTCTCCCAGCTGTTCTGTGGACCACCACTACCCCATCCTCCCCCATCTCCCGTTTTCCCCCAGACCCAATCCCAGCTCTAACTAGGTCATCCATCCCTGCTGGCAAAGTGTCAAAGGGAAAGACCATGTTCCCTGATCTGGTGTGCAGGGCCCCACTGACCAGCTGCATCTCCCACAGTTCAGTTCACCAAGCCTTTTACCCAACCTGGCTGCCCCACCTCACACCACTTTCACACCTGAGGTCTTTGCACAGGCCTGCAATGCCCTCTCTGCCCCCCCCCCCCCCGCTGCCCTTCGCACTTTGAATCAAGTGTGCCCCTGATACAGGCCCTTCCTTTGAGTGGGGCAACTGGGAGTGGGGTGCCTCTTGGGGCAGTCCCCTGTCCCTCACTCAATCCTGCCCTGCCTCTACTGCTGTGCTTAGTGTCCCCTGGCTCGAAGCATTTCCAGGTGGGAGGAGGGGGTGCCCTGTTATAATTCATCTGCCTTGAGGGAGTGACATTCTGCCACTGGCACCAAGGCTTAGATGGGCAACCTTACTTCTGCTTCAGGCTGAGTGACCCTCACCTCCTCTTCAAGTGGCAGTCCTGCCCCAGGAAGTGTTCCCGGACCCTCCCAGTAAAATTTTAGGTTGTCGCCTTTCTGTGTTGCCAGAGGCAGCTCAATGGTTCCTGCCTCTACAGACACACCCACCACACCAAGCTGCAGTACGTTGGGAGCTACGGTGAACTTTTCCATCTTTTTTATTCTCTCTTCCCAGGACTGGTAACTTTACAAATGTTTGTTAAGTGAACGAATGATCCTGAGGGGCAAAATCCAGAGACAAACTAAAAAAAAAAACCGTAGGAGGGGGAGAATTATCCAACTCAGAGCTGTGGCTAAGGCTCCAGAGTTCCCGGTTGGGGGTTGGGGCAGGATGGAAGGTGAGGTTCTCAACCAGACTGGAGTGGATGCTTAGGAGACTGGGCCAAGGCCCCTTCCCTGGAATGGCTGCCCTCTGTTGAGGCTATCTCATTGGCCTGCTTCACTGTTCCAATTTCTATGGCTTGAACCTTTCCTTCCTCTCAGCAAACTCCTCTGCAGCCTCCACGCAGCCTGGGACATGCCCATCTCTACTCTCAAACACATACAGTCCTGAACTGGCAATAGCAAGAGGGAGGGGAGGAATGAAGGAAAATGCAAATTATTGAGCACCTTCATTGTGCCAGACACAGTCATACTTGATTCCTTGAATCCACCAAAGACCCTGCTCTGTACTTCTCAAGCCTTGCAAGCCCTGTCTGGCCGTGGCCATCCTCCAGGTCAGGAGGAGCATCAGCCTGGAGTCCTCACACACAGCCAAGGCCACCTGTCCCGCACTCCAGACTCAGCCCCATTCCAATTCTACTGTCAATTCCCGCTAGAGACCAGAAGATCTTTAGAACTATAGTCTCAGAGCTCTAGGAGGTGGGGGCAGGCAGCCCTACTTCTAGGCTGGCAGTCTGAGCCCCAACTCTACTTCATGAGCTAACACCCCCACCCTGGCCCAGGCACCTTTCCCAACCTGTAGATGAATGGGTCCCAGCTTACAAGGCAGGGGGTGCCAGGTGCCAGTTTCTTCCTGTCAGCCCCATTCCCTTCATGTAGCTGGGCCAGGTCTTTAGAAATTCCCAGAGGTTGGCCCTAAGGACCTTCTCACACTCCTTCTTTCCTCAAACATGAATCAGGCACCTTCCTTGTCCTGGGAACATGCAACACTCAGACCTATGTTCTAGGAACTCCATTCAAGGATGAAGACTGACAAGTAAATAGACCATCCCAATGTGACTTGCTAAATGTGGAACTGCTGTTTGCCAAGCCTGGGGGCTGGATACACAGGATGGGGGAGAGTTGGAGAGAGGGAAATAAAAGCATTCTACTTCTGGGGTTACAATTCAGAAAGACTGTGGTCCAGCGTCCTAGGCTGGAATGCTGAATGCTTGTTTCCATGGAAATATCACACACACACACACACACACACACACACACACACACACACGGCTTAGTTCTGCTGTAAAGCCAGTATCACACTGTAGAGACTTCCCAGGCTAAAAGAGGTTGGAGCAGAGGGTGGGCTGGCATCTGATCTGCCATCTAGAAAGCTGTCTCTGTGTGAGATTTTGTTTCCAGTTCCTAACAACCAAATTTTAGATACACTTTTGGAACACACGTTGTTCCTGAGGAGCTGGGGACTTCCACAGTGTTCTTGGGAGAATTTTCAGGGAGGGGGTGAGCAACCCACACAATGGGCTCTCCAGGTTATTTATGTTTAGGTCTTGTACTGACTTATCAACCTACCATTTCCCTCCTTAACCCCTCCCGCCTGCCTATGGCTATGATTTCCTAGACATGAAAGCTTTGTGTTATTTTATATTTGCTTGTGTGTGTGTGTGTGTGTATATACATACGTGTCTGCATGTGCTCTCGACAGATCTGTTGCACACATGAAGCTTCAGACCTGACTTCTCACACAGGCATTTGTTTCTCTCCTGGGAAAGAGACCTAGAGGCTCTTACAGTTTTTGGAGATCACCTCCTGGGGTCCCAGTGGACTCAGCTCCAACCTCTCTCCCCAGCCTGAGGACTGTGTTTCCAGCTTCCTGACTCAGTCAGACGCTTGCTTCATCTTTACCCTGATGCTGTGGGTAATAGCAGGGGCCTTGCAGCCACACAGACCTGGATTTAGACCCCAGCCTTGCACTTACCTAGTGTGACTTTGCGCGTGTTACTTGACGTTGCTGATCTTGAATTCCTCATCCCACAGGGTTGCTGTGAAGATTTAACAAGATAATACAATAGGCCTTGGATAAGAGTACTGAGCACATAGTAGGTGCTCAGTAAACAGTAGCGATTATTACTTTACTCCCGTATTGTGACCTTACATAGTATATTGCATGAGAATCCTACTCCTCCCATACAGCTTATCTTCATTAATGGGAGCCACTCATCATCTCAAACCTGAAGCCAAAATTCCTTCTCCATCCCTGCAGCCCCAGTTCAGGCCAGCATCATCCCCCTATTACAATAGCCTTCTCCCTGGTCTCTCTGCCCAGCTTCCCCCTCCAATCTATTCTCCACACTGGTGGAACTCTCTAAAACAAATCCAGTTGTGCACCTGCCCAGCTAACCCATCATGCCTATTAGTGCCTTTAATAATTGAGCCTCAGTTTACCTCCCTTTCTCTGCACCATCGCCTTTCACCCTATGATCCCACCAAATGAAACTTCTCACTGTTCCTGAACCTGTCATGTCCATTTTGATCGTGTAGTTCCTTGTACTGCTTGGCTGGCTCCCACTCAGCCTGCCAGGCCAGCTAGGAGGCTCCTTCCCTTATGAGGGCTTCCCTGGTCCCCCAAGTAGCATTGGTTATTTCCTTTCCCATGAGCCAGCATTTGGCATAGCCGGTCCTGGCTGCTGTCCCACTGACAGCAGTCATTTGTTCATGTATCTGTTACCCCTGTAGATTCTGCATCTCCGTACATGGCCACGTCTTAGCACCAGGGACTCTACTGGTACTCAGAGTGGGCTGAAGGACAGAACTGCTGCCCCTCCAGCCATCCCATCCAATAAACGACAACTACAAGCGGCCAGCTGGCCTCCAGCGCACTGGCTAATTTTCCCCAAATGACAAAAGCATCCTCACTTGCCACACTTTGGGCTAAGACTTTGGCCCAGGCTGAGCCCTGAGTCTGCCTCTTTCTTGCTTTTCACCAGGGTTTCTGGGGACTCCCACAGGGCCCAGGGGGCTCCAGGTGTGGAGGGCAGGGCCTTTGGTTCCAGGAAACCAGAAGCTTAGTCAAGCCACACTCCCTTGGCAGCTGTGAGAACAGGTTTTCCCCAAGCCAAGGTACTGACCTGCAAGCTCATCAGTAACAACAAATATTTACTCTGCACAGGGCTTTGTGCTCACCAAGGGGAGGTGAAGCAGTAGTGCATCAACTTCCAAGGCTTGGATTAAGGCAGACCTGGGCTCAGGCCCTGGATCTGACACTTACTAGCCGCTTAACTTCTCAGCCTCAGTTTTCACAGCTGTGCAATGGCGAGGATACCACATCTTAGAGAAGGGTTGTGAAGATTAAGGGGTGAAATTAAAGGAGAAAATGCATTTTATGTATTGAAAGCAGAAGCTGGTATGTGGTAATGCTCAATAAAAGAAGTCCTTCCTCCACTGAAGCTCTTTGTGGGATATTATGAGGAATAAGATTTAATCCTTGCCAATAGTTCACAAAGTGAGGAAAGGGGAAAATTAGAATTAAATCATACTCTATAAACACTTCCACAGGAGAAAGAAGTTGCAGTCTGCTTCCATAGAGATTTATAGCCTTGGAAACCTTGGAGTTGCTGTGAGTTGGAATCGACTCTACGGCAGTGGGTTTGGGTTTTTTCTATAAAAACTAAGACAAGGTAAACAGTAACAGATATGACAAGAAAAACAGTTCTGGGAGCAGGAACAGGGAGAGACAACTTCTGGGATGGCCTTCAAACCTTCTCTTGGGTGGCTTTCATCCAACAATGATTGATATCACCCATGAAACCATCCCAGGTTGAGGGGCTAGGGTTACGGGTGAGAAAGAATCCCAAAGAAAGACAAATGAGGTGCAAATTCTGCACTCAGACATCTAACAGTCTGGCTCCAGAGAGACTGTTCCCATTTGAGAAAAATAACTATGCTAAAAGTGAATACAAATGGTGAATAATGCATGTCTTAGTTATCTAGTGCTGCTACAACAGAAATACCACAAGTTGATGGCTTTAACAAAGAGGAATTTATTCTCTCACAGTCTAGGAGCCTAAAAGTTCGAATTCAGGGTGCCAAGTCCAGGGGAAGGTTTTCTCTCTCTTTTGGCTCTGGGGAAAGGTCCCTGTCATCAGTCTTCCCCAGTCAAGGAGCTTCTCAGCACAAAGACCCTGGGTCTAAAGGACGCACTATTCTCCTGGCTCTTGTTTCTTGGTGATATGAGGTCCTCATGTTTCTTTGCTTGCTCCTCTCTTTTATGTCTCAAAAGAGATTGACTTGAGACACAGCCTTGTAGATTGAGTCCTGAATCATTAATATAAGTGCTGCTAATCCCGGCTTATTAACAACATAGAGGTAGGATTTACAACACAAAAAAAGATCACAAAATGGTGGACAATCATGTGCAGCCTAGCCAAGTTGACACACATTTTTGGGGGGACACAATTCAATCCATAACAATGCAGAAGATGTGGAAAGGAGAGATAACTACGGAAAAGGGTGGGGGCTGGTCTGAAGCCCATTTTTAGGAGCCTCCATCCAGTAACAACAAAGAAATCTAAAAATGGTCTCGCTCCCCCTACCGTACCCCCCTGCCAACCTCCCCTCACATGCCAGATTTTCTGACCTCTCAAGGCAAGAGGGGAGAACTCCCACCCTCCATCCCTTGGCCTTGGGAATTTCCACATGGGGTTCATGTCCAGGGAAGGGCCTGGCCCTGTGAAGGACAGTACACTGTTCCCCAAACAATAATTGTCATACCCCATGCCTTTGATCATGCTGTTCCTTCTACTGGAATGGCCTTCCTTCCTCTCCTATCCACCCATCCACCCTTCCCTTCATTTCCCCTAATAATTTTCCTTTACTATTTAGCAGACTCATTCTATAATGTGTCCTTCATATGTCCTTTTGTTCTTAGTTTCTCCTCACCAGCTTCTATCCTCATCAGAATTAAATGTCCCCTATAAATACTCCTCCACCACTCATCTGTCAGTGTGCTGTACCATGGTGGCTTGTGTGTTGCTATGCTGCTGGGAGCTATGCCACTGGTATTTCAAATACCAGCAAGGTCACCCATGATGCACAGGTTTCAGAGGTGTTTTAGGCTGGATTTTCTAGAAAAGAAAAATCAAGGAAGTATATATATAAATGGATTTTATATGTATATGTGTGTATATATATATATATGTATATATAGCCCTGGTGGTGCAGTGGTTAAAAGGTCAGGCTGCTAACCAAAAGGTCAGTAGTTCGAATCCACCAGCTGCTCCTTGGAAACCCTAATGGGGCAGTCCTACTCTATCCTATAGGGTTGCTATGAGTCAGAATTGACTTGACGGCAACAGGCTTAGTTTTTGTTTTTTTTTTTTAATATATAACTATAAATAAACAAATCATATAGAGAGAGAATGGAAACCCTGGTGGCATAGTGGTTAAGTGCTACGGCTGCTAACCAAAGGGTCAGCAGTTCAAATCCTCCAGGCACTCCTTGAAAACTCTATGGGGCAGTTCTACTCTGTCCTATAGGGTCACTATGAGTTGGAATCGACTCAATGGCACTGGGCATAGAGAGAGAGATTGAGAGAAAGAGATTTATCTCAAGGAAATGGCTCAGGTTGTTGAAGGGCTGGCAAGCCCCAAGCACCTCAGTTGGTTGTGGTTCTTTGCCTGGTGGGGTCACTCAAAACTTCATTCCTGAAGGGTCTGGCCCATTAGCAGTCATGTTGGAATTGCGTTGTTGTAGTTTTCTGTTGACTTTAATCACAGGGCATGGTAATACTAACAGACGCCAAAGGGATCTCCTGTATTCCAGACATACTCTTTTTTACCTCCATTATGCAATATCAATCCAATTTCCCCTTAGTAGTCAGGGTCAATCACACCAGTCAATATGGTAACTTCCTTCTTTGCCTGCTGATCCAGAGGCATGAGAAGCCCAAAGTGGCTGGGTGGCATTCTTAACTTCCAGTTCAATGGAATCGGTGTTGGCTCTCCAGGTGGAAGAATTCCTCCTTTTGAAACTAGACCTCTAGACCCACAGAGCATAGACTTGTGGGGACAGGAAGCAAAAATTTTGTGAGTGGGTCACTAGGGGTAATAGTGAGTGGTGCCACTCCCAATGCACCCCTTGATTTCTGGAACCATGAGTCCTGGGTATGGGAGAAAGAGTACCATATATTGGATGCTGATTTAGAGTATATACAGCCTCTGAGAGAACATAGCCCTAACCCTGCAAAGTGTTGCCACCTATTGGTACCATAATTGTGTCTTTAGAAGGCCATTCCATCGTTCTGCTTCAGGATAATGGGGAACATGGTGAGACCAATGAATTTTATGAGCATGGGCCCACTGCCATACTTCATTTGCTGTGAGTGAGTCCCTTGATCCAAGGCGATGCTGTGTGATACCATGATGGTGAATAAGGCATTCTGTGAGTCCATGGATGATAGTTTTGGCAGAAACACTTCATGCAGGGAAGGCAAATCCATACCCAAAGTAAATCTCTATCCCAGTAAGAACAAAACACTGTGCTTTCCATGATGGAAGCAGTCCAATGTAATCAACCTGCCACCAAGTTGCTGGGTAATGGTTCCGTATCAAGGACTCTGTGTTACCCTCTGCTGCTGGCAGATTGAGCACTCATCATTGGTTGCAGCCAAGTCAGCCTTGGTGAGTGGAAGTCCTAATTGCTGAGCCCATGCATAGCCTCCACCCCTGCCACCATGGCCACTTTGTTTATAAGCCCATTGGGCAATGATGGGAGCAGCCGAGGAAAGAGGATGATTGGTTTCCACAGAATGCATCATCCTCTCCATTTGATGGTTAAAATTCTCCTCTCAGAAAGTCACCCTTTGTGTGAGTAGTCACATGAGACACAAATATCTTCACTTCTTTGGCCCATTCAGAGAGGTCTATCCACACATCTCTTCCCCATACTTCCTTGTCACCAATTCTCCAGACATGTTGCTTCCAAGTCCCTGATAAGTCAAACCATTGGCCACAGCACATTAATCAGTATACAATCAAATATCTGGCCATTTCTCCTTCCATGCAAAGTGAACAACCATGTGCACTGCTCAAAGTTCTGCCCATTGGGAGGATTTTCCTTCACCACTGTCCTTCAGGGGAATCCCAGAAAGGGGTCGCAGTGCTGCTGCTGTCCACTTTTTTGCTGTAAACCAGGAAAGAGTTTTCTCTTCCTCAAGAAGGAACTCCCCATGAGGCCATAGGTACAGACTGAGAGAAGGCAGGTAATGTGGCAGGAATGGAGACCATGAGCACTTGGGCCACTTCCTCCTGCAACTTACTTTTGCCCTTAGGTCCTGCTCAAGCTTGATCTCATATATACCGCTTCTGTTTAATGATGGAGTACTGCTGTGCATGTCCAACTTTATGACTTTGTGAGTCAGACTACACTCAGTTCATGATGAGCAGCTCAGGCCACATGGTGACTTGGTGGCCCATGGGTAAGCTCTCAGTCTCTACTAAGGCCCAGTAATAACCCAAAAGCTGTTTATCAAAAGGAGAGCAGTTACCTGCAGAGAATGGCAGTCCTTTACTCCAAAATCCTAAGGGTCAGCACTGTGATTCACCAATAGGGGCCTGCCAAAGATTCCATACAGCATCTCTATCTGCCACTGACACTTTCAACACCACTGGATCAGCCAGATCATATGGCCCAAGTGGCAGAGCGGCTTTCATGACAGTCTGAACCTGTTGCAGACCGTTCTCCTTTTCTGGGCTCCACTCAAAACTAGTAGCTTTTTCAATCACTTGATAAATAGGTCAGAGTAGCACACCCAAATGAGAGATATGTTGCCTTCAAAATTCAAACAGGCCCACCAGTGCCTCCTTTTTTAGTCGTAAGAGTAGCCAGATGCAACACCTTATCCTTCATTATAGAAGGAATATCTCAACATGCCATACACCAGTGAATTCCTAGAAATTTCACTGAGGTGGGAAGGACTTGAATTTTTGTGAGATCAATTTCTCACCCTTTAGCACAAAAATGTTTCAACAATAAGTCCAGAGTTACTGACACTTCTTTCTTACTAGGTCCAATCAGCATGATGTCATCAATGTAATAGACTAGTGTGACTTCTTGTGGAAGAAAAAGGTAATTAAGGTCCTCGTGGACTAAATTATGACATAGGGATGGACAGTTGATATACCTCTGAGGTAGGACAGTGAAAGTGTATTGCTGGCCTTGCCAGCTGAAGGCGAACTACTTCTGGTGTTCCTTTGAAACTGGAATCCAAGAAAAGGCATTGGCCAGAACAATAGCTGCATACCAGGTACAAGGAGATATATTAACTTGCTCAAGCAATGAAACCACATCTGGAACAGCAGCTGCAACTGGAGTCACCACCTGGTTAAGTTTACAACAATCCACCGTCATTCTATAAGATCCATCTGTTTTTTGCATAGGACAAATAGGTAAGTTGAATGAGGATGTGGTGAAAATCCCCACCCCTTCATCCTTCAAGTCCTTGATGGTGGTAGTAATCTCTGCAATTCCTCCAGGAATGCAGTGCTTTTGGTTTAGTTTACTATTTCCCTAGGTAGAGGCAGTTCTAATGGCTTCCACTTGGCTTTTCCTACCATAGTAGCCCTTACTTTTCATGTCAGGGATCCAACGTGGGGTTCTGCCAGTTGCTGAGTATATTCATTCCAATTATGCATTCTTGGACTGGGGAAATCACTACAGGATGGGTTCAGGGACCACTGGACCCACTGTGAGATGAACCTGAGCTAAGACTCCATTAATAACCTGACCTTTTCCATATGCCCCTACTCTGACTGGTGGACCACAGTGATGCTTTGGGTCCTTGGGAATTAGTGTCAGTTCAGAGCCAGTATCCAGTAATCCCCCTGAAGTCTGATTATTTCATTTTCCCCAGTAAACATTTACTATTGTAAAAGGCCATAGATTCCTTTGGGGAAGGCTAGGAGAAAGATAAACACTATAAAATTTTGGCCGTGTCATGGGGCCCTTCTTCAAAGGGGCCCAACCTCCCCTATGTTCAAGGGGTTGTGGGTCTGTAAACTGGCTCGTGTCTGGGAATTGACTGAGGGGCATGACTTTCTATTCTGGTGATTCAAGTTAGACTGCCATTTGCTTAAACTAGAATTCTTCCACTTGCACAGATTGAATAAATATTTAGTAGATTTCCTATCTACTTCACTCCTAGGGCTGTGACTAAGTAGCCAATGCCATAAGTCCATATCAGTCAGACTATTCTGATTACTGCTTTAACTCCACTCTCCACCATGGTAACCACACCCACTTTGTTGTTGTTGAGTGCCACTAGTTGGCCCCTACCACTATGGGGTACAATCAGCCCCATTGTACTTAGGTGTCTTAATTTAGTTAGGGCAGTTCCCACTGTCACATCAGGCTTACACAAAATAGCAGTCACAGTGGTCTTCAAGGATGCTGATGCTCCCTTCACAAATTGTTCCTCACTGTTACGGTAAAAGGTGTGTCCTCTGCGTACTTCACACGTGGGTATGTGTCTCTAACCTGATAAATCCACTCTGACTTGCCAATTTCCCTACGCCTTTTTTTTTTTTGGATACCTTCTTCTACAGTATGCCAAGGCAGGTCTGGTACTTCATTCTGATTTAGTGTAGGCCACTGGGTAATTCATGCTTCAGTGGCCCAACCAAGTAAACTATTAGATCCTTTCCTAACCTCTCAAGCTGAAACACTGAATGAAGAATCTGCTTAGTGAACCCATTTCAGGCCCATATTAATAAACTCTGACTGACCCATCTTTATGTTCCTTGCACCATTATCTCACACCCTTAATAGCCATTCCCACACATATTTCCCAGGTTTCTGTTTTTACATATTATGAAATTCAAGCAGTTCTCTTGGAATGTAATGTAGCTCCTCCTGGGCCACACTTTGTACGCTCCTTTTGGGGCTCACTGGGACCTAAGTCTAGTTATAGGTCTAGAAGCAAAAATGGGTGGTGGGGGCGGGCCCTGGGACCATTCAGCAGTGTCTTGTAAGGCATCTATCTTAGGCAATGTCCCAGGCAACGCCCCAGGCGCCACCTCAGGTTTTATCTCAGACAAAGACTCTTCAGGCACAGCTGGTTTAACCTCATTAGATGGGAGTGGAAGTGTTAATGGTTTTACTGGGGAGGGCGGCTTAGCAGACAAAGACGGAGTGACTCCTCAGATGGGAATAAAAGTGCTGGTTCTGTTGGCAGGAGTGATTCAATGGAATCAGTGTCCCCAGTTTCCTGATTATCTGCCCATATGTCTCCATTCCAAGTTTTAGAATCCCATTTCTTCCCAATCGATATCTTCACTTTAACTTGAGACACTATTTGAAATTGGGAATTCAATTGACATTGCAATTCGGCCACTCTTACCATAAGACTCTGTTTGGTTTTCGACAATATCAGCTGTTACTACCAGAAATAAGGCTTTCTTTCAGGGCACATGTGGCAACTTTGAGGTATTTCATGTGGTGCTTGAGCTGTGGCTCTGAAGCCCTGAGCTCATCTCTTTCTTTCACCACTGTGTCTAGCAAATGTAGGACCAAGCAATCAGTTTCCCTATACTTCTCATTCTGACAAAATTGTAGAAAAATACCAAACATGTGATCACCCAGAGCCTTGCTTTTCACGAATACCTGACCTATTGGTGGTGATATTTTATGCATTAATATTGCCACCACACGTCATGGGTTAGTCAGACTTGATAACCAATTTAAAAAACTCATTCTCTGTGATTTTGTTTCTCTAGAATAATCCCAGTACCAAGTGTCTTAAGCTGGGTTTTCTAGAGAAGAAAAACTAGTGTATACATAAATAAATATATATACATATATACACAGAGAGAGAGAGAGAGGGAGAGGGAGAAAGACAGAGAAAGAGGTTTATCTCAAGGAAATGGCATGGTTGTAGAGGCTGGAAAGTCCCAAGTTCATGGGTCAGGCATCAGGCTGGAGGCTCCTTCTGACTCACATGGCTGCAGGGGCTGACGAACCCAAAATTAGCGGGTCAGACGGCAGGCTGCTGGTTCATGGACTGTGGAGGCTGAGAAACCCAAGACTGGCAGGTAAGACAGCAGGCTACTGGCTCACATGCCAACAAATTCCAGGAATTGTAGGATCCAGAATAAGCAAATGAGCTTTGCCAGAACATCCATATATATATGTATAGGATGCAAGCCACACCCCCAGGGAAACTTCCTTTACAACTGATTGGCTGATTGCATCAGATCACACCATGGAGGATGACTACATCATTACATGACTGCCAAATTACATCATTACTTAACTGCCAAGCCACTGAGAATCATGGCCTAGCCAAGTTGATACACAACTTCAACCATCACAAGTAGAGTTTCCAGACTAAGACAGACTAGGAAGAAAGGCCTGATGATCTAATTCTGATGATTAGCCAGTGAAAGCCAACAGAACACTGCCTGACTAACTGCCTTTGGACCACATCATCAGGAGGGATCATTCGCTGGAGGAGGACATCATGTTTGGTGAAGTAGCGGGCCAGCAAGGGTATGAGACCCTTGGTGAGATGGATTGGCACAAAAGCTGCAATGATGAAGTCGAACATGCTGACAATTGTGACAGTGACACAGGACCAGGCAATATTTCTTTCTGTCATACATAAGATTGCCATGAGTCAGGGTTGACTCAATGGCAACTATCTATCTGTCTGTCTGTCTGTTTGTCTGTCTGTCTGTGTCTGTCTCTCTGTCTGTCTATATCTATCCAATTTATCAGTGTTCCTATAACTTGCTTTGCATATACCATCAAACCATTTATAATGTGTTATCGTAAACTATTTGTGTCTGACCCCCTACTAGTTTGGGAGAGCTCTGAGGGTGTATGCCTGGTACCTCATAGGTGCTCAGTTAGCAGGGACCCTGGGTAGATTTTCTTCTTGTGCTTCTCGTAGCTTTGGAATTTGGCAGTATCTGTCTATCTACCTGGGAGTGCAGGTGAAACCCTCATGGATCCTTCAGGAACTCCAGGCTTTTAACATTCATCAGCCACCTGTCTTCCAGCCTGGAAACAAGCTCTCTGAGGGCTGTCTTGCTCCAGGACTTTCTGCTGACTCTCTGACCTTACCACTGCCACTCCCACCTGAGACCTCTGAACTGGAGTATGAGAATCCCAGCAAGTGTCCTGGGGCACCTGGCCCCTCTGGCACTTAGAAAGGGATGGTCAGGGGAGCTTGGGAGCAGCATCAGTGACCGCCTAAGGCAGGCTGGCTGTTGCTGGCACTGTTCCAGGTGGACTAGAAGGGCCAGGGGCCTGGGTGAGGAAGGTGAGAAAGGCAGGCACGTGGAATTGGTGGCAGACCATCTGGTGTCTGGACTGGGAGGTGAAGGATGCATAGCCGTTGGGGGTGGGAGTAGGGCTAGAGCACAAATTCCCTGGATCCCCTCTTCCATGGATGAGGTCCCCACATTCCTTTTGTGGAGTCCCACTTCTCCAACAACTCTCTGAAGTGGGTGGGCACGTCCCACCTCCTCACATCTGGGGTAGCCTCACTCACCTGGGAGTACCTCTTTGCACATGACACTGAGCATCCCTCTTCTGTGAACCTCTAGTACCCAGTATGAGGCCTAGAACCCAGTAGGTTCTGTATTCAGTGATGCTGACTGAACAACTGGATACCTCACATTTATTTATGTAGCCCTTGATAGTGTTAAGAAGTCCCTGGGTGGCACAAATGGTTAAGTACCCCTCTACTAACTGAAAGGCTGGTGGTTCTAACCCACCTAGGAAGAAAGGCATGGCAATTTGTTTCTGAAAGGTCATAGACTTGAAAACCCTATGGAAGTGTAGTTCTACTCTGAAATACATGTGGTTGCCATGAGCTGGAATCAACTCAAGGGCTCCTTTTTGTTTTTGTTTTTATTTATAGTGTTGGGCATGATCACATCCATACCCTCATGGCATCTCCAAGGCTCTGAGAGGCAGGGCAGGTACCATCAGTCCCACTTGCTGGATGAGCTAACAGAGGCCCAGGGAGGACACAGAGGCAGTCCTGGCAGCAGGACCCCTGTCTCCAAGGCCATGACCAGTAGCAAGGGTAGCATGCTGCCCCTGGGTCCAGGTCCTTCTGTTTCCCTCAGATTCACGTGTCCTCTCAACACATGTTCAATGAACACCTACCTATTCTAAGGACTTGGAGTATAACAGTGAACAGCATGGACAAAAAGCTCTGCCCTGTACAGCTTGCATTCTAGAAGGAAAATAAGACAATAAACAAGAAACACAATAAGTGAGTAAATTGAATAATATATTAGCAGTAAAATGGGAACAAGATTGAACAGTGTGATGGGGTCAGGGATGCAGGAGTGGGAGGTGGGTTGCAAGTTTAAGTAGGCTGGTTAGAGCAGGGCTCATTGAGAAGGTGGCATTTAAACAACTCTTGCAGCAGTTGAGGAAGTAAGTCATGCAAATATTTGGGCAGGGCTTTTACAGGCAAAGGGAACTGGTAGTGCAAAGGCTCTGAGGTAGGAGAGTGCCAGGCATATTACACAGGGTCTTGCAGGCCATTGTAAGGACTGTGGCTTGAGGTGTGATGAATGAAGGCAATGACTGTGGGATTGGCTTGCATTCTTCCTGGAAAGCAGGACCCAGCTGGGGAAGGCAATGGGAAAGCCAGAAGACGCCTGAATGGAGGAGGGAACGGCAGACAAAGAAGGGGTGGGAAGAGATTTTCCTTGGTTGCCATCCCTCCTCTGTTTCTGCCTGAAACCCCAGCTCCTACTTGCTTCACTCCTATGGGCCTGTTCTCTTTCTCCCTGAATTTGGCATTGGGCTCCAGACCTGATCAGACACTTACTGGCAGGGCGACACTGGGCAGATTATTTAACCTCTCAGCTGTCATCTGGCAAAGAAGGAAAAGCTTCAAAGCCAGAGTCAGACGGACCAAGCTTCTGAAGGGTGGGGGCTGCCCCCCATGTCCCTACACCTCATTCACCTCCCTCTCAGAGGGTTTGTGAGAATTCAACCAGGTAAAGATCAGGAAAGCACTCCAAGTAGACTGTAGCGTGCTGGCTCCCCCACTGGCTCTTCTAACCGCCTCTTGGCCTCTGTAGGGAGGCAGGGGCTCTGCTTTGCCTCCACCACACACTGACAGATGCAAGAAGTGGATCAGTTCCTACAGCCTAGATGAAGTCACAGGCAGCAGCCTAATTTTAGATTAAGCATCTGCTCTTCTGTCCCAGAGACGCAGCTCTGTCTGGGATTCACTCCGTCTGGAAATGCTGGAGAAACAAATCCTGTTCTCTGGGCACAGACGCTGGTGGAGTCCTAATCTGAGCTGGCCAGCGGACCTCTGGCATGGGGAGGCCCCTTTAGGAGCAGTGCCACCCCAAATATCCTGTGTCCTCCTAACAGGCCCCCCACCTCACATCCAACAGCCACAGATCCCTGCTGTTGCCATCTCTGGTTTGCATTCTGCTGTGTCATAAAGCTGGTGGATCAAATACGGATCTGCCTCAGCCAAGGCATGATGACCTCTTGAACAGGGGTGACTCTTATCCGTCCCCACACTCTCAGATCCCAGCACAGGTCCTAAGAGCTCAAAGGGAGGGTTGATTATTTGCAAATCTTCCCAGAGAGGCTTCTCAGAGGAGGTGATTTGAGTCAGATTTTGAAGACGGGTTTATTAGTGGAAAAGACAGGAAAAGGCCATCAAGGCAGGAGAAAGAGTGTAGATGAGGAAAAATAAGCTTAAAAGAAGCTGCTTATGTACAACCAAATACCTCAGGGGATTTGATTCCTTGGTTTGGAAGTTTAGGGTCATGGTTTCATGGGACATCTCAGTTAATTGGCCTAATAACGTGTTTAATGCTTCTGTTCTACCTCCTAATTTATTGCATAGTGCCTGGGATCTTAAAAGCTTGCAAGTGGCCATCCAAGGCAAAATTATTGGTCTCTATTAACCTTGAGCAACAGAGAAAGAAGGAGAGTCAGGAATAGGAGGAGGATATGGAATGTGTGGCTAATTGCCTCCATAAACAACTGCCTCCTTTGCCATGAGATCAGAAGAACTGGATGGTGCCCAGCTACCATTAGTGAACATTTTCATCAAAGAG
The DNA here is from genome assembly GCF_024166365.1 of Elephas maximus indicus. NCBI lineage: Eukaryota > Metazoa > Chordata > Mammalia > Proboscidea > Elephantidae > Elephas > Elephas maximus. The sequence continues at coordinate 83,401,506 of NC_064821.1, forward strand.
TCTATGGAAGAATTCTGATCAAAAGGAGGAAAATCCAGAGCAGAATTTCAAATTCTCATGGACTCCAGACTTTCTGGAGACATGGAGGCTAGATAAACCCCTGAAACTATTGCCCTGAGGTAATCTTTAAGCCTAAAACCAAAAATATCCCCTGAAATCCTCTTAAAACGAAACAATACTTTAGCTTAACTAGTAAAGAACGTCTGCCTTGAGCGTTATGTTCAGAAGTCCCCTGGGTGGCACAGATGGTTAAGTGCTCTACTGGTAACTGAAAGGCTGGTGGTTCAAAGCCACCTAGAGGTGCCTCGGAAGAAAGGCATGGCAATTTGTTTCTGAAAGGTCATAGACTTGAAAACCCTATGGAAGTGTAGTTCTACTCTGAAATACATATGGTTGCCATGAGCTGGAATGAAAAAAAAAAAAAAAACCTGCTGCTGTGGAGTCGATTCTGACTCATAGCAACCCTATCCCAGAGTAGAACTGCCCCATAGGGTTTCCAAGGAGCACCTGGTGGATTTGAACTGCTGACCTTTTGGTTAGCAGCCGTAGCTCTTAACCACTATGCCACCAGAGACCTACATATATGAGATCAAATTGACAACAGCAACTTGAAAGATTAGATAAGAACCTTAGGGGCAGTGAGTTTATGTTAATGGAGGAGGAACAACTCAGAAAAAGAGGGTGAGAATGGCTGCATAACTCGAAGAATGTAATCAATGTCACTGAATTGTACATGTATAAACTGTTGAACTGATGTTTTGCTGTGTATATTCTCAGCAACAACAAAATAAATGAAATTAAACAAAAAAAGTGATGAGCGTTTGAGAATGGCCTGTAGTAAGGGAGGACAGAGTGAAAAAGGAGGGGCAGGGAGAGGTTAAGTGCAGCTGGGTTGGGCCCTGAACTCCAGCTAAGAAGTTAGGCTTGTGTCTGCAGGTGTGAGAACCTGTGAAAGGGCCTGCAGAGCCTGTACTTTGGCAGGATGTGTGGGCGGCCTCCAGCTGGGAAATCCAGGCCCCTTCCATCTGGAAGAGCCACCTTTCTGTGTCTCCTCCCTTTGGGGTCTATCTGGTCCTTTAAGGCCCTCCCCCACCTTCAGGCACAGCTGGGGCAAGCACCAAGAACAGGGCATGCTGGGTGTGCCCACTCCCCTCCCAGACCTCCCCCACTCCCCCAGGTACTGGCCATGCATCTCCTTCTATCAGGCCCATTTGCCTCTTGCCCTCTTGGCCACCATGCTAACTGCTCAGTCCTTTCCTCAATCCCCGGTTCCCACTGGTAGTATCTATCTATCCTCTGTGCTTCTCTGGACTTAGCTGCTCTGCCTGGTGCTGCTGCCTCAAGATTCCTCAGGAAAAGTGCTGCTGTCCAACATGGCCTCCCTTACCTCAGTCCAGCCCCTGAGGAACATCAGAAAGTCTCCACTGATGGAGGGTAAACCTTCGTCTCTGGGATAAGGGCTTTATGCACATTATCTCGTTTAATTTCCCCAACAACCCTTTAAGGTGTTTATTGTTTATCTCTTTTTACAGGTGAGGAAAGGAGGGTTCCATGAGGTTAACTCGCCCTTGATCACACTACCAGAAAGTGGCGCTCTCCCACTGGGCTCCCCTATCCCTGATGGTAGGACCTGAGCAGCTGGCGCCTGGAGCAGAGGCAGCCAAGGCCTCCAGCCACTTTGGGTGGGAAGTGGGGAACCTGGAAGAGGAGGAGGCTGCACCCAGAGACCCTGCCTTGATGCTCTGGAGAAACAAGGAGTTAAAAGCTCATGTAAAGGGATCTGAGATAGAGCCTACAAAACAACATTTGGATGATTGAAGTGTTAAGGAATCAGAACCATATGGATTAAATGTCCCTGTTGTTATGTATGGTTTTAAAAATGAGAAGGAAATGTACCAGGAACACACACACATATAAAATATGTAAGGCCAAACCACAGGTTCAACTTTGTGGACATGGAGCTATTTGAAAAATACGACACGGCATTCATCTCACTTCTCCCAGGCTGGCCCTCCTCCCGCCCCTTCCCCAGCCCTTGTCTTCTCCCCCACAAATGGGGCTCAGCTCACCCCCCAGGGACCCAGCCTGAGAAAGAGACTTCCCAGAACTGCAGGCTGATGCTCTAACCACAGGACAGTTGGAGCCAAACAGCTGGGTCAGGAATGGCTGGGGTCTCCCAGAGGCCAGATGGGTGGTCCCAGGTGGAAGGGACTGCGGGAGAATGTGAGTTTCCCAGAGGGCCTGTAAGTACTTTAAAGCATAGATGTGGAGCCTCTCAAGGGAGGCAGACACTTTCAGGGCCAGCACTTTTCAGTCCATAAACTGCTTTTGTACCTCACTCAATTCTCCCAGCAACCTTGGGAGGAAAGGGTTATTATGCTCACTTAGCAGGAGGAGAAACTGAGGCTCAGAAGGGGTAGGTACTCCACACAGGCAGCAGGCAGTGTGCCAGAACCACAGCCCGGTTTTCTGGCCACACAGTGAGGGCTTTCCCTCACAACCCCTTATTGCCTGAAGCAAACCAAGAATATCAGCATGCTCCCAATTTCCTAAACTCTGAAACTTAAAAAAAAAAAAAAAAATTGATCATGTTAGCTTCTTAATGTTGAAGGTTTATCTGACTGAATATTCTTGAGGAGTCCCTAAATATGAATAAATCATGTTTGGTTGTCACTCTGAATTGCACATAGCATTGTCCTGGGGGAGAGGGTATAATTCCCAGTTTGGGAAAAAACAGACTATCAGAAATGGCCTGGTCCAGTCCTGGGGGGAAAAGAAAGGATGAGAAAAGAAAGCCACCATGTACAGGAGGCATGGTGAAGCTCGCTGTGTGGTGTCTCACTGGACCCTCGCTCCTGCCTGTATGGAAGGTGGAGTTGTTCTTCTTTTACAGAGAAGGAAACGGAGACTCAGAGAGCTTAGGTGACGCTCCCAGTAGTGCATGGTGCATTTCTGAGCCGGGCTGCCTGCCTTTGGCTGTTGCACCTTCCCCAAACTCGGCTGGCTTAGCCAGAAGCAGGGTTGCCAGGGGAATTAAATGCAACACAGACATAAGCAGTCCAGGGCCAGGAGGGATGGCACTGAGTCTGTCTCACGTGCCGCCCTGTTCCCAGCGTCTAGTCCAGTGCCGGACAATGACAAATTATCGTTAAACAAATCAATGGCCGAAGACAAAGAAAGCATCCGGGAGCCTTATTCCCTCCTCTTCTTTGTTCTCCATTCCTCACTACAGTCCTGCCATTGTTTTGTGGACACTAGTGGAGGCCTTCACACTGGTGTGTTTATCCTGGTGACGTTTTATCCTGTGTGATGGGATCTATGTTTACAGTATGCCCAGAGATCTTGGGGTCCTGATTTGTGGCCTGGAATATTTCCAGGGCACAGGATTCTCAGGGCAGGCAGGTATCGGAGGGCCAGGGACAGGAGAAAGGGCTCAGGAATGGAGACAGAGATGAAAAGAGACTACCTTTGCCTAGCTCTAAGCCCTGGAACTTCCTCCCTGTCTGTCCTGTACCCCGGACCTCTACAGAGATTGGCGCAGATCTGACTGCTGAAGTGTTTCTTACAATGGTCTCCTATCAGGTATCTCTACGTCTAATCTCATTCCAGGTTGCAGGCCACCAGGGCAGGGTCATTATATTGGGATCAGACCCAGTCACCTTTCAACTCAAGTATCTCTGAGGAGTGCCTTTGCCTGCAGCCTTTCTCAACAAGTGGGTCCATGGTCAAATGCACTGGGAAAACTGCCTACTATGCAGACCTCTTGGCAATTCCCAATGTACACCTGCAAGTAAAAAAGCTCTGGGAGGGGATGGTAAAGAACACAGCTCATCTTAAACCCACACTTATTGGAATAGAACAAGAACATCCCGCATCCCCCAACACTGGCTCCATCCTCAGCACCCAATCTTCAAGCACAGGGAATACTTACAATACTTAGAAGGCCCCTCTGAGACCTTCTGCCGGCTTCTAATTTACATAACCCATCCTCCCCCAGACATCCCTGTCCCTCTACCAGCACTCCAAAGTCATCTACTCTAGGCTTTAGTCCATACCTCCCTGGGCCCTGGCCCGTTTGAATCCTCTTAGTGGCTTCCTACTGCTCTTAAGACAAAGACTAAATTCCTTTGCATGGTCTTCAAAACCTTCTTCACTGGTCCTGCCCCCTCCTCATCTCCTCCTCACTCCACTTGAGTCACAGGCGTCTTCTTCCCTGGGTCCCCTTTTCCTCTGGGCCTTTGCATATGCTGTATCTTTTGTCTGGAATGCTCTTCCGTATTCAGTTAACTCTTTTCCAAGCTTTAGATTTTATCTTGCATGTCACCTCCACAGGGAAGGCCCCCTGATGGCCACTGTCACAGCACTATAAACTTTCTCTTTAGAGCCCATCAATTATCAAAATTTGTAACTTCTTTCTATTGTGTAATTTTTCCTCTGATGCCTAGCTCTCCTCATGAAAATATAAGCTCCATGATTAGGGAGTCATGTATGTTTTGCTCACTCCAAATCCCCCAAACCTGTCATAGTAGTGGCCCATGTAGGCTCTTCCTCAATGCTGAGCTCTGTGATCAGAGCACTAACCACATTACAATGTTATTACTGACATTGTGTCTCCACCCAGAGAGACAGGGAGAGTGTACCATTCATCCAAGAATTCCCTGCACCTAGCTCCAATTCAGCTCTCAATAAAGCCTAAGACAAGTTGCCAGTGAATTGATTTCAACTCACCAAAGCTCCATGTATGTCAGAGTAGGACTATGATCCATAAGGGTTTTTTTATTCTATTTTTTATTGTGCTTTAGGTGAAAGTCTACAGCTCAAGTTAATTTCTCATTAAAAAATTTATACACATATTGTTTTGTGACATTGGTTGCATTCCTCAGAACGTGACAGCATGCTCTGCCTTTCCATCCCAGGTTCCCTGTGTCCATTTGTCCTGTTCCTGTTCCTTCCTACCTTCTCATCCTGCTTTTTTCAGTGGATCTCCAGGCATTTCTTCCAAGGCACCTCTCAGTGGACTCAAACCTCCAGTCTTTCAGTTAGCAGCCGAGTGTGTAAACCGTTTGTACCACCCAGGGACTCCTAGAGGAGACTAAAGTGTTCAGGACTGTGGGGAGAGTCAACTGGGAGCAGAACAAGGTCTCAGGCTCCACTACTGACTGTGAGAAGCAGCTCTGGGTTCTATCCATGTGGCCCAGCTCAGACACTGTTAATGTCATGGAGCTCTAGTGATACTGAGAGTCCTGGGACTGGGAACAGCTGGGGAACTGTCAGCAGGCAGGCAAAATCTAATGGCACACTTTACCTCCTCCCACCCCACCAGCTATGTTCACCAGGCTTTTCCCAGTATTCCCTGAGAGGCCTGTGGTGAGGTCAGAGGTACTGGGAGAATCATTGTGACCTCGGTTTCCTTCCCAAGCAGGATGAGGTACAAGAACAGGGGACTCCGAGCTTAGACTTGAGTGTCTCAGAAATTCATTGTGAGAGCATGACAAGGTCATGCAACACTTCTGAGCCTGAGTTTTCTCATCTGTAAAATTGAAGGGATGAGTCAAGATAAGATGACTTGCACTTTTATATCATATTGTCATCAATTCAGCTCTTTCGTCCAATCCCAGGGTAACGGACAGCAGTGCTGTTTTCATCTGTGCAGTTAACAGTTTCTCAGGGACTGTCCTCCTAAACTCCAATCATAATTCTGGCAGGGCTGCCCATCACAGCACCCTACCACCCTGTCCACAGCAGTGCACAGCCTACCTGTTTAGCCAATCACTATAGTTCATTGGTCTAGGATTGATCATGTGACCCACATTGGGCCACTCAGAGCACTTCCCTGGGGTTCTTCACACTGTAACAGCTGGGAGGAAAGGTTACTTTTATGTCTAGGCTCACTAGCTGGGATGGTAAAGGCCAGGAGCCATCAGAGGTTCGTGTTCCTTCTCTACCCCCTACAGCCACTGTGCCATGCTGTGTAGAAGTTCAAAGGCAACAGACGAAACTGAAGTCAACATAAGAAGGAGAAAAGGTGATAAGTGTAGGAAAAATAAGAGTCTGATGAACAGATAACATCACAGCAGTTCCTAGATCTAGCCATGTCTGAGGTCCAGACATGCATTTATCCCAGCCGCCCATCCATCCCAGTGAAATGAGACAATGAGACAAAACACGATCTCTCTCCTCTCTTCTCCCTTCTCCTTTCTTAAGCCAGTTGATATTCAGTTTTTATTCTTCATGTCTGAAAGAATACTGCCTAATAAAGCCAAGTTCCAAAATCATCCTACGGCACTAAATACTCTCTGGAAGGACAGCAGTAATGAACATGAGTATGCATTGAGAGCAATGCACTATTTTAACACATCTCTCATGGATTGTCTTGTCTAAACCTAATAACAAGCTTGGGAGGTAATGTAGTGTTGTTAGGTGCTGTCCAGTCAGTTCTGACTCATAGTGACCCCATGTACAACAGAATGAAACACTGCCCGGTCCTGTGCCATGTTCACAGGCATTGTTATGCTTGAGGCCATTGTTGCAGCCACTGTGTCAATTCATCTTGTTGAGGGTCTTCCTCTTTTCCACTAACCCTGTACTTTGCCAAGCGTGATGTCCTTCTCCAGGAACTGATCCCTCCTGACAAGATGTCCAAAGTATGTCAGACACAGTCTCTCCATCCTTCTTTCTAGGGGGCATTCTGGTTGTACTTCTTCTAAGACAGATGTGTTCATTCTTTTGATAGTCAGTGGTATATTCAATATTCTTTGCCAACACCACAATTGAAAGGCATCAATTCTTCTTCGGTCTTCCTTATTCATTGTCCAGCTTTCACATGCATATGATGCGATTGAAAATACCATGCCTTGGGTCAGGGGCACTGTAGGCTTCAAGGTGACATCTTTGCTTTTCAACACTTTAAAGAGGTCCTTTGCAGCAGATTTGCCCAGTGCAATGTGTCTTTTGATTTCTCGACTGCTGCTTCCATGGCTGATATTGTGGATCCAAGTTAAATGAAATCCTTGACAACTTCAATCTTTTCCCCTTTTATCATGATGTTGCTTATTGGTCCAGTTGTGAGAATTTTTGTTTTCTTTATGTTGAGGCATAATCCACACTGAAGGCTGTGGTCTTGGATCTTCATCAGTAAGTGCTTCAAGTTCACTTCACTTTCAGCAAGCAAGGTTGTGTCATCTGCATAATACAGGTTGTTAGTGAGTCTTCCTCCAGTCCTGATGCCCCGTTCTTCTTCATATAGTCCAGATTTTCAAATTATTTGCTCAACATACAGATTGAATAAATATGGTGAAAGGATACAACCCTGACTCACACCTTTCTTGACTTTAAACCAATCAGTATCCCCTTGTTTTGTTCGAATGACTGCCTCTTGATCTATGTACAGGTTCCTCAGGAGCACAATTAAGTCTTCTGGAATGCCCATACTTTGCAATGTTATCCATAATTTGTTATGATCCACATAGTCAAATGCCTTTGCATAGTCAATAAAACACAGGAAAACATCCTTCTGGTATTCTCTGCTTTCAGCCAGGATCCATCTGACATCAGCAATGATATCCCTGGTTCCGTGTCCTCTTCTGGATCTGGCCTGAATTTCTGGCAGTTCCCTGTGGATATACTCCTGCAGCTGCTTTTAAATGATCTTCAGCAAAATTTTGCTTGGGTGTGATATTAAAGGTATTGTTTGATAATTTCTACATTCTGTTGGATCACCTTTCTTGGGAATAGGCGTAGCTATGGATCTCTTCCAGTTGGAGGTAATAGAGAATATAATAGTGTGATGGGAGGCAAGGAACATCAGATTAGAAAGTTAAAGACCTGAGCTAAAAGCTTGGCTCTGCTACTCACTAGCTGTGTGATGTTGAGCTTGTTTCTTAACTTCTCTGGGTTTACCTTTCCTCTTCTATAACATGGGGTAGTGATGTCTACCTCAAAGGCTGCCATGAGGAATGATGAGACAAAACAAATGAAAGAGCCTAGCACATTTTCTGACTTGTTGTTAGGTGCCCTCGAGTCGGTTTCGAATCATAGCGATCCTATGTACAACAGAACGAAACACTGCCTGGTCCTGAGCCATTCTTAAAATTGTTATGCTTGGGCTCATTGTTGCAGCCACTGTGTCAATCCACCTCTTTGAGGGTCTTCCTCTTTTTCGCTGACCCTGCACTTTGCCAAGCATGATGTCCTTCTCCAGGGGCTGATCCCTCCTGACAACATGTCCAAAGTATGTTAGACGCAGTCTTGCCATCCTTACTTCTAAGGAGCATTCTGATTGTACTTCTTCTAAGACAGATGTGTTCATTCTTTTGGTAGTCCATGGTATATTCAATATTCTTCACCAACACCACAATTGAAAGGCATCAATTCTTTTTCAGGCTTTCTTATTCATTGTCCAGCTTTCACATGCATATAATACGATTGAAAATACCATGCCTTGGGTCAGGTGCACCTTAGTCTTCAAGGTGACATCTTTGCTTTTCAACACTTTAAAGAGGTCCTTTGAAGTAGATTTACCCAATGCAATGTGTCTCTTGATTTCTTGACTGCTGCTTCCATGGCTGTTGATTGTGGATCCAAGTAAAATGAAATCCTCGACAACTTCAATCTTTTCTCTGTTTTTCATGATGTTGCTCATTGGTCCAGTTGTGAGGATTTTTGTTTTCTTTATGTTGAGGTGTAATCCATACTGAAGGCTGTGGTCTTTGATCTTCATTAGTAAGTGCTTCAAGTCCTTTTCACTTTCAGCAAGCAAGGTTGTGTCATCTGCATAATGCAGGTTGTTAATGAGTCTTCCTCCAAACCTGATGTCCCGTTCTTCTTCATATAGTCCAGCTTCTCATATTGTTTGCTCAGCATATAGATTGAGTAGGTATGGTGAAAGAATACAACCCTGACTCACACCTTTCCTGACTTTAAACCAATCAGTATCCCCTTGTTCTATCTGAACAACTGCCTCTTGGTCTATGCAAAGATTCCTCATGAGCACAATAAAGTGTTCTGGAATTCCCATTCGTTGCAATGTTATCCATAATTTGTTATGATCCACACAGTCGAATGCCTTTGCATAGTCAATAAAACACAGGTAAACACCCTTCTGGTATTCTCTGCTTTCAGCCAGGATCCAGCTGACATCAGCAATGATATCCCTGGTTCCACATCCTCTTCTGAATCTGGCCTGAATTTCTGGCAGTTCCCTGTGGATATACTGCTGCTGCCGTTTCTGAATGATCTTCAGCAAAACTGACAGACACGTGGGGGCATTTCCTGACTAGGAGAGCCTTTAATAAATGTTAATGGAGGCTGTTGATCTAAAAGTTCTTTCTAGAAATAGAATAAATATGTCTATAAGCCTTTTTCCTAAGAACTAGTAGATAAAAGCCACCACCCATCTGTCAGTTTGTTGTTCAGTGACAGCTTGCATGTTGCTGTGATGCTGGAAGCTATGTCCACTGGTATGTCAAATACCAGCAGGGTCACTCATGGTGGACAAGTTTCAGCAGAGCATCTAGACTAAGACAGACTAGGAAGAAAGGTCTGGCAATTTACTTCTGAAAATAGCCAATGAAAATGCTATGGATCACAGAAATATTGTCCAGTATAGTGCTGGAGATGAGCCTGTAAGGATGGAAGGCACTCAAAATACACAGTGGCCACAACAATGGATTTGAACATATTAATAATTGTGAAGATGGTGCAGAACCAGGCAACATTTTGTTCTGTTGTTCATGGAGTCGCCATGAGTTGGAGCTGACTTGATAGCAATTAGCAACAAGAACAAATTGGTCAAATAGGCAAGCTAAAGTTCAATATCTGGTTAATGTCAGGCATTGGCCAAGTGACTGTTGAGTCTCCAGTGAAGTATGGTTGACTGAATGGGTCTGCTTCCCTACTCGTCTGGCAGTCAGGTGAGCCCACAAGGATGGCAGCTCCAGCTGAGTGGTGATGGGTCACTAAAGGAAGGAGTCTGTTCATGGTTTCCAGATGGTCCTTAGCTGCTTCCAGTTTCCTTTGGACAGTGTTGAAAGGATGGGTTAAGACTCTGCAAAAGCTGAACTTGACCTTGAATTCCCATCTAATGTGTTGCTGACTTGACTGGGTGAGAGCAGGGCACGCCGCTCTGTGCTGGGTTGTCTGGGAAGCTGGACAGTTTGTGTTGTCTTCTAAAGAGGAATTCTGAAAACTGTTGCCCTGAATAAATATTTTGGTTCCATTTTGCGATGTGGCTGTGGGGGATATTTCCATCAAGTGTGGTTTGCCAGATGATTCTCCCCTGTTGTTTACTCTCTGCGATCCCCACAGCCTGTTACTGGCAGGCATCTGCGTCTGCTGCACTCCTGGGCCGTTGGGACCCGAAGGCTCTGCTCCAGAGAGAGGCTGAGGCCGCCCAGCCCCTCTATCAGGGGTCTGATTGCGACAATCCATTAGGCAGCTGGTCACCAGGCCCCAGAGCCTTCCTACTCCCCAGTTCAACCTTGCCTTCCTTAGCTAGGCCTGGCAGTTGTTAGAAGCCCCATTCCCACCAAATGGGGGGAGACTGTAATTAGTCAAGCAGCTCTAGTTCTGGGATTCAGAATTCCTGTGGGCCTGAAGAGGTGTCCATGTCCATTTCCTCTTCCCAGGGGTGGCCTTCTGCTCCTCTCCACACACTTGCCTCTTTGCTGGAGCCCCAACCCCACAGTGGGCACTATTCAGTCTGAGTAGAGCTGTTATCTTCCACCCATCAGAGCAACCTCTTGAGAGAGAACCCATCCCCATGAGGTCCAAGCGTATCATGTCTCTTGGTTATAGTGACCGTGACTACTGCCCTACCCACTTGAGGCCTTGTTCCCAGTGCTGCCAAGGCTCCACATGCCCAGTGTTTGAGTCTGTTCAGATTAGAACAGCCCTCCAGTAAGAGGCCGTACTTAGTCTCAAAGAGGAGGTAGTCAGAGGTGGGAGCCTCAAGCTTCTAACTGTCATGGCCAGGTTTCCAGGGAGAGGTGATTAGTAGGATCAGGGTCTGGCCATTAAGACAGAAAAACAGCAAAAATGGGGAGAGTGATGTTTCCAGGCACGGAGTTTGCAGGACAGGCTCACAGCCCAGGGAGAAGATGCTCCCCCAAGGATAGACTACAAGGATACTGGGTCGAGGGTGCTCACATCGCACCTGGGCATATGGAATGTTAAAGACCCTTATCATGGAGGCAGCAGCTGGGCAAACTTTGTTCTCGCTCCCAGTTTTTCACTTCTCCAAAACCACTCTCCAATTGCTTTTGACTTGGATTCAATTCTAAACTCTTGGTCACAGAGTTTCCATGAGACAGATCTTCAGGACCACATTTTATGGGTGAGGGAACTGAAGCTCCAGGACGTCCATAGTCAAGGTCACAGAGCAGGGTGAGGCAGAGCCTGGACTTGAATTCACTTGTCAGAACCCAAGTCCAGGACCTTTTCCATGACACCACAGCTGCCTTTGAACATAGATAGGACAAGTCCCATCTCCCCCAGCTGGGTGCCTGGAACTCTTTTGTTTGTACCTGCACTGGAAGATGCTGGTCTCTCCCACTCTCTTCCAGTGATCCTGAGATCAGGTGGGTACATAGGGCTGGTAGCAGGACTGGGAGGTCTGTCCTTGCCTTTGGAATGGAGGGACATTGACAAGTCCACAAGGCACAAAAGTCCAGTTCTAGTTTCACTGGCATTGTATGGATGAGGTGCATCAGGCCGTCCCCCAAGCTCTACTCAGCCTCACCCATCAGTGAGCTCATCCTCCCCAGGCCTGGGCTAGAATTAATTTTCTTGCCATAAGCCACATGCCCTGTGGGTACCCTGGGCTTGATTCTGCTCACTTACCACAGAGTTTTAGTGCCTTCAGGGGACAGGGCATCTATTTAGGGGCCTGACTTGAGGCTGGTTTGGCTGAACTAGTCAGAACTTCAGGTCCAGCTCGCTTTGCTAAGGGTTTGCACCTGCCTGACCCCATAGCTTCTCCCTCTGTGGGCTGGACCTGTGCCCTACACCCATAGCAACTGAGTCTGGATCCTGCCAAGCAGAAGAGATTGGCCAAGACCTCTGACCGTCTTCTAAGAGACCCTGCCTGGCTGCCACACCCAAAGCACACACCAGCTCCCTGGGCTGCCTACGCAGACAGCCAGGGTGGTGACACTGTCATTTCTCTGTGGGCCAGCTTGGGGACCAGGCCTGCAAGACCCCCCAGCCTGCCTCAGTGTTGACCATGTCCAAGGTGACAAAGGGGTCACTCTAGCTTTGGCCTCGCGCACTCATTCCTTTCTTCTTTACAAACTCTTACTCAGCAGGGTGTCACTGAGAGTGCCAAACAGTGGGAAGGGTCTGGAGCATTGAGCTACACCCAGGAATACAATTTGGAATCAGGCTGATCAGGGAGTCCAGCATGGCCTGGCTTAGCCTATAGGCCCAAATCCATATTCCAGCTTGTTTCTCCATGGGCAGACTGGCTGGCTGTCTCCGTCTGGCCTATGGGAAAAGGCTGTCTTTCTGCAGGTGCTGGAGGAACAACTCACACTTCTCCTAGAAGCTGCTCTGTGCTATCCAATTCTCATGCTGGCTACTTACCCCCTGGAGGACACAGCAAATCTTTTAAAGACAGTACATAGAGTATCAATCAAGCAGAATAAACCCCTCCTGGAAGCTTGCCTGTTATGGAAATTATCACAGCTACCAATTATGGAGCACTTCCTGTGAGCCAGCTCTTGGCTCAGCATTTCACCTGTATCTAATCCTCACAATAATAGTACTAGGAGGAAGTGCTCATATTATTCCCACTTTACAGATGAGGAAGCTGGGGCTTAAAGTCTGTTTTACTCTAAAGCCCTTATGACTCCCAAGAAGCTGGGAACTGGTCTGTCTGAGTATTCTATCAATGAGCTTCAAGAGATGCTTCTTGGAGCCTCTGGGGTGACTCACATTGAATAAAATGTGCCATGCTCTCTCCCAGCAAGCTGTCCTGAATGTGCTCAGCACACCACAGGGGCAATGAGTCTACCTCACTCGGCTTCAGGCCTCCTGCCCCAGGCCCTTAGGGTTAGCTTATGTACCACGGAAGACAAGGCACCCTTGCACCGCATTCTTTCATGGTCATGGTTCACCCACTGCACGTCCTCTAGGCCAGCATGGTTCTGAGCTGACCAGTGCCCCCACCCCTGGTCTTCAGAGACCACCCGGATGGGATGGCAGGCACTCTGGCTGACTGGCAACCTGAGGATGGTGGGAGCTGGGAGAGAGACCTTGTGTCTGGCTGCATGTGACTGACATGTCTGCTCCTCCTAAAGTGGGCTGGCCGTCCCTGTGGACGTCCTTTCTGACTATCTGCTGATCCCCACTCATTGATAAATCTGCTCCAAACTAACCTCTGGGACTGGTGAAGCCGTGTTCAGACACATTCCTCCCCCAAGTGCTCTCCCTGATGACATTTCCTGGTTATTACATAATCAAGGGAGCCCAGCATCCACCAGTCAGGCCTTTAATTGGAAAGCTCTTTTCCCAGGGCCTTGGGGATGTAGCTTGTGCCATCCCAGCCCCACTCCCCACCCCCGCCTTTCACCCCCTCTGTGGCCTCTCTCTCTCTCTCTCTCACAGACGCATACAGGCACATGAACTGACGTACCCCAGTACACTGGAGCAGCCACACCCAGCGGGGTTTACATGCTTTGTCCTTAGTGTGAATTACACAGCAATTGGTCTTTCAGGAACCACCACCAGGAAATCCTCTCTGACCGCCCCCGTGGCTAGCTTAGGGCCCCTCCTCCTGGGTCCCACAGCACTCTGTGTTCACTGTGCCACTCTGCATGCATGTCTCCCTAACTAGGCTGTGAGCACCTTGAGGGCAGGGACCAAGACTGATTCCTCCCTTTGCCCCCGGGACTTGAACTGAGGCCTGGCCCTGGGTGGGCACTGGCAGGTGTTGATAGAAGGGGCCTGTGAGTTGAAGGAAGGATCCCACTGAATGCCCCACGGTTGGTGTCTTGAGGAGTGCTGCAAAAAGTTGCCTCATAGACTTCTTAGAAACACCACAAAATGTCAGCTTTAGAAAGACTCAAGAAATTAATCCATTGTTTGGAGGGAAACTGAAGCCCAATGGTGGACAGGTGGTGCCTAAAGATGCACAATTGGTGAGTGGCAGAGCCAGGAACTCAACCTGAATTCCTGCAGCCCTCTCTCTCTCTACCAGCAGGCTGCCTCCCGAGCCTCAGTAGCAGGCTCTGGGGAATTCACTTCTATTCCTTCTAGTCGACACTGATGGGCATCCACCACCTTCCAGGCCCTGGGCACAGCCGGGGGACACAAATGGCAATAAGAAACAGTCCTAGTCTCAAGGAGTTGTAGAGATATGCATGCAAAGAACTGTAAAGGGGCATGAAAAGGAAATAAGAGCAATATGCCTGGAGTACAGAGGTGCCACCAAGGGGGATGGGAGAGGTCAGGGAAGACACCTGGGAAAAAGTGGCAACCACACTGGGTCTTGAATAAGAGTTTATGAGGAGAACAAAGCTAGAGATGGGAGAGGAGAGGAGGTGGTCGGCCAGGTAAAGAGAAGTGTGCAAAGATACAGACACATGAAATGATACAGCAAGAGGGGAAATACACAAGCCAAGTGGTGAGGCTAAAGCCCCAAGCACAAGAGGGAACCTGCACTTTAAGGACAGAGCAGTAGATGAGGCCACATCAAGAAGGGCCTTGAAAGCCATACTAAGCCAACTGGCCCCTCAGCTTGTAGGTGGAGAACCTTATATTTGGAGTCCATACACCATGAAATCCCCTTCCACTGTAGTGTAACACCTCCTCCCGCCCCAGCCCCAGTATTAGGAGGCACAGATAGATGCCATAACACCCATACTACCCAGGCAAACCACCAGGCTCTGAAACAAACTCTCCTCAACTCACTGGAACCTCCCCAAGCCACAGACATCCTTGCATTTTAGAGCTGGAGATGTGAAATGCTAAGAGTTGATAATTGCAGAAATGTGTTCCCATTGACTTCAGAATATAGTTACTAGAGATAAGTCTTGGACTACCAAAATAACAAACAAATCAGACTTAGAAGAAATACAACCAGAATGTTCCTTAAAATGAAGATGGTGAGAGTTTGGCTCACTTACTTTGGACATGTCACCAGGAAAGACCAATTGCTAGAAAAGGACATCATGTTTGGTAAAGTAAGGGGTCAGCAAAAATGAGGGAAACCTTCAATGGATGAATTGACACAACAGCCACAACGATGGACTCAAACACACCAATGATTGTAAAGACGGCACAGGACTGGGCAATGTTTCAATTATTACACATAATGTCTTAGATGAAGTACAACCAGAATGTTCCTTAGAAGCAAGGATGGTGAGACTTTGTGTCACATACTTTGGACATGTTACCAGGAGGGATCAGTCCCTGGAGATGGACAGTATGCTTGGTAAAGTAGAGGATCAGTGAAAAAGAGGAAGGCCTTCAACGAGATGGATTGACGTAGTGGCTGCAACAATGGGCTTAAGCATAGAAATAACTGAGAGGATGGCACAGACTGGGCATTGTTGCATTCTGCTGTGCATAGGGTTGCTATGAGTTGGAACCGACTTGACGGCACCTAACAACAATCTAACATTATACATAAGATCACAGGAGTTAGAGCTGATTTGATTCAACTAACAACAACAGCGATAAAAGTCTTATACATAGATTTGGAACTTTGTGTAGCAAAACCAGCTTCTCTTGGGTATGAGTGAATGAAAGGGTTACCGCATGGCCCAGGGCTGGAAGTGGCCACTGTTAGAAGCCAGAAGGAGACTCAGATTGGCTGTGCACTTGCCTAAAGATTGTACCTGCACCAAGAAGAACTGAAGCATCTACTTGGACCCTCACCATTGTTCAGGACTCAGTAAAAATTCAGGAACACACTTCAAAGGAGGCTGGACAGAGATGGAGCTAAATTTCAGAGATGATTGCCTGAATTAGAAGAGGCTAGGGATCAGAGACTGCCCCTGCAGCCATCACCATTCCAGGTGGTTGGGGGATTTGCCCCTTCACCATCCTCCCAGTGCCACCACCTCTCAGTGATAATTGTGACCCATGTAAGGACTCAGAAGGTTGTGTAGGAGGTCAGGGGTGTTTCTATGAAGACTGGATGACTGTTAAATCCTTAATTGGTTACCAGCTAAGTGGCCATTTGCCCTAAATGGTCTTCCAGGAAGCAGTGCCCTCTGAAAAAGCCCTTTGCCTGACCTCAGAGATATAGTCAGGCCTCTTGCTTGACAGATGTGGAAACTGAGCCTTGGCAAGGGGAAGTGGCTGGCCGATGGTCACGAGATGAGACCAGGGCAGGAGTGCGGGAAGACCCAGGGCTCCTCCTCTCTACCTCACCACCATGACTTCCTGGAGGTGACTCAGCAAGGCAGCCAGCACAGGAAGGAAGTGGGAAAGGGAAGCCCAGCCTGCTGGATTCCAGGTCACCACTTTTTCAGTGCAAAGCCACCAACCACCTTGGCCATGAGGCTTTGCCTGATGCCGGTGACCTTCTAGCCCTTCCTGCCCAAGGCCACAGCTGCTGACCGTTTCCTTCAGGGTCAGATTCACTTGGCCTCTCCTTGGTCTCCCGGGACTCCCTGCTGTTCAGTCTCATGGTGTTTCCCTTTTGCTGGGGTCAGGGGCCACCTCTGTAGACTTGGTGAGTGGCCAAGCCTGTGTGGCCCAAAGGTTCATAAATGAAATGAGATGAGCCATAATTATAGCCTTGTGTTTAATAACTGGGCTTTGGAGTCAGTCTTCAGTTTTCATCATTTGCTGGCTTTGGGTACTTTGGTTAAAATCCCCGAACTCAGTTTCCTTAATCTGTAAAATGAAGTAATAGTTTAGGAAAGACTGTGAAAGCCAAAACCTGTGTGAGGCAGAAATCCATCAGAGAAGGAAAATTCAGATATTTTCCACTAAAACAAGTGATAGGAAAGTGTTAAGACTGCACCTTGTCAAAGGCAGAAAACTTGTAAGACCCGGAAAAACAAGGCAGTCCGGTCAAGTTCCGGCTCTCACAGGTTTAATTGTCTCTATTTTTTTTTACTCTGTAGGTTGCTTGGAGGATTAAAATGTAATACCTGTAAAACCTACCACCCACCAAGCACTTAATAAATGTTGGCTCTTGTCATCACTTACTTTACTTCATATATTTACCTGCATCATCTCATTTAATTCTCATAACAACTCTGCAAAGTAGGCAGCATTATTCTCATTTACTGGGGGGAAACCTGGAACTCAGTGGGGTGAGGTTACTTGCCAAGGGCACACAGCTAATGACTGGCGGAGGCAGGGTTTCAGCCTGCTTTGATCTGACTCTAGAGCCCAAGCATTATCCCACCAGCTAAGAACCTTCTCCTGCTATGAAGTGATCATGTACCCACATCTGCCTGCCCAGCTGCAGGCTTGTGCAGGCAGGGCCTCTCTTCTATTCCTGGCTCTGCCACTTCTGGGGAGTAAAACTTGAAGTCTTTGAGCCCCTGTCGTCCCATCCATATAATGGAAAACTGATATTCCTCCGGCCTTCTTCATGGAGGGATGAGTGATATGACAGGCGCCATGTTTGAATGTAAGGTTTACTCTTATAACTGAAACTCCTCTTGGGATTGGGATCAGTGCAACCTGAATGAAGCTCAGGGATCTAGGAGGACCAAGGCCTGTAGGAACACCTGTCTCAACCAGCAGAGCAAGGCCCTTAGTCAGGGGGCTTTCCATACTCTGACAGCAAGTAATAGGGATGGGTGGGGGGTGGATGGAGGTGGAGTGGGAGTGGGAGTAGGGTGAGGGTGTGTTGTAGATACTTCACAGGTCTTTCCTTACTTGTCTGTTTCCTCCACTGGACTATAAGTACCTTCAGGGAAAGGACCATCTCTCAGTACAGATCTTGGATGGATGGGTCATCTGCCCCACACTCCAGTCACACTGGCCTCCTGATAGTTCACAAGTGGGACATGCAGCCTTACCCCTGTGCCCAGCTCCAGCGTCACTGCCTCAGAGGCCTCCCTGACTCCTCAGGGAGAAGAGACCACCCCCTCCTTGTGAACTCGGTCCCCACCTCAACTGCGGCACTTACTACATTGTATTTCCAATGTCTGCCTTGAATCTCTTGTGGAACAAAACATGAGGTTTGAATAGATAAATACATTTAGGCTTATTTGGTTTCTGTCTGTTGCTTTGGCTGGATTGTAAAACCCCTAACCACCACCCGTCTGTCGGTGTGTCTGGCTTTGGTGGCTTGGGTGTTGCTGTGACGCTGGAAGATATGCTGCCAGTATTTGAAATACCAGCAAGGTCACTCATGGCGGACAGGCTTCAGCAGAACTTTCAGACTAAGACAGAGTAGGAAGAAAGGCCTGGCAACCTACTTCTGAAGATTACCCAGTAAAAACCTATGGATCACAGAATATTGCCTGAGACCTTGACTCCCTTACTTTGGATGTGTCATCAGGAAGGATGAGTCACTGGAGAAAGACATCATATTTGGTAAAGTGGAGGGCCAATGAAGGCGAGGGAAACCCTCAACGAGATGGATTGACACAGTAGCCACAAAAATGGACTCAAACATACCAGCGATCGTGAAGATAGGGCAGGACCAGGCAACACTTCATTCTGTCATATGTGAGGTTGCTACGAGTTGGAGCTGCCTTGATGGCAGCTAACAACAAGTTCCCTAAAGGTAAGCATTGTGTCCTATTCATCTTTGTAACTCTCAACAACCAGCACAGAGCACCCCTGGGGGTTGGCAGCCCCTGTCCTGCCTTGCTGTCCTCCCACACTCCCCCAGGCTGGCATGTGCTAGAATTATGTGTGGCAGTGGAGAGAACGGTCAGCGACAGACTCTTCCAGGAGCAAATTAACTGTCTTATGTGGCTAGAAGTTGCCTCAAGTCATGGCTATCCTGGTGCATTCTGGGATCACGTTTGGGTTCTGGGCTATTATTTTGGTGTGAAGTCACCATTTAAGTATTCTCAAGAAGAGTGAGTTGATATGCAAGATGCATAATGGAGTCGAAGGGGAGGCATAGGAATCTATCAAAAACCCCACAGCTGGATGGTGAGAATTTGCTGTGCACCTTTAACATTGACTGGACCCATGCAAAAACTCAGCCTCTTGTTGGGCTCCAAGAGTCCTAGTAAAGGCAGTATTGAGGCCTCCCAGCAGTGGGTCTGGGGAAAAAACAGAGACGTTTCTAAGACACTAGAACCCAGGAAGTGGTTCCAGCTGCTATGAGTCTCTAGCTCTCATCTGTGAAAGGGAAAATAAAATCTGCCTGTAGAGTTATTACAGGATTACATGAATTGTAGTGTGTAAAAACAACTAGCCCAGAGTGTGGTAAGAATCTATTCATTCATTGCACAAATATTCACTTAGCATCTACTGTGGGTCAGGCACTATCCCAAGCACCGGGAAAACCCCAGTGAATAATATACAGACAGCGGTATGTTAGGTGTTGGTGAGTACTTTTCAGAAAAGCAAAGCAGGGAAAGGAGGTAGGGAATAGGGGTGAGGGTAGTAGGAAGGATTGCCATTTTAAATAGGGGCCAGAGACGGCTTCACTGAGAAGGGGACACTTAAGTAAAGACCTGAAGGAAGTGAGGGATTGAACCATATGTATAGGTCCCTGGCAGAGGAAACAGTAAGTGAAAAGGCCAAGAGATCAGCGTTTGAGAAACAACATGGAGAGCACATGGGGTCTGAGAAGTCCTTGGCAGCCACATCTCTGGGCTGTGAAGGCAACTAGAAGGGGCCTATGGCTTTTACTCAGAGACAGAAAGCTAATGGAGGTTTTCCACCTGAGAGTTGATAAAACCTGACTTTTGTAGCTACTCAGTAAACTTTAACTACCTCTTCCCTTCAAAGCCTCATTCAATACCTGTTATGTCGTTGCTAGGTGCCATCGAGTCAGTTTGGACTCACAGTGACCCTATGTACAACAGAAGGAAACACTGCTTGGTCCCGCACCATCTTCACAGTCGCTGCTATGTTTGAGCCCATTGTTGCAGCACTGTGTCAATCCATCTCACTGAGGGTCTTCAATACGTAGACCTCTGCGATTCTAGCCTACGTGCTCTTCCCTTTCTCAGATTTCTTCCAGTTTTCTAATGCCATCCATACCAGGAGGGCTTCTTCACATTCTGGAAAGGGGCTTTGCAGAGCGGCTGTGGCTACGGATAGGATAGAGAGAAACAGAGCAGAGTCATAGGCTGGGGATCCTGCTCCCCACCCTTGATACATGGACAACCTCTGGGACCAGCTCACCTGCAGCATGAGCACACACTAGGTACACAGTGATGCTGGGGACACGGGCAGAGTCCCTGGCGCCACCTTATCTTCTGAGACAGCTTGGCTCAGAACCGGGAATATCCCTTGGCACACCCCCAACCGACTTGCCTACCAATAGATGAAATCATTTATTTTAAAATAAGAAACTTCCCATCTCTATCAGTGGTTCTTAACCTTTTTGGGTCACCTGTCCGTTGGAGAATCTGCTGAGAGCTCTGAGCTATCTCCTCAGAAAATGTACACAGGGTGTGTGCTCATTTCCTTATAATTTCAGAGGTTTCTCGGATCCCTGAAAACTCAGTGAAGAAATCGTCATCTATGCCAATGATCCTCCAATCTATCTTCAGCTGGCGTGTCCCTGAGTGGTGCAAACTGCTAAAGTGCTTGGCTGCTAGCCAAAAGTTTGGAGGTTTGTGTCTACCTAGAGGTGCCTCGGAAGAAAGGCCTGAAAATCTCTTCCAGAAGATCAGCCATTGGAAATCCTACTACTCTACTAATACTACTAAATCCTATTACAACTGCTCTAGTAAAATCCAGTTCTCCTCTGACATACATGGGGTTGTCATGCACTGGAGTCAGCTGGTACTGGTGCTTATTGCTCCAGATGAATGAATGAACAAATGAATGAATGGATGAACCAATGATGAATAAAGAGGCTGCATCCAGACAGGGGAGTGACAGGGGGTGAACTGGACAGATGGATGCAGCCATCTCTGTGTACCAGGATTCTGGCTGGTGCCTCCCGAAGCCTTCAAAGAAGCCACCTGGGAAGTAACGTGTGATCAGGCCTTGCTTGACAGGTGCCCTCCAGGTGGCCAAAGTTTCTCTTCTAAAGAGCCATCCACTGCTCTCTTTCAAACCCTCTGAGTGGCCATCCTCTTAAAAGGCATCACACACTTTCCTGCCTTCTCAGGGAACCCTGAGCAAAGCAGAACCTTTCTGGGTGACTTTGGGCCAACGATATGAATATACATTCAGACATATAAAAGCAAGTAATCTCTTTTTCTTGTCATACAGCTGAGCCACCTGAGACCCCTCCAGGTGTCCAGTTGCCCAGTTCATTTGATTTTTCTGATACATCTCCCGAGAAGCTGGAATTAACTTTTAACTCATCCTTACAGCCACACCTCTCATTTTTAATATCATCTCATTTTTTCCCCATAGGAAAAAAGTTATAATGTAGGGAAACCGTCAGAGGTGAGTGAAGCACGTAGGGATCTCTGACCGATGGAAAACGGCCCTGGAGAGCTCTTCCTACAGAGCAGGGCTCCAAGGCCCCGAAGACACGGCTTCTGTGCCTCTCTGGCCTCCTCGGCCCCACACGCCAGCCCCTCTGAGCTGGGAGCTCCCCGAGCAGACTCTGTTTCCCACCTCTGCACAGCTGCATGTGCTGTGCCTGCCTGGAACAGAGTCCCCATCTTCTTGCCTTAAAAGGAAGCTCATCTCTTTCTGCTCCAGTCTCGCCTTCCAACCTGCCCCCTCCCCAGAGTGTTCCCCCTCCCCTCCTTTGTGAAGCCCTTATCCCCACCTCAAAGACAGCACTTATTACATTGCATTTCCAACCTCCCTTTTTGCATCTTTTTTTGGAGAAACAAAGTCAGAGCTAAGATACACTTACAGTTATTTATTTACATGTCCATTTCACGAACTGTGTCTTATTTATCTGTTTCCCCAGCAAACAGCACAGGGCACACACTCATGTCTATTTCTTCCTTCCTTCCAGTTGCCATTGAGTCAATTCTGATTCATGGCAACCCCGTGTGTGCAGAGCAGAATCGCTCCATAGGGTTTTCAAGGTTGTGACCTTTTGGAAGCAGATCGCCAGGCCTATCTTCTGAGGCGCCTCTGGGTGAGTTCAAACCACCAGCCTTCCTACTAGTAGTTGAGCACTTAACCATTTGTGCCTCCCAGGGACTCTGGACTTGAACCTATTTGCTACTAAATATTTCCTTTGTAGAGTTGTTCTCTCTTCACCCTTACAACTGGATGGCCTGTTGTAACCTCAACCCTCTGCCATTAGGGTCCGGCCTCTCACTGCCTTCCCCTGCCCTCCACTTCTAATACAGTGGGAACCTGTTAGGATTGTGTGCAAATGGTGAGAAAATGGACACCCAGGGACTCTCTCAGGAGTAAACCAACTGGCCGTGTATATAGAGGCTGTGTCTGGCTATGGCTGCCTGGGAGCCCTGGGGCTTTCTGGGATCCAGTGGGTGAGGTCACTGGACGGGAAACCTCCTCCAGTGAACTGTCATAGTAACCATGACTTTCAATTTCATGCAAGAGAGTCCCTGAGAGGAAAAACACACCACGGCGTGGGAGCGGAGTGGTAGGAAGCCGTCAAAGCCTCATAACATTGCCCTCCCTTACCCTTTTCTTTGCTTCTTACTGGTTTACATGCTCAAGGTAGATGGTATTATGTGTGGGCATCTGAGTAGAAGCTGCTTAAAATAGTCACCCAGCTATTTCAGGGAGCAGTTGAATATGCATGAAGCTATTTTAGAAAAGATGTCCCTGGCCCAGCCAATCCAAACCCCATCCTTTCCTTTGGAAACGCCAAGGGAAGCTGAATGGGATCTTTCTTAGTCTTTCCCACTGGGGTGGGGAGTTTTCAGAAGCCGCAGAAACTACACCCTGGCTAATGTTGTTCTTGCAGCCCTGTCAGCACTGCCTCCTGATCTTGTGGTCACAGAGGCTCCTGGCTGGACAGCCCAGCCTTCCAGAGTCCTCTGGCATCTTGGCAGCCTCCAACAACTTTGTTACATTCCACTTTGCCTTGGTCTTTGGGGTCTCAAACTCTTAGTTCCATTTGTTTGTTCATTTTTTCGTTCAATTTACTTTTATTGACAGATAATATGTGCAAGGGCATATTGGGCTCTACATTGGTTGCTGGGGGTACAAAGATTTCTGAGATAAGCTCATTAGATGGGGATGGAAAGACAGGTGAGTAGAGAGATAAGGGCCATACAATTCCCAAAGAGGGGGGTGGGATCAGAGTGCTGGTGAGGTCTAGGGAAGGAGCTCTTGCTTCATTCTGATGACATGAGAAAAAGATGACCTTTGAGCTGAGCCTTTGGGGATGAGTAGAAGGCCCACAGAGTATGCGAAGGCATCGTAGGACCAAGGAGAGGGGAATGGTCAAATGTGGCTGAGGCTGGAGGATACACCTGTAAGGAGGTGAGAAAGAAAGGCGGACATACGGTGCAGGGCTTTGGGTGCTGGGCTGGGCTAGGAAGGCTTCCCCTTCCATGAGTCCATAGTGCCTGGCATACCCCCATCCCTCAATGTAGACTGGAAGTGCCTTGGGGTCAGGGGCCTAGTCAGATTCTCCTAGGCATCCCCAGAGCCTAGTGCCAGGGGCCCAGGAGTACCAAGCAGGAGCCTATGGAATGTTGGTTGAAAAAATGGACTCTGGAGCCAGACTTCCTTGGTTCGAGACTGGCTCTGCCTCTTACTAGCTGTGACCTTGGGGAAATTATCTGACCCCTTTCTGCCTCAGTTTTCTCATCTGTGAGATGAGGATAATGATGTTACCTATCTCACAGAGCTTTTTTGATGAGAAATACATGAGTTAATATATATAAAGGGCTTAGAAGTCTGTGTGGTGCACAGTAAGCACTAAATAAACGTGTTAGCTTGTTTTATTACTCTAAAAAGTTTGGACTATATCTTGACAATGGAATGCTATCATTGACAAGTTTTTCTTTCCAAAACAAAAACTTTACTGCTTTGATTAATTGTAATTATACATGTCCATTGTAAAAAGGTAAAGCACTACAAGTATAGAGAAGGAAGGAAAAATCATCTTAAATCCTGACTCTCAGATCACCACCATTACTAGCTTGGCGACCGTATCTCAATACACTTTTTTAGACACGCAGATATATACATTCATGTAACTGGGAATCCTCCTCCCGTGCTCTTTTGACATCTGTTTTTATCACATAATACCATATTTTATGCAAATAATGCCAAATTTCTACCTTGTTTGCCATTCCCCCCTCCCCCCGCCCGCACGCGTGAGGTATTTTTCCAAGCGCCTGAGTAAATACCTCCCAGTAAGGAGGGAGTGGTTGGCAAACAAACGTTTTGAAGGTGTGTGTTATTTCAGTAAAAATACGGTAATATGTCAAAAGTCTCTAGGCAGAGCCAATGGTTAAGCGCTCGACCACTAGCTGAAAGGTTGCTGTTTTGAATCTACCCAGAGATACCTTGGAAGACAGTCCTGGCGATCTGCTTCTGAAAGGCAGGCTTGAAAACTATGGAACAGTTCTACTCTGCACACATGGGGTCACCATGAGTCAGAATTGACTGGATGGCAACTAACAACAACAACATGTCAAAGGCATCTTTCCACATCCGTAAATACAGATCTTCGGATAGGTGCGTCACCGTGCATCTCTTGAGTTATTCAACCAGTTGTTCCCTACTGATGAGCATTTTGACTGTTTCCCGTTATTCACTATTACAAACAATACTGTGATGAACAACCTTATTGGTAATAATAAAATGGCTGATTTCTGTTCAGCATTTAATATGGGCTCAACCCTTGGCTACAAGTTTTGTAATTATTTTCTCATTTAAGTCTCGTAACAAGCCCATGAAGGTGGTGTTATTACTATGTTCACTTTACAGATGAGGACTCTAATGCTTAGAGATGCTAAGTCACTTTTCCAGGGACGCACAGCTTAAAGCCAGGTCTTTCTGACCTGAGCTCACACTCCTAACCAATGTGCTCTGCTGCCTTACTACACACACAGCACGCAAACAACACACACACACCGCACACACACAACTCACACACACACAGCACACTCACAACCCACACACACACACCACTTTTTGATTATTTCCTTAGGAAACCTGTTAGAAGTGGATTACTGAGCTGAAGGGTCTGCACGTTTTAAAATGTCGGTACCTATTGATGAATCTCTCTTCCAGACAATATGTATTGATTTACAATCCACTAACAGTGCTCAACTGTACCTGTTTCCCATTCCTTATCTCCCTCAGTATCCTCATACTTTGAAATAGATTGAAAAAAAAAAAACAAAAACAAAACTTTATTCTTTAATGTGCATTCTTTGACTACTGGTGACTACTCTTTTCATATGTTTATTATTCACTGTATTTCCTCTTTTGTGACTTGCTTGTTCATATCCTAAGGCCTCTCCCCAGAGACTGGCACCCTGACTGAGCAACCTGGGCATTTCTCAGGGAGGCTCAAGGCCTTGAGAGCCCTCCACATGAAGCAACATTGGCACTCATTGCGTGCCTGCCACTGTGCTGGACTTTTTGAAGGGTATTTTCCCATAAAATACTCACAACACCCCTGAAAGGTTGGTATCACTAGTCTCGCTTTACAGATGAGGAAACTGAGGCTTAGAGAGATGGAATTCCTAGCTAGTAAGTGGTAGGACTGGATTCTGTGTGAATCCAAAGGCCTTGCCTCTGCTATAATAACACCCAGAGCACCAGAGTCTGGAGCCTTGGAGGCTGTGGGGCTGTGGCCCAGCAAGGAGTCCTCTACGGAGCAGGATGCTGGGAGTCCTGCCCGAGGGCCTCACTAAGTTCAGAAGGTCCCCAGAAAACTTTAATCTTACCCTAGAGCAGTGCGTGATGCCTATGAATTGTTTCTGAAGTACACCAGACTTGGGTCAAAGGAGCCACTGTCAGGGCAGAGGACACATTACACAGGCTGTATTGTCACCATGAGGCTGGGGAGGGGAGAGATGGGGAAGGTGGAAGATTTGCAGTAGGGGCAGGGTCTGGGTCACCACAACTCATCTGGGTGCGCTCCTCTGTTTTTCTCCTCCTAGCCTGCCCAGGATCAGAGCTTCTTCACCTGGCCCTGCAGGCCCCTCCCAGGAGTCCCGCCAAGTAAGCCTCCTCCTCCTAAGGCTTGCTTATTTCTAAGCCTGGATTAAAGCTCAGGTTTCTCATGAAGGACTGAGAGTTGGGGGCCAGTGTATTTACTAGGCTTGACACTGTGTCTGGTCCCAGGGAGTACAGACCCCTAGGGAACTTCATTCTGGTTAAGAGGCAAATCGAAAGAAAGTGTTCCCAATCCTATGTAAGTGACAGTGAGGCAGTGGTGGTTCAGTGGCAGAGTCGTCTTCTTCGATGAGGGAGACCCAGGTTCGGTTCCCAGCCAATCCATCTCATGCACAGCCACCACTCACCTGTCAATGGAAGCTTGCATGTTGCTACGACGCTGAACAGGTTTCAGCTGAAGTTTTAGGCTAAGACGAATTAAGTAAGAAAGGCCTGGTGATCTACTTCAGAAGATTAGCCAACGAAAATCCTATGGACCTCTATGGTCCAATCTGAAATCAATCATGGGGATGACGCAGGACTGAACAATGTTTTGTTCCGTTGTGCATGGCATCTCCATGAGTTGGGACCTATTTGGCAGTTAATAACAACAAATATAAGTGCCATGATACAGATAACTAAGTACTGGGGAGCCTACACTAGGGCAGCTCAGCAGGCTATGGAGTTGGGTTATCAGGCAAAGGAAGGAAGGTAGGCTTGATCCTGTGGACAAAGGGGAGGCTCCCTGCATTTTAAAGCAAGTCTCCCATGATCAGATTTGTCCTTTAGAAACAGAGCAATTTGTTATATTTATCTTCAGTAACATGTATGATTTTTAAGGTAAAAAATTAAAGTATTTCCATTTTGGAAAAACACCACCAAACAAGGACACACAGAGCAAATGGAAAGAAACCTGGCTGAGCTGCTTATCTAAATGGTGCTGATGAAAGGAAAGAGCCCTCTGTTTGCGGTGAGAGAGACCCACATTCACGTTGGAGCCACTGCCACCAACTTGCTGCGTGACCTCGAGCAAATTACTTCTACATCTCAACTTCAGCTTTCTTGTCTGTAAAATGGGAACACTGTCGCCTCATTCACAGGGCTGTCGTCCGGACAAAATGCATGTAAAGGGACACTGGGCATTTGCACACTGGACGAATGTCAAGTGTTAAGTGAGGCTTCAGAAGGCTGTGTACACATACCTGGGACAGTTACCCAGGGACATTTCAGATGCGCTGCAGCTCCGCTGCAAATGAACCATCCAGCAATTTCTCAGGAAGTCTCTCTCAGCTGTTTCAGCTCAAATTCGAGCCCATCCTGTGAAAACACAGCCCCGTCCAGAGAAGCAATCGCTGGTGTGTTTGGTGGGCCACCTGCCCGCCGGGCCCAGCCTGCTGGGCCATGAACATCAACAAGGCCCCTTCCTGGTGGGAGAAGGAACAGGGAGCTGGCTTGTTCTCGGAGAGCAGAACGCTGGCGGGCAACGAGGCACATTTTAAGGTGGGACACTTCTTCCTGCACTCTTGGCAGCTGTCTACATAAGGAGTCCATTATGTGCGGACCCCAAGGCCAGTGGGCCTGGCCTGAGAGGCTACGCTAAAATTAGTGTGAAATGTGCACCCGCCAGAGACAAAGAACATTCGAAGGTTAGATGCCTCCTGCCGTCAGGCCAGGGTGGGGAAGATGGGCACGAAACAGCTGTGGCAGCTGCTGGCTCTAGTTCCTCCAAGGCATGGGACCGCCAGCCCAGAAGTCTGGTTATATAGCCCAGCTTGAGTTACAAGATAGAACAAGATACAGTCCCAACATATACTCTCTGCATATATTTGTATGTATATGTTCATATATCTATATACACATAAAAAAAAAAAGTTTTTTTTACATATAAACAAATCTATGTATATGGATAGAAAAAGGTGGAGGAGGAATTCACTAAATATCCAAGAGGCACCTCAGTCAGGGATGTGGACTAGTGAGTTATTCTTTCCTGCATTTTCCAAAATTTTCTCCATAAATATGTATTCCTTTTGTAATCAAAATAAAACACAACAAACGATGCTGTAAATTGTAAGTTTATATTAAATATAAGTTAATATACATGTTAAAAAAAACATACATGTTAGATGTATAAAAATAATTAAATTTTATATGCTTATTGGGGAGCCTTAAAAAGGAGCCCTGGTGGTGCAAGAGTTAAGCGCTCAGCGGCTAACTGAAGGGTTGGCAGTTTGAACCCACCATCAGCTCTGTGGGAGAAAAGACCTGGGGATCTGCTCCTGTGAAGATTACAACCTAGGAGGGTCTATAGGGCAATTCTACTCTGTCCTATAGGGTCACTATGAGTTGGAATCAACTTGACAGCACACAACAATATTAGCATATAGTATATATGTATGTGTTGGAGCTCTGGTGGCGCACTGGTTAAGTGCTTGGCTGCTAAGTGGAGGTTGGCAGTTCGAACCCACCAGTTGCTCTGTGGGACAAAGATGTGGCAGTGTGCTTCTGTAAAAATTTACAGCCTCAGAAACCCTATGGGGCAGTTCTCCTCTGTCCCATAGGGTTGCTAAGAGTTAGAATTGACTCAATAGCAATGGGTGTGGTTTTTACATGTGTGTACATGTATAAATATATTTACAGATAGAGTCCACTAGTTTTGGCAGCTTTGAATGCTAGAATGTCAAGGCTAGCTGGGTATTAAAGATCAACATATCCCAACCCCTGACTTTATGGAACAAACTGAGGCCCCAGGAACAAAGCAGGAAGCTGACAAACTACTTTTCACTGAGCCTGGTGCTGCTGAGGAGCTTCCCCATACTTTGCTCCATTTAATTGCTGCAGCTGTTTTTATTCTCACTTTACTGAGGTGGAAACTGAGGTCTGGAGAAGTGAACTGATTCACTCAAGGGTACCCAGCTAGGAAGCCACAGGGATAAATATCACCCTTACCTCTCCATCCACAGCCCAATGGGCTCAAAGAAAAGAAGGGCCTTTAAAACCTGCTCCTTGAAGGCTCAAACATTCAGAAAGCAAATGTTTGCAGGAGCAAGTTTGGAGATATCTTTCCCGAGCCCCTCTTGGGTGGCACACACCCTCTAGTCTCAGGGAGCTTGTGGTCTTGTTGCCAGGCCTGCCCGTGAGAACCTTTGATGGGAGAGGGCTGAGCAGAAGCAAGTGACAACTGTGATGTGGAGCCACAAAGGGCACCCTCTCTTTCCCCAGGTGGGCCTGGAGTGTGGGGAATGTTTGCAGGGAAAGGTGGACAGGCACCAGGTCTACGAGATGGGGAGGACTGGCTATAGAGGCTGCCATTCAAACCTTTCCTTTTCTGGCTCCCACCAGGTTCCACTCCATGGAGCCCAGCTCTAGATCCTGGGAATGCCTGTGGCTGCCCCAGGTGCTCTGACTTCCAGGCTTCTGCTCCAGCTGCTCCCTCTGTCCCCATTCTTTGCCTGAACACTTTCCCAGCCCAATCCATCCATACATTTGCGTATTCTTTTTACTGAGCAAATTTTTATCAAGTGCCTACTATGCATTAGAGCAAGACAGACATGTGCCTACCCTGTGGGTACCTGTAGTGCTTATAGAGAGGCTTTGTTGTTAGTTGCCACCAAGTCGGCTCCGATTCATGGCGACCTTACGTATAACAGAATGAAATGCTGCCGGTCCTGTGCCATCTGCCTGACTGATTGCGGATCGGATCATTGTAATCCACAGGGTTTTCACTGGCTGATTTTCAGAAGTACGTCGCCAGCCCTTTCTTCCTAGTCTGTCTCAGTCTGGAAGCTCTGCTGAAATCTATTCAGCCTCATAGTGACATGCAGGCCTCCGGTGACAGACGGGTGGTGGCTGTGCTTGAGGTGCACTGGCCAGGAATGGAACTTGGGTTTCCCTCACGGACAGCGAGAATTCTACCACTGAACCACCACTGACACGTAGAGGGGCTAGGCAGGGCATGAGAGCATGAACTCTGAGGCCAGACTAAAACCCCATTGCTGTCAAGTCAATCCTGACTCATAGTCACCCTATAGGATAGGGTAGGACTGTCCCACAGGGTTTCTAAGGAGCAGCTGGTGGGTTTGAACTGCTGACCTTCTGGTTGACAGCCAAGCTTTTAACCACGGAGTCACCAGGGCTCTGAGGCAAGACTATCTGGGTTCAAACCGGCCTAAGCCACTTGCTAGCTGCATGTGCTTGGGCCAGTTACTCAGCCTCTCTGGGCATCAGTTCTGCTCATCTGTAAAAGAGGATGAGAGTAGCACCATGTTACAGAACTGTTGTGCAGATGGAGTAATGTTGCTTTAGGTGCCATCGAGTCGGTTCTGGCTCATAGCGGCCCTATCTACAACAGAACAAATCACTGCTGGGTCCTGTGCCATCCTCACAATCATTGTTGTTTGAGCCCATTGTTGCAACCACTGTGTCAATCCATCTTGCTGAGGGTCTTCCTCTTTTTCACTGACCCTATACCAAGTGATGTTCTTCTCTAGGGATCACTCCCTCCTGATAACATGTCCAAAATATATGAGATGAAGTCTCACCATCTTCACTTTTAAGGAGCATTCTGGCTGTACTTCTTCCAAGACAGATTTTGTTCATTCTTTTGACAGTCCATGGTATATTCGATATTATTTGCCAACACCATAATTCAAAGGCATCAATTCTTCTTCAATCTTCCTTAGTCGTTGTTCAGCTTTCACATGCATATGAGGCGACTGAAAACACCATGGCTTGGGTCAGTGCACCTTAGTCCTCAAAGTGACATCTTTGCTTTTTAAAACAGAGGTCTTTTGCAGCGGATTTGTCCAATGCAATGCATCATATGATTTCTTGACTGCTGCTTCCATGGGCAGATGGAGTAATAAATACAAATAAAGCTCCTTGAATAGTGCCTGCTACATAGTAAGTGCTCAATAATCATTATTTTAATTGTTTTTATCATTACTGTTTGGTTGACAGATTCCCTCCTTTAAGATATTCTCCTGCTCCCACCTGCTGGCTGAGTTACCCACTCCCCTCTCTAGGATCCCATAGCACTTTGAAAACCCTTTCTTGCGTCACAAGGCCATGCGGCACAGGCATCTGAGGGCCTGTCAGCCCGCCTCCCTATAACGTGTTGATGAAGAATACTGAATTACCATGGACTGCCAGAAGAATCCACACGTCAGTCTTAAAAGAACTACAACCACAATTCTCCTAAGAAGCAAGGATGGTGAGACTTTGGGTCACTTATTCTGGGCACATCATCAGGGAAGTCCAATCACTATCAGTTTGGTAAGGTGGAGGTTCAGCAAAAACACCCTCAATGAGACAGACTGACACAGTAGCCTCAACAATGGACTCGAATATATCAAAGATCATGGGGATAGCACAGGATTGGGCAGCATTTCGTTCTGTTATACATAACATTGCTATGAGTCCAAATTGACTTGACGACAACTAACCACAATAATCTCAGCTCGTAGCACAAGATGCAATAATGCCTCCAGATCTAATTCAGAGTTTGCAGGTACCAGATACCTGACCCAAGCCATGGTGTTTTCAATCACTTCGTATGCATGTGAAAGCTGGATAATGAATAAGGAAGACCAAAGAAGAATTGAAGCCTTTGAGTTGTGGTATTGGGGAAGAATATTGAATATACTACGGACTGCCAAAAGAACGAACAAATCTGTCTTGGAAGAAGTAGAGCCAGAAAATTTCACAGAAGTGAGGGTGGCAAGACTTCATCTCACATACTTTGGACATGTTATCAGGAGGGACCAGTCCCTGGAGAAGGACATGATGTTTGGCAAAGTAGAGGGTCAGCAAAAGAGAGGAAGACCCTCAATGAGACGGATTGACACTGTGGATGCAACAATGGGCTCAAGCATAACAACGATTATGAGGATGGCACGGGACCAGGCAGTGTTTCCTTCTGTTACACATAGTGTTGCTATGAGTCAGAACCGACTCAACAGCACCTAACAACAACAACAATATACCTTCAGCCATGAAAAGCCTTAGAAGATCTTATTGCCTTGGCACTTTTGTTGTTATGTGCTGTTGAGTCGCTTCTGACTCACAGTGACCATATAGAACTGCCCCAGAAGCCTTCCTAGGTATAATCTTTACGGAAGCAGATTGTCAAGACTTTTCTCCTGTGGAACTGCTGGTGCATTTGAACCACTGACCTTTCAGTTAGTGGCTGGGTGCTTAACCACTGTGCCACCAGGCATTAGAGGTTGTATGCCTGGCTTCATCACGAAGATCATTGATGTTCCTCTTAAAATGTGAGTCTGACTCTGGGTGTGGCCCTCAGATGGCATCTGTAGAGAGGGCTGGGGGCTAAGATTCCTTGAATG
Organism: Elephas maximus indicus; assembly: GCF_024166365.1. Lineage (NCBI taxonomy): Eukaryota > Metazoa > Chordata > Mammalia > Proboscidea > Elephantidae > Elephas > Elephas maximus. The sequence goes on from NC_064821.1 coordinate 83,433,962, forward strand.
CTTCTCTGTGATGGCAGTTCAGCTGGGCAGCTGACACGCACACCAGCTACTGAGACCCAATACACCAGGGTGCTTCACACAGCTATGCCTTTGCTCATGCTGATCCCTCTGCCTGGAATTTCTGCCCCCTCCCTTCCTGTACCCCTCCTGCTTTGATGAATTCCTGTTGACCCTTCTAGTGCCAGCTCATGTGTCCCTTCCTCCACAATGCTTTTCCTAACCACAGCCCTCTAGAGAATTCACCCCTCCCTCTTCTGGATTTCTCCTGTTTCTTGCATGCGCTTCTGCTGCTACTGGTTTTCACAGTGCATTGCTATTCCTTTGTCTACATGTCCATTCTGCAGAAGGGACTGTCTTATTTCTGTTCATGTCCGCAGTGTCCACTAGTGCCTGGAACAGAGGGGGTGACAGGAAAGTTCCACTGAATTGAATTTCTCAAAGAAAAGTCAAGTTAATTGGCCGGACTTCCTGTTAGGGCACAGATGCTAACTGCTCATGCCCACCAGCACCTTGAAGCACAAACTTGCAGGCCTGTCCAGGCCACCACTGCCCACCAGTAGCTGCTTGCTGTATGGTAGGGGTGTGAGTTGGCAGGAGAACATAGAACGTAAGTGAGACCATGTGATGGGCATTGTGCCAGGCCTTTCACGTGCATTTAATTCTGGAACCACCTTTGGAGGAAGGTATCACACTCCCCATTTCACAGATGAAGCCCTGAGGCTCAGACCAGTTACACTGCTCCCCAAGGGAGTGATGGGGTGGGACTGCAGTCCAACTCCCTCTGCTCCACAGCTGACTCTTTCTACCACTCCTGGGATGACAGGTGTGAAAGTGTTTTGAGTTCTGCCAAGGGAGGAAACTCTAAAACCCTGAAATTGCAAAGTATTACCCATCACCCAGAAAACCACTCTAGGACAGGAGCCAGCTTGTTATTATTTAGAGAGAAGAAAAGGCTGAAAGGGGACTTGATGACAACCTTGCATCCTTAAAGGATTACTGCCAGTGGCCCATTGCTCTTCAGGGTCAGGAGGGGAGATGGCCTGGGTGGGGGTGGGAAAAACTAGTGACTGATGGCAAGTCCAGCAGCCCTGTTCCCAGCAGGGCCCATTGAACACAGGCTGGGGAACCCCAAAGCACCTGTGGATTCTCTGGTCAGGGTACCTGAAGGACTGCAGCGGGGCCCCTGAGGCTTTGAGGCTCTCCGGCTACAGACACTTCAGCCCTAGTCCCCCTGTTCAGGTTCTGTAGGCTCTAATGTGAGCGCCTCCTCTCAGCTCTCAGGAGAGTGGAGGGCCTCTGCCCATTGCCCAGAGGCGTCTCTCAGCACCACAGAGTTCATCATCTCCCCTCCCTCATCTTATAGGCTCCAGCCTGAGCCCCTTGGTGTGGCATTCTAAGCCCTGCCAACATCCTGCAGCCTCATTTCCACCCATTCCACCTTTTGTGCTGTGTCCCAGCCACTCCACCTTTGCACTACTTGTCCCCTCAGCCTAGAATGCCCTTCTTTCATTTATTTTTAACCTGCTGATCTTCTACTCATCCCTCAGAGCCCAGTTCAAATGGCACCTTCAAGGATACATCTTCCCTGAATCACTTCAACCATCGACCCAGACAGAGAAACTCCTCCCGCCTTCACAGGTTTTGCTGGACCGTGGCTATTCGCACATCCATCTGCTCCCCCAGATTGAAAGCTTCTTGAGGGCAGTGGTATGCTTTATTCACCTTCGTGCCTCAGTGCCCAGCTCAGAGAATAAGCAACAAAATATATCCAGATGTTCAGGCCCTGCCTCAGTTTCCATACCTAGCATTTCACTCTCAAGGGCTCCTACAGCTCACTCTGGAATGGCTAAGGCACCACCCTGCCTTCAAGGAATTCAGTGTGGTGGGGAAGACAACTTAGAAATCAATAATGGAGCCTAGGGAGACACATGCAATGAGAGGGGTGTGTACTGTGTGGCAGTAGAGGCAATGGTGGTGCAGTGGTAGAATCCTTGCATTCCACACAGGAGACCCAGGCTGAATTCCCAGCTAAGGCACCTCATGTGCAGCCACCATCCGTCAGTGGAGGCTTGCATGTTGCTATGATCCTGAACAGATTTCAGTGGACCTTACAGACTAAGACAGACTAGGAAGAAAGGCCTGGCAATCTACTTCCAAAAATCAGCCAATGAAAACCCTACCTGCAACTGATCATGGGGATGGTGCAGAACTGAGCAATATTTTGTTCTATTGTGCATGGGGGTCACCACGAGTTGGGACCAACTCGGTGGTAGGTAACAACAATGATAACAACTGTGTGGCAGGGGAGCACAGAGAAAGTACCTCTGACCCAGTTATGGCTGGCTGGGGGCCCAGGGAGGCTCCCCAGACAAGGAGACTGGGGAGCAGGAGGAGGTAGGGAAGATGGGGCTGATGAGGGGCAAGGTCGGGGCACAGAGGGTCACTCCAGGCCAGTCCCAGCTGCTTTTAGCTTCCCCTCAGTCCCCAGCCTCCTGTGCCTACAAGTTCCCAGCATGCCTTGCACCTGTGCCGGCCAAACAATATCATGTACTCAGGAGCCTCCTAGACCAGGTCTCCAGGCCAAGGGGCAGGTATGGGCAGACGCTCTCATGCCCATGTTTGGGCCCCCTTGAGGCAGTGATGATGGCCCTTCTCCCTTGGAGGACAGGCCCCCTGAACATTTGAGGAGGAACTGAGCCTGGCCAGACTCAGGCAGGGCCTGGAGGCAGGGCTGGGACAGGGTGTTGACTCGCTGAGCTCACCGCTGCTGTAAACTCTGATGTCTCATCTGAGCCTTCAAGTCAGAGAGTGGCACAGTCGTGGGGGCAGCTGCCGGCCTGCTGACAACTCTGGCTACTGGGTAAATGATCTCCTGCTTTCCCCATATGCCTCATCTCCTAGGCAGCTTCTCCTGCCTATGAACTTTGACCCCTGCACTCACTCCTGCACGAATGAGGGCCTTACCGTTAGGTTAGCCTGATTTCTAGCACTGCTTTGCCCCTCACCAAGCTCGATGCTCACACCCTACCTTCTGTGCTGGGTCCTGCCCATGATCTCAGCACGTTGGCAGACTGCCTTCCCATCTTGGCACCAGCAGCCTGTAGTGGCCATGGTGTGCTGACCAGCCCTGAGACAGCGGAAGTGGGACTGGTGATTGTCAGTGTCTGAGTTTGACCTCAAACAGAGTTTGCTAGAGGGGTCCCAGGCTCCTGCCTCAAATGCACACATTCACACACACGGCGCACACAAAGCCCAGCCCCAGCTCCCCATGGCTGTGAGGTCCACAGAGCAATCAGACAGGAAACTGAGTCCTAGGAAGGGGCATCCAGCTGCAGTGTTGTCCCCACTGCCCATTTCCGCCATCCCATGATCTTGGCTGGAGCCTCCAATGGCTGGCTTGAGGCCTGCCCAGCTCACTGAGTCCTACTCCCTCACTCTGCAGACAAACAAACAGAGACCCAGAAAGGAAGGTGCTGGCTGGAGATTTTCCTGAGCAGTAGGCAGAGGTGGGGTCAGAATCGTTTCCTGGCTTCCATCCCAGGGCTCCTTCCCTTGCCATATGCCACCCTTGCAAAAACGCCAGCTGCAGGGCCCTGGATGTTTGGGGGGCTTTTTCCTGAAGTCTCAGGAGAGTGTGGGGCTCCATCCTCCTGCCCAAGGCTGAGGCCACCCCCACTACCTCCTGGCCACAAAATATGGCCCAGTGGCCTTTGGGTTGTGCTGAAATACTCGGTGCCTGCTGGTGTCGGGGAGTGATGGGGCAGCTTACCTGCCAAAGGTCAGCCGTGGTCTCACGGTCGAGATGTGTCAGAGATGTCTAAGAGCTTGGAGGACTGTGTTGGAGGGAGGCCTGTGGGAAGTAGAGAAAGTGAGAATATTATACCACTGCCATCTGCCAACTTTTATTTGAGTTTGAAAAATGCATCCAAAAATGGTGAGCACAGTCTTGCTGAGAGTGGCCTCACAGCCAAGCCCCAGCTACCACCTCTCATCACAGAGTCAAGTTCAGGTCTCCCTGGGGATACAACTGTAGCCTCATAACCCCACTCACAGAGCTGAAACCAAGTCACCAGCACCTGCTGAATCCCCAGGCATTCTATTCTTGCTCTTGGGCCTCAGAAACCATCACTTTCAAGCACTCCTTGGGGAAAATACCTCTTCAAGGAGCTCTGGCAGTACAATGGTTAAGGGCTCAGTTGTTAACTGAAAGACTGGCTGTCCAATCTTACCCAGCAGCTCCGCAGGAGAAAGACCCGGTGACCTGCTACTCTAAAGATTACAGCCAAGAAAACCCAAGTATCACATAGGGTCACTATGAGTCAATAATCAACTTGACAGCACTGAACAACAACAACAACAACGGGCTCCCTGAGCATAGTTCATTGTAATTCACTCATTATTTCTTTCATTAATGCATCATGTATTCAAGAGTCATTTGAGGAAAGTTATTAGATTTTGGGGTCAAGCTTATGGAGACGAAATCATTGAGAATGACAGGTCAGGTCTAGTAAGAAAGTTACCTGTAGACCCTGGACAAATGCCACAGACTCCTGATCCCCAGCTTGCTGGGCTTCCTCCCTTCCTCAGGTGATCTCTCTGCGCCAGACACCAGGCAAAACATTTTAAATGCACCATGCAGGATGGAATGGCGCTTCCCTGTCATTTTCAGCACAGGGTGCCTTTTATGTAACAATATTTTCTAAAAATTTTAAGTGTTAAATACTTAGTATCTTTTCATTGGTAAAACAAACAAATAGTACAAAAGCTACAATGAACATCATGCTTTCAATTAACTTGTATTTTAGTAATCACGGCATCACCACATACATTTTTTTTATTTGCAAATATTACCACATATATTTAAATACTCATTTGAGACGTGATTTATGTCTCCTGGGCTTAAGGTTTTGATCTTCTTGGAGATCTATTTATTAAACAGTCATTCAACAAGTACTTATGGAGCATCCCTGAGATGCCTGGTCCCATGGCCTCCCGATTGGGGATCCTGGTACAGGGAAGAACGGGGGCTCTGCAGGGAGGCAGGCATAGGCTCAAGCTCAGCTCAGGTTGGGTGTACGCGCTTGGCTAGGCCACATGGTTTTCCCCCAGCTCAGGGTCTTTGTGAGTGACATGGAGATGATAACGCTAACATTGACAAGTTGTTGTAGAGATTAAATGAGATAGTAGAACATACCCATGTCAAGGTTTGGCACAAAGCAGAAGCTCAATATATGGGCTCCAGAGGGTTATCATCATCATCCGTGTTATCATAACTGTCATCACCATCATCACCATCATCCTCACCATCATTCCCATCCTCACCTTTATCTCCATCATCATCATCATCACCGTCATTCCCATCCTCACCATTATCTCCTTCATCATCATCGTCACCATCATTCCCATCATGCCCACCCTCACCATTATCTCCATCATCATCACCCTTATCTTCATTGTCATCACCAGCACCAACACCACCACCACCACCATCATAAATATCGTCACCATCAACAGCAATGGCAGCATCACCGGCATCCTCAGCACCCCCATCTTTGGCCTGTCTATGTCCCTCTCTTAGGATACACAGTAGTTTCTACCTTATAACAGAGTTATTTGTATCCATATTTTCTTTCTCAGATCCACGCCCAGCTCCTCAACTTCAGAACTGTGTGAACTTGGGTAAGTTAGCCTGTCTGAATCTTAGTTTCCCATGTGTAAAATGAGGACAGTAGTTTTAGAAATTCCTGTAATTGTTGTAAAGGTTAGATGAAATAATATATATAAAAATTCAACACAATATCTAGCATGTGGTAAGTGCTCAATAATTGCTTGATTAATTATTGCTGTTATTATATTATTACCATTTCTCTGCCTAGCCTGTGAGCTCCTGAGGGAAAAGACTATTCCAGATTCATCTATGTCTCTCCTCAGAGCCTCTGGAGCCCTGGTGGCTCAGTGGTTAAAAGCTCTGAAGCTAACCAAAAGGTTGGCAGTTCGAATCCACCAGCTGCTCCTTAGAAACCCTATGGGGCAGTTCTACTCTGTCCTATGAGGTCGCTATGAGTCAGAATCGACTCGATGGCAACAGGTTTGGTTTTTTTGGTTTCCCCTCAGAGCCTGGACTAGTCCTGCCTTACAGTAGGCATTAATAAATGTTTGCTAAAACAGTCACTGAGGTTTACACAAAACCTGATGCAAAATAACTCATGGGACAAAAGCATGGGACATGGCCAAGGATAAAGAGCCTTGCTGGACCCTGCAAAACCCCAGAAGATCACGTAAAGTGAGCCATTTGTCACCCAGGGAGCCAATCTGCATGCCTGATAGGACCATTCATTCATTCATCAAAGTGACACCAAATTTTCACTTTGGTCTAATAACAAACCCTTGCTCAATGCTTTCTATCTTTTTTTTTAATAGAGCCACGTGTCACTTAGCGTCCATGATACGTTGTGTGAAATAGGATGTTACATGCTTTGTACATTGCATGAACACCATATTGTAGGCCGTCCCTGGGTTATGAACGTCTGACTTACAGACAACTCATACTTAAGAAGAGACTGCCATAAAGCCTGTTATATTAAAAATTTGAGTTAAATACAATGGTTCGTAATAATGAATGCTCGCACTACTTTGCGATGCTCATGAAAACTTTGCATGGTTTGGAAGTGTTTCTTAAGTGTTTATATGCATAAAGAAGTATAATATATACTATAGCCTAAGACAAATATTTGACTAACTGACACTCAATAAGAACCATATGTACCTGTTCTGACTTACCTACAAACTCAACTTAAAGGCAGGCTTAAGAATGGATCTCATAGGTAACCCAGGGGCTGCCTGTATACGAGAGACAGGAGATACACGTGTTGCCTGCGGGAAGCTGGCAGCACTACCTCCAGTTACTTCCACTACGTCCCATTCTCTGATCAGGATTTCTGAACTCTGTGAAAACCTTATGGGACCACGGATCTACATGCAGTTGGACATTACCCGAATGGACATTATGCAGTGCATGACTGTATTTTAAAATCTCTTTCCCATCTGCCACTTCATTTAGTCTCCACAAAAATGCTTGGAGGTAGATAGACTAGGTCCTGACAATACATTTTTTAAATAAAGAAATGGAGGCTCAGAGAATTGACAAGATTGCCAAAGGACATAGCAGTCAAAGTCACTGCAGAAAGGCTGTCCTTCTCTGCGTCCTGGTGATTTCAGGTATTTACAAACCCAAGATCATTCATTCCCACTGTCCATTTTGTTTCTCGGCAAATAGTACTGAACTAAATTATTGTCAGTTTATTTTAACATCCCTGCTGGAGAAGAAGGGGCCCTAATGACTCAGGGGTTAAGGGCTCAGCTACTAGCCAAAAGGTCAGCAGTTCTAATTCACCAGGCGCTCCTTGGAAACCCTATGTGGCAGTTCTACTCTGTCCTATAGGGTCGCTATGAGTCAGAACTGACTCCATGGCAACAGGTTTTGGTTTCTGTTGAAGAAAGACTGTAAATTTCATGAGGACAGGGACTATGAGAGGCAGGAGAGTGTGAGGCAGCTAAACACATAGACTCTGATCCCAGATTGCCTAGGTTCAAATCTTGGCTCTGACACTTGTTAGCAGTGGGACCTCGGGCAAATTACTTAACCTCTCTGTGCCTCAATTTTTCCATCATAAAAAAGGATAATAACAGTAGCTATCTATGGGGTTGTTGTGAGGATTAAAGGAGCTAATACATGGAAAGTGCCTAGGAGTACCTGGCACATATTGAGGCATAGTTGTAATTGTTATTACTTGTGATGCATCCCCTACAGCTTGCACATGGCCGACACATGGAAGACCTTAATACACATTTGTTGGCTGGATAAATGGGTGAAATACTCCCTGGAAATAGATTAGTACCTATGCTTCAAATATGGATGAGCAAGGCAAACGGGTAGCTGGAGTTCTGGCCCTAAGGAATCTAGAGTCCCTCTGTTCCTTGCCCACAGCCAGAGATAGGTCGGTCATTCCAGGATGCAAAGCTCTTTCTGTTTCTCCAGGCTGTTTCAATTCCACTGATGGGCAAAAAACATGACCAGTGGTTAAGAACATGGGCTCTGTGTCAGATACTTAAATCCAAGTTCTCATTCTGTCACTCTAGCACTCACTAGTTATGCACTTAACCTCCCCATACCTGTCTCAGTTTCCTCATCTGTAAATGGGGGATACTCACACCTGTCCTGGATTCAATGTCACATGGAGGAGGTGAAGCCTGCTGCACCTGGCTCTGGTCCACAGCTCTAACGTCCATGAGCCTGACAAGCTCAACAGCTGCTAGCTCTGATGGAGAGCATCCCATGGGCTGGGACTGTGCTAAGTGTTGCTTCTAGCACATCTTCCCTCACGTGGGTTTTGGACACAGCTTGTTAGGGTGGCCAAGTCTCCTTCCTCAAGACCAAAAGGCTGCCTGCTGTGAAAAGGCAAATTCTGTCTCTGGGCCCAGTACAGACTGGGCTCCAGGGAGGCAAGACAGCTGCTTGGGAAATGCCTCCCCCGTCCCGGGAAGGGCATTCTCTAGAGAATCCACTTGGAGAGTTCCTCTCAAATGCCGGTGCCAGCAACTAACAGCCGGCCTGCAGCTGCCTCTGAGTCAGTTCCAGTCCCGGTGGTGGCTGCAGGCCCTAACTGGGCTCAATTTCCCTGGCCAAGACTCTGAGGCTAGCAGATCACCCGGCTTATGGGAAAGAACGAACACTTATCAAGCCAGGAATTTTACATTCCTTGTCTCATTTAATCCTCTCAATGAGCCTGCAGTGGGCACTCTGGTCTCTCCATGTAACAGCTGTGAGACCCTGGACAAACCGTGTAGTTACCCCATGCCTCAGTTTCCTCATCTGTGAACCATCAGTAAATATCCTTATTTATTAGACCCATTTTTCAGAGACGGAAGCTGAGCCGTAGAGAAGGAAGCACATGGTCTAAGATCATAGGACTAACAAGTAACAAAGGTGCTGCTGTTTGACTTCAGTTTCATTCATTCATTTGTTCATTCATTTATCCATCAATTACTTTTTGCGGGTCCACCATGTGGTGGGCATTTGATCCCCAGTCTTGCTTTCTCTTTATATATATATATATAAAATTTTATTTATTTTGTCATTGTTGAGAATATACACAGCAAAACATACACCATTTCAGCAGTTTCTACATGTATCACTTAGTGACATCAATTACATTCTTCCAGCTGTGCAATCATTCTCACCCTCCTTTTCTGAGTTGTTCCCCCCTCATTAACATAAACTTACTGGCCCCTGAGGTTCCTGTCTAACCTTCCAAGTTGCCATTGTCAATTCGATCTCATATGCATAGTTCTTAAAAGAGCATAATGCTCAAGACAGACTTTTTTTTTTAAGGTTTAAAGATTATCTCAGGGCAATAGTTTCAGGGGTTTATCCAACCTTCATGGCTACAGGAAGGCTGGAGTCCGTCGGAATTTGAAATTCTGTTCTGCATTTTCCTCCTTTTGATCAGGATTCTTCTATAGAATCTTTGATCAAAATGTTCAGAACTAGTAGCCAGATACCATCCAGTTCTTCTGGTCTCATGGCAAAGGAGGCAGTTGTTCGTGGAGGCCAGTAGCCACACATTCCATTTTCTCCTCCTATTCCTGACTCCTTCCTCCCCTGCTGCTCCAGGTGAATAGAGACTAATTGTTGCACCTTGGATGGTCACTTGCAAACTTTTGAGACCCCACCCAGGCACTGCACATTGGACTAGGATATAGAACAGAAGCACTAAACATGTTACTAGGTCGATTAACTAGGATGTCCCATAAAACCATGACCTTAAATCTCCAAACCAAGAAACCAAATCCTATTAGGATTTTGGTTGTACATAAGCAGCCTCAGCAGCTGCTCTTTTTTTTTTTTTTTCCTTTGGTCATTGTTGTAAATATACCAACACACAACTTTTGTAATTCTGTTTCTTATAGGTGTACATCTTATTGACAGCAGTTAAAATTATAGGCTGTGCAACCCTACCTTTAACCAATGTGATATTTCCATAATGTTAACCCCTGCTGTACCCCTTTCTCCCACCCCTGGTAACCACTAATCAATTTTGTCCTCTATACATTTGCTTTTTCTTGTCTTTTTATATAAATGAGGTCATTCAATATTTATTCTCTTGTGATCGACTTATTTCACTCAGCATAATGTCTTCCATCTCCATCTATTTTGTAACATGTATCAAGGCTTCATTTCTCCTACTGGCTGAGTATATTCCGTTGTATGTATATGTACCACATTTTGATTATCCATTCATCCACTGATGGACATTTAGGTTGTTTCTGCCTTTTGGCTACTGTGAATAGTACTGTCGTGAACATTGGTGTACAAGTCTCTGAGTCTCTGCTTTCAATTCTCTTGGGTATATACCCAGGAGTGAAATTGCTGGGTCATATGATAGTTCTATTTTTAATTTTTTAATGCTTTTTTTTATTATGTTTTCGGTGAAATTTTATAGTGCAAATTAACTTCTTATTCAAAAATTTTATACACAAATTGTTTTGTGACATTAGTTGCAATCCCCACAATGTGTCAACACTCTCCCTCTTTCCACTCTGGGTTCTCAGTGTTCACTTGCCCAGGTTTCCTGTCTCTTCCTGCCTTCTTCTCTTTGCTTTTGGGCAAGTGTTACCCATTTGGTCTCATTTACTTGATTGAGCTAAGCAGCACATTCCTCACGTGTGTTATTTTACTTGTTTTATAGGCCTGTCTAATCTTTGGCTGAAAGGTGGACTTTGGGAGTGGCTTCAGTCCTGAGTTAGCAGGGTGTTCAGGGGGCCATAGTCTTGGGGGTTCCACCAGTCTCCGTTAAACCAGTAAGCCTGGTCTTTTCTTGTGAATCTGAATTTTGTTCTACATTTTTCTCCCACTGTGCCTGGGATCCTCTACTGTGATCCCTGTCAGAGTAGTAGGTGGGTGTAGCCAGGCACCATCTAGTTCTTCTGGGCTCAGGCTGGTAGAGGTTCATGTGGTCCATTAGTCCTTTGGATTAATATTTTCCTTGTGTCTTTGATTTTCTTCATTCTCCTTTGCTCTAAACATGTTGCGACCAATAGATGTATCTTAGATGACCGCTCACAAGCTTTTAAGACCCCAAACACTACTCACCAAAGTAGGATGTAGAACATTTTCTTTATGAACTATGTTGTGCCAATTGACCTAGATGTCCCCTGAGACCATGGTCTCCAGTTCTCAGCCCCAGTAACTCAGTCCCTCAAAGTGTTTGGATGTGTCTAGGAAGCCTCTATGACTTTGCCTTGGTCAAGTTGTGCTGACTTCCCCAATATTGTGTGCTGTCTTTCCCTTCACCAAAGTTACCACTTGTCTACTATCTAGTTAGTGATTCCCCCTCCCCATCCTTCTCTTGTAACCATCAAAGATTGTTTTTTTCTATATGTAAACCTTTTCTTGAGTATTTATAATATTGGTCTCATACAATATTTGTCCTTTTGTGATGGACTTATTTCACACAGCTTAATACCCTCCAGATTCATCCATGTTGTGAGCTGTTTCACGGATTCACTGGTGTTCTTTATCATTGCATAGTATTCCATTGTGTGTATGCACTACAATTTGTTTATCCATTCATCTGCTTATCGTTAGATTGTTTCATCTTTTTTCTTTGGGAATAATGCTGCAATGAAGATGGGTATGCATATGTCTGTTTGTGTGACGGCACTTATTTCTCTGGGATATAGTCCTAGGAGTAGGATTGCTGGATTGTATGGTATTTCTATTTCCACCTTTTTAAGGAGGTGCCATACCATTTTCCATATTTTTAGTTTTTGAGGAACCACTACACTGTTTACCACAATGGCTGTACCATTTTGCATTCCCACCAGCAATGGATAAGGGTTCTAATTTCTCTACATCCTTGCCAACATTTGCTATTTTCTGTTTTTTAAATCTTAGCCATCCTAACCCATCAACCAACCCAGTGCCGTAGAGTCGATTCGGACTCATAGCAACCCTCCTAGTGGGAGTGAAATGGTATCTCACTGTGGTTTTGATTAACATGTTTCTGATGGCTAATGATGCTGAGCATATTTTCATGTGTTCAGTGGCTATTTGAATACCCTCTTTGGTGAAATGTCTATTCAAGTTCTTTGCCCATTTTATGATTGGGTTATTTGTCTTTTTGTTGTAAGTTGTCAAAGTTTTATATATATTTTGGTTCTTAGATTCTTGTTGGATATATGGTTTCCAAACATATTCCCCCAGTCAGTAGCTTGTCTTTTCACTTTACTGGTAAAGCGTCTTGATGAACAAATTTTTTTTTTATGAGATCCCATTTATTTATTTTGTCTTTTGTTATTTGTGCTTTTGTTATTATATTTGACAATTCGCTGTTAAAATCTAGGTTTGACAGCATTGTCCCTGCATTTTCTTCTAAGAATTTTATGGTTTTACGTAGCACGTTTAGGTCCTTAATCCCTTTTGAATTTATTTTTGTGTATGGTGTGAGGCAGGGATCCTCTTTCATTTTTCAGCATGTGGAAATCCAATTTTCCCAGCACTACTTATTGAAGAGACTCTTCTTTTCCAGTTGAATAGACTTAGCATTCTTGTCAAAAATTAGTTGACCATAGATGTGTTCTCTTTTTTAGTTGAGGTAAAATTCACATAAAGTACAGTTTACCGTTTTAAAGCACGTAATTCAATGGCATTTAGTATACTTGCAATGTTGCTCAACCACCATCTCTTTTTTTTAAAAAAAATTTTTATTGTGCTTTAAGTGAAAGTTTACAAATCAAGTCAGTCTGTCACATATAAGCTTATATACACCTTGCTCCATACTCCCACTTACTCTCCCCCTAATGAGTCAGCCGGCTCCCGCCTTCCAGTCTCTCCTTTCGTGACGGTTTTGCCAGTTTCTAACCCTCTCTACCCTCCCATCTCCCCTCCAGACAGGAGATGCTAACACAGTCTCAAGTGTCCACCTGATACAAGTAGCTCACTCTTCATCAGCATCTCTCTCCAACCCATTGTCCAGTCCCTTCCACGTCTGATGAGTTGTCTTCGGGAATGGTTCCTGTCCTGGGCCAACAGAAGGTTTGGGGACCATGACCGCCAGCATTCTTCTAGTCTCAGTCAGACCATTAAGTCTGGTCTGTTTATGAGAATTTGGGGTCTGCATCCCACTGTTCTCCTGCTCCCTCAGGGGTTCTCTGTTGTGCTCCCTATAAGGGCAGTCATCGGTTGTGGCCAGGCACCATCTAGTTCTTCTGGTCTCAGGATGATGTGAGTCTCTGGTTCATGTGGTCCTTTCTGTCTCTTGGGCTCATAGTTATTGTGTGACCTTGGTGTTCTTCATTCTCCTTTGATCCTGGTGGGTTGAGACCAATTGATGCATCTTAGATGGCCGCTTGTTAGCATTTAAGACCCCAGACGCCACACTTCAAAGTGGGATGCAGAATGTTTTCATAATAGAATTATTTTGCCAATTGACTTAGAAGTCCCCTTAAGCCATAGTCCCCAAACCCCTGCCTTTGCTCTGCTGAGCTTTGAAGCATTCAGTTTATCCCGGAAACTTCTTTGCTTTTGGTCCAGTCCAGTTGAGCTCATCTCTTTTTATAAATAATCATATTATCTTCTTCCCATCACTCTGAAGACCCTTGCATTCAAGCTGATTCAACTTGTTCTTCCTATGTGCCAGGCACTGTGTGAGGTGCTGGTATATAGGACCACATTGAATCCTCATGGCTATCCTGTGCAGTTGACTTTTTTTTTTATCCCCTTTACAGATGATAAAATGAGCAATCCAAAGAGATAAAATAACTAGGGATCCGTCTGACCCCTAGACCCATTTTCTTCCTTTTCCGCCCCTTCTCTCTTCTCTCCATGACACTCTCATCTCACCACCTGGCTCAGCTCACAGTAAAGGCTCTGCAAGTTCCTGTCAGTGTCAACCCATTGCAGGCCCTCGCCCAGCAGAGGGGAACAGCTGTCAGTCCTGCTGGTTAGTGCCACCCACACTGGACCTTCAAGGCTGTGCTCTTCTATGGTGCTCCTCACCCCCTTAACTTGACCCTTGGATGACAGATCTATAAAAACCAGAAACGTATTTGTTTACATCTTGCCATCCCCCAGGTGAATGGTGCAGGGAGCCCCTGGAAGGACTTGACAGAATCCTCTGTCCTATCAGGGTGACATCAGAGGAGGGCCCTATGTGGGGATGTGGCAGAGAGTGCTTCTGTGCCTTCTGGTCTGAGTGGCTGTCCCCATGTGCTTAAGTTTGTTCATCCTTTACCTGCGTGGAAGGAGTGTGTATGCCATCTCTGGCACCACACACTACTGTGTGGGCACTTGCTGTTTTGGGGCATTCGCACCCCTTCTCCCTACTTTTGTAATAGCACCTGATTTCATCTGGAAGCATTAGCTCTCCCAGCCTTGGCGGACAGTAAACCAAGGCTCTCTGCTTTCCTGAAGTCAAGGGGAGGACATGAGCCTGGGCCAGGAATATCAGAGGCTCTCTTCTAGGTTACTGAATCTGGGAGCTCATTCTCCCGTTGGGCCCTGACAAGACTGCTACTGAGTGCTTTCTATTTTCTGGTCCTTGGAGGGGCCCTGGGTCCTCTTCTGAGCCTGGTTTTCTTCCTGTCAGTTCTGGGAGATTCTTATTATCCTTTTAATATACTCCATCTGTTTATCTCAGGTTGAAAACTTGAAAAGCCCTAATGGATTAAGAGAGAGGGAAGTCAAAATGGTTTCCTTTGGCACAGACGCCTGTGAGTAGGAGCTCTGGCACCAAAAGTAAACATGAAAAGTTCAAGTTTAACACTAGGAGTGATTTAATAACTATCTCCCCTTTATCTTCTCTGTTGGCAGAAGCCTGCTTCTATTGTATGATTCCTTCTCCAGACCCAGGGGGTAGATCATGATTAGTCTAATCCAGTAATGGTGGTTTCATTCCATTTTCCATTGATTGGTTCAGGCATGGGTATGTGACTCAATCTGGTCAATAAAACTTATTATATCTGTTTTACAGTTAAGAGATGTCTTCATCTGGGCTTCTGGGAAAGTGTTCTTTCCTAATAAAAAGATTCTTGGGAAGATGTTCCTCTTCCTCTTCTACACCACCCAATATCAGGTCCATATAGGGCTTCTGGACCTGTTGCTGCCAGCTTACAACCTTGGATGAGATAATGCTGATGTGGTGGTGAGTTAGCAGTGGGGAAAACTGGGAAGTGCCTGAAAACTTAACATCATTGGGCGTCTAGGTTATTCAGCTTTGGAACTACCTCTACCCTTCCCTTAACAAACCCCTATTGTTTAAGCTACACATGGTTAGGTTTCTGTTACTGCAGCCCAAAGCATCCTCATACACAGTCAGAGCTTCAAATCTGGGCATGTGTACCCCAACCATACTGGGACTGCTGCATCAAGGTGTAGGAAGTAACCTGGACAAGGCAGCATCCAGAGGACTGGGGCAAGCTTGCGATGGATCCAAGCAGGGCCGTTCATGTGTGCTTTCCTGAAGCCAAGGGGAGGGCATGAGCCCAAGCCAGGCACATCAGGGGCTCTCTTTCAGGTAGCTGAATCTGGGACCTCATTCTTCCTTCAGGGCCCTGACAAGACTGCTACTGAGTGGGACACAGGTAGTCTCCAGTTGCTGGCAATTTCCGAAGCCAGAAGAATGACAGTGTCATTTCCCTGCAATCTTCCTTGTTTAGGGCAGGAACTCAGCCAGCAGCATAGGGAACATGATCCAGCCTAAAGCAGAGGTTGAGTGGAACCAAATTAGCTGGTCAGGATCCCAGGGTCTGGAGTTCATGTGGGGCTCTGATTCTTGGAGGGAATTGGAGTCTAAAGCAGGGAAAGAGAGGCAGAGGGAAGCAAACCCAGTTATGTAGAGTTGCCAACATGGGAGCCCTGCAGCTCAGTAGGTACCCCTTCACCCACTCATAGAAATGCCAGATGCAGAGTTCAGGGCAACCAGGCCAACTCTTGCCTCTGCCAGCCACTGGGCACTGGTGGGATTCTGATCACTTTGACCAGGTTTGGCTCAGGTATTGGACAGGCACACTGGAGGAATGGTGTCTAGAGTGGAGCAGGGGAAAGCAGGGACTTACAGGGGTTTTAGATCATGCAGTAATTTCTGTCAGGAGCTTGGAGAGCCCCAGTCAGCTTCCAGTTTATGCCAACCTGAGTCTGACAGTATGCAAGTAATTCTGGTGCCTGGGAGAGACAGCCCCGCTCAAGTTCAAAGAGACAGCTACTGGACCAAGGCTCCTCCCTCCATGCCCATTCTTGGTGCATCAGCTAGGGGAGTGGGTGGACACTTCCTCCTGCTGCATTTCTCTTCTGTACACTCTGCCTCTTGAAAGCTCCCTTCTCCCCCTTTTCTAACACTGAAGAAACTCCAGATATAGTTCCAAGGGGTCATTTTTAGGGCTGGAAAAATGCTACAGGTCATCTGGTTTACCATCCTCATGTGATCAAAACGGAAACAGAGGTACAGAGAAGAGTAAAGGCATGCTATAGACCTGCTGTGTGACCCTGGGCAGTCAACATCAACAACAACATCTGTGAGGTCATGCCAAATCTGTCATTCCATGGTTCTGTTTCAAAAGGGCAAGCATGTGTAGTACCATAAATTAATTCTTCAGAACCACATGGGATGTTCTGATGCTAAGCCCCAAACAAGGGTCTGCCTCTCCTTTCTCTCATCTTTCCTCTTCTGAGAGCTGGGAACCCTACACCCACCTGCAAGCTCAGTCCTAGGATCAATCCTCCCTCTGACAATGAGCTGTCACTTTAAAAGCCTGCTCAGATTTTCCTGCCTTAATGTTGTACCCTATTTCTAGAAGGTGTCCCTGTCTGTTCCCAAGGCCAAGTGCCCACCTTGCTTCTCAGTCCTGGTCCTGCAGTGGCACCATATCCCAAGCCTGACTCCTCAATCCTTACTGTTGTTGTTGTCAGGTGCCGGGGAGTCGGTTCCAACTCATAGCAACCCTATGTACAACAGAACGAAACACTGTCTGGTCCTGCACCATCCTCACAATTGTTATGCCTGAGCCCATTGTTGCAGCCACTGTGTCAATCCATCTCATTAAAGGTCTTCTTCTTTTTCTTCCGATCCTCTACTTTACCAAGCATGATGTCCTTCTCCAGGGACTGATCCCTCCTGACAACATGTCCGAAGTATGTGAGATGTAGTCTCACCATCCTTGCTTCTAAGGAGCATTCTGGTTGTACTTCTTCCAAGACAGTTATGGCAGCAGCTAATAGCTAAATGTACTGAGCACCTGTTCCCTGCCAGGTGCTTGTCTAAGCATTTTACATGGATTACTTCATTGAATCCCCAACAGTGCTCTTGGGTAGTTAGTATCTTTACTCACATTTTACAGAGAGGAAGCTGAAACCTAGAGGGATTAACCAGCTTGCCAATGGTTGCTCAGCCAGTGAGTGGTAGTACCTGGATGCTCCCCTGACAGCCCCAGCTCAGTCTGTTTCTCTCTGAACTCTCTGCTGTGATGCAGGTTTGAATTGACTTCCTCCTACTGCCAAGCACCGGGCCTGCTTTCCAGAGCCTGCCCTTCTCCTGTGGGCATGGAGGATGTTAGGGATTCAGCTGTATTCCCCCCAAATATGTGTTAAGTTCCTGGCCTTTGTGCCTGTAGGTGTGAGCTTCTGTGGAAATAGAGGTTTTCTTTTGTTATGTTAATGAGGTCATACTGCTGTAGGGTGGGTCCTAAACCTACTCACTTCTGAGGTATAAAAAGACCAAGACAGATAGACACAAATCCAGGGGCAGACAGACATCATGCAAGGATCATCTACAAGCCAAGGAACCAAGGCACATCTGGGTTTACTGACAAAGAAGGAATCAACTTGGCTGAGACCCTGATTTGGACTTTTAATGTCCAGAGCTGTGAGAAAAGAAATTTCTGTTCTTTAATACCACCCACTTGTGGTATTTGTGTTATAGCAGCAGTAGGTAACTAAGTCAGTTGGTATCAAATTCCTAGTCTCTCCCTTCCCAAAGCACTTCAGGCTTCTGTTCTGACAGTGATGTCGTGTCCTTTGGAGAGGAGGTGAGCTTTAACAGGCCCAGGAAGAACAAGCAGGCTATGGTGGAGACCCCGAAGAGGAAAATGGCCAAGACCAGAAATAAAGCCTGATTATTTGCAAATGTAGACCCCATGAAAGTACCCATGAGGCAGGTCCCTCCCTTGATCACTCGCTGGCAGCAGGTGTGCTGGAGCTTCAGCTCCAGCCTCTGTTCACCCACCATCCAGGGAAAGCTAAGTAGCACAGGGAAAGAAGGCAGGCTTAGGGGCCAGACGGAACTGTGTTTAAATTCCAGCTTTGCTCCTTAAAAGCTCTATGAATTTGAGGCAGTTCCATGGAAGAGGGCCCTCCCTGAGCCTCAGACTTCCCAGCTGTAAAATGGGGCTAATGATACCCATTTTGAGTGGCCTTCATTAGCTATAGAAATACCTTCATCAAGTTTCTAACTCTCAGTAAAGGCCCATTCCCTTTTGTCCTTTTTACTCAACTGCTCCTGCTGCGCCTTGGAGCTGGCTGTCTCCCAGTGCCAGAGACGACCTCTTGGAGCTAAGCAGCCAGAGCTGGCCTGGGCAGTTGCAGTGATGCCCACTACGTGGTTGGCAGGGACCCGAGTGCACTCGGCACTTTGGAATAAATACATGGCCCAGCACCTGATTCTAAACAATGGGCTATTCTGGGGTTTTAATTGCTCATCAAGGAGAAGGCAGGCTCTGGGCAGTAACCAGCTCTGGAGGGTCAGGACAAGCATCACGGCAGAACAGTAGAGCAAGACTCCAAGGCGCAGGTGCAGAAACGCCAGCCAGCACGTCACACAGCTCAGAATGTCACCCAGGGAGGGAGCTTGAAAAGCCTCTAGGGAGGTTACCCTCTCAGGGTATGAACAGGGAAACTGAGGCCCAGAGAGGGGAGTGCTTTTATTCACTGCTTCAGCAGACATCCATCGAGCATCCACTCCAGGCCAGGCTCTGTGCTAGGCTCGGGAGCCTCGCTGTCTGCGGACGAGACAGAGGTGACACAGGCAATCACGGTTCCTTGTGCCAAGTGCCAGGAGAGGCACAGACAGGGGCTGCAGGAACATGAAGGAGGCACATACCCCTAATCATATGAGTTATTCATTCAATAAATTTGGGCTCACTGCTTATATGTGCCAGGCACTGTTCAAATAAAGAAATATAGAAAGACATAACAAAGCCCAGGCCCTGCCTTCGTGGGGTTTACAGTCTCATGGGGGAAAAAGGCAAAAATAATAACGAAGAGGTATATATGATAATGTCAGGGGGTGTAAGTGCTATAAAGAAAAATAAAGCAGGGTAAAAGAACAGTGGATGCTTGCGGCTGGTCCGCAATTTTAGGTAGATACCATGTTTTAGGGTTTATGTCACCCCAAAAAAACCAAACCCATTGCTGTTGATGTTAACAATCATAAATTAACTTTAGCACATGAATTAGCCAGAGCAATGAATACTCCGTCCATCTGAATAGACAAGGGAAACCAATGCCTGAGATGGCCTGCCACAGGGGTCACAGAGAACCAACAACAGAGCCAGGGCAGGCCCAGGTCTCATCCTATAGGCCAGAGCTGGTCCCCTGCAAGCCCTTCCCCCACAGCACTATAGCCTCCCCAGGGGACAAAGCACCTGGCAGCTCTGCGAGGCTGGGGCCCCTCAGTCATCCGCTCTTGGCTTGCCAGTCATCCATGCTGACATCAGGCAACGGAAACTGGCAGCCAGGCCCTCGGCCACCCAGACACTGCAGGCTTGTCCCTCCCCTTCTCCATCTCCTGCTGATGTGGAAGCCTGAGTGTCAGGTGCACGTGGTGTCTCCATGGCTGAGCTGTGTGACCTTGACAAGTTCAGCAGAGCATCTGTCCGCCCTGGATGTTTGCACTGCTCTCGCAGAGCGCTGGGAGGATTAAATAGAGAAAGGCGTAAAATGCCCACAGGCGTCCGTGGCCCGTGGTAGGCTGGATAAGCACGGGCACCTTCCCTTCTTATATTGCTGCCCTCTGCTCCATGCCTGGCCTGCCAGCTAGGCATCACTCTTTCTTCAGGGTTCCCACAGCTCTCACGGCTTGAGGGCACACCTATTCCTTTCCTGTGTCTGCTGTGGCCCCCAAATGAGGCAGCCAGCTCCTGAGAGCAGCCTCTGGCTCCTGCCACCTGCATGGGGCTCAGCATAGAGAGGCACACTCAGTCTCTGCTCAATAAATATTGCTGAATACAGCTTCCAGCCAGGGAAGTTGAACTTGAAGAATAATGGGAAAGGTAGAACCTGAGAGGAATCCCTGTGTGGTGCAAACAACGCACTCTGCTGCTAACTGAAATGTTGGTGGTTTGAATCCATCCGAGGTGCCTTGGAAGAAAGGCCCGGTGATCACTTCTGAAAAACCAGCCTTTGAAAGCACTATGGAGCACACTTCTACTCTAGCACACATGGGGTCGTCATGAGCTGAAATCAATCCAACCCAACTGGTAGGACCCTGGATGGAATCAGCTTCTTTACCAGCTGAGTGGCTCTGTGCAGTTAAGGCTTTTTTTTTTTTTGTAAATGAGGATAATTATTGGTGCTCAAGGTTCTGCAAAATTACATGGTGGATTTAACATTATAATTTCCATTACAGAATCATAGGTCGAGATGAGAGTTTATCCAATTTGTAGCCTGGTAATCCAGTCCCTCCCACAACATCCTATCCCTGGATGTCCGGCCTCTAGTGGAACTCTCCAGTGATGGGGAACTCACTACCTAATGGGCAGCCCATGCCATGTTTTGACTGCTTCTAAGCATTAGGAATGGTGCTGTCTGTTGTTTTCAGACTTGCCATGCTGAGCTCTGGAATGCAGAGGAACAAGTAGGTGGTAAGCAAGCTGGGGTAGGGGCAGGGTAGGGGGTGGGGAGGGGTACAGGGAGGTGGGAGGTTGCTGGGGAGCTGAGGGCACCGGGAAATGGCTCCTTGGGTCATTGAGGGGAGGGAGCTCTTCCTGGTGGAGCCCCTCCACAGGCTCTCAGCTCCCGTTTCCGGACAAACTCCCACTAATGATGCCTGCCCCACTCATGGCTTCTGAGCCAGCCCACCCTTCCAGGAGACATCCTGCATGGGGCGCCTCCTGCCTGGGGCTGCTCAGTGGCTGGACTGAGGGGGCCTGGGTTCTCAAGCCGTGATGTGTGATTTATGACTCCGATGAGCTCACTGGCTCAGGGAGGGAGGGATCTGAGGGGAGGCCAGAGGAAGGCTGGTTATGGATTTTAACCCTCTGATATTACTGGCTGGGAATTTAACATCAATAATTCAAGGTAGTAGGGGTGAGAAAAAGGCAAAAGAGAGAGAGTAGTAAAGATGGAGGCAGGAAGGGAAGGAATGGAGGAGAGAAAAAGAAAGGAAAAGAAGCAAAGACGCATTTACTGAGTGCTTTTTTTTTTTTTCCTATGTGCTCCAGGCCAGCATCTTCACCTCCTTGAGCTCATCTAAGCCTCATCGCAATCTGTAAAGCAGATAGTGTCACCCCCATGGACCACATAAGGAAACGAAGTTTCAGAAAGGAAAAGCAAAAGTTTCAGCGGTAGAGGTGGATTTGAACCCAGGTCTGCTACTCTAGAACCTAGGTTCTCTTCACAGCTGCTTGATTCTGGGAGTGTAGTCAGCTCAAGGAACAGAGAGGGTCCCTGCTGACCTCAGAACACCCTGCCCCCCGCCCCCAGCTCAGTGAGGAGCCCTTTCTCACACTCTGGAGCTAATCTGTGGCAAGATGAGTTTGGAGGGTTGGGCCCCTGAAAGAGAAACCAGCCCTTGGCCTTCTGGACAGCACCATAACTTTGTTGCTGGAGCTGAAAAAATTAACTGCTATATTTAAAAGCATTGTTCAGTTGCCATGGCAACAGAGGGGCTAAGAATAATATAAAAAGAAGATGATATGCCAGGTTGTCACTGGCAACCCAATTTTAAGGGTGTGTTTATGTGTTTTAAAGGGGGGAGGTGAGGTGGTGAAGTTCAAAGTGTCTTCCCTGCCCCCTCTGGCACCGTCTGCCCCAGGGACATGTCCAAGATGTGGGAAGGTCTGGGATCTCATGGGTTTGCCTGAGTGGAGAGGGGAGGGATGGTGCGCCCTGGCCCTGAGCCTAAAGATAACGGTGCTCTCAGTTCCCTAGCTGCTGTCCCTTCCTGGCAGCCCCTCACTCTCTCCCTCAGCTGTAGAACCCCAGCTGGAGGCCCCCCTTAAACAGATGGCCCCAAAATAGCTGCTTCTCTTGACCGGACCCGGGAGCTTTCAGCCAGCCTAGCAGACTCCCTGGGGACCAGCAGGGAAGACAGATGGTCAGGACAGAAGAGCAGGAGCCAGAGTTATTGATCTGCAGCCGGATGTCAGGGTAGGGAGGCAGCTTGGGGCAGACCTGGGCACGGGTGGCCCCAGCTCTCTGGGGGTCCTGGAGAGAAGCCCTCGGCTGACCTCGTTTGGGGCCTGGGCCTGGGTGACCTGAAGGGGACTCACATCAGGCCTGAGAAGCGACAGGAAGGTGCACAAGGACCAACGCTCCTCATATGCCAGCAGCTGCTTGTCGGAGCTGAGAGGGAAGAGATGGGAACAACTAGGCAACAAAAAGACAAACAAATAAAAACCTCAAAGCAGTTTATTAACAGGCATGTTTTGGGAAGAGGCCTGTTAGCTTTACCTCCATCACTGTTATGTGATATGGGAGAAAGCTCTGAATCAGCCCCACCAGGGTCCCCATCCAGAGCTGTCGCAGACTCCTGGTTGAAGTTGAGCAAAGCTCCTAGCATCTCTGAGCCTCGGCCCTGCAAGCAGGAAAAATGGCACTGGCTCTCAGGACTATGGTAGGGCTCCAATCAACTAATGATTATAAAGTGCCAGGCCATACATGTATGATACCCTCATCAAACAGCACCTCCACGAGGCGAAGCCTTTACTTGGACACTTCTTTGCATCAAGCCAACACCAAAGGCCCTGGAGACGTTTGCACAAATAAATGAGGGATGAGATAGAGCTGGCGAGAGCCATCATCGAGAGGTGGACAATGAGGGGCCCTGGAGTGTCCGAATGTGCCTGGGGGGGTCAGGGAATTCCAAAGAAGAGGCGGCATTTGAGTTGGGTCTTGAAGAATGAGGACGAGGGGGAGAGGAAAAGGCATTCCAGGCACAGATGATAACTTCAACAGAGACAGGAGGCTGGGAAAGCACCTGCAGGGTCTGAGGGCAGGTGACAGGTTCACTGGTCCAGAACTTGCCGGCAAGGAGGGGCCACTGGAGAAGGAAAACTATCAGATCCGTGTTTCAGAAAGATCCCTGGGAGGGTTGGTAGGGGAGCTGGATGGACTGGGTGAACCTGGAGACAGGAAGGCCCATGGGGAGGCTGGTGTTAGAGTTCAGGACCAGATACAGGGGCTATTTCAACACCTCTGCCTGCTATGGCTTCCGGTAGTCTGGGGCCTCCACCACGTACAGAAGTAGCTACATCTTGACTCCCAAGCACTCCCTAGAAGGAGAGGAGAGTCGGATGGGCCCAGACCAGGGAGAGGCCTCATGGATAGGTGTGGTCAGGGAAGGTTCCTGGAAGAGGAGCAGGGGAGGGCAACTTGGGCAGATGGCATGGCATGAGTAAAGTTGGGAGAAGGAACTGGTCATGGAGCAGTGGGGAAATTGTGCAGGGACCCTGCTGCAGCTGAGGGTCCTGCGGGGGAACTGGGGGAAAGCAGGCTGGAGATGTGAGCAGGGCTGGGTCATGGAGGGCCAAGCATTCCAGTGGAGGCGCTGGGCTCTCCTGTGGGTAGAGGAGAGCTGCAGGGAGCCGAGAGGGGCTGGGCAGGACAGTCAACCTGGGCCAGACACCCAATACATCCCTCTTCTCCCCTATTCTCAGGTGTGTGATTCTCCTTCTTCCTTGGTCATCTGAGCGCCGACAACAGACAGTAGACCTCAAGAAGCACGTCATAGAAATGGGCATGTTTACTTCACCAGAACACAGCCGACTCTTCCCTAGCCTCAGCCTTGCTGTCCAGCCCCTGCCCCTGTGTCTGTGTCTGGGGCGAAGCCCCCTTTTAGTGGGAGATGTCACTCTATGTCCCACCCTTTCAGGGCACACAATTCTGGTCTCTGTTTCCCATGGTAGAGGTGATCAGAGTCATGTCTAGGGGAGTGTTTGGGTCTCATGGGGGCTCAGGCTGAGGCAGCCAGTGGGCAGAGGGCTGTCCCCAAGTGTCTCAGTATCCGGGGAGCATAACTTGGGCAGAGATCACTGAGGCCAGAGATAGTCTCTCAAAGCTTGGCTTTTGCCCTCCTTTCCTCCCTCCCTCCTTCCTTCTTTTCTTCCACAAATATTTATTGAGCAGCTACTATGTGCCAGGTATTATTTAGGAATTGAACCAGACAGACAAAACCCCTTCCCTCTTGGAGTTTAAATTCTAACTGAGGAAACAGACAACAGTGAAACAAATAAACACTGTCAGGTAGTGATGAGTGCTATGAGGAAAAGAAAACAAAGTGACCAGGGGGAGTGTTTGAGCTGAGGTGGTCTCAGGGAAGGTCTCTCTAAGGTTACGATAATATACAGAAAGTGGTTAGCATGCTGAGCACCCCCAAATGCCAGCTGTTGTCCTTATAACTGTTAGTGAAACTTCAAGAAGCTGGTACCTCTCCTTGTAGGCGCGAGAAATTGGAGTCTGCTGGGGCCTGAGCAGCAGACCTGCTCCAGCTAGCAGGATTAGTGCCCCACAAGAGGGCCTGGCCTGGGCATATTAGCTGATGGAGAATAAGGGTTATTTCATTCTCGCCTTGAAACAGAAACATGGTGTGTGTGGCCCACAAGAAGCCCTGTCTCCTACTTTCCATTCTCTTCCATTCCCTTTCTCTTTCTCTCTCTCTCTCTCTCACACACACAGACACACATATGGGCATGAGCTGTAATTATAGCCCCAAGGCCTTGTCCCAGCATAGGGCAGTGGGAGCTAAGACTGCAGCAAGCAGGGAAAGCTCTATGGACCTTTAACTGAGGATTGAGGTGCCTGTGAAACCCCCCCTTTTGACTGAAACAAGGCTTGATGGAACTAATGTCTATCCAGAGGACAGGAGGGCAAGCCCTCAGCTCTTGCCCTCACAGAGCCCCTGGCCAAGTGGGACTGCCAAAGAGCATGCTACCAGACCAAGGCCAGATGGCTGGAATTGAGGGCTCTGGGTGTCCTGCTGTGGCTAAGTACAAAAGCTGCACACAGGGCAACTGGGCATCCCAGAGGACTTCCTGGAGGAGGAGGAAGAGAGTTCCATTTGAGCTTTGGAGAATGGGGAGGGTTTGGCCAAACAGACTTTGTTGCTGAGGATGGAACAGTATTCCAAGCAGAAAACAAAAGAAAGCAAACAAAAACCAGTAAAAACAAAGGCACAGAGGTTGCAACTTCTAGGGTATAGGACAACAGTGAGGATGTGGGCAGGAAGGGGGAGCAAGAAGACTTTTCTGCCTCTCATTTTCATTTTTACCATGACCAAAGTAATCCTTTCATTGATATAAATAACTCATCTACCTAAAAAAAAGTTGAAGCAACCTAAGAGAGTCATCTCTCCTTCCTGTGCCTCAATTTTTCCATCTCCCAAATGGGTGTGCCCCTGTTGTGGGAGGGAGACTGGCCCAGAGCTGATATTGCTGACCAACAGGAAGTCACTGCCTGTTCTACACTGCCCAGTGGGGCCTGTGGGTGGGTGGCCGATTTTCCCATCCCCATCAGGAAGTCTTAGGCCTATCCAAAAGCTCTGGGGTTCCCAGGATGTCCATCTCTCTGGGGCAAAAGCCACAATAACAGAGAGGGATGATACAGTGACGTGGCTTGGGAGAGAGAACTTCCACCAAGTTACACGGAACCCTTTCCCCAGTGTTGCCTCAATCTCACAGCAGCCTCAGGTGGTGGCATGAGTGGTGTCCCCACCAACATTGGTGGAATCAAAACTTGAAGAGGTTTGTTGTCTTGCCTGAGTCCTACACCTGATTAAGTAGCAGAGTCAGGATTTGAATCCAGGATTGTGTGACTCTACCCCCAAGTCCTTTCCACCAGGTCAGGTTGTCTCTTGCCCCAAATTATACAGGCTAAGAACAGAAGCCAAGAGGGGAAGTGACTGATCCTAGTCACACAAGGACTCAGTTTGGAGGGTGACTGGGGCCAGGTACCTGCTCCCCTCCAGAAGTCCAGCCTCTCCGAGAGTGTGGACTCTGGCTCTGGTTTCAGCCAGGTGTGCCTTTCAAGCCACCTTGACCCTTCCTGTGCCTCTCCTGCCCACCCTCAAACACTCAGGCCTCCATTTATGTCCCAGACACTGAGACACTGAGTCTTTGGAGCAGCTAGGAAATTCCACAATGAGTGGCTGAGCCTGATGAACTTGCAAGACCACTTCTGAGCAGGCCCCTGGGACTGTTCCCCAGACACCAGATATCAACTCTTGAAGGATCTTAAAGAAGAAGGGAGATGCTGGAAGGTCCAGCAAATGGGATGGTTTTTTCACAGGAGGCTTATTCCATTTGGGCATACCTAGAACAACTTTGGGTCCAACTAGAAAGAAATGTGTTCATTCAGCCCTGGCTCACCTAATTCAAGCACTGAATATCCCACAGGATTGTTCCATCTTTTCAAAGACCATTATGTACATTTTCTATGCAAGGTATTGAGGGAGCTATAGGTGGAATCAGAGCCAGGCTCTGATACCAAGAAGCTCATAGGCTAAAACAAGAGGTGTAGGCAAGTACACAGGTTAGTTAATAACGCTTACTGAAAATATCTGGAACCCTGGTGGTGTAATGGTTAAGTGCTACAGCTGCTAACCAAAAGGTCAGCAGTTCCAATCCATCAGCCACCCCTTGGAAACCTGATGGGGGCAGTTCTACTCTGTCTTATAGGGTCACTATGAGTAAGAATTGACTCGATGGCAACGAGCGTTTTTTTTTAATTGAAAATATTTAATCCTTATCCCGCACCAGGCACACTTCCAAGTTCTAACCTGTAGCGATTCACTTAAAACCCTTTGGAGGCTGGTTTTTTGTGTGTGTGTTGTGATTTCCCACCCCCCACTCCCTGATGGCATGTGTTTTCAGTATTGGAATGCATGCTTAATAATTGAGTGTGTTTAAAATTTTGGTTGGTAATATAGATTTTCAGAAATATAATGTTGGCATACATTTGTCCACAAAGGTCTGGCAGTACTCTGGTGCCATGATTTGGTGGGTGCCTGTCTCTCCCATTGGACCTGGGTGGCGTGATTTATTGTGGATGTCTTCCATTTGGTTACACTGGGCACCTCTGGTTTTCCAAATACAACACACACATACACACACAAAATAAACCTACCAGGGCTCCCTATCACACTAAAAACAAAAAACAAAACAAAACAAAAACCAGACCCATTGCCGTAGAGTTGATTCCAACTCATAGTGACCCTCTAAGACAGAATAGAACTGCCCCCTAGAGTTTCCAAGGCGTGTCTGGTGGATTCAAACTGCTGACTTTTTGGTTAGCAGATGTAGCTCTTAACCATGATGCCAGCAGGGGAAACCATAAATATGGGTAGAAGTTTATCTAGTTGTAGAAAAGCCAAAAGAGACAAACGTTTTACCCAATCACATTTCCTGGATGTACTATCCCATATATAAGCCAGATAATCCAGCTATTTTGCACCAACAGATGTTGCTTTTGCTTTTTCCCATTACACAAGTCTCCACTAATGAGCAGCAAGTAATTTTAGTGGGAAAAGTAGCCTCCCAAGAAATCTGAGAGGCAGAAAATGTGAGTAGGCAACTGTATATCCCACTGGGCATCAAAGAGTTAGCACTTTCAACAATACTATAAGGGTTATACTATTATCATCTCTCTATACAGATGAAGGAGCCCTGGTGGCGCAGTGGTTAAGAGTTCATCTGCTAACCAAAAGGTCAGCAGTTCAAATCTACCAGGTGCTCCTTGGAAACCCTATGGGGCAGTTCTACTCTGTCCTATAGGGTCACTATGAGTTGGAATTGATTTGACGGCACTGGATTTTTACACAGATGAGGAAACTGACGCATGGAGAGCTTAAGTAACTTTGCCACAGTCACTCTGCTCATAGGAACAGTGCTTGCAGTCAGCTCCAGAGTCTGTACTCCTAACCCCATACTACGCTGCCTCAAAATAAACAAAGGTATACAGAGAGGTATATTCCTTAACAGAGCTGTGCTTTGGGTAGTATAAAGGCGGGCATGATTAACTCAATTAGGGAGTGGGAGGCATGGAAGTTTTCCAAAGGAGGTAATGCCTGAACTGGGCTCTCAATGATGAGGAGCCCCATCATCTCTGAAGGCTAATGAAGCCAGCACTGAACATGCCATAAAATAAATCGAGACAGCTTCTGGCCCACGCAGGTTACCCCTGACCCCACAACCCCTACCTTCCCCACCTGACCCCAGTCAGCCCACTTCCTCCCTCCTGCAAGCTCCTGGGGCTGTCAGTTTGTATCTCCTTTGCAGTGTAGCACATAGTCTGCTTTGCATCAGCTGTAGGCTTCTCTGACCTCCCTCTAGTGCAGAGCCCTGGTCTCACTCTGATGTTTCCCCTTCCTAGCACAAGACTGGTATGTGGCTGGTGCTTGTGCAATACATATTGAGTTGATATGAATTTCCTAAAGATGTCAGGGCTGACCCTGACATGACTGTGAGACTGACAAAAGACTGGCCTACTCTTCCCTCCCTCCCTCCCTCCCTCCCTCCCTCCCTCCCTCCCTCCCTCCCTTCCTTCCTTCCTTCCTTCCTTCCTTCCTTCCTTCCTTCCTTCCTTCCTTCCTTCCTTCCTTCCTTCCTTCCTTCCTTCCTTCCTTCCTTCCTTCCTTCCTTCCTTCCTTCCTTCCTTCCCTGCTCCCTCCCTTCCTTCTTCCTTCCTTCCCTGCTCCCTTCCTTCCTTCCTTCCTTCCTTCCTTCCTTCCTTCCTTCCTTCCTTCCTTCCTTCCTTCCTTCCTTCCTTCCTTCCTCCCTCCCTCCCTCCCTCCCTCCCTCCCTCCCTTCCTTCCTTCCTTCCTTCCTTCCCTGGTCCCTCCCTTCCTTCTTCCTTCCTTCCCTGCTCCCTTCCTCCCTTCCTTCCTTCCTTCCTTCCGTCCATCCTTTCCTTCCTTCCTTCCCTGCTCCCTCCCTCCCTCCCTCCCTCCCTCCCTCCCTCCCTCCCTCCCTCCCTCCCTCCCTCCCTTCCTTCCTTCCTTCCTTCCTTCCTCCCTCCCTCCCTCCCTCCCTCCCTTCCTTCCTTCCTTCTTCACTTTCAATAGGTATTTTATTGAGTATCCACTATATGTAGCAGCTGGGATACAGTGAGAAACAAGACACAGTCTCTGTTCTCCAGAGAAGAGGGGAGACAAGCAAAAAGACAATTGTAGTGTGACAAGTCCTGGCACTGGGTGAGTCCAGGCACCTTTGTGAGCACACTGATGGGCACTTAGCCAGCCTTAGGAATCAAGGAAGCAGTTAAAGAAGTGGCATCTGAACTGGGACCTGAATATTGTGTAGCAATTAGTTATTTGTATGTGTGTGTGTGTGCGTGCTTGTGTGCATGCATGAGCATGCAGGCTATTGAGGAGATAGGTTAAGCCCAGAGATTTCTAGGAAGAGGGAACCGCATATGCAAAGGCCTAGAGGCAAGGGAGTTGCACCACACTGTAGGATGGCTGTCATCTGGAGCTGGAGAAGGAGAGAGAAAAGAACTAAGGCCGGACCCTGGGGGCCCTTGTAAGTCCTTCTAAAGGAATCTGACATTAACTCTGGAGGCAGGGGGGCAATGTGACCAGATTTGTGTTTTAGAAAGATCCCCCAGTGTACTATGAAGAATAGATTGGAGGAGAAGGTGGTGGCAGTTAGAAGCAGCTACAGTAACCCAGGTAACACAAGGCAGTTAGTAGTGGGGGAGGAAAGAAGACATACCTGACAGATCTGGAGTCGACAGGATCTGATTGCCTTGGATGAGGGCGGGGGAGGCATGACAGAGATGAGGTTTGAGTTTGGAGCATTCTATTCCTTCTTGGGTCCTCCTCTCTCTTCTGCTACCACCCTCATCCCATTGCTGCAGCTGGAAGTCATGGAATCCTTGGGGGTACTCCATGCAATACTAACCTTCTGCCTCCATCGCATGAACTGGGAACAAACTCACTAGCAGAAAATGAGCCTGCACCATAATATCATGGCCACACACACAACCCTCCATTAAAAAAAAAAAAAAGTATGCTGTAAAACTCAGCAGGATTGGCTGATTCTGATACTTCTCATTAATATTTGTTTGTTATGTGTACCTTCCATTTTATTGCCTATGAGCACCCATTAGCAGTCAAGCAGTAGCAGGTGCCAAGAGCTTAAGAAAATCCAATGGGAGAAAAACAGAAAAACTGAGATAATTATAAGTGATACTTTTTATTTTTGCTGAAAATTGGGAAGAGACATATTGATTTAGTTTAGCAGGAGAAGCGCTCAGCACAGCTGTCAGAGCACAGACTGAAGCACTTCTATAGGTTTCTTCTTGTAAGAGTTGGAAAGCAATCTGGTTAACTAGTTCATGATGAGAAATGAATGGGCAGCAGAACTCCTTGACCCCTTTTGGAGGTACTAGCAGCTTGGTATTAGAGATGGAGAGTAAACAGGCTTTCCCAGCTTCCTTCAAATGCCGTCATCTGCCTGTACACCCTGAGAATATATCCTTTAGTTTCTCCTCGGGCCATAGCTGCCTCAGGAGCAGCCTACACATGAATCTTCCCCTTCAGGTCTGCAGGGGTAGCACCAAAGAATATCTTTGGGTGGGCTTTAGCATCTCCCTCTATTACCATTCCAGCTTACAAAGGAGGAAGCTGAAGTTCAGAGTAATCAAGTGACTGGCCCAAAGTTCCACAGCAAGTGAATGAGAAAGGCAGAACTGAGACCCAGCACTGAATACTCTGCCAAGCAGTGGCATCATCTCTGGCACCAACTTTGTATGAAGCCGCTGACTCCAAGCAGGATGGACACATACAAGGGCACCTCTCAGGATGTGATAGAGTACCCCTGGACCAAACACACTTCAGGAGAGCAGAAATGCAGCCAGGCCTCTAAACTTAGTGCCACCTATCATGTTGGTGTCTCTGCCTCTGTACCAAGGGCCTCTCCCAGTTACAGAGACAAAGAGCTGATGGTTCCTTATGAAGAAAAGCTGTCAAACAGCAAGAAAGGAGAGGGATCTCTTCCCGCTGAACTCTGCTATAGCCCAGGAGGGACAGCCAAGCTTCACAGGTATGCATAGACATGCCTAAACTCAACAGCAAAGGAATAACTATTACCTGCTGCCAGAACTATTATTTGCTGCCTTCCAGGAAGGATGGTCAAGAGGCAGTTGTTCAGACAGAACAAGGGATACTGAGCGGTTTAAAGTCAGGAAAAGTGTGTGTCTGGGTTGTATCCTTTCACCAGACCTATTCAATCTGTATGCTGAGCAAATAATCCGAGAAGCTGGACTACATGAAAAAGAAGGGGACATCAGGATTGGAGGAAGACTCATTAACAACCTGCGTTATGCAGATGACACAACCTTCCTTGCTCAGAGTGAAGAGGACTTGAAGCACTTACTGATGAAGATCAATGACCAGAGCCTTCAGTATGGATTACACCTCAACATAAAGAAAACAAAATCCTCACAACTGGACCAATGAGCAACATCATGATAAACAGAGAAAAGATTGAAGTTGTCAAGGATTTCATTTTATTTGGATCCGTAATCAACAACCATGGAAACAGCAGTCAAGAAATCAGACGATGCATTGCATTGGGCAAATCTGTTGCAAAGGACCTCTTTAAAGTGTTGAAAAGCAAAGACTTCACCTTGAAGACTAAGGTGCATCTGACCCAAGCCATGGTACTTTCAGTTGCCTCATATGCATGTGAAAGCTGGACAATGAATAAGGAAGACCAAAGAAGAGTTGACATCTTGAAATGTGGTGTTGGTGAAGCATATTGAATATACCATGGACTGCCAAAAAAATGAACCAATTTGTCATGGAAGAAGTACAACCAGAATACTCCTTAGAAGTGAGGATGGCGAGACTGCGTCTTACATACTTTGGACATGTTGTCAGGAGGGCTTAGTCCCTGGAGAAGGACATCATGCTTGGTAAAGTAGAAGGTCAGAGGAAAAAGAAGACGACCCTCAATGAGATGGACTAACACAGCATCTGCAACAATCGGCTCAAGCACAACAACGATTGCTAGCATGGAGCAGGACCAGACAGTGTTTTGTTTTGTGGTATGTAGGATCACCAAGAGTCGAAACTGACTCAACAGCACCTAACAACAAGAAGGATGGGAGACAGCTTGGATGAAATACCCAAGACACCAGGATGGATAAATGAAAATAACAAGCCAGCATCCATCCATAAGGGAAGTTCACAGAACGCCGGGTTACCAGTCCTTTGCCTCTTCCCCCCAGTGACCCCCAAAAGACAGGGAAGAAGGGCACTTTCAGAGCTCCACGCTAAGCTCCACAAACTTGGGAAAGATACTACTGTTCCCATCTTTCAAATAAGGACATGGTGTCTCCTACTAGATGGAGACTAGGCAACCTGTCCTAGGGCCATTTAAAGACCCCAGCACTGTTACTTTTTGGGGCCCTCGCCTACATTATATTGAACACATCCCATACTTAATATATTCTTTTGTTGAAAAAAATATGAAATTTTAAAATCGTTTTGTTTTTGAAATTATTTGCTGTGAGTAATTCATAGGATTAATAATTAGCTCTGGTTTCTCATTAATCATCTATAATCAAGAATCTTTGCAAGGCAAGACACTGTCAAAAGAAATACCATTTTTTATAAAAAACAAGTTAAACAATAAAGTTTGAATATATAAACTAAACATTAATTTTGACTAGAAGTTTTTGTATTTTGGAGACAAAAAAATTTTTTTTTTCATACCTCAAACATTTTTGTAAGCAGATAGTAGTTTGGGCGTTGTGAGTCCTTGAGAAGCTTGTGGGAACATGGTGTCTCTTTGGTGAATGGATCTTGTTAAACTGATCAGGGTGGAGCTGGGATTTGAACATACATCTGATTCTAAAACAAGAGTTATTTTCTAGATAATAGGAGTCAGGAAACCCTGGTGGCATAGTGGTTAAGTACCACAGCTGCTAACCAAAAGGCCGGCAGTTCGAATCCACCAGGCTCTCCTTCGAAACTATGGGGCAATTCTTCTCTGTCCTATAGGTTTGCTATAAGTCAGAATCGACTTGACTGCAATGGGTTTTTTTTCTTCCAGGAGTCAAGGCCATCTTCTCCATGTTCTAAGAGGGAGATTGTCAAATAGAATCCAGCAGGCAGCATGGCTTGAACGAGGTCTGGGAATGATGTCCTCTGAGCAGCTACTGAAAGCATTTTTGGATGTTTGGTCTTGATCATCAACAATGGCAGTTGGTGGTGTTTATTGGATGCTTCGCAACAAGCTAGTCTTTACATCTCCACTCATACCAGCCCAGTAAGCTGCTCCCTTTCGAGGATGAGGAAACCCAAGCCTCCATGATGTCTACACAGGTAGCAAGTGGCCAAGGCAGGACTTGAACTGGGGGAGTTGGGCTCCGGCGTCTGCAATCACAACCACTGTCAGGCTGGAGCTGAGGTATTAGGAGCAGCAGGGAGAGGCCTGAGTGCAATACTCAAACAGCTGTGACAGTGGGGAAAAGAAGCTGATTCCCTGGGGGATGACCAAAGGGAGAGGGTGGAAGTGAAAGCAGGTAGTCTCACCTCACTAGAAGGAGGAGCTTTCCAATAACCAGAGTGGACTGGGCTGCCTTGAACAGTACTAAGCACCTTGTCCTCAGAGGTCTGTAAGGAACAGCTGATGGCCTCTGTTCTAGGGATCACGGAGAGGATTCCTGCTCTGCGTAGAGGGTTATACTGGTCAAAGATTCTTCTAACTTTAGGGGGTGCATAACTGATAATCCTTCCTCCTTTCTCAGACTCACCTCCATACAGGCCTTGGTGGCTCTGTATGGACAGAGATGACAATTCTGCCTTTGGCTGAATGTGGGTCTAGTGAAGCCTGTCTTGGATGGGAGGTGACTACAGGCATAGGAGACAGGAGACTAAACTCAGAGGTGGGTACTGGAGTTTTATTGAGTTTTTCCGAGTACTAGTTATTTGAGTTTTACATGTCTTATCTCATTTTCTCCTCTCAGCCTCTGAGGTTGCTTAGATAGATAAATAGATGATAGATAGATAGATAGACAGACAGACAGACAGACAGGTAGACAGACAGACAGACAGATAGACAGACAGTTAGATACACAGACAGATAGATGGGTAGATAGGATAGGATAGCTGCCATTGAATGGGCTCTAACTCATGGCAATCTTATGCACAACAGAATGAAGCGTTGCCTGGTTCTGCGTCGCCCTCCCAACCGCTGGCATGTTTGTATCCGTTGTTGCAGCTACATTGCCAAGCCATCTCACTGAGAGTCTCCCTCATCCTTGCTGGCCCTCTACTTCACCAAATATGATGTCCTTCTCTAGCGACTGATCCTTCCTGATGCTGTGTCCATAACATTTTCACTGGCTAATTTTTGGAAGACCTTCAACAGAATGGATTGACACAGTAGCTGCAAAGATGGGCTCAAGCATAGCAACAATTGTGAGGATGGCACAGGACCAGGCAATGTTCTGTTCTGTTGTACACAGGATTGCTGTGAGTCGGAACTGATTTGATAGCATCTAACAACCATTAACAACCATTTTTGGAGGTAGATTGCAGGCTTTTCTTCCTGGTCTGTCTTAGTCTGGAGTCTCTGCTGAAACCTGTCCACCATGGGTGACCCTGCTGGTATTTAAAATACCAGTAGCATAGCTTCCAGCATCACAACAACATGTAAGCCACCAAAACATTTGTTACAACAAACTAACAGATAGGTGATGGGAAGCCGATACACCTGTTCCCATTTCACTGATGAGAAGACTGGCCCCAGAAAGGCTAAATAGATTGCCTAAGGCCACAAAGAGAGCCTGGGGGACTCGTAAGCACTGCCTTGGCTCCCAGGTCACTCTGAGAGCCCACCTCCGGCATCCCACTGCAGGGGGTTCAAGAAACATGCCCAGGCAAGCTGGGCTGCTGGGGA
This sequence comes from Elephas maximus indicus, assembly GCF_024166365.1. NCBI lineage: Eukaryota > Metazoa > Chordata > Mammalia > Proboscidea > Elephantidae > Elephas > Elephas maximus. The sequence continues at coordinate 83,469,137 of NC_064821.1, forward strand.
TCCCAGGGTGGGGGAGGGAAGTGTGGGCTGAACAGAAAGGACAGAGGTGGGGGTAGGCTGGGGAGACACTGACAGACGGAAGTGAAAGCGGCCTCGAAAAAAAGGAACGAGGGAAGAAAAGCAGAAACTAAAACAAGTGACAAAGAAAACGAGAGTGTCCAGAGGAAGTGGCCGAGGGGTGCGGCGACGCCGGAGGAATCCCCCGCAGACCGGTGTTTCCTCTCTTCTCAGAGGACTGGGGGATCGGAGGCAGCTGACCAACTGTGCCGTCGCGCCTCCTCCCGCCAGCCAGGGCCGAAACAGCACCGGACACACAGCCCGGAGGTCTGGGCTGAAACCCTGGTCACGCTTCCTGCTGGGTGACTGGAACCTCGCTAAGCCTTGGTTCCCTCTATGAAATGGGGATACCCACCCTGAGCCTACAGCATGCTGGGAGGATTTCCTGATCCAAAGGCCCAGAGCAGGATAAACAGCCCCTTGCAGGCCCTGGCCCGGTGCTAGATGGGTATGTGCTGGGGGTGAAGGAAGGCAAGTGTCCAGAGCTACAGGCTGTAGGTACAAGATTCCTGGGAGAAGGGGGAGGAGAACACTTACTGCTTATTCCTTGAACAAACACTCACGTAACACTGCTCCCGAGTCACTCTACCCACCACCTGTCAGTGTGCTGTACTGTGGTGGTTGCGTGTTGCCATGATGCTGGAAGCTATGCCACTGGTATTTCAAATACCAGCAGGGTCACCCATAGTGGACACGTTTCAATGGACCTTCAAATTAAGACAGACCAGGAAGAAAGGCCTGGTGATCTACTTTGAAAAAATGAGTCTATCGCAAAGGGAAAAATATTGCATGATTCCACTTACATGAAATATCTAAGACAGGCAAGTGTATAGAGACCAGAGTTCACTAGTGGTTATCAGGGGCGTGCAGGAGGGAGGGGAAGAGGAAGACTCACCGCTTAGGGGACACCGAGCTTCCAGTAAGTATTAAGGATGATAGGAAATTTTGGAAATGGATAACGGTGAACAACATGATAAACATAACTCATGTCACTAAATTGTATGTGTGAAGAATGTTGAAAAGGCAAACAATTTATTACATATATGTTTACCACAATAAAATATAGGAAAAAAAAACACCCTAGGGATCACAACAGAATATTGTCTGACATAGTGCCAGAAGATGAGCCCCCTAGCTTGGAAGGCACTCAATCAAAACACACAGTGACCACAACAATGGACTTGAGCATGCCCGTGATTGTGAAGATGGCATGGGACCAGGAAACATTTCATTCTGTCATACATGGGGTCCCCATGAGTCCAAAAAACTTGACAGCAGCAAGCAACAATCACCCTATGGCTCTGGGAATAAAGGGCTGAATAAAGCCCTGTCTTACTCCCAATTATGAGTTCTTCAGACAGGCTCTCAACTCCCTATCCCAACTTTCCCAGTTGGTAGCTGGGTGGCCTCGGGCAGGTGACTTGATCTCTCTGAGGCTCCTTCCTCATCTGTAAACAGGGCACAATAAGCACACATGCCTTCTAGGGCCACTATGAGTCGCGACTCGAAGGCACCTAACAACAATGACCTTTTAGGGTTTTGAGGATGAAATGAGACTGTGCATGTGAAGCACTCAATACAGAGCCAGGCACAAGTCCAGCAGCCTCAGTCTGGCAGCACCCAGCCTAGCGGGGAGCTGGAGACTGTACAAGCCCAAGATCAGGTGTGTAAGGTCAGAGAACACAAGAGCCTGGGAGCACTGAGTGCTGGGCCGGGACGTGGGCCTGGCTCTGCCAAGGCGGCGGGAACAAGGGAGAATGTGTCAAGTGGAAAAGGGTCAAGGATGAAGGGCTTTCCAGTGGGAGTAGCATGAGCAGAGGCAAGGAGCTAGGGCAGAGGGTGGGGCATTTGGGAACAGCAGGTGAGGATGAGGCTAGACTTGTCCTCACAGGTGTGGGGAGGTCTCTCAGCCCCACTGACAGGTCTCAGACTGGCCCCAGTAGGGGCACAGGCATGTCTAGGGGGATGCTGCTGTCAGCCCTTGGCCTCAGGGCTCGCTTCTAGGGCTGCCTTCTACAGCCAAACCTTTGCTCGGGCTGCAACGCCTTCAGATGGACTTGGGAAATTCCCCCAAGGGGTGGGCACAGCCCTCGTGAAATGGTCTGACCAGGGATTCAGGGGCTAGAGTGAGGGCAGCTGCTGTGAAGTTGTCACAAGGCCTAGGCCGGGGCCATAGGGAGGAGCAGAAGGGGGTTTCTCTGCATGTGTTTGCTCAGTGCTGAGGGCCTCGTTTGCATAAATGGCAGCTGTGGTTCAGAGGTCACATCACCTGGCCATGGCCTTCATGTGGCCGTAGTTTCACACTCAGTCACAGCTCCCCGTGTTGATGGGGGTTACCCAGGCTGCCCCAACCACGTGGTCCCATACACAGCCATCCAGGAACAACCAGGAATCAGACCACTGGCTCGCTTACTTGCCTGTGCATCAGTGCCTCCTTCGGTAAAATGGGCATAATAATCCTACCCACTTCCCAGGGTGGTTGTGGGGATGCAATGAGGTCCTGAAAGAAACGGCCTTAGTAGAGAACGCAGCACATAAAAGGCAACCCATAATTGGCAGCCCCTTTCCCTTCTGCACACATCTACTTCTTACATCTGAAGGAGTGGGCAGACCTGGGTCCACTTTTATCCCTCACCCAGCTGTATGACTTAAAGCAACTCACTCTAATTCTCTGTACATCAGCTTACTCACCCGCAAACCAAGGAAGAAATCAAACCAGCGCTGGTCCTCAGGAAAAAAGAGGCAGCTAGCAAATCTCATCCTCACTGCCCCCATCCGTTAATTGCACCTCCAGGTACCATGTGCTTTTCAGGACTCCGAACCACCCCTCCCCGAGCTTACTGTTAGAAAAGAGCCTGGCATCAGCCATTTACCTTTTAGTCTGAATGAGCCCCTAAGAATTTTAGAGATGGAAGATTCTTAGAAAAATTCTAATCTACGCCTTCCCAACCCCATTCCAATTTTACAGAATGAGAAAGCAAGGTGAAGAGAGAGAGAAGCTCTTAGACAGAGACCACCAGCTTGTAAGTGGCTTGGAAGAAGGCTAGGCTTGAGACCAGGACCTCTTGAATTCAATTTTGTGGTCCTTGGAATCTCACAGCCACTGTCCCTGCTTTCCTGTTTATATCAATTTAACTGCAGTTCATTCAGCCCATCTCTAATTCTGCATTGTAAGGTACAAGGTGCTGGGAGACCAGAAAAAGAAAAAAAAGGTATGTTCTTGCTCTCAAGGACCCACCATTGGCTCATATGTTACATGAGTTTTCTAGTCTCCCTCTTACCCACAACTTATCTTGAGTCTCATACCAGCCCAGGGAGGGAGGGAGGTAGTGCAGGGATTATGAGAACACTGAGGTGGAGAGTCCCGGTGGCCAGACACAGTGGTTAAGAGCTTGACTGCTAACTAAAAGATTACCAGTTCAAATCCACCAGCTGCTCCTTGGAAACTGTATAGGGCAGTTCTAGTCTGTCCTATAGGGTCTCTATGAGTTGGAATCAACTTGATTGCAAGGGGTTTGGTTTGGTTTTAAGACAGAGAGAGGGGAAGTGGCTCATCTAAGGTCCTAGAGCAAGTCAGAGCTGAGCATATTTATCCTTACGAAATTCAACTGCAGAGCAAGGGGCTTTTGTCTTCCTGTTGGAATTCATCTAGTTTCTCAAGAGGCCCATCAGGAGAATACGCAGCTCCCTCCCACCCAGAATCCTCCCTGTCCACTTGAGAAGGTTTTGCCTAAGGCCTCAGGAGCTGACAAGGTTCAGCTCAAGGAGGACTCCGAATTCAGGGGCCCAGGCACTTGGGCCTCTGCCCCACCTCACCGTGATCTTGACCAGGCTGCTTCCCTCCAGGAACCTCATCTCTGCAAGTATGGAGGTGGAGGAGAGATGTGTTGATCCTCTGGCCTGCCCCCTCCCTGAACTGAACATGCCAGGACTTCACAGTTCCAGTGTCCCTGGCATCCTTGCTGCCACTCTACCCTGCTCCAGGAGCACAGTGCTCAGAGAGCCAGCTTCCTCATCAGCATTCACTCTGGGGGCAGAGCCAGGCCTGAGGATGCTGGGGCAGACCCAGGAAGGCGGCATTATCGGTCCACCGGGGGATGCTACAAATGCTGTGGACTAATGCACCGGGGACACCAGAGTGTAATACATCCAAGCAGTTCTCTCATGCTGTCTGCGTGTTAATAATGCATGGGCAGCCGATGCAGGGGCCCATCACAGGCCTGAGGTCAGGTGGCATTAGGAGGCTTCTAATGGTCCTGATTATCCGGGGAAAGCTCTCAAGTGGGATGTGGGCAGCATGGGCGGGAAGCCAGGATTCCAGGCACTCAGACCCCACAGGTGGGAGGCTGGGAGGAGGGCAAGGAGACAGCTTTCATAGAGCAGAGTCCCCTTCAGGGGATCATATGGGGTGAGCTGAGGCTTCCTTCCTTCCTTCCTTCAGCAGAGGCTGGGATATGTTTTTGAAGAGAAGCAAGGGTCTAACTCCTGCAGGCAAGTCACAAAGGAGGTGGGGAGTCCTAGAAACAGTCCTAGAAACTGAGAGGAACCCTGTCAAAATATCCTCTCTGTGGCACCCCTGCCCAATAGCACCGTAGCAAGTAGCTTGTATACCTTAGAGACCGGGTGCTTACTACCTCATAACCTCCTTTGAACAGTTTGACTGCTAGAAAACAGATGTAGTTACGCATGGTGGCCAAGAGAACAAGTCTCAGTGAGAGTTGGCTGAATGAACAAGAGATCCCAGGTTCTAATATTGAGATTCTCCTTGTCCTCAAGCAACTCCAGGATGCCAAACTGGCCAGCTTTCAGGACCCACCACAGTGACAAAACCCCTTCCAAAACCCCTGAGCCCACTCTTGGGGCCCTGAGGAGCCCCTGTGAACCCTGCAGCTCCATACTTAGGACTCAGGATGAGCAATACAGAAAAATCAACCCAAGTGGCAGGTGCTTGTGGAAGATAAACTCCAAGAGGCTTCTCAGTGATTCTCATCTCTGCAGCTCCCTCCCACATTGAATGGAGCTGACCCATGTAATCAACAGGATATTGCAGAAATGATGAGTGTGATTTCCCAGGCTAGGTTATAAAAAGACATTGTGGCTTCTACTTTACTATCTTTTTCTTGGATCACACTCTCTGGGGGAAGCCAGTGCCATATTATGAGGACACTCAAGTTATCTGTAGAGATGCCCATGTGGGGAGGAACTGAGGCCTCCTGCCAAAAGCCAGTAGTGACGTGACATGCCAGGCTTGTGAGTGAGCCCTCTTGGAAGAAATCTTCCACCCCCAGTCAAGCCTTCAGATGACTGCAGCCCCAATCAACATCTGACTGCAACCTCATGAGAGACCTTGAGCCAGAAATGCCCAGCTGAGCTTATTCTGAATTTCTGACTCACAGAAATGTCTCATGCTTTTAGCTGCTAAGTTCTGGGGTAATGTATTACAAGCAATAGACAACAAAAACACGCTCAATAAGTACTGGTCAGACAAGTGAATGGCTCCATTGACCAGGAGTGTTTCTCTGTGTAAGGTTCAGCACTGAACCAGACACTCTGGGTATGCGTGCAGGATACAGAAGAAATATAAAATGTGGTCCTGGTCCTCTCAGAGGTCCAAGGCATGCAGCAGAGACTGACAGCAATGAACAGCAGGAGTGATGGGAAAATTCTGGATGGAGCTAGACTATGTAGAGGAGGTGAGGAAGGAGTTCAGAGAGATGGGACCAGGTGACAGCAGGGCAGAGCTGGAACTGGATGGTAGAAGATGGGAGAATTAGGAGAAGTGATATTTTCCAATGGCTCTTTATTGATGCTGTGTCCCCAGCAGTACCCACTGAAATAAAAAAAAAAAAAAAGGTATTATTATTATCCCTATTTTGTAGGTATGGAAACTGAGGCTAAGCAACTCGCCCAAGGTTGGAATTTAGGATATGAAAGATCCGGGATGTGAACAGAGGAAACCAAGGGCAGGAAGTTAGCAGAGGGCAGGATGAAACAGGCCTAAGGAGACAAAGTCTCCCCCAGTTGCCCCCAGCCCCCCCCCCCAGCAATGGGACTGAGGGGCCAGAGGGGCCAGAGAAAGTGAGACAAGGAAAAGCCACTGGAACTGGTGCTCACAGGGCTACAGTGAAGCAGGGAAAAGCAGCCTCAGGTGGGTGGGTGAGGGAAGGCCATGTCAGCAGCTGAGGACTAAATGGGTTTTCCCAAGGCCACCCTCATCCCTCAGCCTGATCCCTGCCTGTCGGCCAGGATGCCCACAATTTGCTCCTGCTGGGCTTTTTGCTGAGGACTGACAATTCCTTTATACACCTCTATCCAGTCTCCATTATACAGTCCCTGAACCATGAAGCTCAGTCCTTGTCTTAGTTACCTAGTGCTGCTGTAACAAAAATACTACAAGTAGGTGGCCTTAAAGAACAGAAATTTATTTGCTCACAGTTAGGAGGCTAGAAGTCTGAATTCAGAGTACTGACTCTAGGCGAAGCGATCTCTATGTTGGCCCTAGGGGAAGATCCTTGTCTCAGTTTCCATATTCCTGGTGTTCCTCAGTTTCTTGGCAATCTTCACATATGCTTCTGTCTTCCCCAGTTTCTGTTTGCTTCTTTGTCTATGCTGCTTCTTATATCACTCAGCAATGATTAGCTTTAGGACATACCCTATACTGATAGGGCCTCCTTAACATAACAAAGAAAACCATATTTCCAAATAGGATCACATCCACATGTAGAGGGGTTATGATTCCAACACATACTTTGGGGGGACACAATTAAATTCATAACAGACCTCCTTTGGCTTTGTGGAGGAGTTGTTTCATCTTCAGGACCAGTCTTGTCCTGTCTGTTCCTCAACAGAACCCCCAAACACCCTAAGTTACACTGCCCAGAGACCTCTCTTCCCCAGAGAGCCTCTGCTGGAGTTAGACAGAGCTGGGGATAGGTAGGAGGGCACAAGTCACCCACATTTCCAGCCCCCATAGAGAGTAAGGTCACCCCCAGCCTGCCTAGTCCCCAGGGCCTGGTTCACCTATGTCTCCAGGACTCAACCTGGGCCTGGTACACAGCAGGTGCTCAATACCTATACACAGAATAAGTAAACTGGCAGAAGCCAGGATCCATCCTGCAATCACAGAGCCATTCAGAGCATGCTGGGAAGTCATGTGAAGGAAATATTGCAGCACTGAATTTTCACATTAAAAAAAACCCATTGCTGTCAAGTCGATTCCCATTCATAGTGACCCTGCAGGACAGAGTAGAACTGCCCTATGGGGTTTCCAAGGCTATAATCTTTATGGAAGCAGACTGCCACATCTTTCTCCCATGAAGCCACTCACGGGTTCAAATCGCTGAACTTTCAGTTAGCAGCCAAGTGCTTAACTATTGCACCACCAGGGCTCCTTCATTTTCATATTGGTCCCTGATAATCCCATCCCCCATCCTCTTTCCCATCATCAGCTTCAGGCCCACTGATATCTTCCTGGCTTCACTGGAGCAGCAGGCCATGAGGGGCTGTGCTGAGACTAAGCGGTGGGGTGGGAGTCGGGGAAGAGGGTAAGAACACACAGGGTAGCCATGGGATGGGGATGACCTTGGATTCTGAAACCCAAATGCTCACTGCTAGCTATCTAACTCCCAGGTGCTAAGCAGTAATTACTGTGAAAAGCAAGAACTTGACAGTGGAGGGTAGAGATTCTGCCCAAGGCCCTACTCTGTCTAACCCCTTCTCCACCCCCTTTCATACCACAGGCCTCAGTGCTTGTGGGAAGGGAACTCTGTAGTCATCCAGTCCTCCCTGTATGCAGCAGGAAACTGAGGCTCAGTTGCAGGCAGAGACTCTCAAAGGTTACCCAAGAGTTAGTGATAGAGCCAGACCTGGAAGTTGGAACTCCTGTCTCCTATTTAGTCACTCTCAAAACATGGATTGCTCCAGGTATTGGGGACCCAAGACAACTTGCCTCAGCCCCTGCCCTAGGGGACAAGCCTGACCCAGAGAGTGTGGCCATGGTGGGATAAGTGGCTCAGGGGGGACTGATTCTGTCTGGGGAGATAGGTGGGGGAAGTCTTCACAAGAGAAGCTTGAGCTGCCAATGAAAGCCAGGAAAGTGTCAATTAAGGGTTCTTGATAGTTGTTGTTAGGTGCCAACGAGTTGGTTCTAACTCATAGCGAACCCATGAACAACAGAACAAAACGCTGCCCAGTGCTGTGCCATCCTCATAATCATTGTTATATTTAAACTCATTGTTGCAGCCACTGTGTCAATCCATCTCATCAAAGGTCTTCTTTTTCACTCGCCCTCTACTTTAGCAAGCATGCTATCCTTCTCCAGGGACTGGTCCCCCTTCTTGTCTAAACTATGCAAGATGAAGTCTTGCCATTCTTACTTCCAAGGAGCACTCTGGCTGTATTTCTTCCAAGACAGACTTGTTTGTTCTTCCTGAAATCCAAGGTATATTCAATATTCTTGGCTCAGGCCCCCCAAAATTTAACTGGTCTTCCTTGCAGCCGTATGGGTATTATCCTATCACTGACAGCGTTGTAATTCAGGATAGATCTTGAAATGTTCTTTTTGACAATGAATGCACCACCATTCCTCTTCAATTCGCCATTCTGGAATAGTAGACCATATGATTGTCTGATTCAAATAGCCAATACCAGTCCATTTCAGCTCACTAATGCCTATGATATCAATCTTTATACATTCTATTTCATTTTTGTCGACTTCCAATTTTCCTAGATTCATACTTGGTACATTCTGCTTCCCGACTATTAATGGATGTTTGCAGCTGTTTCTTCTCATTTTGAGTCATGTCACATCATCAGATGAAGGTTCTGAAACCTTAACTTCATCCACGTCATTAAGGTCGACTCTACTTTGAGGAGGCAGCTCTTCCCCTGTTGTATTTTGAGCGCCTTCCAACCTGGGGGGCTCATCTTCCAGCACTATATCAGACAGTGTTCCGCTGCTATTCATAAGGTTTTCACTGGCCAATGCTTTTCCAAAGTAGACTGCCGGGTCCTTCTTCCTAGTCTGTCTTAGTCTGGAAGCTCTGCTGAAACCTGTCCACCAAGGGTGACCCTGCTGGTATTTGGAATTCCTGTGGAAAAGCTTCCAGTATCACAACAATGCGCAAGCCATGACAGTACGACAAACTTACACACTAGTTTGAGAAACACAGAAATGGCAAAGGGTTAGAAGATGGCCTCCCTGGCTCCTCTGTCTTTGTTGCCCTACCGTCCTCTCAACAAAACCCTCTCAATGGCCTACATCAGCCACCAGACTAGTTCTCCTCTTAGGGCGCTTCTTTGCTCCTGCGGCCTTATTCCCGTCCCTACTTCCTCCTGAGCCCTGGCCCCCTTTTCATCACCTAGCACAGGAAATCTGGCTCTCCATGGTGCCAGATCTTACCCCACCCCACCCCTGAAGCTCAAGGTCTCTACTCCCTGGCTCATGCTCCTTCCTGACTTGCAGAATATTAAGATATAGTTTTGCCCCTGCTGCCTCCCAGCTGTGTTCTCCTTGCTCTAGATCTTTCTGCAGCTACGCACCACCCTCATGCCCTTTCCAGACACTGTGCAGAGGCTGCACCCATCAGGCCTGGGATAGGTCCCTCTGTGCTCATGTGTGCTGTCTGGTATGGTACAGTCTCCTCTGCGTGGTGAGCGAAGACTGCCCTTTGCCTCAGAGATCAATGCATTGAAATCGAGGCTCCACCATGTATACTAGCTATGTGATCTTGGCCAGCCAGTTAACCTTTCTGAGTTTCAGTTTTCTCATCTGAAAAATGGAGGCAATTATACCCATTAGCAAGGTGGGATGAATGAGCTGATTGGCATGTGCATGGCACAGCATTTGGCCCAGAGATGATGAGCAATAAGCATTTGTTCAGTGAATATGCTGAGTGGGTTCTTTGCAAATGCTTCCAGCCATCCCTTCCTGTGCCCAGGGCCCAGGCTGGTATTGGAAACAGTCGATGGCCACTAGGCATCGTACTGACTGATCACTTGTTGCCACAGGAGGGTGTTAAGCAGGAGAGTTATGGGCCATGCTAGTGAATTAGAAAGACCCCCTACCTTAGTCTACAGAGTGGAGAGTGGCTTGGGGAGGAGAACACAGAAACCAAGAGGCCGGGGCAGAGGGCGGGGTAGCCATCATTCTCCAAGGCAGAGGAGGCACGGGCCTGACAGAGGCTGGACAGGTCGGGTGGGGAGCAGGGAGCCAAACTAAAGATACTCAGTAGCAGAATCAACGGCACCTGATCCCCTGGACTGGGAGGGGATTTGGGGGTGGAAGAAGAATAGAGGAAAATATCCACAGGTTGTGACATGGGGACCAGGGCGGCTGCTGATGCCACTGGGTGAGATGCAGAATGCAGAAGCAAAAGCAAACTTAGGGCTGCAGGCTGTGGCAGTAAAAGTGATGAAATGATGCATTTGGATTCTGGGGTGCTTATGGGGACTTCAGGATGAGTTGCTGTGGCACCAAATGCACCCCTTCTCCCGTATCAAGATATTGCCCCACCAACCTGCTCTCACAACCATACCACCACCCCCACCACTAGTGAATACTTGCTAGTACCATGATGGCTCTCAAGCATTTTCTGGGCTTCAATGCATTTAAACCTTCAAGAACTCTTTGCAGACGGTACTGTTATTAACCTCATTTTACATATGAGAAGCCTGAGGTCCAGAGAAGTCACTCATTTGCCCAAGAAGTTACTGACAAAGCAGAAACTGGAGTCTGAGGCAAATAACTCCTAAAGAACACCAGCTGAATGGGAGATTCTCATATTTATAAGCATTTAGGACAGTGACATATCATCAGAGACAGGTAAATGCTTGCTATAACGATGATGATGCTGGTGATGATGGTGGGGAAGATGACGGTGATGATGGTGATGATGATGTGGACAAGGCTTCACTCCTCTAGTTTGATTTAATCCATTTGACAATGTTAGAAGGAAGGTATTAGTGTTCCTTTAACTACGAGGAAGCTGACTGGCAGTGATGTGGGAGTTTGTGGTGAGTGAGGAGCTAAACCCAGGTCACACAAACCAGCACTTTCACCACGCATGCTTGCTCACTGGTCAAAACTAAAAGTATCCAGGCTAGGCCCTGTCTAGACCTCTCCCCCAAGTTACAACCTTCTATCACCTTGTCCTTCTCCCCTAAGGGGCTGACATTCTGGGGCTCTCTTTCTGGGCCGGTCATATGGGACCTAGCCCTTGTCAAAGAATTAAACCCATCTCTGCCTCTCTGCCAACACAAGGCAAGCTCCGTGACAGGCGGATGAAGGAAGTCTGTGCTGCTCCCCAGCCACCCACATGTTATCTAAATTCACCGCCAGACAAAGCCTTCTCTTTGTCTTGGTGCCTCCCTCCCTCCTTGTCATTCATGCTCTGGGAGATTTCGTTTCCAGTAAGTGCAGCCTGGAGAGAGAAGAAAGCAAGCAGGAGAAGGGGGCGGGGGGTGGGGGGCAGGGGGGAGAAAGGAGAAGAAAAAGAAAAAAGGCAACAACATTGAATCAGGCCCAAGGTTTAGCCCCACTGTCAAAGTAACAACTCATTAAAAAAAAAAATTGCAGGCTCTGAGGGAGAGACACCCTCCTCTGAAGAGCCACCTCTCTGTGCTCAACGAGGCAGCATTTACAGCCAGTGCCCACCTGGGGTGTCTGGGAGCCAATGGTTATCACAACAGCCCTCACTCTCTCACTTAGGAAGCAATCAGAGTGTTTCAAAATTCAGATCCTGCCCTGCTTAGACGCAAGGAGTGCCCAGGCTTAATGCCTCCACAGCAGCCATTCCTGAGAAAGGGAAGAGTCCACTACCTGGTCTACAGCTAGGTCCCCCACAGTGTTCAAAGAGCCTCTCCCTGCAGCAGAACCTGGGAAGGTATTTCTGTCAAAGTGACATAACAGGCCAACTTCCTGCTGCAAATCCTAAATGCTCAGCTCCCCCTGGAAGAGGATGATGGGCCAGAAAGGGTGAGGTCCTAGGGATGGCAAGGTTCCTGGCTTTAGGAAGAGGGAGGCGGGCTCACTGCCCACTCAACTCCTTCTCTCCCAGAGAAACAAGACTACCCATGTGGCACTGTGTTACCTAACCAGGGGTCTTGAGAAAAGTAGCTGCTCTGGGCCTCAGTTTCCCCATCTGTGACATGAGAAGGCTGAACTACATGCCCTGTTCCATGCCCCAAGTACATTGTGAGCATTTACTACAAGCTGAGGCAGTACTAGAAACCAAGTCATACATTTATGGCTTCACTCAGCAAACATTCATTGATTCCCAGACCCATACTGAACGCTGGGAGTGGGGTGGGGAGACACAGGAAGTGTACTTGTGCTTCCTTGAGTCTAAAAGAAGAAACAGACCCGAAACAGTGGCCTAGTGTGTGGTTAAGGAGGCCCGATGGTGCAGTAGTTAAGCGATCATCTGCTAACTAAAAGGTTGGCAGTTTGAATCTACCCTGTGGGTCTGTGGGAGAAAGACCTGGTGACGTGCTCTCATAAAGATTACAGCCTAGAAGACCTTATGGGGCAGTTCTACTCTGTCACATGGGGTCACTATAAGGCAGAATCAACTCAATGGCACCCAATGACAACAGCGTGTGGTTAGGGTATAATAATGGCCCATACAGAGGTGTGAGGCCCAAATGAGGCCTTGAAGGACCAGAAGGAGTCCTGCTCTTTGTCCACACAGAGAGGCTGATGTGACTGGCGAAGGCCTTCTTCCCATCCCAGGGCCGACTCCTCCAGGCTCCACCTGCCCTCCTCTTCTCAGACCTAGTGCTTAAACCCACCAGCCTCCAGGTACTAGCCTGAAACACAGCAAGGTCTTCTCCACTCTTTTCTTTATCTGCTGGGAACCCCTCATTCCCAGCTCATTAGTGGAAATGACCACTTATGAGCATAGCTTTTTGGGTCAGATTGGCCTACAGTCAAGGCACAGCTGTGTCACTTACAAACTATGTGTGGCCTAGAGTAAGATGTTAACAAATCTCTGCCTGGTTATCTCATTCCTACAAAGTGAGGAGAAGGGTTGTCTGGAGGGTTAACTAAGATAATGTCTGTGCAGGGAGGTGCTTAACACCATGCCTTGGCACACACCCCTGCCGTTCCTGCTGCCTGGTATGCCCAACAGGCTTATTTTTCTTGTATGACTCTCGCCATCCTTCATATCTCAGATGAGACCCCTACCTCTTCCATGAAGGGTCCTAGACTCTCCAAGACTGGGTTAGATTCATCTAGGTGTCCCCAAAAGCCTAACATACTCCTGTCCTTACACTTACCATCCTGAGCTACAATGGCCCAATGACACATCTGTTCTCACACTTGACTCTGAGTGTCTTAGAGTCTTGTTCACAGTAACTTATTTGCTCCTTAGCACCTTCATTTCTCAGGATGAGAGGTTAAATGACTTGCCCAAGGTCACATGGTTAGTTAAATGGAAGGTGGGGTACAGAACTCAGCCCATGCACTTCTGTGCAACAGCTGAGTTTCAATAAGAGTCATCAACACCTTAACTCAAGGTCTTGGTGATCATGAGGACCTCAAGCTCCTGACAAAACTGGGGACAGAGAGATTTCTGGAAAACAGGCTTTATGTGGAAATGGCTTATAGGTTAGTGAGGATCTATGGCCCTAAAATATAGTGGGACTCCTTAACCTGTCCTGGGACATTCCTACCCCTGTTGTCACCACAATCCTGTGAAGAAGGGTCTGGATCCACACTGACGTCTGCAGAGGACCATGAAGCTCAGTCTTGACTTGCCCAAGGCCCCAGCTGGTAACAGCTGAAACTCAAACTTGGCTTGGGCACCTCTTGGGGGTGCAGGGTCCTCTTTCACCCTACTCTGGCCCAGGCCTGAGATGTGGGCTGCCAAAGGAAGGGATGCCCCATTCAGAATAGGCTGGCCCCGGTCTTTGCCCCTTGAGAAGGACACGCAAGGAAAAGCAAGTGGTGCAGGAGGGTATGGGAGCAGGGCCTTTCCAGGGCCCCCCAATGTTGTTATACTGTCTTCCAGAGACATGAACACACTGCCAGGTCCCCAAGCCCTCACACTTTGCAGAAATCATAGGATTTTGGGGGGACCAGCCCTTAGAACAGCTAAAGTCCCAGGTCTCTCAACCAGGTGGGGGTGCTCAGCATTGTGCCAGGTGTACATGGCGCATCTTCTCAGAGCATCAATTCTACTTGAAGATTCAGGGGAGAAAATTTCTTTTAATTAAAAACAAACCAAAACAAAGAAACAAAAAACAAAACAAAACCTAATATACTTTGGAGAAGAATATAAGATGTATGAGGATGTTTTACAGAAAATATAAAACTCCAAAGAAATTCATTTACCCTCCTCTTTGGAAGGGTTTGAGAAGTTCTGAGCCCTTTCACAAAGCAGAGAAAGAAACTGGAGGCCCCTGGGGTCAAAGGACATGCCCAAGGTCACACAGCTGACAGCACTTGGACTAGGAACTAGAAGAGAAGCACCAGCATGCCCAGGCTGAAACCAGTGGCTTTGGGGTCAGACAGCCCTGAACTCCAGTCCAGGCTCGCTGCTTACTAATTGAACTACCTTGGGCTGGTCAATTCTCTTCCTTTAGTCTCAGTTTCCTTATCAGTCCAATGGAGAAACAGTATTGCCAGAAAGTGAGCTGATGGTGGAAGGACTCATAGGCACACCACAAGAGCTAGCCTCCCTGCTCTCCTCTGTCACCAAGAACAGTGTCTTAGATAGTGCTGATGGAGCAGAAATATCATGAGTGGGTGGCTTTAAAGTACAGAATTTAATTTCTCACAATTCAGGAGGCTGGAAATCCAAATTCAGGGTGTGGCTGTAGGGAGAGGTTCTTGTCTATTTCAGTTTCTATTGTTGTTGTTGTTGTTAGGTGCCAGCGAGTTGGTTCTGACTCATAGTGACCCTGAGTACAACAGAATGAAATATTGCCCGGTCCTGCACCATCCTCAAAATTGTTGCTATGCTTGGGCCCATTGTTGCAGCCACTGTGTTAATCCATCTCATTGAGGGTCTTCCTCTTTTCTGATGACCCTCTACTTTATCAAGCATGATGTCCTTTTCCAGGGTCTGGTCCCTCCTGATAAAATGTCCAAAGTATGTGAGATGAAGTCTCACCATCCTTGCTTCTAAGGAGCATTCTGGCTATATATCTTCCAGGACAGATTTGTTCATTTTTCTAGCAGTCCATGGTATATTCAATGTTCTTTGCCAACACCATAATTCAAAGGTATCAATTCTTCTTTGGTCTTCCTTATTCATTGTCCATCTTTCACATGCATATGAGGTTGGGTTAGGCACACCTTAGTCCTCAAAGTGACATCTTCGCTTTTTAACACTTAAAAGAGGTCTTTTCGTAGTAGACTTGCCCGATGCACTGCATCCTTTGATTTTTTCACTGCTGCTTCCATGGGCATTTATTGTGGATCCAAGTAAAATGAAATCCTTGAGAACTTCAATATTTTCTCTGTTTATCATGATGTTGCTTATTGGTCCAATTGTGAGGATTTTTGTTTTTCTTTATGTTGAGGTATAATCCACACAGAAGGTTGTAGTCTTTGATCTTCATCAGTAAGCGCTTCAGGGCCCCTTCACTTTCAGCAAGCAAGGTTGTGTCCTCTGTGTATTGCAGGTTGTTAATGAATCTTCCTCCAATCCTGATGCTGTGTTCTTCTTCATATAGTCCAGCTTCTCAGCTTATTTGCTCAGCATACTGATTGAATAAGCATGCTGAAAGGATACAACACTGAAACACACCTTTCCTGATTTTAAACCATGCAGCATACCCTTGTTCTGTTTGAATGACTACCTCTTGGTATATGTACAGGTTCTGCATGGGAACAATTAAGTATTTTGGAATTCCCATTGTTTGCAATGTTATCCACAATTTGTTATGATCCACACAGTCAAATGCCTTAGCATAGTCAATAAAACACAAGGTAAACATCTTTCTGGTATTCTCTGCTTTCAGCCAAGATCCATCTGACATCAGCAATGATATACCTTGTTCCACATCCTCTTCTGAATCTGGCTTGAATTTCTGGCAGTTCCCTGTTGATGTACTGCTACAACCACTTTTGAATGATCTTCAGCAAAATTTTACTTGAGTGTGATATTAATGATATCATTCAATAATTTCCACATTCTGTTGGATCACCTTTCTTTGGAACGGACACAAATATGGATCTCTTCTAGTTGGTTGGCCAGGTAGCTGTCTTCCAAACTTCTTGGCATAGATAAGTGAGCACTTGCAGAGCTGTATCCACTTACTGAAACATCTCAACTGGTATTCTGTCAATTCCTGGAGCCTTGTGTTTCACCAATGCCTTCAGTGCAGCTTGGACTTCTTCCTTCAATACCGTTGGTTCTTGATCATATGCTACCTTCTGAAATTGTTGATCATTGATCATACTTTTTGGTACAGTGACTCTGTGTATTTCTTCCATCGTCTTTTGATGCTTCCTGTGTGGTTCATAGAATCCTTCAATATTGCAACTCAAGGTCTGAATTTTTTCTTCAGTTCTTTCACCTTGAAAAATGTCGAAAATATTTTTCCCTTTTGGTTTTCTATCTCCAGTTCTCTGCAGATTTCATTATATTTACTTTGTCTTCTTGAGCAGCCCTTTGAAATCTTCTGTTCAGCTCCTTTACTTCATCATTTCTTCCATTTGCTTTAGCTACATGATGTTCAAGAGCAAGTTTCTTTTCTGATACCCATTTTGGTCTTTTCTTTCTTTCCTGTCTTTTTAATGACCTTTTGCTTTCTTCCTGTATGATGTCTTTGATGTCATGCCACAACTCTTCTGGTCTTTGGTCATTAGTGTTCAATGTGTCAAATCTATTCTTGAGATGGTCTCTAAATTCAGGTGGTATATACTCAAGGTTGTACTTTGGTTCTTGTGGACTTGTTTTAACTTTCTTCAGCTTCAACTTGAACTTGCATATGAGCAGTTAATGGTCTGTTCTGCAGCCAGTCCCTGGCCGTGTTCTGAGCAGTAATATTGAGCTTCTCATCATCTCTTTCAACAGAAGAAGTCGATTTGATTCCTGGGTATTCTAATCTGGTGAGGTCCATGTGTATAGTCGCTGTTCATGTGTCGGAAAGAGGTATTTTCAATGAATAGGTCATTGGTCTTACAAAATTCTATCATGCTATCTCTGGCGTCATTTCTATCACCAAGGTCATATTTTCCAACTACTGATTCTTCTTCTTTGTTTCCACCTTTTGCATCCCAATCACCAGTAATTATCAATGCATCTTAATTGCATGTTTGATCAATTTCAGACTGCAGAAGTTGGTAAAAATCTTCAGTTTCTTCATCTTTGCCCTTAGTGGTTAGTTTGTAAATTTGAATAACAGTTGTATTAACTGACCTTCCTTGCAGCCCTATGGATATTAGCCTATCACTGACAGTGTTATAATTCAGGATAGATCTTGAAATGTCTTTACGTCATTCCTGGCATAATACCCCATATGATTGTCTCATTCAAAATGGCCAATACCAGCCCATGTCATCTCACAAATGCCTGGGAGTTGGAATTGACTCGACGGTGACGTGTTTTTTTTTTTTTTTTTAATGCCTCGGAAGAAGTACAGACAGAGGGCTCCTTGGAAGCAAGGTTAGTGAGACTTCATCTCACGTACTTTGGACATGTTATCAGGAGGAACCAGTCCCTGGGAGAAGGACATCATGATTGGTAAAGTAGAGAGTCAGTGAAAAAGAGGAAGACCCTCAACGAGATGGACTGACACAGTGGCTACAACAATGAGCCCAAGCATAACAACGATTGTGAAGATAGCACAGGACTGGGCAGTGTTTCGTTCTATTGTATATAGGGTCTCTATGAGTTGGATCTGACTCGATGGCATCTAGACAACAACAACAATGCCTAGGATGAGTATTTTGGTGTTCCATTCAGTTTGTACAACTACCATTCTCCTAGATTCATACTTCGTACCTTCCACATTCTGATTATTAATGGATGTTTGCAGCTGTTTCTTCTCATTTTGAGTCATGTCACATCAGCCAATGAAGGTCCGAAAGCTTGACTCCACCCATGTCCTTCAGGTTGACTCTACTTTGAGGAGGCAGCTCTTCCCTAGCCATATTTTGAGTGCCTTCCAACCTGAGGGGCTCACCGTCAGGTACTGTATCAGACAATGTTCTGGTGCTATTCACAAGGTTTTCACTGGCCAGTTTTTTTTAGAAGTAGGTTGTCAGGTCCTTCTTCCCAGTTTGTCTTAGTCTGGGAGCTCTGCTGAAACCTGTCCACCATGGGTGATTCTGCTGGTATTTGAAATACTGGTGGCATAGCTTCCAGCATCACAGCAACACGCAAACCACCACAGTACAACAAACTGACAGATGAGTGGTAGATTTCAGCTTCTAGTAGTCCACACTCCTTGGAGTTCCTGGGCTTGTAGATTCATCTGCCTCCCTTGTCGTCAGACAGCATTTGCCTTCCCCCTTTTGTTCTTGCTTGTCTCTATGTCTATGCTACTCCTTATAACTCAGAATGATTAGGTTTAGGGCACACCCTGACACACCATGCACTGATATGGTCTCATTAACATAGAAAAGAAAACCCTATTCTCAGTCAGGATTACATCCAAAAGTATAGGCATTAGGATTCTAACACATATTTTGAGGGGACACAATTCAATCCATAACAAATGGGCTACAGAAATTGATGTACAGAAAATGCCCACAACAGCACTGAGGTCCCTGAGAGGGTGGATTCCAAGTGTCTTTTCTCCATTTGTAATGAGCCACGGCGTCATTAAACCCACAGCATTTCATAAAGTTCCAACAATACATTGCCCATATGATGATACTGTAGTTGGAATCATCTTCTAATTACCTGAAGCCCAGATTCCATCGGCTGTCCACTGTTGTTTGTAGAGGAAACAGAAACGTCTGAAAAGAGAACCTAAATCAACACCCCCGAATTGCTGCCTCAAAGTATGGCAATGCTCAGGGAGCCCGTGCCACCCTGCCCCTGCCCAGCCTGGCCAGCGGGGGGTTTCCGAGCAGCTTGGAGTAGGATGTCGACATAGAGAGCTGGAGATCACGTGTGCAGAGCAGTAGGTTACAAACGGGGAACTCCAAGAAGCCAGGCGGTTTCAGAGAAGTGCTTGGAGCTGGGCAGAGCTTAGGCTGAGTGAGGTCAGTGGGGCACTGCAGTGCTGGGGCAGCAGGCGGCTCCAGGCCTGATGTGCCCAGGGAGCAAGGCTCACTCTCGGAGGGCCACTCCTTCCAGGAGGGAAGCACCAGCATCAACATCATGACATGCTGTCCTGGTGACCGCCCACTGAGTGCTGGGAATGAGGAACTCTCTTTTTTAAATGAGAACACCATGGCTCAGAGAGGGTGAGCAATGTGCCCTCAGTTATGCAGCTTATAAGAGTCTGAGTCGGATTGTTTTCCCCCTTCCCCCCACACCATCATTCTGTCTTGGAAGGAAGTCTGGGCTTCTTGAGACTCTTCCACTGTGCTATCCAACTGTACCCCAATGTGCCTAATATTTATAAAGCTCTTCTCAATTGTGGGGGGCCCTGGTGGCGCAGTGGTTAAGTGTTCTGCAGCTAACAAAAAAGTCGATGGTTTGAATCCACCAGCTGCTCCTTGGGAGCCCTATGGGGCAGTTCTATTCTATCCTATAAGGTTGCTGTAAGTCAGAATTGACTCAATGGCCATGAGTTTAGTTTGGTTTTTAGTCTCAGTCGTAGACTCCCGATATTATCTTGTGTATTTACAGATGACCCTGGAGAGGCAGACACAGTAATGATGCCAACTTTACAGATGAGAAAAACTGAGGATCTCAGAGACCAAGTGACTTACTTAAGGCCCTCCAGGGAGTAAGAGATGGGGCCCAGGCTCTCCACTCCACCACCCCAGGCTGGTTTAGAAGCGAGAGCACTAGCGATAGCACAACAGCAGCAGTGCCACACTCTTACACGACAGCAACTCAAATGTTTCCAAAATGTTTTCACAGCTGTCCCAAAATCCAGGCATAGACAGCCCTTCCCACCACCCCCCACCACCACGGTGTAAGTGGGAAGTTGTCTATTCCCATTTTGTTGTTGTTGTTGTTAGGTGCCATTGAGTTGGTTTCAACTCATAGCAACCCTATAGGGCACAGTAAAACTGCCCTGTAGGATTTCCAAGGAGCATCTGGTAGATCTGAACTGCCAACCTTCTGGTTAGCAGCTGTGCTCTTAACCATTATGCCACCAGGTCTCCATTCCCATTGTAGAGATGAAAAAAATGGGACAAGAGATGTAAAGTAACTTGCCTAAAGTTACCCAGCTAAGTGGCAGATCAGGACTCAAATCTAGGTCCTCCCCATACTCTATTCTCTGAACCACACTGCTGGCCATAGGCGGGATGAAGAAATGGGCACTGGTGACAGTGTGGCATGCGCTCTTGTTCCCAGACTCAGTGGCCCTGAGCCTCATTTCTCTGATGGCCATTCTGCCTCTGAGTCCACCTAGATAGCAGCTTTGTTGCAAGGCCTGCTGGGGATCAGGGCAGCAAGGGAGCAGATGAGTGCCCTGAAGTGAGGCAGGACCACCCAGGACACTCCTTGGCCCCTCTGCAGCTCCACCATTGCCCACACACAGCTACACCTGGTGAACCTGGAGCTGCTGGAACCTGAAGTGATTGGGAAAGGAGGGAAGAGATTTGAGAGGCTCAATAAGCTTTTGGAACGGCACTGCCTGCTTACCCAGTCCTGGCCAGGTGAGCCCACATCAGCCTTTTTGGATGCAAAGAGTGGGAAGAAGGTGAAAATAAACGTACCCCGAGTGCCTGGCTCTGGGCGAGGTGTTCTTTTTATTCTTGTGTTTATTTTATAAATGTCCAATAAGCCCCCACCACTGCACAGGCCCAGGGCTAGGAACTTTTACATTTCCTCCTTCATTCATTCCTACAACCAACACTCAGGAAGCCCCCACTCTGCCCAACACCATAGCAGATGCCGAGGAGGCAGAGAGGAGGGTACAGTGTGGACCAGAGAACTGCACGAGTGGTCACAGTCCTGGGTTCTAGCCCTGGCTCTGCCATTCACCCCAGCTCTGTGACCCCAGTTAACCTCGTTCATGCTCAGGGCCTAGGTCACCCCATCTCTGCAGCATCCAGGGACCCACTTTCAGTGTCAATGAAGCGGCCCCTTCCCAAATGCCACTTGAGCTGACTCATGGGCACTGGCCTTGGACAGGCAGAAGCATGGTGAGAGCACTTGGTGAGGGCAGCCAGTGTCACAGGAAGGCAGAAAGGAGCAGGGACAGCTGGCGGGAGTGAAGGTTTAGTCCCCCGTGCTCTGCCAGAGCCTGGCACTTCTTTCTCTTCTTCTCAGACTGAGCCAGGGAGGAAGGAGAGGAGAAATTTCCTGGCCACTAACATACCATGTGCTAGCCCTGGCCAAATGTTTTCACATACATTGTCTTGTCTAATTTCTAAGAACCCAATGAGGTGAAAGCCGAGGCTCAGAAAGAGAAAGTGACTTGCCCCAGATCATGCAGCCAGGACAGAGGGGAGCTGCAGTAGGAACACAGATCTGTTTGCCTTCAAAGAAAGCAAACAAGCTGCTTGTTCCCCTTCTTTCTTCCTTGTCCTCCAGCACCTCCCCCTCATCTCCCTCCTCCTTTCCTCAGCTAAAACATGTTAGACTGTCACCAGGGAGAGCAATGGAACAAGGTGGGGAGGGGTAACCCACCTACTCCCCTGACTCTTTCATCCTTTCCAGGGTCTGGGTCCCAAGCTGCCTTTCCATGGTTGGTTCACTCACTCCCACGGTCCTGACTCATCCCATGCTCCCACCCGTCCTCGCCACAGTGACTATTGGGTCCTGCCGCTGACTAAGCTGCCCTCACTGGGCTCTGCAATGGAAACAAACCCAGGTTCCTTCCTCTTTAACCCCCACCCCCTCTCCTTGTCCTGGGGTCTCTTGCCAGGCCTTGCGTTAGATAGAGAGATAACCCACGATCCAGGTGAGTCACCCTGGGGCTGCAGCCACGTGGACTTGCTGCCTGGTTTGTCTGTTTTCCGGTGAGGTGTCAGAGGTGAGAGGGGGCTGTGGAACAGGCAGACCTGGTTTTGATTTCCAAGTCAACCACTAACTGTGTGACCTCGTGCACACTGCTTCACTTTTGAGTCCCCTAACCTTCCTGATTTGTAAAATCCAGGGTGTTCTGAAAACTAAAAGCCACAATGTCTGTAGAATGCCAGATACATAATAAGTGCTCAACAAATCTTAGCTCTTCCCTTCAACTAGGATGTACTTAGAAGACTGAGGGCTAGGGCATTTGTTTACATTGGTCTACCAAGAAAAACGCCAGAAAATGCTCTCTTGTTCTTAACTTGATTTGTAGCAAGATAAACATCCACTTTTTAGAATCCATCTCTACTTGAATTTAGTCCTTAATTCTACACCATCATCAACTGGTCTGTGAATATATCTAGTCTGTGCAACCAGAAGTTCTAGGCGGGGCTGGTACCAAATCTTACTTGTCTATCCATCCATCCGTCCGTCCGTCCGTCTGTCCATCCATCCATCCAACATTTATTGAATACTTGCTACATGCCAACCACAGTGGGGGTTCTAAACAAAAAAGGGATGATGCATATCTTCAAAAGCTTCCACATGCCACTGCTGTTGGATCACACACACACCATAGGCTGCCAGTAATCACTTTTCCACTGGCTGGATATGAGAGAGAAGGAGGGCTGCCTCCCTTCCCAGCATCTGGGTTGCTCAACATTGCTTTTCCTCCATTCCACATGCAAGTCACCTGATGAGTGCCTTTCATGGGAATAATTGTTCCTCAATGAGCAGGTATCCTCTATAATGGCAGGGGGTTTCACTAAAGCACATATCATTGTGTGTACACATATACCTCCCACCCCCACACACATTTTAATGGCGTGTCCAGAGTGCCTATGTGCCAGGCAGTGAGGTCTGCAGCTGATGATGGTCTCATTACTCCCTGTTTTCTCCCCATTGGGCCAGCACAATGCTTTACACATAGGAATCGTCTCCTTTTTGCTCATCTCCCTTGCTCATATCGTCTTGATTGATTTCCATCATAGCGATCCTCACCGCCTAGAAGTTCCAGGTTTGGGTATTTCAGAGACAATATGAGTGAGAAGTTAAGAGTGTAGTGTCTGAAGCCAGGCTCCCAGGGTCACTCTGACTGTGTGACCTTCAATAAGTTGCTGAACGCCTCTGTCTTAATTTCTGTAAAATGGGGATCAGTTTCATGGGGTTGTTGTAAGGATTAAACGAGATCATACCATGTTTCTAATGAGGGCTAGGGCCACATCATGAGATGTATTTTTAACAGCAAGTGAGTATTTTAGGGAGTCCCAATGACTGGATTGAGGCTGGGGAAGGGTGCCACTGATAATGGAGGGCAGGAATTAGAGATGCCAAATCTTACAACATGCTACACATCCTGCATAACAAAGAACTGTCACTCAAAATGTCGACTGCACCCCCATGGAGAAACTCTGTATGAAAAGTGCTTCCACAGGGCCTGGCACATGGTAGGCACCCACCAAATCGTAAGCTATGACTTGTTTACTGTCCACCTCCCACCCCCAAATGTAAGCTCCATAAGAGTAGGAAAGGATCTTGCCTGTCTTGTTCAGTGCTGCCAAATCCCTGGCACCTAGGACAGGCACCAGATAAATGTACAAACAAACCAAGAAACAGATGAATAAATGAACGGTGTGTGCTCAGTCAGTGATTGGTGAATGGCTGTTTGGTGAAACGCATCAATTTCAAGCACAACCAGTGTTTACTGAGCATCTCCGAACCACAGGATGGGGGAAAAGGCAGAGGAGCAGCTCCCATCCTTCCTTCAAGGCATGCTGTGTGCCCTGTCTACAAGGAGCTTCCCCCGAGCCAGCTGGAGATGTCCCCTGGGGGCTCATCCCATGTCCTTCACTGGTGAATACCGTCTGACTCACAAAGGCTTCCCCCCCTCCCCACCAAAATGTGGGGTAGGATCTGCCTTGGTTCCCTCTCTGTACCTGGGCCCGGGGACCTGATGCTTAGTGGGGCTCAGTGGATTTCTGCGAGGTTGCATTTTTCTCCTCCTCCCCTCCTCCCTGCATGCATGCAATCAGGCGCCTTCACATAAATGTGGGCAAATCTGACCAAGTAGAGTACTTGGTGAATGGAAGGGGAAGAAGTGAGGTGAGAATGTTCTGAGCAGAAGAGGATTAACGAGAAAATTCTATTTCAACCCTTGTCAAACATCCTCCCATCCTTAGTCACTTAGCACAAAGAATTCTTCCCTACTGCCTACAGCTCAGAGGTGACCCAGCCTTTTGAAGTTTATTTCACAGATCCTTTGCTATGCAAATACTGTGTACAAGGGAAGAGTTAAATCAAACCAGGTCCCTGATACTGGAGGATCACGGTCTTCAGGGAGACAGATGTATACCAAGTAAGGGCATCATCAAGTGTGTTGGCCAGATAGGCAGGATGTAGAAGCTTTAGGAGATTATATTAAATGGGGCTGAGTTCCTGACACTCTTCGGAAACCATGTTTTGTGGTTAAATGTTTAACAAGAGTTTATGGTTTTCAATTTAACTGTTTTTTTTTTTTTTTAATTCTGCTTAATAGATGGTGTTGGCCAGGAAGATGATGGTTAAGCACGGTTTTACAGGTACCCTCGTTCGAGGAGTGAGCAAGAAGACATTCATGCTCTCGTGGAGCCTATGCTCCAACACACATATCTACCCCACCAGCTGCTACCAAATGCTGGGAAGCAAACCAAGCCTGTGTGAGGGGAAAAGGAGTGGGGGAGGCAGGGCGGAGAGTCACAATGTGGCTGGGGAAGGTCTCTCTGATCAGAAGCCGGAAGGAAGCAAAGAAGCCAGTGGCGTGAATCTCAGAAGATCTTCAACATCAGTCAGAGTCTCACAAATTGTGGTTCTGGAAGATGCCAAGCTCCACCTGAAAGCTGGGGGCCCGAGGACCATCAAAGGAGGGAGACAGTTCCTTTTTCTCAGCTTCTCCTCTCTGTGGTATTTGAGCCCAAATGACCCAGAGATGACGATTTTCTTCAATTCACTCACAAACCCTTACAGCCAAGAAATTCTTCCTTAAGTCTAACATATGCCAATTCAGCTACTTTCTTCCTACTCACCCTGCTGAGAAGATGGTGCACAGGAGGCCAGCACCCCCTGGATTTCACTGTGGTGAAGTTCTCAAACTTTTCCACCAAAGCAACTCTAAAAAGGGAGGACAGTGAGAGGGTTCCCTTGGGCAGGCATAGGGACATTGTCTGAAGCAGTCCCCATAAGCACAAAATGCCTTTAATCTTGTATTTTAAAGTCCATACGTATATAACATTCTATTCCACAACCTGTGCACAGATATATCCATGTATCTATCCATGTAATGAAACATACATGTCTTCAATTCTTCAGCTGAAATTGATGCTCCAGGTAGATGGGCCAAGTTATGCTATGGCTCTGCTAGCCCTCCAGGACTCTGCCATGCACCCCTGGGAACATGGCCACCCACATTTGAGAAGCCAAGACAAAGGACATCTTTGGACTGGGATTCCTTATCATGACTTGCTATAGATGTTTTGCTTTGTTTCCTTGGTCCATTGTGGCTCTTGGTTCTACCTTTCCAGGCAGTTCATGTCCCTGAAGACTCCAGAGGAGACTAGGAGGATATGGATGAATAGAGGCCTGAATAGGAGTGGGGTAGAGAGGCAGGGGATGAGGGTGTGAGGATACGGGGAGAATGTTCTCCTAGAGGCTCTCCCCTGTCCACTGGAGGGAATACAACAAGCCCCCTGAGAAGGGGGATGCGGCCTCTGTTTCACAGGCCTCTAGCCAGAGCTTTCAGTGGATTCTAGGGAACTTGGTGCCTAGCATGTTGCTTGGTACATACTCATCCTTAATAAATGTTTATTGAATTAATGTTCAATGAATGAATAAATGAATGAATGAACAGCTCAATCAGAAAGAACTAGTAACAGAGGGCTTCTGGCCTAGATGATACTAAAGTCTTTTCTGGCCCTAGAGTGGCATATTTGAGGTGGCTATACAACCCCTCCTGTTCCCACTCGAAATAAACATCTTGATGTATTGCCTGCTGGCCCCAGGGTTTCTCTCTGTGGCTAATGCAGTAAAAACAGCCAGAAATTATAAACCACTAATTACATTTAGACAAAAAAAACCTTCCATGAAAACAACAGTAATAATGGCTACCAAATGCCTGGGCCTCTGCTAATCACCTCACATGCAGTAGCCGTCTACTCACCATGCCAACTCTCTGTCACCCCATTTTCACATTAGAAACCAGAGGCTTCACAAGGTGACACATGTGCCAAGGAAATGGGGTCTGGGACTGTGACTTTGAAGCCCTTGCTCTTTTCTCTCGGCTCAGCTGTCAGAGGAAAGGTCAGTGGGGACTTGCTCCCCCTCCAGTTCCAAGCTCTTAGACACGCTCCTCCTGCTAAGGAGAGTGTATGGGACTTAGTGTTATTTATGCCTGTGAGCCTGGGACCTAAGAGTGGCTGTCCAGGGAAACAGTGCATGGGAGTGGGAGGCCTGACTGGGGCGTTGTGGGCTCTTGTCCCTAGGTCACCATGACCTACTAGGGGTCTGGTGTGAGGGGCCCTCTCCCATGGGGTAAATGGCATTTGGCTGATCCAACCCGACCATGTCTGTAGTGGACACTCAGAGGGCTCTGCCCAGTCTCTCCTGGCCCCTGTCATTTCCTTGCATGCCAGCCTGACCTCCACGGTCAGTACTACATCTTGGCTGCTGGAACTCACTCTGCCTGCATGCACAGAGGGCTGGAAGTGCCTAGGAATCAATGCCCCCCACCCCAGGGCCAGCTCTTAAATCATGGCTGAGGGTTGTGTGTGTAAAGACACTGGCTCCCCTACGCTTTGCTCAGGATAACTCTGAGGGGTATGTTTTGAGCCATTTTCCAGAGTCTCCCAAGAGGATTAGGTTCTAGTCACCCACTGTGGCAGCTAGCTTGATAATGTACCATTTATTGTCTGTTTACTCTTCCTGGTATCATTTTCTCCTCTTTTCCCTGTGTTCCATGTACTTTCCAATAAAAAACAAAACAAAACCCCAACTAAGCTGTCACTGAGTCAATTTTGACTCATGGCAACCTCATGTGTATCAGGGTAGAATTGTGCTCCACAGGGTTTTCAATGGCTGTGATCTTTCCGAAGTAGATCACCAGGCCTTTCTTCCAAGACACCTTTGGGTGGACTCAAACTGCCAACCCTTCAGTTAGTAGATGAGTGCTTAAAGGTTTATATCACCCAGGGGCTCTGTATTTCCCAATACACTGCTTGTATTCAAACCCTTGACTCAGAGTCCACTGTTATCTAGTGCTGCTGTAACAGAAATACCACAAGTAGGTAGCCATAACAGACAGAAATTTATTTTCTAACAGTTTAGGAGGCTAGAAGTCTAAATTAAGGGTGCTGGCTCTAGAGGAAGGCTTTCTGTCTCTGTCAGCTCTGGAGGAAGATCCTTGTCTCTTTGAGCTTCTGCTCCTGGGCAACCTTCATGTGCCTTGGCACTTTTCTTCCCCAATTTCTGCTTTCTCACTTGCTTGTTTTAATCTCTTTTTATATCTCAAAAGAGATTGACTCTAAACACACCCTACACTAATCTTGTCTTATTAACATAGCAAAAACAACCCATTCCCAAATGGGATTATAACCGCGGGCATAGAGGATTTACGACACATTTTTGGGGAACACAATTCAATCCATAATATGGGGAACCAAACAAAGACAAGATTGCTGTGGCTATGGACTGAAGAATATAGAGAGAATAGGGTGAGAGAGGAGAATGAGACACACACATACAGAGAAGGAAAAGGTATTTGAGAGAATGAACTGCCCAAGAGCTGTGGGCTAGTGCTGCCTCAGTACCAAAGGTCCACAGAGTGATAATAGAGTGGACCAGAGCTTTAACTCTGAGGCAGCACTAGAAAATATAAAAAGAAAATAAAAATTACTTACAATCTCACCCCAGAGACCTCCTTTGTACACATTCAGGTGGCCCTCCTGGTAGAACATTTTCTATGCACATACACAGTTTGGTTTTATTTCTTACATATACTAAATGTACAGCTTTTTTCATTTATCAATATATTGTCAGTGTGTCAATTTGTTTAATGTAGCTGATATCGCTGAGCCAAACACCTAAAAAGTTGAATTGGCAAATGTTGAGTTATATATATTTCTACAAAAAAAAAAAAAGGTACTGCTGATATTGCCTATGTACAACCAAATACCTCATGGGATTTGTTTCCTTGGTTCAGAGGTTTAGGGTCATGGCTTCATGGGACATTGTAATCAATTGGCCTATTATTGATTTTAGTGCTTCTGTTCTACCTCCTAGTTCACTGTTTAGTGCCTGGGGTCTTAAAAACTTTCGAGTGACCATCTAAGGCACAGCAATTAGTCTCTATTTGACTAGAGCAGCAGAAAAGGAAGGAAGGTCAGGAATTGGAGGAGGAATGGAACAAATGCCTAATTGCCATGAACAACTGCCTCCTTTGCCATGAGACCAGAAGAACTGGGTGGTGCCCAGTTACCACTATTGAACATTTTGATCAAAGATTCTATAAAGAATCCTGATCAAAAGGGGTAAAGCATGAAACAGAACTTTGATTTTTCATGGAATCCAGACTTTCTGGAGCCATTGAAGCTGGATGACCCCTCAAAACTATTGCTCTGAGGAAATCTCTAAACCCTAGACATTAAACTGAAATTATTCCCTGAGGTAAACTTTAAACTAAACAGTAACCAAACCAAACCAAATCCATTGCCATCGAGTCAATTCCGACTCATAGTGACACTAGAGGACAGAGTAGAACTGCCCAATAGAGTTTCCAAGGAGCGCCTGGTGGATTCGAACTGCAGACCTTTTGGTTAGCAGCTGTAGCACTTAACCACTACACCACCAGGGTTTCCAAACCAAATAATAGTTTAGCTTAACTAGGAGAATGTCTGCCTTGAGCACTGGTGCTTTTAATGAGTTGTCTATATGTGATTAAATTGACAAAGGCAATTGAAAGGTTAGATGAGAGTCTTAGGGGGCAGTGATTTTGTGTTAATGATGGAGAAATACTTTGGAAAAGGATACAAAGAGAGGTGGCATAACATAAGGAATGTAACCAGTGTCACTGAGTTGTACATGTAGAAATTGTTGAATGGGTATATTATATTTTGGTGTGTATATCTTCACCAAAAATAAAAAAGATAAATTGATTGTCAACACTTTTTAAGTCATTGAATGAACACCTGTGTCACCACTTTTAACAGTTGCGTAGTATTATGTTGTGTAGATAGATCACATTTTATATAACTCATTCCTTGCTTACCAGAAACCCTGGTGGCATAGTGGTTAAGTGCTACAGCTGCTAACCAAAAGGCCAACAGTTCAAACTTACCAGGCTCTCCCTGAAAACTCTATGAGGCAGTTCTACTCTGTCTTATAGGGTCGCTACTATGAGTCAGAATCCACTAGATCGCAACAGGTTTGTTTGTTTATTTGTTTTCATTCCTTACTGATAGATTACTGTGTGTTTTACAGTAAACAATGCTGGGGATCATTTTAAAAGGCACCATGCCCTTGACCCAGGGATTCCACAGAACATGGCCACTGGCATGAAGGACCTGGAGAAGAGGGCATGCTATCAACACAGGGACTAAGGCAGTAATAAAAGAATCCTCCATTCCTCAGGTTGGGGCAACGGAAGACACATGGCTTAAATATAAATATTATTTGTCTTTTTGTCCTGAGAATAGAGTAGGCATGTAGCAAATATTGAATGAAGGGTGTGATTGGTCTCAATGCAGGGTGGGAGCACAGTTAGGGGTCAGAGCAGGGTTCGCTTGATACAAGACTAGCTTGATGCTAAGACTTTGGAATACCACCACCCTTAGATCCCTGCAAAGGACCTATCCTGGAACCTGGCAAGGGGAGAGAAAATAAAGGGGCCAGGCAGGTGACCAGAGTTGTTAGCTTCCTGGAAAAATGACACACCAAAGCTGGACGTATCCCTGCTTTGTCCTTAACCTCAGAGAAGCCATTCCCTTCTCTCTGACCCACCTCCTGCCACTGTTGAATGGGGGGACTGTGGTCCACGGTGGAGGATAGTCAGAGAGGAAGCATCGTGAGTGTGGACATTACAGTAACACCCTCATCATTATCATCACAGCAATAATAAGGGCAGCTAACATGTACTGAGCGCTTTTGACAAGCCAGGTACTCTTCTAAGTGCTTCAGTTATATTAATCTTCATGCTTACTCTATGGTGTTGATGCTATTACAATCACCATTATATGATGGAAACACTAAGCTTAGAGAGGTCCAAGCTGGCTTCCAAGCTGGCCTACACATTATCCGGATCTGAACCCAGCAGCCTCCTCCCGCCAGGGTTATTCATCAGAATGCCACACTCCCAAGGCCACCTACCAGCAGTGTCCTTTTTGCAGCTTATTTAGCCTTTTGGAGACTTAGTTTCCTTCTCTGTAAAATGGAGATAACTATAACCATCTCACTGGCTATTGAGGAATTTAAGTGGATTACTGTAGCCAGGAAGGAGCCCTGCTTGAGCAGTGGTTAAAGCAATGAACTGCTAACCGAAAGGTCATGGTTCAAAACCATCAGTGACTTGGTAGGAGAAAGCTGTGGCCATCTGCTTCTAGAAGGATTTACAGCCATGGAAACCCTATGGGATTGACTTCATGGCAGTGGGGTTTTGTTTTTTTTTTTTAATTGTAGGCAGGAGCACCTATCCTGCTGCTCAGCACTCAGCAGAGGGTTAAGCTCACAATGTGTTGGCTCTCCTCTTGGAAAAGAATCAAAAACAGGATCAATAAATGAGGGCTAACTGCTCTGAAAGGAGCACTGGTGGTGCAGTGGCTAAAGTGCTCAGCTGCTAACCAAGAGGTCAGCAGTTCGAACCCACCAGCTGCTCCGCAGGAGAAAGATCTGGTATTCTGCTTTCATAAAGATCTACAGCCTTGAAAACCCTTGGGGGCAGTTCTACTCTGTCCTATAGGGTCGCTATGAGTCGGGACTCACTCCATGGTGGTGGGTTTTTGGTTTAACTGCTTTCAGGAGAAACATAATGTTTACATAAATGTGATTTCCTCCGTTCAACACACACTTGCCCGTCTTGTCTCTAAAACCTAACCCTTAGAGACAACAAGGGGCCTCTACTTTCAGTCACAGCAGGGAGGCCTTCCTGCCCTCCAAGCTCCTGACAGTAAACACTCACCAACTGCAAGTGTGGGTGTAAAAAGGGGTTTGGTGGAAATGTGTTACCTCAGACTGGGCACTCCCAGTAGAAGTGGGTCACATCTCGGCATCAGCGGCCACTTACCTAGCCCCTTATCTGAGCCCCCTCACTTTCCACAGGGCATGTTTCAGCAAGGGCAGAAAAAAGCAGGGATGCCTGGTCCAAGGGTTTCTTCTGGGCTTCAGCAGCCCTCTGAACTCTCTGAAACCATATGGCAAATTGTGTGTGTGTGTAAGAGAAAGAGAGAGAGAGACAGAGAGAATGAATGAGAATATTTCTGGGGAGGGGCCTGTAGCTTTTAACCTAATCTTACTTGGGTTCCTTCATTCTTAAAAAAAAAAAAAAAAAGATGAAGAGGAACTGTTAAGATAAATTGGTTTTCTCCTCATGGAACACCATTACAGAAATCAGTCCTGTGCTGTCTGGGATGGAAATGCCTCCTGTGTAACAGAGTTTACCTCTGTCCTTCACAACCATGACTCTAATTTTGTCTTCATTAGCTACGTGATCTTGGATAAGGTATCTCATTTCTCTGGTCCCTGCTTCCCATCTGCAAAATGAAGATGGTGGACTTCTGACTTTCAGCCTGTGCTCTACGAAGCCCCAAGAGTGGTGGCCTGGAGGGAGCAGGGGAGAGACAGGACTCAGGGCCCACTTTCCTCTACCCGGAGCAGCCCTGTTTCTCAAAACCAGTTGCTCTTGGGTCAGCTCCAACTCATAGCGACCCCATGTGTGTCAGAGTAGAACTATGCTCCATAGGATTTTCAGTGGCTGATTTTTTGGAAGTAGATGGTCAGACATTTCTTCCAAGGCACTTATGGGTAGATTCGAACCTCCAACCTTTGGGTTAGCAGTCTAGCCTGTTAACTGTTTGTACCACCCAGGGACTCCCTGGCTCTCATAGAGTCTGCATATGATGGTACTTAAATAAATGGCTCTGTAGCACCAAGCCAAAAGTAAGACCAAACCCTGGCACAGATGATTACTTGGGCCCCTTCTGGCTTATAAAGTTGGAGCTTTGGCCGGGGCCCAAGCTGCCCTGGTTCTTCTTTAATCCTTAGATGTGGTCAAGCCTCATGATTAGGACCAGATCCCTAAGTGGAAATCAGCTCTACCACTTATGAAGTGACAGCACCTTAAGCGTATCACCTGATCTGTCTAGCTTGCTTCCTCATTTATAAACTGTGCGTGATGATAGAATTACCTGCCTTACAGAGTTCTTGTGAGGATTAAACAAATTTATAAAGCCAAAATACTCCATCAGACACACAGCAAGCGCTTGTAAGCGTTAGGAGATGTTTTCTGTCACAGCTTCTAGCGCAAGGTCTCAAGCTTGAATGTTAATCAATAAACGGCAGTTGAATAAACGAGGGAGTGAAGGAATGAATTCTCAAAGTCTAAAATTTCGTTAATTGAGTCTCTAAGTGAGTACCAGAGCCCTGGTGGTGTAGTGGTTAAGAGCTACAGCTGCTAACCAAAAGGTCGGCAGTTCGAATCCACCAGCTGCTCCTTGGAAACCCTATGGGACAGTTCTACTCTGTCTATACAGTTGTTATGAGTCGGAATCCACCTGACTGCAATGGGTTAAGTGAGTACCACTCAAAGCATTAGGCCAGTGCTTCTTAAGCTTAACTGTGCAGACAAATCACCTCGGAACCTTGTTAAAAAGCAGTCTGATTCAGCAGGGCTGGGTGGGGCTGATCCTCGGCATTTCTAACAAGTCCCCAGGTGAGACAGATGCCGTGGGGCCATAGATCACATTTTGAGAAGTGAGGTTTGCTCCTCCACTGGTCATGTTGTTTAGCTTGCTGGCTTCCCCTCTACAGCTAGCAAACCACTCAGGGCTCTGGGAAACATCTGTGGATCAGGTGCTATTTATCAGGCACTCTTTTCTTTCTACTGTGCTGGGTTCTTAAGAACTGACCTAGGAGTCTGTGTGAAACTCTGAGTTCATGTCTAGGCTCCACCACAGATGCTCTTGGGCAAGTCCCTTAGCCTCTCCAGGGCACGTTCTCTTCGTCTGTAAAGTGAGAACATAACACCCTCCGTGCCCAACTTGCAGAATGGCTGTGAGGTTAAAAAGTGGTAACGCATGGGACCATCCAGGGTGAGAGGCTGTGATTAACTGGCAGGCTTCATTTCCAAGATCTCATCTTCACCCCTTGAATGCTCCCTCCGAGGGAGACTAACAAGCATTGTTTTTTGCATAATGGCATGTCAGGGGAGAGGAGAGGAAGTCAGGCCTGCTAAATTTAGCAAGTACTTACGCCCCCTCACCCAAGGCTCAGCCCACGCACTTCACCATGAGTAGGTGCCTTTCTATATTTAACTTCTGTGTGCACCTTCCACTTGTGCTGTGACACTGAAAACCCCGGGAGGATGTGGTGAGGAGGGAAAGGAAGTTCACAAAATGTGAGCCGGGGCTGACATCACGTGAGGTACCATCTGCACCTTCAGGTGTGTGTTCTTCCTGGAAGAAACTGGAGAGATTTCTTTAACTTCTCCCCATTCCTCCTCTCGGAGTCTCAGACTCAACATGGCCAAGCCTTGGCCAGAGACCTCAATGCTTAGCCATATCCAGTGCTTTGGGGACACCAGCCCTGAGTTGGGAGTAAGTGGGCCACTGGACAGTCCAGTAGAAGTCAGGGCGAGGCAGGGAATTCTCCAGTGGCTTCCACAGGCCAGGCAAGGTGATAGGTCCGTTCACACACATGATCAAATTTAAACCACGCAACAACATCACGCGGTTGGTATCATCCTCCTGCTACAGGTGAGCAAGTGGAGGTCCAAAGAGGTGAAGGGAGTTGTCCACAGCCATAATGGGTGGAGAACCTAGGGTCAGTTTCCAAAGTCCCAGCCTCCTCTATAGGAGGCTGTCAGGGTGGTTATGGGTTCAAGTCTCACCTATGCCATCACTCAGGGATCAGGGGTGTGACCTGGAGTTAGTCCCTCCCTTTCTTGGGGTCTCAAGTCCCTCATCTATCAAACAAGCCCACTGGGCTGATTTTTTCTGTTATTTCTGAATGTCTTCTTGATGCCACCAGAATCTGACGGCCTGAGGAGGTGAGAATAAATCTGGGTATGGTTCTCTAATTTTCAAACTACAAGGTGACCTCTACCCCATACTTATCTGCCAATCAGCACACAGGGATTCTATCCAGCCACCAGTGGAGACTACATAGTCATTCACTCATTCTTCTGGGGAACTTTACCTGCAGGCCTCTATGCTGAGCAGGCCACTAGGCACTGGGGGTACTGAAATGAATGGTGATCCCTGCACCAGGGTTCACAGGTGAGTAGGGGAGAAAGACCCAGGAAGAAGTCCGATCCCTATGATGTGGTCACTGCAGTGATGGAGACCCATGGGGCACAGGTGCTGGTGCCCAACCCAGCCTGAGGGGCTGGGGAAAAGAACAAGTGGCAGACAGGCAAAATAAATATGGATGTTCTCAGCTAGCGGCTCTCAGAGGTGGTTCCAGACCTGTGGCATCAGCATCACCTGGGAGCTTGTTAAATAGTGCAAATTCTTGGGCCCCATCCCAGACCTACCGAATAAGCAGCCCTCCAGGCAATTCTGTGTCTCACTCACATTCGAGAACCTCTGGAAGAAAGCAAGCCTTGAACTATCAGCTCTCTAGGTCCCATTCAGAGCTTGGCTAGGAAAAGTAACTGGTCAGGAAAGTGGTCTAAAAAATATGCTCTACTGAACAACCTACGTGCTCTCATTAGGCACCTGCAGAGCTCTGTGCTCAGACACCTGGCCACGCCTCCGCAGGGGCCTTCATTGGTGACATCTCAGGGGTCTGCCCTGGGCTTTTATCAAGGATGGTTACGAGAAACGGCCACAGGAAAATTGTCTCTGAATTGCCCTCACACGCTTGTTTTCTATCAGTTTACACAAAACTCTTTCTATAAAGACTCACATGAAAATACAGTGGCAAGCAGTAACTTGGTGAAGACTTTCTAAAAATGGTAAAACCCAGTGTTGGTGAGTATACAGGGGCAAAGACTCACACACTTCTGGTAAGCCTATAAATTGATACTGCCTTTCTGGAGACACGTCTCTCAAATGTTTTTAAAAAATATACATCCCCTTGACCTAGCAATTCAATTTTAGAAATTAATCCTGAGGAAAATCATGACTGTGTATGAGCATTTCACTTCAACCATATGCATGTTAGCATTATGTGTTACATCAAAAAAAAAAGGAAACAGCCTAAACGTTTAAAATCAGGGATCGACTAAAAAAACCCACTGCAGTCCAGTTAATTCTGACTTATAGTGACCATATAGGACAGAGTAGAACTGCCCCATAGAGTTTCCCAGGCTGTAATCTTTGCAGAAGCAGAATGCCACATCTTTCTCCTGCCAGAGTGGCAGATGGGTTCAAACAGCCGATCTTTCGGTTAGCAGCCGAATGCTTTAACCACTGTACCAGCAGGGCTCCTTAAGGGATTGATTACTAGGTATCTACTCATTCACTCATTCATTTATTCATTCATCAGATATTTATTGAGTAGACTACGTGCCAGGCAATGTTTTAGATGCTAAAACATACACTAGTGATATAACAGAAAGTAAATAAACTGACATAGTCTCTGCCCTTCTGGGAGGGAAGGCAACCAGGGAGCAAATAAGCCAGTACAATACGTGTAGGGAGTCAGTTGTGATCGGTGCTGTGAGGAAGCAAAGCAGCAAAGGTAGTGCTGGGATAGGGGTTCTGATCTGGAATAGGGTGAAGTGGAGGGAGTGAGCTACGTGGAATCTGGAAAAGGTATTCCAGGCAGAGGGAATTATCTTCCAGACAGAGGGAAACAGCAAAAGTGACCAAGAACACACAGCAAGGAGGGCACTGTGGCTGAAGCTGAGTGGCTGAACAGTGTGGGGATACAGGGACTGAGGTCATGAAAGGGTTTGCAGTCCTTTCTGGAACACTGGCTTTTACTCTGGGTGAGAAGGGAGGGTTTTGAGCAGATGAGGGACTCTGACTTATGTTTTAGATGCATCTCCTGGCTTCTGGGTTGAGAATAGATTCTAGGGAGCAAATGTGGAAGTAGGGGCACTATTAGGAGGCTTCTGCAATAATCCGTGCTAGAGATGGCAGAGGTGCAAGCCTGGGTAATAGAAATGGAGGTGAGAAGTGGTCAACTTTTTACTCCATCCTAGAGGTGTGTTTGGGCCTGGCCCATTTCTTGGCAGATGGCCAGCTTTTCTGCAGAGGGATGCTGCCTCGGAAGTGACACGTGTGGCTGGCTGAAAGATGATTCTGTCTCCAGAAGATGAGGTGAAGAACAAGCAAAGAAGAGGGCGTGCGATGCCTTCAGAGGGAAAAAGGAGTCAGCAACAGATGCTATGCAAACCTGTCTGCTTTCTCTGGTGGAAACTTACGAAATCTTAAATGTGAAGTTTCATACTACGAGGTACCCAACTTTTATCCTTCCAGATCTGGGGCACTAGCTGCTTGCTTAGAGTCAAAGGTCAAGGACAGGCAACCAAAGAAATGCAAATTAAAATAAGGATGTGATATAATTTTTGTTATCAGATAGGCAAAGATTTAAAAAGAATGATAACACCCAGTGTTGGTGTGGGTGTATGGAAACAGCACTCCTATATACCACTAAAGGAAGTTTAAGTTAGCACCACCTTTTGGGGGCAGTTTGACAATATGTTCTCAAAAGGCTTTAAAAAGTATATGCCAAAGGAACTAGAATAGCTAGAGCAATTTTGAAAAAGAAAAAATAAAGTGAAAGAAATCACTACCCAATTTTAAGACTTATTATGTAATTACAGTCATCAAGACTGTGGTAGTAGCAGAAGGAATAGACACATAGATCAAGGCAACAGAATAGGGAGCCTGGAAATAGCTACATGTAAGTGGAGGAAGGACAGTCTTTTCTCAAATGGTGCTGGGCTTACATGAAATACCTAGAATTGACAAATGTATGGAGACCAAAGTTTATTAGTAGTCACCAGGGATGGAAGGGAGGAAAAAAGGAGAAGCCATTGCTTAGGGGGCAATGAGCTTCTGTTAAGGGCAATGGAAAAATTTGGAAACAGATAGTAGTGATGGAGGCACAATATAATGAATGTAATTAATGTCATTGAATTATACATGTAAAAAATGTTGAAAGAGCAAAAAAATAAAAAAATATTGCTGGAGCAATTGGCTATCCATAGGTAAAACAATGAACTTCGACCTAAGCCTCACACTTTATATAAAAATTAACTCAAAATGGGTCATAGATTTAAATGTATAATGTAAAATAAGAAAAATTTTAAAAGAAAACATAGGAGAACATCTTCAGGACCCAGGGCTTGGTAAAGAGATCTTAGACATGATACCAAAGCATAATCCGTAAAAGAAAAAAATCAATAAATTGGACTTCATTAAAATTAAAAACTTTTGCTCTATAGAAGACCCCATTAAGAGAATGAAAAGATAAACTACAGACTGGGAGAAAATATTTACAAACCACATATCTGACAAGGACTCATATCTAGAATATATAAAGGATCCTCAAAGCTCAACTGTAAAAGCCAAACAATGCAATTAGAAACTTGGCAGAAGACATGAGCAAACATTTTACTGAAGAGGATATAAGAATGCCAGATAAGCACATCAAAAGATGTTCAACATTATCATTAGGGAGAAGACAAATTAAAACCACAAGATACCATTACATATTTATTAAAACAATTAAAAAAAAAACACAGTGATAGCACTAAATGCTAGTGAGCATGTGGAGACACTAGTCTCTCAAACATTTCTGGTGGGAACGTAAGATGGTAGAGTCGCTCTCGAAAAGACTTTGAGAGTTTCTTAAAAAACTAAACATATACTTACCTTATAAACTAGCAATCATACTCCTGGGCATTTATCCCAGAAAATGCAAATTTACATCCATGTAAAAACCTATACATGGATGTTCATAGCAGCCTTATTTGTAAAAGCCACCAACTGGAAATAGCCAAAATGCCCTACAGTAGTTGAATAGCTAAACAGTGGTACATCCACACCCTGGGATATTACTCAGTAATAAAGAATGGAATATTGATACATGCAACAATTTGGGTGCATCTCAAGGGCATTATGCTGAAAAATGAAAAAAAAAAACTCAAAAGGTCATATAATGTATGATTCAATTTATAAGACATTCTTGAAATTGATAATTATAGAGATGAAGGACACACTAGTGGTTGGGAAGAACTGGGGGGAGAAGAATAGGTATAATAACTATAAAGGGGGAGCACAAGGGAGATCTTTTGTGTGATATAATCGTTCTGTATCTTGATTTTGGTAGTGATTGTGTGAATCAACACATGTAATACAATAACACAGATACTCACACTATACCAAAGTCAATTCTTGGCTTTGATATTGTACTATAACTATGTACGATGCAACCACTGGGTAAAACTGGGCGAAAGGTACAAGAGACATCTCTTTATGGTGTTTGCAACTTTCTGTGAATCTATAAATATTTCAAAATAAAAAGTTGAAAAACTATCAAGAGAACAGAAAAAAAAAAAAAAGCCCTTTAGCCCCCAAATTCTACTTTTAGGAATTTATTTTAAGGTAATATCAAAAAGGTCTCAACGGTCAGTTGACAAAAATGATCATCTCAGAGTTGCTTATAATAGTGAAAAATTAGAGCCAACCTCTATATGCCCTTAATCAGTTAAATAAATTATGATCAATGTCATGGATTGAATTTATGTCCCCCCAAAAATGTGTGTATCAGTTTGGCTGGGCCATGATTCCCAGTTTGTGTGATTTTCCTGTATGTTGGTTTGGTGGTGTAGTGGTTAAGTGCTACAGCCACTAACCAAAGGGTCGGCAGTTCGAATTCGCCAGGCGCTCCTTGGAAACTCTATGGGACAGTTCTACTCTGTCCTATAGGGTCTCTATGAGTTGGAATCTACTGGACACTGGGTTTGGTTCGGGTTGGTTGTAAATCCTGCCTCTATGATGTTAATGAGGGAGGATGGGCGGCAGTTGTGTTAGTGAGGCAGGACTCAACGTGTAAGATTGGATTGTGTCTTGAGGCCATCTCTTGAGATATAAAAGAGAGAAGCCAGCAGAGAGACAGGGGAAACTCATACCACCAAGAAAGCAGTGTTGGGAGCAGAGCGTGTCCTTTGGACTTGAGGTTTCTGTGCTGAGATGCTCCCAGACCAAGGGAAGAGTGATGTATCACAAGGACCTTTCTCCAGAGCCAACAGAGAGAGAAAGCCTTTCCCTGGAGCCAGCGCCCTGAATTCAGACTTCTAGACTACTGGTCTGTGAGAAAATAAATTTCTCTTTGTTAAAGCCATCCACTTGTTGTATTTCTGTTATAGCGGCACTAGATGGCTAAGACAGTCAATATATCCAGTAGAATACTGTACAATCAATAAAATGATGATACAGAGCTACATTTATTGATATGGTAAGGCATTCACAATATACTGTTAAGGGGAAAAGATCACTTAAAAGCGGCATGTGATTTTTTTTTTAATCTATACACATGTATAGACTATAAACTCCATGAGGGCAGGAATTTCGGTCAGCATTATTCCTAGTTCCCAGGACAGCGCCTGGTGCAGAGTAGGCACTCAACGTCACTTAACTTCTGTGAAATAGGGCGTTATGTGATTTGGACGTTGTCAAACATGCATAAATCGTGAGCAATAGTATTCACTGATTTTCCACATTTGTGTTGTTTAATAACCTTTTGTTTCACTTCCAAATTGATACTTCTCCTTTGCCTCTTGCTGCTGCTATCACTAGCATTGGTTCTGCTGTGTTTGGGAGCCATGATGCACTTCACGGCAATATTTTCAAAAGAAAAATAGATAATGCTGCAACACTCAAGAGACAAGCAAAACATGAGATTCGATGCTGCTGCCTAGGAGTCGAAGCATAAACTGTTATATGGTAAACTTTTAATTTGTAAGTAAGGAATGTTCGCGTTAAAATAATGATAGAAAGTGTAGTACAGTACATACACAAGCCAGTAACATAGGCGTTTATTATGACTATCAAGACATATGTATTACAGGTTATGTATGTACTGTACCACCACACACCTGGCAGTGCAATCGCTTTGTACATAAGAACAGGAGATACACCTGCTGCATGAAGGAAGCTGTGGCATTTGCTATGTTTGGTTACGTCTGCTATATTCTCTTCTCTGATTGGGATTTCTGAACTCTCTTATAATGTTATGGAGCCATGGATGTACATGCAGTTAGATGATACCTGAATGGACGTTATATGGCACATGAATGTATATACACACACATATATATATACATGGAAAGTCTAGAAAGTTAGACAAAGTTACCTCAGAGTAGAGGGATTCTGACTGATTAATTATATCCCTTTTAGTATTTTTTCTATTTTTTAATAATAATCACCTATTGT
This sequence comes from Elephas maximus indicus, assembly GCF_024166365.1. Lineage (NCBI taxonomy): Eukaryota > Metazoa > Chordata > Mammalia > Proboscidea > Elephantidae > Elephas > Elephas maximus. Next base: position 83,509,917 of record NC_064821.1, read on the forward strand.
TAATGGAACATATTTTTTAAGTGAATAATGACAAACCAAGTGAAAAGTGTTTTGTGGAGCCATCCAGTCTGAACTGGGCTAAGCTGGGTTAGATACAGCTGGACCACACCAAACCAGGACTGCCTGGCCTGGCAATGGACAGGCTTTGTGGGAGTTTCAGGATCCCCCTGGTCTGAGTGACAAGAAATGTTTGGAGTGAGAACCCTCGTAAGAGATCTAGACAACAGTGAGGACCCTTACGAGCCAGAGGTGATGGGATAATGCTCAGAGCAGAAGTGCTGGACACGGGTCCGCATGAAATGAGATGGGAAAACACAACCTGCTCTAGAGAAGGGCTGAGGGTGGGTTCAGGAGGGAAGTCTGCAAACACATCCATCTGCCAGGGTCTTTCCAAAGCTGGACCAGGAACGTGGTAGAATCCTCCCACAAAGCCTCCCTCCGGTCCCACAGTCTGGCAAACAGCCTTGTTAGAGAGCACTTCGGGAACAGGTGGGGACAGAGCAGTAACAAGGCCCAGCCACCTGGTTCCCCCAAACTTCTCAGCCCTCTTGTGGCTCGGAATGCAGTGAGGGGTAGGCAGGGGTCCTCCTCTCATTGCCCTCACTCTGATTCAAATATATGCAATGCTTAGCTCCTTTCAGTTTCTTGGAAATAAAAAACGCTCTGACAGGAATGTACATGTCCAGACGTGAAGGTCCTGAGGACTGCCACTCTGGCTGGGGAGGTGACGGGGCTGGGGCAGCACTGAGCTGAGTGAAAACCAGGTTCAGTGACACTTGGAAAGAACCCTGCTGATGAAGGGGTCCTAACAGAGAGAGGTACTGTGCAATGTGTGTGCATGCATGTGTGTGTATGTGTGCACGCACATGTGTACATGTGTGCATGCATGTGTGTACATACATGTGGGTGCATGCATATGGTGTGCATGCACATGTGTCACGTGTGTGTCTGCATATGTGTGTGCACATGTACATGTGTATGCATGCATATCTCTGGGTAAAAAAATAAAATTTTTTTTTTTTTTTTGGGTAAGCACATGTAAATGTGTGTGCATGTGTATGTGTTGTGGGGACGGGACTTAAAGGAGGTTTTAAAGGAGGCTGCCTCTCCTTTCTGGAACCAACCAGCTCAATTGGGATGATGCAGCCTGGCCTGGGCAGCTGGGTCTGCAGGCCTGCTCAGAAGGGATGGGGATGGGGGGTGTGGGGCTATCTAAGAGTGTGAACACAAACGTGCAAACCAATGCCAAGTTTGAGGATAGTTCACATATCAGATAGTGACATGGTCCCTTCCCTGTGGCTTTAGTTTCCTACCTGTCCAACAAAAGAGGGTGTTAGGAGCCTCTCTTTCACATCACGTTACCATCTTTGCCGAGAGCTGCAGGCGTGGGTTGAGACGCTTGTCAACTGGACAGCACTACTGACAGCCTGCCCTACCCCCCTGAGGCCTCTGCTCCCTGAGGAACTAGCCCGGCCTCTGAAGAGAGCCTGGGGTCCCAGGGCAGCCACGCTGCCCGGCTGCTGTCCCTTCCTGCCCAGGAGTTCCAGAACCTTCCCCTAGAATTTTTCCCCAGCCTCCCATACTTGGTCTGGGTTGCTGAGCCCTCTCCTGGAACCACTGGGCAGCAGCAGCCACCCTGGGCCCTCCCTTTGTCTCTCCGGCCTGCTTGGTCCTCCCGATTGCTTCCATTCCCACCTGGATGCCCCCGCTGGCAGTACGCAACCCCAACTTCACTGCCCCCCTGCAGCCAGAGCATTCTTCATTCATTGGACCAGTGGTGTCTAAAGTGCAGCACACACACAGTTCTTTGAATTTTTTGTTGTTAGGTGCCTTTAAGTCAGTTCTGACTCATAGCAACCACATGTACAACAGAACGAAACACTGCCATGTCCTGGGCCATCTTCGCAATCTTTGAGCCCATTGTTGCAGCCACTGTGTCAATCCATCTTGTTGAGGGTCTTCCTCTTTTTCGCTGACCCTCCACTTTACCAGGCATGATGTCCTTCTCCAGGGACTGCTCCTTCCTGATAACATGTCCAAAGTACATGACACAAAGTCTCACTATCCTTGCTTCTAAGGAGCGTTCTGGCTGTACTTCTTCCAAGACAGATTTGTTTGTTCTTTTGGCTGTCTGGGGTATAGTCAACATTCTTCGCCAACGCCATAATTCAAAGGCGTCGGCTCTTCTTCAGTCTTCCTTACTCATTGTCCAGCCTTAGCATGCACATCAGGTGATTGAAAATGCCACGGCCTGGGTCAGGCACACCTTAGTCCTCAAGGTGTCATCTTTGCTTTTTAACACTTTAAAGAGGTCTTTTTCAGCAGATTTACCCAAGGCAATACGTTGTTTGATTTCCTGACTGCTGCTTCCATGTGCGTTGAGGTTCTTTGGGCAGGGGAAGAAAATATCAGAGCTTCTATTTCTATTTATTTTTATTACATCTTTTTGTAAATTCCTACTTTTTCTGTTTTCAGATTTACAAAATATGCTACTACAATAGTAACTTATAAATAAGTAAAATAAGTACATGTTGGGGTATGTTCTCAAAAACACTTTTACTGAGAGGAATATGTAATTGATAAACTATTATTCAGTGTTTGGTGGCAAATGTCACAAGGCAGGTAAAGGTTAAATGCTATGGATATTTAGGAAAGGATGTGATCACTACCAACAGAAGTGCAGGAGCAGAATCAGGAAGGCTTCAAGAAGGGGGGAGGTTGGGGCTGGGTATTAAAAGACAGGATGTGGCCATGTGGCCATGGGAGGGAAGGGCAATCCTGGCAAAGGACATTGCATGGGCAAAGGCACAGGGGCTGGAAAGCATGGAGCAGGGGCTGGGGACCCAGAGCCTCAGCCTGGGTTATGCACGAGAGCATGAGATGAGTAGCGTATACTTATATATAAGTAGGAGATGAGATGGGAAGTCTGGGCTGGGGACAAATGAACAGAGGAAGCTCTGAATACAGGGCAAGGAATGTGCATGAAGCAGAACAACAACGGGGAGCCAGTGGAGGTTTCTAAGGAGGAAGGAGGCATGATCCGACCGGGTCTGGGAATTTTATCCTGGAGGGGTGTGTAACATTGGGTGGAGTAGAAGAAGCCTGGAGAATAGATAGCCAGTTGGAAGGTAGAAGTGAGCGTCATAGCCCAGGCAAAAGGGCCTGCATGAAATCGGAAGAAGAGCGAAAGGAAAGAAGGCAGGTGTCAGAAATACTACAGAAGCAGATTCAACTGAATGCTGGAACTGATTGGATAGGAGAAGGGAAGTGAGGGCAAAAAAACAAAGACAAAAAACAGTTGCTGTCAAGTTGATCCCCACTCAGGTTGACCCCATGTATCGTAGTCAACTGCACTCCATAGGGTTTTTAAAGGTTGTGACTTTTAGATGCAGATTTAGAAGCCCCAGGACTTTCTTTTGAGGGGCTTCTGGGTGGGCTCGAACCACCAACCTCTTGGTTAGTACCTGAGCTCTTAACGGTTCACATCATCCGGGAACTCCAAAACCAAACCCATCGCTGTCAAATCAGTTCCAATTCATGGTGAGCCGATGTGTTACAGAGTAGAACTGCTCCATAGGGTTTTCTTGGCTCTAATCTTTACGGATGCAGGTTGTCGGGCCTTTCTTCTGTGGTGCCACTGGTGGATTCCAACTGTCAACCTTAAGGTTAGTAGTTGAGTGCAAACCGTGCCACCCAGGGAACTACGGAAGTGAGAGCGCAGGAAGAGCAAACAGTGACTCAAAGGTCAGTGCTGAGTGAGCAGAGGAATGACAGCGGATGGGGCTGTTGAACAGAAATTCAGGTAGGCTGGTATTACCTTGGTTGTCTAGAAGTGATGATTAGAGAGAGGGTTAGAGGATCTGGGTTGCCACGTTGGTTGTCTGTATTGAAAAAAAAGAGAGAGAATTCTTCAGGGGCTAAAACTTTCTGTTTGAGTCATTCTGATGGAAATAAGAAAGGCATGGTGCCAAGTAGTAGGGAGGCAGAGAGGATCCAGAAATGCTGTCCTTGTCCTCAGGGGCTCCTGGTCTAGTGGGGAGATGGCCATGCAAAGAGGTTTAGAACAATCTATCACCTGAGGGCTCTCACAGGCCAGAGGTCAGAGAAGGCTTCGTAGAGGTGACACTGTGCACATATTCCTCCCTGGCTCAGCAGACGGAGCCATCTTCTGCAGGCAATCCCGGCCTTCCTTCATGAACTCAGGGTCATCGCAACAATCAGCTTTTAAAGTCACCAACACCGGCGTAAGCGGCATGTGACGGTGGCTGAATTTGCATGGGTGCTGGGTGCCCACGACTTGGCTTTCTTCGATAAATGTCAGTGTGTTTCTTATTCTCAGCCAAGCAAGCCAAACTTAGAAAGCTCAGTGGCTCAGCTTTTGGGTTTTGCAACCTCCTCCATTGCCCTTGCTCAAGCTTCTTTGATGTCTCTTTGTTTATTTCTGGGAGTCCCTGGCTGGTACAAATAGTTAACGTACTTGGCTGCTGAGTCTACCCAGAGGAACCTCAGAAGAAAAGTCTGGCAATCTGCTCCTGAAAAATCAGTCATTGAAAATCCTATGAAGCTCAGTTCTACTCTGACACTTGTGGGGTCACCATGAATTGGAATTAACTTGACAGCAACTGTTTTTGTTGTTGTTGTTGCTGTTATTGTTTATTTCTGGATTTAGGGAGCTGCCAGAAATCTGGGGGTTCTCGGCTTCTGAGTCCTAGAAAAGCATGACTGAGCAGTTCAGTTTATTTGAATTTATTCTCTTTTTCCTCCCTGGCCCCACCAGCCTAGTTCCTTTTTCAACCTTCCTCATCTCCTCAGCTATTTATAAATCCCTCTTCCCTCAGTCTACAACTTTGTTCCTTTCTCACTCTTGAGTTCTTCTCCCGCTGTGAGGCCTCCCCGGACAGGAAGGTCCCCACTATCTAACCCCAGGCTAATGTGATGTTGCTTAACTCTGATGTGTCCTGAAACCTAGCACAGTGGAAACAGAACAAGCTTTCGAGTCAGCCAGATGTCAGTCCCCAACTGGCTCCTCCAGCTATTAGCTGAGTGTCCTCGGGCAGGTCTGTGAACCTCAGAGCCCTTAAGAACGTCTGGTTCACCATCACATTCTTTGTTTGAGAGTTAACATTTAGTGTCAATTAATTTTATACTTTAGATTAATACAGGTTTCCCCCGCTATCCAAAATTAGAGCCTTCCTATGAAGCTTTTCGTAAGCAGAAACGGCTTAAAGTGAAGAAGCAGTTACCATTAATTTATATGGGAAAAATTTTTGAGTGTTCCCAGACCTAAAAAATAACCTACCAAATCATATCAAATAACACATAAAACCCTTACAAACTCTCTTCTTAGGCTTTTCTCATACCTTAGGGCACATCTTGCTAACAGAGGCACAAAATATATCGAGATAAAGCACAGATGCTCACAGACACAGTTCAAAGCTACGGCGGCTTGATGCTGAGAGGCTGAGTGTAGTTCCCAGAGAAGGAGCTTGGAGACACCATCCTTGCCACTTGGGGTACATGCTGCCTCCATGATGGCTGGCTACAAAACAAATGCTGAACACTATTTCCCCTTTTCGACTTTCTTCATCAAATCGAAAATCTTCTTAGGATTTCTTTCGGTTAGCGAAAACAGGTACTAATGTAGGTCTTTCGTAAAAGCCAAGTGGCAGAAAGCAAACTTTTGAAAAGCGGGAGATGCCTGCAGTCAAATACCAGATTGGAGTCTCAAATACTGTACTGGTAAATTTAAGGCAAGAAGCAAGCCGAAATTGCACTGTCAGTTCTGGATCTTCTCAGTGGGGCTCTCCCTGGACATCCCATATAAAAACGCTCCCCTACATCTTCCCAGTCCCCATTCCCTGATGTCCCCACGGCACTACCACCACATGACAGACTGTATTTTGGATTCTTTGGTGTGTTGTCAATCTCTTCCACTAGGATGGAAGCTCCGTGAAGGCAGGAAATTTTGTCTGTTTGGTTCCGTGCTGTATCCTCAGCACTTTGAACAGTTCCTTGTGCGTAGTAGACACTTGTACTGATGAATGAATAAACGAATTTATTTGAAAATTCAGTGAGATAATGTCTGGAGGGTGGCTGGCACTCGGTGGGTGCTCAGTCACATTGATCCTCTCCCTTTTCCCCATCCCATTGCCTTTCCCCAACTGTCTAATGGTTTCCACAGTGTCCATATGTCACAAGATGTGGCAGGCGGCAGTAAGGACTTTCTGCTGTGGCATTTTTTTTGAGGGGGGGCGAGTGTCCTTACCTAAAGAGTACTTGATCCTTCTTTCTGCCCAACTGTCTCTCTGAGCCCACCTGCCTCACATTGGCTGAAATACACTTCCTGGACCACGACAGTCTGCCCTGCCCTCGACCCCTGCTGGGCCTGGCCTCACCTGCTGAAGGTCTGCCTCTGCCTTGCCTCCTCACGGCTGGTTCCTAGGATGAGTCTCTTGGCCAGGTCAGGGCAGGCCTGGGGCCTGGGGCCTGGGCAATTCTGACCACAGCAGGCCTGAGCCCGAGAAAAACAGTCACTGTCTGAAGACCAGCGCTTGGATTTAGTGCAGTGGTTCTCAACTGGGGGTTATTTTGTCCACCCCTCCTGAGGATATTTGACAATGTCTGAGGACATTTTTGGTTGTCACAACTGGGGATTGCTACTGGCATGTAGTGGGTAGAGACCAGGGACGCTGCTAAACATCTTACGACGCACAGAAGAGCCTCCCACAACAAAGAATTCTGCGGCCCAAAATGTCAGTAGTGATTAGGGTAAGGAACCTGGGGCAATGCAAATAAAAATAACAATACCTGCCATTTATTGAGTTTTTGCCGTGTGCCAGGGGCTGTGCTAAGCACTCTACGTGCATTTTCTCATTTACTTCTCACCACCATTGTATGTTCCAGGCAGTGCCATTTTTCTGTTTTACAGGTGAGGAAATGGAGACACAGCTACTAAGCGGTGTAGCCAGGATTTGAACCAGCTCATACCCCGGGAGAAATACCTGGAGATAAGCTTCTGTAAAGATTACAGCCAAGAGAACCCTATGGGGCAGTTCTACTCGGTCACATGGGCCGTTACAAGTCTAAGTCTGCCGAGGGCACCTAACAACATTCTCTTCATTGCAGCCCGAGGCAAATCTGGAGCATTTGCCTCATGGTGCTCCCATATCTCCCCTCCATGGCCAGCACTCCATTCTCTACTGGGTTTCAAGTCCTTATTGGTCTGCCTAATGGGCCCAGCAACCCACCATATACCCTCAGCCTCATTGGGGCCGTGTCAAGAACGAATCGTCTCCTGGAACTGTTATGGAGCTCCTCGTTTGCCTGAATTTGGGGCTAGGCCATCCCTGGCCTCCCTCCTGCTATCAGGCTGTGCCCTCAACCAGCCCCACAATATGAAAAGTTCTCCAAGACTGTTCCACTCAACGGACAATCTGCACCAACCTGCCCACTAGCCTTAACTGTGGTGTGGCTTTTGTAGCTGGCTAAGTTCCGGGCCTCCGTCCCAGTGAGCCCTGCATCCCACCACCTGAGCACAGCCCATGATGGCTCTCACTCAAGCCTCCAGACTTTGGCCTTTCATCCTGACACCACATCCCATCAAGAGCTTCATCTGGGCATCCTCACACACCCCAATTCCAGCTTCTGTTTATACTCCTTCTTCCAGAGCCTAAATTTCCTTCAAGATTTTATACTCAGTTCCACAAAGTTCTACTGAGGCCTGACTGGGGACAAAAGTCTGTGCTGGGGGTTGAAGAGAACACAGAAGGCAGACATAGTCCTCTCTCCACCCCCTATGAAGCTCCAGTTTTGCACAGGGAATGGATTTTTCACAAAGGTATTACAGTGAAATGGGCTGCCTACCGTGGAGGAAATGCACGGAGAGCAGGGAGACGCGGGAGGGTCTGCGTGTGGTGGAGCGTTCCAGAGGAGACGACACTTTACGTCTGCCCCCTGACCTGTGAAACATGAGGGGTCTAGGCCTGTCAGCTCTGATACTCGGGGATTCCTGCAGCCATGTAAGTAGCTCTATGCTTTTCAGAACTGAATGAATCTCTCTTCCAAACACCTGGAACCAAGCACACTGCCTGACTCCATTCCCCTCACTTCATTAATTCAGACAGGATATATTCACTGAGTTCCTGGTGTGTGTCAGGAACTCAAGAGCAGCCAGAATCTTGAATACTCTGAGGTGAACAGGACCCTTGACCATCTAGCCCAAGCTGGTCCACCCTCACTGTGGTGCTCTGTCCACTATATTATATTTTTCAGGAGATGAACAGGAAGTTTCAGGCTGAGTTTGCTCAGGATTCATTATTACCCCCATCCATTCGTGATTACTACTTCTTAGCTCAGTGTATGTTCCTTATAACAATCTCTCAACCTCAGGAAGGTACACTAAGTAGAAGATAGCAGGCATCATTTATTCTCACTTCATAGATGGGGAAACCGAGGTCAAAAGACTAAAAAAGCATTGCCCAGGTCTGTCTCTGAGCCATGACGCTCTTTCACATCAAGCTAATCCTATCTTCTTAAACCTCCCCAGGAGGTCCCTTGGCAGTTGTAACAATCTGTAAACGCACAGAATTATAAAACATCAGGGCTGGAATTGATTTTAGCAGTCAAGGCAACCAACTCCTTTGATTTACAGGCCCTTGTTAACCAGCTTCCCTTCTTGCTAAGAAAGCTCCCTTCTTGGGGATGAGAGGAGCTGCTCTTCTGGGGCCAGGAGGAAACCCACCAGTCCAGAAGCAGGAACCACCTTTCCCTCCTCTAAACTGAAGAGTTGTTCCTTCTCAGAGCTGGCAGAGAGGAAGCTGGGTTTTTTTCTTTTTGCCTGGGCTATTCCAAATTTAGTTTAAATATTTCACTGGAAGATTAAACCCGCCCTGTTGGCTTTTCTGGGTCTGAGCAGAGAGGTTCCGGGGAAATCTGATCTCTGAGCTGAGGGCTTTTCCTCAGGGCCTCTGGCCAGTGGCGTGGTCAGGCTATGGGCAGGCTTCCCCAAGAGGCTCCACGTTCCAGCCCTTACAGAAAGAGTGTCCTTGTGATGTTACAAAACCTAGTTGACCTCACATCAGTTTTGCTGCAGAAGTTTTTGGTCAGGGTGTTGCAATGCCAGCCCTCTCTGATTCACATATCTCAGCCCCATGGCCCCAAAGGGGCTAAGAGTCTGACACCAAATGGTTCTCTCTAGAGCAGGAATCATTTCTCCCACTCCTGACTTTTAGGACTGTGAGCCCTGCAACAACAGAGTCTCAAAAACTGAGCCACAAGAATCAGCCTTTACATTTGGAAAGCATTTTCCACTTTCCAAAGCACATTTCACGTCCCTCAGCTCATTTGATCAGCCCAATGAAGTGAGAAATCTTTCGATGGTGTAAACGGTTAACGTGCTTGGCTACTAAAGGTTGGAGTTTGGAGTCTACCTAGAGGTGCCTCAAAAGAAAGGCCTGGCAATTTACTTCTGAAAAATCAACCATTGAAAACCTTATGGAGCACAGTTCTACTCTGACACACATGCAGTCTCCATGAGTTGGAGTTACCTTGATGGCAATTGGTTATGAGGTAGGCAATGACTCATGGGTCACTGTTAAATTGAGCAAGATGTCTTGTGTAGAGTTAAAAGGCAACTTCGTTTTTATCTCCCATTGTCCCACTAAATGTGTCCTAAACAGCTAGTTATTCTCTGCCCTTTGGAAGAAATCTAGGGCACACCCATGACTTTTCTCATCACTTGTGGTTAATTAAAACACTTCTAGGAAACAGGGCTAATGAAGCAATGGCCAACTCTAAGGCTTGGGCACAGAGAATATGAGTTGAGCTTGAAACATCTTGTGGTACTAGAAAGTAATTAAATGATTAAGAAAAAAGAAAGGAAAGATAAGGAAAAGAAATAAAAGAAGGAAAGGAAGGAGAGAGGAAAAGAAAGGATGGGAACATGTCAAAAGGACACAGAAGCCAACCTGAAAGAGCTCCCAACGGCCAAAGCTAGACCAATTTAAGTAACAGAATAATGATAATATCATATTATAACCCAAAGAGTGAAATAAATATCCTTGAGTCCGCACTGATAAAAATAACTTATTGAATAAATAAATGAATGGGAGAGAAGGTATAACTCTTCTTCAGAGAAGAATTCCAAATAATAAATGTAGAATGAACGAGGAAAATAGAAAATCACTAGGGTGGCGCAGTGGTTAAGAGCTACTGCAGGCTAGGGCTGCTAACAAAAAAGTTGGCAGTTTGATTCCACCAGCCGCTCCTTGGAAACCCTATGGGGCAGTTCTACTCTGTCCTGTGGGGTCTCTTTGAGTCAGAATCAACTTGATGGCAACAAGTTTAGGTTCTTTATTATTATTATTTTATTAGAACATCACAGTAATACTACTGGCAAAATCCACTAATGGACCTAAAATCAGTGGGTGAAACTTTAAGGAGCAACAGGATATCTGCATAGCCTCAAAATATCTCCCTGCAAATATTTTTACTTACTGTGGTGGTTTGAACATATTTCCACAGATTCCAGGAGGTGACGCTTATTTCCTTTCCTCCCCTTGAGTGTGGGCTGGGTGTAGTGACTTGCTTCTAATTACTAGAGTATGGAAAGGGAAATATAATAACTTCACAGTGCAGAAACTAGGCAGACACCACCATGACCAAGTGATTAAGGTTAGCATCACCAGTAATAAGTTATGCTGATGTCATTGTCATGGATTGAATTATGCCCCTCCAAAAATGTGTCTAACAATTTGGCTATGCCATGATTCCCAGTATTGTGTGACTTTCCTCCACTTTGTGATTGTAATTTTATGTTAAAGAGGATTAGGGTGGGATTGTAACACCTTTACCCACGTCAGATCCCTGATCCAATGTAAAGGGAGTTTCCCTGGGGTGTGGCCTGCACCACCTTTTATCTTGCAAGAGATAAAAGGAAAGGGAAGCAAACAGAGAGTTGGGGACCTCCTACCCCAAGAAAGCAGCACTAGGGGCATAGCACATCCTTTAGACCTGGGGCCCCTGTGCCTGAGAAGCTCCTTGACCAGGAGAAGATTGAGGACAAAGGCCTTCCTCCAGAGCTGACAGAGAGAGAAAGCCTTCGCCTGGAGCCAACACCCTGAATTTGGACTTTTAGCCTACTGTACTGTGAGGAAATAAATTTCTCTTTGTTAAAGCCATCCACTTGTGGTATTTCTGTTATAGCAGCATTCGATGACTAAGACAGTCATGAACCCCTGACACAATTCTCTGAGAAGGATAACTCACCTCTAGGGTGTTTTCGCTCCAAAATCCATAATCTTAGTCTGATCATGAGAAAACATTAGGCAAACCCAAAATACGTGACCAGTATACTTCAAAAGAATCGAAGTCATGAAAGACAAGAAAATGTCACAGAATGGAAGAGACTAGGAGAAAAGACAACTAAATAAAACGAGGTGGTATCCTCAATTCCCTAGTGGTGTAATGGTTAAGTGCTCAGCTGCTAACCAAAAGTTGGCGGCTTGAACCCACCCAGTGGCTCTGTGGGAGAAAGACCTATGCCCAAAATCTCCCCTAAAGATTAAGCCTAGAAAACCCTATGGGGCAGTTCTCTTCTGTCACGTGGGGTTGCTGTAAGTTGAAACTGACTTGATGACAGCTAACAATGATAACAACAACAACACCACCCTGGACTGGATCTTGGAACAAAAAAAGGGCATTAGTAGAAAAACTGGAGAAATCAGAATAAAGTTTGTATTTTAGTTAACAGTATTGTACCAGTGTTAATTTCTTAGTTTTAACAAACATCATGGTTATATAAAATGCTAACTGGAGGGGAAGCTGAGAGGATATACTGGAACTCTCTAGAACATGCATTCTCAATGGGAGTAATATCGCCCCCAAGGGGACAAAATTGATTCTTGGGCGGTAGAAAAAATCTTGGCTATTACAGTGGTTGTGGCCCTCTAAAGGACTACAGTACACAAACAGATACACAACATGTTTGTGGTATTGAAATTTCATTTTGGGGGGGAACATTAGCAATTAGAAATAAATATCTAAAAAGGTTCCTGGATTCCCAGACAGGGGTGGAGGTGGCGGGTGCAGGAGGAGGCAATGATGAAAACAAAGCTTGAAAAACACTGCTCTAGAGGGAGGTACTATCTTTGCAACTCTTCTGCGAATATAAGAGTATTTTAAAATAAACTGTTGAAATAGTGCTCCTAATAGTTGGTCAGTGAAGAAAAAATATGTGTTTAAATCTTCTAGTCACGTACCCATAAAAAGTTAAATAATTTATAAGGCCAATCTGGAGCAATTATAATAGGGAGGAAAGAAAAAAAAAAAAAAATCAAGAAAATTAAAGCTTTTTCCTTGCCCTAGCCAAGTTTGTATCAAACTGGCCACAGGCAATGAGAAAGAAGTGGTTGTCATCTTCTCACCTTCCCTCCCGGTGTGTCTATGCCTCCTCCCTGGGCTGGGTCTGACTTTTTCATGGTTTTGGTGGGGTGTGGATTGAAGACTTGAGGGAGCAGGAAAGGTAATATTTGACTGATCTTCTCGGGAGCTAATGATGCCTCTCTCTGGACTTGTAGATATTTAAAGTTGACTCTTCCTCTCTTGGGGCCCATGCGTGGGTTCCTCACCCATCACTAGAGGCCTCTTCCTGAAATCACCTGCCACACTGATGCTCTCCATTGAGGTTCCATCACTCCTCCAGGGGAAACAAATAAAAAAAAAAATTACTCCAGGCTTGTATGTTCTCTGTCAATATCTGGACCCCAGAAAATTCATACATGGTTATGAACAAGGAAACATTTAGCTCCAGATGCCATTGACTTCCCCCATCTTCTAACATGTTATCAGGAGGGACCAGTCCCTGGAGAAGGGCATCATGCTTGGTAAAGTAGAGACCCAGTGAAAAAGAGGAAGACCCTCAACAAGATGAACTCACACGGTGGCAACAACGATGGGCTCAGATAGCAAAGATTGTGAGGATGGAGCAGGACTGGTCAGTGTTTTCTTCTGTCGTACACAGGGTCGCTATGAGTCAGGACCAACTTGATGGCACCTAACAACAACAATCTTCTATCTAGAAAGGAATCCTCCAGACAGCAGGGCAAGAGGTTGAGCTATCAACCAACCCTGAAACTTGCACTACTTCCTGTTGTGTGACAGTGTACATTTCTATACTGTTTAACCCTGATGGAGGTGAGTTTTCTGTTACTTGCAACCAAATGCATCCCAAATCTGAAAACCAACGATATACAGGAAAGATGGAAGAAAAAGGAGCAAACTAATAACGACAGGAAGTAAAAGAATAAAGAAGAGAGAAGAGGTGGCAGCCAACAGAAATGAAATACATCAAATATGAGAGTGAAGAGAGGAGGGTATAAGCAGTGATGAGGATGGTTTCAATAAACCAGTAGAGATCAGTGACAACAGAGAATAAAAATAACATTTATTTGAGTACTTACTATCTACCAGGTTCTGTTCTGAACACTTTATATGCGTTTTTTATTTGCCCCATAGATTGACCCATTTTATGGAGTTGATAGGAAAAAGAGATTCACATAATTAATAAGTGGCAGAGTTGGGAACTGTGCTGGTTAGTTTTATGTGTCAACTTGGCTAGGTTATGGTGCCCAGTTGTTTGGTCAAACACTAGTCCAGATGTTGCTATGAAGGTATTTATATGTGATTAATATTTGCAATCAGTTGACTTTTAATAAAGGAGATTATCCTCCATAAAGTGGGTGGGTCTTATCCAATCAGTTGAAGGCCATAAGAGGAAAGACAGGTTTCTGAGAGAAGACGGAATTCTGCCTAAAGACCGTAACCTAGAAATCTTGCCTGAGTTTCCAAACTGCCACTTGGCCTACCAATTTTGGACTTAAGACTGTCAGAGTTTCCAGCCTATTGCCTGACCTATGGATTTTAGGCTTGCCAGCCCCCACAAGTGCATGTGCCAATTCCTTAAAATAAATCTCTCTAAAGACAGGTAGATAGGTACATACATGCATAGATAAGATAGATAGACAGAGAGCGAGAAAGAGATAGAGAAAGAAAGAGAATCTCCTACTGGTTCTGTTTCTCTGGAGAACCTTGGCTAAGATAGGACCCAAATTCAGGTCACAAGATGATCAGGTTCATATGCAGATTCAGTAAACACCTATTTGGGGGCCAGGTGCTGTGCTGAGCACTTGACTCACGTGCCACATTTCATCCTTATGCCAGCTTCATAACGTGGGGACTGTTTCCTTTGTTTTAAAGAAAATGGGCACACACAAGCATTAAGTATCTTGCCAGGTGACTGTAGAACTAAGCCTAGAACTCACTTCTAGGCTAGAGTTTTATTCCCTTTCCACTTGGCAGGACTGTGAATGAAATCCTAACACAGAGCTGATGTTCAGTTGGGATGCACTGGAATGACAGCATTGGTTGTTAAAATACTGAAATTCTTCTGTACTAGCTGGTCACCAGCCGCTGCTCTGAGCATCCTCAAACACTGCCCCGACACCTCCTGCCCAGACACCCGTCCCTTCAATCCAGCATCAAAGAGTTAACCAGAGCCTACAGGGTGCTTCTCAGGTGCTGAGGCCAGTTGTTAGATACTTTAAATGTCCTCCCTGACAAGCACATATTTCTTTGGTACTGTGTTCTTTCCTAAACACTGCTGTAGTCATGGCCTCCTCTGTTGTGCTGATGAGAAAGCTGAGGCCCAGCAAAGGCAAGAGTTCTTCAAGACTACACGGCTGGTTACAAGTTGTGCCAGGCCTAAGCCTAAGTCCTCTGATTTCTAGGCAAGTGCTTTCTTCATTATACGGCCTTTAGATCTCTGGGTGGTACAAATGGTTGATGAGCTCAGCTTTCTAACTGAGAGGCACCTAGGAAGAAAGACCTGGTGATCTATTTCTGAAAAACCAGCCATTGAAAACCCTATGGAGCATAGCTCTACTGTGACACACATGAGGTCGCCATGAGTCGGAATTGACTTGATGGCAACTTATTTTTAGTCACTTAAGTAGATAATTTCACACAATGTAGAGGTAAGAATTTTAAAACAGATGTAATTAGCAAAGTGTCACAGACTGCTTTTGGTAACAATTCAGTAGGCCTAAAATTTAACCAAAATACAAAGAGCTCATTACTTAAAAAGGTAGATGTGGAGGATTGAAATAATATTCCCAACTATTTGCTCCCTCCTTGCAATTGGGCTCTGTAGTTCCCCTATTTTCATGTGACCTGCTCAAGCGTCCTAAGAGCATGTTCCTGCCTCATTGGCTGTGGGCTCGGCCATGTGGCATGATTTCCCAGTGAGATGAAAGTATGTGATGTTTGCTGAGCCTGAGCAGACTCTTTGTGTCTCACTGTGAACTGTGAACTTCAGTGTGGCTGCTTTTGAGCCTGCCCTCTGCAACATGACAGCAGTGTGTCTCAGCCTGGGCTACTCCTTCAGCTTGGGTATCAGAATAGGAAAACACGTGGAGCACCTCAGAACCCAGAGATGCCACAGTCCTCATGTAAAGTCAGCAATAAATAAACTTTTATTATTGTAAGTCATTAATACATTGTGATTGTTTGTCACTGAGATTAGAAAGATTAGACTTCCAATTAGATATCATTTTGTAAGCAAGAATTCGGGCACAGAATAGGCACTTAGTAGATATTTTGATTTGCTATAAATACTTCTATATGAACTTGCCAAAAAAGCTTACAATCAATGACGCACGGGCCATATGTATTACGGAACTCCCAGAGGGTTCATTGTGGATTATTCAGGGAGAGAAAAGAAATCATATCATGCCCAGTAAGTCAAGATTTACTCAGTTCTAGGTTGAATAAGAAAACTCTGGTGGCATAGCGGGTAAGTGCTATGGCTGCGAACCAAAAGGGTCAGCAGTTTGAATCCGCCAGGCGCTCCTTGGAAACTCTATGGGGCAGTTCTACTCTGTCCTACATGGTCGCTATGAGTCGGAATCAACTCGATGGCACTGGGTTTGGTTTGGGGTTTAGGTTGAATAAATAATACATTTTAGAGTAAGAAGGGATCTTAGGATTCCTGCATTCAACTCAGATCATATATGAATTTTCACTTAGGTTTTCAAAAGTATCTTTCTCTACTATTTTTGGTAAAATAGAATAACCACATCACATTCTTTTTTATGGTGCTGAAGCCTGAATGCTCTGCAACAAACTGTCTCTCTCTCTATTCACCTATCCTTCTGTCTATTCATCCCCACACCCACCCGTCCATCCATCTATATTCTTGATACGGATAAACATCAATAGCTTCCCTCTTACTAGTCATTGTGGGAGATGAAGTTTGGAACACATAAACCTGGATCAAAACAGATTCCCTTAAGAGGAGTTTCAGACAATACATTGTTCTTTCTAGCAGAGTTGTTGGCTTCAGAACCTAAATGAATCTCTCAAATTACCAAAAACAGCCTGGTATATCTTCTTTTACATCACTGCAAGAGGTTGAAAGGTCTTGATATTTGAGCTTCTGGCCTGGAGAGTCTGTGATCTTATGGATCCATTATGTCACAAAATAAAGCCACTTTGCTCCTGATATCAAACCACCATAAGGGTTAGTATCCGACCAGCCACTCTCTACTCTGCAGACAACGTCTCAGGCTCTGTCTTCTCAGCTGTGGTGAGTTCCTGGAATGGCCCCAGAGTTACATGTGGACACAGTGATATGCCCCTGCTTCCATTTCTATGTTTGCACTGTCTGTGATGAATAGATCATTGAAGAGCCAGTGCAAGGGGAAATCAACAAATGCTTTGGCTTCCTACTGTTGAAATAACAATAATGGTAAAGGGATGAGCTCCTTGGCATTTAAACAAAGCTCTCAGTCAAGATGTGGACAAAAGTAAAGAGGCCGCCCAAGGAGGCCCTGCCCACAGGCTCCATAAAAGGAACTCTGCCAGAGCCCAGAGTTTTACAAAAGCAAGAAACCTGTTCTTGTCATTGATGCACAAGGCCCAGAAGTTAATACCTGCACATGTCCAGTTCTCCATGTCTGAGTGCCTTCTCCTGAGACAGGCTGTGAGTTCAGCTGCGTGAGTATTTCCTGGGCATGTCCTCTGTGCCAGGCACCACAGGCCTTGTCCACACTTGAGCCAGTGTTTAGGGCAATTGTGTGCACACGCTCCGAGGTACAGGGTCAGGTCTCCTGGGCCTCCAAGGGATTCTCCTTCCACTGTGGCCCTAGAGGACCTGGGCCTATCTTTGGGTCTGCCTGCCTATCTGTTTATGAGAGGTGGCCCTGCCCTTCAGAAGGTGAAGATGAGGCCACAGATGAGCCTGTGACACCCTTCTGGTTGGTGCTGGCTTTTGGGGTTCACCTTCTCTTTACACATATCTCCCTACTTTCTGATAGTCTTCAGGGTTGAGGGAATGAGATTTTGGCTGTTCTTCTGGTTTTAATAACGATGGTGTTCTCCTGTTTCTGACTGTTTTGTTCATTTTGGAGAGTTTCAGAGAAGGGAGTTGTGAAAACAGATACTCACTCTGCCATCTTTCTAGAAATCCCTTCGGCTGCTTTAAAATGTTTAGGGCACACCTGCTATTCCTTGCTTTCTCCATCCCTCCCTCCTTGTCTTCTTATACCAGATCATTGTTGTGTACATACTAGGTGGCAGACACTGAACTAAGTTCTTTCTCTGAGCTCCCATGGCAGCTATGTGGGGAAACCGAGGGGTGAGAGGTGAGTGACCTGCCCAAGGTCGCACAGATAGTGAGCTGCAGTACTGGAACTCCAGCCTAGGACTCCCTGACTCTTGGTTCGGGTTCTCCTTCCCTGTGTCATTCCCAGAGTGGCAGGACAGTTGCAGGAGCAGAGGCCTGGC
The DNA here is from genome assembly GCF_024166365.1 of Elephas maximus indicus. Taxonomy (NCBI): domain Eukaryota; kingdom Metazoa; phylum Chordata; class Mammalia; order Proboscidea; family Elephantidae; genus Elephas; species Elephas maximus. The sequence goes on from NC_064821.1 coordinate 83,527,755, forward strand.
TCGGGCCGGGCACCCTGGGGGCAGGCAGCCGGCCAGCCTTGGTGCAGAGGCCCATCTGGGGCTCCCCGGTGCTCTCCTCAGCTGGCAAGCAGGAAGCTCCGAATCCTGGGCTGTGGCCCAGAGGGAAAGGAAAAAGGCTTCTCTATCCTTCTGGCTGTCCTCATGACTGTCCAGAAACAAAGCAGGGCCTCAGCGCTGCCTCCTGCCACCAGCCTCCGCCCAGCTGTTCTGGCCACGCAGTCCCAGCGCTTGGGCCTGTCTGTAGAACACTGGGCACTTGTCAGCTCGCAGAATCACAGCTGTGTGCTGAGGGTGCTCTCTGCCCTCCCCAACCCCCAGGCTCCAGGCTGAGCGAGGCAGACCAGCAGAGCCACAGACCCTCTTTCAAATCCCCAAACCCATTATCCAGTGACGTGAAATCACTGGTGCACAATATTTAACTATTGTATAACCAACACTCCACTGGCAGGATCACCATCCTTCCCAGGTCCAATCAGTAAGTTAAAACGACAGACAAAAGTTCAAATGAGTCCACATTCTGTGAGTGCAGAGGAAAGAGCTTAGGGCTAAAGATCACACCAGCTCATTTACTAGACCTCATCAAGAGTCAGTGTCATCATCTGTCAGTTGGGAGCAGAAACTCTTATTTATAACCCTTAACGCCTGCTAAAGGCTTCTCTGTGTCAGGCAGCCAACACATGTATCACTGACTTCATACTCACGACAGCCCACCCTGTCCAGCTCCCCATGCTCCATGACGGTACAGGAGATGATGGATGTGGACTCGCCATAAAGGGTCTAATGTGGCCCCGGACAGCAGTGTGAGCCATGGTGACCAAGTGCGCCATACAGGGCTCAGCTGAGCCTACCATGTCACGCATGCAGCAAATCCATTCATTCAACAGGTAGTTTCTGAGCAACTATTATGCGCCAGTCATTGTACACAACTGCCCAAAGCCCTGTAATCTTGGGGCTATGTTCCGCAAGGGCCCAGAGACTTAGTAGAACATGCTGTTGGCCGTGCTCAGTCACTCACATAAAAGTTGATTTTCCCTTGTTTTTCAGTAACTGGCACATAAGAGGGGGTGAGCTGAGGAGAAGTCTTGTCATTCTGCAGCTCCACCAAGATTCAGGCGACCCTCTGGAGTCTGAGTGGATTGGGCCTCCTCCCCCATGGTGACCATGGCACCTCCTGACTGGCCCCACTGAGCCCTAGAAGGGAAGAGAACTTCCTTCTCTACCAGAGAGGTCCAGATATATGGTGTGGTGCAGGAGACTCTCTAGGACCTGGGAGCAGGGTCCCTGACACCATCCAGTCCCTCCAGCCCACCCAGCTTAGAACACTACGGTCCTCTAGCTGACAAGTGTCCTTAATCAGAGCACCTGAATGACAGTGAGTCTCTGAAAGTGCAGCTGGGACCCCCCCCCCCCCGCCCAGTCCCTAGCCACAGGCTCAGGGAACCAAGCAGAGGTTAAAAAAAAAAAAAAGCTGCTTCTCATTATCGTTAGCTGCCGTCCAGTCATCCCTCAATTCAAGGTGATCCCATGCACTATAGAACAAAATGCTACCTGATCCTGCACCATCCCCATGATCAGTTGTGGATCAGACCATTTTGATCCAGAGGGTTTTCACTGGCCGGTTTTCAGGCGTAGATTGCCAGGCCTTTCTTCCTAGTTCATCTTACTCTGGAAGCTCTGCTGGAATCCGTTCAGCATCATAGCAACACACAAGCCTCCACTGACATATGGATGGTAGCTGCGTAGGAGATGCATTGGTTGGGAACTGAACCCAGGTCCCCCACAGGGAAGGAGAGAATTCTACCACTGAATCATCATGACCCCTTCAGCAAATATTAGTGAAAATGTATTAAATAATGGAAGCCCTTTCTTCTGGCCTTACCAGGTGAAGGTAGGCAGAAATGGGTGCTTGGGCTTTGGGGCCAGATAGGTGTAGATTTAAATTGCAAACGTGTGCTCTTGGACAAGTGACTTAACCTCGTTAAACCTCAGTTTCCTCAATTTAATATGGAGATAAAGGTTCCTACCACACAGAGTTTGAAAAAGAGTAAATGAAATGGTACACATAAAGGGCTTGGTACAGTCCCTGACCACAATAGGCTCAGGGATTGGCTCAGGACAAACAGTTTCACTGATGGGTAGAAGCAGCCTTACCGTGGAGGTGGGGACAAGATTTCAGACCAAGGATCAGAACAGAGAACCAGACTGGAGAGACAAAAAGACTTGGAGACGGAGGCCCCAAGAAGGGTCAGGGAGGTGACAAGCAGCTCACACTGTGCTGAGGCCCACTGCACTGAGAGCCAGGGCTCTCACGGGACCCAGTGTGGCGCGTGGACATGGGCTGGGCCAGATCACTGGCCATGGGTCTTGCTGTGGCAGGGCCACCGCCTGCTGTGCCAAGAGAAAGGCCTGTGCCAAAGGGGGTACAGGTGCTGAAAGCCAGTGCCGAGGGGGAGCGGGTGGTCATTGGCAATGCAGGGAAGGAGAGTCCAAGCACCCATGGTGGAATCCAGACAAACCAGACCCAAGGTCAGCAGTGGGGCAGCAGCAGGAGCAGTTCTCAGACTCAGTTGTTGTGCCTGCTTACTCTGGAGATGTTCTGTGTCTGTCTTAAAGTTGCCATGGTTAGGGGCCACCTTGCAACCCCAGGCCAGAGCAGGCCCTTTGGACATCCCTGGCTCTGGGAGTAGGATAGGGAGGTACCTTCCTCCACCACAAGACAGAGCTCAAACCTGCACAGAGAGTAGAAGCAGATGCAGAAAGGAACTGGAGATGCCTCCTGACCTGAGGGAGGGCGACCTGATTCTATCTGGGGCGCGGGAGTCAGAGCAGCCAGGATCCAACCAGGTCAATTCTGCAAACATTCACCTGGGGCTTCTCACCAGCAAGCAGCAGAGCTGTGTTAAGCCGTCAAAGAAGGTAACATGGGGAGGATTCCTGAGACAGGAACGCAGCGCTCTCCCCAGAGGCTCCCCAAGGCAAGTGTCTAAGAAAGAAGGAAAAGCTGGCTGGCTGAGCTCCACTGACATTTGAATGAAGGTTGGGAATAACAAAAACTGAGAGTTTTAATTTCAATTTAAATTCTTGCTTCCCTATTGTTTGTAATTTTGTTAATGTCTGGCTTTCCCATTGGTGACTCGCAATAAAATCTCTTAAACCACGAAAGGGTTTTGTAGCAGGTAGAGAAACTCCATTCGGCTTTATAGTGGCCTGAGGAAGGAGAGGAACTAGCTGTATGCATTTGGGTAGATCAGACACCTCTCTGAGCTTCTCCTTCCTTTTCTGAAAAATCAGAGCTTGGACCAGACCATGCCTAAGGGGCCTTATATCCTGTGAGTCTATGTGCTCAGGCAGGGAGATTCATCTTCACGATGATGCGTGATTCTGTCCAAGTTAGAAACCTCAGATCACTCCTGATGCCTCCCTCTTGCTCATTCTACCCTAAACCACGAACACCATTTCCCATTACCTCCATACCCAGCTCCATAAATGGTTGTTGAAATGAAATGAACCCATCACATCCACACGGCCCCTGGGTCTGCCTATTTTGCCTCCTTAAATAGCTCTTGAAACTGCAGCATCTTTTCCATTCAACTGCCCCAGTTTCCCACTAGGTCACAGTGGCCATCTCCCTTCTGCTGTCTTTGACAATCTTTCTCACTCTAAGGCCACCTTCTACCTATCCTCAGAACGATCTCTTCCATCTCTTAAAACCCCTTAAAGGCTGTTTAAAGCTCTTCAGTGGTTTCCCAGAGTTGATAGGATCTAGAAGTGTGTGCTTCCACCTTCCAGTCCAACTTCGACTGCTCCCCAACATGCCTGCTTGCCGGAAGCTAGGCCCAACTACTTGCAGATTTGGAAGGAATCAAGCTTTCTCTTGCTTCTGAACACTTGCACCTGCTGTTCGTTTTGCTGGGATGTCCTTCTGTCACTTGCCATCTTCTGAGACTCAGTTCTGTTGTCACATCCTCCAAGAAGCCTTCTTACTCTGACATCTCTGGGCAGAGCTAAGCACGTCTCTCCCTGCTCCCAGGGTGATCTCTTCTGCAGAAGTGCTCTCATGCTCTGAATACTGTCAGGCTCCCTGCCCTAAACAGGAAACCCTTCAAGGGCAAAGAATGATCTATGTATCTGTAGATCCCCAGCATCAAGAACAATGAGAGCAGAGAGGAACTTAATGCTTAATCACTGTTTACTGAATGAATAAATGAATGGGTGAGGAGTAATGCAAGGGAAATCTTTGGGGCCTATAGAAGTGATATAAGAGATTAAGCAACCAGGTCAGAACTGAAAATCCTGAGGTTGGGGTAGGACAAGGGTGACCTCCCTCTCAATCACAGTTACGCCCCTTTGGACCAGCAGGAGGTCTGTACAGTGTACCCAGGCCATGTTTTCAAATCTAGATCTCCAAACCAATTGGAACCTTTGGGGTTGCAGCTGAATCTGCATCAGCGTTTGTCCCCAGGGACCCTGCCAAGTTACTCCAGGAGCCGGTAGAGAAGAACTGACTGGACAGCGTCACTGAAGAAAAAAGTTAAGCCCTTTGACTGAGGCTGTCCTGGGTTAGACTTGAGTGGGGAGTGGGTGTTGGGGTCAGGAAGAGTGGAGAGAAGCCACTGTGGGGAGGCTGGCAGAAAGGATCTGTTCCACGTTCATTCCCCGAGTGAGTGAGCCTCAGGCTTCGGAAGTATTGCATTAAAGAGATGAATCACATGCTGAGTCAAAAAGAGGAGGTTGCAGGGTAGTAAATCAGAAGAATGGCTTTTATTTGTCAGAATGCTACGATAAATAACATCTCCGTGTGCCACTTAACAAAACGAGAGTGGGAAGGAGGGAAGCTAGGCGACACACGCCGGCTGGGAGGGGCTCGCAGGGTGATGCGTGAGTGGGCGTGTGGGGGACAATCTTGCAGCTACCAGGGTGCTTTCAGGCCCCTCTCTCCAGTCATGGGGATACTTCATGTTCCTTAATGGAAAAAAAAAAAAAACTTTTTTTTTTTTTTTTAAATCATCTGTCCCCAAACTTCCTGAGAGCACTGGGTCAGAAAAAAAATAGCATTGGGGACAGCTAGAGGTAGGGGAAATCTTCAAGGTCATCTACTTCACCCCTGTTTTATAAGCATAGCAGGCTGCCTTGCTGGAGAGGGCATTTATGGGTATTTCTGGAGTCCCTGGGTGGCGCAAGTGCCTAAAGAGCTTGATAACAGAAAGGTGGTGGTTCACATCCACCCAGAGGTGCCTCAGAAGAAAGGCCTGGTCACCTACTTCCAAAAAATCAGCCACTGAAAGCCCTATGGAGCGTAGTTTTACTCTGACACACAGGAGGTCACCATGAATCCGAATTAACTTAAGACAACTGTTTTTTTCCCTCTTCTTCTTCAGAAGGAAAGTGCCAGAAAATCACCCAAGATCACTGAGGGCAGAGACGCCCCTAACATGGGGGAAAGATAAGCACCCCACCCTCTGAATTGATAAGGATTGCTTTCCTTGGGATGGTAGGTGCAAGGCAAGCGACCATGCCCAGAATTAAGGGTGCAGGGGCTACAGGATGGGGCAAATATAAATTATCTGAGGAAGGATGTACATTCAGACCCATTAGGTTTCTAGAACTTAAAAGTACAAGGCTCCCTGGCCCATGGGGAATATGCAGAAGAAGGATGGGAATTCTGAGTCTTCAGAGGGGCAGACAGACACACGGCCTAATCAGGGCAAGTTTTTCTGGGCAACCCAGAGCCTGTGGAGGCAGCTGTGCTTCCAGAGAGCATCATTCCGTGGCGAAGCTGAGGACTTCGCCTCCGCTGCCCTCGCTCCCCTGTGGACTGCTACTGGGGGAGGTGGGCTGCAGACTCCAGGGCTGAGCTGTCCAATATGGAAGCCACTAGCTACACATGGCTATTGAAATGTGGCTGGTACGATTCGAGATTTGCTCTAAGGGTAAAATACACACTGGATTTTTTATTGAAATGATAATATTTTGGATATATTGTGTTAAAGAAAATGTATTATTAAAGTTAATTTCAGTGGTTTCTTTTGACTTTTTTTTAGTGTGGCTACTAGAAAATTTGGACTCCTACATGTGGTTCGCATCTGTGGCTTGCATGTTTCTACTGAACAGCACTGCTCAGGAGGAGCCCTTGGGCTGAGAACAGGGAAGGCAGTTGTTCTGGGCTTCCTGCTCTTAGGCCTAGGTGGGCGGGGAGCCTACACTTACGGGGAATTTGGAGGTGTTCTGGGGAACAGCAATAGCACCCTGAGCTGTGGGAGGATGGGACAGACAACCTGGTTACACAAGCAATTATTCAAGCAAATTAATGACAAGAGCTTGACCTTGAATCAAGCCTCATAAACTGTAGTGTACTCTTATTACTACATCACAGTTTATACAGAAAACGCTCTTGTGAAATTATTAGTCATTTTAGTGAGAGGGCCACAAAATAGGCTCCTGGTTAGAATGTAAGTTTATTTTTTTTTTTTCCTTTGGGTGGGTAATTTAATAATCTCTATCAGAACTTTCTAGCTTAAAATGAAATCAGACCTTAAAGCATGTCTCAGCATGGTCATACATCCTAAAGAAACATGAATCTCATTCCCCAACATTTTGGAAAATGCTGTTTATTCTTTTTGTGTGTGTGTGCTTTAGGTGAAAGTTTATAGCTCAAGTTAACTTCTCATACAAAAATGAATACACACATTATTATGTGACCCCGTTGCTATTCCTTATGATGTAACAGCACACTCCCCCTTTCCACCCCACATTTTCCGTGTCCATTCAACCAGTTCCTATCCCTTTCTGCCTTCTCATCTAGCATCAGGACAGAAGCTGCCCATTTAGTCTCGTGTATCTACTTGAACTAAGAACCACGCTCTTGACAAGTATTATTTTATGTTTTATAGTCCAGTCTAACCTTTGTCTGAAGAGTGGTCTTCGGGAATGGTTTTAGTTCGGAGTTAACAGAGAGTCCAGGGGCCATGTCTTCTGGGGTTCCTCTAGTCTCAGTCATCAGAACAGTAAGTCTGGTCTTTTTATGTGAATTTGAGTTCTGCTCCACACTTTTCTCCTGCTCTGTCAGGGACTCTCTGTTGTGCTCCCTGTCAGGGTGGTCATTGGCGGTAGCCGGGCACTATCAAGTTCTTCTGATCTCAGGCTGATGGAGTCTCTGGTTTACGTGACTCTTTTGTCTCTTGGGCTAATACGTTCCTTGGGTTGTTGGTGTTCTTCATTCTCTTTTGCTCTAGGTGGATTGGGACCAACTGATGCAGCTTCGATGGCCGCCCCCAAGTTTTAAGACCCCAGATGCCACTCAACAAAGACAGATGCAGAACATGATACTGTTTATTCTTGAGTGAAGTCTCCCGAGAAGACAGCAGAGGGAAATCAGCTGGTGTTAGTCATAGCTAAACACACACACACACACACACACACACACACACAAAACAGTAGACATTGAGTCAATTCCAAGTCATGGTAACCCCGTGGGTGTGGAGTAGAACTGTGCTCCACAGGGTTTTTCAAGAAAGCAGATCGACAGGTCTTTCTTCCAAGGTACCTCTGGGTGGGTTTGAACTGCCAACCTTTTGGTTAGTAGTTGAGCACTTAACCAATTTCACCATGCAGGGACTCCATAGTCACAGCAAAGTTTCCTAAAAGTCTTTAGACACCATTCTCTCTTTGGCAAGTATCACTCCACTGGGCAGATCTCAAACTGCTCTCCTTCCCCTAAGCCTGCTGACGTCCTTCTTCATGCCCCCTTCTCCCCTCTGGCCAAGCTCTTCTAAGCCCCTCTTCCCCCTGGGATGTTTTTTTCCCCCATACCTCCAGTTTCTTCTGTATTAGGATCAGTTCAACTTATCTCAGGTGGAGTTTCAGTGCCCAGAATAGGGTAGGCATCAAAACTTGGTTTCCCATGCAACGCTGCTCTTTGGAAGACTCAGGTACGAGATGTGGGACCCAGGCAAGCTCTTGCCCTCACTAAGCCCCAGATGTCCATCTGTAAAATTAGGTCACTAACATCTACCTCCTAGGAGCGTTGGGAGGTGGGTAACGAGAAAGGAGACAATGTGAGAGAGCAGGGTATGAACACTCGGGCCAGGCTGCCTGGTCGTGAATTCTCTCTCAGCCCTCGCCAGCTGTGATCTTGGGCAGGTTACCTGGCCTTTGCTTGACTTCTGCATCTAGAAAACAGGGGTGATAACAGTGCTTGTATCCATCCTAAAGGTTTGTTGAAAGTACTGAAGGCATCGATACGTGTAAAATACATGAAAAATGGCTGGTGCATACAGACACATACATCCGTACATTTATTGGAATTCAGCAAAGTGAGTTTCCTTCTTGTTACCTTTCCTCTTCTTGTTATCTTTCTGGGGGACTTTTTGTACCCTATCCTCTGCTCAGGGCCTGCCCTCCCTTCTCAGTCCAGCCTTGAGGCTGCTCAGTTTAACCCTCATTAATCACCATGTTACATTCCATAGTGCATTTCTTGTTGGCTGCTGTTACCCTAGACTAAGAGTACATAAACTACAGCCCATGGGCCAAATCCAACCTGCCACCCCTCTAACCAATATAAAAAAATTATTAATGAGATATTAGAAAAATGCCTGCATCTGACACATGTACTACAATACAATATATTAATACGACACAAAAGTTAAAGAAAACGTAGTCCTTCCAAAACAAAAGACTTTCCATGGACTTCCCACTAAAGTTGTGTGTAATGTAAAAATATTTTACACTGCTTTAGCTTTTAAATTTAAATAAATTAAAATTTCAGTTCCTCTGGCTACTATGTGGAAGAAAGGCCTGGCAATCTGCTTCCATAAAGATTACAGCCAAGAAAACCCTACGGAGTAGTTCTACTCTGTAACACCTGGAGTTGCCATGAGTCAGAATTGACTCAATTATAACAGGTTTTTTGCCACTGTAAAAAAAAAACCCAAAATAACAAGTGCTGACAAGGATGTGGAAAAACCGAACCCTTGTGCATTGCTGGTGGAAAGGTAAAACGGTGTAGCTGCAGTGGAACCAGTCTGGCAGTTCCTGAGAAAGTTAAACATGGAATTACCACATGACCCAGCAATTTCACTCCTAGGTATATATCCAAAAGGATTGAAAGCAGGAACTCAAACAGATATTTGCACACCAATGTTCATTAGAGAATTATGCACAATAGTCAAAAGGTAGAAACAACCCAAATCTCCATCAACAGATGCATAAACAAACTGTGGTACATACATACAATGACATATTATTCAGCCATAAAGATAACTGAAATTTTGATACATGCTTCAAGATGGATGAATCTTGAAAACATTATGCTAAGTGAAATAAGCCAGACATGAAAGGAAAAATATTATAAGATCCCACTTACACAAAACATCTAGAATAGACAAATGCATGGAGGCAGAAAGTAGGTTAGTGGTTAGCAGGGACAGGGGAGCAGGAATGGGGAGCTTTTGCTAATGGGTGCTGAGTTCCTGTTTGCGGTAATGAAAAAGTTTTGAAAATGAATAGTGGTGACGCTCAATGTTGTGAATGTAATTAATGTCACTGAGTCACTGAATTATACATTTAAAAATAGGTGAAAGAGCAAATGTTTTGTCATAATATTTTACCACAATTAAAAAAAGAAAAAAAATTCAGTTCCACCATTGCGCTAACTACATTTCAAGTTACTATCACATTAGCGCATATCTAGTCAATAATCACCTTCCTTGGAGTCCCTGGGTCATGCAAATGGTTAACATTCTCAGCTGCTAATTGAAAGGTTGGAGGTTCGAGTCCACTCAAAGATGCCGCAGAAAAAAAGTCCTGGTTATCTACTTAGGAAACATTGGCCACTGAAAACCGTATGGAGCACAGTTCTACTGTGACATGCATGGCACCGTCATGAGCTGGAGTTGACTCGATGGCAGCTAACACTACCACCATATTGGAAGGTGCATGTCTAATCAATAACCCCCTTCTTGCATATACTTATACCCCACCCCCACCACCACCCCTGATACACACACAAACACCTGACCAGTTTCTATGTGGTTCCATTCAAATGCAAGGTAATATTCAAACTGGGAAGGAAGAATTTTTGAAAAGAAGTGGGAAAGAGGTAGTGAAAGAACTAAAAAGGTAGGTGGATGTCCCCAGGTCCTCTGGTCTGCGCCCCTGGGGAGAGAGAGACAGAGATGGAGGCTGAGGAAACTACTCACGAGGCTCTGCATGACTTTGGGCCCAAGCAGAGATGCTTTGTCGCTCAAGTGACAAAATGTCACCCTGCCTCACTGCACCTCCCACCTCTGTCCAGAGTCCAGATTGCTCTGGTGCCTGAGCACTGGAGGCCTTGAGATCATTCAGGTTGTAGCAAGAGTGAAGCTTCTCCCAGCAGCTTCAGGAGTGGCAGCTAGGTGCCAGTGGAAGCCAGAGCAGGAAGGGAGAAAGTGAGCAGAGCCCGTGGAGGCCACAGCTGATAAGTGGGTTTGTGGGCATGGATGAGACCCCTCTGAGGGTGCCTCAAAATAACTAGGAGACACACATCTGATTTCCTCCTCTGATTCCTGACTCTCATTCCTCTGTTACTTCAGGCGAATGGAGATCAATTGTTGTACCATGGATGGCCAAAGTTTAGGAGGCAGTGAGTTTAAGATAATGGTGGTAGAATAATATGGAAAAAGATAGAGAGAATGGTTGCACACTTGAAGAATGTAACCGACATCACTGAATTGTACATGTAGAAATTGTTGACATGATATATCTTTGGCTGTGCATACTTTCACCAAAATTTAAAAAAAAAAAAATTTTTTTTTTTTTTTAATTAATTACCAGGAGACAGTTCGGGCTGTATCCAGGTGAGCACACTCAGAGAGACAAAGTGGCCACCCAAGGCCACCCAACCAGTAACCCCTAGCGGAAGGTATAGCCCTGGTCAGCAAGCCCAGTGGGGAGGAGGGGGAGAGAGGCCTGAGCAGGAGTCATGGCGGGTGCTCCTCTTCCCAGCCAGGAACATGGATCCCACAGCCCTTCCCCACCCCTGTGCTCTCGGGGCCCGACAGAGTCCATTTGTTACAGGGAAGCACAAGTTAGTCTAGAGGCACCCTTCGAGAATGTCATCCTAGGAGGCCATCCACTGATGTCCTGGGTACACGGTTTCTTTAAATTGTCTCTTGTCCAGGGGAGCACAATTTAAACAGAGCTGGGAATGGTGTAAACCATTCTGCTAGAAATGAATGCCGAATAGAATAAGGAAAACTCCAAGAAAGTGGTGATAAATGTGCCCACGGATAGGAAAGCCATGTCAGCAGGCTGCTTCTTTCTCCTCAGGCTCAACTTATTTGACGAACTGAATCCAGCCTTCTCACAGAAGCAGAGTCCCAGATCCCCTACCAACCCTCATTTATTTTCCTGTCAGTGGTCCCTCCCAGCTCCAAGGGATACTGGAGCAACACCCTAGAGCCACCTACGCCCTCATCTACCTACTTCTGTCCCTCCTGGTACCCAGTGAGTTGGCATGACTCTCACACTCTCCTGGCCTGGTGGCTGATGCAGGGGCCCTCCTCGGGCCCATGCCTGGACCGTGGCTGTGGTTGGCCAGCTCACTTCACTCTTCACATCTCCACTCCCGCAGCAGTGGAATTAATCACAGAGTCAGGACACCGAACAGCAAGCTGGGGATTGCCCTGTGCTCTCCAAAGTGGGGAGCATGTACTACTGATGGGTCTTGCTGTGTGGTCTCAGGTATATTTTATAACCTCTCTGTGCTTCAGTTTCCTCATCTATAAAATGGGTAAATAAATGCCTAACTCGCAATGCTTAGGCAAGTTCTTGGTAAACGGGAAGTTAAACATTTGTTAGCTATTGTTATTGTTGTTATGCTGACAAATGTTAGCATTTCATTGATAGCTATGTGTTTATTTGGAGCCCCAGTGATGCAGTAGTTAAGAACTCCGCTGCTAACCAAAAGGTTGGCACTTCGAATCCACCAGGTGCTTCTTGGAAACCCTATGGGGCAGTTCTACTCTGTCCTGTGGGGTCCCTATGAATTGGAATTGACTCAACGGCAACAGGTTTTTTTTTTTTGGTTTGTGTGTTTATTTTAATGTGAATTAGAGAAAAACGTAATTTAATCAAACCCGTAATTTTGCAGACCTTATTTTATTGTTTAGGATAAAGCCGAGTAAAAAAGAAAAAAAATTAAATCAATTTAAACTTATTTAAAGAAGAATTAATATAGGTAATGGGCTGCTGTGGCAGGAATTGTGAAGGTGGAACACAACAGACTATTAGGGGAATATCAATTGTAGTCCAAACCGTCTAGTTTACTGAAGAGTAAACCCTGAACAGGAAGTAAAGGGCTGGGACCTTGGCCACCAATGCTGTCAATGGCTGGGTTCGACCAGACCTTTCTCCTCCCATCCCTCAGCGCACACCCTGTCCTCCCCATCATGCTGTCTTGGTAAGTGACTCATTAGGGCTTCATCTGAATAAGTATATGTGAAAGAAGTTTATAAATATGAGGCTTATCACCAGACAAAATTACATGTGACACCCAGGTGAAATCCCATGCCATATAAAACAAAATAATCCCATAGAGTAAAAGCAGGCTCTGCGCAAAGGACATCTCCTCTAAGGAGCTTTCCAGACACACTCTCTGCACCCCCACCAGGCAGAAATGACACTCCTCCTGCTCTGTGGACCACCACACTTCCGCCACGGTACCTCTAACATGTCACGATTGACTTGTGAGTCTGGACCTCCCAGGTCCTGGGCTGCTTGAGGCAGGAGCTGTGTCGTTCATCTTTGTCCCCAGCATCTAGCCCATGACCTGTCAACACTTGGCATAATGAAGTTGTTCAGGGAACATTCTAGTGAGAGAGCAGCTCCATCTTCTTGGACCTGGGAGCCTGGCCCAGGAGGCAGGGCTGTGAGAAGAGGACAGGGACTCCTACACGGCTACACAGCACACTGAACTCCAGGAGGCCCCAGGAATTGTCTGTTGAGTGGATGAATGAATGTATGACTCATTCTCCCTTCCAGCTTCCCTGGTACTCACAGAAATCTTCTAGGTCTTTGACTTCCGCCAGCCTTGGCCCTGTCTGTCGCCATCTGCCCCTCTCCAGTCCCCTCCCCTGTCATACTGAGCAGGCATTCCCACCGTGAGGCAGGAGGCTCACAAAGTGAAGCAGAAAACACCCGGCTACTGATACCCTGAAACCTGCCCTCCCGCAGCAGCCACAAACTGCCAAGACGCATGGAAACAGCCGCTGCAAAAGGACCAGCGAGCAGGGGAAGGTGGGCAGCCTTGAGGAGCCTGCCTGTTTGGGGCCTTCCCTCCCACAATGACCTTGGCTTAATGAGAAAGGACACCTTCCGTGGTGAGTCACACACGCACCAGGGCAGCTGCCCTCAAGCTGTACCATATACGCTGAAGATCTCTGGACCGAAATAGAGAGCGAGGAGAACCAGAACTGCACAGGAAAAGGAACATAATTTAAAAGTAGATGTGTTTGGATGTATTTCTTGCCTCCCTCAGAGCCTTGCAGTATTAGCAGTGTGACCTTCAAGGACAGGGAGGTGACAGCGGGGAGAGCAAAGGTTGAGGGGAAGCCAGGCTCTGCCCTTCCAGGTATTAAATTAAGGGCCACCAGACGGCCAACGATTAGACCGTTACCCCAGCAGGCTAATGATGGCTAATGATGGGTGGGAATTATAGGAGCAGGATTTCAGTTCAACCTAAGAAAGAACTTCCCAAGCATCCTAACTGGCCCAAACTGGAGTGGGCTGCTCCAGAATGTTCCCGCCCTGTGTGCCTTAGAGCCAGAGGATGTGTCCAGAAACAGGTGTCACCAGAGAGGCCTCCAGTTCTAGGAACTTAGGACTTGGTGCGTTCTGGGGCTTCCCAGGGCATTTGTGCAAAATGCCAATCCCTCCTGATATCTCAGCCAGTTTTCTGGGTTTCCTCTGCCTCATCATGGAGGTTCCCTGTCTGCAGAGTGGCCCTATTAGTGGCTCAAGTCTAGTGACTCTGGCTGCTTTAAAGGTCCTTCTCTTAATCTAGCTCTTCTCACTCCTCTGCCCCATCCTTGGACTTCAGCGTCCCATGGCTGGTACCAAGAAAGTTCCTGTGGATGGCGTATACAGGGGCAGAGAGGCTGACCCACGGAAGAGATACTCAGAGCAGTGGGAGGACACTGCGCTGTGGAAGGCAGGCCGGGACGAGGAAGCTCAGTTGCCATTTGCATTTCCCACTCAGTCATGAGTATGCATGCATGCATTCATTCAAAAAACCAAAAACACCAAACCCATTGCCGTCTCATCAATTCTGACTCATAGGGACCCTACAGGACAGAGTAAAACTGCCTCATAGGGTTTCCAAGGAGCACCTGGTGGATTCAAACTGCTGACCTTTTTTGGTCAGCAGCCGAACTCTTAACCCCTATGCCACCAGGGTTTCACCAGTGCATTCATTCATTCACTAAACATATATTGAGTACCTATTGTGTGCTAGACACAATTCTGAGAATAATGCAATGAAAAAAAATGTGATTAAAGAAATCGGGGGAAAACTGAGTTTACCGAAGTGGAATAGGTTTCTATCCTGCAGAACTCTTCAGAACCTCTACTGTGTTACCAGGCACTGTGACTCCCTTAGAGGGGAGTTAGCATATAGGTCCTTTGAGTGATAAGCAACAGAGTAGAAAATATGGAAAATGTAGAAAAGCATAAAGAAGAAAATAAAAATTACTTGTAATCCCCAAAAACCAGACCCACTGCCGTTGAGTCGATTCCGACTCATAGCAACCCTATAGGACAGAGTAGAACTGCCCAATAGAGTTTCCAAGGAGCACCTGGCGGATTTGAACCGCCAACCTCTTGGTTACCAGCCTTAGCACTTAACCACTACGCCACCGGGGTTTCCCTTATAATCCTACCACTCAGAAATTACTCTTACAAACATTTTGGTGTTTGCCTTTTAAGTATTTATATGTATATATACTTACCCTAAATTTATACTTACCCTAAATTTATATCATTATGTATATGTCTTCTTTGCCCCCTTATTATATCATAAATATCTTTCCATGTCACTGAGAAGCATTCTACAATGCCATTTTTGTTTGCTACATGGTATGTCACTGTATAGATACACCAGAATGTACATAACCAATGCTGACATTCTTGAATATTTGGATTGTTTCCAGTCTTTCGTTCTTATCAGCAATGCTGTAAAGAGCATACTTCTAGGTAATCCTTTTCCAAATCTGGGATTATTTTACTCGTACAAATTCCTATAAGGGGAATATGGGTGAAAATGTACAACTATTTCATATATACTACCAAACTTCTCTTTGGAAATCCGTAGCAATTTGTACTCTACCAGTGGTTGTTTAGTGTGTCCAGGTCTCCACCACTACACAACATAATGCGTAATTAGTTTCTTATATATAAAAATAAAAGTACCAATTTGACAATTATCAATGGTATCTCATTATTGTGACTTGCTTTTTTTTTTTAATTATTAGTGAACCTGAACTTTTTCATGTGTATTAGGCTTTTGTATTCCTTTTGTGCATTTCCTATTTAAGCTGGGGAAGAATTGTTTAAAACGTTTTTATTTTGAAATAGTTTTAGATTTACAGAAAAATGGCAAAGACAGCACAGAGAGTTCCCATAAACCCTTCACCCAGCTTCCCTCAATGTCAACACCTTACATAAATAAGGTGTGTTTATTAAAACTAAGAAATTGACAGAGGTATGATACTATTAGCCAAACTCCAGACTTCATTTGAGTTTCACCAGTTTTTCCACTAATGTCCTTCTTCTGTTCCAGGAACCAGTCCAGGATATCACATTGCATTTAGTTGTCATGTCTCCTTTCTCTCCTGCAATCTGTGACAGTTTTCTACTCTTTCCTTGTTTTTCATGATCATGATACTTTTGAACAGTACTGGTCTGGTAGTTTGTAGGCTGTCCCTCAATTTGGGTTTGTGATGGTTTCTCATGATTAGACTGAAGTTATGGGTTTTGGGAAAGCAAAACCACAGAGGTGAAGTATCCTCCTCCTCACATCATATCTGGGGGTACACGATAGCCACATGACTTATCACTGGTGATGCTAACCTTAATCACTTGGCTAAGGTGCGGCCTGCAGTTTTCTTCACCATGAGCTTACTATTTTTCCCTTCCCATAGTCTTTGGAAATGAGTCACTAAGTCCAGTCCATGCTTGAGGGGAGGTGAATTAAGCTCCACCTGCTGGAGGACAAGTAAACAAAGAAACAAAAAAATCAAACCAGTTGCCATTGAGTGAATTCTGACTCATAGAGACTCCACGTGTCAGATTAGAACTGTGCTCCATATGGTTTCTAGTGGTTGATTTTTGGAAATACATCCCCAGCCCTTTCTTCCAAGGCACTGCTGCTAACCTCAGCAGCTGAACGTGTTAATGGAACCACCCAGGGACACTGTAGCTACCCACATTATCTGGAATTCTTCAGTCAGGAAGACTTGACCCTTCTTTCCCACTTCTTCACTTATTCAATTGTTTATTCTTTTTTAAAAAAAAAGTTTATTGTGCTCTAGGTGAAAGTTTATAGTACAAATAAGTTTCTCATTCAAAATTTATACACATATTGTTTTGTGACATTGGTTGCAATCTCTGCAATGTGTCAGCACTCTCCCCCTTTCCCTTTACACCCCAGGTTCTCCATGTCCACTCATCCAGTTTTCCTGTCACTTCCTGCTTTCTTGTCTTTGTTTCTGGGCAGATGTTGCCCATTTGGTCTTATACACCTGATTGAACTAAGGCGAGCATTCCTCACTTGTGTTAATTGTCCGTTTTATAGGCCTAGCTAACCTTTGGCTGAAAGGTGGGCTTCAGGAGTGGTTTCAGTTTCTGAGTTAGCAGGTATCCGGGGTACATAGTCTCGGGAGTTCCCCCAGTCACTGTCAGACCAGTAGTTTGGTTTTTTATTTTTGTGAATTTGAATTTTGTTCTACATTTTTCTTCCACCCTGTCTGGGACCCTCTGATGTGATCCCTGGTAGAGTGGTTGGTGGTAGTAACTGGGTACCATCTAGTTCTTCTGGGCTCAGCTGGTGGACGCTGTAGTTCATATGGTCCATTATTCCTTTGGACTAATATTTTCCTTGTGTCTTTGGTTTTCTTCATTCTCCTTTGCTCCAGATGAGATGGGACCAGTAGATGTACCTAACACATGCATATACACACCTCTACATTATGTCTGTATATATCTATAAGTACATACATTAAAAACATGTGAGTTCCTACTGATATCTCTCAGTCTAATCTAGTACCACAAGGTTCATTTTAGCCTTCCTGGGGAAAATAATTTTAACTCCCTAAAGCATCTCTGAATGCTGTCTGAAATTTCCATTTCGCACTTAATTCTTCTCCATGACCAAAAAATCAAATCAAGTAGAGCATCGGTCTGCTGTGGTTGACCCCAATACCATGTACAGGAGCCCCAGAGCAACCACAGGACAGCCCAGCCCTGTTTACCTGGGGCCTGGAAATGAGGCAGAGGATAGAGAGCAGACCCAAGCAGCCCAGTCTGGAGGTCAAATCCCAGCTCAGCAACTAACTTTGCCTCCCGATAAATTCTTTTCCTGTAAAAGTAGGAACTAAATGAGATACCTAGTATTCTATGGTACACAGAAAATACTCCATCAGTGTTGGTTGAGTGAATAAGCAAGCAAGTGAAGAGGTAAGTTTGGCACATGCTGTGGCCTCTCCCTCGTTCAACTCCACACTCCATTCCTTAGAATCTTGGGCGGGTACTTTAACCTCACCAGGCCTTGCCATTTTTATTTTCTTCTTAGTACTTTTCTGTATTTTCTGATTTTTCTTCAATAAAGTATGTTATTTTGCAATTAATTACAAAAAAAAAAAAAACAGCACATACCAAACTCTTCCCTAAAATTAGAATTAGTAAGTGCTTCATAGGCTCACAAGAACAACAACATAGGCTTTTACTGAATACCAGGTGTGCCCGTGTGGGTGAAAACACCAATAAGGTGCGAGTGCTTGGTGTATAAGGAGCCCTGATGGTGCAGTGGTTAAGCACTCGGCTGCTAACTGAAAGGCCAGCGGTTTGAACCCACCAGTCACTCTGCAGGAGAAAGATGTGGCAGTCTGGCTTCCATAAAGATTACAGCTTTAGAAACATTACGGGGCATCTCTACTCTGTCCTATAGGGTCATTATGAGTCGGAATGACTCGATGGCAATGGGTTGTTTTTTTTGTTTGGTATACAGTATGGGCCCAATAGGCGTTGGTTTCCTTCCTCTTTGTCTCTCCTGCCAGTCCTTCCAGATGCATAAAAAGCTTTCCTCTCCCTCTTCCTCCTGTTGTGAGCAGGGATGGCCACAGTGAATAAAGCCACTATCAGCTGAGACTCTTTCTCTGTAACCCAGAGTCCCCCCTAAACAATTCCCTTTATAGAGGCTCTCGGTAGGAACATTCATGAAGTGCTTGGAACACCCACTATCAAGTCCTCACACCTGGGTGAACATGGCTCCCAGACTGCTAAGAGGCCTGAGCTAAGGCTGCAGGCTGGTCTTGCTCATTTTTAAGTGTGGCCCAGCTATGGTGCTCTCCCCTGAGCCCTCATTATCTGCACTGGAAACTGCAGGTCTTCGGGTGTGGATCCTCACAGCCAGCAAAGCAAAGCGCCCTGAGCTCAGGGCTACAAGCCTCCGTCTCAGCAGTCCCAGCTTAAATTCTCTGTTTCTGCCCAAAATGAATTCCTCTGGGAAACTTTCCCATCCCATCTTCTGAGAAGGGGGAGGAAAGAGCATTTTTAAAAATTTATTTTTCTTTTCATTCAAAAAATTAAAGAGAATTTCCAGTAAGGAAGAAGGGAGACATCTTGCACTTTCAGAACCAAGAATGCAGAGATGTTCAATCATGGCAGCAAAGGTCACAAATCCGGGAAAACTTACTATTTTCAGCAAAAACCAAAGGGAACTGAGGGCTTGCCGTAAAAACAAATCTAAAAAGTGGTGAAATACTTGAACTGGTTAAAAAAAAATTAGCAGTTTGTCAGAGCATTCTCTTTTCACCTGAGCTACATTCTTTCTAGTGGATTTACAACCAAGCCCTCCTCTTCTGCCCATGCCCTTTTCAAAAGAATTAAAGAGCTTTACTTTTGTAACATCCTGTAGGGCTGGGCTATTTCTGCTCTGGGTTTGGTATGGAGAAATTCCCCCCTTTCTATCCCCACAGACAGACTGCACTTAGCATCTCTCACCTGGAGCTCTACGTCAGCCTTTCAGCTGGTCTCCTGGCCTCCTGGCCTTGTTTTCTTTACTGCAGGATTTCTCAGAGTCTTTAATATTCTAATGGTTTTCTAGGAGGGAAATACATAATAATATACATCATTTCACAAACTTATTTGGCCATGGGATCCTTTATTTGAGAGACATTTATTCACATCTCTCAGGCCACTCAGGTTCCAGGAACCCAGTTTGGAAAGCTCTAGCCTACAGGATAGGATACCAACTCCTAGTAGGCACTTGAGGCACTTCCAGCATCCAGCTTCTGCCTCCCTTTCCAGGCTCATCTTTTGCCTTCCTCCCATACTCTTCTCAGCACTTACTCTTAAACTATCTGAGGTTCCCTAAACCCGCTGTCTTGTTTCAAGCCTCTGTGCCTTTGCATATGCTGTTCCATCAGTCTGGAGTACTTTCCCTACTTGTCTGAGGTCAACACTGCCAATTCTGTGAAAACGTTCCCAGGCCCCTCAGACTGACATGGGTACACCAGTCTCGCTGCTCCTGCAGCACTTGGCCCCTGGCCTGTCAGCACTTCTCTGGACTCTAAATGTGTGCTTTTGGCCCATGAACTCTTTGACTTGGTTCTTGCTCACTCCTGCCTAACTGTTCAGCCTCCCACCCATTCCAGGCCATTCTAGGAGACGCATTTCCCTTTAATACATTTCCCTTTTTTAAGTTAGCAAGAATTAGTTTCTGTTGTTTGTGGTAAAAAAAAAAAAAGCTTCATAATTTCTACACTTTTGAAGGTGAGTTTTGAAACATTTTTAGTCCAAGAAGCACATACTGAAAATGATAAAAATAATAATAATAATTCAGGTCTATTTTTCATAGGGGGATCAATGCTCAGAGGACTCCAAAAAAACTCAGCGTGGCCTGAGTGATGCCTAAAGGACTGCACACAGCTGTGACGATGGCCCTGAGAAGGCCTTGTGGGAAGGCAGGGGCTGTGCACCCATAAGCAGTTTCTCCTTTTAACCAAGAAGGTGGGTGTCCACATTCCTTAGAACCTGCCATAACCAGCTCACTCTCCAAGCTGCCTCCTCCTGAACTTGGGGCAGACAGGGACCAAAGCATCCATTCCTGAACTTTTCGACCACCCCAAATTCAGAAGGTCTCCTTATAGAAGCCATTTCACAAAGATTTCCAGAAGGAATATTTTTTACCTTTCAAAGCCAATAAAGGAGAGTGTAGTAGATCACTGTTAAATAGCTTTGAAGGCAGGTCAGAAGAGAGGCAGTGTAACTGAAGGCATATTAAGGCTTGGAGGAAGGAGAAGATGCAAGGCTTCTTGGCAGAGGGTCGTCTATGCTGAGCGTCTGAGGAATGGAGGTCTACAGTAGAAGGAGGTGGGGTAAGGATATTACCCAGGGTAGAGGGAATGGGAAGGAGGCGGCCAAGTATGAGAGCAAAAGACCCCCACCTCCATCCATCTCCCCAGGTAGCTCTTCCCCTCAGGCTGGTCTCCTGTCCTCCCCTCTCCAAGGTCCATCAAGGTGATGCCATCTAGGCTAATGGTTTCTCTTATCCCGCTACCCCACCCTGTACCCAGCCCTGGGTTGGAGTAATCTAAAAAATTAATCATTTGAGAAGGGCTTTTAAGACTGGTGAATGCTCCCAGGTAGTGGTCCCCAGCCTTGGGAGCCTTAAACAGAACTCCTGCAAGAGATTAGAAATACTTTTAGCATCTGTTAATTGAGAAACTACACATATGAAAATAGATTTCAGTTTCCCTTACAATAATACCTCAGGGGTCCAAGAGTAGGTTTAAAACCACTGATCAAAGGGAATAACCATCCAATAAAACACACCTATACTTTTTGAAAGGCCTTCATTGTTTTAACCCAAAAAGACAATGGGGGAAATGGTAGGCTCTGGAATGGGCATATGAAAGAGTGATGGGAGGAGGCAAAACCCTAAGACCCAGAGGTCCAGGTGGGACTTCACCAACCAGCTTCTCTGGTTTACGAATGTAAACCCCATGGTGGGCTGGGCTGGGCTTTCCTTGCTATGAATTCAAGCTCTGTCAGATGCTGGACTGATGTCATTTCCCTGGCAGTTTAGAAAGCATCCAAGGCAGTTTGGAAGACCAGTGGGCTAGAAACCACTAATTAACTTCCTAACTCTGCTAGCTGTGTGAGATTCTGTAAGCTGTTTTGCCTGTATGAGTTTCAATAAAAGGCAGGAGGGTGGGGTGAGTGTTGGGACAGGAGGGGAATGTTGAACTTGCTCCCCAGGCATCATTAAAGAGACAACATTCTGAGCAAATGACCTTAGTCAATTTCACCTTTCTGAGCCTTGGCCTTCTCATCTGTAAAATAGGAATAATATGTAAGAATTAAGTTACCTATGAGTTGTGAAGATGACAGCCACATTGCAAGTACCAACTTATGTGAATTATTCTCTCTTCCTCCTTCACATCCTTCCAATAATAGACCGCTTTTCCTTCCAAGTCCTGTCCTCATGCTCTCACTGAGTCTGTAATTTGACCCTTGAGTGTGAAATGTCCTTTCTTTGTGACTTGGAGCTAGTCTTGCCAGAGGGGGGCACTGCAGAGATGACTGTGGTAACTTCAAATACACTAGGGTGTCCCGGGGAACAGTTGGCAGGGTGCCCCTACTCCTTGCCCCAGGCAATCCTAGGTTCCTCTTTGGCCTCTGCCCAGAAAGGAACTGGCCTAAGGCAGAAGGACAGACCTTGGCTGGCGAGGCCACCTCCTTTCAGGCCAGGCTGGAGCCAGGGCAGGCACAGACAGTGACAACCACCCATTTTGCAACAAACAGGAAACCAGTTTACCAGCCTCAAAAATAGAACAGACAAAAACCCCAAAATATGAGGCTCGGACAGTGGGGCAGCTCAGGTTTCTCAGATTGCTTCCTGGCAGCCTGCAGATTATGTGTGTTGTTATTTTGCTTCATATGAGGAACAGTCTTGCAATGTCATTATAAAGGTGCCCAGCCACTGAGGGCCAGGACCAGGAGGTCGCCCAGCCAATCTGGCTTCCTTCACTGCCGAGGCCCTGCCTTCTCGGTGTCCAACCCAGCCGCAGATGGTTTCAACCACAGGGGTCACAGAAACCTTGACCCCTTTCTTGTCCCAACTCTAAACAGAGCTGGCTCTGGCATGTCTTCCTAGCAGATCCTCCACACTCCACATTGCTCTTCCTGTGCCCCACCCCACAGACTGCCTCCGCAGGTAGCCGGAAGCTCTGCTGGGCGGCCCCTACCCAAGAACCACGCCAATCCCGGACAAAAATGCAGAGCTGGGCTCATGCTATTCCTTCTGCCAAGAACACTGTTCTCTGCCTGAATGTAGAGAACATGTCTGTAAGTCATTTTAAATCTTTATATGGAATAAGGCAGGGTATATACGTGCAGTTGCTGGGTGGTTCCAACAGTTAACGAGCTCGGCTGTTAACTGAAGAGAACGCCGAGATGATCACAGTGATGTTGCTAGAGATGCTGCTGCCCTCTATGTCACACAGAGTCCCCTTGTTGAGGGGTTATGGGACAGTGTGACTTAGCCCCAGGGAAGCTGTGCGTGTCCTGGGCATTTGATCTCTTTTCATCCTACGCACAGCACAAGGACTGGGAACTGCCAACCTGACTGTGCTCCCTTTTTGTTTTCATTGCTAAGAACTTAGTGCCAAATTTGTTAATCACCACCACGGTTTTATGTGCTAACCTGCCCCATGGCTTTATTTTACTTTCTTTCCCTTATTTTCCTTTTGCCTGATTTCCTCGTTAATTTTATTTTATCCTCATGCAGAACATCTGTAAATCATTTCGAGTCATTATTTGGAATATGGTAGGGTATACAGCTCGGCTGCTGACTTCAAGGTTGGAGGTTCAAGTCCACCTAGAGGCACCTCTGAAGAAAAGGCCTGGTGATATACTTCTGAAAAATCACCCACTGAAAACCCTGTGGGGCACGGTTCTACTCTGACACACAAGGGGTCACCATGAATCAGAATCAACTTGATGGCAACTGGTTTTAGTGTAAAACCCAAACAACTTGTTGCCGTCGAGTTCATTCCAGCTCATAGCAACCCTATAGGACAGAGTAGAAGTGCTCCATAGGGTTTCCAAGGAAAGCCTGTTGGGTTCAAACTGCCAACTTTTTGATTAGCCGCTGATCTCTTAACCACTGTGCTACCTGGGCTCTGGTTTATTTGAGCAAGCAACTCCTACTTAATCTAGAAAACCCACTTCAAGTGTCCCTACCTCTGATTTCTCCTTGACCCCTCTACACAAGTGGGGCTTCCCTCTCTGGTGGTCCCACAGCCTCTGTCTGTGTCTTTCTGGTTTAGCATTTATTCACGGTTTGTATTTTATCCATTTTCATGGCTCTTTCCACCACCAGATTAGAAAGTCCTGAGTGAAAGGGTACCATTTGCTGAATGCCCACCCTCTGCCAAGCTTTATACACAGTGCTTCACATATGTCAGCTTGTTTAGTCCTCAAGAAAACCCTGCCAGGTAAGGATGGCTATTCCCATTTTATAGCCAATGAAAGGTGCCTCATACAAGGTCACATACTAGTGAGTGGAGAACTGGCACCAAACCCTGGTGTCCTAAAACTAGCCTTGGGCTCAGCTCCCTAAGATGACCCAATGTATGAACAAGAGCTTTTACATGAAAGAGGGAAAGAAAAAGAGAAAGAGGGAAAGAAATTAGATTTTCTTAGATTATCAAATAATTTATTATAGACATCGAACTCAACCATACCACTTAAATACAGCTTGATTTATAAAAATCCATTCTCTACAACTGTCCAAAACATCTTACCTGCGTTTCATTGTGATGTCTGCATAGTTACCTTCCAAGAGGCTAGGTGCAACAAATAGATCAGAGAATTTAACTAATCATATCCTTGACTGTTTTGAAGCACCTCTCTCTCCCCCGCAACACACACACACATTTTGAAATTCTGGGAGGTGGTTACAGCATAAAATGTAATCAGATGATAAGAGTTAATTCTGTAGGAAGATTCCAAAAGAAAGCAAGTCCAACTTCTGTTGTGAGTAAGTGCAATGAACCATGAAGCCATTCATTCTTCGGTCCTATAGTATCCAAACAGATTAATTACATGATAGCAATTTAAATATTTAATGTTCTAATTGGGAACCTAGTTGATTTGAGGACTTCAAACTAAAATGCCCACTGGATATATACCAGTGTACTTCCGAGTTGGAGTCCAAATCCTACCTCTGCCACTTTCTGGCTGGGGGACATTGGGCAAGCCCTATAACCTGTTGTTAAACCTTGGTTTCCACATGTGTAACCTGAGGATGATAACAGCACCATCTTCTAGGGTTGCAGTGAGGACGGGGCTGTAGGAGGGATGCTCGCTAAATCACTGCATCCCAGGCAAGAAGAAAGCGAACAACAGGGTACAGACCTAGTGCTCTCTTATTATAAAACAAGAGCAAGATCTGGGGAGATAAGGGACCAGGGCATAAGATGTGAGTAGAAGGGAAGTAAAGGGTTTCTGAGCCACCTCTTCTGCAAGAGCACCCCCTGTGTCTCCATGGATATCATATCTCTTTCAAGGGTCTGACTTGTTTCTTTCTTAGGCCAACTGATACCTTGTGTTCTGGGTGTGTGTGTGTGTGTGTGTGTGCGCACACACACAATTCCCCTGTAAAGCTGGGAGCTCCAGGCACCCAGGTGCTGTGCCTGATCCACTCTGGAGTCCCCCCAGCATCTGACACATGGTTGAGATCAGTAAGTTTTTGTTGAGTGAATAAATGAAAGCAGCAGCAACTATGTCAGTGATGGCGAAAACAACATGTCTGGCACAGTCCAAAGACTCCAGGCCCTCTTGGGTACAGGGAGGCTCTGAGGTTGGAAAAGCCAGAGTAGAATTCCAGCTCAGCCACCCATCAGCCATGTGACTTAGGGTAACTTGCTTATCCTCTCTGAGTCTCCATTTTCTCATCTTAAATTTGAGTACAAAACACACACCTCGCAGGGCAAAGTCACCAGCCCAGGATCCAGCACAGAGCAGGTGCTCAACGAATTTGGTCTGGCTATGTCCCAATATCCCTGTCCCCTCCGCAGGACCCTAGGACAAGCTGTGCACCTTTACTCTGGTCATTACCCAGGAGGGGTAATCAGGAGTGACTGATGTCACCTGTCCCATTCTTGATTCCCAGACTCAATGTGGTAGGTTGGGCAGGCTGGGCTGTTAACAGGACTCTCCATCTCTCACCTGTGACGGGATCTCTCAACCTTCACGTCAGCCCCACTCCCCACCTGTCCATGCCGCCCTGGCTGTCAGAGCCACTTCTCTGAAATCCCAGTCTCAGCCGGTTGGCCCTCAGCGTCACACACAGTAGTCCAGGAGCCACTGGATGAACCCCAAGGTTCTTCCCAACTGGACCCTGCCTACCCCTCCAGCTGCTCCTGCCATTTTGAATGACTTCCTAGGTCCAGCCTCTGCCATGCTATTCCCTTCCCTTGGCATGCTTCTCCATGCTGCCTCACCTGGTCTACTGGTGTCAACTGCTCACCATTCAAGATTCAGCTCAAATGTTACCCCTCTGGGCACCCTTCTCTAACCATCCCTGATGTTGTTATGAAACCACATCCACTCCCTCCTCTGCTCCATCAGTGTGTCTTCCGCACACATGTCTATAGTAGCATGTGTTGGTCTACCAGTAGCACGTGGTGCATTACACTACTGATATTGATTCACTCACCTGCCTTCCCACTTCATGAGCTTCCTCAAGGCCGAAACTCAACCTTCTTCTTATCTGCGTCCCCAGCTCCTAGCACAAGGCCTGGCATACAGAAGGTATATCCAGTGTCAGTGCCCTTTGACCTTCCTGCTAGATAAGGCCTCTGAGCCTGCCCCTTTGCCTCCTTCCTGTAGGTCCCAGGAACTTCAGTTGCTCCCCTCTCTTCTCCTGGCAAACCTCCTTACTTTCCCACCGCGGTTCCTCTTGGCCTGGACCAGCTGCCGTCTCCCAGAGCATCCCCTTCACACCTCCCCCTCATCTTGACAGCCTGGGATGCCATAACCTCAGGACGCCCAGCCAGGGTGACTGACCTGATTACACAGGGACAGGATAGATGATCCAAAGATTTCCTCAGCATTGTCCTTTGGTCCTTTTCCCTGTCCCCTCTCTGAGAGGATGTCATGGTGATTAAGGCTGCTTTGGAGGTTCATAGACCCAGAACTGAGCCCCTGCTATGCTATTTACATTCTTTTGGATCTTGGGAAAAGGTCCCTGGGTAGTACAAATGGTTTCTGTTGGACTACTAACCTATGGGTTGATGGTTCGAGCTGACCCAGCAGTGATCTGCTTCTGTAAAGATTACAGCCAAGAAAACCCTATGGAGTACAGCTCTATTCTGTAAGACATGGGGTCGCCATGAGTCAGAATTGACTTGACAGCAACGGGTTTGGTTTTTGGTTTGAATGTTGGGAAAACAACTTGCCCTTCCTGTAAGTCTCAGTTTCCTTATGTGTAAAATAAGTAAGAGCAGCACCTGCCACTGAAGGTTGTAATGAGAAGGCAAAGTGCTTACCCCAGCTCCTGGCATAGCCAGAGTCAGTGAGGAGTAGCTGCTGTCATAGCATCATCATGAGTAAAAGCTGAGCAGGAAGGGATGTCTCTGTGCTTTCCTTCTTTACTGCTTCGGGGGGGGGGAGGCGGGGAGGGGTCGAGACAAGGGCAAAGATGAAACCAGGAAAGCCAGCAGGTCAGGACTGACTCAGACTCCAGAGGGAACGAGCATCTCAGGAGGACTCCAGCCAGGTGGAGTCCACCAGCCTCCCCTGACTCCCCAAGAAAAGTCAGCCCGACAGGACCTAGATTGTGACGTGCAAGCCACCCCCACCCTCACCCTCACCCCACGCGCCCCACACCCTCAGGAGGATGTGATGAGTCACCATTAGGTCACTCAGTCAATGAGTGAGCAGCTGGGACTGCCAGGACTCATTTACTCTCTTCCTCCCGACCCATGTCACCTCCAGTTCTCCTCCCACTCCCTACCCCCACCACTTTCCTGTGCTCTGATGTGGGAGTGACATTGTCCGCTGACATGTTTCAAAATTAAAAGTAGACCATATTTAGTTCTCCTGTGGTAGAGCAAGGCTGAGTCTAGCAAAGAGCACGGCTCTCAGCTTCCAGAACCATCCACCATGCTGCTTCAGGACCAGACCAGCTGGCCCCTGCTCCTCATCCCAATACTTACCACCCCTCCCCTGTCAATACTTGTTAGACCCCAGGAACTCAAAAGACATGAGAGAGGAAAGAAGATCAGAAACTTGCATCTATGAACCTCTCTGAAGTGCCAGGCCCCATGCTAGGTACAGGGGAGATGGGGATGGCAAGAGAGGGAGGGAGAAAAGTAACGTTCATAGAGATTCCATTATGATCCAGACCCACATCTGATCCCTACAATAACCTTGAGAGGTGGTTATTCCCCTTTGTAAAGAAGACAGCCAGGGGGCAGAAATAGGAAGTGGCTTCCTGCTGTCTCACCTCTAACAAGTTGTGAGTCAGATGCAAATCCAGGTCTGCCTGTCTCTGTCATGGCGGCAGAATGAGACATGTGTGAAAGCAAATCAGTGTAGCACAATATAAAAAGGATAATATTGCCAGGTAAAAAACATTGTGGGAGGTCACAAAACAGCCAGTTAGTCCAGCCTGGAGAAGGAGGATCAGGAAAGATTTCAGGGTAGTCGTGATGTTTGGCTGAGTCTTGAATGGTATCTGTGTGCAAATAGGTCAGGAAGCCAAGGGGGTATCCAGCAGGGGAGTTAGGGGTGTCCAGCCAAGGGTGAGTGTGAAGTTGCGGAGGAGGCACCCAACTGTCCCTGGTGTCTTCCCTTATAATTTGGGCCCCAGAAGTCACTTATGTTTCCATATAATTAGATTGGTAACAACAACAATAAATCAGATACTCACAGGCCATTTGCTATGTGCTAGGCACTGTCCTGAGCATTTTATAAACATTAGCCCACTTAATCTTCACAGCAACCCTATGTGGTAACTACTATTATTATCCCCATTTTACAGATAAAGAAACTAGGTCCAAAGAGGCTAAGTCACTTGTTGAATGCACACATCACTGGTAAGTGGTAGGGCTGGAGTTCAAACTTTGGCAAGCAGGCTCCAGAGTCTCCTAACCACTCTGCTTGGCTATCTCCACAGACTACAAACTGCCTTCTGGTTCTACAACAAGTTCAGCCTTGCTCATCTTGTCCTCTCAACTAGGCCGCAGGCACCTTTTGAGTAGGGCCTATGTCCCACCCTCCTTCTGTGTGGAGTGGCTTATCGGCTGCCTTTGTAAAGAAATTTGACTGACAACGTCATGACCTGCAGATTCCAGTGGGAGAAAGCCCTGTCGCAGTCCAGTTTGGGCTGGGAACCAACAATTTGTTGACTTAATCAGGCAGATGCAGAAAGGTGTTGTCATGGTGGCAAGGTTTCTATTCCAGGCAGCCAGGCCATAATTAAATGTCCTGACCTGCACACCTCCAATTATTGCACAAGAGTTGGTTTCCCGGGCCTGCTAACTAGCAATTATAGAACCTTCCGCTGAAGTTCCAAATCACTTAGTAAAGGTCACTTCCTTTATTTATTTTTTTGGATTTGGGAGTAGAAGTGGGATGGAACTATTGCCCAAATTACAAGTGACATCCATTACTTAAAATAGGTTTACTCACATAGCCAATATGGAGCCAGCTATGTAGGCCACATTCCTTTTAAGTTGTTGTTACAAGGGCTTTCATTTATAGAGCTCCTACTATATGCCAGGGACTACTATAGGGTGTTACATGTGTTAGATGATTTAATTCCTCCAATAAATCTGAGAGGTAGGCATTATTATTTCCATTTTTATAGAGGACTACACTGAGGATCAGAAGAGTTAAATAACCTTCCCAGAGTGACACAGCTACGTCTAGAGGATTCAGGATTTACAGCCAAGTCTGTTTGCCTCCGAATGCCATGACAGTCCCATTAAACTAGGTGGTCTCAAGCTAAGAAACCCAGCTTGGGGTTCAGAACAGACCTGGTTGTCGGTCTCTTTCTGCTCTCCTCCAGCCTCAGGGGTGGTTACCATGTTATGACAATAACCCTTTACCACAGATTACTTAGATGGCTTTTTTATATTGACAAGAGAAGCTTGGAACAGCCTGAGCATAGTAGGCCTCTGGAACAGAAACACTTGTGGCAAAGGCACAGTCCACATACCACCACTCACCATGTGATGCTCATGGCAGACATCAATAATCGATCATGGCTGTCTTTCTCACTGAACTCAGTTGCAGCCTCAGGCTCTTTCTTAATAAAGGTGATCTTTCCAATGGATTGAACTGGCCCAGGAGGTGAAAATTACTTGCTTTCTCTGTCCGAGACATATGGTGACCATATAGCCTACATGCAAGATTCAGACATGTGGTTTGACTGAAGATTATTTTCCTGATGTATGAGTTTATATTGTGTTTTACGAAAGCATAAGATAAAATCACATTCAATCATACATTTTACAAATCACTTCTAATGAACAGAATAAAAGTGCCTATAATCGCTTGTTCCTGATAATCTAGGGCATATGGTTGCTACAGTTGACCATGGTTGCATCCTCCAGACCTGTACAGAGAAGACAATAAATACATGTGGAACAAATGAAGGGGAGGTGCACTGAAATGGAAGAAAAAGAGGAAGTGGAGGAGCCCTAAGGATAAACTCTGCTGACATCACCTTCTCACCAAAACCCAGAACTAGCTGGGATTTTGCTGAAGCTATAATTTTTTTTTTCCTAAAGTGCTATGTTCTACAAGAGAAATATGCAAACAATATGCCAATCTGATGGGAACAGTGTACATACACACACTAGATGCAGTCAGTCAGGTTTTATATCACATTTAATCACACTCCAGTGTTGAGGACCAAAAGCCAAGGACAAATATTTCAAGCCCTGTGTCTCACAGCGAGTCTCCCAGTTACCCACGAGAACTGGATTAATTGGATAATCCACATATCCATGAGGCTGAGAGCAGAACTGCTACTGAGCTTGTCCCAGTTCTAGGGTTCTGCCTTTAGGCAGCAACAACCCTTTCAATTTCTTATTTCAAATAACCAAGTCATCTCCACCAGAGGAGAAATGTTACCAACCACTTTTAATAAAGCAAAACTCCAAGAACACCCTTGTGACAGAGCCTACTAGTTGACTCCAGGACTGGTGCAAAGATCTCTCTTGGGTACTGGGAAGACCCCATCGAGGGAGAGCACAGATACCAAATCTCAATCCTGTGGCCACTTGCTCTCCGTTTACCACCACCACCTCCCTGGGGCCTCCATTTGAAAGGAGAAGCACCTATTTTTGCAATCAATTCCCACAGCACACAGGAGCTGGCACCATGCTAATCCCTGAAGCAGGCAGGCTTCTGCCTCATGCAGTACCAGTTGCCTCCCTCAGCTATCTGGAGCTCTTTGGAGCTCTCCAAGGTGCTGACCCTCATTCCTGTCTAAACCAAAAAAAAAAAAAAAAAGAACAAACAAAAAACAAAACGAAATATTGCAGTTGAGTGGATTGCAACCCACAGCAACCCCACAGGACAGAGTAGAACTGCTCTATAGAGTTTCCAAGGCTGTAATCTTTATGCAAGCAGACTGCCACATTTTTCTCCTGCCCAGTAGCTGATGGGTTTGAACTACTGACTTTTCAGTTAGCAGCTGAGTACTTAACCAGTGTACCACCAGGACTCCTTCCCTAAAAACAGTGGTGAGCAGTGAATAATCAGAGTTTAAAATATATATTCATATACATATATTTGTTATGGTTATATTCTTTAAAAAGAATTAATTCAAAGCAAAATTTAACCTCACTTTAGTACTATGTGTATATCATAGGAAAAAGAGATATATTGGTTTTCACTTTGAGACGTAGCTTTCTAAGTTCTTATTCCCTATTTATATTGTCGTTATTGCTGACTGTCATTGAGTCAGCCCCCGACTCATGGTGACTCCATGTACAATGGAACAAAATGCTGCCCAGTCCTGTGTCATCCCCATGATAAGTTGTGAATCAGACTGTTGTGATCCACAGGGTTTTCATTTGGCTGATGTTTGGAAACAGATCACCAGGCCTTTCTTTCTAGTCCTCCTTAGTCTGGAAGCTCTGCTGAAACTTGTTTGACACTATAGTAACACGCAAGCCTCCACTGACAGATGAGTGGTGACTGCCCAGGAGGTGCACTGGCCGGGAACTGAACTCCAGCCTGCTGTGTGGAAGGTGGATTTCTACCACTGCACCACCACTGCTCTCACTCTATTTATACAGTGGGTCTTTTTATAAGCCAGGAGGCCCATGTGGCACATTGGCCATGGGTTTGCCTATAGTGGTCCTAAAGCCTTTGATTTTACCAAGTTCTCACTTCCTTGGATTTTGTCTTTCCTGTATCTTCGCCTGGTACACTTTCCAATCCCTCCCTATCAACTCCAGACTCTTAAATAGCCCCCTTTTCAGCCCCTCCAGGGCACTATGATTATTACCTGATTATTGACCCACTGGTCTGAATCCTCAGAGGCTGAATCCCTCTTTGCTTCTGCTGCAGAGTCTGGCCCACAGAGGTCCTGAGTTAGTGTTCATTGCCTGTTGTTGTTGTTAGCTACCATCAGGTCAGCCCCCGAGTCATGGCGGCCTCATGCAAGGAGGTTAACGCTGTCCAGTCGTCTGCCATTGCCATGATCTGTTGCAGATTGGACCGTTGTGATGCATAGGAATGTCAATGGCTGATTTTTGGAAATAGGTTGCCCGGCCATTCTTCCTAGTCTGTTTTAGTCTAGGAAGCTCTGCTAAAACTTGCTGAGCATTGTAGCAACATGCAAGCCGCCACTGACAGATGGGTGGTGGTTGCATATGAGATGCATTGGCCAGGAATAGAACCTAGGTATTGCCGAGTGGACAGATAATGAATAACCTCCTGTCTGTGACCCTATCTCTGAAGTCCTTGGCTTGCCCTACTTCTTCCTGGCCCACTCTGCCAACCGGCCAAGCAGACTCTCCTCCTGATGGTGGGTTCAGTGGCCTGTGTTGGTCTTCTACCCACAACAGGCATTGCTGGAAATTTCAGGAGCCATGGCTTTTGTTTATTTGCTCCTGTGTTGCCTTCCACAGAGGAAAAGATCTGTTGTCACTTTACCTCATAAAAAACGACAAACCGTTCTTCTGAACACATTAGTTACTATTCTAAGCACAATACCTACATTTTTATTATAAATCAACACCCTTATAGGGTAAGTTTTGGCATTATCCCCTTTTGCAAATGATGGAGCAAACACAGAGAGGCTATGTGGCTTTCCCAAGGTCACCTGGATGGTCAGTGATGGACCTAGAACACACACCAGGCTGAGTCCCTCCAGGGCCACTGCTCCTGACCATTGTGTTGCACCGTTCCCGCGGTGTTCAGAGCATCTGCTGGTTAAGGGAAGAGAGCAGGAAGGGGAATAGCAAAAACCAGGAAAAGGTGAGAAGTAGGAATTTGAAGGTATAAAGTTAGGAAAAGGATGAATCCTCCTTTTGAAGACACAGTAGATTCCCAAAAGAAGGGAAAGGCACACACACACACACACACACACACACACAAATAGCAGCTACTGTAGTTGTGAAGACAGGCCCTTATCTAACTCCCAAAGTGTCTTATAATTTAGAGCTGGAAAAATCCCCTAATTTTAAAGATGAGCAAGCACAGGTCAGAGAAGCCCCCAAGTGCCCAAGTTACAAAAAAGACTTGCTCAGAGGCACTAGTTTAAAAAGACACATAGGTATTCAGTTAAACCGTCTTTACAATGGTATAAAGAATTCCCAAAATGATCTCTTAATAAACAAAACAATCCAAGTCATTAAACCCTTTGCTGTCCTGACTTACACAGCAGCACACACTATCAGCCATCTATCCTCAAGGGGGAGCCAGAGTCAGTCCTTCTCCACACAAACTTACAAGCAAAAGAAAACACAAGAGTAAAACTATTTCTCCACTTGCAATGGGCAGATGTTTACTAAGATGCCATGGATTTGGAATAAACAGAGGATGAGTCCAGCTGGGGCCATGTCTGAATTACAAACAATGCTCAGTGGCTTTCTTGCATCCCTTCTGTAATAGTTGGGCCACATCTGTATTGTGTTCCCCAACTGGACACCTCATTTTAAGAGTGATAGCAGTAAGTGTGTCCAAGGAAGGGAAATTAGCAAATACCAATACTGCTGGAAGGTCCTGGGTTGCTCAGCCCAGAAAAGACAGGTCACTGGCTGAGGGCCAGCCACTCCAGTTTTCCATCTGTGAAGTGAGAACAGCCCACCTCACTTGAGGATGTGTTCCGAGGACAGACACGAAAGAACAATGAAGGTTCGCTGCTCCACAAATGTAGCCCATTAGGACAAGACAGGGGCCCAGTCCTGCCTTGCAGTGCATGGAGCAGAGTGGTCTTCTGTACCCTGGCAAACATGATTATGCCTGAATGTGCCAGGTTCTGTTGGACCTCAGAGACTCTTAGAGCAAGAGGGGACCTTAACTGTGTCCAGAGCCTGGCCCAATGCCTTCATTTTAGAGATGAGGACTCTGAGGCCCAAGATCCCACAGCCAGTAAGGAAGAAAAGTGGGACTTGAATCCAGACATCCAGATCCCTCCCTGCATCTAGCACTTGTTCCATTGTCTTGTCAACCACACCAGTACAAAGTGCCACTATTTGCCAATGCTTCCTGTCTTTCTGGTGACCCCGAGCCAGCACTGGATGGCAGCCTGAAAACAGTTACTCACACATCCGCCAGGCAATCACCACCAGCTGGTCCTCCTCCCAAATACACTGGGCCACACCCAACATGACATAGAGGGAGCCTGAGAGACTGTGAGCTTGCATATTCTCTTCTAGTTGTATCTCCCTAGGTATGAACAGAGGTGTGATTTCCCTCGCCAGGATCATGTTAAGTAGAAATTACTCTAGAAATCTCCCTCTTCCTGATGGCCTTAGGGTATATATCTCCTAGGCCAAAAGTAGAAGCCTTAATGTCACAGAGCCATTAAGTGGAAGGGCCATCAGGAGTCACCACGTCCCCTCTGACCCAATGTATGATGCAACCAAAAACCAAACCAGTTGCATTGAGTCAATTCCAAATCATGGTGACCCCATGTGTGTCAGAGCAGAACTGGGCTTCACAGAGTTTTCAATGGCTGTTTTTTTTTTTTTTTTTTGAAACAAGACCACCAGGCCTTTCTTCTGAGGTGCCTCTAGGTAGACTCAAACTTCCAAATTTTAAGGTAGCAGCCAAGTGGGTTAACTGCGCCACCTAGGGACTCGTGTATGATGCAGAGATCATTAAAGTAGGAAAGTTGAAGAGACCCACTCCATGCTGCAAAACATCTTTCAGGTAATTTCAGGTCAAAGCAATAGCATCTGAACATTGGGTCTTTCCCGGCCAGCCCCTCGCATGAGAGGCACATATACAAAGCACCCATGACAGTGTCTGACCCCCAGACCCAGCATAACATCTCCTGATGGACACAGGAGGGTCTTCCACAATCACTTGGCATGACAGCTTGAACCTTTCCACCTAACGAATATTCTGGCTCCCCAGTGCCTTCCTGCAGCTACCCACAGCAGCATACAGTGCAGCCCCCTCCCCACCCTGACCACTCCATCCTCCAATGGCGGGGGCCTCATTTCTTGAAGTTCTAGACCTTGGGCAGTGTTAGTTCTGCTATCTGAGGGAAATCCCGAGAAGACCCTGAATAATGAGAGTTAAGAAGACGGGAACTTTTTTTTTACATGGATGAAATTGAAGCTCCAATATATCATGTCTGTGAGACTTGTAGAAAGCTGGCTTTTGAGCCCAGAGGTTGGAGAAGACTGAGTGCTACTCGGGCAATGCTGGGCAGCCCTTTATCTGGCACGACCTCTGTGTTTCCACTGCCAGGGCTGGACTGCAGAGCTGCAAGGACAGTGGGATGAGGTGATAATAAACCCTGCCCTCTCCCCAGACTGGAGCAAACAAACATTTATTTCCTGTGTACCAAATTCATTATCAAGGAGCCCTGGAGGTGCAGTAGTTAAGTGCTCAGTTGCTAGCTGAAAGGTCAGGAGTTCAAACCCATCAAGTGCTCCATGGGAGAAAGATGTGGCAGTCTGTTTCTGTAAAGGCTGCCACCTTGGAAATTGTATAGGGCAATTCTACTCTGTTCTATAGGATCACTATGAATTGAAATCAACTCTACGGCAATGAGTTTTTTTTTTTTTTCCTTATAATTTTTATTGTGCTTAAGTGAAAGTTTACAAATCAAGTCAGTCTCTCACACAAAAACTTACATACACCTCGCTGCACTCCCAATTACTCTCCCCCTAATGAGACAGCCCACTCTCTCCCTCCACACTCTATTTCGTGTCCATTTCACCAGCTTCTAACCCCCTCCACCCTCTCATCTCCCCTCCAGGCAGGAGATGCCAAGATAGTCTCAAGTGTTCACCTGATCCAAGAAGCTCACTCCTCACCAGCATTCCTCTCCAATCCATTGTCCAAACCATGTCTAAAGAGTTGGCTTCGGGAATGGTTCCTGTCCTGGGCCAAAAGAAGGTCTGGGGGCCGTGACCACTGGGGTCCTTCTAGTCTCAGTCAGACCATTAAGTCTGGTCTTTTTATGAGAATTTGGAGTCTGCATCCCACTGTTCTCCTGCTCCCTCAGGGGTTCTCTGTTGTGTTCCCTGTCAGGGCTGTCATTGGTTGTAGCTGGGCACCATCTAGTTTTTCTGGTCTCAGGATGATGTAGTCTCTGGTTCACGTGGCCCTTTCTGTCTCTTGGGCTCGTAATTACCTTGTGTCCTTGGTGTTCTTCATTCTCCTTTGATCCAGGTGGATTGAGACCAATTGATGCATCTTAGATGGCTGCTTGCTAGCATTTAAGACCCCAGACGCCACTCTTCAAAGAGGGATGCAGAATGTTTTCTTAATAGATTTTATTATGCCAATTGACTTGGATGTCCCCTGAAACCATAGTCCCCAAACCCCTACCCCTCCTATGCTGGCCTTCGAAGCATTCAGTTTATTCAGGAAACTGCTTTTGGTTTAGTCCAGTTGTGCTGACCTCCCCTGTATTGTGTGCTGTCTTTCCCTTCACCTAAAGTAGTTCTTATCTATTATCTAATTAGTGAATACCCCTTTCCCACCCTCCCTCCCTCCCCATCTCGTAACCACAAAAGAATGTTTTCTTCTCAGTTTAAACTATATCTCAAGTTCTTATAATAGTGGTCTTATACAATATGTGTCCTTTTGCAACTAATTTCACTCAGCGTAATGCCTTCCAGAGTCCTCCATGTTATGTAATGTTTCACAGATCCTCACTGTTCCTTATCGATGTGTAGTATTCCTTTATGTGAATATACCATAATTTATTTATCCATTTATTTGTTGATGGGCACCTTGGTTGCTTCCATCTTTTTGCTATTGTAAACAGTGCTGCAATAAACATGGGTGTGCATATATCTGTTCATGTAAAGGCTCTTATTTCTCTAGGATATATTCCGAGGAGTGGGATTGCTAGATCGTATGGTAGTTCTATTTCTAGCTTTTTAAAGAAGTGCCAAATCAATTTCCAAAGTGGTTGTACCATTTGACATTCCCACCAGCAGTGTATAAGTGTTCCAGTCTCTCCATGGCCTCTCCAATATTTATTATTTTGTGTTTTTGGATTAATGCCAGCCTTGTTGGAGTGAGATAAAATCTCATTGTAGTTTCGATTTGCATTTCTCTAATGCCTAATGATCATGAACATTTCCTCATGTATCTGTTAGCTACCTCAATGTCTTCTTTAGTGAAGTGTCTATTCATATCTTTTGCCCATTTTTTAATTGGGTTATTTGTCTTTTTGCAGTTGAGTTTTTGCAGTATCGTGTAGATTTTAGAGATCAGATGCTGATCAGAAATGTCATAGCTAAAAACTTTTTCCCAGTCTGTGGGTAGTCTTTTTACTCTTTTGGTGAAGTCTTTGGATGAGCATAGGTGTTGGATTTTTAGAAGCTCCCAGTTATCTAGTTTTTCTTCTGCATTCTTAGTAATGTTTTGTATACTGTTTATGCCATGTATTAGGGCTCCTAACGTTGTACCTATTTTTTCTTCCATGATCTTTATCGTTTTAGATTTTATATTTAGGTCTTTGATCCATTTTGAGCTCGTTTTTGTGCATGCAATGAGGTATGGGTCTTGTTTCATTTTTTTTGCCGATGGATATCTAGTTATGCCAGCACCATTTGTTAAAAAGTCTTCTCCTCATTTAACTGTTTTGGGGGCTTTGTCAAATATCAACTACTCATATGTGGATGGATTTATGTCTGGATTCTCAATTCTGTTCCATGGTCTATGTATATGTTGTTGTACCAGGCTGTTTTGACTATTGTGGCAGTATAATAAGTTCTAAAATCAGGTAAAGTAAGGCTTCCTGCTTTGTTCTTCTTTTTCAGTAATGCCTTATTTATCTGGGGCTTCTTTCCCTTCCGTATGAAGTTGGTGATTTGTTTCTCCATCTCGTTAAAGAATGTCGTTGGGATTTGGATCGGAATTGCATTAAATGTGTAGACCTCTTTTGGTAAAATAGACATTTTTATAATGTTAAGTCTTCCTATCCATGAGCAAGGTATGTTTTTCCACTTATGTAAGTCTCTTTTGATTTCTTGCAGAAGTGTACTGTAGTTTTCTTTGTATAAGTCTTTTATATCTCTGGTAAGATTTATTCCTAAGTATTTTATCTTCTTAGGGGCTGCTGTAAATGGCATTGATTTGGTGATTTCCTCTTCAATGTTCTTTTTGCTGGTGTAGAGGAATCCAACTGATTTTTGTATGTTTATCTTGTATCCCAATACTCTGCTGAACTCTTCTATTAGTTTCAGTAGTTTTCTGGAGGACTCCTTAGGGTTTTCTGTGTATAAGATCATGTCATCTGCAAATAGAGATAATTTTACTTCTTCCTTGCCAATCTGGATGCCCTTTATTTCTTTATCTAGCCTAATTGCTCTGGCTAGGACCACCAACACAATGTTGAATAAGAGTGGTGATAAAGGGCATCCTTGTCTGGTTCCTGATCTCAGTGGGAATGTTTTCAGGCTCTCTCCATTTAGGGTGATGTTGGCTATTGGCTTTGTATAAATGCCCTTGTTATGTTGAGAAATTTTCCTTCTATTCCTATTTTGCTGAGAGTTTTTATCATGAATGAGTGTTGAACTTTGTCAAATGCCTTTTCTGCATCAATTGATAAAACCATGTGATTCTTGTCTTTTGTTTTATTTATGTGGTGGATTACATTAATTGTTTTTCTAATGTTGAACCATCCCTGCATACCTGGTATGAATCCCACTGGGTCATGGTGAATTATTTTTTTGATATGTTGTTGAATTCTATTGGCTAGAATTTTGTTGACGATTTTTTGCATCTACATGCATGAGGGATATGGGTCTATAATTTTCTTTTCTTGTGGTGTGTTTACCTGGTTTTGGTATCAGGGATATGGTGGCTTCATAGAATGAGCTTGGTAGTATTCTGTCCTTTTCTATGCTCTGAAATACCTTTAGTAGTAGTGGTGTTAACTCTTCTCTGAAAGTTTGGTAGAACTCTGCAGTGAAGCCATCCGGACCAGGGCTTTTTTTTGTTGGGAGTTTTTTGATTACCTTTTCAATCTCTTCTTTTGTTATGGGTCTATTTAGTTGTTCTACCTCTGTTTGTGTTAGTTTAGGTAGGTAGTGTGTTTCTAGGAATTCATCCATTTCTTCTAGGTTTTCAAATTTTTTTGAGAATAGTTTTTCTTATTAATCTGTTATGATTCTTTTAATTTCGGTTGGGTCTGTTGTAATATCGCCCATCTCATTTCTTATTCAGGTTATTTGCTTCCTCTCCTGTTTTTCTTTTGTCAGTTTGGCCAGTGGTTTATCAATTTTGTTGATTTTTTCAAAAAACCAGCTTTTGGTCTTGTTAATTCTTTAAATTGTTTTTCTGTTTTCTGTTTCATTTAGTTCAGCTCTAATTTTTATTATTTGTTTTCTTCTGGCACCTATGGGTTTCTTTTGTTGCTCTCTTTCTATTCGTTCAAGTTGTAGGGATAATTCTTTCATTTTGGCCCTTCCTTCTTTTTGTATGCGTGCATTTATTGGTATAAATTGGCCTCTGAGCACCGCTTTTGCTGTGTCCCAAAGGTTCTGATAGGAAGTGTTTTCATTCTCATTGGATTCTATGAATTTCTTTATTCCATCCTTAATGTCTTCTATAATCCAGTCTTTTTTGAGCAGGATATTGTTCACTTTCCAAATGTTTGATTTTCCTGTTATTGATTTCCACTTTTATGGCCTTATGGTCTGAGAAGATGCTTTGTAATATTTCAATGTTTTGGATTCTGCTAAGGTTTGCTTTATGACCTAATAAGTGGTCTATTCTAGAGAATGTTCCATGTGCACTAGAAAAGAAAGTATACTTGGTTGCTGTTGGGTAGAGTGTTCAGTATATGCCTATGAGGTCATGTTGGTTGATTGTGGCATCTAGATCATCTGTGTCTTTATTGAGCTTCTTTCTGGATGTCCTGTCCTTCACCGAAAGTGGTGTGTTGAAGTCTCCTACTATTATTGTGGAGCTGTCTATCTCACTTTTCAATGCTGAAAGAATTTGTTTTATGTATCTTACAGCCCTGTCATTTGGTGCATAAATATTTAATATGGTTATATCTTCTTGGTGTATTGTCCCTTTAACCATTATATAGTGTCCTTCCTTATCCTTTCTGATAGATTTAACTTTAAAGTCTATTTTGTCAGAAATTAATATTGCCAGTCCTGCTCATTTTTGATTGTTGTTTGCTTGATATATTTTTTTCCATCCTTTGAGTTTTAGTTTATGTCTCTAAGTTTAAGGTGTGTCTCTTGTAGGCAGCATATAGACGAATCTTGTTTTTTAATCCATCCTACCACTCTCTGTCTCTTTATTAGTGCATCTAGTCCACTTACAATCAGGGTAATTATGGATAGGTATGAATTTAGTCCTATCATTTGGATGTCTTTTTTGTGTATGTTGTTGACAGTTTCTTTTTCCCACTTAACTTTATGTGCTGAGTAGATTATCTTTATATATTGTCCTTTCCTCACGTTTGTTGTTGTTGATTTTGTTTCTGCTGAGTCTCTATTTTTTTCTAGTATTTTATTTTGATGAATAGGATAGTTTATCTCCTTTGTGGTTACCTTATTATTTACCCCTATTTTTCTAAATTTAAACCTAGCTTTTATTTCTTTGTATTGCCGTATCATCCTCTCCATATGGAAGGTGTATGATTACATTTCTTAGTCCCTCTTTATTATTTTAATGTTGTCTTCTTTTTTATGATAACATCACTGTCACCCTGTTTTGAGCTTTTTTTTTTTTTAAATAATCTTGCTTTGTTTTTTTGAATTTCCCTGTCTGGGTTGACTTCCGGTTGCTCTGCCCAGTGTTCTAGTCTTGGGTCGATACCTTATATTATTGATTTTCTAACCAAAGAACCCCCTTTAGTATTTCTTGTAGTTTTGGTTTGGTTTTTACGAATTCCCTAAACTTGTGTTTATCTGGAAAGGTCTTACTTTCACCTTCATGTTTAAGAGACAATTTTGCTGGCTATATGATTCTTGGCAGGCAAATTTTTTCCTTCATTTTTTAAAATATGTCATCCCATTCCCTTCTTTACTGCGTGGTTTCTGCCGTGTAGTCCGAGCTTATTCTTGTTGGCTCTCCTTTGTAGGTGACTTTTCGTTTATCCCTCACTGCTCTTATAATTCCCTCTTTATCTTTGGTTTTGGCAAGTTTGATTATAATATGTCTTGATGACTTTCTTTTAAGATCTACCTTATGTGGAGTTTGATGAGCATCTTGGATAAATATCTTCTCATCTTTCATGATATCAGGGAAGTTTTCTGCCAACAAATCTTCAACAATTCTCTTGTGTTTTCTGTTATCCCTCCCTGTTCTGGTACTCCAGTCACACGTAGGTTATTTCTCTTGATAGAGTCCCACATGATTCTCATGTTTTCTTCATTTTTTAAAATTCTTTTATCTGATTTTTCTTCAAATGTATTAGTGCTAAGCAATTTATCTGCGAATTCAGAAATTCTAGCTTCTACTTGCTAAATTCTACTCCTCTGACTTTCTTTTGAGTTGTCTACTTCTGTAATTTTATTGTTAATCTTCTGAATTTCTGATTGCTGTCTATGGATTTTTGCAGCTTATTAAACTTTTCATTATGTTCCTGAATAATCTTTCTGATTTCTTCAATTGCTTTATCTGTGTGTTCCTTAGCTTGTTCTGCACATTGCCTCATTTTCTTTCTGATGTCTTGAAGGGTTCTGTATATTAAACTTTTGTATTCTGCATCTGGTAATTCCAGGAATGCACTTTCATCTAGAAGATCCCTGGATTCTTTGTTTTGAGAGCCTGTTGAGGTGGTCATGGTCTGTTTCTTTATGTGACTTAATATTGACTGATATCTCTAAGCCATCTATAAGTTATCATATAAGTTTATGCTTGCTTACTGTGTCATAGCTGCTTGCTTTGTTTTGTTTTGGTATACCCCTATGGGTTTCTTGAGTGAGCCAGCTTGATTATTTTCACCTTTGGATTTCTGACATCCTGTCCCCGGATGGCTAGAGCTGTTATTGGGTATATCAGTCTAGGAGTCCATTCAGTTTTCTTGTATGAATTCAGCTCAGGTTTCCAGGTAGCTGATCATCAAGTGTGTGGTACAGGTTCTGTCCTACACTCTTAGAGGGGCAGGGGTGATTGGCTTATATACCGGTATCTGATTGCAGCAGGGGGTCATGCTCTAAACAAGGAAGGGGGCTGAGAACCAACCCCCAAGTGTCTCTGAGAAAAGTACATCCCTGTTCCCTGGAGCATGCAGGTGGGTGGGTTCTGCAGACGGACTATGGGCACCCAAAGTTTTTGGTTGTAAGGACTGGGAGGTACCAGTTATCTTTGGACCCCTGTCGCAGGTGGCTGGGTGACCTGAGTGGAGCTACCAGTCCTTAGGTCCCTGATGTGTGTAGGTGAGGACCTTGTTTAATAGGCAAAGTCAAACATCAAACACCCACCTCTCCACCGCACAGCTGAAAAGGTTGGAGTCTGCCAACAAGGGCCTATTCTCCCAAAATAGGCCCTCACAGGTCCATGCAGAAGGGAAAGGTGCTCAAAGTCCACGGACAGCTTATGCCTGGATAGGAGCCGCTTCTGTCCTGAGCTTCCCCACTTAGTGGAGCTGGCAAATTATCTTTTCCTCCAGTT
The DNA here is from genome assembly GCF_024166365.1 of Elephas maximus indicus. Lineage (NCBI taxonomy): Eukaryota > Metazoa > Chordata > Mammalia > Proboscidea > Elephantidae > Elephas > Elephas maximus. Next base: position 83,570,334 of record NC_064821.1, read on the forward strand.
GCAAATTTTTTCCTTCCCCCAAGGCCAGGAGGATGGCTGTAGGCGCTCAACAGGGCCTATCTCAGGCCCAGGGAATTCAGCCACTGAAGTCGATTTGAGGGTGGGGGGTGGGGTAAAATATACGCAAGTACTTAGTTTTTGCCAAGAGCTCCGTTCTTTTCAGGTTTCGGAGGTGTGAGTAGGCTGTGTGGCTGGCTGCTTCTTGCTGAGGAAACTGTGGCTGAACACTAGTACTGGCCCACTGCCGCCGCTGTTCCAGGAATGGTGCCTGAGGGCTCCCCATGATTCAGGTCCGGTAACTCCTCTCCGCTTCTGAACCGTCTCTTCCTCTCCCTTCCCCTCAGTTCATTTTCTAAGCTTGCCTTTGAAGTTCAGGGCTCCCAGCTTGTCACAAATATACCAGTTTCACTTGTTTTTTTGGGTCTTTGTTGTAAAGAGGGCTTGCCGGAAGCATCTATTTCACCATCTTGGCTCTGCCACACGAGTCTTTTTTTATATTCATTGTCTCCATTAAGCCTTATAAGCACCTTAGCTGTTAGTGTGTTCCCATTTCATAGATGAGAAACTGTAGACCCAAAAAGGTTAGGGGAATTTCCCAAAGAACCAGAACTTGAACTCGGGCTTTCCTTTTTCAAGGCCAGTGTCTACCACCACATTACAGCCATGGGGCTTATATAACCTGGGCAATATGTTTTTTCAAATTCTATTTCAGTTTCAAGAGTTGGCCTACAATATTCTAGGTTCAATACCCAGTGCCTCCCACAGCATGTTAATCTTGTAAATATTCAGTTTATCACCATGGTCTTTGGTACTCTCAACCAAAAGCTTTATTATGCATGAATATGTTTCAGTTCCATAAATATTTGTTTCAATGTCACAGATATTTGTAGCTATCAAAGAAGTTAGTTTCCCATTTTTAAATGGAGTGTTGCTTCTTATTTCATTCAATTGATCTATTCAATTGGCCATTGATTCAAAAGCATTTATTGAGTGTATAATGTGTATACACATTTCTGGGTTCTGGGGATTCAGCAGTGATCAGAACAAAGTTCCTGCTAAGATAGAACTTAAGTTCTATTAAAGAAGATAGACAGTAAACATGTAAATAAAAAAATAAGATAATTTCAGGTAATAAGGTTTATGAGGGAAATGAAACAGGGTAGCTAAGGGGCAACAAGAGACAACAAGAATTGATACCTGATACCTGAGAAGAAACCAGCCATATAAAAATCAGGTGGAAGAAAGTTCTAGGAAGAAGGAACAAGTGTAAAGAGGCCCTGAGGTTGGAATGATCTTGGCCAGTGTTAATAGAATTTAGAGAGCTCAAGGGAATGCAGTGGAAGATGAATTGTACAAATCACTAATTGACTCAAAGCCTCATAGGCCAAAGGAAGGAGTTTGGACATATGGAACTTAGAAACTTAGAAACAAAACCTAGAAATGAAATTGCCTTCAGAATTAAACCTCTGAAACCCATACACCACTGATACAGTCACCTGTTGGTTCCTACAATGAATACCCAAAGAGTTGAGGAGCATCCTAAACTAATCAAGATGGTCTTGGGGGCAGGGCCAGAATTAGTAAGTAAATACCTAATCAATTGTGCTATATCCTGTTTGAAGAAAGAGTTGGGAATGGAAACATTGTTGACTTGGAAGTATATGTTGAAAACTTTAGTCACAGAAGCCAACACTGAGTGCCTACTCAAGTGCTGTCAAGAGAAGGAAGGTTCCAAGCAAACAGACCTGTATCAGTTTGGCCAACCCTCCAGAGCAGAAGGACTGCCTCAGGCTTCTTAGCTGAGAAGTATTCTTAAGACCAACAAACTCCCATGGGCTGGTCCCTGAGAAACCTCCATCCATGTGGTTTTTATGCAGAGAGAGAATGTGTTGATCCAGTTCACAGGCCTGTTTTTCTCTTGTTATGAAGGAATAATTTGGCATTCTGGTTTTAAACATATGAAGATGTCACTTAGAATCTGGGCAACACCAATCCACCTTGAAGTCAGATTCTTCTCCTAAAACCCAGAGAAAATCAATGCTCTGCGCCTATATCCAAGGACCAGTCTGTGGACCCGATGAATTCATCAAAGTGAAGGTCACCTGAGGGGCCCCAGCTGAGAAGCAAAGCCACTTGTCCTCATCTTATAGCATTCCTTCCTGAAACTACAGCATCTTCTCCTTCTAGCATTCGAGTATCCTAAAATGACAGGCCCCTGAAGGTGCTGATATTTTAGCTGAGAAGATAAACGGACAAATTAGAGACCAATGACAATCAGTATTTTATCAAGGAATAATTGGTGGCATGCCTCCTGACAATTTTTTTTTTTTTTTGGATATAGATAAATACATCAAAAAAGATCGTGATATGTCACTTTGGCCTGAGAGGTCAAAGTTTTCATTTATCAACTCTTAGAAGTGGTGGCTTGCATGCTGCTATGACGCTGGAAGCTGTGCCACAAGTGTTTCCAATACCAGCAGGGTCACCAATGGTGGACAGGTTTCAGTGGGGCTTCTAGATTAAGACAGATTAGGAAGAAGGACCTGGAAATCTACTTCCAAAAATTATCAAATGAAAACCTTATGGATCACAACAGAACACTGATATACTGCTGGAAGATGAGCCCTCTAGGTGGGAAGACATTACAAAATGAGCTCGGACATACCAACGATCATGAAGATGGTACAGGATTGGACAAGGTTTCATTCTGTTATACGTAAGGTCACCATGAACTGGAGCCGATCATGATGCCAGATAACAACAGCAGAATCAGTGTTATCACGGTGCTGGACTTTAAGTATGAAGGGTTATGCTTTTGTATTTCTACAGAAGCTAACATACTTCTCCATCACAGCCTATACAGTGTATCAGATGTCACTTTATGGGTCACTGAAATGTCCTACATTTACATGAAAGTTGATTTTTTTTCATAATTATCAAGTCCATGGAGTGGAATTTCTATGTTGTTTTTTTATTCAGTGGTGTTGAGTGTAGTAGCCAAGTGGGCAATCCCTTGATACTGTTTCCTACTGCCCATATTTGAGGCATGGGGGTAGAGATGTCTCATCTTTCAGTTCACTTCCTATTTTGCCAATTTTTCCCCATCAGCCCATCTCCTATCCCAACACATAGCACTGTGTTTTGTGAAAGCAATTTAGCAGATGCACCATTTCTGTCTAGGGACAGGGAACTTATATTTACCGAGTATTTACTATGGACTAGGTTCTGGTGTCATTTAGTTTAAAATTGGTTGTTTGAGTGTCCTAGGGCTGCCATAACAAACTACCACAGAGTGGGTGGCTTAAAAGAACAGAAATTTATTCTCAAACAGTTTTGGAGGCTTAAAGTCTGAATTCAGGTCATCGACAGGGTCATGCTCTCTCTGAAGACTCCAGGGGAGAATCCTTCCTTTTCTAGCTTTTGGGCTGCCTTGGGTGTTCCTTGGCTTGTGACAGCACAACTCCAATCTTTGCCTCCGTCTTCATATGATTATCTTTCCTCTGCACCTGTGTCTTTTCTCCTCTTTGCATAAGAACACTAGTCATATTGAATTAGGGCCGACTTACACCAGTATGACCTCATGTTAACTATATCTGCAAAGACCCGTTTCCAAACAAGATCACATTCTCAGGTGCCAGTGGTTAGGACTTCAACATCTATTTTGGGGGGGGACACAAATCAACCCATAGCACTGATGTCATTTAATTCTCACAACAACCCTGTAAGGTAACTATTCAGATTTCCCTTTCACAGGTGAGTAAATTAAGCCTCAAAGATATTAAGTAATTTTCCCCAGAGTATCACAACTAGAAAGTGGCAGACCTGGCATTTGAACCCAGTTCAGCCTAACTCCAAAATATATAGTCTTTCTCCACTCCAGCCTCTCAGAAGCACCCACCCATAGACAAATAGCACACTTAAAGATAACAAGGAAGAAAAACTAATCCCAACATTTAACAGAAAGCATGGTCTCATGTAGCATTTTCCTTGTGGCACAATTGGTGGGGGCACAAGGAAGGCAGTCACAGAAGTAGGCCACCAAATCTGGTGAGACAAGAAGCCCAAGTGGTTCTCTTATTTTGGAACAAACCCAGGAGGCAAATTTTTATCAAATAACTAATCACACCTATTCCTACGGCACTTGTTGGTAGTTCACAGGATGTACTTTCATGTGTGGTCTCCTCACTGCCCCATGAGAAAGATGGGGTACAAACTTGCATCCCTAAAGATGCCAGCTTGCTTCATTTTGCCATGCCTTGCCCTCCGCTAGCACTGTCCATCTGGAAAATCCAACCCTGTCCTTCCGGATTTGGCTCAAGTATCAGCTCCTGAGTTAGGTCTTCCCTGATCATCTCTAACCCCCTTTAGGTCAAATTAATCACTTCTAGAACAATTGTTTTTATCACACTGAATGCATCTGATGCCTTATATGTCTACCCCTACTAAAGTGAGAGCAAATTGAGAACAAGGATTAGGTCATTGGCTGTCAAATTGTTGGTGCCCATTTTATCATAGTGCTTAACACAGAATAGGCATTTATTGCATGCTTATAGATGAATCCACTGCTGGCTGAGAAAGGTTTTCTTGCTGCTGCTGCTGCTGCTGAATGGCAAAGCTGAGGCCATCATCCAGGTCTCAGACCACATGCTTCAGTCATGAGGAATGGCCATATAATAGTAGCTAAGTCAGGACAAAGGCAATGGAAACATCAGCGGGATGATAATTCACTGCGGAGGGAAGTGGCATTTGAGGGAGAAAGCTAGATCAGAAGAATTGTAATAAAGCCTGACACAGCAAGGAGAAAAGTATGGGGCAGGATTTGGCAGAAAATAGGGTGGAAGTGAGTCAGAGGTGAATTACCTGAGGTTCCTTTTGTGGGATGCTAGGGAAATGAGGACAGTGCCTGCTGGTATGTCAAGGCTGAGCAGGTGACAATGAGTGCAGACAGGGGAAGCTTTGCATATTCAGCTTGGGTTGTAAGTGTGATCCCCAGGTCTCCAAGAGGACCTGCGGTTCGATGCTCCACTTAGGCATACGCTTAATGCCTGATAATTACAACAAGGAAGGTGATGGCTACCCCAGGATGCTAAAGTAAAGGAAGAGAAATGAGAGCTTTCAGCGGCTCTAGAAAAGGTCCTTTAAAGATCATGAATCCTCATCCTTTGAACATCAACACAGCTTCTACAGCACTAGTGGGATGCTTCCTAGTGCAATTTCTGGAAATGCACTGCCGCTTTCCTTCCCAAATGTCTAAATGCTGCCTTGTCTGAGTGGGAAGCTGGCCTCTTTGGAGAAAGCAAAGGGGGCAATGTGGAGAAAGCAAAGGGGGCAATATAGAAAAAGTGTGTATTTTGAAGGGAGACTGATCTGAGTTCCAATCTTGATTCTTCTCTTTAGACCTGAGTGACCATGGGCCAGACCAACTGTCCAATAAAGGATACCACAGCAAAACTGCAGAACACAAATACTGGGAGAAAAGATCTGGGATGTCTAAACACAACAGGAGATAAATTCTAGAATATATAAGGAACTCCTGAGAACCAATCAGAAAAAGACAGGAGACTCAGTAGAAAAATGAGAAAGCTTATGAACAGGCAATTCACCAAAGAGGAAATCCAATGGATAACAATGAATAAGAGGTCTATAAATTTACTAATAATCAGAAAAATGTAAAAAATAATAACAAACTATTAAACCCCCACATTGTAAATACTGATCACCCCTGTGTGAGTATGTAGCAAGTAGGGAAACAGGAATCTTCACACACTGCTGGCAGGAGTACAAATAGGTGCAGACATTATGAAAAGCCATTTAGCAGTAGTATAAATCTTCGTTATTGCTCAGAAAGTTCACTCCCAGGTATACGTCCCAGAGAAATGTTCACATGGTTATATCAGGAATCATTTAGGAAGATATTCCTAAGTTTGTTTCTTGAAGCCAGGAATTGGAGACAACCTAAGAGTCCAACACTAGGGGAAAGGAGAAGTTATGGTTGGGTTTGGCAATATTCATAAGCAATGAACTAGACATATGATAGCTTGGAGACATCTTAACTCATAATATTTGATTATGAACATGGTCAGAACACAGTCAGTGGCAGATATTATTACCTTTCACAGGAGGAAATAAGTACTCATATCTAGCACACTAGCTGATGCGCTGTGGGAAGTTACTAAATATTAGTGCTCTTTTCCTTCAACATGCCCTGCTCCCTCCCTTCTTCTACACCCTTCCCCCACAATCTTTACTCACCCTTATCAGACTAGAGTACTACGTGAGCTTCTTGATGTTCCCAGGGTAGTTTAAATATCCTTGCCTAACAGTGAGGAAGATGGGTTAAGTGATTCTGGGACAAGCTTAGGACTAGAAAAAGAGTGTTAAAATTCAGAGCCAATGAAACCTTGTCCCCAAAACCCAGTGATTCCTGAAGGAGGGAGCATGGAGCTGATGGGAGAGAGATTATTATCTCCATTTTACAGATGAGGGAACAGAAGCACAGAAAGAATTTAAGTAACTTGCTGCAAGGTACTCACTAATAAATTGTAGAACTGGTATTAAGGCTTGGGAAGTTTGAATCCAGAGCCCACACTCTTTTTTTGTTTGTTTGTTTTCATGCTGTGTGTGTGTTAACATCTTTCAAACATACAGAAATATGGGGAGACTAGTAAAAAGAATATATTGTGCCTATCACCCAGCTCTATCCAGTCCTTCACCATTTAACCACAAAGCACTTTCATTCTCAATAGTGTTTATTTATTCCTTCTATCTCCCCTCCCCACCCCCACTTGGTCTAGCTTGTTAAAGGATTCTTTATCTTTTGTTTGCTGGTTTAGTTGTTCTTCTCTATTGTTTCTTTACTTTCTATTTTATTAATTTTTACTCTTTAACATTCCCTTTCTTCTACTTTCTTTGAACTTATTCTTTTGTTCTTTTTCTTACTTCTTGACTTGGATTGATTTTTTCAGTCTTTCTTCTTTTCACATATAAATATGTACAGTTACACATTTTCCGCTCAGAATTGTTTTAGCCATTTCCCACTACTTTTAAAATGTCTCATTTTCCCTATTATTTTCTTTATTATTCAATTCAAGTATATAATTAGGTTTTCTTTCAATTCCTTAATTATTTAGAAGTTTTTTCAAAAATTTCTAACATATGGGGGATTGGTTATCCCTTAACTATTGATTTCTGATTTAATTGCTCTGTGGTCCAAAGATATGTATGATAGTGATTTTTTTTAATTAGTCAAGAATTACTACATGATCAGTTTTTGTAAATGTTTACCTGTGCTTTAAAAGAATATGTACCGTCTTAGTAAAAAGACCATCTACAGATTGGGAAAAAATTTTCAGCTATGACATCTCTGACCAGTGCCTGATCTCTAAAATCTATATGATTCTGTTAAAACTCAACCACAAAAAGACAAACAACCCAATCAAAAATTGGGCAAAGGATATGAACACGTACTTCACTAAAGAAAATATTCAGGCAGCTAATAGATACATGAGAAAATGCTCTCGATCATTAGCCATTAGAGAAATGCAAATTAAAACTACGATGAGATTCCATCTCACTCCAACAAGGCTGGCATTAATCCAAAAACACAAAATAATAAATGTTGTTGGAGAGGCTGCGGAGAGATTGGAACTCTTATACACTGCTGGTGGGAATGTAAAATGGTACAACCACTTTGGAAATCTATCTGGCATTTTCTTTAAAAGTTAGAAATAGAACTACCATACAACCCAGAAATCCCACTCCTGAGAATATACCCTAGAGAAATAAGAGCCTTTACACGAACAGATATATGCACACCCATGTTTATTGCAGCTCTGTTTACAATAGCAAAAAGCTGGAAGCAACTGAGGTGTCCATCAATGGATGAATGGTTAAATAAATTATGGTATCTTCACACAATGGAATACTATGCATCGATAAAGAACAGTGAGGAATCTGTGAAACATTTCATAACATGGAGGAACCCGGAAGGCATTATGCTGAGTGAAATTAGTCAATTGCAAAAGGACAAATATTGTATAAGACCACTATTATAAGATCTTGAGAAATAGTATAAACTGAGAAGAACACATTCTTTTGTGGTTACGAGGGGGGGCAGGGAGGGAGGGTGGGAGACTGATTAGATAGTAGATAAGAACTACTTTAGGTGAAGGGAAGGACAATATTCAATACAGGGAAGATCAGCTCAACTGGACTGGACTAAAACCAAAGAATTTTCCAGGATAAACTGAATGCTTCGAAGGTCAGTGGAGCAAGGGCAGGGGTTTGGGGACTATGGCTTAGGGGGACTTCTAAGTCAATTGGAAAAATAAATTCTATTAAGAAAACATTCTGCATCTCACTTTGAAGTGTAGCATCTGGGGTCTTAAATGCTAACAAATGGCCATCTAAGATGCATCAATTGGTCTCAACCCACCTGGGTCAAAGGAGAATGAAGAACAGCAAGGTCACATGATAACTATGAGCCCAAGAGACAGAAGGGGCCACATGAACCAGAGACTTACATCATCCTGACACCAGAAGAACTAGATGGTGCCCGGCCACAACCGATGACTGCCCTGACAGGGAGCACGACAGAGAACCCCTGAGGGAGCAGGAGAACAGTGGGATGCAGACCCCAAATTCTCATAAAAAGACCAGACTTAATGGTCTGACTGAGACTAGAAGAATCCCGGCGGGCATGGTACCCAAACCTTCTGTTGGCCCAGGACAGGAACCATTCCCGAAGACAACTCATCAGACATGGAAGGGACTGGACAATGGGTTGGAGAGAGATGCTGATGAAGAGTGAGTTACTTGTATCAGGTGGACACTTGAGACCATGTTGGCATCTCCTGTCTGGAGAGGAGATGGGAGGGTACAGGGGGTTAGAAACTGGCAAAATGGTCACAAAAGGAGAGACTGGAAGGAGGGAGTGGGCTGACTCATTAGGGGGAGAGTAAATGGGAGTATGTAGTAAGGTGTATATAAGTTTATACACGACAGACTGACTTGATTTGTAAACTTTCGCTTAAAGCACAATAAAAATTATTTTAAAAAAAAAGAATATGCACTCTTTAATTGTTAGAGACATGGTTTTTGTATAAATTCATTACAGTAGGAGTCAAGAAACTTTCTGTAAATATTGTTGGTTTTGCACGCCATACTGTTCTCTGCCACGGGTACTCAACTTTGCTGTGATAACATGAAAACAGCCAAAATCAATACAAAAATGAATGTGGCTGAGTTCCAATAAAACTTTATTTATAAAAACAGGAGGTGGGCCAGATTTGGTCCACAGGCTGTAATTTGCCAATCCATACTCTAGATTAAGGTTTAATTGTGATATTCAAATATTCCGTATCTCTAATAATTCCTTGTTTGCTTCATCTATCAGTTCTAGAAAGAGTTATGTTTAAATCTCCCTTTGTGGCAAGGGATCTGTCCTTTTCTCCTGGTCATTCTCCTTTTGTTTTATGTGTCTTGGAGTTACGTTACTAGGTAGAAACAAGAATCGTTACAGATCCATGTACTTTTTTATCACTATGTAGTGACTTTTTTTAATCCCCAGGTGACCATAGCTACTGGGTTGCCTGGGATAGTCTTACTTAATACATGTTGTCCTCACAGGTCTTATTAATAGCACCTCTTTTAACTCTGAAAAGAGTCCTTATTGGACCAATAGAATGCACAGTCACTTTTTTTTTTCTTAACAACACTTTTGTTAACAGTGATAATAATATAGCCATACCAGTTTTCTTTTGGTAAATAGCCATCCATTTAAATTTAAACTTCTAGACATTTGTTTTATGCTGTATTTACTTGCTCCATGAATTCTCATTCTCTTTTAGGTGACAGAGAGCCTGTGGTCACGTTAAGTCACAATACAGAATATCAACTTAAAAATCAGGTTTACCTGGTCCTAGATATTAATCCATTAAAATGTTAGCTCCATGAGGGAAATTCTTTTTATGTATTTTGTTCACTACTAAATCCCCAGTGCTCACCAATGACTGGCACAAAGTAGGCACTCAATGAATTAAACACTTGAATCTTTTGTGCTAAACAGGCAGGTTGCAGAGGGTTTCTTGGCTCCCTAGTGAAAGCCTGTGGCAGGTGGGAACTTGGGGTCGGGGAAGGGGGAACAGTCAGCTTTCTTTCCCGTTTGTCCTTGTATCCCCAGTTTATTAAGCAGTGCTTCTGGCCCCTTAGGGACTGGAGTGCAGACAGGTGGGATTGGATGGGAAGCAGGGGCAGTAAATTTCTTACTTCACTGCTGCCTAATACAGCTGTAGGCAGGCTATGTACTCTCTGAGCAAAGCAGAAGTTGAAGCTAAAGCCAGCTGCAAAGACTCCCTCTTTCCTTTAATATTTTCCACATTTTCATCTCTGTGCTTCATTTTTGGTATTTTCCTCCACTCTACCTTCTAGTTTACTAATTCTTTTTCCTTCTGTGTCTTACCAGATGTTTGTTTAACCCATTCACTGATTTTTAAAATCAATAACTATATCCAGATGCAAAAGTACTGACTGAGCTTCTGGTCTAGCTGAACAAGTTCTTATTGGGCCAACTATCCTGCAGAAAACAACTATAAATTATGGAAAAAAAAAATAAAAAACAACTACCCGGAGGCACTGAAGAGTGAAAACCAAAAGCGGGCAGATCCTCAAAGGAAGTCAGTGCTTGGTGAAAGGGATGAGTTTGCTGATTTTGCAGCTTTTACACTAAGGGCAGGTCATAGTTTGCACCTTGTGGTGCAGCTAAAACTCCAACACTGGCACTTATAGGAAGTGAGGGGGAAATAAAAGAAAAGGAGGAGCCAGAAATGGAGCCCTAAATTTCGTGTAAAAATTCCACCCAATCTCTGGATGACCCCCTGAACCATGCATGTGCAGATCACACCCAAAAGACCTAGCTAAGGACCAAAAAAAAAAAAAGAATTGATATTTGAATTAATGCCTGAGAGATGGTGGTCTGAGTTTGGATTCGACCAAATTAATCATCTGCAAAAACAAACAAACAAATAAAATCAACACACCACATCCCTTGGAAGAATATAAAAGAACCCAGAGTATCAGCACATAACATTCACAATGTCCAGAATTCTTGATATAATTGTCCACAGTTATTTGACATATGAAGAAAGGAAAATGTGACCCATTCTCAGAAGAGAAGACAATCAACAGACGCCAACACCAAGATAACCCAGATGCTGGAAATAGCAGATGAGAACTTTAAAACAGCTATTAAAACTATGCTCAATGGTGTAACGAAAAATATGCTCAGTCAATGAGAAGATAGGGGACATTATAAAAGAAGAACCAAATGGAAATTTGAGAACTATAAAATACATTATCTGAAATAAAATTTTACTGGATAGAATTAACAGCACAATGGAGATGAAAAAGGGAAGAGCCAGTGAACTCAAAGATCAGTAGAAATTATCCAATCTGAATAAGAGATATAAAAAGATTGAAAACAGAGCCTCAGGAACAAGTGGGACAATATCGAAAGGTTGAACATCCATGTTTTTGGAGTTCAGGAAGGATGGAAGAGAGAAAATTTTATAAAAGACATAAATTATAGATTAAGGAATCTCAGTTGTGATGGAATGAGTTCCTTTATGTGGTCTTTTGCCTTGGTTCTTTGGAAAAACAGCTTGAGAGATTTTTTTCCTAAGTACTGAGGAGTTACCTTTGCACTAAGTTTCTACCCTAGAGGGTTTGTTACTTTTGTCCAGGTTGGGTGACATTTCCTGGGTAAGCTGTAAACAATTTGTGGTTTAATACTTTTTGTCTGGTCCTGGGCTGCAGCCTGCCCTGTGACTGGTATGACCTTGCAGGAATTCGTCAATAGACTACACAAATGAAGTGTCTGTAGCCTACTATGCAAATGAAGTGTCTGTGGCTTACAGAAAGGGCACTGGTCAATTTGTGTCCCTGATGAGAGGGCCATGCCTTGAAATGGACAAGGAGTTATGTATATATGCAGCCTATCCCAAAGAGGTTTTTCAGACAGAAAGAGACAGGAAGTAGACAGAAGAAAAAAGGAAGAGAGAAGAAGTAGAGAAAGAGGAGGCAAGGAACCTCCTAAAAGAGCTGTAGCATAGATCAAGGGCTATAACACCAAAGACAGTAAGAGGCCTGGAAGGGGACCTGCAGCAGAGCCAGTGGCACCAGGTCCACGAGGAGCCCTGCAGCAGAGCTGATAACAGAGAGGCAGAAGGTAGAGAAGTTTGTTCTCAAAGGGCCAAGAGGAGGCCTGTCCTGAGGAGGCTCAGAGAAGCCTGTCCTTAGGGGGCTGAGAGAAAGTCTGTCCTCAGGGGGCTGAGTGAAGCCTGTTCTTAGGGGGCTGAGAGGAAGCCTATCCTCAAGGGGTCAAAAAGGGGCCTACCTTGAGGGGCCTGAGAAGAAGCCTGTCCTCAGAGAGCTGAGAGGGGGTGTGCATGGCAGAGAGAAGGGCCTGCTTGTTTGCATAGTTGAGAGGAACTGAGAGAGCTGTCTTGCACTGATGAAGGGAGGGATGTGCTCTCCTCTTCTAGTGAGCCTTCCAGACTTAGCCTACATGCTTACTGATCCTGATCCTGAGTTGTAGCCAGTTGACCCTGATCCTGAGTTGTACCCTGTTTCTTCTTTAATAAACCACTTAACTGTAAGTATTGTCTGTGAGTTCAGTGTGGTCATTGCAATGGATTTTCAAACCCCAAAGAGAAGTAGAGAGTGCCGTGGGAGGGACAGCTGCTGTCAGAATTGACAAAAAGGTTGGAGAGTGGAGGTATGTCTGACCTCCACCTCACGGGAGTCAGCTTTGGGCTGATCCTCATCATCACCCCCACCCCCCGCCGTGAAGTTTGACAGACTCTGACGCTACTACTATTACTACTACCACCATTTCAGATCAGATTGAATATGAAGAAAACTATACCTAGGTACATCATAGAAAAACTGCTGAAAACCAAAGAAAAAGAGAAAATCTTGAAAGAAGCCAGAGAAAAATGATGTATTGCATACGGAGAATTGTGATGGTTAAGATCATGTGTCAACTTGGCTGGGCCATGATTCTCAGTGTTTTGGCAGTCATATAGTGTTGTGATCATTTCCCTGTTGAGATTTGATATGTGATCACCCTCATGATAGTATCTACTGTGAGTAGTCAATCAGTTGAAAGAAAGTTTCCTTGGCGTGTGGCCTGCAGCAAATATAAGCAGACATTCTGGCAAGGCTTGTGGGCTTTTGTCATTCTGGGTTCTGCAGCTGGCTCCTGTTCATCTGACCTCCAGTTCTTGGGACTTGAGCTAGCAGCTTACCTGTGATCTTACCTGTCGATCTTGGGATTCACAGATCTTCATAGCCTGTGAGCAAAAGCCCTGTTCTCCAACCTGCCAATTTTGGGTTTGCCAGCCCCTTCCGCTATGTGAGTCAGGAGAAGCCTCTATCCTGATCCATGGACTTGAGATGTTCCAGCCTCTACAACCACATGAGCCATTTCCTTGATATAAATCTCTGCATATATATTTCTATGCTTTACTGGTTTTGCTTCTCTAGAGAACCCAGCCTAAGACAAGGATCAAAATTTCTAACTGTTCCTTAGAAACAATGGTGGCCATAAGACAATAGAATACCATCTTTAAGGCATTGAAAGAAAGAAAAAAAAATGCTGAAAGTAATAAAGTAAACCCAAAACTTTATATCAAGTGAAAGCTCCTTCAGGAACGAAGGTGACCCAAAAACATTATGCTAAGTGAAAGAAGCTAGACACGGGACACTATATATTGTATGATTATATTTATGTGAAATATCCAGAAAAGGCAAATTTGTAGAGACAGAAGGTAGATTAGTGGTTGCTTGGGCTGGGAGTAGGGACAGAGATTAACTGCAAATGAGAAAAGAGAGGCTATGGGGAAGAAGAAATATTCTGAGAGTCATTTACGGTAATGGTTGTGCCACTGAGTAAAAAAAAAAAAAAAGCTACTAAAATTCACTGAATTCTACACCTAATTGGATGACTTTATGATATGTAAAATATACTTCAATAAAGTTGTTTAAAAAAAGGATGAAAGTGAAATAAATAGAAATCTTCAGATAAAAGAAAACATAGAATTCATCACCACCAAAACTTCATTACAAGATATACTAAAGGAAGTTCTTCAGGCTGAAGGAAAATGATACCAGAGAGAAAGTTAGGTCCTCAGGAACAAACAAAACACATCGGAAATGGCAAACATCCAAGATTACTTTTTTCTCTTAATTTCTTTAAAATGCATGTGACTGCTTAAAACAAAAACTGTCACCCTATCTTATGGGTTTGTTAATGTATATAGATGTAATACATACGGCAGCTACAGCATAAAGGACTTGAGGATGATAAATGGGGTTACAGAGTTGAAAGGTTTTTACATTAACATGAAGTGATACAATAAAATCAATAACTATTCATACTTAGAAGTTCTTCATGTAGGGATCTCAGTTCCACCCCTCTGTCTTTTGCAAGCCTAACACATCTCCTGTCACCACTTGAGCACTAAAACCTAAATGCCTAGATTACAGAGTTACAACCGTCCCTGGACCAGCCACAGTGTAAGCATATGCAGTTACCCTTCTGGTTTTTAGTTCTCTCTTGGTTTGGCAGGCCTGAGGATTTCTCGGGAGCTCAGCTATGCATTTAAAAGGCTGTCTGTTATATTTTAGCCATAATTTTAGGAGTTTATAGTAAAAGGGTTTTCAGGCATTCTAGCCTCCACATTGCTGGAAACAGAAGTCAGCCTGGGATCTTAACCACTGCACAATACCATTTCTTCCTCCGCTGAAAAGCATCCAATGGTTCACCAAATCCTTTACATTCTTGCCTCAGTTTTTCAACATTACTCACGATTCCCATCATCAAACCTAAAACTGGGTTACCCAAAATTGTCCAGTTAATTTATTTTCTAAATGGTGATTTAAAAAAAAAAAATTTTATTTTGAAATAACTACAGATTCACAAGAAGCTGCAAAGATAGTATAGAGATGTCTCATGTACCCGTCACCCAATTCCCCCCATCTTAGTTATCTAGTGCTGCTATAACAGAAATACTACAAGTGGATGGCTTTAACAAAGAGAAATTTATTTCCTCACAGTAAAGTAGGCTAAAAGTCCAAATTCAGGGCATCAACTCCAGGGGAAGGCTTTCTCTCTCTGTCGGCCTTCTCATCAATCTTCCTCTGGAGTAGGAGCTTCTCCATGCAGGGATCCCAGGTCCAAAGGACACACTCTGCTCCTGGCACTGCTTTCTTGGGGTATGAGGTCTCCTCTCTCTGCTAGTTTCCCTTTCCTTTTATTTCTTGAGAGATAAAGGTGGTGCAGGCCACACCCCAGGGAAATGTCCTTTACATTAGATCAGAGATGTGACCTGGTAAGGATGTTACAATCTCACCCTAATTCTCTTTAACATAAAATTACAATCACAAAATGGAGGACAACCACAGAATACTGGGAATCATGGCCTAACCAAGTTGACACACATTTTTGGGGGAACATAATTCAATCCATGACACCCTCCCAATGGTTATATCTTATGTAACTACAGTGCATTATCAAAACCAGGAAACTAACATTGGTAAAATGTGTAAGCATAGTTCCAAGTCATTTTATCACATGTGGAGATTTATGTAACCACCACCATAATCAAGATACAGAACTGTTCCATCACCAAGAATCTTTATGCTACCCCTTTATAGTCACAATCATACACTTCTCACCATCCCTGATCAAATGGGGACATTTTTGATCGTGAAAAGGGGTTCTATTAACAATTCTTCTAGGAAAAAAGTATAAACTGGAGCTGACTCAGGAAGATCAAGATGTATGGTTGCCCTAGCCATTCTCCTTTTCTCCCTTGTGGTGTGATAGATCACTTTTGTGTGGCCTTTCTAGCCATGGTCTTGTAACTCCCACCCACTGTGTGATGGGGTAATTGTGACCCATCAAAGGGATTGGTCAGTTTTTGCCCTCCCACTGGGCTTGAGGTGAGCCATCCCAGAGACAGGGAAGAGAGGACACCACCATCACCAAGGAAGAACAGCCAGGAGCCAGCATGTTCTTTGGACCCAGGATCCCTGAGATGAGGAGCTCCTAGAAGCAGGAAACAGAGACAGAGAGAGAGCTGTAACCCTGAAGATCCTGAAAAGCGGTAGAAGGAGACACCTGGCAGAAGAGACCTGGCAGCAGGTGGTGGGCTTCCTGGCCCATGGAGAGAGGAAGCTGACCACCTTTGGACACAGGCCTAGGGCTAGGGAGAGGCATGCCAGTGAGCATGGCTGGGAAGAGGCTGTCCTGATGGAAGAACTGTATCCTGAGTGTTCCTGAGCCTGAATTGTAACCTGTTACTTCCCTAATAAACCCCATAATTTTGACTATAGTCTGTGAGTTCTGGGTGGCCATTGAAATAAATTATCGAACCCAGCAGAGAGGTAAAGAGTGCTGTGGGAGGGATGGTTGGTGTGAGAATTGGTAAAGATGGCAGAGAGAGGAGGCACATCTGACCTCCATCTCATAGGAATCAGCCTTGGGCTGTTCATTTTGATTCTCCTTCCCCAATGTGAAATTAGAGGAGGTCAGACACTGCCCCCACACCATTTTTACATCCCTGTATATAGTAAGCACAATATTTATATCGATATTTATGTGCATATACATATATGTGTACATATATATACATATAAATAAATACATATGTACTTTTTAAATTAAAATTTCATTTCATTTACTTTACAGAATAATCTATTTTGAATATATTAACACTAACAACATTTTTGAATGTTATTCCCTAGTTTAAGGAACTCTGGTGGGGCAGTGGTTAAGTGCTTGGCTGCTAACCGAAGGGGCGGGGATTCAAACTTACCAACCACTCTGTGGAAGAAAGATGTGGCAGTCTGCTTCTGCAAACACTAATAGCTCTGGAAACTCTATGGGTCAGATCTACTGTCCTATAGGGTCACTATGAGTTGGAATTGACTCAATGACAATGGATTTGGTTTTATTCCCTAGTTTATGAAAAAATGCAGTTTTATAAAGTTGGTTGTGAAGTAAATTCTCACAAAATAAATGCTAATTTTCCAATGACTTCCTATCTGACAACAGATTTTGTTCTTATCCAGCACTCCCCTAAACATGTCTGCACTCCCCTCTGTGTCTGAGTCATGCTCACTCCCAGAAGCCCCCGGCTCCATTTATCTTGGGCATCAATACCAACTCTAGTGTTGGTCTGCATGGCTGATACCGATGATGATGTTTTGCTCCACATTTGAGGAAATCCCCTTTGTTAGATTAGTAAGTATACTTGTCTAAATCTATCAACCAGCTTTCAGCAAAATGATAACATCAACTATCTCATAACCTAAATCAACAAACATGTGCTGAAAACAATAGATACACAGCATTTACCATGGGTCAGGCATTGTTCTAAGTCCTGTGAGGCAGAGTCTATTTTTTACTCCCATTTTATATGTTACAGCACAGAGTTAAGTCTCTTGTCCCAAATCACACAGCTTAAAAAGTAGTAGAGCTGGCATTCAAAACCAGGCCATCTAGCTCCAGAGTCTTGTCTATTAACTGCTTACCTATATTATTAACACTTAACCCCAACCTTACTCAGCAGCCTGGAATGGATTTGATGCTCTCGACCAAACCTTTCATATCACGTACTGAATTCTTTATTTTGATGTATGACTGGTCAGCAGGAACACATAATCAAACATCAAGTAGGTTTTCTGGAAAAGGCATATGAGTGGATCGCTCCCAAGTCCTCGCATATTTGACAATGATTTTCTGTTGCTTTTACAAGGGAATAACAACTTGCCTGATGTAGAACTCTTGGGTCTTTTCTTATTGCTTCCAAAGGTCTTAGAGTAGCCCAATTTTTTCCTTGTTTAGGTGAGCTTCCTTCTTCTTTGTGGACTCTCTGTTAACCATTGAAGTTCAGTAAATTTCCCTCCTCTGTTTTTCTCCTAGTCAATGTCTAATACTTTTGAAGTTTCTGCTTAAAGTCAAGACATGCCCAGACTGGAGGCTTGGCTAGCTGTCCCCAGCCCCTCCCCAGCGTGTGTGTGCCAAGCACCCTGCTCCTTTCCCATTATAACACTCAGTAGTTATTACAATAATGCACTGAATATCAGTCTTCCCCAGTAACTGTGAGTTTCTTGAGGACAAGCTCTATTTCCAAATTGTTTTTCTTGTGTCTCTAGCACAGTGCCTGAATTGCCGACCTTTATGGTTAGCAGCCAAGCTCTTAAACACTGCGCCTCCAGGGCCTCGGATAAAGTAAGAGCTGAGTAAATACTTGTTGAACTGAATTTAACCTCTCATTCTCTATGAATTTTTCTTGGAACATTCTGAGCCCTTTCTGCAAATCAATGATTCTTTAATTTCAGATACATTTTCTTCTAACTTGTTTTAATAATTTTTGTCTTCTATTTGTTCCATTGTCTATTTGAAGATCATCGACCATAGTGCATTGTGTCTCCATTGTCTCTTTTCCATAGCTGTTAACCTTGTTCACATTGTTTTGCCCTTTGGCCTTTACTTCTGTATTCTATGTAATTTTTCCAAGCCTTCCCTCATATCACTATGTCACTAATTTTGGACAGTGATGGTTCTATTCCTTGCTAGTTCCAGTGGGTTCTAAGTTCTTCAATAATATTATTATCACCAGTTTCTTGCCTTAATTATGCCACTTCCCTTTTATTTTCACTCTTTATTATCTCACCTTTCTTCTCTTGTTTCATAAAGTCCATTTTCTCAAATCCTCCTTAATAGTACAAGAGAAGTTGCTAAGAAATCGTTTTGTGTTTACTGGAGTAAATATTTGTCCAAAATGGGCTCTTTCTTTGCCACATTCCTTTCCTTCTTCTTGTGGAAGGAGAAAGCAGAATTTTTGCATAGGTCTCATTTAAGTGTCATTTTTTTCCCCCCTTGGTTCTCATCCTTTGGCTCAGATCAAGTCTATCTGGACTGTTATTCCCCAGATAATTTTTTTTTTTTTTTAATATAAGTGTATTCTCTGTAGACCCCATCCTTCCTATTTCCTGGGCACTGTCTGAATCCTCTCCTTATACCAAGACCTAGAGAGATGGATGTCCATGATTTGCTCAGTCCTCCGGCCTCCTGGGTGAGATGAGAAGGAAGAGGAGCTGGGCCTTGGGCAGTCCCCAGCCACATCCTAAACTTTAGGCACTCACACTTTATAATTGTGTTCACAGTTCTGTACCAGGGTGCTCTCTTGGGTCAGATGTATGTCCAGCCTATGTGGATTGCTGCCGTCAGAGTATACTAGTCATGTTGATGTGAAGGTCTTCCTTCATTTATCTATTGCTGCCTAACAAACAACTCCAAAAAGCAGCACCTTAAAACAATAACATGTTGATTGCTCCCAATTCTGTGATCAGGAATGAATGCAGAGTTCAGTGGGGATGGCTGGTTTCTGCTCCATGTGGTGTGACTGGGCTAGAGGATCCAAGATGGCCTCACTCACAGGTCTGGCTGTCAGCTGGGACATCAAGGTTTTCCTCTATGTGGCCTCTCTCTCTTCATGAGGTCTCTTATTCTCCAGGGTTTCTCTCTCTACCTGGCCTCTCCTCCCAGCAAGACAGCCTGGATTTCTTTACATTGCAGTTGGGTTTTTAGAGAATGAATGGAACACTGCTAGGTGTCAAAACATCTAGGCCTGGGACTGGCCCAGTATCACTTCTACTACATACTATTGGACAAAGCAAGTCACAGGCCATCCCGAATTCAAGGAGACCCTGCTTCTTGATGTGAGGAGCAGCACGTGCATTGAGGGATGGGAGAATTACTGATGGTCATCTGCAAAGACAAACTCCCAATGCTCTTTGTTTGCTGCTCATATTCCTTGCTAATTCCTTGGAGATTACTTCCTGTCCCTTCCATGGGGGCAAATAAAGAATAATGGTGTCATTACAGGTTTGTCTGACCTAGACTTCTAGATGCTATTTCTTGTTATGGGAGAAGGAGCCCCGAGAAGGCTAGTCTTTATCTTTCTCTGGCCCAGTTACACCACTTGGGCCCTTGAATTGGGAAGTATCAAATGTGGTTTCTCAAATTTTCCTACATTAGTTCACATCATACAAAACTGCTTTATCTGGAAAGTGACGCTTTCTATAAACTCCAAGCCTCTTCCTGTGCTTTGGTCTTCTTTGCTCTGAATCTGGAAGATGCCTGTTAATTTTGGTAGAATGTAGTTGGGACCAGGCCCTAGTTTTAGCATTCATGTTCTATTCTTTGCTCTTTTCCCTTCCTTTTGATTATTTTGTCCAGCTCCATGTTCCCCAAATACTGCATAATATACTTTAGTCTCTTCATAAGACCTCAAAGATGTAGGAATGGCAATTCCCATTTCACAGATGTCAGGTCCAAGAAGGCTCAGTCTAGGTTAGAGTAACTCAACCAAGGTCATACAGTGAGTGACAGAGGGGAACTCCAGTTGTCAGGCCCCAACACCCATGCTCCGTCTTACATGCCCCCATACCTCCTGCGCATCTCCTTGTAACTTGGAGTTTGGGAAAGGAGGCGGTCCTGGGCTTCTTCCCAGCTGGTAGCTGTCTGCTCCTCACTCTGCCCTCCACATCATTCTACCCTATCCTTTGGCACAGACCAGCCCAGAGTGGTGACCTTGGGGGATGGCGAGGAATTCTGCCTGGGCTGCACATTCTTTTGCAGCCTTTAGGGAGGGCAGCAAAGAAACCCAATTAGCACTGAGTTTATGTAGGTGGTGGAGGGGGGATGGGGAGATAACAGCTTTTGTCCAGCCCTCTGGTGTCAGGGGAAGCAGACAAAACTTCATTGCTAAACCCTGGGCCATTCTAGGAGGGTGCTAAGACACCAGCAAACTCATTTCATTGACACATAAGCCACTAAAACCAAATATTTTTAAAAATCCATTTTCTCTTGACACACAGAAGTTTGGTTGCTTGGTCTTTCAAAGTAGGCAGCAGCAGAAAAAAAAAAAAAAAAAAAAACGCCAGCTAGTGGACTCTAATACAGATTTAAGCTGTAGTAAAAACTACCATCATATTAAACTTTTCAGTGTTCAGAGCACTTTTACACCAATCTAGTTTTATCTTCACATCAGAAGTCAGTGGGATACGGATTTGAGTAGTATTATCCCCTATTTATAGGTAAGGAAAGGAAGACATTAAGAATGTAAAAGAGTAGCAGAAGGAAACATTAAGAGTTCAGCCCAGACTTCTTATTTGAATTCTGTGCTCTCTCCATCTCAAAAGGCTCCATAACACTGGGAGCAACTATTGTCTGTTTCCTAAATCTCAGCTACTTCACAATTTGAAGTCCCATCATTAACTTTTTTGCTAATCCTTTCCTTGCTGTATCAAAACTACTATCTGAGGCAGGAAAGGTAAGATCACCTTTTCAGTTGAGGACAAGATCACACAGCTAACGTTACAAGTGGCCTAGGCCCCAGTTCTGGCATTTTTCCTTGTATTCCACACAATCCATCTGCCATCTGACAAACCCAACACCTCCAACCCCCATAAAAAAAAAGAAAAGAAAAACCCTCAAATACCTATTTGAATAATTAGAATGGATCATTTTGTGCCTGTTTTCTGTTGTTCATAACAGGTTGTTTCTTCTCATCTATATGAGGAATGTTAACCCACATGCGTAAGAATGAGTTAACATTTATTGGGAATCAACATATGGCAGTTCTTGTTCTAAGTGCTTTATTCTAAGTGCTTTACGTGCATTAACTCATTTAATCCTCACTACTTTTGACCTGACTTCCAGAGACCCCTTGGTCCCAGAGCAGCACCATCTCCCTGCAATCTGACAGAGTGACGATCCATAATGTGAATGATGACCCCTAAGTTAAGCAGTGCACAACCTACTCAAATTTGATTATTTTGGGCATGACCAGCCTGCTGAGCTGTGTCACTGTTACCCCTAG
The DNA here is from genome assembly GCF_024166365.1 of Elephas maximus indicus. Classification (NCBI taxonomy): domain Eukaryota; kingdom Metazoa; phylum Chordata; class Mammalia; order Proboscidea; family Elephantidae; genus Elephas; species Elephas maximus. Next base: position 83,592,287 of record NC_064821.1, read on the forward strand.
CTCTAGAATGGGGCTGATTTGAGGCCTTCTCTTTTACAAGTAGGGTCGCCCCTTTACTTTTCCTGAACCTGTGAGCTATCTGCATGTTCTATCACCCACTAGTCAACATTCTATAAAAGGATTATTTCTCTTTCTCACAATTTTCTTCCCCGGGTTACTGTCAAAAAGGAAACAAGTTGAAAAATGTCCTGCTACTGGAAGAGGTTTAGTGAGGAATTTAAGGATTCCAGGAAATGGGGGATTCTGAACAAAGTGCTTGGTCTTGGATTAGTAGCATTTATTTGGGGCTTCAAGTGTGCTTGCATGGGTGTTAGGTGCTGTAGACTTTCATGTATTTCTTCCCAGGCATTAGTGAGCTGAAATTGGATAGTACTGGCCGTTTTGAATTGGACAATCATATGGTCTACTATGCCAGAAATGATAAATTGAAGAGGAATGGCATCACTTTGGTCGTCAAAAAGAATATATCAAGATCTACCCTGAAGGACAATGTTGTCAGTGATAGGATAATATCCATGTGCCCACACAAAAGACCAGTTAATATGACTATTATTCAAATTTACATACCAATCACTAATGCCAAAGATGAAGAAATTGAAGATTTTTTACCAACTTCTGTAGGCTGAAATTGATCATACACAAAATCAAAATGTACTAATTACCGGTAATTGGAATGCAAAAGTTGGAAACCAAGAAGAAGGATCAATAGTTGGAAAATACGGCCTTGGTGATAGAAACGACACCAGAGACTACGTGGACCTCGTCAGACAGAACACACAAATCAAATCGACTACATCTGTAGAAAGAAACAATGGGGAAGCTCAATATCATCAGTCAGAACAGGGCCAGGGGCTAATTGCAGAAGAGATCATCAATTGCTCCTAAGCAAGTTCAAGTTAAAGCTCAAGAAAATTAAAACAAGTCCATGAGAGCCAAAGTACAACCTTGAGTATATCCCACTTGAATTTAGACCATCTCAGGAGTAGATCTGACACATTGAACTCTAACGACCAAAGACCAGGCGATTTGTGGGATAACATCAAGGACATCATACCTGAAGAAAGAAAAAAGTCATTAAAAAGAGAGGAAAGAAAGAAAAAAACAAAATAGATGTCAGAGGAGACTCTGAAATGTGCTCTTGAACACAGAGCAGCTAAATCAAATGGAAGAAATGATGACAAAAAGGAACTGAACTGAATATTTCAAAGGGTGCCTTGAGAAGACAAAGTGTTATACTGAAATGTGCAAAGACCTGGAGTTAGAAAACCAAAAGGGAAAAATATGCTCAGCATTTCTCAAGCTAAAAGAACTGAAGAAAAAAATCAAACCTTGAGTTGCAATAGTGAAGGATTTTATGGGCAAAATATTTAATGACACAGGAAGCATCAAAAGAAGATGGAAGGAATACACAGAGTCTCTGTACCAAAAAGAATTGGTTGATATTCAACCATTTCAGGAGGTAGCATATGATCAAGAACCAATGGTATTGAAGGAAGAAGTCCAAGGTGCACTGAAGGCACTGGCAAAAAACAGGGCTGCAGGAATTGACAGAATACCAACTGAGATGTTTTAACAAACAGATATAGCACTGGAGATGCTCACTCATCTATGCCAATATATTTGGAAAAGAGCTACCCAGCCAACCGACTGGAAGAGATCCGTATTTGTGCCAATTCCAAAGAAAGGTGATCTAAAAGAACGCAGACATTATCAAACAATATCATTAATATTAAAAAAACTAAAAAATATATATATATATTTTTTAGTTTTTTTAATATTACACACAGGTAAAATTTTGCTGAAGACAATTGAAAAATCGTTGCAGCAGTACATCAACAGGGAATTGCCAGAAATTCAATCTGGATCCAGAAGAGGACATGGAACAAGGGATATCATTGCTGATGTCAGATGGATCTTGGCTGATAGCCGACAATACCAGAAAGATGTTTATTTGTGTTTTATTGACTATACAAAGGCATTCAACTGTGTGAATCATAGCAAATTATGGATAACATTGTGAAGAATGGGAACTCCAGAACACTTCATTGTGCAGTCATTCGGACAGAACAAGGGTATGCTGCATGGTTTAAAATCAGGAAATGTGTGCATCAGAATTGTAACCTTTCACCATACTTATTCAATCTGTATGCTGAGCAAATAAGCTGAGAAGCTGGACTATATGAAGAAGAATGTAGCATCGGGATTGGAGGAAGATTCATTAACAACCTGCAATATGCAGATGACATAACCTTGGTTGCTGAAATCTAAGAGGACCTGGAGCACTTACTGATGAAGATTAAAGACTATAGCCTTCAATATGGATTACAGCTCAACATAAAACAAAAATCCTTATAACCAGACCAATAAGCAAAATCATGATAAACAGAGAAATTATTGAAGTTGTTAATAATTTCATTTTACTTGGATCCACAATCAATACTCATGGAAGGAGCAGTCGAGAAATCAAATGATGCATTGCATTGGGCAAATCTGCTGCAAAAGACTAGTGTTCAAAAGCAAACATGTCACTTTGAGGACTAAGGTGCACCTGAGCCAAGCCATAGTATTTTCAATCACCTCATATGAATGTGAAAGCTGGACAATGAATAAAGAGCAAAGAAGAAATGATGCCTTTGAATTATGGTGTTGGTGAAGAACACTGAATATACTACGGAGTGCCAGAAGAACAAACACATCTGTCCTAGAAGAAGTATAGCCAAAATACTCCTTAGAAGAGAGTACAGCAAGATTCTGTCTCATGTACTTTGGGCATGCCATTAGGAAGAACCAGTCCCTGGAGAAGGACATTATGCTTGGTAAAGTAGAGGATCAGGGAAAGAGAGGAAGACCCTAAGGAAGATGAACTGACCCAGTGGCTGCAACGATGGGCTCAAGCATAGCAATCATTTATGAGGATGGTGCAGGACCTGGCGGTGTTTTCGTTCTGTTGTACATGGAGTTGCTATGAGTTGGAACAGACCCGATGGCACCTAACAAGAACAACAACATACCAGTACCACAGTTTTGTTTACTGTAGCTTTGTAGTAGGTCTTCAAATCAAAAAGTTTGAGTCTTCCTACTTTTTTTAGAAAACCAAAAGGAAAAAATATGCTCGGTAGTTCTCAAGTTGAAACAACTGAAGAAAAAATTTAAGCTTCGAGTTGCAGTATTAAAGGATTCTATGTGCAAAATAAGGCAGCCTGGTGGTGCAGTAGTTAAAGAGATCACATGCTAACCGAAAGGTTCACGGTTCAAAACCACCAGCAGCTCGTCAGAAGAAAGGTGTGGCTGTCTCCTGTAGATATTTATAGCCTTGGAAACCCTATGGGGTCGCTATGAGTCAGAATCAACTTGATAGTAGTGGGTTTGGTTTTGGAGACGTGCAAAATATTGAATGATGCAAGAAGCATCAAAGGAAGATTGAAGGAATACAGAGTCACTGTGCCAAAAAGAATTGGTTGACATTCAACCATTTACATCTTTATAGCAGTACCACAGTTTTGAGTACTGTTGCTTTGTAGTATGTCTTGAAATTGGAAAGTATGAATCCTACTACTTTGTTCTTTGCAAGGTTCTTTTGGCTATTTGAGGCCTCTTGTAACTCCATATGAATTTGGGAATCTACTTATCCATTTCTGCAAAAAAGGCTGTTGGAATTTTGGCAGAGATTACATCGATCTGTAGATCACTCTGGGTAATACTGATATCTTAACAATATTAAGTCTTCCAATCCATGAATATGAGATTTATTTCCAATTTTTTAGGACTTTATTTTCTTTTAGCAAAGTTTTATAATGTTCAGTGTACAAGTCTCTCACCTCCCTGGTTAAATTTATTCCTAGGTATTTTATTCTTTTAGAATGTGATTATAAACAGAATTTTTTTCTTTAATTTCCTTTTCAGATTATTCATCGCTTGTATGTAGAAACACAACTGATTTTTGTGTTGACATTGTACCCTGCAACTTTACTGAATTCACTTATTAGCTCCAGTAGCTTTCTTGTGAAATCTTTGGGATTTTTCCATACACAGGATCATGTCATATGTAAATAGGGGTAGTTTTACTTCTTTCTTTCTGATTTGGATGCCTTTTATTTATTTTCTTGCCCACTTGCTCTGGCTAGAACTTCTAGTACAATGTGGTCAAAGCAAACATCCTTGTCTTGTTCCTGGTCTTAGTGGGAAATCTGTCACCACTGAGTATGTTGTTCGCTATGGGTTTTTCATAAATACCTTTTACCATATCGAGGAATTTCCCTTCTATTCTAGTTTGCCGAGTGTTTGTATCATGACAGAGTGTTGGATTTTGTCAAATGACTCTTCTGTATCAATTGAGATGAATGTGTGGGTTTTATTTTCCCTTTGTTCTCTTAATGTGGTGTATTATGTTAACTGATTTTCTTATGTTGAATATAGTATATGCATTCCTGGTAGAAATCCCACCTGGTATTGTTACATAATCCTTTTAATATGCTGTTGTGTTTGGTTTGCTAGTATTTTGTTGAGATTTTTGCATTATTCATAAGGGATATTACCCATTGCCATTGAGTTGATTCCTACTCACAGTGACCCTATAAGAGAGAGTAGAACTGCCACACGGGGTTTCCAAGGAGCAGCTGGTGGATTCGAACTGCTGACCTTTTGCTTAGCAGTTGAGCTCCTAACCACTGCACCACCAGGGCTCCAAAGGACATTAGTCTGTAATTTTCTTTACTTGTGTTGTCTTTATCTGGCTTTGGTATCAAGGTAATGTTGGCCTCGTAGGATGAGGATATGTTTTCTATTTTTTGGAAGAGTTTGAGAAGGATTGGTATTAATTCTCCTTTTAAATGCTTGATAGAATTCACTAGTGAAACCATCTGGTCCTAGACTTTCCTTTGTTGGGAGCATCCGTTATTTTATTTTTAGTTGCCCAACAAGCCATGATATATCTCCCTCCCTGCATTTGTAATTGCTATTTCCTCGGCCTGGGAAGCACTGCCTGCACTTGTTCAGCCATTAAACTCTCCAAACCTCACCTAGAAACTTCCTGATTCTGGGAGCTTCAAGTGGTACAAGAGCTCCTGGGGTGATGGCTCCAGATCTCTGTGCAAACCCCAAAGTGGTCATGGTTCTGAGTTAGCCAGATGTCCCTCTGCTTGACCTTCTCCTTGCCAGGCTAAACTCACCTTGAGGGCATGAGTCCTGTCTGCTGTTTCCCCTGCTGTGCCCTCAACTCCAGCTCCAGGCCTGACACCTGGTGGTAAGCCTTTCTCATGGAGTCAGGCAGCCTTGAGGTTGAGTACAGATTCTGCTATTCAGCATCTGTGGAACCTTGGAAAGTGAATTAACCCCTCAGAGCTTCAATTCCACCACCAGTAAAATAGCAAAATGTCACTTGTCAGAGGGTGGTTGAGGGATTGACTGTTCCCCCTTAAAAAAAAAACTTTATTTGTCCCCATAGCACTCATCACCCTCTGACATATTATACATGAACTTGTTTCTTTGTCTTCCCTCATGAGGATGTAAGCTCCTTGAGGGCAAGGACATTGTAGAATAGGGCCTGGCACCTGGTAGGCTCTTCATAAATATCACTGCATGAATGAATTTCCTGAATAAATACATGTAACAGCTTTTCATGTAGTGCCTGACCCAGTGGCTGCATTTCATAAAGGAGAGCGAGTTCTAGCCATGAACCCTGTGGTTCCTGGAAGACTGTCAACAGAGGACTGAGGAGTGAGTCAATGAAGCAATTGAAGGCACACATGTGAAAAGCATTCCCCAGACTCACAACTTCTTCAGCTGCCATCACTCTGGCCAATTCCTGTTAATGGGAAACACTATTGGGTTGTTTATGTTCTCTTGATAGTTGTATTGACTAGAGGGGAGGAGGTGGAAGAAGGTCAGTTCCATCCAGATCACCTCTGAAGGCTGAAGGGCAGTTCTGAAGAGCGAGTCTTTGCCAACAGGTGGATTGGACACATCCCAACCATGTGGCAAGGCTGCTCAGACCTGGGCTAGACAGAGGCCAAGGGCTATAAAGCTTGAGAAAAAAGGATGGGAAAGGAGTGGGTAATAAGAGGGAGCAATCACCACCAAAAGCTTGCACTCACCACACAATGTACTCCTTGATATCATCCATTCCCCTTCCATGAAGTTCTTTCCACATCACAAAATTTGTCTATATCCAGGCCTCACAGCCCAGCTGTTCATTAAAAGAAATAATGATTTTAATTCTTTCACGTGCATTTTGGACTCTAGTAAAGGCATCTGTTATGTTTTGCAGCCGGAGGGGCCCTGATGAAGTCACAGCACTGGCAACTGATTGGCAATGTCCTTACTGGAGTGCAGTTCTTCCTGCTGCCCCTCACTGCAGCACATTCACCTCCAGGATCAGGCAGACACTCACAAAGGTTTTTGGAAGGAATTGCCTTAATTTGCTGGAATTTGCTGCCCTTACTTACAGCTTCTAACTCACTTGTTTGAAAAATCCAATTAGCCTTACCTACTTTATCTGATAAGACTTTGCCTTTCGACTATTTCCAAAATGTGAACCCTCTCTTACAGTATAAAGAATGGCTTTCACTGCAGAATTCTAAGACTGGATCACAGGTGGTTCTGAAAGCATTTCTGAAAGATACTTTAAAGCAGTGGTTCTCCACCTTGGCCACCACTGGAGTCAACTGGGAAAATTAATAATAATAAAAAGTGTGTATATATATATTCCCTCTGATCTCAACCTCAGATATTCCAGTTTAAGAAGTCTGAAGTGTGGCCTGGTGGTGGTATTTTTGCTCCCCAGGTGATGGTAATGTGCAGCCAAGGTGGAGAACCACTGTTAAACAGTGGCTGAATCACTGGAACTGTAAATCCATCCAGTCTTTGTCTTTTAGAGATGAAATGTAAGGAGCGTGTACTGGGTCCTTGAGTCAGATGGTGTTCGGTGCTTTCCTGCACATTGTGTTTTTCATGAATTTCCAAAATCTTCATCGCATAAAGATCCTGATGCTGATAAAGAACACATGGCTTGCCCAAGATCTTAGCACCAAAAGGACCAACTCAGTCTCCTTCAACAACATTTGTCAAGCACAGGCTTTGCACCCTCATCAAACTCCTAATTCCCACCCAGAATCCCTTCCACTGAGCCTCGTACCTCATGCAACCCTTCAGTCTAACCCAGAATTGTTTTATTTGGCATGCACAGCACTTTACACTGAATTAGTTGGCTGCAAATCAGATTTTACATTAAAATTCTGGATTTCTGGCCACCAGTATGCAACACTTCCACAAGGAAGAACTCACCTGGAGCTGGCTCAGTGGTGCCCTTCTTTGAGGGAGACCCAGGCTCTCCAGCGGCCAATCCCTGCCCTCCTGCTTACCTGTACACTTGGTCTTCCTGGCTATGTGCGTTCACATTTAGGAGACTTGCATCACCTCACAAATAGAGGTGAAACCTCACATGAAGAATTACTAAGTGGGGACAACACCCATTTAGATAGATAATATTTATTGGAAAAATCAGTCTTCTCTTTCCTCTAAAGATACTGGGCTCAGACCTGATACACAATTATAGACATCCAGGTGATGCTAGAACAAAAATATCGCACTGACATAATGTTTTATCACTTTCACATTGTTTTCATACGTATTAACTTACTTCAATTAGAAAATCTAGGCAGGTCCATAGTGACTGTCCCTCTCTGTCTTCACTCTAGCTCTGTCACTTGTTCCAGGTCCTGAAAATGGCCTGAATAAATCTAGATCAGTGGCCTTTAGACAGGCAAAATAGAAACTTCTAAGCTAGGAAGCCACTGTTCCTATTAATTTCCAAAATAATTCTCAAAGAGGCATTTCCGTAAGGAGGAAAACATGACCCCAACATATCATAAAACTATCAAAGCAGAATACAATTTAGAATATATAAATTGATTAAAACAAAAATAAAAACCTATGGTATATGACTATATTATAGTCACAAGAAAATTTAAAGGGTGCAAATAATTTAGATTTGTTAATTATTCTCTATTTAAAATGTTGCCTTTATGTTCTTGATTGTTAAAATATTAGACAAGAATCTTTAAATTTCTCTTACATTTCCTCATCTGTAAAATGGAATACGCATAGTACCTGTCTTATAGAGATGTTGGGAGCATTCATATATAATGCTCAGAAAGTGTCTGGTACAGACTAAGGAGCTCAGAAAATATTAGCTGTCTATATTATTATTATTTGGGTGTTTCAAAGAAATTTATCTCCCTTTCCTTCTTCCTTCTCCCAAAAGAAGCTAATCAAATGGATTTATCAAATTCCCATGACCTCTGTCCATTAAATAAAGGTGAACATACTCAGGTGTGGCATACTTTCTTTAACGCTCTCACTAACCTCATGGATTTGAATGTTTAAGTGACTACAGTATCCAGCACAGGAACAGTAAAAATAATAATAAAAAAAAACCCATTGCCACCGAGTTGATTTGGATTCATATCAACCCTATAGGACAGAGTAGAACTGCCCCATAAGGTTTCCAAGGAGTGGCTGGTGGATTGCAACAGCCAACCTTTTGGTTAGCAGATGAGCTCTTAACCACTGCGCCACCAGGGCTCCACAGAAAAAGTACTACTGTACAATTCACTGGCTAGAAGGGCTACATGAAGATACTTGTCTAATTGTTTCACTGTCTACTTGTCTGTCTGCCCCCAAAGACCTGTAAACTCCGGGATGGAAAATTTGCTTAATTCATTTCTGCCCCTCCAGTACCCAGCCCCTTAGTTATAAGTCAGTAAATATCAACAAGTATGTGGTAAACGGGGAGGAGCCCTGGTGGCACAGCAGTTAAGTGCTTGGCTGCCAACCAAAATGTTGATAGTTTAAATCTACCAGCCACTCTGAAGGAGAAAGATGTGGCAGTTAGCTTCTGTAAAGATTACGGCCTGGAAACTCTATGGGGTAGTTCTACTCTGTCCTACCAGGTTGCTATGAGTTGGAATCAACTCAACAGTAAGGGGTTTGGTTTTGGTTTTGGTATGTGATAAATAAATGAATATTCAGACAAGGCAAGAATAATTCAGTAAGATGTCCTTATTTCCCTCGTTGGGATAGTCCTGCCTGCACAAAATCTTAGTTACCCTAGGGACCGACTATTCTGTATGCTATGGTGCTGCCTAGATTCCCCTTCAGGTCCAAGAAATGCATTCTCCCAGCTATTGGGGATGTGGCCTGCTGAGAGCTCACAACTGAATCCTCACTAGGGGCAGCCCGTAGCCAGTGACTGACCAATTACATGGGGACAAAGGCCTGGGCCCCTTGCCTCAACTGGGACAACTCAGAAAAGCCATCCCAGTGCGAGGATTCTGTAGAATTGACAGAGGGCTTTGTTATGACTGCGTCATAACCTAACTTTTCCCTTGGCCCAATCCTGCTTCCCTTACTTCCCAATAAACCTCACAGACACAGATCACCATCTCTGAGTCTGTTTCCTGGGGAATCTTATGGGACACTTTGCAGAAGGATAAGAGTGGGAGGAAGGAGCAAATTCGTTCTTCCTGGAAGCTTCTCATCTCCATGCCTGCATGACTCACTCCCTCACTTTACTCAAGGCTGGTCTCAAATGTCACCATCTCAGAGAGGACTTCTCTGATGGCCCTGTCTAATACTTCCCTGCCATATCAACTGTTAACATATTACCACATTTTATGTCCCTCAGTGTAGTTATCGACATCTGAAATTATCTTGTTCTTTGTTTTCTTACTTCTGGCCTTTTCCCCTGCTTTCCCACCAGGATATAAGCTCCAGATGACACCTAGCTTGCTGTGCTGCTTATCACTATATCCCCAGCTTCTAAATAGTACCCAGCACAATGTAAGCCTTAAAAAATATTTGTTCAATGAATGAACAAGAAGATGCACACATATTCATAGTGAAAAGCACTGGGCTGAGAGTGAGAAACCCTTACTTGTAGCTTTGTTTCTGCCATTTACCAGTTGGGTGACCTTGGCCAAGTCACTTGACCTCTCTGAGCCTCAATTTTCTCATGTACAAAATAAGATGGATGAATGTGATGATTGCTAGGGGTTCTGACAGCTCTAGCATGCTATAATTTTACATGGTTACTCAGTTCAGAATTGTTCTGTCTACAAACTACATGGGAATCATATAATTTTGAGCTGAAAAGGAGCTCCCCAGAGCATCTCACAACATCGATGAGCAAGGACTTCCAGATGCCAATCTCATGATTACACAAATGGTGGAAAGCCTTTCATTTGAGACTCTACATTTATGCGAAGAATATGTTCAACATGGAGGTCATCAAAATTTTCGAGCACTGCGAATTAACCATTCCCCTCTTTCATGTAAATACCATGAAAAGTGTAATCTCTTTCTCAAATCCTGTTCTTGTTGTGTGCCATCGAGTCAATTTTTGACTCATAGCGACCCCATGTGACAGAGTAGAACTGCCCCATAGGGTTTTCTTGGCTTTAATCTTTACAGAAGCAGATTGCCACGTCTTTCTCCTGCAGAACCACTTAGTGGGTTTCAGCACCTAATCGTTGCACCGCCAGGGTTCCTTCCTATGAAGTAATAAGAAAAGCTGGCACTGGGTGAGGCTGCCCAGGCAAAGTCTATGTTCACACGAAGCACTGAGAGCAACACCTGCACAGAGTGCATGCTCAAGGAATGCTGGCTCTTACCACCTATCCCATGTAATCCCAACAACAATCATTTTGCAGTAGGTACTATTATTATCCGTCTTAAAGAGACTGAAGCAGAGAGAGATGACTAATCCACCCAGTGTTAGATAGCTGATCAGGGTGGAGCCCAGACAGTCAGTGTCAGACATTCAGAGTCAGAGCTTTGCCATTTAGCTGCTACACGAGGCTGCTACCCAATAGAGTTATACTCTCTTTTTTAAAAACACGAATACTGGCTTAGAGACAAGTCATTGATATACCCACAACTGGAGGTAAGAACCAAACTTCTCAAACTTTGATGTGCACACGAATCACCTGTGCAATCTGCTTGAAATGCAGATTCTGTTTCAGAAGATCTGGTTGGGTCTGAAAACTGCATTTCTAACTGTTTCCAGGTAATGATGATACTGGCAGTCTGTGGATCAAGCTTTGAGTAGCAAAGATATAACAAAAAACCAAACCCACTGCTGTCAAGTTGATTCCGACTCATGGCGACCCTATAGGACAGAGTAGAACTGCCCCATAGAGTTTCCGAGGAGCACCTGGCAGATTCGAACTGCTGACCTCTTGGTTAACAGCTGTAGCACTTAACCACTACGCCACCAGGGTTTCCAGCAAAGGTATAGAAGATGAAATTCCAGCTAAAAGTCCGAGCCTAGCCTCTAGTCCAGCCCTGGAAAACATTGGTAATGAGGCCATGGCTACATTACTTATAACCTCTTTGGAACACAATGTCTTCATTTACAATATGGAGATGATCCCCCCTGAGCCCTCATGGCACAGTGGTTAAGAGCTCAGCTGCTAACCAAAAGGTCAGCAGTTTGAATTTACCAGCCACTTCTTGGAAATCCTATGGGGCAGTTCTACTCTGTCTTATAAGATCGCAATGAGTCAGAATCGACTCAAGGGCCATTGATTTTGTTGGTTTTATCACGCCTACCACCTGGGGTAGTCATGAAGATCAAATCACAGGGTGCGTGTGAAAGCACATGATAAATCCTAAAACTCATAAGTGAAGGGGCAGGAATTCCCTTGTTTACTGGCCCATTTCCCTCTAGGATATGAGTTTTTGAGGGCTAGAAATGTATATTCTAATCCCTAATCTCTGGCACTTAGTGAGTCATTAGTAAACGCTCAACCAATGTGTCAAACTCCTTAAAGGTTATTTTATTTAATCTTCACCATCTCTGATTCCCATTTTACACATGAAGGAACTGAGAGATTACCTAACACACCCCAAGTCACCCAATCAGTAAATGCTGGGGCCTGGATTTGAACTGATACCTGTATGAGCCCAAAACCCAGGCTGTTTTTACCCTCCACCCCTATTATTCCTCCCACTGAGAGCCCTGCTTGAGCTCTACAGGTAGATCTAGATTTTGCTTCTGCACTGATCACATGGATTTTGGGAGTCCAAATCCTTCTTAGAATAAATGAGGGCCTTGAACTGCGGGGTTTTGGTCTGAGGAGAATTCTACAAATGGAAGTAGAAGCTCTTCGTTTTAAGGGTGGAAAAGGCACAGAAACAATAATCCAGCTAAAATAAACTCAAGTATTCTGTAATGAGACATAAAGCTAGGAGCTTCCTATTATCAGGGCCCCAAAAGCCAATTTCCATAATGTGTGGGTTCAACAAGTTAAAAGGAGCAAATGCTTGGAACAGTGGTTCTCAAAGCAGGGTCCATCAGGGTCTCCAGATGGCTCTTCTGACCACAGTGTTTTGTTCCTGACACTGATTTACAGCTCTAGCATTGGCAGGAAACTTAGAGGTCATCAAGTCCAGCTTCCCACACAAAGCAAAGGCCACATGGGAGGATTGGTTTTTGAGGTCTTAACCAACTATATTTGAGATCCAATGGCTTAGAGAAAGGAAGAAATTAAAGTGAGGGAATATCATTATGTCTATCTGATAGATAAGGAAACAATGCTTGGAGAGGTTGAACCCAGGGCAGTGGACTCCAAAGTCTGTGCCCTTTCCTATGCCTCTAAAGTATTTTTAATTACCATTAACAAAAACAGCAGCAGGATCCTGTAGCCCAAGAAAGAGTTGGGCTTGCTCAAAAGCCAACCCTGAGCACCGTTGGCTTCGTGCATCAGAGTAAACACAGATATCTCACCTGAGGCCAGAGTGATAAAGTGTATAAACAGTGGCTTCACCAAGTCCTTCACATCTGCTGGTGGCACCCAGTGCATGTGGACAATGTGTGAACACAGGGTGTCAACAGTGGGGAATCCAAGATCTGAGGGCAGAAACCGCTTCAGAGAAGATTTCACTGAGCTTTTTAGGCATGGTTGCCTCCCAGCTTGTGAAACAGTAGAGCCACATGCTCCAGATGGGAAAAAATAGGAGAGGGAAGCAGCACTTGACCCAGACTCTACCACTACAGCACCTGGTGCAACCTCAGAAGAACCTGTTCCCCAGTGTCTGCTTTCCTGCCTGTAAGAGCTGGGGCAAGGAAGTCATGAGGGTGAAGGGGCCTCCTGAAACCTGCTGGCTGCTTGTGGCACTTTGCATAACACACCCTCATTTAATCCTCCTCACGAGTGGGTGAAAACAGGCTGGGTGGTGGCTATCTGGAAGACTCATCAGCTTTTTAGATCCTATCAGAACCTCTCTTGCTCCACCTAGAGCCAATTTCTCCTTGCAAGGATGGGGGACATCTTCACAGATACCCCGCACTGTGCTACTCTGCTGGGCCCAAGGTCCGAGTGGACAGCTAGCTCTCTTATGGGGATGTGTGCACAAGCCCTTCCCCAGAAGGCCTTGTCATTGCTGCTGTTCTGTGGGCTCTGTCTGGCTGTCCCTAGCCCTATAAAATAAAACCTAAACCAGTTGCTATCAATAGTTCTACTCTGACACTCATGGTGACCCCATGTGTGTCAGAGTAGAACTATGCTCCATAAGGTTTTCAATACAGATTTCTTGGAAGTAGGTCACTAGGCCTTTCTTCAGAGGTGACTCCAGGTAGACTTGAATCTCCAGTCTTTTGGTTAGCAGCCAAGCACTTTAACCATTTGCACCACCCAGGCACTTCACCCTATAAAATACGGGGACCAAAATACAGTTTTCATCACCATCTGGCACTTCCTCTGGCACATCAAGTATTCAGTATTGTTGCCTATGACTAGCAATGATAGTGTTAAGTGTCTGACTCAGGGTTGAGGAAACAGCTCCCCAGTCTTCTGGCACAAGACAGTTATGTGGGGCTTCTCCATAAAGGCATGATTAGAATTCCAGTGGTGGGATTCATCAATTCACTCATTCACTAAGAATCTGTTGAGTGCTAGGCACTATGTGGGGATTCAGCAGTGGACAAAACAGACACACATGCCCACCTTCATGGAGCTTACATTCTAGTGGAAGAGGTAGACAAGCAAACAAAAACATCATAATGTATCAGGTAGTGATAAATGTTCTAGAAAAAATAATAAAGAAGGTAAGAGAATAAAAGTGTTTGGGAATATTACTCGAGATGGGATGGCCAGGGAATTCGTTCCAGGCAGAGGTAATGGAAGGAAGTGGGAATGTGCTTGGTGTTTCTGAGGAACAAGAAGGCCAGTGCGGCTAAAGGACAGTGATCATGGAGGAAGGGTAGGAAGTGAAGCTGGAGCAGCTGGTCAACCTCGATCATTGGGTCATGGTGAGGACTCTGGATTTCATTCTAAGCACTATGAGACCACTGAAGGGTTCTGAGCAGGACAGTGACACCATCAGATTTGCATGGCTTTGCGACCAGAATAGCTGATTCCCAGAATGTGAGTCTCTAGGAAATCTAGAGAGATTAAAGAAACCCTTAGTAACTTATTTTGAAAATATTAGTTTGATCCTATAGAATTTGAAGAAAAAAGTTCATTTCTGCTCCTCCATGTCTAACCTCAGAAGGACTGATGGAGAAAATCAATGGTAAACTCAGACTCAAAAGATGCAGAGAGAATGGGAAGCAGATCACACCAATATCCCTCCAGGCAGCAGTTCTCCTCCCTGGGGTGATTTTGATCCAGAAGCTCTGGGTGAGGCCCCAGGAAATGCTCCTTAACAAGCACGCTCAATGGATGGTGGACAAGGCAGTGGACCCTGGGCACACTTAGGAAGTAGCACTAAAGATAAGTCACTAGAGATAGAGTGGAGCCCTGGTGGTGCAGTTGGATAGAGCATAATGCAAATAAAAGATTATTTTCTCTGTTCCTCATTCTTTCACAAAAATAAGCTGTTAACCTAATCTGCTGTGTTAGCTGCTGCCTCTTTACCTGACACTTGTCTTTCTAGATTACCAGATAGCTCATGAACCAGCAAGTCCATGAACCTGATGCCTGCCATGTCCTCAGGGGCCACAGCACCTGAACTGCCAGGTTTTGAGACAGGCAATCCTCTGGCCATGACTAGGCCAAGAATATACGCACAGGCCAAAGACAATGACCTACAAGGGAGACGCCCAGGACTCCAGCAGCCTGAGCAAAGCCTGGCCTGAGCCTTTGCCCTGAAGACCTGCTCTGTGGTAGACCAGACAATCCAAGCAGACTCTCCTCATTGAGAAGATTGGGGTATGTATCCCAGCGAGTGAAGAAGGCAGCAGGAGTGGCTGCAGGAGTAGCAGAGGGACAGGCAAAGAGTGCAGCTAGGTCGAGACCATGGAGAAGTCGACAGCATGGGGAGATGCTCTGATCATGAGCACTGGTGATGCCTCCAGGATGGTGGGGAACATGCTGTGGTTCTCTCAGGGGCCCAGCTGTGTAACTGCCATGATAGTTTTCTGGACTTTCTCACCTCCCATATCCTTACAGTCAACTCCAATAACAAGACAATCTGAGCGTGTTTCTCTGCTCTCTGCAGCAAGAAAGAGCCTAAGAACTGAGATCAGTGGACTGATTCCCACACCACCCTAAACTCTTGGGGTCTTAGCCCAATCTTTGTTTATTTCTAGTGTTGGCCTCTGAAGATAATTCACAAGAGTCAAAAAGAATGTGGAACAATGTGACTGGCACACCACACCTAGGAGTCATCCTGGCGTTTTTTATTCCCATCCTAGCCGTGTCCAAACCACCAGTAAATTCCTGTTGGCTCTACTTGCAAAGTATATCCCAACTCCAACAGCTTTCTCCATTGCCAATGCCAAGCCCTAGTCCAAGCCACCATCATCTCAGGCTTGAATTACTGCAAAAGTATAGCATGGTCTCCTGTACTTCTACTCTTGCCCCCCTAAAATCCATCCCCATACAGGTCATCATGTCCCTCCCTTACTTAGAAGGGAACATTCCAAGGGCTCCCCAATATCAAACCCTCACCAAAGTCTACAAAAGACTATAGGATCTGGCGCTTGCCCACCTCTTCATCCTCACCTCCTCCCACCCTTCCTCCTGGTTTCATTGGGCTCTAGCCCAATGGCCTTCTTTTTGCTCTGCAAACACAACAAACTTATTCCTGTCTCTGGGATTTTGCACCTGCTCTTTCTACTGCTTGGGATGTTCTTCTCCACACATCCACATGAATGCCCCCTTCTCGTCATTTATGTCATGTCTCAAATGTCACTTCTTCAGAGAAGCCTTCCCTATCACTCTGGTGAAAGCAGCTCCCAATTTACTCAATCACATTTTGCTCTCTTATCTTCTTCGTGGCACCTGTCAGCCCCTGACATGCCCTTATTCACTTGTTTTGTGTTTACTGCCTGTATCCTATTCTAAAATACAAGAATTACAGGCAGGGAGGAGAGCGTTCTTATCCTGTGTGCCCTCAGCCCTGGGACAATGCCTGCTACCCACAGGTGCTCAATGACTTATTTGTCGCCTGCCTGACTACTATTTATCCCATGTTCCCACCGACTCTGGGATTCTGGGTGGCCTCTGCCAGTTGTGTCTCTCACTCTGCCTTCTACCATGGTCACTCTCTCAGGTGGAGCACGTTCCTCTCTGTCCTAGGTAGGCCCAGGCTAAACCTAAATGCATCTAATGCAGACATTTAAAAATACCTTTGCTACAGGAGACCATGTTGAAGCTCTTTCTTTCAATGCACACAAAGATGTGGAATTCTGCCCCTTGGACACAGCTGGCCTGTGAGCTCCTTGCTTTCTCACCCACTCTCAGACCCCACTGCACTGCTGTCGGGACGCTTGGCTGCCTTGCATTTGCTGTAGTCAGCCTCAGGTCTGGTCTCCCTTTCCCTCCCAAGCTATACTGTCTGATCTTTACTCTTAAATGACACCCTAAATTTTTTAGGATCCTCTTTCTAATTTGTTCAGGACATTCTGCATTTATGACTGTCTTCCTAGGGAGGCGCCATCTCCCTGTGTGAAGAGCATGGGCTCTTACTTCTCTGAGCCTCGGTTTCCTCATCTGTAAAATGGGATCGCTAACAGCAATCTTGCCAAGCGTAGAGATTAAGTGACATGATGAGGTGAAGGACTTTGCCTGGTGCCTGGTACATAGTGGGCACTCAATGCATAGTGGCTGAAAGGGGCAAGTGCATAAAACTGACAAATCTCAACCAGTCCACGAAACAAAAACAGCACCAAAACAAAATGGAATTAAGGTTCAAAACGGCATCTGATCCTAGAGCAGAAATTCCACTGTTTGCTTATACTGGACCAGCTGACAACTAGACTAAGTTATCTTCTCTGAAAATGGTGCCAAGGATTTGGGGAGGAGCCAGGAATGGATCAATCAGAAATCTGCCAATCCACAATATCCATCAGACAACTTGCTCTGTGACTTGGTCAAGTTTTCTACCTCTCTGGATCTACATTTCTTGGTCTGTCACAAAGGGGAGCTCACCTTGACCTGTGATGTCTTCACTCTGTATTTTAGGACCTACGGCGGCGAATGAGGTGGCGCCCCATGAAAGTCTCTGGCCTCTTTCTCTCCCTGCCCCCAATCCAAAGCAGCTCCCCTCTTATCGGTTCTATATATCAAGGGTCTATAAAAATTTTCCTTTGAAGAGGAGGTTCTGGTGGTTTAAGAACCATTGAAACCACTAGTCCTGATAATTCCTGAGATTCCTTTCAGCTGTAAAGTCCTGAGACCCCAGTGCTCACTTTCATGTCCTGAACACAGACAGGGGTCCTCTGCAGCAGACACTGGCCTCAGCTTAGACACCACTCCTTCAGCAAGACTTCTCTGGCCCTGGAGAGGGCAAGAACTACCTTTGGGCACACCCATGGCACCCTCCTCCCTGGCTTGCTCATAGAGGGTTCCAGGGGATAGGGCTAATGAATCGTAGGGCCCAGAGCATGATCACCCTGGCAGGGGCAGATGGTGATGCTCTGAGCATGTAAGTACCCATGAGAGTGGGAGCAAGAGAGAACGGAGCACCCACGCAGCACTCACAGCTCTGGTTAAGAGCCCCACCTGAGGGTGAGTGGACCCGCTCTGAGTGAAATGTAGGCTGACTTTGTGACACACAGTTTTAGCAGAGGATTTCACGTGACTTCTTTCTAATCAAGGAGGGAAACGGCGCCCTGTCTGCCTCCCTTAGTTTTGTAAACACCTGGTAACCATCCTGGATGCAAATGATCCTATGCAAACATTTAAAACATTCACACCCTCCTTCTCTTCTTTCAATCTTGGGCAGGTCTAAAGCTGCACTGTCCAATATGGTAGCCACTAGCGCATACGACTGTTTAAACTGAAATGAAATAAAATCGAAAACCCAGTTTCTCAGTAGCAGCACTAGCCACATTTCAAGCACTCAAGAGCCACATGTGGCTGGTGGCTACCATGTAGTATGTCCCAGCCACAGAACATTCCCATCATCATAGAAAGTTCTATTGGACAGCAGTGCCTAGAATTGGCTGGGAAAGCTGAGCCCAGCTCTCTCCACACCACTTTCTATTAATTAGCTCACCACAGGCCCCACCTCTCTTTTCCTATTTCCTAAAGGGCCCTATCCAGACCCCACAATCTCATATAACCCTCTCCTTCCCTCCCAGACACCCCAGGCCATAGGATCCTTCAGACATGAACCTCTAGGTAGTGATGCCCACAGTCTCATCAGATCCCTGCCCACTCCAGTGAGCCAGCCACTGGATCAAGATAGCACTGAGGGAGCTTGCACTGGCACGGGCACCCTGGGCTGGTGGGGCTGCCCAGGAAGGAACTAGGAGACTCAGGTGGGGCCTGAAAATTCCACAACTTTCTCTCTTTTGAATTCTAAAACAATATCAGAAGGGTTCGCAGAAAGCAACAAGCCCCAGGCGACCCAGTCAGTGGTTAAACAGCGGAGCCTGATAGCTTACTTTATTAACTTGCTAAATCAAAGGGCTGTTAAAGTCTCTGTCCGGTAATAAAACGCAGGAAGGAGCTGAATCACCCACCTATTAGTGGCGGCATTGGCGCAGTTAATGGATGTGGCCTGGCTGGCTCCTGCCGAACGGCAACAAAACCAGCCCTGCATTTCCACCCACAAACTCTTCCACTTCTTCCGCCCCTTCCCGGGGCCTGCACAACTCACCTGCCCACACAGACCTGCCTTTTGATGAAGGTTCCATCAAAATCTGTTTGTGGTGGGCTTTTTTTTTTTTTTTTTTTTAACAAATACACCCAGAATTTTCCCTTTCAAATTCACTCCCATCCAATTCCTCCAGGATCTCACCCCAACCCCAAACAAAAACAAACAAATCAGACGTCTGAAATTCCAGAGTTTATTGAATCAATTCTTTAAAGAAGCAGGACCAAGCATTTACAAGGCATTCAAGCAGGTGGAAAGCCCACAGAGCCAAATCTATGGAACACTGGTAGGCCGGTCGTGGAGCACCATTGGTGCAGAGGGACAGGCCTGCTCCCCACCACAGAGTCAGGAGTGGCCTATTCCCTTCACCCCACCTTCCCACTGTCCCTCAGGGCACTTTCTCCTGCTGCTTTAAGATGGGAAAAACAATTTACCAGCAGTTCCACTTTTTCAATGTATTGAATTCTCTGAGCCTCAGTATCCTCACATGTAAATAATGGCTCCCATAGGAGCTTTCTACTAGGACCTAATAAGGTAAGATACGTAGAGTTTGATACATTATAAATGCCCTATTAATGTCTCTTGTCGTGATGATTATGAATAGTGTGCCTAGCATATAGTAAGCACTCAATAAATAATAAGAATTTTTATTATTCCTAAACAGCTAGCAAAACCAGGTCCCCTATTATAACCCCAAACCAAATCCGTTGTCGCCAAGTTGATTAGGACTCATGGCGGCCCCACTGCGTCAGGGTAGAACTACACTCCAAAGGGTTTTCAATGGCTACGATCCTTCCGAAGTAGGTCACCACGGCTTTCTTCCTAGATGTCACTGGTTGGATCAAACCACCAATCTTTCGGTTACTAGCCGATCGTTTGACCGTTTGTGCCACCCAGGGACTCCTACTCATTATAAAGAAGCTCATTATGGCAGATTCAATTCTACAACCATCCAAATTACATCCCTGAGAATATTAGGGATATTCAGCAAAGAAAGACTGAGTTGGAATCCCCACTAGTGTTAAAAACAGGATCCACAAAGCCACGCAGAGCCACGGCTTGGCCATTCATTCCCTACTGTCCCATTACTGGTCTCTCATAAAGACCATTGATTTATCACTGCACTAGGATAGAATTCTTCGACCAGGAGATTCTGTTCCATTACCCTCCGCCTCATTCGCAGGCAGCCTCTGAGGCTTCATCGTACCCCTGAGGGAGTCTTGGTGGAAAACTCTCCATGTGGCCCTGCAGCGATATGTCTTGACTCCCAAAGCTCAGACATGCCAAAAATCCTGAAGAAGGAACCCAGCATGAGTTCATCCTTCCTTCCAAGAAGAAAAGAAAACAGAAGGGAAGAAAAGGGAGAGGCCTTCATTCTTGTCCTCACCTGTGGTGGTGAAGTTCCTTTTCCTTTGCTTCTGAGATCTGCCAATCTGGTGGCCATTTTGCCCCACCCTCCTTGCTAGAGTGCCAGAAGGGTACTAAGACCACCACCTTCTTCTTCATTTGCGATTACATCTCTGGCTAGGATCTGTCCATGTGACACTGACCTGGGGTGACCTCAAGATCTAACTTCCGTAGCTTTCTAGAATGGAGTTTCGGCATGGGGAGGATTTTTTTGTTTTCTAGTAAGGCTTTTCTTATGCTCAAAAGCATCCTGGAGATTGTTGCTATGAGGACAGGAAGGAAGGATGCAGACATTCAGATAGGAAGTCAGCCCTTTTTTCTCCTTTACAGAGCACCCCTCCTTCTTCCCAGAGCAGAGAGCTGATGAAATGCTACGAGTGGGCACACACAGTGCAGAGCAAATCCCAAATTTCCTGGCATCTGTGCCTTTCCAGATGACTGCATGGATACACTCCATAACACATTGTTAAAGTGATAATTAGTGATAGACTTGTTATGAATATTCCAAATAAAATTTCTCTCCATAACAGTTGATGGAGACAAAGGGCATCGCATGGAATGTAAGAAGTAAAAGAGGGATTTTTGTATTTTAAAAAAAAAAAAGGAGGGATTGGGAGAATAGCGTAAATCAGAAGTTAATTTAAACAAATGAAGCATCTCAGAATCCATTCCCAACAGAGGGTCCAGGGGCCTGGATGGGCGTGTATAATGCAGAGAGAACACAACACCCCCATAGTTCCCAGTTAGGGAGCAGAAGCTAAATTATGGAAACCACTTTTCTGTTGCCCTGTGGAACAACAGCTGAGAATGCGAAGGATGGGTAGTTTAAGGAAAAGCTGAGGAAACACTGAAGAATAAGCAAGAAAGTTACTACAACGAAGGTGACTCACTCTTTAAGAGTGCAAGAGAAAAGGTTTCTCTTCACGCTTAGCACTTCCCCCTTAAATGAAATCGCTGAAGGCCCTGGCTCTACCCCCACAACCTTTTACACACACTCTGATTTTTAAATTCCCAGCGATTTTGGTCCACATGGAGCAACAGGGATGCCAATGGCACACCCCCTTTCCTCCCCGTTGCCTAACTCTCCAAGGCAGATGAAAGACTCCGGGCTTCCAAACTGATGACAGTCGAAAGGGGAGGGCACCTCTGAAGCCAGAAAAAAAGGATACCCAGACCCCACCATGACTACCTCCACTACAGACTGAGAATTGGCCCAGCTAAGGGGCATGGAGAAAAACAACCCTTTAACAGCGTCAAGGGAACACCACAGGGAAAACGACAAGGAGAGGACCGCTGTCAAGAGTGTTCCTCTAGCTCCTCTGCTATCATCAGGGATTCTAAACTTAGATGGAATATTCTGTTTCAAGGGCGAAGCTAAGCTCTTCCAGACCAAGAGAGAAAATCAGGCAGCCACGCATATTATCAGGCACACAGAGTCTCCCACAGGCAGGAGCCTCCCCAGCCTCCCCTGTGGTACTGTTCTTGTGTGTCTTTGAGTCGGTTTTGACTCATAGCGACCCTGTAGGACAGAGTAGAACTGCCCTGTAGGGTTTCCTAGACTGCAGTCTTTACAGGAGCAGATCAGTCAGGTCTTCTCTCAAGTGGAGCCACTGGTGGGTTTGAACCGCTGACCTTTCGTGTAGCAGCCGAATGCTTAACCATTGTGTCCAGCACACCTCCCCATATTTACTAGCCTTAAATGCCCACCTGACGCCACATCCCACACTAACTGCTTAGATGGTGGCAGAGTCCATGAGCCACAGTGATGGGGACAGTCCACAAACCATCTGAGTCAACCCTTTCATTTTCTAAAAGAGACGACCGAGGACCAGAGAGACTGAATAATGTGCCCAATACAAAAAGCTTGAAAACAAGCAACAGGATTACTTTAAAATCTAAGACCCTGAGTCTCAGTCTTGCCTTCCTACTACAATAATAGCCCCCTGCTTCTTTCCTTATTGGGACTACATTATCCAAACTGCAGAATTATCTTGGAAGGAGTGAAATTGAACATCAGGATCAAAATTCAGAGAAAAAGAAAACTAACAGCTAATGGAGAATAATTTCAGCATTGCAAAACGCACCAGGCTGACCTGGGCTTCTTCAGGACCTGAGGGAGGCCAGCCACGGTGCAGAGGCCACCTGTGAGCTGCAAGGCAGGGCAGCCTGTCGGGTGGGGGGTACTGGCAACTGCCAGGCCTTGCTCTTCTGCCGCAGGGCCTTTACACAGCCTCTTCCCTGCTGGGTGTTCGTTCACCAGATATGCACAGGGCTCACTCTCTCATCTCCTTCCAGTCTGTGGTCATATGTCAATGAAATCTACCCTGATCACTCACTTTAAAATTGTCCCCTGACATTCTCCAGCTGCACCCTACTGATTTTTCCCTATAGCACTTATCACATTCAAATACATTATATACCAAAACACACCTGTTGCCATCAAGTTGATTCTGACTCATAGTGACCCATAAGGCAGAGTAGAACTGTCCCATAGGGTTTTCAAGGAGTGGCTGGTGGATTGGAACTGCCAACCTTTTGGTTAGTTGCCAAACACTTAACTTTGCCACCAGGGCCCCAACACACTATAGAATATGCTATGTAAGTTAATTTATTTTTATTGTCTCCATCTCTCATTTTTAAATAATATTCAGGAAGGAGGACAAGGTATTTCATCATTTGTTTCCTTCCTCTATCCCCTGGGTCTAGAATAGTGTCTGGCACATAATAGGTGCTCAATCAATTCTGGTTGGATGCGTAGATGGATGAATAAATGAATGAATTTTTGTTCTTTCCCTTTGTTTCTCTTTCCTTCACTCCATTCCTGAGCAACAGCCACCTACTCACCTCCTAGTTACACACACACACACACACACACACACACATACACACTTTTTATCTATTTCTTCTTCCTCCAGCTGTACCCCAGGCCTTCTACCAGGACTAACAGGGACAGTTTAGTCTGAACTTGGAACATACAGAGGTAATAATATGCCACGTCCTTCATTAAAAACTCAGACTTTATATACCTACATGGTTTTACATGCATAAAGTCCTCCAGAAGAATATTCAAGAAATTGGAAGCACTGGGTATCTTCAGGGAACTAGGTGGCTGGTGCATACAGACTTTTCACTCTATATGCTTTCATACCATTTTAATCTTGAACTATATGGATGCAGTTATTGAACTTGCTTAATTAAAAAATAAATGTTGGGAAAAAAACTCATGTATTCCACAGCTCTTGTCCTCAGCACCATCTTAATACAGTTTTTTCAGGGTAAAGGTCACTAAAATGCTGCTAGCCCTGGGTCAGGAGGGTGAAATAGGTGACAGCTCTTTTCTCTGGTTCCCAAATCCTCTGAAACATCACTTCTACAATGAAATATTTGAAAAAGTTTTCTACCAAAAGGAAGAATATGAATGAATGCAAATTTGTCTACATATATAAAACATTGAGACTTTGTTTCAATTCATGAATCCCTTCACCTTTAATTTTGCTTACTCCCATTTGGATTTTACGTTTAACAGATTTCAGAATAAGTTATATAAAATGGTGCCAGAGTCTCTGAAGGTACAAATGAAAGACACGAACAATGTTTTCAGGGGGCTTATATCCAAGGAGGATGACCATCAGTAAGCAAGCCTCACAGTCGAAGGAATTCACTCTAAAATATTGTGTGCTGTCAAGTTGATTCTGACCCAGAGTGACCCTATGTGACAGGGTAGAACTGTCCCATAGGGCTTGCTAGGCTGTATTCTTTATGAGACCATGTCGCCAGATCTATTCTTCTGCAGAGTGGCTGGTGAGTTCAAACTGCTGATCTTTCAGTTAGGAGCCAAGTGCTTACCCACTGTACCACCAGGGCTCCCTTTCTAAAATGTTATATCTGATTAATGGGCCAATGGATATGTATGGAGTCCCTGGGAGGCACAAGTGGTTAAGTGCTAGACTACTAACCGAAAGACTGGCAGTTGAAATCCACCCAGAGGCACCTTGGAAGAAAGCCTGGCAATCTACTTCTGAAAGATCACAGCCACTGAAACCCTAGAGTGTGCAGTTCTGCTCTGGGGTTATCATGAGTTGGAATCAATTTGATGGCCACTGTTTTTTTCTAGTTTGGATATGTATGTGTTTCCCCTTGGATTTTCAAAATATTCCAAATTTTCTGTCCTGAGCTGTGTTTCTGAACTTATATGTTTCCTCTTATTATACTATGGAGTAAACATTTGTGATTAGTCTTTTGCCTTCTCTAGGTTGTGATCTTCCTAAGCACGTATTATCATGCTCACAGTAAAATGGGGAGGGCTCCTTTCAGAAAGGATAGAATCCTGTTTAATTCATCTTTGTATTTTCAGCCTCCAGCCTGGCACCTTGCAATAGTGCCTACTCCATGACTGTGTAATGAATGAACTAATGACTAGTTGTCAATTCAATGAAGAGTCGCTAGAGATGCCTGTACACCAAACCCAAAGAGATACCACTATTCACTTATTCACCTGCTTATCTCATCTGTCATTCCTGGGTATGCTCTGTTCTAGGCATTGGAAAGAAGGCCAGAGCTACCCAAGTGCAGATACACAAAGGATCTAAGAAAGGGCATGTGTGGTCCTCCCCGTGGCCGAGTTCTAATGCATTTCAATACCAAGCAGTTACTGCTGGTTCCATACTTGGAGGTCTTTGTAACCTTGTTAACTGTCCTTTGATCCCTCTTCTAGGCATTATGCCTTAAACAAATAATTGTAGAAAGATTAAACTAGAGTCACGTCCATTAACCCAGAACCCAGTGCCGTCGAGTTGATTCCGGCTCATAGCGATCCTATAGAACAGAGTAGAACTGCCCCATAGAGTTTCCACGGAAACTCACGTCCATTAATGCTATTTAAAATAGAGAAAAGTTGGAAACAACCTAAACATCAAACCATATGAGATTAGGTAATAAACTATGGCATATCTATATAATTGAGTACTTACATTACAATTGCTGTAGAACTGTGCTTGTTGATATAGAAAGCTGTGCATAAGTCATTAAATAAGAAAAGAGTGTTATCAAAGAATATATATGATATTGTGACATTACTGTTACATTTGTGCATGAGTGTGTGTGTGTGTTTGTGTATTAGATACAATATGCCAGAAAGGGAACTGGAAGACTTCAACACAGGTTCAATGGTTGTCTTTGAGTTAAGCAGGATTTGGGTATAGTTTCTTTTCTTTTTTTTTTTTTGTCTATATTTCTGATGTTTTTGTAACAAGCACGTCCTTCTTTGCAGTAAGGAAAAATAGCAAAGTTTTTTTCAACTGAAAAAAGAAAAGAAAACTATGCTGAGTCAGGACA
This sequence comes from Elephas maximus indicus, assembly GCF_024166365.1. Taxonomy (NCBI): domain Eukaryota; kingdom Metazoa; phylum Chordata; class Mammalia; order Proboscidea; family Elephantidae; genus Elephas; species Elephas maximus. The sequence goes on from NC_064821.1 coordinate 83,618,132, forward strand.
GGAACTAAAAAGTTATGAGAATCAGACAACTCTTACAGAACCCTGAGGTAAGGGCTGACGTTCTTGAAAGCTACTTTCTGCCAGTGATGGAGTTGCACTCTAATGGCCTTGTAACTTTGGAAGATGTCACTTCTATCAGACCACGCTTTCTCTCACACATCCAGCCAAAGCACAACCAAAGTACATTGCCACATACATGGTCCTCACCGAGAGAGGGCAGAGTCACTGCTGCATGAGTCTTGACCTGGTAGGAGACGATAGGGTGAAGGAGACACAAGGATTGGATCAGGAGACATATGGCCAGGCCAGGTAACATCTGTCAGAAGTGGACCCCCTTTCCCAAATGAAACAGGTGTGATGTGAATTTGGCTACTTCTGAGGAATAGGAATGTGCAGAGGTGTTTTTAAGCTAAAGTGACCCAGTTTCAGGTAAGACAGTTTAATCTAGAACTTAGAGGGAGAAAAATTTAACATTTTCTCATAGGGAAGGTGAACCAGAACTACCACAGCTGAAATAGGAATAGTATGTTTAAAGGTAGATATGAGATTTTCCAAGTCCCGGGAGGAATGGCATCCAGGTATGATGGAATCCAACAGAAGTGGGAAGGTCTCTTCTCACAATATCCATTGGCACAACTGATAGTAATTCAATCGACAGTTTTCTCAGTATTGCTCTGAAGCTTTGGACATGTGTTGTTTCCTTGGCTTCTCTGGGCCTTGTTCCAGCTTTTGCAGTTGCAAAGTAGGAAAGACCCCGTCATGTTGTCTCCTGTTTAGTGGGTCCTGGGATGGATTGCTCAGGAACTGATGTGGGTAGCTCTTGGTCATTGCTGGTATCTGTGAACAGGGAGAGTGCTTATCACAATTGAACTCTGCTATTCTCCTATTTTCATTGTGTCAATAATGGACAGAAACAAGATAAGGAGGATGGAATGGGTAGTGGGTGGAATCCAACAGAAAACTTGGAGATGGAAGAAGGCAAGAGGTTAACAAGGGTAGAAAGGTCAGTAGAATGGCAGGAGGAAGGACCCAGGGATGGAATGACATCATTGGAGATGAAATAATACAGAAATGGGCAGAAGGTGTGAGCCAAAAGGTAAGGCCAGCTTGGGCCAAAGTGCTCATATTGCTCGGCATGCCCTTGTCATCTCCTGCTCTGCCCATATGTCTTCCATTCTTTGCCTTCTGGCCCAGCCCAGCCCCACCCCCCAAACCTTATGTACTCCTAACTCTGCCCTCTTCTAAGCCCTATCAGAGAAATAAACTTACTTCTGCCCCTGTTGGGCCTGCAGGCCTCTGGCTCCAGCTTTCTCCTCTGTGCTCCTGTTGGTGTGTGAGCAACCCCTTCAAGCACTGGTTTCCTCAGCCTCTGGCGTGGATTGGAATCTGTGCTTTCAGGATCACCTTTACCTCCCATTCTTCGGGAAGGTGTCAGGATGTTTTGTCCCTCAACTGGACAAGATCCAGCAGGAGTGGGAGATGCAGGGCCAAATCCAGGACACCAGACTGAGAGGGACAGGAAGGGGAAACATGGGACAGTCCTGGGTGATGTGGACCATCGGTTGCCTCATTTCAGTTTTATGAGAGGACATTCAGACACAGGAAACCAAGCTGCATCAGAACTCTAAATTCAGCATACAGCAGGATCACCATGTTACTTTTTATTTGGGACCCAAAACCTTTCATCATCACTGGGCTTCACAACCCAGGTGCAAGCAGATCTATCTACGAAATACTCACAGACTCAGGAAAGTCCCATGCTTGAAACAAGCATGAAACTAACCATAATCAACAATTGCTGTACTTAAGTAGGCCTCTGTGGAAGCAAATCCAGTAGTACGCTCAATCATGACTTCCTCCAGGATGAGGTCTCCCCGTTGGTAATAATGCTCTCCTCCAAGTAGTGCCTCAATGGAGTAGTGGACTGCGACATGATACCAGCATAGGCCGGGAGCCTTCCCTCTGCTTTACAACCACAGGACTGTTCACCAAGCTGACATGGATGAACATAACCATTCGTTGTGGCCCTGAGAGACTGCAATGTAATAACCCGCCACTGGTAGTCTCGAATCTTGCAGCACATACTCTACACTAGCAGTTCTCAGTCTTTAGAGTGTACCAGAATCACTTAGAGGCCTCGCAAAAGCAGACTTTTGGATCACACCCTCAGAATTTCTGACTCGGTGAAGGGTGAAAAGCTATATTTCTATCAAGTTTCCAGATGTTGCTGGCCCAGGGACCACACCTTGAGAACCACTGGACTAATCCAAGAAAGTTCAATTCTCATGAGCCTCTGGGTAGCCTTGAACCACCAGCCTTCCAGTTAGTAGTCACAGGCTTACCATTTGTGCCACCCAGGGACTCCTTCGATTGTAGCACCTGTCTTATATTAAGGACCCACTACTGTTGTGGACTCACTTTCCCTTAGTAGTCTAACCCCACCCGAAGCCAGAGTCTCAGAAAAGGCTGCAACACAAAGAAAACTAATTGTTGATAAATGCATTCATTTAAAAGCATTAAAAATAAATAAATAAGGAGTATCTTAGAGTTCATCTCATCTAACTCCTTCACTTCATATAATGTTAAACTAAGTTTAAAAAAAAAAAACTAAGTTTAGAGAGGTTAAATGACTTGCTAAAAGAAACCATGAAACACACAGATAGTTGGTAGCAGAATCTGAACTAGAAACTCAGGCAGCACTATTCTCAAAATCATAAATGTCACGTCCTAGAAAACTTCCTGACTTCTGCCATTACTGAAGTCACAAGGGTCAAGGCTTTCTGCAATAGGCTTTTTAAGCTTCTCTTTCCTGTCGTCCAGGCAGAAGCACTCCTTACCATGCCAAGCTTGTTTTTTTTTTCAGCAGGGCTTCAAACCAGTTCATTCTGGTTCAAATCCCTGCTGAAAATTTGCATTTCCACCCCAGATACACTGAATCAGAATCTACATTTAACAAGATCCTCAGGTGATCCTTATGCATAATAAATTTTGAGAACCACTGCTCTACTTGTGGTTCTCAGAATTAGTCCCTAACCAGCTGCATTACCATTGCCTGGGAACTTGTTAGAAATGCAAATTCTCAGCAGGGGTTCAAAGCCCTGTTTTTTTGCAAGGCAATGGTGGAAGCAGTTCCTGTTTCTCCAAATTCAACTCTGAGTCCACTGCCTAGGACTCAGAACTAATTTTCTCATAGAAACTCCAATACATACGTGTAGGGTACCAGGACAACTCCTCCTTCTAGGCAAAATGTCACAGAACCACAGCGATGACAACACAGGGACTCTAACCACCATGAAGAATATTGTTTTCTTAATAATTCATTCCAAGTTTCTACTTAGACCTTTGCCCTTGCTGTTCCTGGAAAACTGCTGCCCCCAGTTTTCTCATGGTGGGCTTCTTCTTGTCACCCAACTCTTAGCTTGTATGCTTCCTCCTGAATCCAAGTAGCTCTCCCTCCCACCTCCTGCCAGTTACACTCTATCCCATCACCCTGGTCTATTTTCTTCATGTATCTATCTACAGATGACTATCGACCACTGTCTGAAAGTGTCTGCTCATCATTTACTTGCTCATTACCACCTGACACTAGGATGTCTGCACCAAGATGGCAGGAGCTATGTCTGTCTTGCGCACCACTAAACCCCAACACCTAGAACAGTGCCTAGCACATAGTAGGTTCTCTACAAATATCTGCTGAATGAATGAACAGAATAATTAAAGAACCCAAGACACCAGGACCATCTTCCTTCAATGTGGTTCCCAAAGCTAGAGTCGAGACTTCTCCTCCACTTTCCCTTCTTTCCAATAGCAGGGGTTGGACTCCTTGAACTTCGCCAGACGTGGAAGGAGAAAACATACCCCCAGGCTGGTGTCCTCAATGACAGGGGAGAGACGACAGGAAGTTCCAGGGACTGGAGGGGGGCGGGGTGGTTCACTTCCCTGGTAGGGTGCCCTTTCACATAGAAAGGATGCCAGTGAGTCGGGACTACCTGAATAGAGGATTTGGGATGCAGCAGGGTGTAATGGAACGATGAGATATTTTAGAGTCAAAAGATTTAGGTGTGAACCCTAGCCAAATCATTTAAATCTGAGTCTCAGTTTCCTGGAGATGGTAAAAAGGTGGCATAATGTATTTGTGGGCATAGTGTATTTGTGTGGATCAAAGAGGTTAACCTATAAAAACTCTGTAAACAGTAAAAAAATTTTTTTTAAATAATAAAATTAATAGCTTACTATTAGTCGATTATTACTATTAAGACCTTTATTAAGACCACTTAGTCTCTACAGGAGTTTCTGGGTAGCACAAATGGTTAAGTACTCAACTACTAGCGCCTCCTAGAGGTGCCTCAAAAGACAAGCCTGGCAATCTGCTTCCGAAAGGTCACAGCCTTGAAAACCCTATGGAGCAGTTCTAGTCTGCACACATGGAGTCACCCTGAGTCAGAATCCAGTCGAGGGAAACTAACAACAGTCTCTGGAAGGATTCAAATAGGTGAAATTTCTCAGAGCATGCATCTCCACCCTAGTCCTGCTCTGCTGCCCCTCTTGGTTCTATCCAGTACTCACAGGCCCCACGTTGCTGTGTGGAAGGCCCCAGCCCAACAGCAGCAGCCCTGGGGGTCTAGCACTGGCCAGTCAAAGCCTCAATGGAGCTTCCAGTAATGTCGTGGCTAGAAGCAATGGCCACAGGCAGTGGAGCCAGCACAAAGCTCAGGAGCCCACTGTGTAAAGCCAGGTGGAGCACAGGGAAACCGTAAGTAGAGCGTGGGGAAACTGTAAGTAGAACTAAACCAGTGCAAGCGGTAGAAAACAAGCTGTCATCCCTCAACTTCTGGTCAAAATTTTCTGGATAACCCACAGCTCCTAAAAGGCAGGGACTTCAGAGAAGCCAGGTTCCCTCTTATCATCAGGCCCTGGCTCCTTAATGTCCCTAGGGATGGGGTCTACACTCCCCAAGGGTCTACACAGCTTCCATTCTCCAAGTCCCCTTTCCAGCGAATTTCCTATTAACCAAATTTTAATGTTCCAGGTGCCGTCATGTTACAGATGTCACCCCTTGGACCCAGTCACTCCCAAACTGATTCAATTCTTCTTTAAATGATAACCTTAATGACAAGCCTGTATGCAAAGTTTAACTTCTCTTCCCTTCTACCAATAGTTCAATTCATGCCAACAACTAGCTACTAATTGCACACAACTGAACAGCTTTTTACACACACCTGTGCTGGCTCCCCAGGGAGGGCAGAGCACAGCAGCCAGTCCCTACCATTAACGAGCACAGTGTCCAATTTTTTTTTGGGGGGGGGGCATGACATAGACTCCACCACCAACACCATGTGTTAGAGTCCATTGCCAGAAAAGAAACAACAGTAGGGGAGGCGGGGAGAGGAGGGCATGTGGGAATAAAGTGAGGGGCTGGATTAGGTCATCTCCAGTACTGAGTTCTCTTCTGGCTCTGCAATGCTGAATTTATTGGTGGCTGAATCATGGGTAAGTTCTCTGATTTTTGGCGATGTTGTTATGAAGAGATTGGTGTTGTTGGCTGATTCAACCAGGGAAGCCTAAGGGAGGTATCATGCATCAGGGGCTTAAAGAGTGGAAGAATTTCAACATATATAAAGGGTGAGAAGGAGAGTCTGAGGGAAGTGAATGGGGAAAAGGGAAGTAAAGGGTGTGCTCAGGGCAAAACCAGCATGCAGAGTGTGGAAGGGAAGAACATGGTAGCTTTAGCTAGGTGGGATTTGAGGTACCTGTAAGCTATCCAAGGTGAATCATCTAGAAGCTACAAATCTCTATCCACTACCACTCAGCAAACAGCTCTGGGCTAATGATGCTGGCTGCAGAGACACCAGCCTGTAAACGATAAGGAATATGTGAGCATGCAGCAGGAGAGGAGAGAGAATCACATCGTGAGGACTGCCAACTTCCAGGAATAAGGAGAGAATGAGGAGAAAAAGGCACCAGAGAAGTAGGGGGAAACCAGGAATTCGTTGAGCATGGGGGAAGAAAAATTTAGTTTGATGTGAAGCATCAGAGGCTTTGCAGAGGAGGTGAGTAGCCCTCTGAGGGTGGAACCAGACCTTCCTTGTCATCTCTCTCTCTCTCTCAGTTCTGAACCTGGACAGGGAGGAACAGCAGGACTCTGATGTAAATCTTGGTAGACAGGGCTGAATCCTGGTAGATAGGACTGGCACCAGCTCCGAGAGCCATCCAGTTGGCTGGGGCAGGCTCTGAAGGAGAGGTGGCTGCTAAGGGTTGAATGCAGAGCCAGGCATGGGTCTGAAGGGCCCACTGTCTCTAGCCTCGGATTGGGCAGAGTTGGGCATTGAGCACCCACTGATGCGAAAACAGCCCTACTCCCTGACTCTCCTCAGGGTCTCCTTGCTCCTGCCACACCAGATTTCTCTGCTTATTCACCTCTCTGTGCTTTTGAACCTACCAGTTCCTTTGGAGTACCCTCCACAGCTTCTTCTTGGCATATTTCTGCTGTGTTTTAAAAATCTGGTTCCAAACTCACCTCCTCCACAAAGCCCCTGATGCCTCACATCAAAATAAATTTTTCTTCCCCCATGCTCCCAAAGTACCTTGTTCTCACAGCACTTCTCACATACTAAAATTATCTATGGCTCTGACTATCTTCCTCACTGCATCATAAAACCCCAGAGATTAGGGACTATTATCAGGAGTTACAAACTCAAATGATCATGGAACCAGGCAGATTAACAAAAATGGGTGTAGCAGCTCATTATCTGGATGGGATTTGTCTTGCTGTTGGTGAGACAGTAGAGAGAAAACAGGAGCTGTGGTGAACCAGAGGGGCCAGCCTTCTCTAAAGGGGGTAGCTACCCATGTAGAGGTAGCTACCCATGTAGAGAAAGCTACCACATGGGAAAAAGGGCCAGAATAGCCCAAACTTCAGTTTTTCCAAGAGAAGCCAGGTAGCTGCCTTCTCATATGAAATCACCCCATCTTCACATGTCAATGGCAATTCAAATGTAAGGTACAGTGTTGGGAGTCCCCGGGTGGTTCAAATGGTTAACCAAAAGGTTGTTAACACTCTGCTGTTAATTGAAAGGCTGGAGGTGTGAGTCCACCCAAAGGTGCCTTGAAAGAAAGGCCTAGTGATTTACTTCTGAAAAAATTAGCCATTGAAAACCCTATGGGGAACAGCTCTTTTCTGTTACATGGGGTCGCCATGAGTTGGAGGTGACTCACGGCAACTGGTTTGGCTTTTGTTGTTGCTGTTGTAAGCCACATAAAATCTGTCTGCAGGCAGAGCCAGCCCATGTGCTACCAGTTCGCAGCCCCTAGATTGTACCATGTATTTCTACAACACCAGTGCCAGGTACATGGTAGGCACTCAATACATGCTTATTGACTGAAATGCAAATGAACCAACAAATGAATGGAAAATAAGGAGCAGATGGGTAGGAGGGGGGAACAAAATGGGTGCCCAAGTGTCAAGAGGCTGAGTAGCGGGTTGGGAAAGCTCAAGGTGACCTTACTGCCAATCTGTCCATGTGACATCACTGTGGTCTTGCTTTTTGACTAAGTGGGGAAGGGGTAAATGAAAACTGTGGGCCTTTGAAATAAGGGTCACCAACCAGCTTCTCGGGAGGTGTTACAGTAAGAAGCTCTTGCTGCAGCAAAAACACAGGCACTGAAAACAAGCAGGCATGTGCACTCCCCTGAACAAGGGTGAGGTGGCTGGGGGCCCAGCATGCCACAAATACCACACTCCAGCAAAGGGCCACCTCATGCTGCATGCTACAGATGTCTTAAGGGCAGAAAGGAGGGACAATATAGCAATTTTGGGAGGTGCAGAAGGAAAAAGAAACAGGCCATCCAGCCAGAATTCTTCCTGTCTCGGGCCAGAAACTCCCTTTCTGTGGCCTTGTTGACTGTCTGAAGCTTTGGGGAGGGCATGAGTAAGCTTGGCGTAGAACCGACCTCAGCCTCCAGGAACACCATCAGGAGGGAGTGGTTTGCAAGCAAGGAGCCCATGTGGAATGCCTGGAGTTGCAAAAGAAACGTTATTTCAGGTTCAACTGAGTTGTAATTTATTTTTTCTAACTGATCATTACTGCTGCCGGCTCTATAAATAACCACCTAGGGAGTCTGCTTTTTTGCTCCCCAATCCTCAAAAAGCATTGCCAGGTTCTCTGTGGTTTCTGGCCTGCCAAGCACACAGCGCATTTCTTTTCTGTGCAGCCCTTCAGGGAATCCTTCTGCAGTACATGCCAAGGAATCTGCTGAGTTCTGCCCAATTCAGCCCTCCCCTTCCTGATCCAATTCCTCTCCCCCTCTTCATGAGAGGCCCCGCTCCTGGGACACAGGTGGTTCCCAGGCCAAAGCCCTGGCTTTTCTCTGTTTACTCTGCTTCACACAACTGCAACACTCCATGCTCAGAAGACAAGAGTTATTTGTACTACAGAAATTCAGCAGCAGCATCATTAGAGGTGAAGTTAAGGGAGGACAAGGGGCTAGCCTGAGAGTAAAAAAAAAAAAAAAAATTTTTTTTTTTTTTTTTTTTAGTATCGCTGGTAAAATCCCTAGGGTCAGCACAGCCTCAGGAAGGATGGCTGTGGTTTACATTAAATCACCTTAAATTATTTAAAGAAGATATTCAAGAGCAACTCAGTTTAATCAAATGCAAGAAGAAAAAACATGTTCTTGAGTGTTCCAGAGAACATATATTTAGGTCTTTTCTAAACGACATAGAGTTTTCTCTTCAAACAGAAAACTAGGTGGCAACTGATATTCAGAAAGACCCACTACGTACCAAGCGCTGTACATTATTTTGATTCCTCTTCACATGGTGCCTATGAGATAGGCATCATTATGTTGATGTTACAGATGAGGGGTATGAGGAAAAGGGCTTGCTGAGATCACACAGAAAGAAAGAGGCAGGAGTGAAATGCCAGCCCAAGTTCATCAGACTCCACACTTTTTCCACTGATGTGCCCAGTGTCTGTTTAGGAGAACACTCAGAGTTTAAAGACATGTTTATTTTTCTGTGTTTCAGATTAATTTCGTAGCTAAGAAAGCAAAGACAGCTTAGATATTTAACCACAGTTCATTAACAACTATATTTGAACTCTTTAGAAGGTAGACTCTCCAACTAGTTAACTGTAAAATCTTAAGTGTAAAGAGTGTTGTTGTTGTTGTGTGCCGTTGACTTATAGCAACTCTACAGGACAGACCAGAACTGCCCCATAGGATTTCCTAAGCTGTAATCTTTAAGGGAGCAGATTGCCAGGTCTTTTCTCCCACAGAGCCTTTGTCTATTCATTTTCCCCCATCTCCAGTAGTGCTTACTATGCCTTGCGTATAGTGCTAGGCACTGGGAACACCATAGTGAACAAAAGGCACAAGGATCATGTTTTCCTTGGAGCTTACAATTCAATGGGTGAAACAATGTCAGATAATGTCAGATGGTGGTAAGTATCACAAAGAAAATAAAACAAGGTCATGTGATAGAATATGACAGAGAGTGGCTGTGGGGTGAGAAGAAGGCCACACTAGATCAGGAGCTCAGTGAAGGCCTCTGCGAGCTGCATGGTGAGAAGGCCACCAAGCAAAGGTCTAGTGGGAGAGTAAAGGTGTTCTACGCAGAAGGAATATCAAGTGCAAAGGTTCTGAGGCATGAAAGAAGGCCAGTGTGGCTGGAGGGTAATGAATTAGTAGGCGGAGAGACTGGAGAAGCTTCATTTAGGAGCTCAGGATGCAGAGTCCCTACCAGGGATGAATCCTACTAGCTGGGTGACTGTGAGGATTAATGCCACATGCTGCCCAGGGTTATTAAAGGAGATACATAAAGGGTTAGAGGAGTAGATACATGAAATAGCAATTAGAAGAATGCCAAGCACACAATTAACATCAATAAATCGTAGGTCTTGGTGTCTGTTTACTTATGTATCATTGGTCTCCCCTACGGCATGGAAGCTTCATGCAAGCAGTGCCTGGCTAGTTTTCTACTCTGCTGAATCAGGAGTAGCTGGCACAGTGCCTGGCCTATGGGAAGAGCTCAATGAAAATTTGGTAAATGAACGAATCAAAAAAATTAGTAAAGGTTACAGATAATCAGATTTTGGCTGAATATGTAGTTTTTTTTTAGCTAATTTTTTTCTAATTATAAAAGTAATATCAAAACCAAAACCAAATCAGTTGCTGTCCAGTTGATCCTGACTCATGGCGACCCCATGTGTGTCAGGGATAGAACTGGGCTCCACAGGGTTTTTCAATGGCTAAATCTTTAGAAGTAGATCCCCAGGTCTTTCTTTCATGTATATTCTTGAAGTCTTTGCTATTTTAAACAAAAATGAGATTATACTGGTTAGTCCATTTTTTTCCCACTTCACATGTCTGCTGTGAGAAGCACAGTAGGGCATAGGGGCTAGGAGTGTGGGCTCTGGAGAGAGATCGCCTGGGTTCATATTCCACCTCTACCATTAACCACCTATGTAATCTCAAGGAAGTTACCTCTTTATGTTTCAGTTGCTTGATCTGTAAAATCGCCAAAATAATAGGTCTACCTCATAGCAATACTATGAAGATTGAGTGAGTTGATTAATACAAAATGCTGAGAACAATGCCCAGCACATAGTAACTACTCAATAAATGAGATATTGAAATATCATTAAGTATTCCTCTAAACATTGCTTTAATTGGCTATTGGATGTAGTATCAATGGCTTTACCAATTCCCTATTGTTAGAGAGTTACGTCTCATATTTGATTATAAACATCATCACTCGGAATAGCCTTATATCTAAACCCTTGCTACATAAATATGATTATTTCCTTAAGACAAAACACAAGAAATGGCATTGCCAAATCAAAGAGTATGTGGATTTTTAAAGCTTTTAATACATATTTACAAAAAGTCTTCCAAAAACAGGTATGAACCCATTTCCTCAAACCTTCTTCTACTCTGAGTACTAACCTTTTAAAATATCTTTGCCAACTTGTTAGAGGAAAGAATGAATGGTATCTCATGGTCTTAATTTGCCTTTCTTTAATTACCAGGGATGTTGAACAGTTTTCATTGGTATTGCTTCTCTGGTGAATTGCCTGTTCATGTTTAAAAAGGCTGCCCATTTTAATAACTAAAGGCAGAAGAATGGGTTGCCTCAAAGTGTGTTCCCTATCTCTGGGAAGAGTAAAGCAGGGCCAGACAGCCTCACATCAGGGAACCAGACATCTTTCCACCTTGTGGGAAGTTGAACTAGGTGAGCTCTGCGGTTCCTTCTAACACTAGGATTATTTAACTTTGGTTCAAACCAGCAAAGACAGTAAGCAAACCTGACAGAAATGAAGCTCTGCAAATCAACAGCTGGACTCTGAGGACCCTTACTACCAGAGGCCTTCAAGTTTTCCCAAATGGATTTGATACTTAAACATCTTCCATGAGCCCCTGCATAAGGACACCCAAGTTATCTCAGAAAGAAAAGTCAAGCTGACATGGCTGTGCCTCCAGTAGATGAGACACTTCACAGTGGGGAATTCCTTAAATACCTCCCTTGACAAGATGGAAAACCCTCGAGTGCCACAGGCCTAATCTTGTTGCAAAAAATTACCTTCACAGTGAAAGTCCTAACGCTGCACAGAGACTTCCGAGGTGTGGCCAGTTGTCTATTTACCTCAAGCCATATTTGTATAGCTTTCTTCCTTGCTTTGCATTTGGCTTTGGTGCAATAAAGCAATTTGACATATAACACTCTCCTTACTCCATTCCCCCACAAGTATTTACATAGCAATTTTCTCACGAGCTGGTCAAACTCTGCTAGGACTTGGAGAATTCCACTCTATTTGTAGTAAGCAGACACCTGAATCCAGATTTGCTTGTTGTCTGCTCTGAGAGAATAAACCGTTCTTGGACTAGAAAGGGGCCTCAATGTATCTGACTCCTTTAGCAAGAGTTTTGCAATGTTTTCAGAGGTCATTCCACATTTTCACGAAGGGGTTTTTTTTTCCCCTAATCTTCCCCATTTGGGTTCTTACAGTTGAAATTTCTTGCTGGGTTTGGCCCCACAGCCGTAATGGCAGTTGGAAACACCCATATCTCCAAAATTACTCCTTTAAGGAAGAAGGCACATATGGAGTGAGAATCCTGGCTAATTTTCCTGTAGGCACACCTTAAGCACACAAACCTGAAACCAAGAGAACAGTAAAATTGGCAGTCAAAATAAAGCCAAAAGGAGAACATCTTCCAAGAAAGAGGTGAAATCAGATTGAGGCAAAGCCAGGACTAGGTTCTTGGCAACATGAGTGAAATTTCAAACTAAGAGGGAAGAGTCTTCTCACTGCCACCCTGAGGACACCCTTCAGGTGAGAGTGGTGGGGGGAGCTGTCTGCCATGCAGAACCTGTAACTCCACATGTGACCCTCAGTTATGGGCAGATTGGCTAATGACCCCAAAGAAAACTCCTGCTCCATCCTCAATATCTGCATATGCAAAATCACCGTAGCTCACCTGAACAGTGCATTTCAATCTAGTCAAAAGGATTTGCTGAGGCTGTGAGCATGCTGCCATGGGCCAAGCACTGGGACTGATTTAAAAAAAAAAAAAAAAAGCAAGACCTAGCTGCTCTACTCTAAGGGCTTGCAGTATAATCAAGGAGGTGATCAAAATGGCATGTGGCAATACAGTAAAGCAAGAGTCAAAAAGGGATTCCAGCAGTGAGTGCCGGAGGCCTAAGAGGGCGCTTGGCATACTCTGCAGAAGGAAAGACAGCTTTTATGGGAAATTAGGTATGTCTTGAGTTTGACCTCCAAGGGTAGGGAATTTTAAGTAGGAGGATCAGAAGTGAGCTGACGTCTAGGGGAAGACAAGAGACCAGGAGAGTGGCATGAGAAAGGCTGGAAGTCCCACACATGCTGCCTGTGTTCCTGGCCAGGGCAGGAGGATTTGTATAGGGAGGCAAAGACAAGAGCATTTGACAGGGAGGAAGGAGGCCAGATTTCAGAGGTCTGAATTCCACACTGAGAAGTTTGAGTTTTATCCAATAAGCAGTAGGGAGCAGTTGGAGACTTGTGAATAGCAGATTAACATAATTAAAGGAGAATCTTAAAGACATTAGCTTTTTGAAGAGATTTGAAATAGGCAAAAGGTGATGAAGAGTAGAACACTGTTCTAAGATAACCCAGACTGGCAGGATAAGGGTGGGACCTAGGTCTCGGCAACAGGAGAGAAAATACCTGGAAGATACCACAGAGCAAATATCTAAAGGGGCTTAGGGATAAAATCGGTAAGAAGGATTAAGTGTAGGCAGATTAAGGGTAGACAGAGAGGCAATTCTGTATTTTGAACCTGGTGACTGTGAGAATGGAGGTGGCACAGTCAGGTAAGGAAACAGGTTGGAACTGAGGGAGTAAGAAATGAAGAGTTCATATTGGGGTAGTTAAAGAAGTTTTATAAGAGCTTAAGAGCTTGGCTGGTAACCAAAAGGTTGGAAGTTCGAATCCACCAGCCACTCCTTGGAAACCCTATAGGGCAGTTCTACTCTGTCCTATAAGGTTGCTATGAGCCAGAATTGACTGGACACAACAAGTTTGGTTTGGTTTTAAGAAGGTCAAAACACTCCACAGGCAGGTGTCAGTTGGAAGCAGGAGGCCACAGATGATGTGTTCTTATCTTTGATCAAAGGTGAAGTTTGCTCCAACACCAATGAAACAGCTGTCTGTCCAAACAAATAGCCAATTATTGTGGGTTCTGCACATCCCCCTCTTCCGCCTTGGCTGCTCCTGATCCTCCCAGGACAGCATATCAGACCATAGGTCGAGAGCAGCCATTGTTATTATTTGTTGAAGTAAAGTTGGCTCCAAGTCATGGTGACTTGTATATAACAGAATAAAATGTGGCCCGGTCCTGTGCCATCTTCAGGGTCATTGGTATGTTTGAGTCCATTGTGACAGCTATGGTGTAGTGCCTTCCAACTTAGGGGACTCATCTTCCAGCACTATATGAGACAATATTCTGTTATGATCCATAAAGTTTTTATTGGCTAATTTTTGGAAGTAGATCACCATGCCTTTCTTCCTAGTCTGTCTTAGTCTGGAAGCTGTGCTGAAACCTGTCCACCATGGGTGACCCTGATGATATTTGAAATATTGTGGCATAGCTCCCAGCATCATAGCAACACACAAGCCACCACAGTATGATGAACTGACAGACAGGTGGAAGGAGATCAGCCATAGAGAACAGCGATAGGAATACTCTGAAATTCAGAAATCTAATCCTTTCTTGTACCGAAATACCATGTGACTATATTATTTTCACACTTACGCACATGCTTACAGTTCAATGTGTAAGTACTGAGTCATTTACTTCTTTTCCCCTCCCTCCTCCCTCTTTCCCTCCCCTCTATCAGTACCACCTCCCACCTCCTCCACTCTGCAAACCTCTGGTAACATCTTGGCATGCATCCTTATGAGTCTTTCTCCACACATTATTGTGTAACACTCAGCGTTTCTCACTCCCTCAGAGTTTATCTCTTATTTCTTTAGAAATGCTGGGAGTCTCTGAGATGAACTACAGCTTCAATGGGACAGTGGGGCACAGTTTCAACAAAGAAAGGTGGCTTGTTGTGAAAAGAGCCCTGAAGGGCACGTCAGGAGACGTAGGTTTTAGTAGTCAAGGAAGGGAATCAGATAAAGATTCCTGGAGACAAGAGGATCTCATGACCACCCAGCTTTGCTGATGTAGAGACAAGTTTTCTCACTCTCAGGACACAGATGGAAGGATAAGCAGGCGCCCTTTCAGAGAGGTAACCCCAAGTGCAGTGCTCACAGCTGCAGTTACTCTAAAGGACAGTAGGAGGGAAGGAAACAATGAATGCAAAAGAAAAAAAAAAAAAAAAAGCAATGCTTAAGGTGGAATAGAATGGATGTGAGCAGTCTGAAATGCACACCTCCTCCAGTTCCTGGAAAACAAGGATGAGTCAAACAGAAGCTTAATTTCACAGGTGTTCCTCCTCCACTTGTCACACATATTCCCAGACAAAGAATCATCCATCCACATGTCACCCAGCATCTACAACAACCAGCTACTGCCTCCTTATAAATCAAGCTGAAGGACCAGATGTGCCTCTGCTGAAGGACTGAAAGTAAACTGGGAAACACGGAGATGAGTCCAGTGCCCTGAGGGCAGTGAGTGTAGCAGCAAAAGCAGAGAAGGCTCTGTAAAAGGATGGCAGGAGCTAGCATGACTGTAGAGAGGAGCGAGGATCACCCATCTGCACAGCCTAGAATCTGCAGTTGTTTCTAGGTTCCTTGACAACCCTGCCCAAACTTCATAGACACCTGTACTCCATCCATCTCAAAGAATGATACAGGCCCTGGGAATGGGGCAAAAGAGCAAAGGCAGCTCTGGGTCATGGGGAAGGGAGGAGGGAGAAGGGTTGTCATATCATGTGCCATAATCAGGGAGTGGGGACAAGCAGAAGAACTAGTGTCTTCCCAGATGCATCTGCAATCTCATTTGGGTGCTGTGCTTTCGGTGCTTCAGCATTTGTAGCCCAGGGAATTATTCTCATTCTGGCTCTCTGATGCAGTATGGGTTACACGGGTATTTGCATTTGCCAAAGCTGATCTAACAGAATACTTACTGTGTGTGCATTTCACTGTCTGTCATCAGACCCAACTTCCTGGGTGGTACAAATGGTTAGGGTGCTCAGTTGCTAACCAAAAGGTTGGAGGTTCAGTCTACCCAGAGGTGCCTGGAAAGAAAGGCCTGGTGATCTATCTCCACAAAATCAGCCACTGAAAACCCTATAGAGCCCAATTCTATCCTGACACACATTGGGTTGTGATGAATTCGAATCGACCCTATGGCAACTGGTGAAAGCAGACCCCAATAATTCTGACTCTCTCCAATTAATTATCCAACTTGATACTGGACAAGTCATTTAACCTTTGTAGTCCAGGTTTCCTCATCTGTCAAGGTGAAACTAAGAAGCTGGCCTCCAAGGTTCTTTTTTTTTTTTTTACTGGCTCTAAAATTTATAATTTGAAGAGCTAACTGTAGCAGGAAAAAGGCACTACATGCAGATTAGGAAGGGCTACAGTCTTTGGTAGAAGCTAAGAAGAATCGCTGAATGGGATTGGCTATCTTCAGAAAATTCTCCCAAATCATCCATCCTGGACCAGATTTGGCAAGAGCTGAACATTCCATCCTCCACACCAAAAGGAAGTGGCCGACGATCACTCGTTTCTCAGTTTCCCCATGTCTGAGTCTTGCCCTCCTCTACAGGTTCAATATTACGGGAGACAGTTTTCTTTCTTCCCTTCTAAACTCCCTTTGGGTTTGTGGCATCCTGGTCAGGTAACAGGAGCACCCGACGAGAACCCCTTCACAGGAGGGAAGAAATCCTTCGCTTGGGTACATGCAAGCATCCAGAGAGAGCTGGATGGCCGCAAAGACTTAAAGTCGAAGAACCAGAAGAGTGGTGTGACTTGTTACCAACATTTCTAAAGCTCCCAAAAGAACAGAAAAATAGTCACCTGTGGCTGTCTTCAGACTTATCCCTCACATAGATGTGCACCTATTTTCTCCTTAGATAAGTTATCATGGGCAACTTTGGGACAGGAGGGGCTGGACCTACCATAAACAGACACTGAGCCATATCCAGATGGACTACCTGGCTCACCTGTTTCTCATCTCAGAGGGGATTTGAGACACAGGGAAAGCCTCCTGCCTTTGTATATAGAGAACTGAATAACTGTTTTGGAGCCCCCAAAAGAATAAAATACCTAGGAATAAACCAAACCAGGGATATAAAAGACCTATACAATGAAAACTATAAAATACTACTGCAAGAAACTAAAAATGACTTTCATAAATGGAAAAATATTCCATGCTCATGGATTGGAAGACTTAATATTGTGAAAATATCAGTACTACCCAAAGCAATCTATAGATATAATACAATCCCAATCCAAATTCCAACAACATTCTTTACCAAAATGGAAAAACATATCACCAATTTTATATGGAAAGTAAAGAGACCCTGAATAGCCAAAGCAATATTGAAGAAGGACAAAGTAGGAGGTCTCACATTCCCTGATCTCAAAACATACTATACAGCCATAGTAATCAAAACAGCCTGGTACTGGTTCAATAACAAACACATAGACCAATGGAATAGAATTGAGAACCCAGAAATAAATCCATACATCTATGGACAGCTAATTTTTGACAAAGGATCAAAGTCCATTCAACAGGGAAGAAGCAGTCTCTTTTAACAAACGGTACTGGCAAAACTGGATATTTATTTGCAGAAAAGTAAAACAGCATTCATATCTAACACCATACACAAAAACTAACTCAAAATAGATTGAAGACCTAAATGTTAAAGCCAAAACTATAATGTTCCTGGAAGGCAATGTAGGGATAAAACTATGGGATATAATTTTTTTCAGTAATAGATTACTGTCTTAGTTATCTAGTGTTGCTATAACAGAAATACCAGAAGTGGATGGCTTTAAAAAACAGAATTTTTTTCTCTCACAGTTTAGGAGGCTAGAAGTCTGAATTCAGGGCACCAGCTCCAGGGGAAGGCTTTATCTCTGTGTCAGCTCTGGAGGAAGGTCCTCGTCATCAATCTTCTCCCGGTCTAGGAGCTTCTCAGTGTATGAACAGTGGGTCCAAAGGACACGTTCCACCCTAGCACTTCTCTCTTGGTGGCATGAGGTCCCTCTCCTCTCTGCTTGAGTCTCCATTTTATATCTCAAAAGAGACTGAATCAAGATACAACCTAATCCTGTAGGTTGAGTCCTGCCTCGTTAACATTACTGCCTCTAACCCAGCCTCACACAATTTCAATTTCCTCATCTTTGGCATTCGTGGTTGGTGTGTATATTTGAGGAATAGTCATATTAACTGCTCTTCCTTGTCCCAGCCCAAAACCCAGTGCCATCGAGTCGAGGATATTATCCTATCACTGACAGCTTTGTACTTCAGGATAGATCTTGAAATGTTCTTTTTGACGATACATGCAATGGCGTTCCTCATCAAGTTGTCATTCCTGGCATAGTAGACCATATGATTATCTGATTCAAAATGGCCAGTACCAGTCCATTTCAGCTAACTAATGCCTAGGACCTTTAAGCATTCCATTTCATTTTTTGACAATTTCCAATTTTCCTAGATTCATACTTTGTACATTCCATGTTCCAATTCTTAATGGATGGTTGCAGCTGCTTCTTCTCATTTTGAGTTGTGCCACATCAGCCAATGAAGGTCCCAAAAGCTTGACTCCATCTATGTCATTAAGGTCGACTCTACTTTGAGGAGACAGCTCTTCCCCAGTCGCATTTTGATTGCCTTCCAACCTGAGGGGCTCATCTTCCAGCACTATATTAAACAATGTTCTGCTATTATTCATAAGGTTTTCACTGCACAATTTTTTTAGAAGTAGTCTGCCAGGTCCTTCTTCTCAGTGTGTCTTAGTCTGGAAGCTCTGCTGAAACCTGTCCACCAAGGGTAACCCTGTTGGTATTTGAAATACCAGTGGCAAAGCTTCCAGTATCACAACAACATGCAAGCCACCACATTTATGACAAACTGACAGACACATGGTAATTGAAGATTTTTACCAACTTCTGCAGTCTGAAATTGATCAAACATGCAATCAAGATACACTGATAATTACTTGTGATTGGAATGCGAAAGTCGGAAATGAGAAAGAAGGATTGGTAGTCAGAAACTATTTTGCAAGACAAACAGCTTTTTCATTTCAAATACCTTTTTTCAACAACATAAATGGTGACTATACTCGTGAACCTCACCAGATGGAAAATACAGGAATCAAATTGATTATATCTGTGGAAAGAGATAATGGAAAAGCTCCAATATCATTAGTCAGAACAAGGCAGGGAGGCTGACTGCAGAACAGACTATCAACTGTTCGTATGCAAGTTCAAGATGAAGCTCAGGGAAATTAAAACAAGTCCACAGGAGCCAAAATATGACCCTGAGTATATTCCCCCTGAATTTGGAGAACTACTCAAGGATAGATGCGACGCACTGAACACTAATGACCAAAGACCAGACAAGTTGTGGAAAGACATCAAGGACATCATGCATGAAGAAAGCAAGAGGTCGTTAAAAAGACAGGAAAAAAAGAAAAGACAAAAATAGATGTCAGAAAAGACTCTGAAACTTGCTCTTGACCATAGAGTAGCTAAAATGAATGGAAGAAGTGATGAAGTAAAAGACCTGAAAAGAAGATTTCAAAGGGAAACTTGAGAAGACATAGTAAAATATAATGAAATGCGCAAAGACCTGGAGTTAGAAAACCAAAAGGGAAGAACACACTCAGCATTTCTTAAGCTGAAAGAACTGAAGAAAAAATTCAAGCCTCCAGTTGCAATTTCAAAGGATTCTACAGGCAAAATATTGAATAATGCAGGAAGAATCAAAAGAAGATGGAAGGACTATATGGAGTCACTGCATCAAAAATAATCGGTTGATGTTCAACCATTTCAGGAGGTAGTATATGATCAAGAACCAATGGTATTGAAGGAAGAAGTCCAAGCTGTGCTGAAGGCACTGGTGAAAAACAAGGCTCCAGGAATTGACAGAATACCAATTGAGATATTTCAACAAACGAATACAGCACTGGAGGTGCTCACTCATCTATGCCAAGAAATTTGGAAGACAGCTACCTGGCCAACCAAATGGAAGACATCCATATTGGTGCCCATTCCAAAGAAAGTTGATCCAACAGAATGCAAAAATTATTGAATAATATCATTAATATCACAGGCAAGTAAAATTTTGCTGATCATTCAAAAGTGTTTGCAGCAGTACATTGACAGGGAACTGCCAGAAATTCAAGATGGATTCAGAAGAGAACATGGAACGAGAGATATCATTGCTGATGTCAGATGGATCCTGGCTGAAAGCAGAGAATACAGGAAAGCTGTTTACCTGTATTTTATTGACTATGAAAAGGCATTTGACTGTGTGGATCATAACAAATTATGGATAACACTACAAAGAATAGGAATTCCAGAACACTTAATTGAGCTCATGTTGAACCTGTACGTAGATCAAGAGGCAGTCGTTCGAACAGAGCAATGGAATACTGCATGGTTTAAAATCAAGAAAGGTGTGTGTCAGGGTTGCATCCTTTCACCATACCTATTCAATCCGTGTGCTGAGCAAATAATCCAAGAAGCTGGACTACATGAAGAAGAATGCAACAACAGGATTGGTGGAAGACTCATTAACAACCTGCGATATACAGATAACACAACCTTGCTTGCTGAAAGTGAAGAGAACTTGAAGCACTTACCGATGAAGATCAAAGACTACCTTCAGTATAGATTACCTCTCATCATAAAGAAGACAAAATTTCTCACAACTGGGCTAATAAGTAACATGATAAACAGAGAAAAGATTGATGTTGTAAAGGATTTCATTTTACTTTGATCCACAGTCAATGCCCATGGAAGTAGCAGTCAGGAAATCAAACGATGTATCGCATTGGGAAAATCTGCTGCAAAAGACCTCTTTAAAGTGTTCAAAATCAAAGATGTCACATTGAGGACTAAGGTATGACTGACCCAAGTCACGATATTTTCAATCGCCTCATATGCATGCAAAAGCTGGGCACTGAATAAGAAAGACTGAAGAAGAATTGATGCCTTTGAATTATGGTGCTGGTGAAGAATATTGAACATGCTATGGGTTGCCAGAAGAATGAACAGATCTATCTTGGAAGAAACACAGCCAGAGTGTTCCTTGGAAGCAAGGATGGTGAGACTTCGTCTTACGTACTTTGGACATGTTATCAGGAGGGACCAGTTCCTGGAAGAAGACATCATGCTTGGTAGAGTAGAAGGTCAGCAAAAAAGGGGAAGACCCTCGACGAGATGGACTGACACAGTGGCTGCAACAATGGGCTCAAACAATGATTGTGAGAATAATGCAGGACCAGGCAGTGTTTCATTCTGTTACACACAGGGTGGCCTTGAGTTGGAACCGACTAATGGCACTTAATGACAACAACCCTGCGTCCTTAACATCATAGAGGTTAGGGTTTATAACACATAGGACAATCACATCAGATCAGAAAATGGTGGACAACCACATAATACTGGGAATCATGGCCTAGCCAAGTTGACACACATTTTGGGGGAACACAATTCAAACCATAACAATTACCAAATACAACTACAAATGCACAAGCAACAGAAGACAAGTTAGATAACTGGGACCTCCTAAAAATTAAATACTTATGCTGATCAAAAAACTACCAAAAGATTAAAAACAGAATCTACAGATTGGGAAAAAATCTTTGGGAATTGTCTTAGTCATCTAGCGCTGCTGTAACAGAAATACCACAAGTAGATGGCTTTATAACAAAGAGAAGTTAATTTTCTCACGGTAAAGTAAGCTAAAAGTCCAAATTCAGGGTGTCAGCTCCAGGGGAAGGCTTTCTCTCTTTGTCGGCCTTCTCATCAATCTTCCCCCAGACTAGGAACTTCTCTGCCCAGGGACCCCAGGTCCAAAGGACATGCTTTGCTCCTGGCACTGCTGTCTTGGTGGTATGAGGTCCCCAATCTCTCTGCTCATTTCTTTCTTTTATATCTCAAGAGATTGCCTCAAGACACAAGCCAGTCTTGTAGGTTGAGTCCTGCCTCGCTAACACAACTGCTGCCATCCTCCATCATTAACATCATAGAGGCAGGATTTACAACATATAGGAAAATCACACAATACCGAGAATCATGGCCCAGCCCAATTGATACACATATTTTTGGGGGGACATAATTCAATCCATGACAGGAATGATATATCTGATAGGAATCTAATCTCTAAAATATATGGAATACTTCAACAACTCACCAACAACAAAAATAAACAACCCAATTAAAAATGGGCAAAGGACATGAAGAAATACTTCACCAACGAGGACATTCAAGTGACTGGCAAACACATGAAAAGATGCTTGCAATCATTAGCCATCAGAGAGATGCAAATCAAAACTACAATGAGATACCATCCCACCCCTGCAAAAATGGCACTGATCAAAAAAACAGAAAACAACAAATGCTGGCGAAGTTGTGGGGAGACTGGAACTCTGCCCCACAACTGGTAGAATTGTAAATTGGTTCAGCCACTATGGAAAATAGTATGGCACTTCCTCAAAAAAGCTAGAAATACCCTATGATCCAGCAATCCCACTCTTAAGTATATATCCTAAAGAACTAAAACTAGTGACACAAACAGATACATGCATGCCTATGTTCATGGCAGCATTATTCACAATAGCAAAAAGATGGAAACAACCTAAATTCCCATCAACAGATGAATGGATAAACTAACTGTGGGACATACACACAATGGAATACTATGCAGCCATGAAGAATAATAATGAGTTCTCAAAATGTACTATAATGTGGGTGAATCTGGAGGACATTATACTGAGTAAAATAAGTCAATTGGAAAAGGACAAATACTGTATGATTTCACTATTATAAAAAGACAGGAATTGGTAGACATACAGAAAGCAATATTCTTTGGTGGCTACCAGGGATGGGAGGGAGAGGTAGGGGAATCACTTCTAGACAGTAGACACTTGTTAGTTTAAAAAAACTTGTTAGTTTAGTGATGGATAAGGCAATACCAAATGAGGGTGAAATCAACACAGCGTGACCAAGGTAAAAGATGACACTAAGAAATACAAAAGAACAAGGGACAATTTTGGTAAAAGTCACAACATAACATTTTGCAACAACAGTAATAGCAACAAAAAAAAAAGTCTGTCGTTACACAGGTAGATATGTATGTTTATATATGTATAGGTAAGCACATATGAATATACAGGTGCACATGTATACTCTAGGTGTTTGTGTAGGCAAATGTATATACACATTTGAGTGTGCTGTATATATACTCACATATAAAATAAAGCACATAGGTGGCACAGTCACGGACACTTCCTAGACATAAACAAACACCTTGTGGGATTGGGTTACTGGGTTTGAGGGCTTAGGGCCATAGTCTTGGGGGGCAACTTGGTCAACTGGCATAACATAACTCATAACGACAATGTTCTACAACCTAGTTTGTTGAGTAGTGTCTGGAGTTCTTAAGCTAGTGAGTGGCCATCTAAGATACAACAATCAGTGTCTACACGTCTGGAGCAAAAGGGAAAGACTGAAACCAAAGACAAAGAAAAAAACTAGTCTACAGGACTAATAGTCTACATGAACCACCGCCTCACCTACCTTAAGACCCAAAGTAGATGGTGCCTGGCTACCACTACCCACAGTTCTGACCAGGGACACGATAGATGGTCCTGGATAGAATGGGAAAAAAATGCAGAACAAAACTCAAATTCCTAAAAAGCCCATACTTACTGGACAAATAGAGACTAGAGGAACCCCCGAGACTATCCTCCTGGGATACCCATTAAACTTGGAACTCAAACCACTCCTGAAGGTCAACTACAGCCAAAAGAAAGAGTAGTTCATAAAATAAATAATATCACCCATGAGTACTGTGCTCTTCTAAACAGTCATCTAAATGAGACCTAGTGGTCAACATTTAAGTTAGACCAAATGTGAGAAGGTGGGGAGGACAGGGAAGCTAGATGAATGGAAACAGAACAACCAGAATAGAAATAATGAGAATACTGACACATTCTGAAAAGTATATCCAGTATCACTAGATAATATGTATAGAAATTATTAAATGAGAACCTAACTTGCTATGTAAATTTTCTCTAAAATCACAATATTAAAAAAAAGATGGGAAGGAATTCACAGAAGATATCTTGATAGCAGCTACTCAGTGACACAACCAAGTGGTCGCTGGCTCATGGAAAAACTCTGGATAAAAAAGGCTATCAAAGAAGCACCAGATCCAGATTGCAAATTGCTTTAGCCGCTAAAGTATGCATAAAGATAGAGCAACTCACTCTAATCCAAGGGATTTATGCTTTAGCATTGGCTGCCTTGCCTCTCATCCTTGACCTAGAGCATTCATCAGTATTTTGATAAGCAGATTGCCCTCACCCAACTACTTAACCTGGGATTCCAGAGAAGTCTTGCAGAGATTAATGAGAGCACTGTGCTTCCTGCCAGTTTTTGAGGCTGGAATAGGTAAATAGCAAAAGGCAAGGGGCTTGACTTAAGGGGTACAAGCTTTCCCATTGTTAGATTTGACTCCATCGTGGGTTCATTCAAGCATCTTTTCAATGTAGATACTTCAGTTTATTTTTAAAAATCCACTCTCTCCTTGGTGGCCAGTGAAACTGAAACCCTGGCTCATAGCTTCTTTGATGTCATCTTCTAATCAGAGCCACAACAGCATCTTGAGCTGAACACAGATGAGGGGCAATAACACGTCAGAATTACAGGGACAGAGGGGACATCTGGTATGACCAAGGAGCACCACCAATGAGCTAGACCCACCTCACAGTCCTCCCGTCAAATGCCCTCTGCCCGCGACCCCTCACATGATGGTGGGAGGGGAAGCTGGGGCTGGAACCCCAAATCCTGAGGTCTCAGAGAAGTGCAGCCAGGATCTAGCATCTGGCCCCTGCCCTCAGAGGACACTCTGGGGAGTTGCCATATCCCAAACTGTGGGGATGGTAAGAGAGTGCTCTCTGGTCCTGAAGGTTATCAGTGTCTATTCCAATTGTCTTTAAAGAAGGGCAATCTGGGTACTGTGTCCCTATTGAAGGGATTTTGGGCAACTGTGTGAATTGTACTCTGGAGAGATGAGAATTATTTTAAAGCAAAGTACGAAATGACTAGGGAACTCTAGATTTGCATTCCGTTTGTAAATTACTAGGTAGGAGTCGAATCAGGTTTAATCAGTTTGCAGGACCTTACATTTGCTATGTTATAAGCAAAAGTCTTAAAAATCAAAACACAGAGCTACAGCAGGGAGAGGAGCAGCAGCTTCAACTATAGGCTGGTCCCAAAGTTAACACCATTTTATCCATTACAGGCAAAACCTAAACCAACAGCTTCAGGATTTGGCAGAAAAAATTAACTCAGAGCTTTGAGCTCACAAACAGGCCCAAAGGAGTTGACAGGTAAACTAAAAAGGCTTTCATGGTAGAAAAGAACGTCAGAATCTGAGCCCTGTGCCTTCTCTCCCCCTGACTGTGACTGCAGTTGACATCTCCACCCTGCTGTCCATTAACAAGACAGAGGGATGGCTAACTACCCTGCAGAGTGGAACTTTGCTACAAGAAGCCCATCTAAGCCTGACTTTTTAGGAATCTTCAGGCCCATTTACACCAGCAGTTCTCAAAGTGTGGGGTGTGGCTGCCCTCCGTCTGTCAGCTGTGGAGTGCAGGGTGAGGCACCATGGGTCTGCAGGGTGGGGCCAGCCCCCAGGCCCCAGGCCCCAGGCCCCAGGCCCCAGGCCCCAGGCCCTCTGCCCTGCCTCCTGCTCTTCTGAGGCTGTTTGTTCACCCTCAGCTCCAGGGATGGGGGCTCTGTGGCAGAAACTGCTGCTGCCACTGTGTTGGCTAATATTAGTAAGAGTAGGAACACCATCAAGAATCGCCCTTCTTCAGCCAGAGCTGGAAGCCAAAGAGATTGCGCTGACCTGCAGCTCACGGTCAACCCAGGGCTAGGCACTCCTAGGCGTACTCCTGGGCCTCTGGAGTGCAGACTGCTCTCTATGGCAGCTACTTGCCAAGGGGCAGCCAGGGTTCACAGTGGACTTGGTTGTGCCCTGGGGACTAACTGGTTCTGGGTGCAGGGCCAGCCTGGCTTGCCTGGGGTAGAAGGTCAAATGAGTTCAAAAGGTCACTCCTTGTCCCTGCCTCTTTCTTTCCTTTCTTTTCTCCACTTCACTTACCTTCTCTTCCCCAATCAGCCTTCTCTTAGGTCATTTCCCCTCTGATCTTGGGTGATCACTGGTATGCTGTGTGCTTGTCCCTAACAAACACATCTTGTTCATCACAGCTCTCAAAGAAGCTAAAGGCTGGTTTCTCCCCCACCAAATCACCCTTTTACAGTCAGTAGCACCAGAACACAGAGGTCTTCTGATGGGCTAAAGGTCATTTACTGATCACTCAAAAAGCTGAGGCAAGACTTAAATATCCTGTCTTGCAATGCATGGCTTGCTTTAAACCTGACCGTGTCCCAAGATGTTCAACGTTAGGATACCCACAGCAAGAAAGAGCAACTTCTGAGGATTTCCAACACAACAGGCAAAACCATCATCTTTATTTTTTAACAATTTATTTTATTTATTTTTGTTGTTGAAAATGTACACAGCAAAACATACATCAATTCAAT
The DNA here is from genome assembly GCF_024166365.1 of Elephas maximus indicus. Lineage (NCBI taxonomy): Eukaryota > Metazoa > Chordata > Mammalia > Proboscidea > Elephantidae > Elephas > Elephas maximus. Next base: position 83,644,408 of record NC_064821.1, read on the forward strand.
AATTTCTACATGTATATTTCAGTGACATTGATTACAATCTTCAAGTTGTGCAACCATTTTCAGTCTCCTTTCCTGAGTTATTTCTCCACGAATAACATGAACTCACTGCTCCCTAAGTTTCTTCTCTAACCTTTCGAGTTGCTGTTGTCAATTGGACCCCATATAGATATAAGAAAAAAAAAATTTTTTTTTAGCTCTTTAAAACAGCACAAAGCTCAAGGCAGACATTCTTTACTAATTAAACTAAAACCATCAACTTTAAAATTGGTAATCATCCTCCAGGATCCTCACAGGGGCCATGACAGAGAGCCAGGGCAGGTCTTCTCAATGATTCAATCTTTAAATGGCTATTGGACATTTTATCCTCTTGAAGAAGGAAGGCTCCAGCAGGGGCTCCAGGGAGGGCAGCATTTCTGCAGCACCATCTGGACTGAGGCCAGCCCATGCTGCTCCAACTTCCTCACGCACAGTCCTCTGGGGTAGGGCATGGAGGTAGGGTGGATGGTTTCCTTGCCCTGGCCCTAGTTTCTCCCAACCCATCACCTGCCTACAGTAGAGATTAGCAAGATTTTTCTATAAAGGGCCAGATAGTAAATATTTTATGATTAGAGGTCATAAATGGTCTCTGTTGCATATTCTTCTTTGATTTTTTTGTGTGTGTCTTTCCAACAGCCCTTTAAAAATGTAAGAACCATACTTAGCTTGGAGGGCTATACAAAATCAGATGGCAGGCTGGATTTGGTTCGCAGGCAGATGTCAGTCTGCAGACCCCTAACCTACAGGAAAAAGCTGCACTATTTTTATTGGTGCCCCTCAAGCAACCCCTCCCTGCCTTCCCTCCTGGACCTGAACCCCCAAGACACCACTTCACCTGCACATTACCCCTGTGTTCAGGCCCCACCATGGCCTCCTTGGCGCACTACCTTCAGAACACATGTCGCGTACGTCATCACCTCTTCTGTCTCCCTCGTGCTTAATGTTGAGATGTACAAGGCACAGCTGGCCCCACACTGCACCATGAGCGCTTACCTGACCATACTCATTCAACCTCGTTCACCCATCTCCTTGCAATAGGGGTGACAACATGGCCTACCCTGGGTTCTTCCTACTCTCCTCCTATGCAGATGCATGGCAGGTGGGCCTAGAGTATGACAAATCCTGTCAGTTCTATCTCAAAATATAGCCAAGATCCAACCACTTTCCACCCCCTCCACTGCTGGTGAGGCCACATCACTTCTCACCTGAACCACTGCCACAGCCTTTATTCTGGACTCCCTGCTTCCATCTTCGCCCTTCCCCCCCGCCTCCCTTGCTCAACACCCCCAGAGGCTTCCCATCTCACTCAGAGTAAAAGCCAATGTCTCTAAAGAGTAAAACCAAACCCATCACCTGGGTCCTTCCAGTGGTCCACTAAGCCCCACCTGGTCTGTGCTGGCCACCTGTCTGATCTCACCTCTGGCCTCTTTCCCTGGCTAATGAGACTCTAGTCATGTTTTCTTTTTCTTCTTAGGACTGATCGTCACCATTAGTTTATGTATTTTTTTCCTGGTTTTTCGTTTTTGTTTTTTTCTGCTTCTCTCACTGAAATATACACTGCATTGGGATGGAGGCTTTGACTTCTTCAGTGTTGTATCCTCAGAGCACAATGCCTAGCACAGAATAGAAAAATAGATACATATTTTCCAGTTGGGTGGCCATAGGTAGGTAGGTAGATAGGTGGAAGGATGGACGAATGGACGGATGGACGGATGGGTGGGTGGGTGGGTGGGTGAGTGGATGGAGGGATGAATGGATGGAGGGATAAATGGTTTGTTGATAGCTGCTATCATGTGCGCTCTGAGTCATGATCACCTTATGTACAACAGAATGAAATACTGCCAAGTCCTGCACCATCCTCATGATTGCTAGCACGTTCAAGTCCATTGTTTTAGGTACTATGGCAATCCATCTCACCAAGGGCCTTCCTTGTCCTTGTTGGTCCTCTACTTTACTGAACACAATGTCCTCTTCCAGCAATTGATCCTAACGACATGTCCAAAGCAAGCGAGCCAGACAATGTTTTTTTGTGATCCATAACATTTCCATTAGCTAATTTTCAGAGGGAATTGCCAGGTCTTTCTTCCTAGTCCGTCTTAGCCTGGAAGCTCTGCTGAAACCTGTTCATCATGGGTGACCCTGCTGGTATTTGAAATACTGGGTAGCTTTTTTTTTTATCTTTCAGCATCACTGCAACACGCAGGCACCAGAGTACAAAAAACTGACAGACAAGTGGTGGACAAAGTAGGTGCTCCACAAATATTTATGGAATGCTTGGAGACTGGGAGCCCTGGGGACTGGGGATGGGTGTGGGATGGCAGCGTTGCCATGACACTGGGTATCACTCTGCACTGGATATCTCTATGCAAATAAATATCCAGCTCTTAAGCTCCCTCAGCAGACAGATGGATTGACAAAACAATGAACACAGATACACCCATGGAAAGCACAGTCTCAAGTTTGGGGAATTTATAGTCAATCCTAAAGCACAACAACAGACTCAGATTTCAGCTGAACTAACAAATTATCCAAGAGAAAAAACACAAACGATTGCTTTTGGGTTTAGAACATGCCTTTGCATGGCTCGTCCAAGCTCACCATGACCACCTTGGCAGGAGCAGGGGAGGAAAGGACAAGCATAGGCTTTGGTGGCAGAGAAGTCTGGGTTCAAACTCTAGCACCATCAGTTTCTAGCGGTCTGATTCTGGACGTGGTACAAGTGCTCTAGGCCTTGGCTTTCTTATCTGTTCAGTGGAGATAATAGTACTTATTTTACAAGGTTGTTGTGAAGCTTAAAGGAACAACCAAAAAAAAAAGCAAATAGGAGACAACTCCCAGCACAATGACTATGCACAGTAAACAATAAATAATAATTCCTATTTTTTTGTGAGTAAGGAAGCTAAAGTTCAGAATGTTAAATTATTTTTCTGAGGTTGGAGGGAAAGCTGGGATTCAAACCAATGGTGTTTTTTGGTGTATTTTTTGCCTAGCATCTAGCCTCCTTCCTCTTCATGTGATACATGTCGCACACTGCTTATGTCAATACAATAAAAGCAAGTGTTTGCCCTCCCATTGACCTCCTTGCTGAGGACTTTACAATAGGACCATTTGGGGAGAATGCTCATTACTAAAAATAACACTCAAATCTTGGTGGCATAGTGGTTAAGAGCTATGGCTGCTAACCAAAAGGTCAGCAGTTTGAATCCAACAGGAGCTCCTTGGAAACCCTACAGGGTAGTTCTACTCTGTCCTACAGGGTCAACTTGATGGCAACAGGTTTGGGTTATTTATTTTTTCATTACAGGGTCACCCCACAACACTGAGGAATCTGAGAGTCACAAGGGATCAAAAGCTAAGAAAATTCACCTACTCTGGTTGCTAATTGGAGACCCTGGGTCAGGCAAATGGTTAACAAGCTAGGTTGCTAACCAAAATTTTGGTGGTTCGAGTTCACCCAGGGGCACCTCAGAATAAAAACCTGGTGATCTACTACTGAAAAATCAGCTATTGAAAACTCTGTGGAGCATGGTTATACTCTGACACATATGGGGTCACCATGAGTGGGAACTGACTGGCTGGCAACGGGCTTTTTTTTTTTGGTTTTTTGTAATTGTACTTTAGACTAAGGTTTACAGAACAAACTAGCTTCTCATTAAACAGTTAGTACACATACTGTTTTATGACATTGGTTAACAACCTCAGGACATGTCAACACTCTCCCTTCTTGACTTTGGGTTCCCTATTACCAGCTTTCCTGTCCCCTCCTGGCAAATGGTTTTACTAGTTTGGTTGTTAACTGTCCCTAAGATATGCCAATTGGAGACAACTGCCTTCTTTTCACCAAGAGACAAGTGGATATCACACTTGATGTGAGTATAGCACACCATGGAAGCCCAAGACCAGTGCAAGGACACAGCAGAGGCTGACAAAGCCACACATGTGATCTGACTCCAAAGTACAAAGTCCACATTCAATCCTACAAAATGGATATTCTTTCCATACACAGGTATTTTTCTTTATGGAGCGTATGTATTCAATAATTCTATCAGTTAAGTAAAGTTTTGTACAATGAAAGCTCTTCTTCCATTAGCTTTCATCATTAAGTTGAAAATGTGTTTCTCTCAGAGAGAAAAAAAAAATGGACCCAGACATTATAAAAACGTAAATTATTAAGGAACAAACCTTTTAGGTAATACAGTTAGAGGACAAACAATGAGGAGACAGCCTGAAAAAAGTCTAAACAGATTTAAAAAGAAGCAGATTGTGAGTGTGAGCGAATTGCAAGAGGAGAGAGCTTTTCTCAGAATCTGAGTCCTGAGAACAAAAACTAAAACATACAAACCGTTGTGTCGATTCCAACTCATAAAGACTCTCTAGGACAGAGTAGAAGTGCCCCACACAGTTTCCAAGGAGCACCTGGTAGATTCAAACTGCCACCTTTTAGTTAGCAGCTGTAGCTCTTAACCACTATGCCACCAGGGTTTCCAAAAAACCCGTTGCCATTGAGTAGATTCTGACTCTTAGTGACCCTATAGGGCAGAAGACCTGCAACTACTGACGTTCCAAACTTGTGTCTCTGCTACTCCAAGAAGGGAAGGTGCTGCCAGGATGACAATCACACCTACCCTTCCCCCTGCTCACCTCTTCTCCCCCACCCATCCTCACCTGGCTGACCCTACCCATGCCTCAGATTCTAGCCAAAATATCACTTCTTCAAAGACGCCTCCCCACTCTAGGCTGGTTGATTCATTCAGTCATTCATTCACTGACTCACTCATTCAAGAAGTGATTATTGAGCTCTTACTGTGGATCAGATTCTCCTTATTCCTCTCTCTTTTCAACTTTATAACTAAATAATTACACATACAATACTTTGATTCCCTGTCCATCTCTCCCATCAGACTGTCAGTTCCATGAGGGCAGAGACTGTACCTGGTTTTGTTTATCATTTTCTCCCCAGTACCTGATACAAGGCATGGAACATAGCACGCATTTTGTCAACATTTCCTGAGTGAATGTAAAAGCGTTCAAAATTTCCATTTATATTCCAAAATTCCAAAATGTACCCCACTGTCTAGCTCACACAACTATAATTGGTGCCATTTAGTAAAAGAAAATTAAAAAAAAAAAAGTTGCCATTGAGTTGATTCTAACTGATGGTAACCCTATCTGTTTCATAGTTGAACTGCATTTCATAGAGCTTGCAATAGCTGTGAACTTTCAGAAGTAGACGGCCAGGCCTTTCTTCTGAGGTGCCTCTGGGTGGATTCAAACCTCTGACCTTTTGGTCAGTAGCTGAGTGTATTAACCATTTGCACTACACAGGTACTCCTAAAGGAAAATAATTTGATACAAAAGAATGGGCAGAAAGTTACATTCCCTGAGGGATAGCCTCCTGGTATACACTAGAGGACAGAATTCGTCATAGGTGTTATTCTGTGATCTGCATACACAATATGGGATAGTAGCTAAGAGGAGAGTGAATAGGACCAAACTGCCCGGGTTAGGATATTGATCCCACTCCTGACCAACTGGACAAGCTACTTAGCCCCTCTGTGTTCCAGTTTGCTCAGGATAAATTAAGAATAACAAGAACACCAAGTTCAAATGATTGCATCAATAATTAAATGAGTTAATCCATGTGAACTGCTTAGAATAGTGTCTAGCACATGCTACTTGTTCACTAAATGTTAGTTATTTTTATTTTCTGGAATAACGAGAACAAAGACTGGTTAAAACCAAGGAGTCGATATACTTTCACTAAGTCTAAATCCACTCAGATCAAACCCCCGCAATCTCATATTACTAAAATTAAATAACTCAAGGGAAGAGAGATGGGCTGCTACTTCAACTTTCCAGCCTCAGTTGCTTTATCTATTAAAATGGTGATAATGCCTTACCTATCTGATAGAAGAGCTGAGCCAAATGACCTCTCAAGGGTTTTCCAGGTCTATAGTCTAGGATTTGATTTCATATACCCCACAGTGCCCAGCACAATGATAAGCGTGCATTTAAAGCTTAGCAAATGCTAATTTAATTAACGTACAATGAATACCGCCTAAAGCTGAGCCAACTATGTACATTCCAAAGGATATAAATCTTATTGTCCACAATACATAGTAACCCCTGGAAAAATAAAATGCAGTAGTGAAGAGAAGCTATTTGATGAAATGGGAATTAACTGCACACAATTATCACTGAGACCTTTAAATATTAAGTAGACAATGGAAAAGTGGATACAGGATCCTCTTGATAATGAATCAGATGATAAACACGTGTTCACAGAAGCTGGAATCAGGCAGATCTCCTGAAATAACAAGACAGTGAGATCATTTCACTATCTACACGAGACACTGTTCTGGAACCTGTGCATTATTTGACATCTAAATCAATAAAAGTAATAGACGTATCAATGGCTTCACAGAACAGTCATCTATGGGGGCTACTTCCAGAAGTTCAAAAACCTCATCTGCTAACAAGGTAAAACTTTGGCCAAATGGACTAGTCCAAGACTGTCAACAAACAAATCCCTTTAGACTGAGCAGTTTTTTAAAGAAAACCTTTATTTTACATTTATTAGATTCTTTTATGAAGATCAAGTTTATTAAGGTATACTTTACAAACAAAAAAATGCACACATATTAAGTGCCTTACAGCTCCCTCAGCACTGAAATGAACAGATCGTGGAAGTGCCTATTTGCATTTTTTTCTCTTGTTATTCACTGGGTTTTTAACAAGAAGCCAAGAAAGGGAGGAGGGAAATCATTTACTGTGACAAATGTATATACCTGGGTAACTACCACCCCAATCAAGATAAAGAAATTTGTACAATCCTACATTCCCAGTTAATCCCTGCCCCTCCCCTTTCTTTCCTCTCCCTTAAGGAAACCACTATTCTGATTCACACACACGCAGAGCACTGATTAGTTTTGCCTAATCTATGATTTCATATAAATGGAATTATATAATACACTCTTTTATATTTGACTTCTTTCATCTTAAGGCCTTGAAAATGCATGCCTGTCATCACATATATCAGTAGTTTGCTTCTTTTTACTACTGAGGAGTCCCTGAGTGATGCATATGGTTAAGCATGGGGCTACTAACCAAAAGGTTGGCACTTTGTTTCCATTCTGAGGTGTCTTGGAAGAAAGGTCTGGCAATCTATTTCTGAAGGGTCACAGCCATGAAAACCCTGTGGAGCACAGTGCTACTCTGACATACGTGAGGTCTCCATGAGTCGGAAATCAACTCGACAAAAACTGGTTGTTTTGTTTTGTTTTTTTTGTTTTTTAGTATTCCAATATATGGGTGTACTGCCGGTTGCTTTACCATTCCCCAGTTGGTAAGTATTTGGGTTGCTTCCAATTATGAGTAGGCATCGACTCGACAGCAATGGGTTTGGTTGTTTGGTATAAATAAAGCTGTCAGGAACATCCACGCGCAAGTCTTTTTGCCAATATATGCGCTCATTTCTCTTGGGTAAATAACTATGAGTGGAATTGCTGGGTCATACACTGGGTATGTTTAACTTTACAAGAAAATGCCTAACTTATTCTGAGTCATAGAAATCATCAACAGAATCACTCTGAAAGCGCTCATTAGAGAGACTGCTGAAGGAGCTGGCAGGCGGCTCTCCCGTTCTTGCAGGCCACCTCCCCTGGGGCCCCCTTCGCCCACAGGAAAACGGCTGCCATTGCCCCACCTTCAGTGGAAGTGAACCTCTCAGCAGTGGATCGCTCCTCCCACTCTCTCCCTTTAGGGGCAGTCCTGACCAGCCTGTCAGTGGCAGACTTTTCTAGAAGAGTTGGGACTTGGAGGGACCATCAGACTCAGGGGACAGCACTAAGCTCACCCAGGAATTCTCACCAGGCTCCATGCTGTGGCAGCATCAGGCCAATGATGTAGGGTGTGTGGAGGGGGCATCCCTCTTTCCACCCCCTGGGAGAGGCCAGGCAAAGCTCCCTGTGGGGAGTCCCAGCACTCCCCTCTACCTGAGAGAAACCAGTGTGGGCCACCAGCTAGCCAGGCCTGCAGATAACCTAGCAACTCTCCTTAGAATATGGGGAGGAGGGAGAGGTCTTTAGCATCCACTGTCCTCAGCTTGAGTCTCGGCTACAGCCAGGAAAAGTCTTACTTAATAACATGTTACATGAATATTATAAACACTACAAAAACCTATATGTATACAAAACAACTACCTACCTAAATTACTTCAGAGGCATTCATTCTCTTGTATAAGGTAACTTCCCGAGACACTAAATTAAAATTAAATAAATTCAGATCTTCTGTATTCTCAGTGACTTATGTTTTTCACATGGGCTTTATTTTGGTTTCTGAGAGATAATAAACTCTCCTTAAAATCCTTCAGAACCTTCAGAAAGGAAGAAGGAAGGAGAAAAGGGCAAAGAGAAGAAAGGGGAATTATAATGCCTCAAAGGCAGGGAATCACAGAGTTTTGAAACTTTAGAAGAAATTGAGGAATCAGATGCTAAGATAAGGATAAAAAAGATCAAACTGCGAGGTCCCACGGCAAATGAGGAGCCTGCTCAGAACGTGAAGAAGCTCTCTGAGCTACGGGCCCAGGAAGCCTCTTACTCACCAATTCTGGGGTCAGGAACCACCTGCAGAACCTCCTTTCCAGCCTCCCTTCCCTTGGACACCCGCCCCCAACTCTGCTCCAGAAAACGCTGTCATGGAGCAGCTCCAGGAAGGGCCAGTGGCCGCAGCACTGGCTAGGTCAGCACAGCCATCTGCTGCCCACCCTCCTGAGCACGTAAGGCCTCCTGGGTGCAGCTGACTTTCCTCCCCATTTAAGGGACCCTCCTGTTCCTTTGCTACACTCAGACCATTCTTCCTTGCCCTAGAAGGTGGTCAGAAATCACAGAGAATGTGCCTTACAGCTCCCTCTGCACTGAAATGAACAGATCGTGGAAGTGCCTATTTGCATTTTTTTCTCTTGTTATTCACTGGGTTTTTTAAAAGAAGCCAAGAAAGGGAGGAGGGAAATCATTTACTTTCTGGGATTTCACTTGGGATATTCGTCTAGAAGGCAAAATAAGGCACGAAAATTGCCAGCTGATTCTCTCCCGTTTAGAGAATTCTGCTTGAGTTAGGTTTGGCTGGCTAGAATGTGAACCTGTAAAGAGAAAATCTGTTTCTTGGCCTGGTGTATCTACCACCTGGGGCCTCAGACAAGGGTATTCTAGAAGAATGATTGGCATTCACAGAGAGACAGACTTGAGACACAGGCTTCACCAGCAAAGCAGCCAGCAAATGCTTTCCTGCACTTACAAAAAGCCAAAACCTAAGTCTCCCTCACCTCCCTGGCCATCGCCTCTCTCTCAGTTCCTGGGCAGGGGGTGAGGAGGACTGAATTATAGAAGACTCAGAGAAATTTTCACTCAGAAAGCCCTCACTAGAATCCTAGAAGAAACAGCTGGAAGGAACTGTACAGGTCACTTTTACAGACGAAAAACAGAGTTCCCAAGGCAGCAGTTCCCAAACGTCAGCCCACGAGGAAAGGAAACTTTTGATTCTCCTCCATAGTCTTTCCATCTCAGCAAAGAGATTCCCTCCACGTAGTTGCTCAAACAAAACCTGGGGAATCATCTTGGTGCTGGCAATGTTCTGTTTCCCACCAGATCCATGTTCCGCCCCCTCCACCCTGGGAACTGACCTGGAAAGACCACATCAATGGGAACCTCTGGTGCCTGGTCCTCAGCCAATGGGGAGGCCAGAAAGGAGATCACAGGAAGGGAGCCAAGGGAGGGAGCCGAGGGAGGGAGCTGAGGGAGGGAGGGAGGGAGGGAGATCGGAGAATTCACTTCCCTGGCTCCCTCCTGGAAGCCCTGGTAGTGGTAGCATGATGGTTAAGTGCTACAGCTGCCATCCAAAAGGTTAGCAGCACGAATCCACCAGGTGCTCCTTGGAAGCTCTAAGGGGCAGTCCTACTCTGTCCTATAGGGTCACTATGAGTTGGACTCAAGTCGATGGCAACGGGTTTTTTTTTGGCTCCCTTTTTCTCTCAAGGTCCCCTGGCCTTGCTCTGGCCCTCAGCCGAAGATTATTGTTCCCTTCAGGGCAGTCCTCTCACCACACTCTCCTTCGGGGTCCCAGTAACTCCCCCTTCTCCTCGCCCTTCGAAGGAGCCCAGGTGGCAAAGTGGTTAAGCATTCAGCTGCTAACTGAAAGATCTGTGGTTCAAACCCACCAGCTGCTCCGTGGGAGAAAGATGTGGCAGTCTGCTTCCATAAAGATTACAGCGTTGGAAACCCTCTGGGGTAGTTCTGCTCTGTCCTCGGGGTCACTGTGAGCCAGAATTGACTAGAGGGCAACGTGTTAAAAGCTCCACCACTATCAGCCCCAGTTACTGCACTGCCTCTTGTGGTTCCCCCACACTCCACGCTTTGGCTAACCCCTCCTGAATTATCCTAATTTGAGAGTGCTAGTTCCTGTTGGGACCCTGACTGGGATAAGCACTGAATTGGCCCACTTCTTCCCCTCCACACCCCATCTGCTCTTACCCTAGAACCGGCCTCCCTGACCTGGATGGCTGCAATAGCCTTCTGGCTGGGCTCCCGGCTTCCCTCTGGCTCCTGTTCACTCACCCCTCCAGCAGCCGACCTAGTTATCTCATGAAATGTAAATCAGACCATGACACACACCTGTTTAAAACCTCTGAATGGTTTTCCATCGCACCCTGAGTAAAATCTAAGCTTCTCACAGTGCTTCCGGGAGCCATACCAGACCTGGCTCCCCTCTCTGCAGCCTCCGGTTGGGCAGCCTCTACTGGCACTGAGCTCACTGGGCTTCGCCACACCCTCCTTCTTCCCCTTCCTCAGTGCCCAGGGCCTCCTGTCTCTGAGACCACACACATGCTGGACCCTGTGCCTGGCATTGCTGTCACCCCACTCCCATCACACAGCTGTCTCTCCATCTGGCAGATCTCGACTTCCACGTCATATCCGCGGAGAGACTTTCCTTAGCATAGCCCCCATCACCATTTTTATTCTCTATCCCTGCGCCGTTTTCATTTCCTTCTGAGCATTTATCAATTTTGTAATTATGTAATTTTTTGTTTATTTTTTAAATAACTGCCTTCCCTTCTGGAATGCAAGTTCCACTAGGAATTAGATCTGTTTTGTCCTTTACTGTAAGCCCCACACCTAACGCATGGTAGGGACTCAAGAAGCACTTGTCAAATAAGCAACTGGATAGATACTGGAATAAGGTTGACAATTCTCCTTTTTTGGGAAGGATTACTCTTTAATCTGAGATTATGTCCTTTTATTGCTGGGGCTAGGTTAATATGGTCCTTTCTTTTAAGAAATGACAGAAAGAATAAATGGTAGTTGTCAAAATTTTTTAATTTATGCAGTTCTCCAAAATACTTTTGACATTTTTTGAGTCTGTGAAGCAACGTTTTGAGGCTCCCAGTGCTGGGCCCAAGAGAAGCAAACAGTGGCAATGAGGAGGTAGACCCTGCAGTCAGACTCCAAGGGCTAGATTCAAATCCCAGCTCTGCTGTTTGTTAGCTGTAAAATGCTGAGCAAGTTACTTAACCTCTCTGTGTCTCAGTTTCCTTACCTGTAAAATAAGAATAATAATAGGACCTATTTCAGAGAAATAGAAAAGATGTGTGTCAGGGTTGTATCTTTTTACTATACTTATTCAGTCGGTATGCTGAGCAAATAATCTGAGAAGTTAGACTATACGAAGAAGAACACAGCATGAGATTGGAGGAAGACTCATTAACAACCTGTGATATGCAGATGACACAACCTTGCTTGCTGAAAGCAAAGAGGACTTGAAGCACCTACTGATGAAGATCAAAGTCCACAGCCTTAGTATGGATTACACCTCAATATAAAGAAAACAAAAATCCTCACAAGTGGACCAATAGATAACATCAAGATAAATGGAGAAAAGATTGAAGTTGTCAAGGATTTCATCTGACTTGGATCCACAATCAACACCCATGGAAGCAGCAGTCAAACACAGCAATGATTGTTAGGATGTCGCAGGACTGGACAACATTTTGTTCTGTGGTACATAGTGTCACTACGAATTGGAAACGACTTGACGGGATCTAACAACACAACGTGACATATTTCAGAGGACTGTTGTGAGATTTAAGTGAACTAATACTTATAAAGTTCTTGTAACAGTGCCTGGCACATAGAAAATACTCAACAAATCCTGTTGTTGTTGTCAGCCACCAAGCATCTGTCAGCTTGGACTGTGGTGGCTTGCATGCTGCTGTGATACAAGAAACTATGCCACCAGGATTTCAAATACCTGCAGGGTCACCCACGGTGGACAGGTTTCAGTGGAGCTTCCAGACTAAGACAGACTAAGAAGAAGGACCTGGCAGTCTACTTCCCAAAAAATTGACCAGTGAAAACCTCGTGAACAGCAGCATAGCACTGTCTGATACAGTGCCAGAAGATGAGCCCCTCAGCTTGGAAGGCACTCAAAATATGAGTGGGGAAGAGCTGCCTCCTCAAAGTAGAATCAGCTTTAATGTTGTGGATGGAGTCAAGCTTTTAGGACCTACATTTGCTGACATTGTACAACTCAAAATGAGAAGAAAAAGATGCAAACATGCACTAATAATCAGAATGCGGAATGTACGAAGTATGAATCTAGGAAAATTGGAAGCTGTCAAAACTGAAATGGAACAACAAACATTAGTGCTATTGTTTTTACTATTGAATGTAAAAAAAAAAAAAAAAATTGAATGTAGGTCTCCTAAATTCCAGACCAAGACTCTTTTCTCTTTAAAAATATTACATCCCATTTGGGATCTGCTGTTGTTGTTGTGTGCTGTCCATTTGATTCCAACTCAAAGTGACCCTATAGGACAGACCAGAACTTCCCCATAGGGTTTCCTAGGCTGTAACCTTTAAGGGGAAAAGAGTCCTGGTGTTGCAGTGGTTAAGCATTTGGCTGCTAGCCAAAAGGTTGGCTGTTTGAACCCACCAGCTGTTCCATGGGAGAAGGATGGGGCAGTCTACTTCTGTAAAGATTTACAGCTTTGGAAACCCTGTGGGGCAGTTCTATTCTGTCTTATAGGGTCCTTATGAGTAGGAATTGACCCAAAGGCAATGGTTTTGGGATTTTTGGAATCTTAACAGTAGCAGATCGCTGTATCTTTCTCCTGCAGAGTCGCTGGGTGGGTTCTAACCACCAACATTTCAGTCAGCAGCTGAGCACTTAATCATTGCACCACAGCTCCTTAGCAATTGGGATCTGGCCACCCCTAAAAGTCAGGCCAAAATTCATCACTTGGAAAATTATCTTACTCTAGACAGCCGCTTTTCTGGATAACTAAGCATCAATTCTCTTAAAATGTATCTATTTTGGATGGAAATATTTCTAAAATATGTTACATTCTTTCCTACATCTTAACAGGTTTTGATGAGATGAGTATCATTAGGGAAATGTACTGTGTTGTACAGCAGGGAAATACTACAGACTTGAGGCTCTGCAGACCTGGGTGCAAACCTCTGCTCCATCCCTCTCCTGCTGCACTAAACTCCCCTAAGCTTGGTTTCGTTATTTTCAAAGTGGGAAAGTAATATGCACTCAGAAGTTATTGTGATCCTAATGACTCAACTGAACGTACACCACTAGCTCGTAGAAGTTCTTTTCTTTTTAGTTAGTAATATTATAATTCACACAGGAGAATGCCTTAAATTAGGTCTCCAGCAGACTTCTCCATTCTCTATGATGTGCCAAACACACAAGTCCCTCCCCAGAAGAGAGTCTGGCATCAGAAGTAACAGGGAATTCCTTCCGGTGCGCTCACATGACCTACAGGCCAAGTCACCCCTGACCTGCTCTCTGCGGGCGGCTGCTGCTCAGCCAAGAGGCAGGACAGCCTTTTGAAGCTGTGCTATTTCTGAGTTTGGGCTTGGACAAAGGCACCATTCTTCCTCACAGCCTTTCACACCGCCCTGATTCAAGTAATTTTAACTGAATTTTATTTCCCTTCAACAGAAGTCTATTTGAAGATGCAAAAAACTGCATTTCAGAATGAATTCCATCATTCTATTTGCAGAGTCAATTCCACTGAATTTTGTCCCAGGTGTATTTGAACTTTCTGAGGCTCAAAGCCACTCCCCTCTACCTCAACAATACTACATACCACATACAGCCTCCCCTTGCAGATATAGACTTTCCTGATGAGGTGGGAAAGATTAAAGTAAATATCATATGGTTTATATAGTCAATGGCTCATGTTAAAGGGGACCTGTATTAAATGATACTATTAAATAGGTATTAGATAAGGATAAGAATAAAAAGTGGGAAAATGTGTGAGTTCTTTACTGCTCTGATGTTATCTATCACCTAGGATCTAGAAACCAAATCAATTCAGTTATAGTCGATAAAATTATCTGATTTCTAGACTAGTTTTGGATTATACTTACAAATAATTAGCACTGCTAAAGAGTACGGACGAAAGTATAAAGATAGGAATCAAAACTAGATTCAAAAGTAATATTCTTGCATTTTAGATTTAAAGAAATATGCTTGCATATACAATTTCATAACTCCCACAAAGCCTAATTTCATTTGTAAAATACACCAGGGAATCCTAGTAAGTTTCTGTGGAACCATGCAACTAAGAGTGTTTTTTTAAATTAATTGTACATCTAACAATCCACAAATATGAATTAAACACATGAGCTGGCACTCTGGAAGATTTAGGTCTCTGCCCCCACAAAGCAAGCAACTGGCAAAACTTTGCTTGAAGACACATGAAAACCATGGCCCTTGCTACCAATTTTAAAGATGTTCTATTCTGCAGGGCTCCTAGTCATTCTCTCCTAAACTCTATCAGGGCCCCACTGCTTTTCAATGGGAGCAAACCCCTAAGGCTTGGAAAGAAATAATTTCACAAGAGAAAAAAGAGCGAGATTATCTCTGAAGGAGCATTTCATTAGCTTAATCTGAATGTGTGGTAATTGGGTATTTTGTTTTAGTGTACAACCACCTTTGCAAGTGATAAAATACAGATTGATGGTGGGGGGAGTGTAGGAAAGAAAAACACCTGATACTATAAACACACATACATACGTGCACACATCACAGGACCCCAATTAAAAAGGCAGAGGTAAAGCACAACTAGCCTGACCCAAATGTATGCACAAAAGATGTCTGCCTGCCTTCCTGTCCTATCTTTTCTCTCCTGTCAGCGAGGCCAGGTGATAGCAGGAACACCTCATGCTCACCTTGCTCCACGGAACAAGGGACAGTTTGTAAGAAACTTAAAAGACTTGACCCTTAAAGGGTAGGAATATCTCCATCAACACTTTTCTCACTTTTAAGGTTTACTTTCTAGGACATCCCAGATGGGATCAAACCAGGGACCTTTAGATCTTCAGTCTAACATTCTCCCAGTTGAGCAAGTTCAGCTCTTTGAAGTCCCTGGGTAGTACAAATGGTTAACACGCTTGGCTGCCAACCAAAAGATTGGGGGTTCAAGCCCACCCAGAAGTGCCTGAGAAGGAAGTCCTGGAAATCTACTTTGGAAAAATCGGCCACTGAAAACCCCATGGAGCACAATTCTACTCTGATACACACGAGGTCGCCATGAGTCAGAGTTAAGCCCACAGGAACTGGTTAAGCATTTCCTGAGCACCTCCTAGATATCTAGAGACAAATAAGGCCCACCTCCTGCCTGTCCTCAGATCCTGAAGGAATTCGAAGCCTAGTGGCAGTGATGACACAGTGGCAGCGACACAGACAGCGCTCTGGGATTAATCTGGGATCACGGTTTATTGTACAATGTGCTCCGTGTGTCTGAAGTTACCTAGAGGGAGCTTCCCTTTTGGCTCAGTTACAGCCCACTTAGAAGGGGGCCTCTGCTAGCTGGGCAGGCTGTGTGACTCGTCGCAAGAATTCTGTGCCTCCCTCCCCATCCTGGGGTAGACCTCAAGTCAGACACTCAAGCCCTAGAGGGTTGGTTTCCCCTTGGTGGATCCCCTGGGGCACAGACCCCCAAGTCTTTACTGTGTATCATACCTTGAGGCTGTTTTGTTGTTTTCCTATTACCTTCTCTTCCCCCTCTTCCTGAAAATACCATAAGCTTCTTAGTTGAAATAAATTAAAAACAATTCTGTTCTAAAATATTCTGGAGCACTTCACAGCCTGCCTTAAATTAAACAGAAACACCTTCTCCCTTCACTCCTCTGGGCTCTGAGAAACAATCCCCTTCTCTCTCTCCCCCCAGCCCACCTCTCTCTCTTCAGGGCGTTGTTCCCGCCCCCCTACCCAAGAGTGATCCAATTATTTTACATACTTCAGACCAAGGGAAATCACACTGTGAAACCTCTGCTTCTATTTTCTCTCCTAGCATCTTGTGTTTGAAGAACATCCAGACTTTTTATTCCTTTTGTAGAAGATTAAGGGAAGTTCATGGCCCAAGTAGTTATTAGGGGGAAAAACTAAAACTGATAACAATAGCAAGCTCTCATATAGCCGTGATTATGTGCCAAGTAGGAGTCCCTGGACGGTGCAAACAGTTAATGTCTTCAACTGATAACCAAAAGGTTGGAGGTTCAAGCCCACCCAGAAGCACCTTGGAAGAAAGGCCTGGTGATGTACTTTCAGGAAAAAATTAAAAAATCAGCCACTGAAAATCCTATGGAGTACAGTTCTACTCTGGCACACACGGAGTCACCATGAGTCAGAATAAACGTGACCACATGGGTATGTGCCAGGTACAGCTCTAAGTACTTTAAGTAATATTGATCATTAAACCTCACAACAACCCTACAACGTAGGTATTATTATTATCCTCATTTTACAGATAACAAAAGTAAGTCACAAAGAGGCCCAGAGTCATATAATTAATAAGTGACAGAGCTGGGGTTTGAACCGAGACGTTCCTACTCAGGAGTACTGCTCACAAGGAAGGGAACGCTGTTGCGTGACAACAAAGGCACTTCTGTCCCCCTGTAAGTGCAGTGCTGACTCTATAATAAACTACATTCTTACATAGTTACTCAGTCTACATTTACACGTCACCTTCTGGGAGAGTGGGGTGTGCTGCGGTGCGGAGAAGGAATACAACAGGAGACTCCTGCCCTTGAAAGATTCTATTTTAATTAAAAAAAAAAAAAAAAAACACTGAGCAAGCTAAGCCCTGAATTTCCAGATCAGTTTCCAAGGTCTCCAGATGTGAGGCAGTCATCTGAAAATGGAACCATGTCAGAGGAGTCTGACTTTGGTCTGGCCTCCTCACTCTGGCTGTGCTGCTTTCAGACCCAGTAGGGAGTAAGAAAGCAGAGAAAGACCCATGTTCAAGGAGCCAAAGTGCCCTAATCTCAGATCAGGTATCCATACCAGTAGGCTTTAGAAGGTTATGAAAGCAGAAGATGCCCCGCTCCCTAGTGCTAAGATAATGGCATTAATCTCAATTTACCGATTACCAAACCAAACTCAGGTGTAGAGTCCCTGGGCGGTATAAATGATTAAGTGCTCAGCTAGTAACTGAAGGGCTGGCAGTTCAAATCCCCCCAGAGGTACCTCGGAAGAAAGGCCTGGCAATATACTTCTGAAAAATCACAGCCATTGACAACCCTATAGAGCAATGTTCTCCTCTGTTGAAACATATGGGGTCACCATGAGTTGGAGTCAACGCCATGGCAACTGGTTAGAAACTAAGGTATAAAAGACCAAGTAACTATTTCTAGAAGTTCAAATATAAAACTTGGGAACTTGCTTGTTATCCTAGCCTAACTTTCTATAAATACTGAATCACAATATCCCACAATATAGATTCCTCAAACTCAAGGCCTTTTGGAGAAAGTAGGTGGCTACAGCTGAAGCCCTGACACACAGAGAAATGATCATTATGATGCTGGCAGTGATGAGATGATGATGATGGAAAAGATAATGGCAATGATGATCATGAGAGCAAGTATTCATGGAACATCTAATATGGGTCAGGGATCATGCTGAGCACTTTTCATGCATTATATTGTTTAATCTTCATAGCAACTGTAAGAGGTGGGTACTATCACTACGCCCATTTTACAGACGAGGAATTAAATGAGAGAGGCCAAATACCTGGGACAAGGTAACATGGTTGATAAGTGGTGAGATCACAATATAAACCTGGACTGACCAGACTCCACAACTTCACATTCTTATTTTATGCTTAACTGTTGACAGAAGGCTCTGGAAACAGGGTATGCTGATTACTCGAATGTTCTAGTAAATACATACGAAACTGGTTCCAAATAGTCATTTGAAAATTTTTCTAGATATTCATGGTTCTTTCCTGCCTTAGTAAGTATAAGTATATAAATGTAAATCTGGTATTTTATTAACAGATACATTTAGGAACTTATCTCCTAGTTGCCACAATGATCAGCATCACACATGTAGGCACAGGAATTGAGGATGAGCACATACTAAGCTCAGGGCACGTTCTGCAAGTGGGGTGTCCAAAAATAAGATCTAAGGAAAGTTGCTTTATTTGCCTTTTTCTTGTAAAACATCAGTAGAAATTATTTCGGTGGATAAGTTGAAGTTTCACTGTAGTGCACCCAATGGCTGCCCACAATGTGTTCAGAGCACAAGAGAGTCACTGAGAAACAGGAAGAGGAGCAAACTAAAACGTAAAATCATAACAAAACCCAGCATAAAAACTAAAATGACCAGCATCCTAATCCTGAGGAAAGTCCAGTTTCTCATAAGGGGCAGTCATTGTATTTTTATCTTGTGGCTTAATGTTTTTGCAGACACATTAAATCATAAAAATCCAAGAAACCATATCTCACCCCCAAACCACACAATGTATTTTAAGGAATGTGTCCCTTTTCTAAGAAACTGCTTGATTTGCAGGAAGTGGTAAAGTGGCAGGTGTGTTCCCATGATCAGCCAAAGAAACCAAATAAACGTTCCACTGGGCAAACCTGTTTCTTTCAGATAAACAGCTGCCTGCTGCATTAAGAAGGGAAAAGGAGCCAAAGGACTGTCTCTCTGTTTGGTTGGCACTTTTTGTTTTTCTATTTAGATTGAAAAGGAAGATGGCAGCCTACAATGTGCAGACCCTACTCTGCGGCCAGGCCAATCCCAGCCCCTGCCATGGGGTGGTGGTGTTGTTACTTGCTGCCGAATCGGGTTCAACTCATGGTGACCCCGTGTGTACAGAGCAGAACTGCTCCATAGGGTTTTTAAGGTTGTGACCTTTCAGAAGCAGATCTCCAGGCCTGTCTTCCAAGGCACCTCTGGGTGAATTCAAACCACCAATCTCTCGGTTAGTAGCTGAGCACTTAACTGTTTGCGCCACCCAGGAACTCCCTTCTGTGGGGAAGGGGTTTCAAAACCCAGATTCTGGGCAGAGGCCTTGGCAGGATTCTTGTCCTCTAGGTAGGCAGGGCAAAAATTCAAGGGTGGCTAAACTAAGAGTTGCAGGAAAGACAGGATTCACATTTAAAAAGGAGAGATCATTACACAGTGAGCAGCTGGGCTGGGAGGAGGAGGATTCCTCTTTCCCGGCTCCCAGGGCAGCCCATGCCTTCCCTCTCACACCACTCCTCATAGGGTAACTAATCACTTGTCTGTCTGGATCCCCAGTAGGCTGTGAGCTCCTGGAAGTCAGGGGCTATCCATCCCGGGCACATAATCAAAGCCAAACTCATTGCCATCAAGTGGATTCTGACTCATATTGATACTGTAGGACAGAGTAGAGCTGCCCCAAGGGTTTTCAAGGCTGTAATCTTTATGGAAAAAGACTGACACATTTTTCTCCCGCGGAGTGACTGGTGGCTTCAAACTGCCGATCTTTTGGTTAGCAGTCAAGTGCTTAACCACTGCACCGCCAGGGCTCCTTGGGCACATAATAAATACCCAATAAATGATGACTATTATCGCTACAGTGTATGCTCAAGAAATATCTGCTGAATAAATGGAAGAGAGGAAGGAAGGAAAGAACACGACTTTCCATTTGGCCTCTCCCTAAATGCTTGGGTTTGGAGTTCGGTAGCTGGGATAGGATTCACTGCATTGCAGCTTTGGTTTGATTGTATTGTAAGCAGGGCTAACTAAAGGTACATTTTTAACAAAACAGCAAAAAGCAGCAGAGCTAAATTAGCTTGTCAGAAGTTCCAGATTAAAATAAGGGACCATCTAGGAGAGAGGGGCTAGCTGGCTGCTTAGGAGGTTTGAAGGCTAAAGCAAAGTCCTAATGGAAACGGCTGGATGCCACTCAAAACGGTATCCTAGCCACAGAGACAATGGCAGGGGCAAACAGAGTGCGTGATAGGAAGCAGTGTTCAGACTGTCTAGGCGCCCTATGGACTCACAGAGACTGACTGGCTTAGGAGGGGGCCAGAAGGGAACTGCTGGGACAGGCTCTGCCAGCTTCTCGGTAGAGCTGCCAGTAAATATCCTCTGGGAAAGCTGTGCCTTGCAATGAAGTTGCTGCTGTGAAAATACTTAGGCAAGCCATCCAACTGCAACACTGGAAGCAGTGCTGAGTCCTTTCTGTCTGGCTAAGTTGTCTCTCCCACGGACCACGGGGCAAGAAGAGGCAGGCCACAGATGTTCAATGGCCTCCAGCTCGGGACCCCATTACTTATGTTCTCCCGTGGAATACCTGTGAGGTTGGTGGCATCATTTACATTACACAAATCACAAAACTGAGGCTGAAAACTGTAACTCACCTAGTATCTTCAACCAGTAAATAGTAGAACCAGAGTATTTATGTGGGTCTACTGCTCCAGGCTCAGAAGAGAACCCCTGACACCACAGAACCGACCCTGTCCCCACCCTGTGCCAGTCAGAGGCAACCTAATGGAGGACAGAATTTGACAGTAAGTTGCAATTGGCGTAGCCTGCTCTTCCCACAACTTACTGGCTGCTAGCTTCCACCTTGCCTGTCCTGACCACGATCCCGTACCTCCCCCATATATCTACAGCCTGCCCCCAGGAAGGAGCCTTCTGTCCCAGGCCCAACTGGGCCCTCTACGCCTCATTGATGTTTCCAACATCGGAGGCACAAATGAGTCTCAGCCTGATCTGTGGAATGCTCAGTTCACCTGTCTGCTCCAAGCTAGGTCTCGCCTGGCACTTCTGTTAACCCACCTCCAAATGAAGAAAGAGTCCCCGGACCAATATTTCTCAAAGGGTAGACCCTGGGTCACCTGGGATGTTTGTGTCAGTGCAGATTGCTGGCCCCTCTGACTCAGCATCTCTGGGAGAGGCCTCAGGAACATGCAGCTTAAACACGTTTCCTGTGTGATTCTTACATCAGCTAATCTACGATAGTCTCTGTCCCAGGGTCTCCCAGGAAGACAGGGACACCCACAGCCCTCCTTACAAACACCTTCAACTCCAAAATTATAATAGTACATAAAAAATTGGGGGAAAAAACTGAAAAGAACTAAGAAAAAAAAATTTAAGTCTCGAACAACTCAACAGCAAGTAACAACAACATTATTTTACTAGACTCCTTAAAAAAAAAAAAAAAGACTCCTTAGGTTGTGAAAATGATTATCACACTCAACTGCTACCTTCAGGTTTGAGTCCACCCAGAGGCAACTTGGAATGCCACCCAGTAGACAGGCCCCTTGTGATCTAATTCCAAAAAATCAGCCACTGAAAGCCCTGTGGAGCAAAGTTCTATTCTGACACACACAGGATCACCATGAGTTGGAATCAATTCGAGACTGTGTTTTTTCCTTTTTAACTCCACCATGTAGAGAGAGGAGCCCTGGTGGCACAGTGGTTAAGAGCTACGACTACTAACCAAAAGGCGGCAGTTTGAATCCACCAGCCATTCCTTGGGAACCCTATAAGACAGTTCTACTCCATCCTGTAGGGTCGCTATGAATCTGAATTGGCTCGACAGCAACAGGTTTGGTTTTGGTTTTATGTAGACAGAAGCACTGTTAACATTTTGGGTTATTTCCTTCTGGCATTCTTCTATGCAGGTAGACACAGATATGATTTTTCTGTTTTAAAATATGTCACTGCAACAGGTTGGCTGTTTAGAGGCCTGCTTTTCTTGCTTGGCTAAGGACTAGCACATGCCACCCTGTCACCTGGAAGGAAGGGCAGGTGTCCCTGCAGTGTCATCAATGTACAGTTCTCAGTGGCTGCTACTGACCGTCATGGGATCACAGGTAAGCGCTGCTGACGCAGAAGGATGGGGAGCTGGAATCTAGGCATCAAGGATTTGAAAATTCCTGGAGTCCCTGGCTGGTATAAACAGTTAAGTGCTCAGCTACCAACTGAAAGGTTGGTGGTTCAAATCCACCCATGGTCATGGAAGAAAGGCCTGGTGATCTACTTCTGAAAGGTTACAACCACTGAAAACCCTACAGACCACAGTCTACTCTGACATGCACGGGGTCGCCGTGAGTCAGAATCAACTCAACGGCAACTGGTTTGGTTTCTTCTGATACCACCTATCTCCCCAACCTCAGGAGGCTGCACCCTGGAGGCTGGTCAATCCTAACACAGTCAAACTTTAAAAAATCCTACAAGTTTAGTGTTGGAATTCTAAGGAATTTTAGAGGTTATCAGACTCAATCTCCTCACTTATAAATGAGAAGACCAGAGCCCAGAGAGATTTAGCTTCTGTTGGAGTATTATGACGTGTAACAGGAGGGGCCAGGACCAGAAGCCAGGTCTCCTCACCAAGCCCAAGGTCCTCCTGGTCCACTGTGCTGTGCCATGGACTCTGTTCACCAGTCCCCAGCCACCTGCCACATTTGGCTGAAGGCAGCAGCCAGACAGGCAGGCCCAGGTGGGCATCAGGCTCTGGGACATACTTTTCAAATGTAAAGGATCTCTCATTACCGTTATCATGGGTCTTGGCCCAAAAGTTAATCTTCAGATCAAAGAGTATCTAAATGTGGCTGTGGAATTTTTTTGGGGAGTGCCCTGGACACAGCTGTCGGAATTCCAAAGGCATCAGGATTCACGCTGCCAGCAGAGCACTCCCTTATTGTCGAGGGGGAGGCCCTGAGCCTGCTGAGAAACACAGTCCAGGCTCAAACTGGGTAAGAATTTTTTCTGGCCTTAAAATGATAACTCAGGCACAACCACCCCCCCCCCCCCGAATCATATCAAGTGGGAAAGTCATGAATAGCAAGACTCAGTTGAAGAAAAATTACCAAACTGCCCACTCAAAAATTCCCTCAGGCATTCTCACCCATGTGAACTCGGTTTCAGTTTCTGCCTCTCCACCCGCGTTCTGGTTTGGGTTAGGGCTCCCCCAGGACTGCCAAGCTGTCTGGGGGACACTGTGAATTCAAAGCAGGCCACTTAAGGCAGAGGGCTAGCAAACATGAATTCTGCCATTTATTCATTCATTCTTCAATCATCAGAGCATCTCTTCCCGGGCACAATGCTAATGAGCTTTGAAATACAGCTCATTTAATACCTACAATAACTCTGTGAAATAAACCTGATTCTTCCATTTTAAAGATGAAGACTGAGGCTCTGAGGAGTAAACAGAGGCAGATTTAGCATTCAGGGCCTCACTTGCATGGGCTTCTTTCAAGACTCTAGGAGTGTATTCACAGAATCGCATAATTTTGTGAAAGTTGCAAAAGTAAGATATTTTAACTGCAATTGGTTAACAGCACTGTCTCTTTCTACTCCGACATCTCCTCCCATTATATCCCCCCTCATGTCAAGTGGTGCTGCAGTAGCTACAGGCATTTTGGGATCCAGCCAAAGGGAAGTTGAGTTGGGGATAAATTTAGTTTGGGTTTAGTGGAATTTATGTCTGTGGTTCACAGTCACTTTAATGCAGAGTCAAGTTATTGCTAGCTGTCCCTATAGAGGAACGGCTTCCAGGAATATGCCTACTGCCCACTGGGCCAACTCACTGGCCACGAGACACAAAGGTGCAATACCTGGTACCTGATGTATATGAGGAGTGGAAGAAAAACAAGGACTGAAAGATACGGAGCCAGAAGCTAGTCTATGGAAAATTCTTCCAGTCATCAGACATGCAGAGTTGTAGGAGGAGAATTTAGTTCTCATTAATGCCTACTCCAAATGGGAAGTTTCCTCCTGTCAGAACTATATTTGATAATACAGTGATACAGTTACAAATATACCAAATATTTTTTTCCTTCTTAGTGGGAATTACCCAAAATAGGATTTATCAAAATTCCAACATTGTAGGGCCCAAACCTGCAGCAGGACAACAAATAGTGTATGTCTGTGTGTCAGGTCACGTTTTATGCATTATAACTGTCAGTAATACAGAGTAGCTCTTGCCAGCTACAGTAGGAGAAAAAGTCAACTCTCTTTTTAGCCTCCCTTTGGAAAAATTACAGAATTATTCACATGAAGAGGTGATCAAAGAATATGTAGCCAAAAAACGTTAAGAAAAACAGTATTATAATGTCTGCCAGACAATTAATGAATAAAAATATTTGGTTATTTTTCTGATTTTTGTGACATTTGTGATGCAGGCCATGTTTTAAAATGTATGTTGCTTGTGATTTCTTTTCTCTTTCTAAGTACGTACTCACAATTGTACCTAATTTTGTATTTGTCATTTTATTTTCTTTTTCTTAAAGAAGTCCCCCAAATTATATAAGCCCTACAAAATTTTGATCCATCCCTGGAGGGAAAATAACTTCCCTAATCAGAAAGTGGCTGATGCAGGACTGGAGGGCTTGGTACCTCGAGTGTAGGGTTCCCTCTACCTCACTGCATCTTGGCCCGGTCACCAGGCAGCCTGGGATACACCGAGTAGGGTGCTAGTGGAGTAGGTCGAAGGGCAGCAGATGAGCAAACTAGGCTCCCAATCACTGCAGTCAGTACACTGGGTTTCTACCTAACCTGGGCAGGCAGGCAAAGGCTTTTGAAACCCTGAATACATGACTTGACAAAACATGAGTCTGCTAGAACTAAATGCCCAGGTCAAGGATATATAATCCAAAATCCCCACACAATGTAACTGAATCTGATTTGATGTTTTCAGGTGCCACATTTCCTAGACTAGCACTGTCCAAAATTTAAATTTGAATGAACTTTTAATTTAAATTAAAATTAATTAAAACCCAATAAAATATCTAGTCTCTCACCCGCACTAGATACTTTTCAAGGGCTCAGTCGCCACATGTGGCAAGTGGTTACTGCATTAGGCAGTGCAGATACAGAACATTTCCGCCCTCACGAAGTTCTGTTGTTCAGCCAGCTTGTTTTACATATTCATCGCTGTTGGAGTTGTTAGCTGTCACCGAGTAGGCCCTATCATGGCAACCTAATGCACAATGAAACAAAATGCTGCCCAATCTTTCATCATTCCCAGGAAGAACTGCAGATCAGACAACTGTGATTCATAGGCTTTCATTGCTGATCTTCACCAGTAGGTTGCCAGGCCTTTCTTCCTAGTCCATCTTTATTCTGGAAGCTCAGCTGAAACCTGTTCAGTACCATAGCAACACACAAGCCTCCACTGACAGACGGGTGGTGGATGTGCACGAGGCACACTGGCCAGGGAATTAAATCCAGGTCTCTTGTATGGAAGGCAAGAATTCTACCATGGAACCACCACTGCCCTTCTCAAGCAGAGGGTGTTTTCAGGTGAGTGTGAGACATAAGCAGTAGGAGACAGAAAGCCCTACCCAGAGAGGAAAACAGAGCGCAGCAGCCCAGCGGCAGAGAAGGGCTGGGGGAGAACTAGAGAGGAAGTAAGAACCCAGCCCTTACAGGGGAGTGGAGCCTTAAAAGGAATAAGGGCTTCATCACACACACAAACCAAGGAAATCATTCAAAGCATACACAAGAAAGAGTAAGAAGTCATGAACATTAGCTCCAAAAATAAAGGCCAAAATCAAGGTTGTTCCTTTGCATACTCCTTATTCACACATTTTAAAGTGTATGGTACAGTCCAGGTCTTTGCTGTGGAATCTGCATGATAGCTTGGCATGGCTGGAATATCTACAGCATGAATTGTGGACTTACTTCCTCAGGCCTCCCCCTCCACTGCCACATCTCACCTCCCAAAGAGCTGCTGCCAATTCCAGGCCAATGCAGAGACCAGAAGGGGCTGAAGGCATGCCTTGCCTCACTCTCCTGCTGGGCCTCACTTGGGGAACACAAATCCTGCACCCAGCCCCAAACATGCAACAAGTCCTCACAAGTAGTCTGAGGTTAAAAGGAAGCAGGGGACCTCCAGCCTGGTCATGGGCTGCCAAAGGCACAACTTCAGTGTGTTCTAGAGCAGGGAGGCCCAGCAGGGTGAGGGGCTCACATGTCCCAGACATTTCAGTGTGTATCAATGGAGGAAGTGGGAAGCTTTGGGGAGAATGAGGGCAACAAACTGCCCATCCCAGAGCAGTTAGAGAATGCAGCTCCCTGCAGGAATAAGACTGTCATTACTATAGTGATACTGCTGAGTAATGGCTCCTCCCACCTTAGACAAGGCCTTAGAACTTACTTTGCATTGATTACCTCATTTAATCCTCACAAGAGCCCTGATCCCCACTCTACTGAAACAGGCCTGGAAAAGATAAGTCCAGGGTTAACAGCTAATAATAATTCAACCGTGATAACATTGTGCCATCTACCAATCCATCCAATGAACAACACTTAAGGGGCAGCTTGCATAATGGGTTAAGTGTAGAGATACTGGAGCAGACTTCCTGGGTTTACATCCAGGTTCTGCCTATCATTAGCTGTGTGACATTGGGTATAGGACTTAACCACTCTGTGCCTTAGTTTTCTTGTCTGTAAAAGGGGGATAATAATAGTTGCACCTTCCTCATGGGGTTGTTGTGTGGGTTAAATAAACATACATTTAAAGTACTTAGAAATGGGCTTGGTATGCAGTAAGTACTCTTTAAGTGTTAGCTGCCATATTCTAGCCACGGGGGACATGAAGACAGTTAACACAGCCCCTGCCCTCAATGAACTTACAGCCAGAAAAGTGAGTAAGTGCTAGAGAACAGAAGATGCTCAAAGCACAAAGTAGTGACCCCAAAGCCGGGAAGGGCCTGATTCCTGGCCAAGGAACAGTGGGCTGAGTTACGAAGACCCACAGGACAGGCTGTGTTCCAGAACCTTTGTATAGAGTTTCTCGTTTAACCCTCACCATCAACTCTGAGAAGCAGGCCTTGGCCCCATTTCACAACTGAAGCCTGCTGAGGCTCAGAGAAGTTCAGGAACATCCCCACCGTCCCCCAGCTGGTAAGCAGTGGAGCCAGGGTTCAAGGCCACACATGTCTGATTCCAGATTCCTCCTCTGAGTCTGGTCAAGGTGTGGCAGTTCTCTAAGGGACTCTATAACACCCTCGGGGGAGGGGGAGGGGAAGAAACATAGGACCAGGTTACTCAGGTCTGTAGGCAAGCTTCTTTACGTCACCTGCAAAATGTCAACTGGCCCTGCCTAGACCCAAGAAGACAGAGCCCTCAACTGAAAATAAAGGCTCCACACAGGCATCTTTTCTGTGCCTCCCTAAATAATTACTGATTGATGTTTAAAGAGGAGATTTGAGCTAGTAGCTTGCCTGGGGGGCCTCCCCCTTTTCATGCAGGCCTGCTCTCACCCTCACGAGCACAGTGCGGTAGCTCCTGGACTGAGCAGGCAGGCTGGGACCATGTGGAGCACACACTTCTGCCAAAGGCTTTGTGCTCCCCAGACTGCCTGCCTTCTGATCTCACAGTAGCTCTTACAGGAGAGGACTGCCCCTTCTTTTGGTCCAGCCTGGTTCTTTTCCAGGAAGCTTGTCTAGTGTAAGATTTCTGTGTCCAAACTTTCTGGTCTTCCCCTCAACCCTAGGCTAACTGGGAAAAGAATTCCAGTAAATGTGGAAAATCGCAGAAGAAACCAAGAAAACACTAGGCAAGCCATTCACTAAAAGCCCAAAAGGCATTTCCCAATCCTGGGTTTCACATTCATTTCTACTCATGAAGACAGCTTGCATCCAAGTGTAGGGATTCAGAGTTTTAATTAAATCTTGTCAGAACACAAAACTCATTTTCCCTTAACTGTGCTTCTCAGCCATAAAATGGTGGTGTCACAGGGCAGAAGGAACGACGGTGGGTGTCACAATGCAGAGGGCCAACCAGTGCTGTGGGGTTGCCCTCTCCTGCTCTGGGCACCAATTCTACTTGGGTCCAATGGGCCAGGAGCTCCCTATGGCTGCCATCTGTGTATCTCCAGCACCGCTCCTGGCTGGAACTCGGCAAATATTAGTTTTGAATAAGGATCCCTACAGTTAGCAGAGGAAACCCCTGCTCAGAGTTCCTCCAGAAGTCCTTGGTCCTTCACTTTCTCTCTCTGTTCTAAGCATTCATCCCGGCTGGTCTAGAAAACAATCTCACTCAAGAGGCAGCCTTCCAGAGGAGATCAGGGACTAATTGCATCTACTGGTGAGTTGTCTTGTTCCAAAATACACCCCCTGCAGTTTCATCTCCCTTTGTCCCAATGTTATTGCTTATAAAAGGAGATGGCTTCCAACGTCCAACGGGAAAAAAGGAACGAGTCAAGCTCACAAAAGGAAGTGCCCATGAGGGATTTTAATGTGAACGACACACGCAGCCGTGCCAGTACTTGAGAACTGTCTGTTTTCCAACCTACATCAACACTCCGCAATTCATCGTGAGGGCAAATGTCACCTTTTGCTCAACAGGAATACAGCATGCTGGGAAAATAGCTTGCTCCAAAACAAGAGAAAACCAGAATGCAGTGGCATCACTCGAGGGGTGCGAGGAGTGCCGACCGCACCAGGTAACACTGTCAGGGGTGTGACGCCGAAATGATTGTCTAGAAAAATATCCCTGTAGCTAATTATAACACCCAAACAGTCTTTGTAAGCCCAGCTTACATGTGTTAATATACCTACAAGGCTAAAATTCTATGCTAATTTAGTTTTTGAACCTTCTAATGATGCTTCTAATTATGTGGTTTCACCTGCGCACGCTAAGCACCTACTGTTGTTTTCATTGATGCTGGTGTTTTATAGTCACTGACTTTGTCAGACTTTCTGGCGTTTTACCTAGAATATTGTGGTAATTAGTATTTGTGAACCCACATCCATAACTTTTTTGAGAATGAAGCAGCAGTAAAAAGGAGTGCTATACAGGAATTACGATTCATGAGTAACAGTAGCACAAAAAAATTCCTAAGGATTCTGTATGGTTTGGTACGGGAGGAGGTCCATGGGTGGGGGGGGACGTGATGCCATGAGTTGCTGCACTGGGTGACACCAACCCTAGTGACGCCACTGCCAGGACCCGAACCAGAACTGAAAATTTTGGACACCCAAACTGCGAATACTGATGGAAAACTGTTAACCTACAAAAGCAAATATTCACATACAACCAAGCGTGGCTGTTATTAGTCGCCTTCAAGTCAGCCCCCAACTGACGGTGACCCCATACACAATGGGATTGGACCCAAGCATAGCTCTCTTTAAATGAGTCCAAACACTAGAGCCTTATCTTAAAAAAAAATAAGAATTCTATTTTTCCCCCAGCCCCTACTCCCTAGGAGCAACACATATTGCTAACTCTGTGAGTTTTCCACGAATCTGGTTAGAGACACCAGTGGCTGGCCAACACATTTCCTACGAATGCGGCCAAGCCAGCAGAACTGGCAGCTGGATACCAAGAGAACAGCCACCCTGCTCACTTCCCACATCTGCCTTGACACCCTGAACCGCAGCCCATCACCGCCAGAAGGCGAAGTGTCTCAAACTGAAAGTGAATGAGGGGAAGGGTAGAAGGTGAAGAAAAAGACCTAAGTTGCGGCAGCGTTGTGATATGGCAACGATAAATATCAGCTCTGCTCTCGTCTGCTGACCATTCTGCTCTGGGGCCCTGTGCACTCTGACTCCAATTAAACAACCAGCTGTGCTTGCACAGACAGCCTGCTTGGGATCAGTCTGGCTGCACAGACAACTGCCTCTGACAGCCTCGGAGAGAAACGCAAACCAGCCACACACCTGGACCCCCTTATGGCCTGGTGAAAACGTGACCAGCCTAAAGGAAAACAGCTCATACACACGGCGGAGAAGCCGATGTCCGGTGCCTGGGTGTCAAGTCTTCTCAGCGGCAATGTGCACAGACACCAGCCACTTTGGTCCTGGCCTTGTCTGGATGCTGGTCTATGAAGAAAAAGGCAGTAACTCAGAAATTGGACTTGTAATCCTAGAACAGAGAAATTGTACTACCGTTAAACCCACCAGTATGTTGGCCCTCCTAGCCCCATGGTTCTCAACTAGAGGTGATTTTGTCCCCCAGGGGACATCTGGCAATGTCTGGAGACTTTTTTTTTTTTTTTAAGGGAATACAATTCAGTGGTTTTTAATACTTTCACGAGATTGTGCAACCGTCACCACTAAGTCCAGAACACTTCGTCATTCCCTGTCCCCCCCAAAACAAAACAAAACAAAACAACACCCCGTTCCCTCCTCCCCATATACCCTGGCAACCAGTGATCTACCTTCTGAGTCTATGGATCTGTCCATTCTGGACATCTCATGTAAATGGAATTATATGTGGCATTTTGTGTCTGGCTTCTTTCACTTAGTGTAATGGTTTCAAAGCTCAACCATATTGTAGTATTCTCAGTAACCAATTCCTTCTTCTTTTTTTTTTTTAATAATTTTTATTGTGCTTTAAGTGAAAGTTTACAAATCAAGTCAGTCTCTCACACAAAAGCCCATATACACCTTGCCACACACTCCCAATTACTCTCCCCCTAATGAGACAGCCTGCTCTCTCCCTCTACTCTCTCTTTTCGTGTCCTTTTCACCAGCTTCTAACCCCCTCCACCCTCTCATCTCCCCTCCAGGCAGGAGATGCCAACATAGTCTGGAGACATTTTTGGTTGTCACAACTGAGGGGGTACTACTGGCATCTAGTGGGTGGAGTACAGGGATGCCGCTAAACATCCTACAACACACAGGATAGCCCTCCAACCCAAGGAATCATCTGGCCCAAAATATCAATAGTGCTACAGTTGAGAAAGCCTGCTCTAGAGGCAGATAGTGCTGGGTTCAAATCCCAACTCCACTACTTCTTAGCTCAGAGGCTTTGTACAAGTCACTTTGCCCCTCAGAGGCCCAGGTTCCTCATGTTCATTAGCTTTTATATATTTAACAAAACTTAGGAAGCAGTTTCTAAGTTTCTAAGTGCTCTACTGAGAGCACTTTAACCCATTTAATCTCCTAAACCACCCTATGCCATAGGTACTATCCTTATCCCCATTTTACAGATGAAGAAACTGAGGCCTAGAGAAGTTAGGTAAATCCCCAAGATCACATAGCTAGTAAGTAAGTGGAGGAATCAAGATTCACACCTGGCAGTCTGAAGCCACAGTCCACACCCTTACATTATTTCATTCATCATCAGTTGCCATTGACTTGACTTGACTCATGACCATCCCATGTGTGTCAAGAGTAGAACTATGCTCAACAGAGTTTTCAATGGCTGGTTTTTTAGAAATAGATTACCAGGCCTTTCTTCAAAGGTGCCTCTGGGTGGACTCAAACCTTCAACCTTTCAGATAGCAGCCAAGCACATTAACCTTTTGCACTCCCCAGGGTCTACATCTCATTCATAGGGTTGTCTTATAGAGTAAAGCTTATAAATATTATCTAAGTTAGTCCCTCCTTTAAAGGTATGCAACAAATGGGCCTTCTCATTCCTCACTTGGCATTAACCCTATATTGTTTGTATTAATCTTAGACACTGAGACCAAGGATCACTCTACTTGGTTTTTCTATATCCCTTACAGCCCCCAGAATGGCAAACATTCAAACATTTCCATTCCCAAGGCATGCAGCAACAACAAAATGTTGACTCAGAAATTCAAAATGAGCTCTAGTAAGGCTGACATCAATACACTCCAATGCAACGTTTCCAAACATCACTGCTCGACTACACTGATGATTGCTTCGTGATAAAGACCAAGTTTCCGGCTCGTGCTTTCTTCAGGGTTACTGAATGATGTCTACACCTGATGTTGCTCTCTGCTGGAACCCAACACGAAAAGCCACTCTGGTATTCAACATGTTGGCTTTGCATGGTCCCAAGTGTATCTATCTGGGAAGAAGTTAAAGGTACTGTCCAAAGTTAGCAGATAATCAGGCCTTACTAAGCAATCTGAAAAACATACTCTTAGAAGTATGCTGAGAGGTCCCTTGCTGGCCATTTTGCACAAGCAGAAACTAACCTGTAAGACAAATGAGGAGGAAAAGAAAACCCACAAGTTTTAGTGTGGTCAGGCCTGTAAGCACAAGCAAGAAAGTAATTAGCCAAGCCAAACATTTGAAAAGTTGATAGTTTTTGTGAATGGACACAGTCTCAGTTGATTTATGTAGAGAAGTCCAAGTGCCGATATGGTGCAGCCCCTGGAGCACAAGAAAGCCCCCTAGGCAGACTCTTCCCCTACCCCACCCCAAGGCTCTCCTGCCCTCTACCTCTGTGTCAAGGGAAGGATTTCTGTGGGGTCCTACTCTTTTCTCCTCTGGACCCCGACTCTTTTCTCCTCTAGACCCCGGTTTCCTTCTGTCTGCTTCTTCTCGTCTCCCTGCCCATAACCTCCTCTCTCCCCACACATATCCCAGTAGGCTGCTCCTAACTGTCATCCTAGCCCCTTTAGTAAGATGCTCCCACACTGGGCTACTCAGAGTCCTAGGGTTCACTGGTTATAGTGAATATTTTCAGCAGGCCTAACATCTACCAGCAGTGATGGTACCCAGGTGAACCAAAAGGCAGGGCTGACTGTTACAAGCAACCTGGTATACTAATACAGGCCAACCCAAGCCAAACAGAAGAGCTGACTGGCAGAACAGCACATTTCTCATTAAGTAAAAATGCTAAAAAATAAAATAAAATTACTTACAAATTGCAATTAGTATGGAGGTCTAATTGGTGGGGTGCAGAAATGGAGAGAACAACAAGATGGTCTTTGGTGGTTTAAAGTAGGGCTGGGGGCTGCTGCCCTTACCCGCTGACTGGTAGGTAAGGGCAGGATGACTGTGGTGTGAGCCAGTCTGAGTGTAGGAAATCAGTTTCCCCAAACCTCTTGAGCAGAGCCCCAAGGGAAGGCTGCCTTTGCTAAACAGGGAAGCAGAGGAATAGAAGGCAAGGACGCTCAGAGTGGTAGGAAGTTAGGCCACGGGGACGGGAGCATCTGTGACTATCCACCAGGAACACTGTAGGTGATGATAACAATGTGGTCATAGTAGGAGAATGAGAACTTGGCACATAGAAAATGGAAATACTAGGAGCAGGGAAGAGGCTTAGAGATAGAGTGCCTGTGTTTGGGAAAGTGAAAAAGATAGACAAGGAAGGCAAGGTGGAACTTTTCTCATTGTAGTGGATCCTGAGAAAACTGCCTCCAACTGGCTTTATTTTTTCAGAAGTCAAGGAGAGCAGCATGTAAAATTTCAATGAAAAGACCATTCATAAATATACCCAACACATCCAGAACATACCCTCAATTATTAACATAATCTACAGCACACGACTAATCACATCACTATATATTATATTATGAAATATTATATGTATCATATTATATATTAAGTGAATAAGAGTCACTCCAATGAATACTAATATGTTTGGTGATGTGGTGTGGTAAAGGAGGGCTTGCTCTGGAGCAAGGCTTCCTGGGTTCAAATCCCAGCTCTGACACTTACTAGCTGTGTGACATTTGGCAAATCATTTAACCTCACTATGCAGCAGGCAGCAGCCTTCCCTAAATGGGGATAAAAACAATGCCTACCTCAAAGTGACCACTCAGTAAATGTTAGCTTTTATTTGAAAAAGCCTCAGGATTAAAATGGATGAGTATAGGACCTGGGGCATCAACCATTTTATGAACATGCCTTGTCTTCACAGCCTATGTTGAATCATCTCATCCTTCCTTAATCACGGTGAGCTTGGGCTATGTACAAAGATAGTGAGTGCCTTTTCTCTCTGTTTGTGGAGGCATCTGTGCTGGGGCCTGGTCCACTGTTTGTCTAATCTGTATTCCGCCAAAACTGAAATTCCCCTCAAGTCTTAAGACACATCTCATTTCCAAGGGGCCTGGATTCCCCTCAAAAAGTTGGGCCCTTTAATTAATTCCTGCTGTCATGTAGTCAACGCGTTCAGCTACTAACCAAAAGGTTGGAGGTTTGAGTCCACCCATGGATGAAAGGCCTGATGATCTACTTCAGAAAAATCAACCACTGAAAATCCTATGAAGCGCTGTTTTACTTTGACACACATGAGGTCACCATGAGTCAGAGTTGACTCGACAACAATCGGTTTTTCTTCGTGTCTCAGAAGTACCCACCACATCATCCCAGAAAGAGTCAGCCTCCACTTATGACAGAGGATTCCGTCAGCGCTTATGGAGGGGCTTGCCTCACAAGACAGCATGTTTGCGGGTGAGGTCCACACTCTTAGGAGAGGTGATTTTTTTTTTTTTTTTAATAGACTTTATTTTCTAGAGCAGTTTGAGGTTTACAGAAAATTTGTGCAGAAAATTCAGAGAGTTCCTGTATATTCCCTCTCCCCCATATATGGTGTGGTACATTTGTTGCAGTTGATGATCTGATATTGATAAGTTACTATTAACTAAATTCCATAGTTCACAGTGGGCTACACTCTTTTTGTTGTACAGCTCTCTGAGTTTTGACGAATGCTTAATGTCATATATCCACCATTATAGTATCATACAGCATAGTTTCACTGCCCTGAAAATTCCGTGCTCCACCTATTCATCCCTTCTGCCTCCCCCTGAGCCCCTAGCAACCACTGTTCTTTTCACTGTCTCTATAGTTTTTCCTTTTCCAGAATGTCATATTATACAGTATGTAGCTGTTCCAGACTGGCTTCTTTCACTTAGCAATATTCATTTAAGGTTGCTCCATGTCTTTCTGTGGCTTGATTGTTCATTTCTTTTTATCACTGAATAATGTTCCATTGTATAGATGTACCACAGCTTGTTTATCCACTCACCTATGAGGTGATTCTTTGAATGGGCTACTTCTGTGCTGGGAGAAGGACACAGGGAGGTGGGAAAGGGCAGGGGAGAGAGGTGCCAGGACAGGACAGAGTCTAAGAGCTTGTCATTTGCTCTCACATGGCCCCTGCACACCATATATGAAAAAGAAGTCTTTTAATCTCCCAGCATCCTGAGGGTAGGAAACATTGGTTGTATCTGTTTGTTTCCTTATTGGTACACTTTGGATTCAAAGTTCTCATTGCATCGACAAAACACTAATTCTCGCTCTTTTTATCCAACATGAGAAACAAAAATTGGTTTCCATTAAGCCAATATTCATAGAAGCAAAGCCAACATGGCAGAAAGGAAGGTCTTTTCTTCTCCAGCAGTCTTCCTCTGAGGTGGCGGTAGGGAGAGGAAAAGGAAGGAAGCGATTTAGAGTCCAATCACAAAAGAACTGCTGACACACCGTCATCCAAAGCATCATTTTACACTTGCCTGTAGCGTTTTCCAACAGCCCCAGAGTAAAGGGTCATAACTCCTACCCACAAGTGTTTCCGCCTTCTCCCTTCATCCCTGTTCTGGTTCACATGATGGCCCTGTGTCTTCAGGTCAGTCTACCTATGTGAAAGCAGATCATTCGTGCACACTCATGCTCACAAACACGTGCACACACGCACACACTCACCTGCATGCTGTGGATACAGAGGAGGCTTCGGCAGAGTTCTAAGAATTTAAAAGGCACCCGACTGTCATCGGCGAGAGTGACACAGAGTCACATGTAGGTGTGAGATTCTGAAGGTAACAGTGTCTCCATAGTTAGAAAGAATAAAAGCTTTGGTCCAGCTGAAGCAAACGGAGGCCTTGTGTCCTCACTGAAGTATTGTAACAATAGATTATTTTGGAGAAAAAACATAAAACCAAAGAGCTCTGTTCCCAGGCTGGAAGACCAGATCTATTCATTCAGCAAGCATTAAAAATCCACTGCTTAATTAATAAACTAACAGCTTCCTCTTTGCAAAGAGGATCGAGAGAAGAACGCTGCAACCCCAGGGGCTAGCCTCTTGACTGCTGGGGCCTGCACAAGACACTGCAGCTGCCATTTTGGGCAGTAATGTCAGTGAGGTGATAGAAAATAAAAACTGTTAAAAATCACACCTCTACTTCTGCCTTTCTGCCATGGTCTCTTGAATTATATGAATAAGTTTCTTTTTTACAAGGTGTTATGTTCAGGGCACACATTCATTTACTGATTGTTCCAAAAGAAAGGCCCTCCGTCCAGCAGAAAACAGCCTCAACCAGAAATTCGGTTTTCTAGTATAATGTGGTTTGCACATCTCCAGGCATTTTTAGGGTTCCCTTATCTGTCTCCATGGATGACCATGAAGAATGAGGTGTCTCCCTAAAAAAATCAATGTTGACACTCTTCCTGATGACCTTTGTGCAGAAGGAGAAGAACATTTATTGCATATATATTACCTATCATTTACTCTGCTGTGACCTCAACTCACATTATACAGTCTGATATTCAAGAAGTACAGCCATAAAAACGTCACAGTCATTTAATCACTTAGCTTTCCTAATAACTCTACGAAGTAAGTAGTAGTATTTTCCCTACTTTACAGATGAGGAAACTGAGGCTCTGAGAATAATCTGCCCAAGGTCCTGTAAGTGCTAGCTCGAGGATTCAAATCCAGCCCAACATTTCTCAAATCTATGTTTCTGTTCCTGCACCAAAATGCTTCCAGGCTGTCATCTTCTGTCCTGTCAGCAGAACCTTGGAATTCTGGTGAGGCCTCACTCGGGAGAGTTTCTGGGTTAGCTTTGAATTACAAAGCCCTTCTCTAAAGCGGATTTATTGGAAGCACAGGCCTTGTGAGGGACATGGGGAAAAAGAGCAGAGCAAGATCAGAAAGCCTCCTGTGTACCAGGCCAAACATGGCCACCTGCTAGAGGACAGACCACCTGTGGTCAGGGCTTCTCCACCAGAGGCCAGCAGTTCAAGATGTGCCTGCCCAGACTTTGCCTCTTTGGTGTAGGTTTCTTCACCTTTAAAGTGGGGGACAATAACACTTGGTCCTACAGGGCTGCTGTGGGGATTTAATGTGATAAAAATCCTAACACACCTAACAAGGTACCTGGCACATGGGTGGTGGTTCGTAAACAATGATTATTGCTACTGTTACTTGGTAGATTCCCAAGAGTTATTCCTAGATCCAGTTGGGAGGAGAGTAGTGCAGCAGCCCTCTCCTACGGGGTATTTTATCATCAACATTATTTAGAATTGCCAGTGCATGGTGATAATATAAACAGATTTTTAATTGGTTTTATTATTGCTTTTAAATTCCCTACAATGTACGCCCTTATTGCCTGCATCTGGGATGAACTGCTCCCAATGCCACCACCCACTACCATCCCCCTAACACCCACCACAGGTACCATGGCCTAGATCTCTTCCAAATTTCCCAACACAGAGGGAAGTATAGTTGGTAGTAGTGGTCTCTTATATACCTCATCTCCATGGCAGTCACAATATTTCAAAGGAAGCCTTCACAAATAAGTATGGGCCTGGCCACAGAAGGCCTCTCTGGAAAACTTTCAAAAGAAAAGGAAAGGCATTTGGAAAGCCCAGAATTGGGCAAGAATGTGCAGTTTAGGAAGGCTGAAGGAGAGGGAGAAAGGGGAGTAGCTGAAGATGAGGCTGGAGAAGTGGGCAGGGGTTGATGTAGGGCCATGAAGGCCTTGTTAAGAATTTTCAGTGATCTTTAGTTCAGTAAGAAGCCACAGACATGATGAGGGTCAGTGCAAAGAACAGTCCAGAAGGACAAGCTACGATGTAGGGGACAAGTTAGGACCTTTATGTAGCACTGAAGTGATCATGGCCTGGTCAAGGGAAGTGGAAGTTAGAATGGACACACTTGGATTTTAAAACATATACTTAGAAGAGGGATAAATAGGACTTGGTTACAGATTAGATGTGATGGGAATGCAGAGGACATCAAGCAGCTGGTGGTCAGTAGCGCTCCTGATGGAGACAGGGGGTATCTGAAGAGGAGAGACTCAAAGGCTGCTGGCAGAGGCTGGGTAGGGTGTGGATTGGGGAATGAATGTGAGATGTTGAGCCGAGTTTTACACATATTGAGTCATCCAAGTGAGGATGCTGAGAAGATGGTTATACTTATAGTCAGGGGCTCCGAAGAGCAGTTCGGACTGGATGGGTGGAAACTGAAACCGTGGGAGGTGCTGAGTTCACTCAAGGAGAGAGTACACAGTAAGAAGAGAAATCCACAGGCTGGGCTCTGGGGAACTGCAACACTTGATGGCCAAGCAGAGGGGGTAGAGAAGGCAGCAAAGAAGGCTGAGAAGGAGTAGCTGGAGAAGTAGAAGAAAGCCAAGAGAGGATGGTGCCTTAGAAGCCAAGGGGAGAAAAGAAGATGTAGAGGTTTAATTAAGCTGAATTAAAATGCTACTCAGAGGATGAGGAAGATGAAGACTGAAAAATGTCATCAACACTTATATATAATACAGGCTAGTAGTGTTCTTAATTGGAACCCTGGTGGTACAACGGTTAAGCACTTGGCTGCTAACTGAAAGGTCAGTGGTTCAAATCCACTAGCCACACAGTGGGAGAAAGATGTGGCTGCCTGCTTTCACAAAGATTTACAGCCTTGGAACATCCTGTGGGGGAGTTCTACTCTGTCCTTTAGGGTCGCTGAGTCCGAATTGACTCAGTGGCCAGAGGTCTGGTTTTTTAGTGTTCTTAATAGGAGCAGGTCATGTGGTCTGATTGGAAGAGTAAGTGGGAAGTGAGGTGCATGCACATATCTCAGGAAGCTGCCCCTACCCGGCATCCTCTGTCACATCACTTAGCTCTTTCAGAGTCAATGTCTTAATTTATAATTATCTTGTTTATTTATTTTTTTATTGTCTGCTTCCCTCTCTAGAAATGTAAGGTCTATTAGGGCAAGAGGCTTGTCTGGTTCAGAATTGAACCACCAGTACCTCGAAGAATGCTTGGCACAGAGGAGAGACTCAAGAAGCACCTGTTGAATACTGAATGAATGAGATAGAAACAGAGAGCACAGGTACGTTTGGCTGACTAGGGAGAGAGGGAACTGGAAGCTGGTGGGCAGGAGCTACTGATGGAAATGAGCCAGTGGGCAGGAGAAGGGGGCTGGGTAGTGGCCCTGATGGTTGCATAGTATGATTGATGTACCTGGTGTTACTGAACTGTACACATAAAAAAATGGTGAATTGGGCATTGTTGAGTTATCTACATTTTCACAACAATTAAAAAAAACAAGGATATGACAGCATATGGAAACCCTGGTGGCGTAGTGGCTAAGTGCTACGGCTGCGAACCAAAAGGTTGGCAGTTTTAGTCCGCCAGGTGCTTCTTGGAAACTCTACGGGGCAGTTCTACTCTGTCCTATATGATCGCTATGAGTCGGAATCAACTCGACGGCACTGGGTTTGGTTTTGGTTTTGGTATGACAGCATATATATATATGTATGTACATTGAACTGAGCAGTTAAAGATAAAATTATCTTTGTATAGTTCAAAAAAGAAAGAGAGAATTAGACATATCATCTGGTCTAAATAACAATTTAACCCACACTGGTAGTTGCACGTGTCCTTGTCATATTCCCCAGAAACAAACCCTGAGAGAAGGATTCTTGTGCAGGTGATTAGTTGAGGAAATGCTCCCAGGGAAGCTGATACGGGAGTAGGGGAAGCAGTACAGAGAAGGGGAAAAGTCCAAGCCAGGTGTGATCTTAGGCGAAGTCCCAGACAGCCTATCTCAGCGAGACCTCTGGAGTGTAAATTAAACTTTTTCCATGAGCTTGTCCCCCTCTGGGAAAGGAAGCTGGGCTTTCATATCCCCATGTCAGTTAATATTGGCTACCAATTGTCCCAAGGGAACATAAACCACCAGGCACTCCAGCTATCTTTGCAAAAGAGCAACACTTTGAAGAAGGTGACAGAGGCAAGTGCACAGAAACTGGGGGATGAGCACGTGGAACTGGCCACGGAAGCTGCCCCTACTCGGTATCCTCTGTCACATCACCTGGGCAGAGCGCCAACAACATTTGCTACTAAATCAGGACAGAGTTTTGTGTGTGTCACTCTGTAAGAGCCCACCAAGCCAACAACTTCATTCCAGGGATGGCGGTGGGTTGGCGGGGGCAGGGGAGAGGGTGGTTAGGGCAGCTAAATTTAAAATAATACCTGTTCTAGAAAATAATCCTTCCAAGGAAGATATCAAGGCTCCTCAAGTGAGGAGAAGCAGTCTTCTTGCAAAATTATGAGGGTAAATTTACTACAGCTACTAATGCCAAATGTGATATCTAACTATTAAAAAGTACTTAAGAGTTTCTAGAAATACTTTAAAAAGCCAAGAAACAAAATCTGGGTAACCTAGATTACATTTCCGATACATGTTTATCATCATCGCAGTATTAGGGAATCATCAGAAATAAATCAATTGAAACGATATAAGACCTATCAACCAACCAATATTTACCAAATACCTGCTCTGAATCCAGCTCTGTGCCAAAAACAATGAACAGAACTGTCTCCCACACTAAAAATTTATCGTCAGGCTGGGAACCAGGTGATGTTCCTGAAATAAAAAAAAAAAAAAAAACAATCCAAGCTAGCAGCGATGGGAGGCAGTGCAGTGTGATGGCTAGGAGTTGAGCCCCACTGTCAGATTGCCCAAGCCTACCCTTACCTTCGTGCAGACTCTCTGTGAAGGTCCTTAGACCAGTGTCTGATGCATACAGCAAGCACTCAGCCCTTATTAGTCCTATCGCTGATGTTATCATTGGAGGTGAGGCACAGAAAAGACCAATACCTACCTGACTTGTCTCCTATTCTGTTCTCCTCAGGAAGGACCAAAGGCATTTATGCCTGCCTATGAGGGTCACGTGAGGGCAGTGGTGACTCAGTGGTAGAGTTCTCGCCTTCCATGCAGGAGACCCAGGTTTGTTTCCCAGCCAATGCACCTCATGTGTGGCCACCACCCATCTGTCAGTGAAGGCTTGCATGTTGCTATGAACCTGAATATTTTTCAGAGAAATTTTCAGACTAAGACAAAAGTAAAAAGAAAGGTCTGGCAAACTACCTAAGACAAATCAGCCAATGAAAATCCTATGGATCACAAAGACCCAAGCCACAGCCAATCATGGGGATGGCCCAGGACCAGACAGCACTTTTATGTATGGGGTGACCATGAGTTGGGGGCCAACTCAACAACAACTAACTACAACATGAGGGTTGTACCAGAAAAAAAAAATCAAGAAACATCTATCTTTGATTTTTTGGACTCAGATGCAAACAAGTTAAGCCTGGACCAGGGTTGCAGGGTGGATGGTGTGCTCCTCCACTGAGCTGGCCAGGAGCCAACGCCAGCAGCTCTCATTCCTGAGAGCCTTTCAGACTCAAAGCACATATGTGCTCAGACTCTTAAAGAGGTCTGGTCACCAAAAGGCTACTGGGCAAGCCATCAGCATCTTTCTACCTCTACTGACTGTTCCCTGCACAGCACCCACAAGCCCATGCAGTTTTCTGATCTGCATGCATAGTGGGGAACCTAAGCCCAATCGATACAGTCACAAGGTCCTGCGTTCCCATCTTGCCCCTCCACACAGAGCTGTGTAACCCTGGGCCAATGACTTAAACTTCTGAAGGCTCAGTGCCCTTGCCTGTAAAGCAGTTCCTGACTTTTTGTTGTTGTTGTTAGGTGCTGTCCAGCTGGTTCCAACTCACAGTGACCCTATGCACAACAGACCAAAACACTGTCCGGTCCTGAGCCATCCTCACAATTGCTGCTATGCTTGAGCCCATTGTTATAGCCTCTGTGTCAGTCCATCTCATTAAGGGTCTTTCTATTTTTCGCTGACCCTCTACTTTACCAAGCATGATGTCCTTCTCCAGTGACTGATACCTCCTGACAATATGTCCAAAGTATGTGAGATGCAGTCTCACCATCCTTGCTTCCAAGGAGCATTCCAGTTGTGCTTCTTCCAAGACAGATTTGTTTGTCCTTTTGGCAGTCCATGGTATATAAGATATTCTTCACCAACACCACAATTCAAAGGCAATTCTTCTCTGGTCTTCCTTATTCATTGTCCAGCTTTCACATGCATTTGAGGCGATTGAAGACACCATGGCTTCGGTTAGGGGCACCCTAGTCCTCAAGGGTGACATCTTGCTTTTTAACATTTTAAAGAGATCTCTTGCAGCAGATTTTCCCAAAGCAATGCGTCTTTTGTTTCTTAACTGTTGCTTCTGTGGGTGTTGATTGTGGATCCAAGTAAAATGAAATCCTTGACAATTTCAATCTTTTCTCCATTTATCATGATGTTGCTTATTGGTCAAGTTGTGAGGAATTTTGTTTTCTTTATGTTGAGATGTAATCCATACTGAAGGCTGTGGTCTTTGATCTTCATCAGTAAGTGCTTCAATTCCTCTTCATTTTTAGCAAGTAAGGTTGTGTCATCTGCATAATGCAGGTTGTTAATGAGTCTTCCTCCAATCCTGATGTCCCATTCTTCTTCATATAGTCCAGCTTCTCAGATTATTTGCTCAGCATACAAATTGAATAAGTATGGTGAAAGGACACAACCCTGACGCACACCTTTCCTAACTTTAAAATATGCAGTATCCCTTTGCTCTGTTCGAAAGACTGCCTCTTGACCCATGTACAGATTCCTCATGAGCGCAATTAAGTGTTCCGAAATTCCCATTCTCCACAATGTTATCCATAATTTGTTACAATCCACACAGTCTAACGCCTTAAAAAAAAAAAAAATGCCTTAGCATAGTCAATAAAACACTGGTAGACATCTTTCTGGTATTCTCTGCTTTCAGCCAGGATCCATCTGACATCAGTGATGATATCCCTGGTTCCACGTCCTCTTCTAAGTCTGGTTTGAATTTATGGCAGTTCCCTGTCGCTATATTGCTGCAGCCACTTTTGAAGGATCTTCAGCAAAATTTTCATTGCATGTGATATTAATAATATTGTTCAATAATTTCCGTGTTCAGTTGGATCACCTTTCTTTGGAATAGGCACAAATATGGATCTCTTCCAGTTGGGTGCCCAGGTAGCTGTCTTCCAAATTTCTTGGCATAGATGACTGAGGACTTCCAATGCTGCATCGGTTTGCTGAAATATCTCACTTGGTATTCCATCAATTCCTGGAGCCTTGTTTTTCACCAATGCCTTCAGTGCAGGTTGGACTTCTTCCTTCAGTACCATTGGCTCCTGATTATATGTTACCTCCTAAAAGGGTTGAATGTTGACCAATTCTTTTTGGCATAGTGACTCTGTGTATTCCTTCCATCTTCTTTTGATGTTTCCTGCATCGTTTAATATTTCCCCCATAAAATCCTTCAGTATTGCAACTGAAGGCTTTAATTTTTTCTACAGTTTTTTCAGCCTGAGAAATACTGAGTGTGTTCTTCCCTTTTGGTTTTCTTTCTCCAGATCTTAGCACGTGTCATCATAATACTTTACTGTGTCTTCTCGGGCCAACCTTTGAAGTCTTCTGTTCAGCTCTTTTACTTGATCATTTTTCCTTTTGCTTTAGCTACTCGACGTTCAAGAGCAAGTCTCAGAGTCTCTTCTGACACTCATTTAGGTGTTTTCTTTCTCTTCTGTCTCTTTTTAATGATCTCTTGCTTGCTTCGTGTATGATGTCCTTGATATCATTCCACAACTCATCTTGCCTTTGGTCATTAGTATTCAATGCATCAAATCTATTCTTGAGATGGTCTCTAAATTCAGGTGGAATATACTCAAGCCCGCAGTTTGTCTCTCATGGACTTGTTCTAGTTTTCTTCAGTTTCAACTTGAACTTGCATATGGGTAATTGATGGTCTGACCCACAGTTGGCCTCTGGCCTTGTTCTGATGTTATTGAGCTTTTCCATCATCTCTTTCCACAGATGTAGCCGATTTGATTCCTGTGTATTCCACCTGGGGAGGTTCATGTGTATAGTCACCATTTATGTTGGTGAAAAAAGGTATTTGCAATGAAAAAGCCCTTGGTCTTGCAAAATTTAATCATGCAATCTCCAGCATCGTTTCTATCACCAAGGTCGTATTTTCCAACTACCAATCCTTCTTTGTTTCCAACTTTTGCGTTCCAATCACCAGTAATTATCAGCGTATCCTGATTGCATGTTCGATCAATTTCAGACTGCAGAAGTTGGTAAAAAT
Organism: Elephas maximus indicus; assembly: GCF_024166365.1. Classification (NCBI taxonomy): domain Eukaryota; kingdom Metazoa; phylum Chordata; class Mammalia; order Proboscidea; family Elephantidae; genus Elephas; species Elephas maximus. Next base: position 83,688,612 of record NC_064821.1, read on the forward strand.
CTTCAGTTTCTTCATCTTTGGCCTTAGCAGTTGGTGTGTAAATTTGCATAACAGTTGTATTATCTGGTCTTCCTTGTAGGCATGTGGATATTATCCTGTCACTGCCAGTGTTGTACTTCAGGATAGATCTTGAAATGTTCTTTTTGACGATGAATGCAATGCCATTCTTTTTCAAGCTATTATTCCCAGTATAGTAGACGACATGATTGTCTGACTCAAAATGACCAATACCAATCCATTTCAGCTCACCAATGTCCAGGATATTGATGTTTATGCGTTCCATTTCATTTTTGATGATTTCCAATTTTCCTGGATTCATACTTTGTACATTCCACATTCCAATTATTAATGGATGTTTGAAGCTGTTTCTTCTCATTTTGAATCGTGCCACATCAGCAAAAGAAGGTCCCAAAAGCTTGACTCCATCCACGTCATTATGGTTGATTCTACTTTGAGGAGGCAGCTCTTCCCCAGTTGTATTTTGAGTGCCTTTCAACCCTCATCTTCTGGCACTATATCAGACAATGTTCCGCTGCTATTCATAAGGTTTTCACTGGCTAATTCTTTTCAGAAGTAGACTGCCAGGTCCTTCTTCCTAATCTGTCTTTGTCTGGAAGCTCAGCTGAAACCTGTCTATCATGGGTGACTCTGCTGGTATGTGAATACTGGTGGCATAGCTTCTAGCATCACAGCAACACACAAGACCCTACAGTATGACAAACTGACAGACATGTGGGGGTCCTGACCTTTACTGTACCTTAAACTCTGTGGAAGAGCTTTTAAAAATCCAAATGCCAGGCCTCTCCCCAGACCAATAAAATCAGAATCTGCTAGGAAGGGACACACTGCTATAAAAGGAGGTGATCATCTTCTGCTCACAGGAGTAGAAGTAGATGAAGTTATCCATGGAAAACATGTAGCACTGTGATTTACACAGAAATTCATTGACTGTTGCTGTAGTGTCGATTCTGACTCATAGCAGCCCTAATAGGACAGGGTAGAACTGCCCCATAGAGTTTCTAAGAAGTGGCTGGTAGATTCGAACTGCTGACTGCTTAACCGCTGCGCCACCAGGGCCTCGATTTACACAGAGTGCTCCATAAAAGGTGAATGTCATATTGTGCCACTCAGAGTTCCCAACAAAAAAAAAAAAGTTGACATTGAGTTGATTCCAACTCATGGAGACCGCATTTGTATTAGAGTAGAACTGTGCTCCACAGGGTTTTGGCTGATTTTTTAGAAGAAGGTTGCCAAGCTTCTCTTCCTAGGCATCTGTGGGTAGATTTGAACAGCCAACTTTTTGGTTAGCAACTAAGTTTGCAAGACTTTAGAAATATTACCCAACAGATCCATAGAGGATTGGAATTTGGAAGCTTTATTCTCTCCACAGGAAATGTATGTTCAAATGCTTCAATTTGGTGACTATCAAGGGTCAATCCCACATTTTTTCTCTAGTTCTTTTGATCACCTTGGTCCTGAATCACCTTATTCTTGAAGGGAGGAAAAGGTCAGACCCTGAAACTGTTTTTCTCTCTGGATGGGGCTGTGAGCCTAAATCCTTGTTTCCAATAATGCACTCAATGGGCCTCATATCCTCCATCCTAGTAAGAGAACGTCCATCCAGAGGGAGCCTCTGTTCTTGGTTTAGGGAGGTGGCAGGGCCCGATTATGGGCATCGACACCCCTGGCTCCTACAGAGGCTGCACTGGCAGTTGTATCCTTGATAGAGTTGTAATAAAAATATTTTCAGGCCTGTGTCCCTCCCTTGCCATGTCTCTAATCAACATAGGGCTTCATGTCCTGTGATATATGAAAATTCATGTAAGCCAGGATAAGAGGATTTAAGTGTGTGGGAGTAGCCTTTCCACGTCTTGCTTCCTACATAGTTGATGTGACTGGGCCCAGAACCAAGAGAAGTAACTAGAACAAACCAAACAGACAGAAACCCTTGCAGCTTATACTTATGTTCTTCAAAGAGTAATAAATACCCAGGAGAACAGAATAGAACTTTAATTTAAGAAGAGGCAGCTAGCATCCCAGCCAGAAGAAGAGTTAGGGTGTGATGAGAGGAAAAAAGTGCTGTCCACACAGTGTAAGGCAAGGTTTGCCCAATGGGAACTTGGATGCCAGCATGTCAGGCAACGAAAGAGCAGTTGCTAGACACTGTTCCAGTCCCATCATGAACTGCTAAGAGGACACCTGACCGTGTGCATTCAAGACCCTGATATTTCTTCCTGTCAAGTCATTCGGAAGCATAGTACTCACTATGGGCCAGGTATATCTACATAGTTTTTCAAAACCCCAGGAGGTAGATCCTATTATCCCCATTTTTTACATGAGGAAACTCAGGCTGATAGGAGTTATGTAACTTGTCCAAGGTCACACAGTTTGTATGAGTTGAGATGTGAACCCTGGCAGTCTGGCTCCAAAGTCTGTGCTCTTAATCACCACTTCAAAGTGTTTCTAGTCTAGTGATGGTGTCAAACAGGTCAACAGACAATTAGAATACACTGTCTAAATCTGATATACTAGGGTCTAGCACAGGTCATGGTATCTAAAATCCCACCATTATCTGATACTCATAAGAAGAAAAACAAAAATGGTCATCTGATGACAGGTTGACAAGCACACAGACAGATAAAATAGGTATTCCAATCACTAGAGAGATAAAGAATAAAAGAGCTTTGGCTACATATTAACCCAAGAGAAAAGAAAACATGTCCACACAAACACCTGTATGTGAATGTTCATATGCAGCTTTATTTGCAGTAGACCAAAAGAGGAAACAACCCAAATTTCCATCAACAGGTGAATGTATAAACATATTGTGGTATATTCATACAATGGAATACCACTCAGCAATATAAAGAACAACCTGGTGATACACACAACAACATGGATAAATCTCAATAGCATCATGTTAAGTGAAAGAAGCCAGAAGTAGAACGAGCACATATTGTATGATTCCACCTGCATCACATTCTAGAAAAGGCAAAACTCTAGTATCAGAAAACAGATCAGTGGTTGCCAGGAGAAAAGCATGGGAGCGGGGATTGGCTGAAAGGGGCACAAGGGAACTTTTAGGGGATGATGGGATGTTCTGTATCTTGTTTATAGTGGTGGTCGCACAAGTGCAGACATTTCTCAAAACTCGTTTAATTGTATACTTTAAATAAGGTGAATTTAATTATAATTATACCTCAATTGGAAAAACTTTTTTTTTTAATTTTTTAAAGAAAGACTAGATGTTATGCAGTCCCTCCTAAGAGGCGCTGAACTCCAAAGCTAGGAGTGAGAGTTGTACATGTTTTGCTTATTTTGCTCCTTTTCTCTTCTCATCTCTCTTCTCTTTCTTTTCCCTTCCTCTCTTCCTCCCTCCCTTACTTCTTTCCTTCCTCAACCCCTCCCTCTCTCCCCTTCTCCTCTTTTCCTTCTCTCCTTCCTCCCACTTCTAAATGCCTGCCATCTCCCTTTCCAAGCCAACCTTAGGTGACAGCCCCTAAACTACAAGCATTTCCAGCACTGCCATTACAAATTAGTAGAAATTATTGGATTGCTGGGAACTCGTAACTGGACTTCAGAGGGCAGACATTCTGCAAAAGAGGCCAGTAACCCACAGAGAAGGCTGGCAAACCTGCAAGGCTCTTCCATTGAACTCCTCTGAGGCTTCGGTCTCCCAAGCAGAAAGTAGGCGTGTATTAGACAAAAAAAAAAAAAAAAAGGAAGCACCTTTCCAAGAAGTGCTTGGCCTTGGAAGGGAGGGAGGTCATCTGTCTCTGTTCAAGAAAAATGTTGTTTCCTCATGACCCTTGAAGTGTTTTCTTCAAACCATTTGGGGATGAGGATGGGGGTAGAGGTGAGGGGCTGCAGCAGGGGACAGAGGGAGATGGAGAAAACAGGGGAAGCAAATACCACACTGCAACAAGATAAGCCCCCACTTCTTAAAACCTGGGAAGGATGGAAAGAAAGAAGGAACCTTTGTCCAACCAGCTACCTAAGACAGCACCTCATGGCTACCTAAGACAGCACCTCCATCAAGGTGTGCTCCTTCCCTTTCTGGATGAGAAATGAACAGAGATGTTAACAGGGCAGGGAAGTAGCAGGAAAGAGGACGGAACATGAAACGGGCACTGTTCCCTCCCCTGGGCTTGCAGGAGACCCATGGCAGACGGAACGTCCATCTGCTACACCCCACCATTAGTGGGCTCACAGGAAGGGGAGAGGACAATTATGACTCAACTACCCCTTGCTCAGAAGTCACAACAGGAAGTGAGTAGCAGGACCACCTGCCTGAAAGCAAACCACATCACGCACATCAGTTAGGGCCCTCCTGGATAAACTCCTCATAGCAACAGAAAATGTGAAGTCCCTTGGCCAAGGGGCATAGTAGTAGAGTTCAGTCAAGCGCAACACAGCCACATGGGCAGTGGAGGGGAGCTGGGGATGCCAGCTGCCATCAAAGTCCTATTTTCTGGCAGCTAACAGATCTGGTCTTAGAGAACTGAATGCTTGCATTCCTCGCCCCCTCCCCGCCCCAAAAGATAGTTGGTCCCCAGGTGGTAAGGCCTATAATTCAATAACAGGCAGAATGAAAAGATAAGGACAGCATGAAGGCAGAACTCTGGTCCAAGACAGGAAAGAAAAAAAAAAAAAAAGATACGCATAACAGAAAAGGTGAATAATTCTGGACATCTGGTTCTTAGTAACCTTTCCTGATTTTAAACCACACAGTATCCCCTTGTTCTATTGGAATTGCTGCCTCTTGGTCTATGTACAGAATCCTCATGAGCACATTTAAGTACTCTGGAATTCCCATTCTTCACAACATCATCCATAATTTGTTATGATCCACATAGTCAGATGCCTTTGCATAGGCAATAAAACCTAGGTAAACATCTTTCTGGTATTCTCTGCTTTCAGCCAGGATCCATCTGACATCAGCAATGATAACCTCGTTCCACACCCGTTCTGAATCCAGCTTGAATTTCTGGCAGTTCCCTGTCGATGTACTGCTACAACCATTTTTGAATTATCTTTGATAATTCAGTTTGAGGACTAAGGCGTGCCTGATCCAAACCATGGTATTTCCAATCGCCTAATATGCATGCAAAACCTGGACAATGAATAAAGAAGAGACAAGAAGAATTGATGCCTCTGAATTAAGATGTTGGCAAAGAATATTGAATATACCATGGACTGCCAGAAGAACAAACAATTCTATCTCGTAAGAAGTACAGCCAGAATGCTCCTTAGAAGTGAGGATGGCGAGACTTTATCCCACGTACTTTGGACATGCTATCAGGAGGGACCAGTCACTGGAGAGGGACATCATGCTTGTTAAAGTACAGGGCCAGTGAAACAGAGGAAGACCCTCAGTGAGATGGATTGACACAGTGGCTACAACAATGGGCTCAAACACAACAATGATTGTGAGGGTGGTGCAAAACCAGGCAGTATTTTGTTCTGTTGTATGTAGGGTCTTTATGAACTGGAGCCGACTTGGCAGCACCTAACAACAACAGTTCTTAGTAAGTGGCAGAGGAAAGAGACAGTCTTTATACCTAATTTACTTTGTTCCAGGTTTGGAAAAAAAAGCTGCATCCAGGTTTGGCAGTTCTTCAGAAATTAAATATGGAACTACCATATGACCCAGCAATTCTATTCCTAGGTATATGCTGAAAAGAATTGAAAGTAGGAACTCAACCAGATAGTTGTACACCAGTGTTAGCTCTTTGTAGCATTATTCATAATACTCAAAACGTGGAAACAACCCATGCCCATCAACAGGTGAATGGATAAAATAAAATGTAGTATATATGAACTATGGAATATTTTTCTACCATAAAAGGGAATGAAGTTCTAATACATGCTACAAAATGGCTGAACTTAACAATATTATGCTAAGTGAAATAAGCCACAAAAAGACAAATATTGGATGATCACATGTATATGAAATACATAGAATAGAAAAATGCATAGACATAGGAAATAGATGAGTAGTTACCATGAGCTCAGGAACATGGAAATGGGGAGCTATTGATTAATGAGTTCAGAATTTCTATTTGGACTGATGAAAATATTTTGGAAACAAAGAGTGGGATGGTTACAGAATATTGTGAGTATGATTAATGTCACTGGATTGTACACTTGAAAATGGACAAAATGGCAAAATTTGTATTGTATGTATGTTACTACAATAAAAAATAAAAAGCCACATCCAGAAGAAATATTCTGCCAGAGCAGGGCAGTCAATATGTGAAACTGAAAATCAGCCCAAATATCTTCAGCTCTCCCAAGTCAGCAAGAAAGAAAAATTACCTCCCTAGTAGCTGGTGTACTTCTATATTTAGAGGTGAAACAATATATTATCTACTCAGTATCACTCACTTCTATCCTGGTAAGACTCTGTGGGCAGTTTAAAACATCCATATCCCACCCACTACCAACAATTAGTCTTCTATCTTAGCTTGGAAGGAATCTATATGAGTTGCATTGCTGAGAACATACCATCACATCTACCGACTGAATCATGGAATAGACTGATAATTGTAATAGATATGTGTGGATTTATACATCCTGCTAATGGGCCTGACATAGTTTTTCATGGTTAAGAAGAGTTAAGACTTGCTGTAATATGAGGAAACCCTGTAGACTTTTATTTCTGTCACTATGGACTAGGTACTTGGCCAACTCTACTGAAAACAACTAATAGAGCTGGATACAATAGAAAACCATATTTTTCAAAGAGTAGTAAGCTGGCAAGTTGCTAAAAATATTCAGAGGGCACAAAGTAAATAAAATTTGGAACCCATAATTGGAGCCAAGCTCTGAAGCCTATTATTGGCTTCAGGATATTTGTCAAACAAAGTAACCTTGAACTTCATCTCTTGTGGCCTCACAGGGTGAGAATTTCCCACAACTGATGAAAGACACTATCACATAGATCCGGGAAGTCCAATGAATACCAAGCAAGATAAATAAAGAAAAACATACACTTAGATGTATTTTCCTGAAACTGTAGAATGCCAAAGACAAACAGAAAATTTCAAAAGCAGCCAGAAAAAAAAGGCAAATTATTTTCAAAGAAAAGACAAGACTGAGAGTAGACTTCACAGCCAACAACAGAAAACAGAAGACATCTAAATAATGTCTTCATTGTACTGGAAAGAAAATAATTGTCCACCTAGAATTCTACCCATCAAAAGTACCTCTCAAGAACAAAAGAAAAATTATTGTATTTTCAAACAAGCAAAAACAGATATTCACCAGCAGACCCATCCATGTTAAAGAAAATTATAAAGGATGTTCAATCAGAAAATACTAAACAAAACAAAGTTAGTAGAACTAAATTAATATCAGTCATGAACACTTTAAGACTGAAAGAATTGCTAGAAAAACTAAAAACACTTCATTACAAAAGATTCAATTCAACTGAAAGACAAATGATTTTAAACACGTATGTTTAAATGACAAAGACTCAAAATATATCAAACAAAAAACAGACAGAACCACAATGAGAAGCATGAAAATCCACAGAGTGGAAGATTTTAATGCACTTCTGGGTCTGTCAGTAAATGATCAATCAAATACACACACAAAAAACCAACCACGACACAATTAGTTAGAAATCAATAAGAAAAAGGTAACAAAAACAAACAAAACTCAGAGGTTTGGAAATTAAAAAACACAGTTATAAATAAATCTTGAGTCAAAGAATAAATCATAATGGATATTATACTGAACCAAACAATATAAAAATATTTCATATAAAAATATATGATACAGTTAAAGTGGTATTTACAGGGAAATGTGTAGCCTAAAATGCTCAAATTAGGGAGAAAAAGGCTTGAAATTTATATGCCAATCATTCAACTTAAGAAGAAATGAATAATAGATTAAACCTAAATAAATTACAATGGAGAAAATAACAAAAACTGGTATAGAAATTAACAACTGAGGAAACAAATAAGCAATGCAGAGGATCACAAAGTTAACAACTCGTTCTTTAAAAGATTAATGGCATTGATCAAACTCTGAAGAGACCACTCAACAGAAAAATATAGAAGGCACAAACAGTATTACAAATGAAATGGGGACATAACCACTAATGCCACAGGGCTTAAAAAGATGAAAGCATATTATAAAGAACTTCATGCTAAAATTTTTGAAAAACAAAATGGACAAATTCCTAGAAAAATCTAACTTACCAAAAGTAACTTAAGAAAAAAATTTAGAACCTGAATAGCCCAACTATTAAAGATATCAGAGGTTAAAAATCATCAGGAAAGAAATAATTCCAGCCTTACATAATTCTTTTTGAGAACAGATAAAGAGGGAACATTCTACAATCCACTTTACAAGTCTAGCATAACCTTGATATCAAAGCCTGACGAGGACAACATGAGGAATGAAAATTACTGTCCAATATACTTGTACACATAGATGCAAAAATTATAAACAAAATATTATCAAAATAAATCTAGAAATGTATAAAAAAGAATCATCATGACAAGTCAGGTTTATTCTAGGAAAGCAAGATTAATTTAACATTGGAAAATCAGTTTACCAGACATAAACACATTAAAGGAAGAAAAAAAAAATTTGTCTTCCCGATAAATGCAGAAAAAGTATTTTATAAAAACTCCATTTATGATTAAAAAACAAAAACCTTTTTGCTAACTACAGGAGAAGGCCACTTCCCTATCCTGTTAAAGAATATCAAACCCTTAAAGAACATCATTCTCAAGAGAAAATGTTGAACATTAGAGGCAAAACTCTCAAACTTTTAGAAGACCATATAAGGGACTATTTCATAACCTTGCCCTAGGGAAGGATGCCTTTAAGATGGCACAAGAAGCTCCATGAGAAAGGAAATACTGATAAATTTTATTATATTTAAAATTAAGAACTTCTGCCACTCCAAAGATATTTAAAAAGGGCAAAAAATGTTACAAATTTGGAGAAGGTATTTGCAACACTGAGAAATGATTAGTATCCAGCATACATAAATTCCCACAAATAAATTTTAAAAATATAAACTACTTAATTTTTAAATAAATGAGCAAAGACTTGAAGAGATACCTCACCAAAAAGAAAACCTAAAAGACCAACAAGCATATGAACAGATGCTGAATCTTCAGTAATCAAATATACACAAATTAAAACCAGATGAGACACTGTTACATACAAGACTGGCAAAAATATCGACAATATCCAACAAAGGATATGAAGCAATGGGAATAATTATACACCATAGCTAGGTATAGAAACTATTTAAACACACCGGAAATTAATTTTGTATTATTCTAGCAGTGTTAAAGATGTTCATAGCCTGCGATCCAGTAATTCTGCTCCTATGTACATTCCCCATGTAAACTCATATACTTGCTCACCAGGAGACTTGAGCAAGAAATGTTCACAGAAGCACTATTTATAAATGCAAAAAAAAAAAACAAACTGGAAATAACTTAAGTATGCATTAACGATAAAATAGATATATAAACTGTAATATATTCACTCAAAATGAAAACGAAATGAAGCAAATGAAAAAATTTCAGCTACACTTGACATAAATGAATTCAGGCATGAAACGTAACAACCGGTTGGCGCAGGGACTGACCACTCAGAAGGGACCCCAGTCATAGTGCTGGAGCTGGGTCTCAACACTCCCCTAAAGTGCCAAGTGTAATCCCTTTAGGAAGTAGGGAAGGACTTGAAGAAGTACCACGGGGACACTCAAGGGACTCAGGCAAGCAGCAATATTACCAATCGATATGGAAATATTTCAGCTGCTTATCAACCAGTGCGGCCTTACTATCGTGCGTGGTATAAATATGCGCAGAAGAATAACACCAAAACCAAACCCATTGCCTTCAAGTCCATCCCAGCTCATAGCAGACCTACAGGACTCAGCAGAACTGCCCGCATAGGATTTCCAAGGCTGCCATCTTTACAGAAGCAGACTGCCACATCTTTCTCCTGCGGAGCACCTGGTGGCTTGGAACCGCAGACCTTTAGGTTAGCAGTTGAGCGCTTAGTCATTGCGCCACCAGGACTCCTTGAGCATAAGAACAGATGAAAACAAACAGTATGATTCAGCTTACACGAAGTTCACAAGCGTGTACAACTAAATATATTATTTAGGGATACAAATATGGGAAGGTAAAGACAAGAAAGAAAGGCATGGGGAAACGGTAGAAATTTAAAGGAAATGGTTATCCCTGAGAAGGGAGGAAATGAATGGTACTGAGAGGAGGACACAGGGGACTTCAAAGGTAAAAGCAGAGTTCCTTTCCTTAAATTGATGGGTGAATACATGGGTGTTGGCTGTATTCTTATTCTTTTTACCTTTACATACAGTTACAAGCGTTCCTTTGTATCTAGTAGATATGTCATTAAATTATTGTAAAAGGTCATAAAAATTAGTAAGAAACTCTCGTATCAAATTGTGGTTCCTACCATACATTGTCTAGTTGCTGCGTAAAGACGATCTCACTTGTAATGGTGGAGCTCTTAAACCCACTTAAAATTCTAAGAGCTTCTCTCCAGATCACTCTAGAAACATTCGCGCAAGGATCTCTCCAGGGAGGTGCCCCAAGATCCAAACTCCACAGTGCATTCTGCTCTCGCTCCTTTAGTTAATACATTCATAATCACTGTGTTTTGTTTTGTTTAAATCTCCTGGAATCTTCCCTTATTTTGAAATCTTTAAGTTGAGGACATGGAGCACATGACTACATTGCCTAGACTTCAACAGCGATGCTATCATTTTCAGTTCTTTACCGTACACTTCATCTGTGCGACGGCCCAATTTCCATCGTCAAGATTTGCTGACAGTCAGGAAAAGTTTCTAAAAGTATATTATGCGTATATCGAGGGTCGAGGGGAGAGGGGAATGCACACGTGTGCAATTTTTTTTCAGCAACCACAGCAGATGCTTGGAATTTGAAGATTCTACGTTCACTTTTTCAGTAATTTGTGAACGACCCCCTAATAGCCATGCCATGTGGCAATTTGTCCTTTTTTATGAAGCACAAATGTGAACTGTATGTTGCAAAGCCGGAGTGCAAGAACGAGTTATTTAGTTAGAGAGGGAGCCTTGTCGATCAACCAGCATCACCATCCCAAGGTATTATCGGGGAAATAGCAACTCTCCAGAAGAAAGAAAAACTTTATTTCTTTGAGTGCCAGTTAAAAAGGCCGATGATTGGTGGCCTGTGAATAATCACAAGGACCTCTCTTGTCTGGACTGAAATGTAGCTCAAAAGAAAACCGAGGATTGATGCAAAAAATTCTGCGTCTGTAAATCTGGGGATTTGCCGGCAGCTTGGAATGTATTCACTGGGAATGTCAAGCAAGGGTCTGCTGTACTGAATCTTGATTGATGAGATTTTCAAAATTCCCTTTCTATTAAAATTAAATCAGTTCATTTTTATCAGGGCTCCTCTGATCTTAAGATATCTTCAGCATCTAATGCTGAACCTGCAAGTCCCAGGAATGACTGAAAAGACTCACTTTGGTGACAGAGACTCAGCAGAGAATATCATGTATTTAAAATATTGTTTTTACTTTTTTCCATCTCTTTCTACTATTTATCAGCTTTTTGCTGGATCTCAGTCATATGTACTGTTACTCATTTTTAAAAACTTGGCCCTGGAGTCCCTACTCAAGGGTGCATGGATGCTCAGAGAATTCCCCAAGATTCTTGAGACTCCTGAAAGTCTAACCAACTTCCCTATGAGACTAACTTCCCCATGTTTCTCCCTGGCTTCGCTCCCTAAATCTGAGAGGCACTCTCAGTTCATCTCCAGCGGGCATCCATATGTAAAGCGCCATGATTCTTCTCTTTCCACGAGAAGTCCAATTACGTGTGGCATTATTTAATGCTTAGCAATGAGGACAGGAGTCCTAGCACTCGTGTGCTCATGACTTCCATCCTCTAGCTGGCTCTACAGCCCTTGCTGTCCTGCCTTCCAACCACATATTCCTAAATGTGACTCTCTCAATAGGGCTGCCTCTGGAGGGTGTGCTTCAGTTACCTCCTACAGCCAACCCCGACCTCCTCTGCCTTTCAAACCCCTGCATTTCAGTGAACTTCGTTTTCTTCCTCTTATTACATCAATATCCCTTTGCTTATACACATGAAATCTTTGGACAGTTCTGAGCATTTCTGATCATATTCAATGACCTATTATGGACAGTTTCTCTCAGCAAGTTTAAGAATTCCTTCAAAGAAGTTACCGAAACACCGAATGTATGTGCCTCTAAAAACTAAACAATATTCTTCTATTACTTTTCATTAGGCCTTCGCATTTTCTCTACACTGTGGGTTCAATTTTAAAATACTCGTTAAAATTTGTCAGCTTTCATTTTCCTCTACTCTTGTTTTTCTTGTTGCCTTTGTTGGGAGCAAACTGTAACTGAGCACAACAGCAGAAGGTCAGGTCAAGCTTAGCATGGCTTGCGTAACTCAAACATCCTTCCAGTCTTGAGCACAATGTCTGATTGAGTAAACACCATTGCTTAGCATGAGGGTGTTGCCATGACATCCTGAACTCGTTCTTCTGACAGGGGAACACACTGGTGAGTCCACATTCCCTGCACTGACATAAGAAATAGATGCCATTAGGGCCGACCTCTCCTTCTCTGTCTTTTTCATCATCAGGCTTCTTCCAACTCCACCATTAAAGTTACCAAGTTGGAAGGCTCTACGTGTGTCTCCCTGTTGCAACAAGACAGGTTGAGGTTTGCACCTTTTCTTCTTAATATTTTCTGTAGCATCAAATGTTAGAACATAGACACTAATAACAGCATAACAGTTCCCACTGAAATCTGAGCAAAAGATCGTAAAGTTCTCTATTAACTTCAATAGGAGTGCTTTATAGTTGTAATATAATTTTGATCAGTAAACTCCTGGCTGTCCAGAAACCTTGGGGGTACCATTATTCTGGATAGCTATGGTTTTTCCTTAAGCATTATGCTACGATAATCATTTGGGGTGTACTTCAAATTCTCGTGCCTTCTTAAATTGGACACACAAAATGTAAATTAAGCTGCTCCTTTTTTATTGCGGTAAATATATATGGAACAAAACATTTGCCATTTCAACATTCTTCACAAGTACAGTTCAGTGACATTAACTTATATTCACCATGTTCAGGTCATTGCAAGCATCAGTTACAAAACAGTCCTGAAGACTCATCAGAACATAAAAAATTCCACTAAATTACTTACACTAAATACTTAATTTAAATAGTTCTAGAATTCTATGCTTTGAATCCTTGTGCCTTTTTTATTTTAGTTTATTTTGTTTTTAGATTCTCTGCTTCTTACATTGCTATTACTTTTTACTAATGTTTGATAAAAGAACATTAATAACCTTTGTACAGTACTTTATCAATCTCCAACTTTCCAAGTGAATTTGGCAAACTAATCATCCAGATTTTTTGGAACTTAAGTATTAATAAAGAGTTCTGAAAGGGGGTCTAAAATCTTCTCTGATGATCGAAATACTTGACCTGTATGTAGCTCATGGACTCCTGACATCTCTTGGCCTTACGTCTTAGATCCCAACTGGGTCAGTGAAACTGTGAGGTCAGATTGTTGTGATATTACCTTAATGCCCATCAATCACAGACCACATGCTACTTTCCACCCTCTCTCATTTTCTTCCCAAATACCTCAGTGGGCTTGCTAAGGCTATTTTACAGATGAAAAACAGATAGCTCAAGGGCTCCTGCCAAGTCTGGCCTGAAATGCCAGTGTATTTGCCTGTTCATGTAGCCTGGATTTCCTCCCTGCATGCCCGGTGCATCCATAGATTTGTAAACTTGCTTTGGCTCTTCAGGAGATGAAATGAAGGATGGCATGTCAGGGCCTCCTCAGTGGGCAGCACGGAGGGCAGAAAAGAACCCAAAAGACATCAGGGAACTCATAGAGCAAGGAAAGAGAGACAAGTGACAAGCTATCCAGTTGTCACACAGCTTCCTTCACATTATCTCCCATCAAGTCAGGTGCTGGAATCTGCCAGGACTTAAGGCTAAATGTGTCTTGTTTCTGCCTGTACCTTTCACACACTAAATGCCTCAATGGCTCACTTGGCAAGAAGCCAAAGGTGGCACACACTTCTCTAGTCCAAGAAGGGTAGCCACCACTAAAACAGAACAGCCAGAGACATTCAGCAACAGTGCCAGTTGAGCGCATCTTGATCCACTACCACAGAATACACATTAAGAGCAGGCCCTTAGAGCAAGCCCACTGGGTTATTAAGTGAAAAACAAAACAATCTTAGCCTTAAGGGGCCAGACCTCACCACCAAATTAACAAGTCTACCCAGCAGCCTTAGGTCGAAGCCTTAAGGGGTGTGATAGGAGGGCCAGTGTAAACCATTCTGTGTCCTGTGGGTGCCTTAGCTAAACAGAGTGGGGAGGAAGGAGAAAGAGCTATGTGTTATACACACCTTTCCCTCCTCCCTGCAGATATCTCAGTGGGACAGCTGTTCTCCTACCTTGCAAAAATCCCCACAAAATTTTAGTGCAAGTCTATAAAGGGCCTCCAGCCCTTGCAAGTCATCACAGCTTTAAAGAGCATATGTCAGACAGCTCAGCCAGCATCAGAAATCTGCTCCTCAGCCCCACGCTACAGCCCAAGCCAGAGCAAAACCCAAACTCTGGTGCAGCAGAAACTCTGCCCCACACCTAACCCCCAAGGTGGGCAGCATGAAAAACAGCTGGTGCCCAAAACAGGTGAGCACAGAAGGTCACGCTGGATTCAGGATTTGTGTTTAGGGTAGAGTTAGGAACCTGGGGGCCCTGCAGGTGTGATTCCAACCCTCTCCAGGGCCCAAGAGGGGTGAAGTTATCAAATGAAAGTTCAGAGAGGCAACAACTGGCTGAAAGAGATGTGGGAGGATGGCCAGACCAACACCAGCCCAAAGCCAATGGTATGGCCATGGTCTTTGACCCTATGTTCTTCACTGTCAAGTTATTCAAATTATTCTTCCTTTTCCTCAGACTCTCCCTGCCCCCAGCACACGCTTAATTACATAAAGACATCTTCAACAACTATAGGACTCAACTTCTTAAGTCTGGGGGAGCGCAGAGGACTGGGAGATGCAGGGGGGCTGCTTGGGCCCACACTCTGATCATTAGCTGGGGTTACATAATCACGCAAAGTTTGGGGAACATTTCATAGAGATCAGCTTAGTGCACACCTCACTCCCTTTCCCTGCCCCACCCCCACTAATATTCGGAGAACACAAGCCTGTTTAAGCAAAACTGCACCACAAGATGAGGCTAGGGGCCCTCCTGGCTGCTTCAGCCACAAATACCAAGGGCTGTCAGAAAATCCAGGGTGTGCACCAGGAAGAGGACCACGGTGTCGCTCGCCCAGCCGCCAGCCCCAGCAGACCCTCCTGCGGCAACCACTACCCCCCAAGTTCAAGGCAGGGCCCAGCCACAGAAGTAGTCCTGGTCTGCATTGTGCATCAAAGCATCCGCATTAAACTAAACCATCGCTGCTCTGGGCGTTCCTGTACAACGCTTCTCCTGCCCAAGTCTACCTGTGCTCAGGTGTCTGCACAGTCAGGAATCCTCAGACCGCCGCTGCGATCTCATCAGCGGCCTTTCAACACCAACAGTGCTTCTAATTTAAAAGATGGTAAAATGTTGGGCATAACTTGGAAGAGGTAAGAATACCTCAACATTATAGGAGTTTGGGGTTTGGGGCGAAAGAGGATGATTTTGCTTTGAGAACGTTTTTTAGAGGGCTAGGGTTAAGGGGGGTGGAGGGGGTAAGATCTCCATCCTCTCTTGGCACCCAGTATCACCGGAATGTCATTCTCAACCAACCAGGCAACAGATACCACTCGAGTCCGCCTGAACAACCCCCAAGCAGCAGCCAGGGCAGTAGAAGAAAATGCAGGTGCTGCCAGGAGGCAATCCATTTGTCCAACAGCTGAGGCTCATTACAGAGCCCTGGCGACAGTGCGCCGGTGTCGAGCTGAGCGGCTGCGAGCGAGCAGCGAGCGATCGGCGCGCGCAGGGTTACTGCCCCGCCGCCGCCGCCGCCGCCACCACCGCCACCGCCGGTGATTGACGCGCCGAGGTTACTTGAGGCTCCCGCCGCTCCCCCATCACCAGGCCGAGGTGGGAGCTCAGCCCCCCGAGGGGACCCGAGACAACACGGCTGCCCACCCGGTCGGCCCCGCAGAGCAGGTCGGCTCCTCTGCAACCTGACACCTTGCCTATGCGAGGCAACAACAAAATGGAATCGCAGCTCGCTATTCCATCTCCCCGTGGCAGCAGGCAGAAAAAAAAAAAAAAAACATAAATAAAGCGAAAGGAATCCATCCGCCGAATAAAAATCCAGAGTCCCTACCTTCTGCCTTGGGATGGCAAAGTGGTCCTGTGTTCTCTGACCCACGGATCCAGCCCCTTCTTCATGAATTATTCCGGCCCGGCAGGATTTTGTACATTTTTTTCATGAACACCTGTTTCAAGTAAGGGGTAAAGACCTTATTGAAAGAATTTTCCTTAAAAAATAACCTGTGCGTGCATAAGTCCATCCAGGTAGGCATGCGTGTTTGTATACACACATATGCACACTGAATATACATGTACATTGAAGCACCAAAACTAGGCAGTTGGATAATGGGAGAGTCGGCTGGTTGTGAGCATGCTCCCTCGCGCCGGGAACAGATCCACCCTCTGCTATTCCTCTGAATAAATATAAATCACGATCAGAAACCCAAACAGAAGCATCCCTCTTGAATTCCTGCTGCTGAAAAACACGGAATAAATTCAGCCTGCAGACACAGAATCTGATCAGCGCTGTTTTCTGAGTCTAGAGCCAACCCATGCCTCTCTTGTCTTTTCCACTAGTAGTCCAGGCCTTTTTTTTTTTTTTTTTTTTTTGAAAGGGGTTTTAACCTTTTAAAGATACAGTACACCAATTATCACTTCTGAATAGCTGTCGCTCCGTGTCCAGGAAGCCAGTCCCACTGCAGGCTCGCATGCAGTGATAATGATTTACCAGCGCCTTAAAAATGTTTTTATACGTGCATAGAGAAAGAGAGAGACGAAGAGAGAAGGCAAGGTGTAAAACTAGGCACACATGATTATTGCAGCGATGATGGGCGACTCAGTGACTAATCAGCATGTTATGTAAACACTAGGATCTTTCACTTCTAAAGACACAAATTCACAGCGTCAGACAATGCAGGGGCTCTTGTCAGGGTGCCACCCCTCACCAGTCCCTAACTGCTGATGAAGGACCAGGAAGCCTGCACAAGTGGCAGGAGGAAGTGGGGACCTCTGTCACCTCACCGTTAACCACAGGACACTCCTTGCCCTGTCCTGCCCTCCAGGCTCAGGTGCATTAAAATAATCGTATCACAATTTCTAAACTATAATGTAATCTAGGACCAGGTCTTGTTCCAAAACATATTTTTTTCAACCAGAACTTGGAATTAAAACCGCCACCCCAAACTTTAGTTTTTAAGATACAGACTAGGCCCCTTCTTCAAGATTTTCTTAGAGAAGGTTTTTTGTTGTTGTTTGTTTTTGTTTTAACTTTTTTTAAGAGCTGGGTTGAGCATGGAGGCAGAAAAATGGAATGACAGGTTATAAACAACCCTTGGTGAGATTACCAAAAAAAAAAAAAAAAATTATATTCCCCAATCCAAGTACTTTAGCCACCTAAAAAAGATGGTGTTTATTCCAGTATTATTTTCGCTTTCAAAGAGGCAGCACTGAGAAGAAACAAAATCTCCCAACCTTACTTAGGTTTGAAAGGAAAGAAAATGCCTTCTACAGTTTCTTTTTCACCCAGGAGCCCAGGAGCTTCAGAATGGAGCAGCCAGCTCCTTTGCTGGTTCCCACCCAGCAGCAGTAGCAGCAGCAGCGGCAGTGGCAGCGGCAGCTTACCTGAGGAGCAACACTGGTATTCCTACAGCCACTCCCAGGTGGAAGTTTCTCTAGCCCTAGCTAGCATCAGAGCCCATCCTCCCCTTGCCTAGTCCTGCAAACCACTGAAGCCAAGGGATGCACTGTCACCTTCCCACCTCTTTGCAGCCACACACTCGCTATCTCTCTCTCTCTCTCACACACACACACACACACACACACTTTCTCCTTCCCTCCCCTCTTCCAGTGCTCTTTAGCAGAAAATTATCATATTTCATGTGTCATCGCCCTAGCTGCCTGGGCCTGTCAGTGATTGGCTGGGCACTGGCAGCCGGAAATGCCACCAACCACACAGCTTTGGAGCTGGCTCTCCCTCAGCCACCACAGACCTGAGCCCAGAAGGCTCTGTGACAAGGTGCAGACCTCCCACAGGGAATCTGTCACTCTTCTCCCAGATCCAGCTCCCATGCTTTCTCCCTGCTCCGGGGGAGGGGGACTGCAACAGGATGTGAATGAAGGCTGTCTCCAGCGAGGCCAAGAGCTAGAGCCTCCTCCAAATGCAGTACTAGAAGGAACTGCCGAAATTCCTGTTCTTCCCAGCATGTTTGAGAAGAAACCAAAGACGTCACCAATTGATTTTAAAGATTTGGTGAAAGTGTTCCTGCAAAAAAAAATTCTCTGATATTAAATATATACATATATGTATGTGTATATATATATATATATACATAGAGAGATGCCTTTGAATTATGGTGTTGGTGAAGAATATTGAATATACCACAGGCTTCCAGAAGAATGAATAAATCTGTCTTAGAAGAAGTACAGCCACAATGCTCCTTAGAAATGAGGATGGCCAGTCTCATATACTTTGGACATGTTATCCGGAGGGACCAGTTCCTGGAGAAGGACATCATGCTTGGTAAAGCAGAGGGTCAGTGAAAAAGAGAAAGACCCTCGATGAGATGGACTGACACAGTCGCTGCAACAGTGGGCTCAATCATAGCAACAACTGTGAGGATGGAGCAGAACCAAGCAGTGTTCTGTCATGCATAGGGTTGCTGTGAGTCAGAACTGACTCAATGGTACCTAACGACAACAAATATATATTTTCTATATATAGTTGTTCATATATATATATGTTCAGGTGTGTACATATATATATATATTCAACTCATAGTGACCCTATAGAACACAGTACAAATGCCCCCATAGGGTTTCCAAGGAGTGCCTGATGGATTTGAACTGCCGACCTTTTGGTTAGCAGCCATAGGTCTTAAGCACTATGCCACCAGGGCTTCTATATATATGTGTGTGTGTGTGTATACACACACACATATATGTATATATGTGTATTATTAGTAAGGCAATGAAAACAAGATTTTGTTCCCCATGGAACACTGCTGTGGTTTATTCCCCATCTAACATCATGTGCACTCAGGTATGACTATAATATTACAAACCTGTCAGGGAATTCAGAAGGTGACTCAGTCCATCTTCTTACCTCTGAACAGAACAGCTCTCAACCCTCTAGAAAACTCACCAGAAAAGGAGGCTTCTTAACCTGGCTTTGCAATGCATTATGAAGCCACACTTTTTAAGAGTTGTATGGTCTTTGTAGTCACCAACCTGAATCACTTCAGCTGTAATTTAAGCTTATTCCCTCCTGCCACATCTTCAGCAGGTTTAGTGCGTCTCACCATTTAAGATTCTAAGTCTCACCTGTTTCTGTTCTCCAGGCTAAATTAAACCCTATCTCCCCAGACTTTTTTGTAAAAACTGTTTCTCAGCCCTTTAATTTTGCTGCTTTATTCGTTAAGCTTTAAATAAAAGTATAAACTCCAGAGTTAGATGAAGGTGTGAGGTCATTTGGTCCAACCATCCAATTCATGCGTCAATCCACTCTACCGTGTCCATGCTGGGGCATGTGGTTTCAGGAATGGTAATTTGGGCTCATCCATTTACCCACTCCTACTTTTCCCAAAAAGCCATTCACATGACCAAAAACATCAGTGGCAATCCTGGGAGCCAGGGAAAGAGGCCATCAATAAAGCAGACACTTTGAAGAATACGGGGAAGATACACAGTAGATGGGATGTGGAAGAGGAAAAGCTGATTAGTGCTTATAAGCTGGTGATTCTGCATTAACTCCCTTTGAACTGGGTATGTAGGTTTCCAGAACAGGAAATCCCAAACTCAGAGGCTCAAAAATTGGACAAGGGTTGTTAGGCGTTGGTTTAGAGGCAAATTAAAGGACATCAGGATGTCAGCCCCAAGGGAAGACTTTCTGTCTCTGTTGGGTCTGGAGGAAGGCCCTTGCCATAATCTTCCAGGGACTAGGAGCTTCTCTGTGCAGGAGCCCCGGGTCCAAAGGACGGGCTCTGCTCCCAGCACTGCTTTCTTGGTGGTATGAGGTACCCTCCCCCTCTGCTTGCTTCTCTTTGCTTTTTATCTCTTGAGAGAGAAAAGGTGATTCAGGCCACACCCCAGGGAAACTCCCTTTACATTGGATCAGGGATCTGACCTGGGTAAGGGTGTTACAATCCTACCCTAATCCTCTTCAACATAAAAATACAATCACAAAATGGAGGACAACTACATAATACTGGGAATCATGGCCCAGCCAAACTGATACACACATTTTTTGGAGGACATAATTCAATCCATGCCAGGGACCTAATTTATAAACTAGAAAAATATACTTTAATGCAACAGTAAATAAAACAATACAGCAAAATTGAAAAAAAAAAAGTACAAAATGGACTGATAGAACTAAAAGATGTCAAGAAGCAAATTCAAGTATAGTGTTCATTATGTGATAGGTAAGTGATAGAAGCTGAATTTTAGATCAGTGAGGAAAAGCATGTAATATTCAGTAAACAATGTCAGACTATGGCTATCTATTCAGGAAAAAATTAAGTAAAAATTAAATTGTCGTATCTTATACAGAGCATATTTTTAAAAAATTACCACAATGGAACTAGACACTATGATTGACGGATAAACTGCACAGTTATAAAGTTGTTTTTCTAATATTGGAAAGGAAAAAGTGTGGTTATTTAGTCTATGCTTAGGTATACTTATGGTAAGACTAAATCCCCATTGTCATCGAGTCGATTCTGACTCGTAGCAAAACTATAGGATTTTAAACAATGGGTTTAAAGTTAAATAAAAAATAATAATGACCCCAAAAGATGTTGTTAGGTGCCATTCAGTTGGTTCAGATTCATAGCGACCCCATGTATAACAGAACGAAACCTTGCTGGGTCCTGCATTATTCTCACAATCATTGCTATGTTTGAGCCCACTGTTGCAGCCACTGTGTCAATCCATCTCATTGAGGGTCTTCCTCTTTTTCATTGACCTTCTAATTTACCGAGCATGATGTCCTTTTCCAGGGTCTGGTCCCTCCTGATAATGTACAAAGTACATGGGACGAAGTTTCACCATCCTTGCTTCTAAGGAGCATTCTGGCTGTACTTCTTCCAAGACAGATTTGTTCATTCTTCTGGCAGCCTGTGGTATATTCAATATTCTTCACTGCCACCATAATTCAAACACATAAGTCTTCTTTGGTTTTCCTTATTCATTGTCCAGCTTTCGCATACGTATGAGGAGATTGAAAATACCATGGCTTGGGTCAGGCTCACCTTAGTACTCAAAGTGGCATGTTTGCTTTTTAACACTTTAAAGAGGTGTTTTGCAGCAGATTTGCAAAATGCAATGTGTCATTTGATTTCTTTGCTGCTGCTGCCATGGGCTTTGTGGATCTAAGTAAAATGAAATCTTTGACAACCTGAGTCTTTTCATCATTTATCATGATATTGCTTATTGGTGCAGTTGCGAGGATTTTTGTTTTCTTTATGTTGAGGTGTAATCCATACTGAAGGCTGTGGTCTTTGATCTTCATCAATAAGTGCTTCAAGTCCTCTTTGCTTTCAGCAAGCAAGGCTGTGTCATCTGCATATCGCAGGTTGTTAATGAGTCTTCCTCCAGTCCTGATACCACATTCTTCTTCATATAGTCCACCTTCTCGGATTATTTGCTCAGCATACAGATTGAACAAGTATGGTGAAAGGATACAACCCTGGCACATAACTCTTCTGATTTTAAACCACTCAGTATCCCCTTGTTCTGTTCAAACGACTGCCTCTTGGTCTATGTACAGGTTCCCCATGAGCACAATTAAGTATTCGGGAGTTCCCATGGTTTGCAGTGTTGTCCATAATTTGTTATGATCCTCACAGTTAAATGCTTTTGCATAGTCCATAAAAGCACAGGTAAGCATCTTTATGGTATTCTCTGTTTTCAGCCAAGATCCATCTGACATCAGCAAGGATACCCCTCATTCCATGTCCTTTTCTGAATCCAGCTTGAATTTCTGGCAGTTCCCTGTCAATGTACTACTACAACCATTTTTGAATGATCTTCCCATTTTTGAATGATCTTCAGCAAAATTTTGCTTGCATATTTTTTTTATGATATTAATGACATTGTTCAATAATTTCCACATTCCATTGGATCATTTTTCTTTGGAATGGGCACAGTATGTATCTCTTCCCGTCGTTTGGCCAGGTAGCTCTCTTCCAAATTTCTTAGCATAGGGGAGTGAGTACCTCCAGTGCTGCATCCATTTGTTGAAGCATCTCAATTGGTATTCAGGCAATTCCTTGAGTCTCGTTTTTTGCCAATGCCTTCAGTGCAGCTTGGACTTCTTCCTTCAGTCAGTTCTTGATCACAGGATAGAACTGCCCCATAAGGTTTCCAAGGCTACAAATCTTTATGGAAGGAGACTGCCACATCTTTCTCCTGCAGAGTGGCCTGTGGGTTTGAACTGTGAAACTTTTGGTTAGCAGCTGAGCACTTAACCACTGTGCCACCAAGGATCCTTCTCTCCTTCTTAACTATTAATAAAATCCATAGCTAGGAACAGGGCTACCCAGCTAAAGACTACATTTCCCAGCTTCCGTTGTAGGAAGGGGTGGCCAGGAGGCTAAGGTCTAGTCAATGGGTTATAAGCAGATGTGAAACGTGCAATTTCCCAGTCATGCTCTTAAAGGGAAGAATTACACCTTCTCCTTCCCTTTTCCCTTTCCAGCTGGCTGGAATGTGCACCGGGAAACCATGTGGATGAGGGATAACAGAGCAACAAGATAGAAGGATCCTGGGTTCCTGGAGTTGCCACTTCACCCTGCACTGCTTATTCCCAGTCTGTGAGAGAGAAAACTTTTAGCTTATCCAAGCATTGTTATTTTAGGTCTTTGTAACAGCAACTGAATCTGCGCCCTAACCAATAAAACTGCCTATTTAAACCTCGAAGTACTTGTTATATTTGCAGCTGCTAAGCCATACATCTCTCCCCTCCTGCACTCATACAGTTAATTTTCTGGAGCCCATCACAAGACCTTACATTTAGCCCTATTAGTTTTCATATTGTTAGAATCAGTCCATCATTTCATCCTAACATCTGAGGCCCAATTCTGCCACCCAAAGTACCTTCAATTCTTTGCAATTTCATATCCTTCTTCAAAGGGGACTTTACTTGTAGCACTCAAACTAAATACAGAGCTCATAAAAACACTTAATCAATATTAAGTATAAAGTAATGGAAAGGATTGTGACCTCAGTTTGCAGGGGAGGGGAATAATGGATAAATCTAAAGCCCAAATGAAAAAGAAAGAGGAAGAGATGATGAAGATGAGCAATTATGAATAGCTTACAATATTCTAGGCACTCTGCTGGGAGCTTCCCTATTATTATCTCACTTATTAATTCAACATTTCATTCCTTTTAAGAGTATTAATTTCAACATATTGAAACAGTGACCATAAATACCTACTCTTGGGGCGGGAAACTACTGTCCATAAACATTGATGAAAACACAGCCAGCACAAACCTCTCTTTGCCTAAGTCCATGTGAACCCACCCTTTCTTAGGACACCTGAAGAATGTGTTGGGATATGTTTTCCTTGCCACAACCATCTAAGGCAGATTTTCCCCTCTTTTGTAGATAATGAACATGAGGCTTATGTTCTTTGTCTAAGAGCAAACCATCTAGTAAACTTCAGCATGAAGATCTGACCCTAGGTCCATCTGATCCCCAAACTCAAGTGCTTTCCTCTTCCAAAGATAAAAGAAAAATATCATGAGTAAGGTAGAAAATAAGTTATCAACTCATGCCCAAAAGGATGGCCTGCCCAGCCAAGGTAAGGTCAGATGACTATGAATGTGATGCTCGAGATGAGAGCCAAATGAGGTTAAGGGTGGTTTTCTTCTAACTTCCTCAAAGAAGCTTTCATTGGTTAGGGTGGAACAATCACTACTGTTTAGTAAACGGAGAGCTAATCTAAGTCCCACTCCTTCCTTACAATCATTCAGCCTGTTTGGAGCCTTGGCAGGGTGGTTTTAAGAAAAACAAAAAAATCACAGGAAAAAATCAGCCAAGGTCCAATGCACTTCCCTTTGTGCATCTGAAAGTAAGTAAACAATTTGGGATCTGTGATGGTTACGATTGTGTGTCAACTTGGCTGGGCCATGATTCTCAGTGTTTGTTTATATGTGATCACCCCAATGATGGGATCTGTTGTGAGTAGTCAATCAGTTGAAAGGGAGTTTCCTTGAGCGTGTGGCCTGCATCTGAATATAAGTGGACATTCTGGCTTTGCCTATTCTGGATTCTGTAGCTGCCTCCTGTTCGTCTAGCTCCAGTTCTTGTGACCTGAGCTAGCAGCTTATCTGCCCATCTTGGGATTTGCTGAACTTCACAGCCTATGAGCAAGAGCCCTGCTCTCAGACCTGCTGGCCTTGGGTTTGCCAGCATCTGCAGCTACGTCAATCAGGAGAAGCCTCTATCCTGATCCATGAACTTGGGACGTTCCAGCCTCTACAGTTGCATGAGACATTTCTGTGATATACATCTCTTTATATATGTATTTATACGCTTTACTGATTTTGCTTCTCTAGAGAACCCAGCCTGAGACAGGATCCTATACACAAGGGGAAAAAAAAAAACCCAATGCACACACAAAATCTTAGAACATTGGCCCTAAGCCTTACCTGTACTCCCTGTATAATTGTATGTATACTTGTGAGCTATGAGGAGGGCCATCAGGGACCTCAGCTCACCATGGCAGACGGTAAATGCCAACAGAAGGCACATAAATTCTCCAGCAGGAGTGTTTTTATGATTGGAAAATTCTTGACTCTATCTAGAATCAGTGTCTTAAGTGGAATAGTTGTAAATTTAAGAACACAAAAAAGAAAGAAAGAGAAGGAATGTTAAGAGTAATTAAGAAAACATGTAACTTAAAGTCACTTATAGCCTGTGGGTCCTAATCGAGGTTGCTTATCAGAATTCCTGAGGAGCTTCGAGAAAATAGATGTACTTCCAAGTTTCCACAGGAGGGTCTCAGTCATACGTACATTTTTAGAGCTCTGAGGGTAATTCTGATAATCCTAGTTAAGAACCGCTGCTGGTTTCAGCCTTATGGTCCTATAAAATTTTATCAGATTTGGGTGCCAACCAAACAGATGTGATATAGGGATATTCTGACAGATAAAGGACTCTAAAAGTCACATCCAAAGATACAGGAAGCAACTATACCAGTCTACTAAATGGATAACTTGTACAAAATTGGTCAAACCTAGAACCAAAAAAAAAAGGGGGGCGGGGGAGGGAATTGAAGGGACTTTTTAGTATGCTGAAAAGTTAGAGGCTGAGATTCTGCTCAGTTACCAACTCTTGGGGTCCTACTCTGTTTTTTCTCTCAGGTGAGGTTATGATACTATATGAGTTTGGGTTCCAGAACTAGGAGAAAAAATTCCTTTCTAAGGAAGCATTAAGCCAAGCGATTATTTAGAAGAGTTCCTCCAGTGTCAGAACCATCGAGTACAAAAGGAGTGTGGTGTAACACAAAACAAGTTTCCTGGATCTGGCGAGACTCTCCCTTGGGCAGCCAGTGACACGGCAGTCACATGCCCCAAACGAGTGCTGTGGGTGCCAACCAATCCTGCACTGAGACAGGCCATGTGGCTCCCCTTCCATGTGGTCACCTGGCCTCTGTTCACTTTGTGTATTTTTGCTACATATACTCTGTATTTGTATTTGGGGGGAGGAGGTGATGAGGAGAAAAGGGAGGTTCCCTTCCAGCAACCCATGTTGTTGTTGTTTGCTGCCATTTTCGCCCACCCCCAATTCATGATGACCCCATGTAAAACGGAACTGGACCACAGGGTTTTCATTGGCTGATTTTGGGGAAGTAGATCACCAGGCCTTTCTTCCTAGTCTGTCTTAGTCTGGAAGTTCTACCGAAACCTGTTCAGCATCATAGCAACAGGCAAGCCTCTACCAATAGACAGGAGGTGGCTGCGCTGGAGATGCATTGGCTGGGAATTAAACCTGAGTCTCCCCAATGGAAGGCAAGAATACTACCACTGAAGCACCACTGCCCCCACCAGCAAACCACAGCCCACCTGAAAATGCTGCAAAGAAAGACATGGGAAAAGCATAAGAAGAAAATGTGAAGCTACATTTCCAAAGAGGAATCTAAAGAACTGTAGGAGTAGGATTAGAAATTTTGGTCACACTGGAAAGGGGCTATGACTAGCAAAGATCATGAACAGACACCACAAATTATATGTAATTTATTACATTCACCTGGGGTCAGAAACTCACAAGGCTTCAGGGGCCAAGCAAGTGACATAAATGTGTGAAGCAACCTGGTATAAGCAAAAAGGAACTGGAGCCATCATGCCTCCCTAAAAATAAAAAAAAAGTTTTTCAGTAGTTACGTTGGCTAAAAACAGTTGGATTCAAAAGGTCAGATGCCAGTTCACACTTCTCTGATGATCCTAGTCAGTAAAAGAAAGGAGAAGGAAAATTAGCTTTAAAGTAATGCAATTTTTTTAAAATGGATTTTTAAGGTCATCATTACTTCCAAGATCTAGGTGAGAATAAAAAGTCAATGTAAAATATAGAAAGAAACTGTTAAAGAACACACTAAACCAAGATGTCTTCAAATGAGTTGGGTCAGATGACCCTACTGCAGTAATTCTCAAACTACAGACTAAAGAGCAAAACGAGTCTCAGGACGGCCCAAGTCATGCACAAGATATTCTTTTACAAGTGTCATTTGCAGTCTAAAGGTGCCCATACGACTCCCTTACAGCACAAAGAATTCCTTTACTTCTTTCCCTCAGGCCTGTTTCATCAAAAACTCTCCCTACTTGTTTCTTTTTTATTTTGAAATAATTTTTAGAGTTATAGAAGACTTGCAAAGATTCTACAGTTCCTGTATGCCCTTCACCCAGCTTCCCCTAATGTTAACATTTTACATACTCATAACCATAGTTCAATTATCAAAACCAAGAAATTGATATTGGTACAATACTGTGAACTAAACTACAGACTTTTCTCTAATTTCACCAGTTCTTCCACTAATGTCCATCCTCTGTTCCCAGATTCAATCCAGGATCCCACATAGCATTCTAGTTGTCATGTCTCCTTGGTCTCCTCTCATCTGTGACTATTTCTCAGTCTTTACTTGTCTTTAATGACCTGGACACTTTTGAAGAGCACTCATTAGGTTATTTTGTAGACTATCCCTCAAGTCGGGTTTGTCTGATGCTTTCTTAGAGTTAAAATGAGGTTATGGATATTCCCTTCTCAGTGCATCAATCCGGGGGTGAGTTGGGGGTAGGGGAATGTGATGTCAATATGTATTATTACTGGTGATGTTACCCTTGGTCCCTTGGTTAAGGTGTTATCCACCAGGTTTCTCCACCGTAAAGCTACTATTTTTCCTTTTTTAATTGGTAAACATTTGGGAGGAGATACTATGAACTATGCAAATGTCTTGTTTCTCAACCTTTAACTCACTAATTTTAGCCTTCTTCAGGTGATCTGTCCGCAGCAATTATAACTGTGGTCTTCTAATAGTGATTTTCTATTCCCCTCATTCTTCTACATTTCTTAGTTGGAATTCTTCTGTAAGGATGACTTATTTTTTCTCCCCATTTATTTATTTCATTTTTATCAATATGAATCAGTGGATATTTATTTTATTCTTTGACTTAAAATCCAATATATCCAATATATGCCTGGTGGTGAAGTGTTTAAAGCACTCAGCTGCTCACCTGCTCACCGGAAGTTCAGCGGTTGGAACCCACCAGCTGCTCTGCAGGAGAAAGATGTGGCAGTCTGCTTCTGTAAAGATTTACAGCCTTGGAAACCCTATGGGGTTTTGACTTGACAGCAGTGGGTTTAGCTTTTGGTTTTATCCTTATTTATTTTCTGGCTCAACTTGCTCTAAATTTGGCCATTGAGAATGCTGTCCAATTGGCCCCTATATCTGACACTCCCATTTTTTATACCACGGCCTTAATTTTTGGCACAAGATGTTCCAGGCTCATCTTTTATTTACCCAGCCCCAACCCTGGAATCAACTACTTTTTCAAGAAGTTCTTATTCCTTTTACTGATAAGGACATTCAGAAAACAAGATCTGAGCACTGGCTGTGCTCATTGCTAGTGAGTGTCATTGTTTCTAGACCATCTCAGTGGATAGAGCTAGGAAATATATGTATGTATACTAAAGCATGCATATATACATATTGGGCAAATAAGCTGCAAAAGACCTCTTTAAAGTTTTAAAAAGCAAGTATGTCACTTTTATGAGATAGGTGTGCCTGACACAAGCCACGGTCTTGTCAATTGCCTCATTTCCATTAAAAGCTGGACAATAAAAAAGGAAGGCCAAAGAAAAATTGATGCATTCCAGTTGTGGTGTTGGTGAAGAATATTGAATGTATCTTGGAGTGTTAGAAGAATAAACAAATCCATTTTGGAAGAAATACAACCAGAATGCTCCTTAGAAGTTAGGATGGCCAGGCATCGTCTTGCTAACTATGGACATGTCATCAGGAAAGACCAAACCATAGAAAAGGACATCATGTTTGGTAAAATAGAACATTAGCAAAAATGAGGAAAATCCTCAGTGAGACAGACTGACAGTAGCTACCACAATAGTCTCAAACATACCAATAATCCTAAAGATGGTGGAGAACCAAGCAACATTTCCTTCTGTTATACACGTGATCACCATGAGGTGGAGCCAACTGGACAGCAAGTAACAATAACAACAAATTTATTCCGTATCTGTCTATCTGTAGATATAGTAAAATAAACATGAATTAATACTGATACCTCTGACTCCAATACAGCACTATAGGGTTACTTCCAGCATTCTCCTTTGCTCATTACAGTAACTTCTTCCTCAGACAGTTAGAAACCTGGCTCTTATTATCCGTATTTACTTGTTTGTTCTTTCTTAGTATACATGTGAGATAGTTTAAGAATTGTTAACACTTACTTTAGTGGGAAACTAATTTGTCATGTAGAGGACAATGTCTGTGTATAGAGTACTTTCTGTCTTTAGCCTTACAGTATTCAGTCAAAGCACTTTCTTCAAAGTAGTTTACTTAGCCCAGCTCCTTTCTTCCCCATCCCTTCAGTAAGGTTATGGTGTACATTTGTAATGCGGTTAGACTCATTTATCACAGTCTGTATTGCATCTTGGGTCCCATTGTTTTTAATTTTCCTACAGTAAAATTTATACTTTATGGCATACAGATCTATGGTTTTTGAAAAACACACAGTTTTGTATCCACCAGCACAGCACTTCTTTGGGGAAAAATCCCACAGAAGGGATGTGCCATTCTCAGTGAATCTAATTGGGGGGTTAGAAGTGCATGATGTCATTGTCTTATTAGTGGCGATGTTAATCCCTGGCAAAGGCGATTAAGGGTGGTTAGAGTTTCTTCACGTAAAGTTCCTATACTTTCCTCTGTAATTAATAAATACCGGAGGGAGATACAGAACAGTTCCATCATCCCCAAAATTCCTTCATGCTTCTCCTTTGTAGTCAATCCCTAACTCCAACCCCAAACACTGGCAAACACTAACACTTTTCCACCCCTATAGTTTTGCCTTTTCTAAAATGTTATATAAATAGAATAATAAAAGATGAAACTTTTGGGGACTGGATTCTTTCACCCAGCAAAATAGATTTAGGATTCATCCATGGTGTGTAAATCAATACTCTTTCCTTTTTATCCTGAGTAGCATGCCATTGTATGGGTGTACCACAGTTTGTTTATCTACCACCTGCTGAAGATTATTTGAGTTGTTTCCAGTTTGTGCAATATATATACATACATATAAAACCCATTGCCATTGAGTCGATACTGACTTACAGCTACCCTATAGGACAGAGTAGAACTACCCCATAGGGTTTCCAAGGAGAGGCTAATGGATTCAAACTGTTGACCTTTTGGTTAGCAACCAAGCTCTTAACCACTGCACCACCAGGGCTCACAATTATATATAAAGTTGCTATAAACATTCATGAGTAGGTTTTTGAGTGAGCATAAGTTTTAAATTCACTTCAGTAAATACTGAGTCCCTGAGTGGTGCAAATGGTTAACACACTCAGCTGCTAATCAAAACACTGGTGGTTCGAGTCCATCCAGAGGCACCTCAGAAGAAAACCCTACAGAGCACAGTTCTACTCCGACACACAAGGGGTTGCCATGAGTCAGAGTTGGCTCGATAGCAACTGAGGTGGTGGTGACAGTGGTGGGTAAATACCAAGGAGTGGGACTGTTGGGTCATATGATAAGTATATGTTTAACTTTATAAAAAACTGCCAAACTAATTTCCAAAGTGTCTGTACTATATTGCATTCCCACCAGGAATGTAAAAGAGTTTCAGTTGCTCTGTAACCTTGTCAGCATTTGGTATTGTCAGTTTTTGTTTATTTGTTTCATTTTGTTTTTAGTTCTTCTCATAGGTATGTGGAAACCCTGGTGGCACAGTGGTTAAGCGCTACAGCTGCTAACCAAGAGGTTGGCAGTTCAAATCCGCCAGGCGCTCCTTGGAAACTCTATGGGGCAGTTCTACTCTGTCCTATAGGGTCGCTATGAGTCGGAATCGACTCGATGGCAGTGGGTTTGGTTGGTGGGTTTGGTAGGTATGTAGGAATAGTTCAATGTGGTTTTAATTTTCATTTCTCTAATTACTAATGATGTTGAGTATCTTTTCATCTCTTCATATGCTTATTTGCCATCATATATCTTCTTAGGCAAAATGTCTGTCCAGATCTTTTACCAATTTGCCAATTTTTTTTAATTGGGTTGTTTACTTTCTAGTTGAGTTTTAAGAGTTCTTTATCTATATATTCTAAATACAAGTCCTTTATCACATACGTAACTTACAAATGTTTCCTCCTAGTCTATGGCTCATCTTCTCATTCTCTTCACATTGTCTTTCACAGAAGAAAATTTTAATTTTTATAAAATTCAATTTATTACTTTTTATTTAATGAGTTGACCTTTTAATGTATCTAAAAACTCTTTGTCAAACCAAAGATTTTCTCCCAAGTTTTCTTCCAGACATTTTGTAGTCTTATATTTTATATTTAAATCTATGATCCATCTTTTAGTTAATTTTTGTATAAGGTGTGAAGTATATGTCAAGGTTTATTTATCTGTTTTTTGTTTGTTTGTTTTGTTTTTGCATATGGACATCCAATTGTTCCAACACCATTCATTGAAAAGACCATCTTTTCATCTTTTCTTCATTGAATTGTCTTTACACCCTTGTCAAAATCATTTGACTATATTTGTGTGAGTCTGTCTCCTGGCTCTCAATTCTGATTTATGCATCTATCTATGCATTAATCTATTCATCTATCACTTCACAAATACAACACTGTCTTGATTATTGTAACTTTATAGCAAGTCTTGACATACAGAGTAGTGTGCAGACGAATCCTCATATTTTGTTCTTAGATTTGTTTTGGCAATTCTAGTTCCTTTTTCTTTCCATATCAATTTAAGAATCCATTTGTTGATACCTACAAAGAAACTTGCTAGAATTTTCATTCGGACTGCAATAAATCTGCAAATCAAATTTGGAAAAGTTGATACCTTAGCAATATGGTGTCTTCCAATCCATGAGCACAGTATATCTCTCCATTTATTTTATTTTTCTTTGGTTTCTTTCATCAGGATTTTCCAGTTTTCAGCAACCATGTCCTACACATATTTTGTTAGATTTATACCTAAGTATTTCATTTCCCTTTTTGTGTGTGTGCTCTGGTAAACGATATTGTTTTCTAAAGTTCCGAATGTTCATTGCTGATATGTAGAAGTACAATTGACTTTGTATCTTGCAACTTTGCTAAACTAACTTATTAGGCCTAGTAGTTTTGTAGAATCTTTGGATTTTTCTACGTAAGCAATCATGTTACATGTGAATAAACACTGTTTTATTTCTACTCTAGTATTTATGGCTTTTATTTCTTTTTCTTGCCTTATGGTACTGTCTAGGGCTTTCCAGTGTGGTGTTGAATAACAGTGGTGAGAGAGAACATCCTTACTGTCTTCTTGATCTTAGGGGGAAAGCATTTAGTCTCTCACCACTAAGTATATTGTTGTTGTTGTTGTTAGGTGCCATAGAGTTGATTCCAACTCTTAGCGACCCTGTATACGATAAAACAAAACACTGCCCAGTCCTGTGCCATCCTCACAATCGTTGTCATGCTTGAGCCCACTGTTGCAGCCACTTGACAGTCTTCCTCTTTTTCACTAACCCTGTACATTACCAAGAATGATGTCCTTCTCCAGGGACTGATCCTTCCTGATAACATGCCCAAAGTATGTGAGACAAAGTCTCACCATCCTTGCTTCTAATGAGCATTCTGGCTGTACTTCTTCTAAGACAGATTTGTTCATTTTCCTGGCAGCCCATGGTATGTTCAATATTCTTCTCCAACACCATTATTCAAAGGCATCAGTTCTTCTTTGGTCTTCTTTATTCATTGTCCAGCTTTCACATGCATATGAGGCGATTGGTTTTTTGTAAATGCCCTTTATGAGGTTTAGGAAATTCTTTTCTATTCCCAGTTTTCTGAGAGTTTTAGTCAAGTGCGTTTTCTGAATCTATTGAAATGATCCTAAAATTCTACTTCCTTAGTCTGTTAATATGGTGAATTACATTGATTAATTTTCAAAAGCTGAATCAGCCTTTCATTGCTGGGATGAATACCACTTGGTTGTGATATAATGTATGCAAGCAAGCAGAAAGAAGGAAATACCAAAAATAATAGCAAAAATCAATGAATTAAAAATAGAGAAAAATCAATAAAATTCATCCAAACCTGGTTCTTTAAAAAGATCAGTAAAATTAATAAACTTCTAGCCAGACCAACCAAAAAAATAAGTATATACACACACAAAAAATCTGTGTGCGTGTGTGTATATATGCATACTGTTGTTCCTGTTAGTTGCCATTTAATCCACTCTGACTCATGGTGACCTTATATATCACAGAATGAAACATTGCCCAGTCCTGTGAGATCTTCATGACTGATTATACGTTTGAGTCCATTGTTATAGCTATTGAGTCAGTCTATCTCACTGATAATTTCCCTCCTTTACACTGACCCAGCACATGTCCTTTTCTCGTGCTTGGTTTTTGTGACGACGTATCCAAAGTAAGGGAGCCGAAGTCTTGCTATCCTCACTTCAAAGGAACATTGTGGTTTTCTTTCTTCTAAGACTGATCTGATCATTCTTTTAGCAGTCCACAGTATATTCAATATTCTTCACCAACACTACAATTTGAATGCACCAATTCTTCTTGTCTTCCTTGTTCATTGTCGAGCATAGTTTGTGTGTATTATACTGTTAAATTCAATTTATTAATATTTTGTTGAGGATTTTTGCATCTATAATCAAAAGGCGTATTGCTCTGTAGTTTTCTTTTCTTGTAATGCCTTGTCTGGTTTGGGTATTAGGGAAACGCTGACTTCATAAAATAAGATAGGAAGTATTCCCTCCTCTTCTGCTTTCTTGAAAATATTGCATAGAATTCGTGTTATTTCTTCCTTAAATGTTTGGAAGAATCTGCCACTGGACCCATCTTGGCCTGGAATTTTCTTTCTTTCTTCTTTTCTTTTTGAAGGTTTTTAACTACAAATTCAATTTCCCCAACACATACAGGACAATTCAGTGTATTTATTTCTTCTTGGATGAGTTTTGATAGTTTGTGTCCTACAAAGAATTGATCCAGACTAACTTGTCAAATTTATGGGCACAGAGTTGTTTATATTACACATTTATTATAATTTTGTCTGTGGAGTCAATAGCGATGGCCTCTTTCATTCCTGGTATTAGTAATGTGTGTCTTTTTTTTCCTTGTTCATTCTGGCTAGAGGTTTATTAATTTTATTGATCTTTTCAAAGAACCTGCTTTGGATGGATTTGATTAATTTTTCTCTATTGTTTCTCAGTTTCCAAAGCATTGATTTTTGCTATTATCATTGTTATTTCCTTCCTTCTGCTTGCTTTGGATTTAATTTGTTCTTCTTTCTCTAATTTTTTTTTTTTTAAGTGTGGTTGCTTACATTACTGGTTTCAGACCTTCTTTTCTAATATAAGCATTTAATGCTATGAATATTCCTCTAAGCACTGCTTGAACTGTATCTTGTAAATTTTGATTTGTTATATTTTACTTTTCATTCAGTTCAAAATATTTTTTAATTCCCTTAAGACTTCTTTGATACGTTGGTTATTTAGGTGTGCTTTATGGGGGTTTGCCAGATATCTCTTTGTTATTGACTGCTAGTTTAATTCCGTGATCTTCTAAGAATATTTTTTTCTAAGAATATTTTTAATAAGAATATTGTTATTGATTGCTAGTTTAATTCCTCGATCTTCTAAGAATATTTTTTTTTTGTTTCTAAGAATATACTTTCTATGATTTCTTTTCTTTTAAAATTCTTTTATGGCACCAAATACAGTCTTTTTTGGCAAGTGTTATATGTATACTTGAGAAGGATGTTTTATTGGGTGGAGTGTCCTATAAATGTCAGTTAGGTCAAGCTGGTTGATACTGTTGTTCAGGTACTCTATATCCTTATTTTTTGTTTTTATATGTCCTAGCAGGAAACCCTGGTGGCGCAGTGGTTAAGTGCTACGGCTGCTAACCAAAGGGTAGGCAGTTCGAATCTGCCAGGCGCTCTTTGGAAACCCTATGGGGCAGTTCTACTCTGTCCTATAGGGTTGCTGTGAGTTGGAACCGACTCGACGGCACTGGGTTTGGTTTGGGTTTATGTTCTGGCAATTACTGAGAAAACAATGTCATAGCCTCAACTGTGATGGTGAAGCTGTCTGTTTCACTTCTAAATTATACCAGTTTTTGCATTATGTATTTTGAAGTTCTGTTATTAGGTACACACATTTAGGATTGTAATGTCTTCTTGGAGAATTGAGCCCTTTATAATTATTTAATGTCCCTCTTCCTGTCTGATAATAGCTGTTGTTCTGAAGTCTATTTTGTCTGACATTAATATAGCAACTCCAGTTTTATTTTGGTTAGTGTTTGCATTGGTCTTGTTAGGTGCCACAGAGCCAATTCTGACTCATAGCAACACTATGTTCAACAGAACAAAACACTGCCTGGTCCTGCACTGTTTTCACAATCATTGTTATGCTTAAGCCTGCTGTTGCAGCCACTGTGTCAATCCACCTCATTGAGGGTCTTCCTCTTTTTCACCTGACCCTCTGTTTTACTAAGCATGATGTCCTTTTTCAGAGACTGGTCCCTCCTGACAACATATCCAAAGTACCTGAGACAAAGTTTTGCCATCCTCTCTTCTAAGGAACATTCTGATGCATACTTTTCCTGACTTTAAACCACAAAGTATTCCCTTGTTCTGTTCAAACAACTGCCTCTTGGTCTATGTACAGGTTCCCCATGAGCAAAATTTAGTGTTCTGGAATTCCCATTCTTTGCAATATTATCCATAATTTGTTATGATCCACAGAATTGAATGTCTTTGCATAGTCAGTAAAACACGGACAAACATCTTTCTGGTATTCTCTCTTTCAGCCAAGGTCCATCTTACATCAGCAATGATATCCCTTGTTCCATAAAGAAAAAAAAAATTTTTTTTTTCTTTATATCCTCTTCTAAATCTGGCTTGAATTTCTGGCAGTTATCTGTCAATGTACTACTGCAACTGCTTTTGAATGATCTTCAGCAAATTTTACTTGTGTGTAATATTAATGATATTGTTCGATAATTTCTATATTCTGTTGGATCACCTTTCTTTGGAATGAGCACAAATATGGATCTCTCCCAGTCAGTTGGCCAGGTAGCTGTCTTCCAAATGTCTTGGCATAGACAAGTGAGCACCTCCAGTCCTGCATCTATTTGTTGAAACATCTCAATTGGTATTCCGTCGATTCTTGGAGACCTTTTGTTCCCTAATGCCTTCAGTGCAGCTTGGACTTCTTCCTCCAATACCATCTGCTCTTCATCATATGCTACTTCCTGAAGTAGCTGAACATCAACCAATTCTTTTTGGTACAGTGACTCTCTGTATTCCTCCCATCTCCTTTTATGCTTCCTGTGTCATTCAGTGGAAACCCTGGTGGTGGTATGGTTAAGTGCTATGGCTGCTAACCAAAAGATTGGCAGTTCAAATCCACCAGGCACTCCTTGGACACTCTATGGGGCAGTTCTACTCTGTCCTATAGGGTTGCTATGAGTCGGAATTGATGCAATGGCAATGGGTGTTTTTTTGTTTGTTTTTTTTTTTTTTGGTTTGTTGTCATTCAACATTTTCCCCTTAGAATTCTCCAGCATTGCAACTCAAGGCTTGAATTTTTTCTTCAATTCTTTCAGCTTGAGAAATGCTGAGAGTGTTCTTCCCTTTTGGTTTTCTAATTCCGGGTATTTACACATATCATTATAATACTTTATTTTACCTTCTGTAGCTGCCCTTTTGAAATCTTCTGTTCCAGCTCTTTTCCTTCATCATTTCTTAAGTTTGCTTAAGCTACTTGGCATTTAAGAACAAGGTTCAGAGTCTCTTCTGACAACCATTTTGGTCATCTCTTTCTTTCCTGTCTTTTTAACAATCTTTCGCTTTCTTCGTGTATGATGTCCTTGATGTCATTCCACAGCTTATCTAGTCTTCTGTCATTAGTGTTTAATGCATCAAATTTATTCTTGAGATGGTCTCCAAATTCAGGTGGAATATACTCAAGGTCATATTTTGGCTCTCATGGACTTGCTCTAATTTTCTTCAGCTTCAACTTGAACTTGCACATGAGTGGTTGATGGTCAGTTCTGCAGTAGGTCCCTGTTTGCATTGCATATTTTTTTCTCCTCTTTACTTTAACAAATTTAATTTTAAGCTGAAGAGCCCTGGTGGTACAGTGTTTAAACACTCAGTTGTTAGCTGAAGGGTCAGCAGTTTGAACTCACCAGCTGGCCCACGGGAGAAAAGCGTGGCAGTCTGCTTTCATAAAGATTATAGCCTTGGAAATCCTATGCGGCAGTTCTACTTTGTCCTATAGGGTCACTATGAGTCAGAATCGACTAGATGGCATCAGGCTTGGCTTGGTTTAATTTTAACTTATCTGTATTTATGTTTAAAGTAAGTTTCTTATAGATCGTGTATATATAGTTTATGAGCGCTTTTCTTACCCAATCTGGCAATCTCCATTTTAACTGTTGAGCTTGGATCATTCACAATTGAATTGAAATACACTATCTTCCTAGCTCTTTTACCTAATGCATCTGTTCTTTCTTTCTCCCCCCCCCCCCCCACCTCCTCTGCCTTCTCTGTTAGCCTGGCAGTGAGGGTGATGGGGAATGTGCTCTGTTATTCTGATTAAGCCTCAGTTTTAGTCAAACACTATATCACTGAGTCTCAGAGCTGTGGAATTCTCAGTGATCCTGCCTCTCCCCAGGGTTACTCCTGGATTCAGAATGTATTCCTGCCCTTCCACCAGAGGTAAAGGTTTTTCTCCTGTTGCCTTACTCCAGATGCAATGTGATTTTACCAGTGTCCTATGAGTGATGGCGTGTGTTCCCTTACATACACACACACACACACCCCCCCCCACAAGTTAAGGTTCCTGTTCCATAAGGTAAATAGAGGAGGAGGATTCAGGTGGAGTTGGAATTTCTTCCCCCGCCCCCCTGCCCCTACAGTAGCTTCTGTTCACCTTCTCCAGTTCCGCCCTATAAAGACGACTTTCTCTAGATTCTCCCAATTGTTCTATGAGCTCATGGTAGGCTTTATGAAGAAAAGCCTGCAAAAGGATGTGGGCTGCCTCTTATATTTGCGGCCTCTAGAGGCTTTATCTTCTTTTGTGAGTGTGCACTCAGCCACACTCCATCTGTTCACCAACTACCCTAGCTTCACCTATTCACCAACTAATCTATGGGTATCTGGCTGTTTCTTGCCCAGGTAAGTCAGTGTTCCTGTCTCATCTCTCTCTGAAGATACCTGTCTCTTCCTATCTGGGTATTTTGGTTGCCCAGCAACCTCAGTACTACAATGGGTTCAAGAAAAGCTGTGAATGTGATGTTTGTCCCAATTTTGTTTTCTTTCTCAGTTTGGAAGTAATGCTGTTTTTCAGCTCTCTAAATTTTTAGAAATCAAAACCCTACTTATTTTGATGACATACTTAAGTCAATAGCAAGCAGGAAAAATAATGGCAGGTGGTCAGGGTAATCACTGTCCTCTTGGAAACTTCCCTAAGGGGCTTTAGGAACGGCAGATATCACATAAATACCTGTAGCCATTGTTTTTGAGAAATGTAAAGACCAAAGAAAACCCCATAGGAGTTAATTAAAAGACAAATGATGTCCCTGTTTTTCAAAAAGTGAAAGGCAGAACCTGTATAAATATGGCTCCAAAACCCATTCCCATCAAGTTGATTCTGACTCGTACCAACCCTATAGTACAGAGTAGAACTGCCCCATAGGGTTTCCGAGTAGCAGTTGGTGGATTCGAACTGCAGCCGAGCTCTTAACTACTGCACAACCAGGGCTCCAACCTATGGATCAGCCAGCTATACTCCAATGCAATTACCTAGCTGAAAGCACCTACCAGCCTGCAATTGCCTGGTGATGAATATGATGCTACGTGGTAAGCACCATGGATAGCTAAGAAGAAAATAACTAGAGGATTCCTAGTCCATCTCAGTCAATTTCAGAAATTTTCATAGATGTCACTCTTTAGTGAGAAATATGACAGGTGACCAATTTTTCAAAATTAGGCCAATGACAAAAGTATCATGCATTTAATTATTTAATATATTTTCCCCAAATATAAATCTTGCCATTAACCATTAACTCCTCCATATATCATCATTAATAATAATGATGATGAAACAACTGCCATTTAATGGTCACTTACTACAAGCCAGAGACTATGTTGAGTTTATTACAAACATTTTCTCATTTCATCCTCACAACTACCCAATGAGAGAACGAGGTTCAGAGGGATTAAGAAACGTGTCCAATGCACAGAGTTAGTATGTGCTAGAACCAGAAATCAATCCCAGGTCAGATTCCAAAGCCTTTACTTTTAACTTCTGAGCTAGGCTGCCCCCAAAATGTGTCAATTAAGATTTTGTGTGGCCCATTGAGTATGGCCCTTTTGTCATTTACTATGCTAGAAAAAAGGTCCACGCTTGCATAAGAACACAAAAGCGTCAGCAACGCCTTACTGGCTGAGACCAATTGTCTAACCAGAATGATATTCAGTTCCAGAATTAGAACAAGGAGCCATTTGTTGGGTGAACATGACAAATGACCTTTATGAGGTTGGTTTGTAAAGGGGGCATAACTGTCCTCCCTCTCCCTTTCTTTCCTTCCTTCCCCTCTCTCTATATGTGTGTATACACACACACACACCAAATATCCCTTTCTTCCCTATAAAACTACATTATAACTCTGTCATCTAGTAATTTATTTATAGTCTTCTTGAATTTTTTTTTTGCCACAATTAACTCTTAAGATTAAAGGGTTCCATAAGATATCTACCATCTCTAATGAGGAGGCGTAATATGACACTTATTCTAAGGTTATCTTAGACATCTGCTGTATAGCAACGAGCACAGAAATGAATTAAAAAGACAGTAAAGCAAACAGCCACTACTACAGCAAGAAGAGGCAAGCCACACTCAGACATATTTTACCTAACATAAACAAGCCTGTATAAAATAAGATAGCAGATTAAATAGGAAAGACAGTAACGAGCAACATCAATCACCAGCAAAGAGGAAGAGTGCTCCAAAGAGCAAAGAGAAGTCGTCATCTGGGGAAATTCAGCTCAAGGGTGAATTGCCCTGTGTAACCCCAGAGACCCTGCCGGCATCTCTGAATTATAGCACAAAATAATAACTGGTGCTGTTTTCAAAATAATAAAAACTAGACCTTTTACAAGTCAAGATACACACAGAAAATGAATCTATTCAGATGATATGCTGGGGGAAATGGCCAGAGGCAACTGATGGAGAGTCTGTCACCCCAGTCCCCACCCCACTTTCCATGAAAGCTAGAGCTGGGGGATCATATAGTTCAGCACACCTGTAACCCACACAGCACATCAGTGAACTGCTGCCCATTGGGTGGAAAGCTCTGCAATAACTGGTATTCACAATGATGATCTTGTGTCCACAAGAAGTTCAATTATATTTATCCACTCTACTTAAGAAGGTAGGAAAATATAATGCATCAGAGTAATATTTTCTTCAAAAGTGGTTAAATGTTAAAACATTTTGATGCTTAAAAGGTAAGTTTCAGTTATTAGAAAAATTAACTCTTAGAACACTTTATTCCTTGAGGATGCATCAATATAAGGTGTGGCTATTTTGCCTCTTATTGGGCTTAAAGGGGTGTTTCTATCAAATAGTCCTATTATTTCAAGATATTATTTTAAAATCTGAGTTAACCTTATCAATGCCCATTGTTGGCTTAGAGTATTAGATTGAGTGACCATAGACTCCAATGCCAGGACACTCCTGGAGGTGAAGGTGATGCTATTAATGATTACACAGTAATAACAGACATAAGCCAGGACCATTCTAGCAAACCAAAATATATGGTCACCCTAGTATTAGATCATTACCCACTTGGTCTTGACCATTTGAGAACAAAGAAACCTAAGTTTATCTTGTTCTTTAAAAGTGCAGTGCAATGAATTACTTAATGTGGCCCTTCTAGCCATGGTCTTTGTGACTCACACACGATGATTGAGTGGGACTATGCAAATAAAGTATACAGAATCCTAAGGAAGGGATTGGTCAGTTTTGTCATCCTGCTAGCTTTAAAATGACCCATCCCAGAGGCGGGAAGGGAGGATCTCACCACGAAGAAAGAAGAGCCAGGAGTGGAGCGCATCCTTTGGACCCAGTATCCCTGTGCTGAGAAGATCCTGGAACCAGGAGACTTAGAGAACAAGCTGTAACACTGAAGACGGCAAGAAGCAGTGGCAGAGAAACAGTGGAAAGCTCAGTGCCTTTGGGCAGGAGGCTTGCTGGCTGAGTAGTGTGCCTCTGAGCACTTGGTGGAGCTGGGTTTGCTGACCCATAGGCACTAGAGCTGAGCACCTTCAGGCCAAGGCATACTGGCCAGAGTAGGGTACCTTTGGACTAAAGGAGCTTTGTAATACTTGCCTGCAGGCGCAACTGAAAAAGAGACTGTCCTGATCAAAGAACTGTATCCTGAGCATTTCTGAACCATTCATGTAACCTGTTATTTCCCTAATAAAACCTGTAACTGTAAGTATGGTCTGTGAGTTCTGTGTGGCCACTGCAAGAAATTATCGAACCCAGCAGAGAAGTAAAGAGTGCTGCAGGAGGAACGGTTGGTGTTAGAATTGGTAAAAAAGTTGGAGGATAGAGGCATGTCTGACCTCCGCCTCATAGAATCAGCCTTGGGCTGTTGATCTTGATCCTCCTCCCCCCTTGTGAAGTTAGACAAGGAAATCAGATACCACTGCCATGCCATTTTCACAAAAAGTAAAGATAAAATAGAGCATACATATAGCAAGAAACTAAAAACTGAAATACATAGAACAGAAATTAAAAGTGGGCCTCATCACAACCCCTAGAACATCGCTTCCCAGAGATAACCTCCATTAACAGCCTGCATCTCAGTCCTCTTCCATGTGGGGAGGACAGAATCTCTAAACACTATTACTCAAGGTCAGGAAAATGGATACATAAAAAAAAAAAAAAAAACCTGCTGCCATCAAGTCGATTCCAACTCATAGCGACCCTAGAACTACCTCACAGGGTTTCCAAGGAGTGCCTGGTGGACTTGAACTGCCGACCTTTTGGTTAGCAGCCATAGCTCTTAACGACTACACCACCAGGGTTTCCAGAAATGGACACTGGGGGGTCAAAAATAATGAATGTCTATACCACACATAGATTTTGCAAGGGGCCTACCCCTCTCCTGAACTCCTCAGTGATGGAGACCTAAACCATTGTTGGTTCATGGTGGTCACATGACTCCTTTAGAGCCAATAAGATACAAAGAAACTTTTGCTCAGGCTTCTAGGAAAGATAACATAGCTCATTCTCACATGCATTAAAATTGAGAGGATCTATGCCCTTGACCTGTGCTGCCAAAATGGTAGTCACTAGCCACATGCAGCTATTGAGCGCTTGAAATATGACTATTACAAACTACGATGTGATATAAATATAAAGGACGCGCTGAATGTCAAAGACTTAATATGAAAAAAAGAATATAGAATATCTCATTCATAATTTTTCATATTGAGTACATGTTGAAGAGATGGAATTTTGGATATACTGGGTTAAATATAGGGTGAAACATTGGGTCACTATGAGTTGGAATCAACTCGATGGCAGTGGGTTTGCTTTTTTTGAGTTGGGTTAAAGAAAATATTTTACTAAAATTAAATTCACCTGTTTCTTTCTGGATTCCCTAGGTGATGCAAATGTATAACACACTTGGCTGCTAACCAAAATGTTGGGAGGTTAGAGGTTCAAGTCTACCCAGAGGTACCTTGAAAGAAAGGCCTGGTGATCTACTTCTGAAAAATCAGTCATCGAAAACCCTTTGGAGCACAGTTTTACTGACACACGTGGGGTTGCCATGAACTAGAGTCAACTTTATGGCAACTGGTACTAGTGTCATTTTACTTTTTAATATGGCTAGTAGAAAATTTTAGGAAAAAAGGTCTGGCAAACTATTACCAAAAACCAAGAAAACCCTGTGAATCACAACAGTCCAACTGATCATGGGGATGGCACAGAACTAGAAAGCATTTCATTCCACTGT
Organism: Elephas maximus indicus; assembly: GCF_024166365.1. Taxonomy (NCBI): domain Eukaryota; kingdom Metazoa; phylum Chordata; class Mammalia; order Proboscidea; family Elephantidae; genus Elephas; species Elephas maximus. The sequence continues at coordinate 83,731,694 of NC_064821.1, forward strand.
GCATGAGGTCACCATGAGTCAGGGGCCAACTCAATGGCAGCTAAAAACAACTAGAAAATTAAAATTGTGCCTGTGGCTTACATTATATCTCTATTCTACAGTATCTAGAACATCTGAACCCCTGATAGTGCCCGGGGGTCCCTGGTAAAACGAACGGTTAAGCACTGAACTACTAACTGAAAGGTTGTCAGTTCAAATCCACTCAGAGGCATTTGGAAGAAAGGCCTGACAATGTGTTTCTGAAAGGTCACAGCCATGAAAGCCCTATGAAGAGCAGTTAAAGGGCAGATAAAGTCAGACCTGATGACAACCTTAGCCATAGACTTTTCAGATATGTAAACTAATAGATAACTATTTTGCTCAAGCAAGTTCTGATTGGGTTTTCAAACACTTGCAACCAAGAGTCTAAACTGATACAATTTATAGTCAGTTTAGACTCTTGGTTGCATGTAGAGCAATGGTTAAGCACTCAGTTGCTAACCACAAGGTCAGCAGCTCAAACCTACCAGTGGCTCCACAGAAGAAAAGGCCTGGCAACCTGCTCCCATAAAGATTACAGCCTAGGAAACCCTATGGGGCAGTTCTTCTCTGTCATATAGGGTCGCTATGAGTTGGAATCAACTCGACGGTACATAACAACAAAAGAATCATTCTACATATTCAGGATACTATTATTTTCATTGAGTTGTAACAGATCATGGGCATTTGTCCATGTCAGGGAGTAAACAGTAGTGTGGTGAGATCTGCACAAAGTATTCCATATGTGAACAAATAACCATTTCTTCTCTGTTAACATCATTATATGTGTCCAGAGTGTGACACCAGCTTTCTTCCAGCTCCTCCATTGCCAAAGCTCTCTCTTGTCTCTCAGGTCTTTGCACATACTTTACCCTCTGCTTGGAACAGCCTTTCCTCTCTTTTTACTTGCCTGGCTCCCTCTCATTACTCAGGTCACAATTTAAATGCTACCTCCCCAGGGCTGAGTTTCTTGACCACTCAATTTAGTGTAGGTAACCTCTGCTATTTCTTCTCATACTACGTCATCCAGTCTACATGGTATGGGGCAAAATATGTGGCTGTTTAATGTCTACCTTTCTCCTCCCCACTAGACTATAACCTGTATTAGTGCAATAGCTGTATCTGTGGAGTTCACCCTCCTATCCCCAGCACTTGGAACAGTACCTGACACATAGTAGCTGCTCAAAAAACATCTGACGGATGCCAGGAATGAATGTTAGAGGTGGTCAGGAGAAGAGGGAAGGCCAAGAGACAGAATGGTAATATGGGAAGGGTACCAAAATAATCCAATGTAAACAAACCACGGAAGGAGGGTGAGTGATTGGCACCGTCTAGCAGAGCACAAGGAAGGTAAGGATGAGAACTGACAAGTGAACCAAAAACCAAGCCCGTTGCCATCAAGTTGATCCCAACTCATAATGGCCCTATAGGACAGAGTAGAACTGTCCCATAGTCTTTCCAAGGAGTACCTGGTGGATTCAAACTGCCCACCTTTTGGTTAGCAGCCATAGCTGTTAACCACTCCACCAGGGTTTCCGACAACTGAACAGCAGGTCTGAAATAGAAGGAGTTGGATGGTTAGATGGCTCCCTGGACCTTCCCCTGGGCAAAAAGTAAAAGAACATATGATATTTGGCCTTTTGTGTCTGTTAGGATAATGTTTTCAAGGTTCACCCAATTGTAACATGTATCAGAACTTCATAATGAGAAGTTTTAGAAGTGTCGAAAATTGCACAACATTGTGAATGTAATAATGTCACCATATTGTACACTTAAAACTGGTTGAAATGGATAATTTTATGTTATATATACTTTACCACAATAATTTTATTTATTTATTGTAAATGATCAGATACACAAACGGTGAAGCATCCCTGAACGTCACACAATAAAAATTCCGCCTAAGGTTTTGTTTTCTGTTAATGACAACTGGGTTCTTAGGCCTATTCTTATAACCTGATGCAAAAATACAGGAGGACCTGGGAGTTCTAGGAGTTCTCATCTGACTCTGCTCTAAGGCAAGTCCACACTCTGACCTGTACTCTGTGGAATTTCTCATGAGCCTAGCTGAAATACTGCGTGGTCATATCCCAGCCAGCCTTCTAGGCTCCACAAAAGTGGATAATATCTGCTATTTTCTTGTTCACATTTGTGTTCTCACATGGAATCTTGTCACCACGCTGCTGTACATCTTGAGGAGAGGAGGAAGATTTCATATAGAAACCTTTAGCATTGTTACATGGTAGTGTCTTAATTATTACTCTGGAGGTGCGGCCTCTCTTTAAATGAGAATAGTTCTTCATTTTGTTTCAATAGAAGACATTTTTAATTCACTAATTTTATTATGGAAAATTTGGTAGCTACAAAAGAATTCATGTGACATGTTATAAAAATGACATCTTTAAACCAAGCACCCAATTTAAGATCTAGAATATTATCTCTGAAGCCCCCTGTGTGGCCCTCCCTGGTTTCATTTGTTTTTTAAAGAATGGAAACCACTTTATGAGTGAACTCAGGAACCTGGACCTAAAAGTGTGAGAACTCTAGACAAAAAGCTGTGGTGCTGTCCACAGGCTGGGTGCTGACGAGCCTAGGGAAAGGTGGGGGAGCTACCACTCACTGGAGGAAAGAAGTGTTTACCAGGTCTTAACCCTTTCTCTTGCTTTTCCTTTTTGATCTTACTTCCTTCCTCCCCCCACCCCTCTTTTTTTTTTTTTAATTACCACACCTCCTCCCTCTTCTGGAAGGACAGGGAACTCTATAGGGGAAGTAGATAGAGAGCCCTACAATCTATTCTTCTGCCCTTTCTAACAGATGGTTTCCATTAGTGTTTACCAGGGAATTTTTCATAATAGAATCAGGCATGTACTGGAAAACTAAACACCAGGATCACAGAACTAGCAGCCATTCACTGTATTACAGAAATACAGAGATTTTAAATTTAGACAAGACCTTACTGTTAAAAACCCATTGCTGTTGAGTCAATTTTGACTCATAGCAACCCTATAGGACAGAGTAGAAGTGCCCCATAGGGTCTCCAAGGAGCAGCTAGTGGATTTGAACCGCCAACCTTTTAGTTAACAGCTGAGCTCTTAACCACTGGGTTAAGGGCTTCAGACACAAGATCTTAGCAATAATTAAATACAGTCTTCTAGTTTTAGATATAAGAAACCAAGACATAGGACTTGCTCAAGGTAACTCACCTGATAAGTAGTACAGAACTGTAATATATGGCTTCAGTTTCCAAATCACTATTTTTATTTCACTTTAGTTAATTCTCATTATTGATAAATTTTCATTATTGATAATTCAATCCCAATATCAATAATTTTACTTTAGTCTGGGGTACCCGGCCCGACCTAGAGTGTCAGTATTTTCATTTACTAAAAGGAGTCTCTGGGTGACACAACTGGCTAAGTGCTGTACTACTAACCAAAAAGTTTTGCAGTTGAAACCCACCCAGAGGCACCTTGGAAATAAGGCCTGGCAATCTGCTTCTGAAGAAGTCATAGCTTTGAAAACTCTACAGGGCAGTTCTACCCTGCATACATGGAGTCTCTATGACTTGAAATTGACTCAAAGGCAACTGACAACAACAATATCAGTAAAAATGATTTTTGAGCCATGCATAAAAGGGAAATGTATACTCACCTCAATGTAAAACACTTCATTTTATCCATGACAGTATTTCTGTTATCAATCAAGTTATTAAATATTCTATCATACCTTTCCGATATCCCGATATCCTTTGTCTCTTATATCATTTTTACTCCTAATAAAATACATTATTGAGCTGAATATTTAAAAATATAGATTTCAGCAAATTTTTAAATGGTGGTACTGAGGGTCATTAAGTTATTCATCATATTAGAACCTACGAATTGCTACTATTCAACTTGTTAATCAAAAATCCAGAATGTGCATTAGGTGCCCAACACTGTTCCAGACATTTTTCTTACTGATGCATTTTACTCAAGGTAAAACGTTTTTCAATTTTAAATTTTCAAGACTCCTGGTATTTATTTACTTATTTGTATATTTTATTCAAGCATCTTATTTCTATTATTCACAAGGCACTATGCTAGACACTGTTGTGCCTAAAGCAGACACAGAGCCAGCTCTTATGCAGCATCAATCAAGAAAGAAGAAAATGCTTACATAAACAGGTGCAATATGTGGCCTAAGACAGTGAACACAAACTCAAATGTTCACAGAAGCCAGATAGACAAATGAATGGAGCAGGCTGAGTGTAAGACGATAGGGAATGAGAGAACTATGGGGCTGTAAAATGAATGTTCCCTCTAAAAGAATTTTACTCCTTGTTTTTAGGGCAAGAGTTTATGAAGAAAGGAGAATGAATGTAAGGGGAGAAGAGAGGAGAAAATAAGGGAGAAAGAGAACAGGAGAGTGAGAACAAATAAGAGAAGGAGAACATGGACAGAGAGAAGATAGAAAGAAGGGGATAGAGACAGAGTAGACAGGAAGAGGGAATAGGCGAGAAGGACAGAGAGATGAGAAAGAGGGGGAAGAGAAGTGAAGAGAGAAGAGAGAGGTTGAAGAGAGAAAGATTGATTTTGAAATTGAGAGAATGAACCAGGACTGAGACTTAAGAAACTCCTGAGCTCCAACACTGAGAGGTCAAGTAGAGAAGGTAGGTAGAGGGAGACTAGTGTGACAGGAGGAAAATTAGGAGAGCATGGTGTTGGTGAAGAATACCGAAGATACCATAGACTGTCAGAAGAACAAACAAATCCATCTCTGGAAATGTACAGCCAGAATGCTCCTTAGAAGCGAGGATGGTAAGACTTCATGTCACATAATTTGGACATGTTATCAGGAGGGACCAGTCCCTGGAGAATGATATCATGCTTGGTAAAGTAGAGGGTCAGTGAAAAAGAGGAAGACCCTCAACAAGATGGATTGACACAGTGGCTTCCACAATGGGCTCAAACATAGCAATGATTGTGAGGATGGCACAGAACTGGGCAACATTTCATTCTGTTGTACATAGTGCGGCTATGAGTTGTAACCGACTTGATGGCACCTAAAAACATGGTGTCCCAAAAGCCACAGGGGGTAAATGCTTCAAGATGAAAAGATAGTCAACTGTGTCAATTTTGCTTACGATATCTATTGGATTTGACAACTTTGAGGTCACTGGTAACCTTGACAAATGCAATTTCACACAGTGGTGGAATGAAAGGCCAAGCTGAAGTGTATTGAAAAGTGGATAGGAGGCAGAGAACTAGAGACATAGTGTAAAGGCAACTCTTTTAAGAAGTTTATTGTGAAGAGAAGCAAAGAAATGGGAAAGTGGTTAGAGTGAAACCCATAGACAAGAAAGAGAAAGTTTGTTTAAAGACAAATCGGGTTTGTCTACTGATGGAATGATTCAGAATAGAGGGAGCCATTGATGGTATTAAAAGGGAATGACCAAAAAAAGCCAAATCCTAGAGAAGGGAAATGAAATCTAGGGCACACATGGAAAGTATGGTCTTTAATCTTAGATGAGACACTTCCTCCATTGCAGCTATAGAGAAGAAGGAAGAGATGGGTGCAGATGCTTGGGTGGTGATAAATTTGATGGTGAAAATATGAAGGAGTTCCCATATGATGGCTTCTATTTTCTGTATAAAATAGGGAAGGATATCATTTAAGAATAAGCAGGGAAACTGAGTGAGAGATTTGCAAAGAAGGGACAAAGTATGAAACAGGAAAAGCAATCCCACTAGAGAAACACAGTAGGAATTGCTAAGCATCCAATTATGATCTGTGATTACAGACTTAAGGTTCAACCAGTCAACTCCGTTGTGTAATTTTCTCCAGCAAGTTTCAACTGCTCAAATGGGCATAGAGAAGGCAGATGATTTGGCTTATCCAATTATGGCTATATCAGAAATAAATTTTCATGCCCCTCTTCTCATCTCTGGAGCCCTGGTGGCACAGTAGTTAAGAGTTCAGTTGCTAACCAAAAGGTCAGCAGTTTGAATCCACCAGCCACTCACTGGAAGCCCTATGGGGCAGTTCTCCTCTGTCCTGTAGGATCACTATGAGTCATAATCAATCCAATGACAATGGGGTTTTTCTTCTCATCTACATTTCAGCCTTGGCAACCTCATAAATATCACATTTTCAAAAAAAGGACTAAAAAATATAATCATAGATCTTTCATATGCAGAGGAAGTCAAGACAATATAAAGAAATAAAACATTGGTTTAAATTTAGAAAAATAGGGTTAAATATAAAGGTAACCACAGAGGAAGCTAACAATCCCACACAACAAAATAGAAAACAATAAAAACATAAAGACTCTGCAAATACAAAATCAACAACAATGAAAAAGATGAAAAGAAAACACATAACAAAAAGTGACTTAGCACAGAAAATTAAGTGGAACAAAGAAACTGTGCAACACATTAAAGAAAGACATCAAAATGACAACACTAAACTCATATCTATCAATAATTATGCTAATGTAATGAACTAAATGCACCAATAGACAGAGAAAAAAAAGAGAGAGAGAGACAGAGAGTGGCAGAATGGATTAAAAAAAACACGATCTATCTATACGCTGCCTACAAAAACACACCTTGGACTAAAAGACACAAACACACTGAAACTCAAAGGATGGAAAAAATATATACCAAGCAAACAACAATCAAAAAAGAGCAGGAGTGACAATATTAATTTCTGACAAAATAGGCTTTGAAGTAAAATCTACCACAAAGGATAAAGAAGGATACTGTATAATGATTAAAGGGTCAATACATCAGGAGGAAATAACCATATTAAATATTTATGCACCCAATGACAGGGCTTCAAAATACATAAAACAAACTCGAAAAACACTGAAAAGCGAGATAGACACCTCCACAATAATAGTAGGAGACTTCAACACAGCACTTTCGGTGAAGGACAGAACATCCAGAAGGAAGCTCAATAAAGACATGGAAGATCTAAATGCCACAATCAACCAACTTGACTTCATAGACATATACAGAACACTCCACCCAAAAGAAGCCAAGTATACTTTCATTTCCAACCACATGGAACATTTTCTAGAATAGACTATATATTATGCCATAAAGCAAGCCTTAGCAGAATCCAAAACACTGAAATATTATAAAGCATCTTTTCTGACCATAAATCCATAAAAGTACATCAACAACAGAAAAAGCAAGGGAAAAAAAATCAAATACGTGGAAACCGAACAACACCTCGCTCAAAAACTACTAGGTTATAGAAGACATTAAGGACAGAATAAAGAAATTCACAGAATCAAATGAGAACGAAAACACATCCTACTAGTGCCTTTGGGACGCAGCAAAAGCAGTGCTCAGAAATCAATTTATAGCAATAAACGCACACATCCAAAAAAAAAAAAAAAAGGCCAAAATCAAAGCATTAACCCTACAACTTGAACAAATAGAAAGAGAGCAGCAAAGGAAGGCCTCAGACACAAGAGGGAGCAAATAATAAAAATTAGAGCAGAATTAAATGAAATAGAAAATAGAAAAACAATTGACAGTTAACAAGATCAAAAGCTAGTTCTTTGAAAAAATCAACAAAGTTGATAAACCATTGGCCAAAATGACAAAAAAAAAAAGAGAGAGGAAGCAAATAACACAAATGAGAAATGAGATGAGCGATCTCACAACAGGCCCAACTGAAATTAAAGAACCATAACAGAATACTATGAAAAATTGTACTCTAACAAATTTGAGAACCTAGAGGATATAGATAAATTTCTAGAAACACACTACCTACCTAAACTCACACAAACAGAGGTAGAACAACTAAATAAACCTATTACAAAAGAAGAGATTGAAAAGGGAATTAAGAAACTCCCAACAACAACAACAAAAAAAACTTGGCCCTTACAGCTTCACTGGAAAATTCTACCAAACTTTCAGAGAAGAGTTAACACCACTACTACTAAAGGTATTTCAGAGAATAGGAAAAGGATGGGATACTCCGAAACTCATTCTATGAAGCCAGCATAACCCTGATACCAAAGCCAGGTAAAGGCACCACACACGCAAAAAAAAATTACGGACCAATATCGCTCATGAACTTAGATGCAAAAATCCTCAACAAAATTCTCGCCAATAGAATTCAACAACATATCAAAAAAATAATTCACCATGACCAAGTGGGATTCATACCAGGTATGCAGGGATGGTTCAATATTAGAAAAACAATCAATATAATCAATCACATAAATAAAACAAAAGACAAGAACCACATGATCTTATCAGTTAATGCAGAAAAGACATTTGACAAAGGCCAACACCGATCCATGATAAAAACTCTCTGCAAAATAGGAATAAAAGGAAAATTCCTCAACATAATAAAGGCCATTTATACAAAGCCAACAGCCAACATCATCCTAAATGGAGAGAGTCTGAAAGCATTCCCCTTGAGAAAGAGAACCAGACAAGGATGCCTTTATAAGCACTCTTATTCAACACTATGCTGGAGGTCCTGGCTAGAGCAATTAGGCTAGAAAAAGAAATAAAGGGCAACCAGATTGTTAAGGAAGAAGTAAAAGCATCTCCATTTGCAGATGATATGATTTTATACACAGAAAATCCTAAAGAATTCACAAGAAAACTAGTGGAACTAATAGAAGAGTTCAGAAGAGCATCAGGATACAAGATAAATGTACAAAAATCAATTGGATTCCTCTGCACCAACAAAGAGAACTTCGAAGAGGAAATCACCAAATCAATACCGTTTACAACAGCCCCCAAAGAAGATAAAACACTTAGGAATAAATCTAAGCAGAGACATAAAAGACCTATATAAAGAAAACTACAAGACACTACTGCAAGAAACCAAAAGAGGCCTAAACCAAAAAAAAAAAAACCATTGCCATGGAGCCAATTCTGACTCATAGCAACCCTATAGGACAGAGTAGAACTGCCCCATAGAGTTTCCAAGGAGTGCCTGGTGGATTCAAACCGCTGACCTTTTGATTCGCAGCCGTAGTTCTTAACCACTATGCCACCGCGGTTTCCAAAAGAGGCCTACATAAGTGCAAAAACATACCTTGCTCATGGATAGGAAGGCTCAACGTTGTGAAAATGTCTATTCTACCCAAAGCAATCTATAGATACAATGCAATCCTCATCCAAATTCCAATGGCATTTTTTTATGAGATGGAGAAACAAATCTCCAACTTCAAATGGAAAGGGAAGAGGCCCCTGTTAAGTAAAGCATTACTGAAGAAAAAGAACGAAGTGGGAGGCATCACACTACCTGATTTTAGAACCTATTATACCACCATAGTACATAAAACAGCCTGGTACTGGTACAACAGATACATAGACCGATGCAACAGAGTTGAAAATCCAGACGTAAAATCATCCATCTATGAGCAGCTGATATCTGACAAAGGGCCAAAGTCTGTTAATCAGGGAAAAGACAGTCTCTTTAACAAATGGTGCTGGCATACCTGGATACCCAACTGCAAAAAAATGAAACAAGACCCATACCTTACACCATGCACAAAAACTAACTCAAAATGGATCAAAGACGTAAATATAAAATCTAAAATGATAAAGATCATGGAAGAAAAAATAGGGACAACATTAGGAGCCCTAACGTTGTTGTTGTTGTCCTTGTTAGGTGCCTTCAACCCTATGCACTATAGAACAAAACACTGCCCCATCCTGTGCCATCCCTACAATCATTGTTATGCTTGGGCCTATTGTTGCAGCCACTGTGTCATCCCACCTTGTTGAGGGTCTTCCTCTTTTCTGCTGACCCTGCACTCTACCAAGCATGATGTCCTTCTGCAGGGACTGATCCCTCCTGATAACATGTCCAAAGTATGTGAGACGTAGTCTTGCCATCCTTGCTTCTAAGGAGCATTCTGGTTGTACTTCTTCCCAGATGGATTTGTTCATTCTTCTGGCAGTCCATGATATAGTCAATATTCTTTACCAACACCACAGTTCAAAGGTGTCAATTCTTCTTCAGTCTTCCTTATTTATCATCCAGCTTTCACATGTATACAAAGCGACTGAAAATACCATGGCTTGGGTCAGGCACACCTTAGTCTTCGAGGTGACATCTTTGCTTTTCAACACTTTCAAGAGGTCCTTTGCAGCAGATTTGCCCAATGCAATGCGTCTTTTGATCTCCTGACTGCTGCTTCCATGGGTGTTGATTGTGGATCCAAGTAAAATGAAATCCTTGACAACTTCAATCTTTTCTCCATTTATCATGATGTTGCTTACTGGTTCAGTTGTAAAGCCTTTTCTTTTCCTTATGTTGAGGTGTAATCCATGCTAAAAGCTATGGTCTTTCATCTTCATTAGTAAGTGCTTCATGTCTTCTTCACTTTCAGGAAGCAAGATTGTATCATCTGCATAACACAGGTTATTATGAGTCTTCCTCCAATTCCGATGCCCCATTCTTCTTCATATAATCCAGCTTCTCAGATTATTTGCTCAGCATACAGATTGAATAGGTATGGTGAAAGGATACAGCCCTGACACACGCCTTTCCGGACTTTAAACCATGAAGCATCCCCTTGTCCTATCTGAACAACTGCCCCTTGGTCTATGTACGGGTTCCTCATGACCACAATTGTCTCGGAATTCCCATTCTTCGCAATGTTATCCATAATTTGTTATGATCCACACAGTCTAATGTCTTTGCATAGTCAATAAAACACAGGTAAACATCCTTCTGGTATTCTCCGCTTTCAGCCAGGATCCATCTGACATCAGCAATGATATCACTGGTTGCATGTCCTCTTCTGAAACCAGCCTGAATTTCTGGCAGTTCCCTGTTGATATGCTGCTGCAGCCACTTTTGAATTCTCTTCAGCAAAATTTTGCTTGTGTGTGATATTAATGATATTGTTCAATAGTTTCTGCATTCTGTTGGATCACCTTTCTTGGGAATAGGCATAAATATGGATCTTTTCCAGTCAGTTGGCCAGGAAGCTGTCTTCCATATTCCGTGGCATAGATGAGTGAGCACTTCTAGTGCTGCATCCGTTTGTTGAAACATCTCAATTGATATTTTGTCAAGTCCCAGAGCCTTGTTTTTCGCCAGTGCCTTCAGTGCAGCTTGGACTTCTTCTTTCAGTACCATTGGTTCCTGGTCCCATGCTAGCTCTTGAAATGGTTGAATGTCGACTAACTCTTTTTGGTATAATGACCCTGTGTATTTCTTCCATATTCTTTGGATGCTTCCTGCGTCATTTAGTATTTTCCCCATAGGATCCTTCACTATTGCAACTCAAGGCTTGAATTTTTTCTTCAGTTCTTTCAGCTTGAGAAACGCTGAGCGTGTTCTTTCCTTTTGGTTTCCTATCTTCAGCTCTTTGCACATGTCATTATAATACTTTGCCTTCTCGAGCTGCCCTTTGAAATCTTCTGTTCAGTTCTTTTATTTCATCATTTCTTCCTTTTACTTCAGCTGCTTGACGTTCATGAGCAAGCTTCAGAGTCTCTTCTGACATCCATCTTAGCCTTTTCTTTCTTTCCTGCCTTTTCAGTGACCTCTTGCTTTCTTCATGTATGATGTCCTTGATGTCATTCCACAACTTGTCTGGTCTTCAGTCACTAGTGTTCAACAAGTCAAATCTATTCTTGAGATGGTCTCTAAATTCAGGTGGGATATACTCAAGGTCGTATTTTGGCTCTTGTGGACTTGCTCTGATTTTCTTCAGTTTCAGCTTGAACTTGCATATAAGCAATTGATGGTCTGTTCCACAGTTGGCCCCTGGGCTTCTTCTGACTGACGATATTGAGCTTTTCCATCATCTCTTTCCACAGGTGTAGTTGATTTGATTCCTGTGTGTCCCATCTGGCGAGGTCAATATGTATAGCTGTCATTTATGTTGGTGAAAAAGGTATTTGCAATGAAGAAGTTATTGGTCTTGCTAAATACTATCATTCAATCTCCAGCATTGTTCCTATTACTAAGACCATATTTTCCAACTACCAATCCTTGTTCTTTGTTTCCAACTTTTGCAACCCAATCACCAGTACTAGGAGCCCTAATACATTGCATAAACAGAATACAAAACATTACTAACAATGCATAAATGCTAGAAGACGAACTAGATGACTGGGAACTCCTAAAAATCAAACACTTATGCTCACCCAAAGACTTCAACAAAAAAGTAAAAAGACAACCTACAGTGTGGGAAAAAAATTTTAGCTATGACAAATCTGACCAGCATCTAAAATCTAAAAGATACTGCAAAACATCAACAACAAAAAGACAAATAACCCAACTGAAAAATTGGCAAAGGATATGAATAGGCACCTCACCAAAGATGACATTCGGGCAGCTAACAGGTACATGAGGAAATGCTCATGATTATTAGCCGTTAGAGAAATGCAAATCAAAACTACAATGAAATACCATCTCACCCCAACAAGGCTGGCATTAATCCAAAAAACACAAAATAATAAGTGCTGCAGAGGTTGTGGAGAGACTGGAACATTTACACACTGCTGGCGGGAATGTAAAATGGTGCCACCACTTTGGAAATCGATTTGGCACTTCCTTAAAAAGCTAGAAATAGAATTACCACAAGATCTAGCAATCCCATTCCTTGGAATATATCCTAGAGAAATAAGAGCCGTCACACAAATAGACATATGCACACCCATGTTCACCGCAGCAGTTTACATTAGCAAAAAGATGGAAACAACCTAGGTGCCCATCAACAGATGAATGGATAAATAAATTATGGTATATTCAAACTATGGAATACTATGCAATGGTAAAGAACAATGAAGAATCCTCGAAACATAACACGGATAAATCTGGAAGGCATTATGCTGAGTGAAATTAGTTGCAAAGGACAAATATTGTATGAGACCACTATTATAAGAACTCAAGACAAGGTTTAAACAAATAAGAAAACATTCTTTCATGGTTACTAGGGTGGTGAGGGAGGGAGAGGGGTGTTCACTAACCAGATAATAGACAAGAATTATTTTAGGTAAAGGGAAGAATAACACACAATACAGGGAAGTCAGCACAACTGGACTAAACTAAAAGCTAAGAAGTTTCATGAATACAACCAAACATTTCAAGGGACAAAGTAGCAGGGGCGGGGGTATGGGGACCATGGTTTCAAGGGACATTTAGGTCAATTGGCATAACAAAATTTATTAAGAAAACGTTCTGCATCCCACTTTGGCGAGTGGAGTCTGGGGTCTTAAAAGCTAGCAAGCAGCCATCTAAGATGCATCAATTGGTCCCAATCCACCTGGAGGAAAGGAAAATGAAGAACACCAAAGACACAAGGAAAATATGTGCCCAAGAGACAGAAAGGGCCACATAAACCAGAGATTCCATCAGCCTGAAACTGGAAGAACTAGATGGTGCCCGGCTACCACCAATGACAGCCCTGACAGGGAACACAACAGAGATCCCTGATGGAATGGGAGAAAAGTAGGGTGCAGAGCTCAAAATCTAGTAAAAAGTCCAGATTTGATGGTCTGACTGAGACTTGGAGGGACCCCAGAAGGCATGGTCTCCGGATTCTCTGTTAGCCCAAAATTAAAACCATTCCCGAAGCCAATTCTTCAGACAAAAATTAGACTGGACTATAAGACATAATATGATACTGGTGAAGAGCGTGCTTCTTGGTTCAAGTAGATTACATGAGACTAAATGGGCAGCTCCTGTCCGGAGGCAAGATGAGAAGGCAGAAGGAGACAGAAGCTGATTGAATGGACATGGGAAATACAGAGTGGAAAGGAGGAGTGTGTTGTCACCTTGTAGGGAGAGCAACTGCGGTCACATAACAATGTGTGTGTTAAGTTTTTGTATGAGAAACTGATTTGAACTGTAAACTTTCACTTAAAGCACAATTTAAAAAAAAAACTCTTTGAATTGTCAGTGTAGCAAATCCTCTTACTGGTACATATAATTAAAAGTGATGATTTCTTAACAAGGAAATATATTTTCTTTTAAATATGTCATATATCTGGCCAGAGACTGAAGGTGTATTTTGCTAGTCAATCACCACTCTAACCGTATTTGAACATCATGGGAGGAAAAGCATTAGACTCCAATCCCCAGGTTACAGTTGGGAGGGATTTTCTTATTTACTTTTGTATCCCCTGTCCTACCTTTAGAGTAAGTTCAGAGCAAGTGCTGTATAAATGTTTCAGGAATGAATGACTGACCTGCCAAATCTCCTTGACATATTCTCCTCCTATACATACATTCATGCCAAAATAAGAAAAAAGGAGATGGAGAGAGAAGAAGAAGAAGGATGAGGAAGAGGAAAAAGGAAACAAAAAGGGAAACTAAGAAGGGGGAGAAGAAGGAAGATGAGAAGGAGAAGGAAGAAGAACAGCAATGAATTGCAGCTAGTAATAATGGTGTTTGGCTTTTGTGTGCACAGAGGAGAGGCATCAATCACCGTGCCCCAATCTTTGACTGGCCTTCTTGCTACTAACCCTTTGGAACCCAGGAAAATGTTGGCTCTTGAACTTGGCACAAAGCTCAACATTCCATTTTGGCCTCTGGGACAGACAAATTGTGTAACTGAGACTTTATCAAGAAAGGGGACACTGCAGATGGAGGACCACCCCAGATGACAAGTCTACAAGGACTGCACAATGTCCACCCAGAAAGTTCTAGGACATCTGGTTGGAGGTTGGGCACCGGGCATCCTCACATAGGGCATCATCTCATGTACAAATTCCCCAGGACAGATGCAGTCTCCGGGATGTATGGAATATTTAAAAGTACCCTTGCAGTTGAAGTATTTTGGCAAGACCTATTTTTACTGACTCCAGATATACTGGCTTCCACTTCTGTTCTAGAGTCAGTGATAAATCCCCAAGAACTCATTAGTAGTTTCTAGCACACATAAAAGTACAGAAAGTCTTTGTTTTGCTGATTAGGGAGGCTACATAAATTTTTAACTGATATTAAATAAATGCCAACCTTTGCAGACACATACATTTTTCTCCCTAAACTCTGTCTCTGACAGAATACCAAGGAGGCTTTCAGAGATTTCACCTCAGCGTCGGCCTTGTGGACTCACCCTGGCCCGTGAGAGCCAGTACCTCCCCAGCAGCTGTTTTCAAGGGCGCTTCACTCATCGTAAGAGGCCCCACGTCTCTAAGCAGGAGGTCACCGCCCTTATGAATCAAAACCCATATGGAGGACACAGGCCTTCCTAATGGCTGGCAACACAACTAGCTCACAGATTTTTGCTAAGCCATTAAAGCAAGGACTTGGAAGTCAGTCAGGCCTGAATTTGAATTCCAGCTCCACCACTTTCTAGCTCTGTGGCCTGGGGCAAATTGCTTCATCTCTCCTGGTCTCAGTTTCCTCATTTGTAAAATGGCAATAATAACAGTATCTACCCCTGAGGCCTGTGATAAAGATTAAACAGACAATGCATGTAAAGGACTCAGCAAAGCACTTGATACACAAAAACCAGTTGACATGGAGCCCATGGTGACAAAGGGCAACCCCATGTGGTAGGGTAGAACTGTACTCCATAGGGCTTTCAATGGTTGATTTTTCAGAAGTAATCACCAGGCCTTTCTTCCAAAGTGCCTCTGGATGTGCTCAAACCACTAACCTTTCAGTTAGCAGCTGAACACATTAACCATTTGCGCTACCCAAGGATTCCTTGGTACTCAAGTCCTTTTGAATAAATCATATCTATCGTTGCTGTTGGAAACCTGGTGGCGCAGTGGTTAAGAGCTACAGCTGCTAACCAAAAGGTTGGCTATTCGAATCCACCAGGTGCTCCTTGGAAACTCTACTCTGTCCTATAGGGTTGCTATGACTCAGAATTGACTCAGCGGCAACAGGCTATTGTTTCCATTATTTAGAAATTATTTTCTCAGCTTCCAGATTTAGTGTTGCCACTGAATGAGAAAACCACACTTGAGGTTAACAAAAAAAAACCCAAACCCGTTGCCATTAAGTCGATTCCGACTCACAGCGACCCTACAGGACAGAGTAGAACTGCCCCATAGGATTTCCAAGGTGCACCTGGTGGATTCAAACTGCCAACCTTTTGGTTAGCAGCCCTAGCTCTTAACCACTGTGCCACCAGGGTTTCCACAGTTGAGGCTAGGGAGGCTGAATTGAAATTTACAGTAATTGCTAACCTTTAGGAGCATTTCTTACGGGTCAGGCACTGTGTAGGAGGTACCTATGTGTTTTATCTCAGTGAATCCTCACAACATATCAACCAGACACTACTATTCACCCCCATTTTACAGAGGGGTATACAGAAGCCCTAAAGTTAACTTATTCAAATGCCTTGCTCCTCCATCCTCAAGCTGTGGACCTACAAAATAAGAGCTTGGGGACGCAGTGAAGAAGGAAAGAAGTAGTTTGGTGGGCTGGGTGGTAGTGAGGGGAGAGGAGGTTGGAAGAATCAAGGAGTAAAGAAAAAGAAAAGTTAAGAAGTGTCACTGTGGGTTATAAATTGGTTCTCTTTAATATTGAAATCCTCTTTAATTAGTAGCTCCAGAGTGTTTTGAGACCACCTAACTTCAGAGGGCATACAGTTACGTAGGAGGGAAACACTTTCACCAGAATTATAAGCTGGTCTCCAACAACAGCAAATACTTATATTAAAACCAACCATGACTAATGACCTCAAAGCAATTAAGTATGGTGACCTGCAATGTGGGGCACATCCTAAATGGGAAGAAGAGCTGACTACAGCCTTCAGATACGCAGCTACACTTAACCACAGTAATCCACCCCCAAGTTTCTCCCAGGGCACAGTTCCTTTTTGTTCTTTCATAGTTTCCTCTCTTTAATAATGAACGTGTGACTCAGAGGTTTAATGAGTTACCAGGAGACGTTAACCAGAAGGGAAGCCCACTGAGTAAACTCATAATTAAAATAGCAAATGGACAGAGGAATACAATCATTGTAGGAGATGGGGAGCATGCAGGGATGACTTAGGGGTTAGGATGGTTACAAAAGGGCCTCCGGGACTTAAATTATTTCTGGTGAAGATCTGGATATCGAAGGAAAATTCCGGCACCCTCCACAGTCAAAAGGGATAGAGAGGACACCTGGGATCTCTCCTTCCCCTCCCTGAATGCTCTAGACTAGTAGCCAGGAGTCACTTCCAGCAGAATCTGAACAACAGTGAAGCCTGAGTTCATCAAGGGAGTCATTACCCATTCCATGTTAACACCACAAGGTTCTAATGTCAACTACTTCCCTGGAGCAGATAAGTTTCCTGCTGGAAATTAGAACAGTTAGGACAAACGGGAAAGCAAAGGCAGCATCGCACTGGATTCTCCTCTTTAGCCCAAACCCAGAAATATTTTGCATCTGTTGAGGCCTGGCTGAGAGAGAGACTAAAGAACACAAGCGCGCATTGCCTGTTGAGGAGGGAGTCTGGGCTGTTGTAGCTAACAGAAAGTCCGCATGACAACCTGTGGCCGATTATCTGCTTTGTGTATGGTTAGGATTAGAAATGAAGCAGTCCAGGGGGCTGTGAGTTCTTAGGAGAAATGCAAGGTGATCCCAAGCAAGAAAAATAATACTCCCTGTGTCGGGATCTCTGTAAAATAACAGTCACAGAAAACATGCTCTGCCCATGAATCTATTCCAGGAGTCTCTGTAAGTACAGCCACTGCAGATGAGCCATGCTAACGAATCAGCAGTACAAATTAATCCCAAATATCAGATGACCTAAATATTATGACTGATTGTCTTATTCCCATCCAAGAGGGCTTGGCGTTCGAAGAAGCCCGAGCCTGCCCTATCTTTCCTCCTAGACTACAGAGGCAGCTACAACCTGTGCTAATATGGAGGGGCATGCATAACTCAAAACATTTCCACTAATGGAAATAAAAAGAGGTATGAGCCCAAAAGTTATTTATAAAGTATGAAATCCATTTTTTATTTTTGTTTGAATATACGCTTGTGTAGTTCTTGAACAGCACTGGAAACAATATGAGCCAAAGAGGGAGGGAGTTGAAGGTGCTCCTGCTTCCAGATTTTGTACATTTACATAAATTCTCCAAACTCCTCCCTCCACTCAGGGTGGACAAAGAGTAAATCGCTTGGGTGGTCTAAAATGCCTTACAAGGGATGGGGAAGGAGGTTAACATTTTGTTTTAGTCACAATTGTACATTCACTTTCAGATATACACTTGGAAGGGAAATAAAGATATGAAATTAATCATATTAGCATGCAAGGACTCACTTTTTACCTTTACTCAATAACATAAGGAGAATTATTTGTTTTTCCCATACTTTTAAAAAATCTGCCTTCCACTAGTCTGGAAGCCACTGTCAACAAAAGTTAAAAGAACTGCCCTGTGCCCCAAGAAAACTTAAAGCTGTCCCAGAATAATCTTTATCCAAATAATTAAAAGTTCGTTTTACCAAATAAAGTAGAGTAAAATCCATAATTCTTACCATATTAATACTGATCCAAGCTCCAAACAGTCATTAATTCCCTAAGATAGTGCTAACCAAGTAGGTGTTAGTTTCTCTTCAATAGTTGTCAATAAATATATATTTAGCATGGCACCAGTCTGACACAGTGGAATGGAGTGTGGGTTCTGCAGCCAAAACACTTGGGATCAAGTCCTGGCTTTCCCATAACTAGTTCGGGCAAGTAAATTAACTTCTCTGAGCCAAGCACACACTTAACGTTCCAGTCAATGCAAAGGCACCTGGGAAAACTTCATCATCCAAGGACAAACTGAGCAGAAGAGAGAAACAGAAAACTTCAAAATGCAATGATCCCTACTGTCTAGATTAAGCACAGAAAGGAAACTCAGAGCTCTAGTGCAGGATGATGATTTCAGAAGGGTTTGTTCATGATCCAGATCTATTCTTAGCTAAGGGATAAGATGAATACCTAAAAGGTTATAATGCGATCCAAAAATCCTCCTCGATTTAGCCAACTCTCAGTCTGAATCACTCACTGAGTCGGGGTAGGACGCAGCACCAGCTCTTGTCCTTGAACAATACACTTACCTGAGTCAGAGCCTATTTTGAAAAAGCTAAAACTGATCTACCTGTGGCATTTCAAGGGTGCGCCAGTTCGCCCACATGCACTCAACCACAGGTGAGTTTTTATTCTATTCATAGGTACGCTGGAAATAGGTCTGGAAGCCAGAAGAGGCAATGTGGTGCAGTGGAAATTGCTCCTGAACCACTGCTCATTAGCTCTGAGACCTTGAAAAATTATTTAACCTCTCTGAACTTAAAATTTCTCATCTATAAAATGGGTGACACAGAAGACTACCAATTTTTAACGGGACTCAGAACAAGAAAGTGCTGCAGCAGGTCCAAACTACAGTACAGATCTATCCCAAGGTACTAAAGGTACGTGTTGTAGATAAAGGGGCTGTGTGGCACTTCAGGTATGCCCCAAAAGGAGAGGTGCAGTATAGACTCATAGGGTCTGGAGCAAGGCCCTGCCATCTCTAGTAAAGGACTATATACCAGTCTTAAAATAGCCTTTGGTTTCCACTGGGCATAGTGAAAACTCAACATCTAACCATAGGATGTCAAGTGATCACCAGGGCAGAGCTGCAAATCTTGAGCTAGATACTGTCAGACCCAGCAAATTATAAGTCAGGAGGGTCCAGCAACAATCCACCCTAAGATATAGGAGGTATGTCCAAGATTGCACATGAGCAGGGCTAGACATGAGTAGATGGCCATTATGCCCCCACCCCATGTCAGATCCCCAATTACCAAGCAGGTGTGCCTATCCTCCAGCTTCTGTGAGTGTTGGTTGCTTGTGGCTCACACCTGTACCCTTCTCTGGAGGATTCCCCTTAGTTGATGAGAGTTGCCTTACCTAGAGATGTCTAAGTAGTTACATGTTTTCCCCTCTCCCTTCCATTCATAGTGCTAGTTGTGCCTGCCTGACACGGGAGAGTAAAAGCTCAACCTCCTTGCCTCAAGGCCTGACAGCTTTTGTATTACAATTCACTCTTTAAAGCTCCAAGTAAAAAATGGGATTAGACTGAGACCAGATTTCTAAAACCACATCTTTGCGTAGTTTCCTCCCCATCCTACACTGCTTCTCTCAGCCCCTTAAGGGTTTTTCATAAGGGCAATTTTTCAATAAGTAACCTGCACAAGCTTCCCATCTCGGGCCATGCCTCTAGGTGCCCAACCTAATACAGTTATATAATATACATTTTTGGGCATTCACTATGTTCATAACCCCATACAAAGTGCTAAAGGTATATGATAGTTTGAGGTCGATATATTGAGATATACAGCTGCTGTGAAGTTGACTTCAGCTCATGGTAATCTTATGTACAAGGCTGCCTAGTCCTGAGTAATCCTCATGATTGGCAGCATGTTTAAGTCCATCATTGCACCTACTGTGCCAATCCATCTTATCAAGGGTCTCCCTTACCCTCGTTCTCATCAAACATAATGTCCTCCTAAATCGAAGCAAAAGAGTTGGACAATGTTCTGTTGTGATCCATAAGGGTGGATAATTTTCAGAAGTAGATTGTCAGTTCTTTCTTCCTAGTCTCTTAGTCAAGAAGCTCCACTGAAAACTGTCCACCATAGGTGACCTTGCTGGTATTGGAAATACCAGCGGCATCACTTCCAGTGTCACAACAGCACATAAACCAGCACAGTATGGAAACTGATAGATGGGTGGTGGAGTCTGAGGTCGTGTTTAGCAAATATCTACTCTCCTCCCCCCTCTACTGTGGCCAGGAAATACTCCCCCACCCCACTGTGGAAGACTGTATTTTACAAAGGTAGTTGCACCGCTATCTTCCATCCCACTTGTTCTCCTTCCATTGTGACTTTAACATTCTTCCACAAGAATTGGGATCCATGCCTTTTCCCCTTGAAAGAGAGCAGGCCTTTGTGGCTCTTTCAACCAAAGGAGAGTGGCAGAAGTGATGCTATGTGATTTCCAAGCCAGTTCATAAAAGACAATGTGGCTCACTCCCAAAACTATTGCCTTGAGATAATCTTTAAACCTTAAACCAAAAATATCCCCTGAAGTCTTCTTAAAACCAAATGATAGTTTATCTTAACTAGCAAAAAATGTCAGCCTTGAGCATTGTGCTCTTTTAAGATCTACCTATATAGGATCAAACTGACAACAGCAACTTGAAGGATTAAACGGGAAACTTAGGGAGCAGCGAGGTTATATTAATGGGGAAGGAACAACTCAGAAAAGGAGGGTGAGAAGAGTTGCACAACGTGAAAGTGTAATCAATATCACTGAATTGTACATGCTGAAATTGTTGAAATTGTGTATGTTCTGCTGTGTACATTCTCACCAACAAAATAAATTAAAAACAGACTAACAAAAGACAACGTAGCTCTTCCACTTGGTTTTCTTGGAATAATTATGCTGGACTCCTGAACTGCCTTGTAAACAGTCTGACAACCCTACAGTCAGTAAGCTATGTGGAAGTTCAAATTAGCCCACACAAAGAAACCACGGGGAGAAGACTGAGATTACATGAAGAAAGAGAAGACTGGTCAAGCCCCTGCTATTCCAGCTTTAGTAATCATCTGATGCAACTGCATGAGAGACTGTGAACCCGAACCACCTATCTGAGCCCTTCCTGAACTCCTGACCTACAGAAACCATGAGAGACAATATAAGGATTGTTATTGTTTTTAATGCTCTACTGCTGTCCATAAGGTTATCATCGGTCAATTTTTTCAGAAGTAGATCGATAGGTCCTTCTTCCAAGTCTGTCTTAGTCTGGAAGCTCTGAGAGACCCTGGTGGTATTTGAAATACAGGTAGTATTTATCTTCCAGCATCACAGAGAAAAACAAGGCTCCAGAAATTGACAGAATACCAATTGAGGTGTTTCAACAAACAGATGCAAGGCTGGAAGTGCCACTCATCTATGCCAAGAAATTTGCGAGATAGCTACCTAGCCAACTGACTGGAACAAATCCATATATGTGCTGCCTACTCCAAAGAAAGATGATCCAACAGAATGCAGAAATTATAGAACAAAATCACTAATATCACATGTAAGTAATATTATGCTGAAGATAATTAAAAAAAAAAAAAAAAGGTTGCAGCAGTACATCAACAAGGAACTGCCAGAAATTCAAGCCAGATTCAGAAGAGGACATAGAACACTTAATTGTGTTCATGCGGAACCTGTACATAGGCAAGAGAAAGTTGTTCTAAAAGAACAAGGGATACTGCACAGTTTAAAATCAAGAAAGTGTGCATCAAAGCTGTATCCTTTCACCATACTTATTCAATCTGTATGCTGAGCAAATAACCCAAGAAGCTGGTCTATATGAAGGAGTATGTAGCATCACAATTAGAGGAAGACTCATTAACAAACTGAGACATGCAGATGACACAACTTTGCCTGCTGAAAGTGAAGAGGACTTGAAGCATTTACTGATGAAGATTAAAGACTACAGCCTTCGGTATGGATTATACCTTAACATAAAGAAAATAAAAATCCTAACAACTGGACCAATAAGCAACATAATGATAATGCAGAAAAGATTGAAGTTGTCAAGGATTTCATTTTGCTTGGATCTACAATCAACACTCACGGAAGCAGCAGTCAAGAAATCAAATGATGTATTACATTGGTCAAATCTGTTGCAAAAGACCTCTTAAAAGCGTTAAAAAGCCAAGATGTTACCTTGAGGACTAAGGTGCGCCTGACCCAAGCCATGGTATTTTCAAACGCCTCATATGCATGTGAACCCCCACGTGTCTGTCAGTTTGTAGTACTTTGGCATCTTGCGTGTTGTTGTGATGCTGGAAGCTACGCCACCGGTTTTCAAATGCCAGCGGGGTCACCCATAGCAGACAGGCTTCAGCTGAGCTTCCAAACTAAGACACACTAGGAAGAAGGACCCAGTGGCCTACTTCTGAAAAGAATTAGCCAGTGAAAACCTTATGAATAGCAGCAGAACACTGTCTGACATAGTGCCAAAAGATTAGCCTACCAATCTGTATTCTGAGCAAATAATCTGAGAAGCTGGACTCTACGAAGAAGAATGGGGCATCAAGATTGGAGGAAGACATATTAACAACCTGCGTTATGCAGGTGACGCAACCTTACTTCTGAAAGTGAAGAGTACTTGAAGCACTTACTGATGAAGATTAAAGACCACAGCCTTCAGTATAGATTACACCTCAACATAAAGAAAACAAAAATCCTCACAACTGGACCAATAAACATCATGATAAGTGGAGAAAAGATTGAAGTCATCAAGGATTTCATTTTATTTGGATCCGCAATCAACACTCATGGAAGCAGCAGTCGAAAATTCAAAAGATGCATTGCACTGGGCAAATCTGCTGCAAGAGACCTCTTTAAAGTGTTGAAAAGCAAAGATGTCACCTTGAAGACTAAGGTGTGCCTGACCCAAGCCATGGTGTTTTCAATCACCTCATATGCATGCAAAAGCTGGACAATGAATAAAGAAGACAGAAGAAGAATTGATGCCTTTCAATTGTGGTGTTGGCAAAGAATATTAAGTATACCACGGACTCCCCAAAAAACAAATCTGTCTTGGAAGTACAACCAAAATGCTCCTCAGAAGCAAGGATGGTGAGACTACATCTTGCATACTTTGGACATGTTGTCAGGAGGGATCAGTCCCTGGAGAAGGACATCATGCTTGGCAGAGGGTCAGTGAAAAAGAGGAAGACCCTTAACGAGATGGATTGACACAGTGGCTGCAACAATGGGCTCAAGCAAAGCAATGATTGTGAGGATGACACAGGACCGGGCTGTGTTTCGTTCTGTTGCATACAGGGTCACTATGAATCAGAATCGACCCAACAGCACCTAACAACAACAGAATAAAGAAGACCGACAACGAAGAATTGATGCTTTTGAATTATAGTGTTGGCGAAGAATATTGAACATACATACCACGGACTGCCAGAAGGACGAATAAATCTGCCTTGGAAGAAGTACAGCCAGAACACTCTTTAGAATTGAGAATGGCCAGACTTCATCTTACATACTTTGGACATGTTATCAGGAAGGACTAGTCTCTGGAAAAGGACATCATGCTTGGTAAGGGGTCAGTGAAAAAGAGGAAGACCCTCAGTGAGATGGACTGACACAGTGGCTGCAACAATGGGCTCAAATATAGCAATGATTCTAAGGATGGTGCAGGACCAGGCAGTGTTTCATTCTGTTGTATATAGGGTCACTATGAGTTGGAATTGACTTGATCGCACCTAAAAACAACATTGTTTTTAAGCCACTAAATTTTGGGACAATTTGTTCCATAAAAATATTAACCAGGACACCCACTGATTTTGAGCTTAGCCACATCACTTGTTTTGGCCAATGGTATTTGCAGCTTGTACTCTTCCCATCACTATGAGAAGAGCAGGTCTTAGGTACAAGCATGCCAGTGGTACAAGAGATGCTCCACATTTGTACGTATGCAGCAGACCGGACGAAAACCTGCAACCTGGGGCCAAGCCCAGCTCAGATTAGTCAAGCCCTAACCAAACTGACTTTCAGATGCATGAATAAGAAATAAATTCTTATTGTTACATGCCACTGAGATTTTGTGGGGGTCATTTTGTTGTTATGCATCATTATGGCAATAACGGTCTGATACAAGGGGAAATGAGAAAGCATTCCCTATTCCCAAGGATACTTCAGATTTGTAATAAAGGGATTTTATGATTATCAGGAAATTCCTGGGTGGCGCAAATGGTTAAGCACCCAGCTACTAACCGAATGGCTGGCACTTCAAACCAGAGGCACCTCAAAAGAAAGGTCCAGTGATCTACTTCCAAAAGATCACAGCCATTAAAAACGCTATAAAGTTCAGTTCTACCCTGAAACATATGGGTTCACCATAAGTCAGAATCAATGGCAACTGGTTGGTTTGTTTTTATTATTATCAATGAAAATTGCAGCATTTTCTAATAATGTCTCTATCCTGAAAATTCAGTATCTTCCTCCTTTCTTTCCAATTAAGCCCAATTAGCAATACTGGTCTCTTTTCTGAGGTCTTAAAGACATATGACAAATGACCTCACAGACTTTCACTAATCAGCCTCCAAAGAACAAAATGCTGTCAAGTGCCTTAAAAAAAAAAAAAAAAAAAGTGCCTCACAAAGAAGGCAATGGATAGACACAAAATGTTCCCAGCAATCATTAGCTAGAATTCAAGGCACCGTAGGCTAAAAATTAATTTACAAGTCCCTTGAGATAAAAGATAAGGGAATCCCATTAAAAGGAGGAAGAGATAGTACCCCATCTGAGCAGTATATTATGATTATAAATAAAAAGCATTAAGAGATTCATTTAAGCCAGAAACATATGAAAACGAACTTCAATCCAAAAGAGGGAAGGACAAAAAATATTCACCCATGCATGCTCAGGACCAAACTAAGGAGCCAGGCAACGCAGCCTGAACCCTGTTTTCCAGACCAAACCAAATTTCAAACCTGAGGCTTATCCGGGGTTGTCTTGGCCAAAAGGACTTGGCTTTCCTGGGTCCAACAATCTAAACGAATGTTTGAAAATTATTAATACTACATAAAGAATAATTATTATTCAGTGTGGCATAGCGGTTAAGTGCTACAGCTGCTAACCAAAAGGTCAGCAGTTCAAATCCACCAGTGCTCCTTGGAAACACTATGGGACAGTTCTGCTCTGCCCTATAGGGTCACTATGAGTCAGAATCGACTCGACAGCAATGGGTTTCGTTTGGTTTGGTTTAGTGACTTTTTAAAATAGAATATAAGTTGATTAGGAAAAGAAAGTTTCATTCCAAATTACTCTATAATTCATATTTTTATTTTAATGTCAGTCTCCAAGACACTTGTCATTTCTGAAAACTGTATTTACCAGGTACCCTGGAGGCTTCGCAGACTCTCTACTTTACCAAGCCTGATGTCCTTCTCCAGGGTCAGTGAAAAAGAGGAAGATCCTCAACGAGATGGATTAACACAGTGGCTGCAATAATGGGCTCAAACATAGCAACAATTGTGAGAATGGCACAGGACCAGGCAGTGTTTCATTCTGTTGTATATAGGACCACTATCACTCAGAAATAACTCAACGGCAATGGCACCTAATAACAACCAGAGCTTCACTGGTTATAGAAACCACAGTCATTGAGTATAAGAAAGTTATTACGTATGTCTCTTTACAAATAGTTGAACAAGATGGTATACTGGAACTCTTACCCATCTTTGAGTGGCTTTGGGAATACTGACTTGATTCGAAATTCAAACTCAACTTTTCACACTGACCAGAGTAGCAAAGATATTGGGAATACCAAAGCCTCTTGAAAGACAATGATTAAACATTTCCAAGAGCAGGATGGACAAGAGTCTGACTCAAATCAAGCATTTTATCACTACCACCCTAGATGCTGGGAGCCCTGGTGGCACAGTGGTTAAAACCTGTGGCTGCTAAAAGGTCGGCAGTTCGAATCCACCAGCCACTCCTTGAAAACCCTATGGGGCAGCTCTCCTCTGTCCCTCCGTAGGGTCCCTCTGAGTCAGAACCGACTCGACAGCACCTAACAACAACCCTAGATGCTGAGGAGGCACACAAAACCCAGAGCATTATTAACATTTTGAGGCAGATAATTTTTCATTTTAGGGGATGGTTCTGTGCATTGTAGGATGTTTATTTAGCAGCATCCCTCACTTCCACCAACCAAATGCCTGTAGCACCCTCCTGCCCCAGTTGTGACAACCAAAAATGTCTCCAAACATTGCCAAATGTCCCTTGGGAGACAAAATCACCCCCAACTGACTAGGCTTAGTCTTAAAGGGTCAGCTTCCCAAGGATAAAAGAAAAGCAAAAAGTCTTAGGATAAAAGTAGATAACCAATAAGACAAGGTTATATTACAGCAATGGTTCTCAAACATGTTGTCCTGCCTGATAGATTCCAGTTCACAAGCATGGCACTCCCATGGACATGTTCAGATTCTGAGATATTCTAACCATAGGTTATGTGCAAAACTCCACCACTATATTATAACCCAAGAAAGAATGTTAGAATGCGAGTGAAAGTGATGTCAAATAGGAAAAACTATAAATATGATTTAATTTTTCTAATTAGTAATTTGAAAACATCAGTGCTTTTTACTGTTGTAGTAAATTACTTGTGATGCAGTGGATCCAATGCACCATGCGTTACAAGGTAAGAGTAAAAACTGTCACAGCACGGGATGTTTTGTGTTGTGCCTCTCATAATAATTTAAAGGAGAACTTACAAAAGTTATTAATATGGATTTATTAATTTGAAACCTATAGAAATTTAAACCAAGTCTATTAATGATCTTAGAAACCCTGGTGGTATAGTGGTTAAGCACTACAGCTGCTAACCAAAGGATTGGCAGTTGGAATTCTCCAGGTGCTCCTTGTGAACTCTATAGGGCAGTTCTACTCTGTCCTGCAGGGTCGCTATGAGTCGAAATCGACTTGAAGGCATCGGGTTTGGTTTGGTTTATGAATGATCTTAACAGGATTGCAGAGGGAAAAAAGAGATTGTAAAGTACTAATGGCTCCCCACTCCCATCAGGCAAAATCCAAACTACTGTGTAGAGCATAGAAGACCCTTTACAATCTAGTCACAGCCCATCTTTTTGCACTCACCTCTGCCAAGTCACATCATACCTGCCCTGTTTCATATAAAGCTGCCACACTGCTTCTCAAACTTTTTCATGTCAAGGCATACACAGAAAATGATAATATTTGAGGGTGTTGTTTTTGTTGGCTGGTTGCTGTACAGTTGGCTCCAACTCATGGCAACCTATGTATAACAGAATAAAACGTTCCCTGGTCTGCACCATTTCTGTAATCATTGGTATGTTTGAGTCCATTGTCGTGGCCGTTGTGTCAATCCATCTCACTGAGGAATTCCCTAGTTTTTACTGGCCCTCACTTTACTAAACATGATATCCTTCTCTAGCGATTGATCTTTCCTGATGCCTATATCGGACAATATTCTGTTGTAATACATAGATTTTGTTGACCACTTTTCAGAAGTAGATTGCCAGGCCTTTCTTCCTAGTCTGTCCTAGTCTGCAAGCTCCCCTGAAACCTCTCCACCATGAGTGACTGTGCTGGTATTTGAAATACCTGTGTCATAGCTTCCAGCATCATAGCAACACACAAGCAACCACAGTACAACAAAAATGACAGATGGGTGGTGGTAATTGAAGGTACATTGGGGTAAATAGACAAAGCTGTGGCTGAAAACAAATGGCCTGAGAGTTCCAGTTGCCTCGGGCCCTGCCTGGCAGTCCAAAGGCTAAATAGATCAATAAATTGGCAAACCTGAGCCTACTTAAGGTACACCAGGGTACCACAACAGACTACTCTATTGAGAAGCTCTGTTCTAATCCACCATGACCCTTCTTGCCTGTTTTCACACGGAAAAGCCCGACCTCTCACCAGGTTCACCACTCTTACACCTTGCAAACTGCTATTGATCCTTCAAACTCCAGCTTAATTATCATTTCATCAGTGGCTTCTTTCCCATCTCCCCTCTGCTGTACTTCCATTGCACCCAGTACTAAGACCCACCTTATGGCCCCTACCACGCTGGACTGCCCTTGCAGCTGCCCCAGTAGAATGTGATCTTATGGGTCCAGGGACTACTAGAAACAGAGTCTACACTCATTCAGCAGACATTTATTGGCTCTTATTAGAGACAAAGGAGCCCCGGTGGCACAGTGATTAAAAGCTAGGCCTCTAACCAAAAAGTTCGAACCCGACAGTTGCTCTGCGGAAGAAAGATGTGACAGTCTGTTCCCGTAAAGATTACAGCCTTGGAAACCCTATGGGGCAGTTCTGCTCTGTCCTATAGGGTTGCTATGAGTCAGAATCAACTCAACGGCAATAGATTTGGTTTTGGTTTTAGTATTAGAGGTAAGAGTCCCAAGGTGGTACAGTTAACGTGCTCAACTGTTAATCTCGAGTTCACCCAGAGGTACCTTGGAAGAAAGGCCTAGTGATCTACTTTTAAAAAAATCAGCCATTGACCAGAAGAACTAGATGGTGCCCAGCTACAACCGATGACTGCCCTGACAGGGAACACAACAGAGAACCCCTGAGGGAGCAGGAGACCAGTGGGACGCAGACCCCAAATTCTCATAAAAAGACCAGACTTAATGGTCTGACTGAGACTGGAAGGACCCCAGTGGTCATGGTCCCCAGACCTTCTGTTGGCCCAGCACAGGAACCATTCCCGAAGCCAGCTCTTCAGACATGGATTGGACTGGACAATGGGTTGGAGAGGGATGCTGGTGAGGAGTGAGCTGTTTGGATCAGGTGGACACTTGAGGCTATGTTGGCATCTCCTGCCTGGAGGGGAGATAAGAGGGTAGAGGGGGCTAGAAGCTGGCGAAATGGACATGAAAAGAGAGAGTGGAGGGAGGGAGTGGGCTGTCTCATTAGGGGGAGAGTAATTGGGAATATGTAGCAAGGTGTATATAAGTTTTTATGTAAGAGACTGACTTGATTTGTAAACTTTCACTTAAAGCACAATAAAAATTATTTTTAAAAAAATCAGCCATTGAAAACTTTATGGAGCAGAGTTCTACTCTGACACACATGGGGCACCATAAGTTGGAATCAATACCATGGCAACTGTTTTTATTTTTTCCTTTTTTCTTAGAAATATGGCATTGGATCAGGCATAAGAATTTCACAGTGAACAAGGACAGGGAGGGTCCCTGTCCTCCTGAGCTCACAGTCCAGACGGACATTAAACAGACATTTGCACAGTTAATTATTTAATTACAATGACAGGACTTGTTTCAAAAGAGAACTACAAATGCCACAACATGGATGAACTTAGAGAACATTATGCTGAGCGAGATAAGTTAGACACAAAAGGACAAACACTATATGATATCACTTACACGAAATAAGCAATTACTTAGAAACCATAAGTAATTAGTGGTTACCAGGTGCAGGAAGGAGGGGAAAAGTGGGAGTTTTTGCTTAGAATGAATTGAATAAATGTAAATGGTGGTAGGATAATTTGGAAAAGGATGTCAAGAATGGTTGCACAACTTGAAGAATGTGATCAGTGTCACTGAAGTGTACCTGTAGAAGTTGATGAAATAGTGTATGCTTTGTTGTATGTATGTATATTGCTATAATTTTTTTTTAAAGAGAGTGCTACAAGATACAACAAATAGTTTTGATCTATTTTGAGGGTCAGGGAAGGCTGCCTTGAAGGGGTGGCATTTAACAGATGAGCTCTAAAGAATAAACAGAAATTAATTAGGTGAAAGGTGAATGTGTATGAAGGGAACAGTCCACAATCCAAACCAAACATCCTGGCCCCTGCCTTTGTGTCCACAGGACTTGGCCCAGGTAGATCATATGTAAATACCTATTGAATTAAATTAAAAATAAAAGTTGGAGTAGCTTTAAGCACTTTGTCTCTAAGTGGGTTCTTCCAAATAATTGTTATTCATTCAGAAATCATTTTCAATAATTTAATTTATTCAATTTTACAAATATCTATTGAAGTATTACTATATGCAAGTCTCCAAGTGCTCAGGGCAAAAAGACAAGCAAGAATTTTCCAAATGAAAAAGACAGAAGAAGATATTTCACACAAAGCAGAGAACACAAGAAAAATCACAGAGGCAAGAGAGCACACAGTTTGGTCTGAAAATGTCATTGTTAGGTGCTGTCGAGTGGATTCTGACTCATAGCGACACTATAGGTCAGAGTACAACTGCCCCATAGAGTTTCCAAGGCTGTAATCTTTACAGAAGCAGATTGCTGCATCTTTCTCCTACGGAGTGGATAGTGGGTTCAAACCACCGGCCTTTCAGTTAGCAGCTGAGTGCTTAACCACTGCACCACCAGGGCTCCTTGGTCTGCAAATAGTGTGGAATTTAGCTCAGAAGGAGTGTGGAACCTTGGCAAGTCTTGGGGGTATATTAGTTATCTACTGCTAAATAAGAGATTACCGTAAAACTCAGTGGTTTATAACAACACATATGTATTATTTCACAGTTTCTGTGGGTCAGGAATCCAGGCTAAGCTGGGTCTTCGTTAGCAGTGCCAGGGTCTGCCATCCCCCTGCAATTGCACAAAGCTGTAATCAAGGTATCTTCTGACCTGCATTCATCTCAAGGTTCAACTGGTGCAGGATCAGCTCCCAACAGCATGCAGTGGTTGTTGGCACTCACACGTTGTTGGCAGGATTCAGTTCCTCATGGGCTGTTGAATTCAAGGCCCCAGTTCCTTGCTAGTGGTTGGCCAGGGGCCACCCTCAGTCTCTTGCCATGTGGGCCACACTAACATAGAGCTGGCTCCATCAAAGGCAGAAAGAAAGTCTACTAGCAAGACAGAAGTTATAGTCTTTTGTAATCTAATCGTGGAAGTGATATTCCATCACTTCAGCCATATTCTAGTAATGAGAGTCAAGTCACTAGGTCTAGCCCACACATAAGGAATGATACAATGCCAGGATTGTTGGAGGCTATCTTAGAAGTCTATCTAACACAGTGCTATACCATGCAGAGTCTTGAATACCAGTGAAAGGAACTAGTATTTTAATAGGTAACGGAGTGCCAGTGAAGGTTTGGGGGCATAGGAGTGACATGATCAGAGCTGCTCTAGTGAAAATATTGTTTCAATAGATTACGCAATACTGTGTAGGATGGATTGCAAGTACAGAGTGTGTTTGGAGTTGGAGAAAACAGGAAGCTAGTGCTCTAGTCCAGGCTGCTGGTAATGAAGACCTAAAGAAGGATAAAAAAAAGATACTAGAGAAAAAAAAATCACAACAGATACTTGTACAGCGCTTTAAAAGTCATAATGTACTTTTAACATACAACACATATTATAAATATAAGAACCCCATGAGGTAAACAAGTCAACTATTGTCCCCATTTCATAAATAAGGAAATGAAGGATTCGAAGTTATTTGACTTATCTCACCATCCAACACTGAAAAGATGAGGAAATTTCTAATAGGCCAGAATGCAAAGAGTAGAACTCCCCCAAGAGGCTTCCAAGGAGTGACTGGTGGATTCAAACTGCTGACCTTTGAGTTAGCAGCCTGAGCTCTTAACCATTGCACCACCAGGGCTCCCTAAATGTGTATAGGAAGGAATATGTGTCTATATACGTATGCATGTATAGCTGTATCTGTGGGCATATGCATATACATGTTTGTGTGTGCTGCACATATATTCATATATACAATAAAGCACATAGGGGGCAAAGTCGTGGATACTTCCCAGACATTACCAAATACCTGGCAGGACTGGTTTACTGGGTTTGAAACCTTAGGACTATAGTCTTGTGAGACAACTCAGTCAATTGGCACAACATAGGCCATAAAGTTGATGTTCTACAACCTACTTTGGTAAGCAGTGTCTGGGGTCTTAAAAGCTTATAAGTGGCCATCTAAGATACGATTATTGATCTCTACTCATCTGGAGCAAAAGAGAAAGAAGGAAACCAAAGACTCAAAGGAGAAACTAGTCTACAAGACTATCTACATGACCCATGGTCTCATCTATCCTGAGACCAGAAGAACTAGATGCTGCCTGACTACAACTACCAGCCATTCTAACCAGAGGCAAAATAGATTGGTCCCAGACAGAAGAGGAGAAAATTGTAGACCAAAACTCAAATTCTTTAAAAAAAAAAAAAAAAAAAGGCCAGATTTGCTTGATCGGCAGAAATTAGATGAACCCCTGAGACTATCACCCAGTGATATCCTTTAAACTTTCCACTGAAACCGCTCCCAGAGGTCACCTTTCAGCTAAATAACAGATTGGCTTATAAAATAAACAATATCACGTGTGAGTACTGTGCTCCTTAAAAAAAAAAAAAAATCATCTATATGAGACCAAATGGTCAACATTTACATTAAAGCAAAGATAAGAAGGTCAGAGGAAGGGGCAGAGAAACTAGATTAATGGAAACAGAACAGCCAGAATGAAAATAATGAGAATGTTGACACAATGTGGAAAATGTCCCAATGTCACTGAACAATACATATTGTTGTTGTTGTTAGGTGCCATCAAGTTGGTTCTGACTCACAGCGAACCTATGTACAACAGAACGAAACACTGTCCAGTCCTGCTCCATCCCCACAATTGTTGCTATGTTTGAGCTCATTGTTGGAGCCACTGTTGTTAAGGGTCTTCCTCTTTTTCATTGACCTTCTACTTTACCAAGTATGATATCCTTCTCCAGGGACTGCTCCCTCCAGATAACATGCCCAAAGTACATGGGACAAGGTCTAGCCACCATCGCTTCCAAGAAGCATTCTGGCTGTACTTCTTCCATGACAGATTTGTTCGTTCTTCTGGCAGTCCATAGTATATTTATTTTTCTTCAACAACACCATAATTCAAATGCATCAATTCTTCATTGGTCTTCTTTTGCATGCTATGAGGCTTTTGAAAATACCATGGCTTGAGTCAGGTATACCTTAGTCCTCAAGGTGACATCTTTGCTTTTTAACACTTTAAAGAGGTCTTTTGCCACAGATTTGTCCCATGCAATACGTTGTTTGATTTCTTAACTGCTGCTCCTACGGGCATTGATTGTGGATCCAAGTAAAATGAAATCAATCATTTCTCCATTTATCATGATGTTGCTTATTGCTCCAGTTGTGAGGATTTTTGTTTTCTTTATGTTAAAGTGTCATCCATACTGAAGGTTGTGGTCTCTGATTGTCATCAGTAAGTGCTTCAAGTTCTCTTCACTTTCAGCAAGCAAGGTTGTATCATCTGCATAACAGAGGTTGTTAATGAGTCTTCCTCCAGTCTTGAGGCCGTGTTGTTCATCATACAGTCCAACTTCTCGATTATTTGCTCAGCATACAGATTGAATAAGTATTGTGAAAAGATACAACTCTGGCACACAACTTTCCTGATTTTAAACCATGCAGTATTCCCTTACTCTTTTCGAACAACTTTCTCTTGGTCTATGTACAGGTTCTGCATGAGCATAATTAAGTGTTCTGGAATTCCCATTCTTCACAATGTTATCCATAATTTGTTATGGTTCACACAGTCGAATGTCTTTGCATAGTCAGTATAACACAGGTAAACTTGGTCCCGGTATTCTCTGCTTTCAGCCAATTTCCATCTCACGTCAGCAATGATGTCCCTTGTTCCACATCCTCTTCTGAATCCAGCTTGAATTTCTGGCAGTTCCCTGCTGATGTACTGCTGCAACCATTTTTGAATCATCTTTAGCAAAATTTTACTTGTATGTGATATTAATGATATTGTTGGATAATTTCCACATTCTGTTGGATCACCTTTCTTTGGAATGGACACAAATATGGACCCCTTCCAGCTGGTTGGCCAGGTATCCATCTTCCAAATTTCTTGGCATTTTATATGTGTATAGAAATTGTTAAACGGGGATGTAATTTGCTGTGTAAACTTTCACAAAAAAACACAATAGAATATTAAAAAAGAAAAAAAAAAACTGAAGGCAGAGGTTTCTCTAACCAGCAACAACATGGACCAGGAGCCTCATACTGCCAGTCTTACTAGGGAGAATATATAAAGATTCTGTGGTAGCCAAGTGTCCACTGAGAGACATGCTTCTGAAGAACAGATCCATGAGGTACTTAATGAATCAACAAGGCCATGTTCAGAGATCAAGCAGTCTACTGTGGGCTTGGAAGGTGGTTAAGTGCACACAGAGTAATTGAGGTGGGGAAGTGCATCCTGGTAGCACTCATGTAAGGGTAAACAGTTCTCAGGCCAGAATTTGAACATGTACCAAGCACAGAAATATGTATCAAGACCAATGAGTTCATTCATCTGATTGTTTTTCTCTTTGATCTGCCTTCCATGTCAACTATGCCTACCTCCATGTTAACCATGCCCACCTCCATGTCAACCATGCCCACCTCCATGTCAACCATGCCCACCTCCATGTCAGCCATGCTCACCTCCATGTCAATCATGGTCACCTCCATGTCAACCATGCCCACTTCAGTGTCAAACATGCTCACCGCCATGTCAACCATGCTCACCTCCACATCACTGATTGCAGCTATCGCCCACTGAGATAAATGGAAAAGGGAACATAACATGTTTATCTATCTCGACTGGTAACTGAAAGTTAACCAATGCTCTTGTAGCACCTTTCGTCTGAAAATCTCCTAAGAACTTTTAGAGCATAATTCTTCAATTCATACCACTCCTCTTTAAGGAACTATTATTCTCCCTCCCCCAATGGAATAATCTAAGGCTCAGAAAGGATGAGCAATTGGCCTAGGCAAAGGCATTCAATGCCAGAAACCTAACTTGGAGCTCCCAATTCTCAGTCTGACTTGCTGGACTAGCCCATTCCAGATTGCTACTCAAAAGCAGCAACTAAAGGTTGCTGTTTAGTTGCTGTTCTGTCTAGTTCTGCCTCCAGGAATCCACATCTGAGGATGTCACTTTACTTTATACTTTCTCTGACCCACTTGGGGCAGTACACCTCATGTGCCATAGTTTAACTTTAGAACCACAGGGAAATTTGGGGTTATGAACCATATGTAGTTGTTTCAGGTTGTATAGTCAAGTAAAAAAAAAAAATTAATCACACCACCAACAGAATAAAAGAACTGAACAATTCCTCCTAGACGCTATGTCAGTACTTTCATTCCTTATTTATTTATTTGTTTGTTTTTTATTTGCTTTTTCCATTTAAGACTAAAGTCTATGTCTTTAATTTCTGGTCATAACTATAGGATATCATTGGCACCTCCTTATTGGATTGGTGCCTCAGCCTCTCAGTAAGGCTCTAAAAAATCCTTTGAATTGGCAGTTCTCAATCTTTATGGAGCCCCAACCAGAGAAATATGATCCCTTCCAATCAGCAGCAGTGGTTCACTACCATGGTAATTCTTCAACCTTCAGTCATTTATTCAATAAATATGTATTGAGCACTTACTCAGTGCTGAGGGTACAGTAATAAGCAAAGCAAAGAAAGCCATGGAGAGTGTGGAGAACCATGCTAAAAGGCCATGTTAGCGTCTCCCACTGAGGACAGGTAGAGTTTGAAAAAGTTTCTGTGCAGAGTCTAATATGGGCATCATGTGGCCCCCTTCCCAGTCTCCTTTTCCCCAAGAATCACTGTTTTAGACTGACATGTTGAGGACAGGGACCATGTCTTCATTTTTTTTAATACAGAATCTGAAATGCAGAAGGCATCAAGCAGGCATGCTCTCTTCCCTGTGACATGGGCCTGGTTCCCCAGCATTTCCCACCTTCTAAACTTCTGGCTCTCAAAAGTGTGGCACCTAGACCAGCCACAGCATCATCACCTGAGAACTTGTTAAAAACACAAATTCTCACACCCCACCCCTGACCTACTAAATCGTAAATTCCAAAGGTGCATCCCATGCCCTCCTGGCAGCCTGTTGTTATTAGGTGTTGTCTAGTCAGTTCCAACTCATAGTGGCCCCATGTGACAGAGTAGAATTCCCCCATAGTCTTCTAGGCTGTCATCTTTACTGGAGCAGATCGCCAGGTCTTTTTTCCCGTGGAGCTCCTGGGTTGGTTCAAACCATCAACCTTTCAGTTAGTTGTCAAGTGCCTAACCATTGCACCACCAGGGCTCCTTTCTGGCAGCCTAAGACAGACTAACGTTTGAGAACCACTAGTCTACACTCTCAGGCATTCACTTTGCCACACAACCTGCTCTCACTGCTCTCCTCCCCAGTTCTTCTTGTAATACCAACAATCGATATTCCGTGTGTGCCAGACCCTGTGCTAGGCACCCTACATACTGGTTCTACCACTCTTAGTACCCACAAGATTGATAAAATCATCCCAGTGTACTGAGGAGAAAACAGAGTTTCAAAGACGCTTACCTTGTCCAAAGTCACACAGCTAGTAATGGGATCCTGATATAAACTCAGGTCTGTTTTATCACAAAGGCCAAATTGCAAACTGCACGCTTTTTGCTCTGATCTTCCTCTCTTCCTATTATGGTCAGTCTCTCTCTTTCTCTCTCTCTTTTTTTCTTTAGGACCCTGTACCATACAGCAACAGCAATCGGTTCCTAGCTGGTCTAATGGGAATCTGTTCACCTGAGCCCTTTTTGATCTTCTTTCCATGGCTTAGCAAAATCTAAATTATGGAAGTAACACTTAATGATTTCTATACACTCAGAATGTCCATTGACATTTTAACATGAATATCTCCCTTCCTAGCTATGTGGTATATTGCTAAGTTCACTATATACATTTTGGGAAAATGGGATATTGTTCTCTTTTTTATAGGAGAGACCAATCCGTAATAACGGACATCACGTTTGGTAAAGTAGAGGGTCAGGGAAAACCCTCAATGAGACGGATTAACACAATAGCCACAACAATGGATTCAAACATACCAATGACCAAGAAGATGGCACAAGACCAGGCAACGTTTTATTCTGTTATACGTAAGGTCACCATGAGTTGGACCCAACTCGATGGCAACTGACAACAACTAGTTAGGGCAGCAAGATTAGCAATACTATGAAGCTATATTTTCTATACCCATTTTAGACTTGCATTTACCAAAAACCAAAACCAAACCCACTACCATCGAGTCATTTCTGACTCATAATCACCCCGTAGGGCAGAGCAGGGAAGGAGATTATCACATCTTTATGGAAGGAGGTTGTCACATCTTTCTTCTGGGGGGCAGCTGGTGGGTTTGAACTGTCAACCTTTCGGTTAGCAGCCAAGTGCTTTAACCACTGTGCCAGAAGACTTGCGTTTAGGAAGCAAAAATATCATAGGTGCAATAGATGCTCAACAAACCTGTCTGGATGAATGAATCTGCAGCCCAGTGAAGTGAATGCCTGGGAAAGAGGCCAGCAGAGGGGGCTTCCAGAATGTCTGCTCTATGCCAACCTTTAATAGGCAAGGGTGTGGAGAAGCAGGAACCCTCATACATCACTGGTGGCAATGTAAAATGGTGTAGCCTCTTGGAAAACAAATGGACAGTTTCTTACTAAGTTAAACATAAGCTAGCATACGACCCAGCAGTTACCCTCCTAACTGTCCTCTCAAGAGAACTGAAAACATATACCCACATAAAGACTTGTATGGGAACACTCATAGCAGCATTATTCATGATAGCCAAAAAGTAAAAACGGCACAAATGTCCATCAACTGGTGGATGGATAAACAAAATGTGGTATGTTCATATAATGGAATACCATTCATCAATAAAAAGGAACAAACTACTGATACATGCTATGGCATGGATCAATCTCAAAAGCATTACAGGATATCAAAAACACAAGAGGCTATATACTATATGACTCCATTTATATAAAATGTCCATAAAAGGTATAGGGGGCTGGGGGTGGGACAAGGATTAACTGCAATTGGGCACAAAGGATCTTTTGGGGGTGATGGAAATGTTCTGAAACTGAGTTGTGTTGACAGTTGCACAACTCTGAAATCATTGAATTGTGCACTTAAAATGAGTGAATTTTATGGTATGCAAATCATATCTCAATAAAGTTGTTGAAAAGGTGGGTGGAGGAAACGAATGGAGGCCCTTGAGGTCCACAGGCTTGAGTGGTTTGATCTGGTAAAACTAAGGCTTTTTAACCCTAACACACATAAAAGGTTCAAAAGCCACGAGGGAAGTAGCAAATGCTCACAATGTTTTCTTCTTTGATAAATGCCTTGAAAAACAACCCCAGGGGAGCAATTCTGCTGGAGAAGTCCTGCCGCTGAGCAAACACTCCCTGAGGAACACAGGCAGGGATGGTGTCCTTCTCCAGTGGGAGAGAAAATAAAATGAAACTTGAGCGAGCCAGTGCCAGCAGGGCTAAGGCAGGTATCGTTGCACAGCTGAGCCAGTCAGACAGAAACCTTGATCAGAAACACACTCTGGGATCTTCTCTGTAAGGAAGAAAGACCAGAGTGATTTACAAGGTGCAGGGGGGCTTTGGCAAGCTGGGCCAGGAAGAAAGGAGCAATGGAAAACCTCTCCCTCCTAGGTGTACGATGAGCGTTTAAAATCAAGGAAAGCAAAGAACAGGTAACAGGAAGGCACGTTGCCCCAGAGAGAGCAAGTTCTTACAGGTAACTTGGCGCCACCTCAGCATCTTGCAGGAGATGCATTTCATTTCAGCTTTGGTAAAATGTTGAAAGAACCACACCTAAACAAAAGCCTCCTAGGAGCTTCCTCAGAAAAGAAATTCAGAGGATTGCAGGAGAATCCCGCCTTCACCCTCATTGAGCTGGGAGGCAAAGGAGGTAACTGCAAACCCTGTTTATAAGTTCACGACTGTAGGTAAAGATGAAGTCTCAGGGGAAGGGCGGGGTGCTGAATGAAAAGGAGGCACCACCTCAGGTGGAGCCTCACTGTGAGTCAAATCCAGCCTTGCAGCCTCTATGCCACTGGCTGTAGGGGAAAGAGAAAGAACACTGGATTCAGAGCCCTGGCGTCTAATCCTGTCCTGCAATTTACTAGTTGTGTGGCCTTTTACAAATTATGTAACCCAGAGGCACCACCTCCCTACCCCATCTCATCATATATAACATGAGGATTTTATCTGCTACAAAAAGTTGTGAGGATTAATGAGAAAATAAGGATAACGAGAGAATATAATGCATTAAAAGGAAAGCGTATTCTGTTGTATATGTAAATAGCTTCTCACTACTCTACTGGATTCATCATTCTGGAACTTTCGACTAAGTCTCAGAAGTAAGAGATGAGAAAGGAAATATTCAATTTCACATTGTAACAACATTATAATGAAGAACCAGTATTCAGGAACTGTTAGAAAAGTAAGCATTTACACAGAAAGCTTGGTGATACAATAAAGTTATCAGGATCTTTTTTTGCAAAGATAAGGCTGTGTCAATTACTCTGGGGGAGAAAGAAATTGCACTTTGCCACATTCCATTCTCATGCCAGCACTCCAGTTGTGTAAAACCTATTATGTGTGGTTAGAAAACATGTAAAACATTTTCTATTTCTTGTTCCGAGAGAATACCTATCATAATTGTCTTTGCACAGTCCCTAGCTGTATAATCCAACCCCTGTTGGAATTATATTTTTTAAAACATAAATACCTTAATCTTGGCAGACTCCCAACATGCACTTATTGTAACCTATCCTTTAATTTAGCACTGTCAGATACCTCACGGGGACACACCAAGGCCAAAATCTCCAACAAAGATTTTGCTCCCACCTTTAGGGCCTGAGGCACCCCTGGGTATCATAAATAGTTAAGTGCTCAATTTCTAACTGAAAAGCTGGCAGTTCAAAACCCACCCAGTGGCACCTCAGAGGAAAAGCCTGGCAATCTGCTTCTGAAAGATCACAGCCTTGAAAACCCTATTGAGCAGTTTTACTCTACATACCATGAGTCAGAATCAACTCTGTGGTAATGGGTTTGGTTTGGGTTCTTTAGGGTCTGTACTTCTAGCAGTTAGCAACCTTAGGGTATAGGATAGAGGTACATCTACAAAGCTTCTTCCAGTCTCCACTGAAATGTTCAGGCACTTCAATCACTTGCCAAGTTCCCTGAAGGGAGTAAAGGGAGTGACTGCTGAGACAGCTTGGGGGACTGAGGGAGGTGAGATTGCACTAGAACTGCTGCCTAAGGTCCTTATGCAGTCACACCTCGGAGATATGCAGGTTCAGTTCCAATAAAGCAAGTCGCATGAATTTTTTTGTTTCCCAGTGCATATAAAACTCATTTACAC
The DNA here is from genome assembly GCF_024166365.1 of Elephas maximus indicus. Classification (NCBI taxonomy): domain Eukaryota; kingdom Metazoa; phylum Chordata; class Mammalia; order Proboscidea; family Elephantidae; genus Elephas; species Elephas maximus. Next base: position 83,772,358 of record NC_064821.1, read on the forward strand.
TATACTGCCGTGTATTATGTGTGCAATAGCATTATGTCTAAAAAAACAATGTACTTACCTTAACTAAAAAATACTTTATTGCTAAAAGATGCTAACCATCATCTGAGCCTCCAGTGGAGGGTCTTGCCTTGATGTTGATGGCTGCTAACTGATCAGGGTGGTGGTGGTTGCTGAAGGCTGGGGTGGCTGTGGCAATTTCTTAAAATAAGACAACAATGAAGTTTGCCACATCAACTGACTCTTCCTTTCCTGAAAGATTTCTCTATAGCATGCGATGATTTTTTATAGCATTCTACCCAGAGTAGAACTTCTTTCAAAATTAGAGCCAATCACATTGTACTTTGGAGAGTAGCATCTGGGGTCTTAAAAGCCTGCAAGTGGCCATCTAGGATACCTCACTAGTCTCACCCTTTCGGGAGCAAGGAAGAATGAGGAAAACTAAAGACACAAAGGAAAGATTAGTCTAAAGGACTAATGGACCACATCTACCATGGTCTCCACCAGACTGAGTCCAGTACAACAAGATAGTGCCCAGCTACCACCACTGACTGCTCTGACACGGATCACAATAGAGGGTCCGGGACAGAGCTGGAGAAAAATGTAGAACAAAATTCTAACCCAAAAAGAAAGACCAGACTTGCTGGCCTCACAGACTGGAGAAACCCTCAGAGTATGGACCCCATATACCCTTTCAGCTCAGTAATAAGGCCACTCCTGAGATTGAACAGGCCCATGGAACAAAACAAGACTAAAGGGGCGCACCAGCCCTGGGGCGGGGACTGGAAAGTAGGAGGAAACAGGAAAGCTGGTAATAAGGAACCCAGGGTTGAGAAGAGAGAGGGTTGACGTGTCGTGGCATTGTTAACCAATGTCATACAACAATGTGTGTACTGACTGTTTGATGAGAAACTAGTGCATTCTGTAAACCTTCATCTAAGGTTCAATAAAAAAAAATCACTAAAAAAAAAATTGAAGTCAATCCTCTCAAACCCTGCTGCTGCTTTATCAACTAAATTTATGTAATATTCTAAATCCTTTGTTGACATTTCAACAGTGTTCACAGCATCTTCACCAGGAGTAGATTCCATCTCAAGAAACCAATTTCTTTCCTCATCCATAAGAAACAACTCCTCACCCACTGCAAGTTTTATTGTGGTTTGTGACAAACTTGCATTGAGTAAGTCCATCAGTGTCATTTTTCCAACAGCATGAGATTGCAGCAATTCAGTCACATCTTCAGTCTCTGTTGCTAATTCTAGTTCTCTTGCTATGTCCACCACACCTATAGTTACTTCCTCCACTGAAGTCTTGAACCTCTCAAAGGATCCATAAGGATTGGCATCGACTTCTTCCAAACTCCTGTTAATGTTGATATTTTGACCCGTCCCATGAATCACGAATGTTCTAAACGGCATCTAGAATGGTAAATTCTTTCCAGATGGTTTTCAATTTACTTTGCCCAGATCCATCAAAGGAATCACTATCCACGGCAGCTATAGCCTTATGAAATGTATTTCTTAAACAAGACTTAAAAGTTGAAATTACTCCTTGATTCATGGGCTACAGAATGGATGTGTGTTAGCAGGCATGAAAACAATATTAATTTCCTTGTGCATCTCCATCAGAGCTCTTGAGTGACCAGGTGCATTGTCAGTGAGTAGTAATATTTTAAAAGGAATCTTTTTCTGAACAGTAGGTCTCAACGGTCGGCTTAAAATATTCAGTAAACCATGTTGCAAACAGATGTGCTGTCATCCAGGCTTTGTTATTCCATTTACAGAGCAAAGACAGAGTAGTGTTATCATAATTTTTAAGGGCTCTAGGGTTTTCAGAAGAGTAAACAAGTATTGGCTTCAACTTAGAGTCACCAGCTGCATTAGCCCCTAACAAGAGAGTCAGCCTGTCCTTTGAAGCTTTGAAGCCAGGCACTGACTTCTCCTCTCTAGCTATGAAAGTCTGGGATGGCATCTTCTTCCAACGTAAGGTGTTTCATCTATGTTGAAAATCTGTTGTTTAGTGTAGCCACCTTCATCAATTATCTCAGCTAGATCTTCTGGATAACTTGCTGCCGCTTCTACATCAGCACTCGCTGCTTCACCTTGCACTTTTATGTTATAGAAACAGCTTCTTTCCTTAAACCTCAGGAACCAACCTCTGCTAGCTTCAAAGTTTTCTTCTGCAGCTTCCTCACCTCTCTCAGCCTTCACACAATTGAAGAGAGTTAGGATCTTGCTCCAGATTAGGATTTGGCTTAAGGAAACATGGCTGGCTTGATCTTCTATCCAGACCACTAAAACTTTCTTCATATCGGCAAGAAGGCTGCTTCGCTTTCTTATCACTGTTCACTAGAGTAACCCAGTGCCATTGAGTAGATTCCGACTCATAGCGACCCTATAGGACAGGGTAGAACTGCCCCATAGAGTTTCCAAGGAGCACCTGGCGGATTCAAACTGCTGACCCTTTGGTTAGCAGCTGTAGCACTTAACCACTACGCCACCAGGGTTTCCTTCACTAGAGTAGCATTTTTAATTTCCTTCAAGAACTTTTCCTTTGCATGCACAACTTGGCTAACTGTTTGGCACAAGAGGCCTAGCTTTAGGGCTATCTCAGCTTTTGACATGCCTTCCTTACTAAGTTTAATCATCTCTAGTTTTTAATTTAAAGTGAGAGATGTGCAACTCTTTCTTTCTCTTGAACATTTAAAGGCCACTGTAGGGTTGTTAATTGACCTAATTTCAATATTGTCATGCCTCAGAGAATAGGGAGGCCCAAGGAGAGGGAGAGAGATGGGGGAATGGCTGGTTTATGGAGCAGTCAGAACACATACAACATTTATCAATTAAGTTTACTGTCTTATGTGGGCATGGTTTATGGTGCCCCAAAACAATTATAATAGTAACATCAAAGATCACTGATCATCATAATAATAATGAAAAGGTTTGAAATATTGCAAGAATTACCAAAATGTGACACAGAGACACAAAGTAAGCACATGCTGTAGGAAAAATGGCACTGATGGACTTGCTCGACACAAGATTGCCACAAAGCTTCAATGTGTAAAAAATGCAGTATCTGCAAAGTGCAATAAAGCGAAGCACAATTAAGCAAGGTATGTCTGTACCTAAAATTTAAAAAAAGAGAAGGGTAAATATTTCTGGGTGAGTCATTAAAAATAAAGAAATGCTAATTTCTCAAAAATGAGAAGAAAGGATGAGGGAATGGCAGTAAAATTATCCTACTTTTAAAACGTACTTCAGAGTATATACTTCCAAATCGATGTCTTTATCATGGTACTTTACGAGATTTCCTTGTTTTTAATTAACAGGAAACATAGAGGATTGTAACTGGGCCCATATTTGTTAATCATGCCAAAGGAGTTGGAATGGTCAGAACGTACTTGACTAACAACTATCGCTAAATTTTACGAATGGATATACAAAAGGAAATCAATAATAACAAAATTCTTCACAACAAAATGAACACAATTAGTGTAACTTAATTTTTATACAAAAAAAAAAGTTGAAATGGCAAATGTTTTGTTATGTGTATTTTACCACAAAAAAAAAATCCTTCTCCTTATGTTTTTCTTCTTACAAACAAAAGCAGTTTAATGGCTTAAAAGAATTAAGTCCCTCTTTTATCTTCCCCTTGCCTACTATAACATGGAAAGTCTGAAAAACATGAAAGCCAACTCTAGCGTATTTTAATAAATAGGTAAAGACAGGGTAAAAATCAACATGGTTTTAAGAATAAATCCGATGAATCTTGTCCTTTATTTAAGGAGAGGAATTTATTTACTGCTTTTAGATGTTATCTTGTACAACCTACCCATCATGAAACTGGGAATCTGTAACTTATAAATTCAATGAATGCAAAATTGATTAACAGGTCAGTGTAAGAGTCAGCTTGGGAGAATTTAACAAATGTAGTTCCATAAGGGTCGGTTCTTGCCCAGTACTATTTAACATTTTCATTAATTACTTGCTGACAGGTAGGTAATAGAATTGGAAGTATGTCATTAAATCTGCCAATTAAAAAATAAAACTGGTTTAGATATGAATAGGTCTTGACAAGTTGGAAGCCAGGGAGAGACCATTTTGTATCTGCAGGGTGCTTCCTAGTACAATGTAGGGACCCAGTAAATGTTGGTTGATTCAAATAAATGCCATCAAAGACCAGTGCGAATGATTCCCTAAAAAAAAAAAAAAAGGAAGGATAAATCATTTAACAACAGTTTTGGTTGATGACTATTCTAAAATTACTTATAACAACACAACCATAACCATTCTAAAACCCATTCCAAAATTACTTACAACAACACAACCATGACCTGCCAGAAGCAAGATCTAGGTATCAATGACGCACACAAATCAAATTTAACTAACGAAAGTGGAAATTATAAAGTAAGAAGTACAGCCCATAGTTCAAAATGTGGTGCACACTTTGTTATCCTTTTCCACAAGTGCACATGTATGTTCTTGTTAGGTGCCACTGAGTCAATTTCAACTCATAGCAACCTCATGTGACAGAGTAGAACTGTCCCATAAGGTTTTCTAGGCTGTAATCTTTATAGGGGCAGATTGCCATGTCTTTCTCCTGCGGTGTCACTGGGTGAGTTCGAACCACAAACCTTTCAGTTAGCAGCTAAGTGCTTAACCATTGCACTACCAGGGCTTCTTGTACATGTATAGATATAGAGATAAATGATGTTGCTGTTGTTAGCTGCCATCAAGATGGCTCCAATTCATGATGCCCCAATGCATAATAGAAAGAAAGATTGCCAGATCCTATGCCATCTTAATCACTGGTATGCTCAAGTCCACTGTTGTAGTCACTGGGTATTTTGAGTGCCTTCCACCCTAGGGGGCTCATCTTCCAGCACTATATCAGACAATATTCTGTTGTGATTCGTAGGATTGTATCTATCTATCCATCCATCCATACACACACACACACATCTATATCTCTATCTACCTATCTACCCTATATATCAATATATTCTATGGAGATAGAAAGATAGATACATAGGTAAATAGAGGGAGATTTTTAATGGAATGTGAATAAGAACGAGAAGGAAGGAAAGAGAAGGAAGAATACCTCCAAAGATTAACATCTTAGAAGAGAACAGCAAAAGTAAAGGCACAGTTGGGTGGAGAAAAAACAAAAACAGCCACACCTAAGCCCAATCCCTGGAACCACTGGTTATACACTTCAAAGTGGCTGGCTCACTACTACGCAAGGCAGTACACCAAGGCTAGAAAGACTTACTAGGATACCAGGCCCACCTGCCTCTCAGATGAGCGGCTCCTAGAGATTTTATGTTATTGTTATCATTTTTAATTAGATAGAAAGGAAAAAAAGAAACAAAGTTTCCTGATGGTGGCTTCCCTACCAAAGGGCTCAGAGCCCATTGCTCATTCTCCTCAGGCAGCAAAAGGACTTAACACAAAATATAAACTCTCAAATTCAAAGTAGAGAATTTAAACAGTAAGAGGATAGGCAAATACTATTTTTTTTTTAACCAAATAATAGGCCTAGACAGAATGTTCCTTGGTTAAAATAAAAAAAAAAAAAAAGTGAGCAAACAGAAAATAAATAAGGTCATTCAAAAAAAAAAATGCTGAAAAGTCAAGCAATTGATTTGTTCTCTAAAAAATCTTAAAAAGGAATATGACTTGCATGAAAAAAAGATCAAAACTGTCATATGAAAGTTGATATGATAGAGCTAAGGGGGTGTCTCAGTCTGGGTTCTCTAGAAAAGGAAAACCGGTAAAGCATTAAAATATATATACAGAGAGATTTATATCAAGGAAATGGCTCATGTGGTTGTAGAGGCTAGGGAAAGTCCCAAGTCCCAGGGTCAGGTTGGAGACTTCTCCCAACTCACATAGCTCAGGGGCTGGCAAACCCAAGATCCACAGGTCAGATAGCAAGGCTCTTATTCACAGGCTGAGGAGACTGACAAATCCCAAGATCTGCAGGCAAGATGGCAGGTAAGCTGCCAGCTCAAGTCCCAAGAACCAGAGGTCAGATGAACAGGAGCCAGCTGCAGGATCCAAAGCCAGTAAAAGTCCATGAACCTTGCCAGAAGGTCCACCTATATTGGATGCATGCCACACCCACAAGGAAACTCTCTTTCAACAAATTGTCTACTCACAGTCAATTCCATCATGGATGTGATCACATCATATCAATCTCATCATGGAAGTGATTACATCATTATACAACTGCCAAGCTACAACATAACTGCCAAACCACTGAGAATCACAGCCCAGCCAAGTTGACAAACAACCTTAACAATCACAATCCACCCGTGTCAACTTGGCACCTATACACATCTTAAACCACACATAATCTCTGAATAAAGGCAATTATAAAGTCATACTTGCACCCAACATGATACAACTAACATATGTACAACCAAAAATGTATTAGCCCTGTTTACATCTTTTTTTATACTTATATTTTATAAGTGAAGAAAACAAAATTTTTTTTTTATTTTTATTGTGCTTTAAGTGAAAGTTTACAAATCAAGTCAGTCTCACACAAAAACTTATATAAACCTTGCTACATACTCCCAATTACTCTCCCTCTAATGAGACAGCCTGCTATCTCCCTCCACTCTCTCTTTTCGTGTCCATTTCGCCAGCTTCTAACCCCCTCCACCCTCTCCTCTCCCCTCCAGGCAGGAGATGCCAACGTAGTCTCAAGTGTCCACCTGATCCAAGAAGCTCACTCCTCACCAGCATCCCTCTCTAACCATTGTCCAGTCCAATCCATGTCTGAAGAGTTGGCTTCAGGAATGGTTCCTGTCCTGGGCCAACAGGTCTGGGGGCCATGACCACCAGGGTCCTTCTGGTCCTAGTCAAACCATTAAGTCTGGTCATCTTATGAGAATTTGGGGTCTGCATCCCACTGTTCTCCTGTTCCCTCAGGGGTTCTCTGTTGTGTTCCCTGTCAGGGCAGTCAGCGGTTGTAGCCGGGCACCATCTAGTTCTTCTGGTCTCAGGATGATGTAGTCTCTGGTTCATGCGGCCCTTTCTGTCTCTTGGGCTCACAGTTGCCTTGTGTCCTTGGTGTTCTTCATTCTCCTTTGATCCAGGTGGGTTGAGACCAATTCATGCATCTTAGATGGCTGCTTGCTAGCATTTAAGACCTCAGATGCCACTCTTCAAAGTGGGATGCAGAATGTTTTCTTAATAGATTTTAATTATGCCAATTGACTTCGATGTCCCCTGCAACCATGGTCCCCAGACCCCTGCCCCTGCTACACTGGCCTTCGAAGCATTCAGTTTATTCAGGAAACTTCTTTGCTTTTGGTTTAGTCCAGTAAAACAAAAATATTTCATGTACACATACAAGGAAGAGATATTCATAACAATTACAGTCCTCGTTTCTGCAACTGGTCATGTGGCCTTAACTGATATTTACAACTACCTACTTCTACCACACATTCCATATTCCCTTTACCCTCAGCAAGCATCTCAGCTGCTCATGGTTCTTCACCTGGTAGGGTAACCCAAACTTTCATTCCTGAAGGGTATGGGCCATTAGTAGTCAAATCGGAATTGGGTTGTTATAGTTTTCCATTTACTTTAACCACAGGGCATAGTAGTACTAAGAGATGCCCTAAAGGATCTCCTACCTTCCACACATACTCTTCTTTGCCTCCATTATGTAGTATCAATCCAATTTCCTCTTGGGAATCAGGACCGAATACACCAGCCAATACGGTAACTCCCTCCTTTGCCTGTTAATCCAGAGGCATAAGGAGCCCAAAGTGGCTCAGTGACATTCTTAACTTCCATTTCAAGTGATATGTGTCCAGGTAGGAGGATTCCTCACTTTGGAACTAAGACATCTAGACCTGCAGAGCATAGGGTCGTAGGGACAGGAAGCAAAAATTTTGCAAGTGGGTCACTAGGGGTATATTGACTCCTAGACCATGAATCCTGGCTATAGGAGAAATAGCACCATATATTGGACACTGGTTTGGAGCATATACGGCCTCCTGGAGAACACTGCCCAACCCTGCAAGGTATTGCCACCTGGCTGGCAGTGTAATTCCATTTTTAGAAGGCCATTCCATCATTCTATCAAGCCAGTTGCTTCAGGATGATGGGGAACATGTTAAGAGCAGTGAATTCTCTGTGTATGGGCCCACTGCCACACTTCATTTGCTGTAAAGTGAGTCCCTTGCTCTGAGGTGATGCTGTGTAGGATATCATGACACTGGAAAAGTCATTCTGTAAGTCTATGGATGGTAGTTTTGGCAGAAACATTGTATGCAGGGAAGGCAAATTTGAATCCATAAAAAAAAAAAAATAGTGTCTATTCCAGTAAGAACAAAACACTGCCCCTTCCATGATGGAAGCAGTCGAATGTAACCAATCTGCCACCAGGTTGCTGGTTGATCACCTTGCCATATTAGGGATTAAGTGTTGGTCTCTGCTGCTGGCAGAGTAGGCACTCAATAGTGACTGTAGCCAAGTCAGCCTTGGTAACTGGAAGTCCTTGTTGCTGAGCCCATGCGTAACCTCCATCCCTTCCACCATGGCCACTTTATTCATGAGCCCATTGAGCAATGACAGAAGTGGCTAGGGAAAGAGGGCGATGGGTTTCCACTTGATTGTTAAAATCCCACTCCGTTGAGGTCATCCTTTGGTGAGCATTCACATGAGACACCAATATCATAACTTCTTTGGTCCATTCAGAAATGTCTATCCACATGACTCTTCCCCATACCTCCTTGTCTCTAGTAGTCCAACCATGTTCCTACATCCCTGACAATCCAGTCAAACCACTGACCACAGCCCATGAATCAGTATGCAGTCACACATCTAGCCATTTCTCCTCCCAAGGAAAATGAACAACCAGGTGCACTGCTTGAAGTTCTGCCCATTGGGAGGATTTCCCTTCACAACTGTCCTTCAGGGAGGTCCCAGAATGGGGCTATAGTGTTGCCTGCATATTGCATAAACCAGGCACAACTTTTCTCTCCCTCAGTCAACTGATCATAAGGAACTCTCCCTAAGGCCATAGATGCAGTCTGGGAGACAGCAGGTAATATGACAGGAGTGGAGACCATGGGCATTTGGGCCACTTCCTCAAGGCAACTTACTTGTGCCTTCAGGTCCTGCTCGGGCGTGATCACGTATATACCACTTCCATTTAATGATGAAGTGCTGCTGTGCACATCCAACTTTATGACTCTACAGGTCAGACGAAACCCAGTTCATGATAGGCAGCTCAGGCCATATGGCGGCTTGGTGTCCCCTGGTTAAGTGTTCAGTCTCTACCAAGGCCCATAACAAGACAAAAGCTGTTTCTCAAAAGGACAGTAGTTCTCTGCAGAGAATGGCAGGACTTTGCTCCAAAATCTTAAGGGTCTGCACTGTGATTCACCACGGGGGCTTGCCAAAGACTCCAAACAGCATCTCTATCTGCCACGGACACTTCAAGCACTAACAGATCAGCTGGATCATATGACCCAAGTAGCAGACTGGCTTGCTCAGCAGCCTGAACCTATTGCAGAGCCTTCTCTTGCTCTGGGCCCCACTCAAAACTAGCAGCTTTTCAAGTCACTTGATAAATAGGCCAGAGTAGTACACCCAATGAGGAATATGTTGCCTCCAAAATCCAAAAAGGCCCACTAGGCGCTGTGCCTCCTTTTTAGTTGTGGTAACGGCCAGATGCAACAACTTTCCTTCATTTTAGAAGGAATATCTCAACATGCTCCACACCACTGGACCCCTAGAAATTTCACTGAGGTGGAAGGTGCCTGAATTTTTGTGGGATTAATCTCCCACCCTCTAGCACGCAAATGTTTTACCAATAAGTCCAGAGTCATTGACATTCTTCCTTACTAGATCCAATCAGCATAATGTCATCTATGTAATAGACCAATGTGGAATGGAAAGATGATCAAGGTCTCTGAGCACTAAATTATGACACAGGGATGGACAGTAGATATAGCTCTGAGGTAGGATGCTGAAGCTGTATTGCTGGCCTTTCCAGCAGAAGACAAACTGCTTCTGGTGGTCCTTTGAAATGGGTATGGAGAAACAGGCATTAGCCAGATCCATAGCTTTATACCAGGTACCAGGAGGTGCATTAATTTGCTCAAGCAATGAAACCACTTCTGTAACAGCAGCTGTAATTAGAGTCATCACCTGGTTAAGTTTTTGATAATCCATTGTCATTCTCCAAGATCCATCTGTTTTTTGCACAGACCCGAAAGGCCAGGTTGAATGGGGATGTGGTAGGAATCACCACCCTGCATCCTTCAAGTCCCTGATGGTGGCAGTAATCTCTGCAATACCTCCAGGAATTCAGTATTGCTTTTGGTTTACTATTTTCCTAGGCAGGGCTCCCATTTGGCTTTTCCTACCTTACTCCATTTGTCAGAGATCCAATGTAGGGTTTCTGCCAGTTGCTGAGTACACCTATTCCAATTATGCATTCTGGAACTGGGGAAATCACCATAGGTTGGGTTTGGGGACCCACTGGACCTACTGTGAGACACACATGAGCTAAGACTCCATTAATAACCTGAACTCCATATGCTCCAACACTAACTGGTGAGCCACAGTGACATTTTGGGTCTCCTGGAATTAGTGTCAGTTCAAAGCCAGTGTTCAGTAATCTGATTATTTCCTTTCCCCATTGAACAGTTACTCTAGTAAAAAGCTGTAGATCCCTTTGGGGAAGCAGGGGAGGGGGGAGAGCAGGGGGAATAAAGATTAACACTATAAGTTTTTGTGAGTGTAGTGGAGCCCTTCTTCACGGGGACCCGTCCTCCTCTACATTCAAGAGGTTCTGGGTCTGTAAACTCACTCAAATCTGGGAATTGATTGAGGGGCCATGAATCTATATTCAGGCAATTTGAGTTTGACTACTGTTCACTTGAACTAGAATTCTTCTGCTTTTACAGATCAAATATTTATTTAATAGATTTCCTACTTCACTCCTAGGGACTTTATGACTAAGTAGCCAATGCCATAAGTCCATGTAAGTCAGACTATTCTGATTACTGCTTTGACTCTACTGTCCATTACAGTAACTACACTCACCTTGTCTTTGTCAACTGAGTGCCGCCACTTGGCCCCTACACCACAGGGTCCCATCAGCCCCAATGTAGTTAGGTATCTTAATTCAGTTAGGGCAGTTCAAGGGCAGTTCCCGCTGACTTACATAAAACAGGAATCACTGCAGTCTTCAGAGATGCTGGGGCTCCCTTCACAAATTTGTTCCTCGCCACTGTGGTAAAAAGTATGTCCTCTCGGCACTCTATGTGTGGATCTGACCTGATAAATTCACTCTATCTAACATAACGATTTCCCTAAGGCTTTGGATACCTTCTTCTGCAATATACCAAGGCAGGTCTGGTACTTCAACTTGATCTGCTGTAGGCCACCATGTAATCCATGCTTCAGCAGCCCAACCAAATAAACTATTAGATCCTTTCCTAACCTCTTGAGCTGAAACACTGAATGAAGAGTCTGTGCTTAATGGATCCATATCAATAAACTCAGACTGATCCATCATTATCTTCCTTGCACCATTATTCCACACCCTTAATAGCCATTCCCATACATGTTTGCCAGGTTTCTGTTTGTACATATTGGAAAAATCAAGCAGTTCTTTTGGAGTATAGCATATCTCCTCCTGGGTCACACTTTTTACTTTACCTTTTGGGACTCAATGTCCCCACTTCCTGATTCTCTATATGTTCCCATTCCATGTTTCAGGATCCTATTTTTTCCCAGTCAATGCCCTCATTTTAACTTCAGACAACACTCGAGGTTGGGAATTCAGTCACCATTTTGATTCAGCCACTCTTATGATAAGACATTGGGTTTGTTTTTCAGCAATATCAGCTCTGTCACTATAAGAAATAATGCTTTTTTTCAAGGCACAAGTGAAAACTTGGAGGTTGTTTATGCGGTGCTTGAGCTTTGACCCTGAAGCCCTGAGATCATCTCTTTCTTTCACTACTTTGTCTAGTGAAAGTAGAACCAACCAACCAGCTTCCTTACACTTCTTATTATGACGCAATTGTAGAAAGGTATCAAATATGTGTTCACACAGGGCCTCCCCTCTCACAAATACCTGATCTATTTGTGGTGATATTTGCATATTTCTATTGCCACCTCACACCATGGATTAGGAGCACCCTCTTTACTACTAGAAGCAGGGGCGTCAACATCTTTAAGACTAACTGGACTTGAAAACCAATTTAGAAAACTCATCCTTTCTAATTTTGTTTCTGTAGAACCACTCTCAGGAACAAATGTCTTAGGCTGGGTTCTCTAGAGAAGCAAAACCAGTAAAGCATAAAAATATAGAGATAGATTTATATTTTGGAAATGGCTTACGCAGCTGAAGAGGCTTAAAAGTCCTAAGTCCCGAGTTCAGGCTGGAGGCTTCTCCTGACTCACATAGCTCAGGGGCTAGCAAACCCAAAATCAGCAGGTCAGACAGTGGGGCTCTGACTCACAGACTGCAGAGGCTGAAGAATCCCAAGATCAGCAGGCAAGACGGCAGGTAAGCTGCTAGCTCAAGTCTCAAGAACCAGAGGTTAGACAAACAGGAGCCAGCTGCAAGATCCAGAGTGAGCAAAAGCCCATGAGCCTTGCCAGAAAGTCCGTCTATATGGGATGCAGGCCACACCCCCAAGGAAACTCCCTTTCAACAGATCATCTGCTCACAGCAGATCCCGTCATGGAGGTAATCACATTGTATCAGATCTCATCATGGAGGTGATTACATCATTCTATGACTGCCAAACTACATCATACCTGCCAAACCACTGAGAATCATGCCCCAGCCAAGTTGACATACAACCTTAACAATCACTGAGGGAAGTGAAGACAAATCCAATACTAATAAAGAACTTTAAAATGCATGAGAAATATCCACAAGCAGAACTGACATTTCCGAAAACTAAATCCATGATGAGGAGCACTAGCTTGAGAGGAGGGAACAAATCAGCCAGAAGAAAAGGGATAAAGAGTTTAAAGAGAAACCATGGGAAAAAAATGTTTTGTTTATTGTAGGAAAATACATTTACCTCTAACAGAAAGACCCAATTTTGCTAGTGGACAGATACTAAGAAAAAAAATAATCCACTGCAACCTGCAGGTTAGAGAATTTAGACCAGAACCAAAAACTAGTTGCCATAGACTTAATTCCAACTCCTGGTGACTATACTCCACAGGGTTTTCAATGGCCTATTTTTCAGAAGTAGATCACCAGGCCTTTCTTCCAAGGTACCTCTTGAATCTCCAACCTTTTGGTTAGCTACTGAGTGCATTAACCATTTTTACCACCTAACTCTAACCAGGAGGTCATTTCATTATATATTCATTCATTCAACACTTGGTTATTGAGTGCCTTCTACATGCAAGGCTGTCTGCTAGGCCCACTGAATAAAACAGATGAGTTCCCTGCCCTCCTGGAACACATGATCTAGTAAAGGAGCAGAGAATAAACAAATATAAAAAAACAATGACAAATTGTCACAGGGGCTATGGAAGAAATAATCAAGGTGCTGAAACAGAACAACATGAGAAACTATTTTAGACAGAATGGCAGGTAGGGCCCTCCAAGGAACAATTTTAGGCTGATATACAAAGGGTGAGAAGGAGCTAGCCATGGAAAGAGTGGAAAGCTAGTTTCAAGCTTAAATTTTATTTTGTTGTTGTTGAGAATATACACAGCAAAACATACACCTATTCTACAGTTGCTATATGGACGATTTAGTAACACTGATTATACTCTTCGAGTTGTGCAACCATTCTCATCCCCCTTTTCTGAGGTGTTCCTCCCTCATTAAAATAAACTCACTGCTGCCAGGTTCCTATCTAATCTTTTGAGTTCCTGTTGTCAATTTGATCCCAAATATATAGTTCTTTTTTTTTAATTGTACTTCAGATGAAAGTTTACAGAACAAACTAGTTTCTCATCAAACAGTTAGTGCACACAGTTCTATGACATTGGTTAACAACCCCATGACATGTCAATACTCACCCTTCTCAACCCCAGGTTCCCTATTACCAGCTTTCCTGTTCCCTCATGCCTTCCAGTCCCCGCCCCAGGGCTGGTGTGTCCCTTTAGTCTTGTTTTGTTCCATGGGCTTGTTCAATCTTTGGCTGAACGGTGAACCTCAGGAGTGACCTCATTACTGAGCTGAAAGGATTTCCGGGGGCCATACTCTCAGGGTTTCTCCAGTCTCTGTCAGGCCAGCAAGTCTCGTCTTTCTCTTTTAGTTAGAATTTTGTTCTACAGTTTTCTCCAGCTCTGTCCGGGACCCTCTGTTGTGATCCCTGTCAGTGCAGTCAGTGGTGGTAGCTCAGCACCATCTCGTTGCTCTGGATTCAGTCTGGTGGATGCCACGGTAGATGTGGTCCACCAGTCCTCTGGACTATTCTTTCCCTTGTATCTTTAGTTTTCTTCATTATTCCTTGCTCCCGAAGAGGTGAGACCAGTGGAGTATCCTAGACAGCCACTCACAGGCTTTTAAGACCCCAGACGCTACTCACCAAAGTAGAATGTAGAACGTATTCTTTATAAGCTGTGTTATGCCGATTCAGCTAGATATTCCCCAAGATCATGGCCCTCACAGCCCTCAGTCCAGCAATTCGGTCCCTCACGGAGTTTGGATGTGTCTATGGAGCTACCATGACTCTGCCTTGTACAGGTTGTGCTGGCTTCCCCAGTACTGTGTACTGTCTTACCCTTCATCAAAGTTTCCACTTATCTATTGTCTATAAAGTGTTGTTCTGTCCCCACCTCTCCCCTCCCTCATAATAATCAAACATTGTTTCCTTTTGTATGTAAACATTTTCATGAATATTTACAGTAATGGTCTCATACAATATTTGTCCTTTTGTGATTGACTTATTTCATTCAGCATAATGGCCTCCAGATTCATTGATGTTACGAGATGCTTCACAGATTTATCGTTGTTCTTTATCATTGCATAATACTCCACTGCGTGTATGTACCACAGTTTATCCATTCATCTGATGATGTGCATCTAGATTGTTTCTATCTTTTTGCCATTGTGAACAATGCTGCAATAAACATGGGTATGCATATGTTTGTCTGTGTGATGACTCTTATTTCTCTAGGATATATTCCTAGGAGTGGGATTGCTGGATCATATGGTTATTTCTATTTCTAGCTTTCTAAGGAAGCGCCATATCATTTTACAAAATGGTTGTACCATTTTGCATTCCCACCAGCAGTGCGTAAGAGTTCCAATCTCCCCTAAGTCTCTCCAACATTTGTTATTTCCTGTTTTATTCATTCGTTCCAATAATGCCGGGGTGAGATGGTATCTCATTGTGGTTTTGATTTGCATTTCTCTAATGGCTAGAGATTGTGAGCATTTCCTCATGTGTCTGCTGGCCACTTGAATATCTTCTTTGGTGAAGCATCTGTTCATTTCCTTTGCCCATTTTTTATTGGATTATTTGCCTTTTTGTTGTAGAGGTGTCAGATTTGCTTGTAGATCTTAGAGATGAGAACTTTTTCTGATTTATAATAGCCAAAATTTTTTTTCCCAGTCTGTAGGTTCTCTTTTTACTCTTCTGGTGAAGTCTTTTGATGAGCATAAGTGTTTGGTTTTCAGAAGATCCCAGTTATCTAGCTTATCCTCTGAAGCTTGTGTGTTGTTGGTTGTGGTTTGTATCCTGTTAATCCTGTGTATTAAGGCCTCTAGCATTGATCCTATTTTTTCTTCTATGAACTTCATGGATTTTGGCTTTATATTTAGGTCTTTGATCCATTTTGAGTTAGTTTTTGTATATGGTGTGAGGTATGGATCCTGTTTCATTTTTTTGCAGATGGACATCCAGTTTTGCCAGCACCGTTCGTTAAAAAGACTGTCTTTTCCCCATTCGATGGACTTTGGGCCCTTGTCAAAGATCAGGTGACCGTAGGTGGATGGATTTACATCTGGGTTCTCAATTCTGTTCCATTGGTCAATGTATCTGTCATTGTACCAGTACCAGGCTGTTTTGACTACCATATCTGTATAGTAGGTTCTGAGGTCAGGTAGTGCAAGTCTTCCTACTTTATTCTTCTTCTTCAGTTGTGCTTTACTTATCTGGGGCTTCTTCCCTTTCCCTATAAAGTTAATGATAAGTTTTTCTATCTCTTTAAAGAATGTTGTTGGTATTTGCATTGGGAATGCATTGAATTTGTAAATTGTGTTGGGTAGAATTGTCGTTTTCACAATGTTGAATCTACCTATCCATGAGCATGGTATGTTTTTCCATTTATGTAGATCTCTTTTGGTTTCTTGCAATAGTGTTTTGTAGTTTTCTTTGTATAGGTCTTTTACATCCCTGGTTAGATTTATTCCCAAGTATTTTATTTTTTTAGGGGCTATTACAAAAAAAAAAAAAAAAAGTTTTTCACTTTATTACAAATGGTATTGTTTTCCTGGTTTCCTTTTCATGTTCTGTTTATTGGTGTATAGGAATCCAGCTGATTTTTGTATATTTATCTTGTATCCTGCAACTCTGCTGAATCTATTAGTTCCAATAGTTTTCTCATGCAGTCTTTTGGGTTTTCTAGGGATAGTATCATATCATCCACAAATAGGGACAGTTCAACTTCTTCATTATCACTTTGGATGCCCTTTATTTCTGTTTCTTTCTTTATTTTTCTAGCTAGGACTTCCAACTCAATGTTAAATAGGAGTGGTGACGAAGGGCATCCTTGTCTTGTTCCTGTTCTCAAGGGGAATGTTTTCAGCCTCTCTCCATTAAGAATGATGTTGGCCATTGGTTTTGCATATATGCCCTTTATTATGTTGAGAAATTTTCCTTCTATACCTATTTTATTGAGAGTTTTTACCAGGAACGGGTGTTGGACTTTGTCAAATGCCTTTTCTGTGTCAACTGAGATGATCACATGATTCTTTCTTTTTATTTATGTGGTGGATTACATTGGTTGATTTTCTAATGTTGAATCATCCTTGCATACCTGGTATGAATCCTACTTGGTCGTGGTGCATTTTTTTTTTGGGGGGGTGCAATGTTGAGTTCTATTGGCTAGAGTTTCGTTGAAAATTTTTGCGTCTATATTCATGAGAGATATTGGTCTGTAATTTTCTTTCTTTGTGGTGTCTTTGCCTGGTTTTGGTATCAGGGTTATGCTGGCTTCATAGAATGAATTCAGAAGTATTGCTTCCTTTTCTATATTCTGAAATAGTTTGAGTAGTACTGGAGTAAGCTTTTCTCTGAATGTTTGGTTGAATTTTCCAGTAAAGCCATCTGGGCCAGGGCTTTTTTCTGTTGGGAGTTTTTCGTTTTTTTTTTTTTTTAATTACCTTTTCAATCTCTTCTCTTGTTATGGGTCTGTTCAGATTTTCAACATCATTTTGTGTTAGTTTGGGTAAGTAGTGTGATTCTAGAAATTCGTCCATTTCCTCTGTTGTTTTGTTAAGTGCCGTCAAGTCGGTTCCAACTCATAGTGACCCTACTGCACAACAGAATGAAACACTGCCTGGTCCTGTGCCATCCTTACAATCACTGTTATGCTTGAGCTCATTGTTGCAGCCACTATGTCAATCCACCTCATTGAGGGTCTTCCTCTTTTCCACTGACCCTGTACTTTGCCAAGCTTGATGTCCTTCTCCAGGGACTGATCCCTCCTGACAATGTGTCCAAAGTATGTAAGATGCAGTCTGGCCATCCTTGCTTCTAAGGAGCATTCTGGTTGCACTTCCTCCAAGACAGATTTGTTTGTTCTTTTGGCAGTCCATAGTATATTCAATATTCTTTGCCAACACCACAATTCAAAGGTGTTAATTCTTCTTCAGTCTTCCTTAATCATTGTCCAGCTTTCATGTGCATATGATGCGACTGAAAATACCATGGCTTGGGTCAGGTGCACCTTAGTCTTCAAGGTGACATCTTTGCTCTTCATCGCTTTAAAGAGGTCCTTTGCAGCAGATTTACCCAATGCAATGCCTCGTTTGATTTATTGATTGTTGCTTCCTTGGCTGTTGATTGTGGATCCAAGTAAAATGAAATCCTTGACAACCATTTCCTCTAGGTTTTCAAATTTGTTGGAGTATAGTTTTTCATAATGCTCTGTTATGGTCCTTTTTATTTCAGTTGGGTCTGTTGTAATGTTCCCCATCTCATTTCTTATCTGGGTTATTTGCATCCTCTCCTGTTTTCTTTTGTTAATTTGGCCAGTGGTTAGTCAATTTTGTCAATCATTTCAAAGAATCAACTTTTGGTTTTGTTGAATCTTTCTATTGTTTTTCTATTCTCTATTTCATTTATTCCTGTTCTGATCTTTATTATTTCCTTTCTTCTGGTGGCTGTGGAATTCTTTTGCTGTTCTCTTTCTATTTGTTCAAATTGTGTAGCTAATGTTTTGATTTTGTTCCTTTCTTCTTTTTTGATGTGTGCATCTATTGCTATAAATTGTCCTCTGAGGACTGCCTTTCCTGTGTCCCAAAGGTTTTGGTATGATGTGTTTTCACTCTCATTTGATTCTAGGAATTTTTTTATTCCATCTCTGATTTCTTCTATTACCCAGTGGTTTTTAAGCAGGGTGTTATTCAGTTTCCATGTAATTGATTTTTTTTTTCCCTTACTCTTCCTGTTGTTAATTTCTATTTTGATGGCATTGTGGTCAGAGAAGACACTTTGTATTATCTCAACGTTTTGGATCTTGTTGAGGGTTGCTCTGCAGCCTAAGATGTGGTCTATACTAGAGAATGTTCCATGTGCATTAGAAAAGAATGTATACTTTGCAGCTGTTGGGTGGATTGTTCTATATATGTCTATGAGGTCAAGTTGGCTGATCGTGCTCTTTAGCTCTTCTGCATCTTTGTTAAGTTTCTTTCTAGATGTTCTGTTCTTTACTGAGAGTGGCGTGTTGAAGTCTCCTATTATTATTGTGGAACTGTCAATTTCTGTTTTCAGTGCTGTTAGAGTGTGTTTTATGTATTTTGGAGCCCTGTCATTGGGTGCATAGATGTTTATTACCGTTAAGTCTTCATGATGGATTGCCCCCTTAATCATCATATAGTGCCCTTCTTTGTCTTTTATGGTAGATTTTGTTTTAAAGTCTATGTTATCTGAGAGTAGTATTGCCACTCCTGCTCTTTTTTGGTAGTTATTTGCTTGATATATTTTTTTCCATACTTTGATTTTTTATAAATTTGCATCTTTGTTTCTAAGGTGTGTCTCTTGTAGACAGCATATTGATGGATCCTGTTTTTTTCTTTTTTTTATCCATTCTGTCACTCTGTGTCTCTTTATGGGTGCATTTAGGCCATTTACATTCAGTGTAATTATTGATAAAAAATTGCTTTTTTTATAGTGCTTTTTTTTTTTTTTGGTGCTAATGTTTTCTTTGTTCCTCTTACTCTCCTGTGCTGAGTTCCTTTTGTTTGTGGATTTCTTTTTCATTTCTTTTGTTTTTGTAGAATTTGTCCTTATTGAGACTTTATGTTTTGCTTCTTTATTTTGATGAGTAGGTTTGTTAGCTTTCTTTGCAGTTACCTTGAAATTTACCCTTATCTTCCTAGGTTTGAACCAGTCTGTTATTACTTGGTATTGCCTTGCCTTCCTCTCCATTAGAAAGTTCTATACCAACACCATCTATTCCCTCTTTTGGTGTTCTGATGTTGCTGTCATGTACAGATTAACCACTCTGGTTCCCTGTTGGAATTCTTTGGGTTTTGGATAGTCCTTGAGAGTTAATTTCGTATGTTGGTATCTGGCTGGTACAATCTTGCATCCTAGATTCAGGCTGTGGTCTGATGTTGTTTTTTCTCAGACTGAAGGACTCCCTTTCATAATTTTTGTAGGTTAGGTTTGGTTTTTACATATTCCCTTAGTTTCTGTTTATCTGGAAATGTCCTAATTTCACCATCATATTTGAATGAAAGTTTTGCAGGATATATTATTCGTGGTTGGCGATGTGTTTCTTCCTGAATGGTTTCTGCCAAATAATCAGAGCTTAGTCTTATTATTTCCCCTCTATATGTGACTTTTTGTTTTTCTCATGCTGCTTGCAGGATTTTTTCTTTTTCTTTGCTTTTAGTGAGTGTGATTATGATAGGGAATGGTGTTTTTCTTTTGGAGTCTATCCTATATGGGGTTTATTGAGCTTCTTGGATGGTCAGCTTTTCATCATTCAGGATATTAGGGAAGTTTTCTGTCAACAATTCTTCAATGACCCTTTCTGTGTTTTCTGTTTTCCTGTTCTGGAACTCCAATCACTTGTAAATTTTTGCTTTTGATTGTATCCCACATAATTCTCAGGGTTTCCTCATTTTTCTTCCTTCTTTTTTCTGATTTTTTCCTCAGAGTTGTATCCAAGTGTTTGTCTTCAATTTCACTGATCCTGTCTTCTATCATTTCAAACCTACTCCTCAATCCTTCTATGACACTGTCAGTTTCTGAAATCTTGTTTATCCTTTGGATTTCTAATTGTTGTTTTTGTATGATTTCTAGTTGTGAATTTATTTTGACATTTGTTCCTGTATTATTTTACTGAATTGTCACATTTTTTCTGCATTTTCCATGAATTTGTCTGTCTTTTCCATAAATTTGTCCATTTTTTCCTCATTTTTGTCTGCTTTTTCCCTCAACTCTTGGATAGCTCTGAATATTAGAGGTTTGAATTCCCTGTCAGGTAGTTCTAGTGCCTTTTCTGCTACTGGAAAGTCATCTGGTGTTTCATTTTTGATGCTTACCAGAACCACCTGTCCTTTTTTTTTTTAATGTTTCGATATTTTCTGCTGTCTTTGGGACATTCAGTAGTTATTTTCTTCATTCTTGATTGTAGATTTGTTTGTTCCATCCTGGTTTTTTTGTTTTATTTGGTTATGTCTGAGCAGGCTGGCTCTGCTTTCTTTGTTGTTTGCTCGTCTGTAGTTGCGACACTTTTCACCTCCTTGTCCAATGGGTGGGGCCAGTCACTCAGCTATGGTGCAGCAGGGTAGGTCCAGTGGGTGCTCTGTCTCCTGCTGGGAATTTCGTGAAGCTGCTTTCCCATACTCCCTTTCCACCAATCTGTGATGTGGGTCGGGAGAATCCAAGCAGCATGAACATTGCACTTCCCGGCCAGCTAAGGCACAATAGCCAGCCAGGAAGCTCAGGGCTAGGGCATCAGGAAGAGGATGGGGGGTGGGAAAGTATGTATCACTGGTTACGGTGTACTCTGTCTCCTGCTGGGGGTTCCATAAAGCTGCTTCCTGTGCTCCCTGTCAGCCAATCTCTGACAGGAGTGAAAGATGGCAAATCCGTGCTGTATTAGCTGATAAGGAACCTCGGCAAGTATCTCTCTGTGCTCTCAGTCCTCTGTCAGTTTCTTATTCCATTCAGTGTTTGGCGGAGTTCTTTATCTCTTCAATTGACAATTCAGGTTCCAGGAATGATGTTTGTCTCTGTTTTACTTAGTTTTTCGGATCTTTGCTGTGGAGGGGGAGCATGGTGCTTTTGTCTATGGCACCATGTTGGCTGGAAGTCTCCCATACATATAGTTCTTAAAACAGCATAATGCTAAAAGCAGACTTTTTTTTTTTTTTTTTTACTAGTTAAGTTAAACTATTGGCTGGTTTTAAGACAACTTCAGGGGATATTTATTTTATTTTATTTTATTGTGTTTTTAGGTGAAAGTTTACAGCTCAAGTTAATTTCTCATTCAAAAATTTTTATACATATTGTTTTGTGACATTCATTGCAATCTCCACAATGTGACAGCACACATGCCTTTTCCACCCCAGGTTTCCTGTGTCCATTCATCCAGTTCCTGTCCTTTCCTATCTTCCCATCTTGCTTTTGGACAGGAGTTGCCATCTGGTCTCATATATTTGATTGAACTTAGAAGCACATTCTTCACATGTGTTATTTTTGTTTTATAGGCCTGTCTAAGGATGGCAAGACTATGTCTCACATACTTTGGACATGTTATCAGGAGGGATCAGTTCCTGGAGAAGGACATCATGCTTGGTAGACTAGAGGGTCAGCAAAAAAGAGGAAGATCCTCAATGAGATGGATTGACATAGTGGCTGAAAAAATGAGCTCAAGCATAACAACAATTGTGAGGATGGTGCGGGACTGGGCAGTGTTTCGTTCTCTTGTACATAGGGTTGCTATGAATTGAAACTAACTTGATAGCACCTAACAACAACCACAACAATCTTTGTCTGAAAAGTGAGCTTCAGGAACAGTTTCAGTTCTTAGTTAGCAGAGTGTCTGGGGGCCATAGTCTCAAGGGTTCCTCCAGTCCCTGTCAGATTAGTAAGTCTGGTCTTTTCAGTGTGAATTTGAATTCTGTTATACATTTTTCTTCCATTCTTTCCAGGACTCTCCATTGTGATCTCTGTCAGAGAGGTAGGTGGTGATAGCTAAGCACCATCTAGTTCTTCTGATCTCAGGCTGGTGGAGCCTCTAGTTCATGTGGTCCTTTAGTCCTTTTGGCTAATATTTTGTGTCTTTGGTTTTCTTCATTCTCCTTTGCTTTGGACAGGATGGAACCAATAGATATATCTTAGATGGCTGTTCTCAAGCTTTTAAGACCACACACGTTACTCACCAAAGTGGGATGTAAAACATTTTCTTTACGAACTATGTTATGGGCTTAAGTAAGAAGTATGTGTCTTAAGTAAGAAATATGATGAAGTATGAAAAGTATGACGTGGTTGAGGAATGTATGGATTATAGTGAGCAAGATAAGAGTAGCACAAGATGAAATCTAAGAATTAGCAGGGGTCAGATCACACAGAATCTTGAAGGCCACAGTAAAGAACTTGAATGGTTTAATGAATATTTAAGTCTGAGAAATGCTGAGCTCCTCCAGCTTGCCAGATCTGGCGGAGGGGGGGGGTGGGAATGAGCAATAGCTAGAAGGATGGAATTCCCAATGTCAGCCCACTGAGCCAAAAAGGCTCAAACAATGCCTATTTGATATCTGCCCCATACCCACTCATCTGTGGAGTAGATTTGCTTCCCAATACATACAGAACTTTCAGTGCAGGACGAGAACATTAACTCTCTTCTGTGAATACAAAAGTCTGTTTAAAAAGTGACCCTTTCCTTTTAAACGTGTCACCAGTTTAGTCTCTAGTTCAAAGTTAATGTCTTTACAGAACAGGAGAAAGCCATAGTGGATGAAAGTCTGCTAAGTCAATCCCTGGATCCCTTATCCAACTAAGTGACCTGGCTCAGGTTGTACTTGGTGCCTGTTTCCTCATCTTAAAGCCAAGAGAGAACTACCTGCTCTCTAAGGCCTCTTTAGAATCCAAAATATTAAAAATCTCTGAGAGCCCACTTACATAAACAGCTAGTTGTTAAATATTCAGAAATAGAAGGCAATTTTTATGCCAAACTAATCTTCTCAGGCCTTTCTTGCACAAGATGTGAAATATTATTTTAACAAAAACTTTATCATATATCTTTACAAAGAGCAAAGAAAAAAAAAAGCTTCTACTTTCTATATATAATATAAAGTTCTATAAGTATTTCTTGAACAAATGGCACAGCTTTGCTGACATAGTTATGACTTTTATGTTGAATAAAAAAGCTTTAACACAATCGCATTTATTAATCACTGCCCATTTAACAAACTGTTATTAAGATGATGTCCTTCTGGTGTAGTATTAAATGAATACTATTCATCAAATATATTTAAAATGTGATATTTTAAAAATCAGTTGGTGCTGGGTAAGGTGAGAAGGCTGTAGTTTGTAATTAAGTAGACTTTTTTTTTTTTCTACAGGGCAATAGGCTATTCCAGATGTTGCTTTGTACTTTACATAACTCTGCTCAACAAAAAATCTGTCTGCTGTACTACAATGAATCATGTCTAAAGAATTCTGAGATTGTGGGATAATATTCATGCATTCATACATTCCACATATTATTTATTGAATGCCAACAATGTCCAGATACCATTCCAGATACAGGGAATACGCCTATGAATGAACCAAGTTCCTGCCCCCTTGAAGCTTGTAAGATAATGTGAGGAGAGAATAAACAGATGAACAAGTAATCACAGAGCACTTTATATGGTGAGAGGTGCTATGAAAAACATAACATAGGATAGGAAGACAGGTAGTATGCAGCGATAATATTTTACATATAGGCTGGTTAGGGAAGGCCCCACTGATAACCTGACATGTGAACAGATACATAAAAAGAGTTAAGAAGTGAGCCAAGAGGATAACTAAGGAAACAAAAAAGGCAGCTCTCCCAAAAATCTGCTGCCCAAATTTACCTCACTTGTGTAGTGAAGTTACATACACACACACACACACACACACACATTAAGCCACAAGTTTATTTTTAAATGATACTAGACCAGGAGTGACCATAGAAGCAAAACAAACAAAAAAGCATCTCTGGAGAAGGAAACCTTCATCTTAGGCATTAAAGAATTCCCACAAATTATTTTTCATGGAAAATGAGCAACTCACAGAGAAAAATTACCCAAGGACCTTAGGAAACAATGCGTCATAAGCAGAAATAATGCCAGCAGAAATATATAAGCAAGGACTATCAACATTAGAATTACAAAATAAAAATTATAAAATGACCATGCTTATTATGTTTAAAGAAATAAAAGTCTGAAAATATTTGCAGAAAGTAAGAATCTAAAAAAGTAACCAAAGAAAAGCTCTAGAATTTTTTTTTAAAAAATCAGTGGTTTGGTTTAACAGCAGATTAGACATTGATGAAGAAAAAATTAGTGAACCGTACAGCAGGTCTTATGAAATTACCCAAAATATTGCAAAGAGATACAATAACAGAGAAAATACAAAAGAGAGATTAAGAGGCAAGGCATAAAGTTCAACATATACTATTCAGATTCCCAGAAAGAGAAGAAAAAATGGGGTAGAAGCATTATTTTTAAGAGACAATGACTGAAAATTTTCCAGAAAGAATAAAAGACACAAATCACAGATTTTAAAGGCCCAGTGAAACCCAACCACAATAAGTGAAAATAAATTCACCCATAAATACATCAGAGTAAAGTTACAAAAAATCCAGATAAAGAAAGAAAATTTTAAAAGCAGCCAGAGGAAAGACAGTTTACTTTAAAAGGAAGGACACACTGGCAGTTGCCTTATCAACAGTAACAATAGAGGTAAAAGACAAGTTGTTGATGACATCTTCAATGTATTAAAAGAAATATATATATACATATATATATATATATACACACACACATATATTCTCAGTAAAAATGTCTTTTAAGAATGGGAACTAAATAAAGGCCTTTGCTACCAGCAGATACTTACTAAAAGAAATTCTAAAAGATGTTCTTTAGGAAAAAGAAAGGTAATTCCAGATGAAAGATTTGAGATACAAGAAGAAATGAAGAGCAGAGAATGTAATAATATGTGCATAAATCTAAATTAACACCTTTTTAATGAAACAATTAAAAAAAACCTGTGAGTTAAAAAAAAATAAAATGCATGACAATAATCAGGAGGGAGGTAAATGGAGTTAAAGTGTTCTTAGATCACTGTATCATTCAGGGAGAAGGTATTAATTAATCTTAAGACTTTGATGAATGAAATATGCATGTTGTAACTTCCAGAGTACCCATTAAAAGAATATAAATAAAGTGCATAAATTTAGAACCAAACCAAACAAAAACCAAACCCACTGCTGTCGAGTCGATTCTAAGGCGAAAATATGATATGAAAAGAATGATATGAAATAGCTAGAAAAGAGAATAGAAAGGAAAGAAAATGAAACATAGAATAGGCAGAGCAAATAGCAAGCCCAAATAAGAGATTTAAACCCAAATAGATCAAAGATAATATTAAATATGCATGAGCTAAATGTTCCAGTTAAAAGTCAGATTGACAGATTGAATATAAAACAAAATCCAGCTGTAAGCAATTTGTAGAAGACCCATTTAAAATACAAGAATACAGAAATTCAGAAAGCAAAAAGATGGAAAAAATATATAACACAAACACCAGAAGAAAGTATATACAGATCTGGGTGTGTGTGTGTATGTGTGTGGGTGTGTGCATGCACGCACATTTGCGCATACCATGGAAAAGATTTCATTAAGTACCAAGGGCTTTGTTCTTAGGAAAAAGAAAGATGGAGATGGGTTAAATGAACAATGAAGGGGAATTACGATGGGAGAGATTATAACACGTTTGTATACTAAGAAGAATAATCCAGTAGAGAAGGAAAAACTGATGATGCAGGTGGGAAAGAGTGCAATTGGTGGGACAAGGTTCTTGAGTAGGCCTGGGTGGGTGGGATCTAGTGGACAAGTAGAGGGACTGGCTTCAGACAGGAGCCCAGCCAGTTTATCCATAACCACAGGCAGGAAGTTCGCAGATATGGGTGCAGATGCTTGTAAAATGTGGTGGTAGTGATGGCATTGCTTCTATGTTCTTGTCAATAGGCAATAAGGTCATCATCTTAGAGTGAGGACAAAAAAGGACATGTGAGAAATGTATAGAGAGAGAAGACAGTGAAAAGCAGTCACCTGGCATATATAGGTGCTCAATCAATATTTGCCAAATGAAAGAATGGGAGAGGAAATGAACTAGTAAGTATAGAATTGATAGTTTTAAGGGTCCACCTGAGGCTACTCTCTACCACTGAGTCAATTCCAACTCATGGTGACTCTACATGTTTCAGAGTAGAACTGCACTCTATAGGGTTTTCAATGACTGTGATCTTATGGAAGTAGATTACCAGACCTTTCTTCCACAGCACCACTGGGTTGATTCAAGCCATCAACCTTTCAGTTAGTAGCCAAGCAAAAACCATTAGTGCCACCTGGGAACCTTAACCTGATATCAGTGGCTATACATTCAAAGTCACTGCATGTTTTTCTCCAAACATGTCCTTTTGGGCTTATGGACATAAGGATACAAGCCTAGAGCCAAAATGCTGGAGAAGGCAGAGTAGAAGGATAGAGATTCTAGCTAGCTGCTAAACTCTCTCCTGGCTTCCTCTCCCTGTTAGCTAGCTTTTTTAGGTGAACGGAAAACATCTTTATTTTCAGCTCTTTGTAGCCACAGTGTCTGTTGCCTGCTGCTGTTGTTGTTGTTAGGTGCCGTCGAGTTGATTCTGACTCATGGCGACCCTATGTACAACAGAATGAAACACTGCCCAGTCCTGCACCATCCTCACAATTGTTATGCTTGAGCCCATCATTGCAGCCACTGTGTCAATCCATCTCATTGAGGGTCTTCCTCTTTCTAGCTTGCTGCTAGGATCATCCTAACTTATGCAGCTGTAACTGAGTATTCCAACCTCTAGGGTCTCAACAAAAAGTTCTTATGTCAATTTTTTTTTTTTTTTTTTTAGAATGCAGCGTCCAAACCAAGCCACCTGTGGGTTCATATTTCTTGGTGGCCCCATCTCTGTCTCCCCTAGCCCAATCACAGCATCAGCCCAAATCAGCATGCAGTATTAATCTATGACCAGAGGCCAAACCTCACCGACCTCTGAACAACAAGTGAAATGTTTTACCTTGGCTAACATATCTTTATCTCCTCCTGTACCCAATCTGTTCTGGTTATCTACTGCCACATAACAAATCACCTCGAACTTAACGATATAAAACAACAGCCACTTTATTAAGCTCATGGATTCTGTTGGTCAGAAATTTGGGCAGAGCACAACAGAAATGGTTTTCTTTGCTCTACTACGTCTGGGATTTCTGCTGAGAAGACTTAAATAGCTGGGGGTAACTTGAATGGCTGGGGCTGATTCTATGAAGATTTCCTCACTTACATATCTGGCTCGTGGGCTGGGATAACTCAAAGGCTGGACTCATATGAAGCTGCTACCAGAGTACCCACTTGGCTTCTCTTTGTGGCTTGGGCTTCTCATAGCATGCTGGCTGGATTCCAAGGAAGTGTCCTCAAAGGGAGCATCCAGGGAGTGAATGTTTCAAGAGAACCATGGCTTTTATGACCTAGCCTTGGGTATTAGTTTCCTACTGCTACTGTAACAAATTATCACAAACATAATGGCTTAGGACAACACAAATTTATTATCTTAGAGTTTTGGGGGTCAGATCTCCAAAATGTTTTTCACTAGGCTAAAATCAACGTATTGGCAGGCCATGTTCCCCCTGAAGGCTCTAGGGGAGAATTCATTCCCTTGCCCTTTGCAGCATCTAGAGGCCACCATATTCTTTTGCTTATGGTCTCTTCCTCATCTTCAAAGTCAGCAGCATAGCATCTTCAAGTCTTTCTCTTTCTCTTTCCCTCATGTCTTCCTCTTACAAGGACCCTTGTGATTACATTGGGTCCACCCAGATAATCCAGGACAATCTTCCCATCTCAAAATCCCTAACTTAACTATCTCTGCAAAGTCCCTTTTTCCATGCCAGGTAACATTCACAGGTTTCAGGTATAAAGCTGTGGATACTTGGAGCAAAGGAGAATGAAGAACACCAAAGACACAACGTACATATGAGCCCGAGAGACAGAAAGGGCCACATAAACCAGAGACTACATCAGACTCAGACCCGAAGAACTAGATGGTGCCCAGCTACCACTGATGACTGCACTGACAGGGAACACAACAGTGAATCCCTGATGGAGCAGGAGAACAGTGGGATACAGATCTTAAATTATCACAAAAAGACCAGGCTTAATGGTCTGACTGAGACTAGAGGGACCCTGACAGTCATGGTCCCCGAACCCTTTGATAGCCCAAGATTGGAACCATTCTTGAAACCTACTCTACAGACAGGGGTTGGCCTGGACTATAAGATAGACAAAGATGCTGGTGAGGAGTGAACTTCGTGGCTCAAGTAGACACATGAGACTATGAAGGCAACTCCTGTCTGGTGGCAAGAGGAGAAGGAAGAGGGGGACAGGAGCTAGCTGAATGGACACGGTGAATACAGGGTGGAGAGGAGGAATGTGCTGTCTCATTAACGAGAGAGAAGCTGGGAGTGCACAGCAGAGTGTGTATGGCTTTTTATATGAGAGACTGACTTGATTTGTAAACTTTCACCTAAAGCACAATAAATAAATTTAGAAAAATTAAAAAAAAATTGTGGATATCTTTGCGGTGGGAAGGAGAATTATTCTACCTATTGCACCTAGGAAATCAAACAGCATCCTTTCCAATATACACTCACAGGCAGTCCAGATCCAAGAAGAGGGAGCATAGACCCAAGCTCTCAATGGAATGAGTTCCAAAGAATCAGTGGCCATGTTCTAAAACTGCCATACCACCATTCCTGTTGTGGCTATTTCCCTGCCTTGTATTCAGGGAGGAGCTCTACCTCCATTCTTGACTCAGCAGTAGTGAATGTGCAGAGATGGACAAGTTAATGATTCTACAGATACGTGAGAGAAAGGAAAAGACACACAGTGCAATCACATTTTATGCAAATTTTAAATAAATAACCAAAACCACTGCCATCGAGTTGATTCCAACTCATAGCAACCCTACAGGATTGTTCCAAAATAGTATTATATTAAAAAAAACTAATAAATCCTTGGAATCATGCAAATTCTACTTTACATTTACTCCAAACAAAATTAGTCTTGAATTGTGCACATTTTGAATTATGCGGTTTTTTAAAGGAATGCACCCTTTGTATAAACTGCAAATACTCTGTACTTGTTTTAATTTTAAAGAAAACAAGATGTAAAAATTACATCCAACTTTTAGCATAAGGATTAAAGAATCACCATATTCCCTAAAAATATGAGTTTTCCATGGTGTTTGAACTGAGAGAATTTTTTTTCCCCTATTGAAATCAAGCATTATTAGTAAACAGCAATTGTAAGAACTCAAAGTAGCTAAATTGTAGGCTTTGCTGGAGACAGTGCTGAACAGACCATATTAGCATAAATTGTATTTTTTATGGTTAAGCTGCAGTGTTAAACATCAAACTGTGCTAAACGATTGCTCTCCATACAGTGGCTAAATTGAACTAACTGTTATATCGGTTTAGTAAATTGTCAAAACTGGAGAAGTCAGCAATTTAAATGGATGTGTTTGTTAAATATCCTGAGGTACCCTGGCTTAACATCCATGAATAAAACACCCTTTAGAGTGTTAAAAGCCTGTCTATTAAAAAGAAGAATTAGCGAGGTGAAAATATAAGATTAATTTTAAAAAGGAAAGCCAAAATACTATAAAAGAGAATAACATAATATATTTCACATTTCATGCCAAAAAAAGTTTGTTATTATGCTTTGGTTTTCTATAATTATTATATTAAGCAATTTTTGCCTTACCATCATACTATCATTTAGGCAACTGGACACTGAATTTTGCCCAGTTAAACTGATAATCACTATTTGTTTTCCTCCACCTTGGACCCTGGATATTTGGCACATTTTATTAAATGAAGGAGGAAATTAAGCAAAATGTATACTCTCATGACTTCATGGTTTTTGCTACATTTTATATATTATTTGAAAATACTGAGCATTTCAGAGAAGTCTCTTTGTCTTCAATCTTAAATGTACATTGTCGTGCTACAGTGGTTTACATATTGCTACCACGCTGGAAGTTACGCCGCTGGTATTTCAACTACCAGCAGGGCCATCCATAGTGGATAGGTTTCAGTGGAGCTTCCACATTAAGACAGACTAGGAAGAAAGGCCTGGTGACCTACTTCCAAAAATTAGCCAATGAAAACCCCATGGATTACAACAGAATGACGACACTGGGTGGGTATTGTCCCATACAGTTTTGGAAGAGGAGCCCCCTAGACTGGAAGGCTCTACACAATGGTCGCAACGAGGGACTCAAACATGCCAATGATCATGAAGATGGACCCAGACCAGGCAACGTTTTGTTATACTGTCCATAGGGTTACCATAAGCTGAAGCCAACTTGACAACAACTAACAACAAATACTACCCAGCAGATATTTAATATGTAGGGAATAAATTTTTTTTATGGCTTAGTTCTGTCAAATGTAAAATTAAGCATCCAATATTAAATAGTGTTGGATATCAAAGCCAGTTGTTGGATATCAAATCATAAACCCTTATTTGGAGTCTGACCATTGAAAACTGACCACCTGATGTAGAAACTGTAGAAGTGGTGCATGTTTCGCTGGGTATATTCTCAACAACAAAAAAAAAAGGTGAATAAAATAAATTTTAAAACCTTAAAAAATTGACTGCTTGAAATAATCAAGCATTCGCTTAATAAATGGTTTGTTTATGTCTCTGTCTACATTTCAAGAAGATGGTTAGAAAATAAAATAAGCTGTCACTATCACTTCCCTCATGCTATTTTGCCACTCTTATTTTGATCCCATCCACATAATAGGGATCATTTTTCTTCTTTTTAATACTTTTTTTCTAATTACAAAAGCAACGCATGCTCATTGCAGAATATACAGAAAATATAAACAAATTAAATGGAAAAAGTAAAAATTTCATAATAATTTATTTTAAAGCCCCTTAATTAGATCCCTATTCTCACTCCTTAAACCAAAAGAAATTTGCATTGGAGCAAAGAGATAATAAAGGGAAATACAGGTGAATTTTTGTATAAGCATCTCCCCAGCCACCTTGCCTCCAGGATTCTAATCAGGAAAAGGCTGGGGGATTCACACCTTACCTCGATGACAATTCAAGCCAGAGCCATTTCAATATGAAAGCCTTCAGTGGATAAATGGGCCACATGGACAAATAATTATAACATAATGCATTCTGAGATAGAAAAAAATTGAGTGCTGTGGGAACCCAAAGAAGGAAGAAAAGGAGTCTGACTAGCAGGATCAGAGATAGTTTCAGAAGAGAAATATTTGAGTGGAGCTTTGAATGATGAATAAGTTATCAAGAAGTTAGGAAGACAATGGGAACCGCATTCGAAAGGGAGGGAACAAAACAGAGAAGGCACAGAGTTGTGAAGTTCAATAAGAATGATCAAGTCACAAAGCAACTGCCTCAGTGACCCATTCTTAAATCATCAAAAAAGTCAAGTCAGGCAGCAAACTGACCCAACCATTTTCAACTTTTTCTTATGAGGCCATATCATAAAACATTTCCAGGCTATACTAGTCAGGATTATTTTAACTGCAGTTGACAGAAACCCAACTCAAACTTGCTTAACCAATAATAATAATTTATTGACTCATATAACTGGGAAGCTAAGCATATATACTGATTCAGGTAAGGCTGGATCTAGGTGCTCAAAAGGTGTGCTCATTTCTCTCTGTTGTCTTTCTCTATTCTGTTTGTATCTGCTTCTATTTGCATGTCAGCCTCATTCTTTCTTGTTATAGAAAGACTTTAAACTGCAGCAAAGAGAGCTTCTCGTAGCTCCAGGCCAATGTCCTTACACCTTACTAACGTAAGAGCACAGTCTTCACCATTAGACTTAGTAGAAGAACTCATACAAGTGCTTTTGTGGGCCAGACTGGGAAAATCCCTACCCTTAAATCAATCACTGAGGCTGGAGGGATGTAATTCTATGCTTGGCCCAGCCTGGGTCGCATGTCTACTTGTGAGGGCAGGAGGAGGTACAAGGCACCTTAACAGAGAGCCACACCAGTACCACATGAGGCAGGAGAGCAGCTCGCAAAGGAAGAAGAGGATGAGAGAGTTTATGTTTGGCACACAAGAGTTATAACTTCCACAGTTTACCTCCCAAGTATCTGGAGGGAATTCTTCCATCTCAACAGTGGGGACACATCATCACAGTCCCACAGACTATGTATGTAGTCCTAGGAAGGACTACAGGTGGATGACAGCTCTCCTGCAGCATACAAAGATGAACAGCCATTCCAGCCAGCGTCTAGAAGATCCTCCTGACAGTCAGAGATTTTCACCAAATGTGAAAGCTGTCACTGAATTATAAAACAGAGAACCAGAGGACCCAATTGCTCTCAATCCCCATCCCCAAGTATAAGAGTCACTTGGTTTAGCTCTTACATCTTACGTTAACATATTTGAAATCTGATCATTTTCAGTTAGGTCATAAATGGAATGAGCACTCATATGGTACTTAGGATGTGCCAAGCACTGTTTTTAGTGCTTTATGAATAGTAATACTTACATCAACTTCATGAGGTGGGACCTATTACATATAGTAATACTTGTAATAACCCCATGAGGCAGGACCTATTATTACCTCCACTGTATGGACAAGGAAGCCAAAGCACAGAGAGGTTATACCTGCATAGCGAGATTAGAACCCAGGCAGGCTAACTCCAGAGTCTGTGCCCTTAACTCCAACATTAGACTCAATACCTCCACTCAAAATAGATCATAAAGTCAAAATGATGAGAAAGGGAACAGGAAAACAGTGACAATGATAAACACCACACTGAAACAAAGTAGTCTGCAACAGAATAAATAAACAGGTGTAATAAAACAATCTAGACACTGAACTGACTGCTCAGAAGCATGAACCTGTCAGCATAGCCCCAACACTGTCTGGGGAAAGAGAACATGTTATCTAAAAAGGATGTGAGAAATTTGGTTTGCTGAGAAGTTTGCCTCCACGGGTTAAAGCTCACTACACTTTACTAGTATGAAATATCCTCTCCCTTTCCACAGATGGTGTGCCCAGAAAGGCAGACTGGTGACTGGGGATAACCTTCTATGCTGTACCCAACATGGTGTTGGGCATATTGTTATGCTCAGAAAGTGTCTGTTTAATTTCAAGGCATCCGTGGCCATCTGTTCTTAGAAGAATCACAAGGGCTGAAAAAGTAGGTTCAGTGATTAAGTACTTATTGAGCACCTACTATGTCTCAGGTCCTGGACTAGGCCCTGAGGACATAGCAGTGACAAAACAGAGACAGTATTTTCTACCTAGCCCTGGCTTGTCCACACTCTAGCTGAGGTTAATCCAAAATTTTCAGCAATTTTTACAAGCAGAGCTGATATCTGGACAGTGTGCATCCATATGGGCATACTGGTTGTAGAATATTAAGATTATTTTTGTACTAGTTGGTAAATATCCACCATCTAAGTCTCATGTGCTTTATTGACTACGTAAAAGAGTTTGACTTGTGGATCATAACAAATTAGGGATAACATTGCAAAAAATGGGAATTTCAGAACACTTAACTGTGCTCATGAGGAACCTATACGTAGATCAAGAGGCAGTCATTTGAACAGAACAAGGGGATGCTGCATGGTTTAAAGTCAGGAAAGGTGTGTGTCAGGGTTGCATCCTTTCACCGTACTTATTCAATCTGCATGCTGAGCAAATAATCCAAGAAGCTGGACTATATGAAGAAGAACGGGGCATCAAGATTGGAGGAAGACTCATTAACAACCTGCGTCATGCAGATGACACAACCTTGCTTGCTGAAAGCGAAGAGGACTTGAAGCACTTACTAATGAAGATCAAAGACCACAGCCTTCAGTATGGATTACAACTCAACAAAAAGAAAACAAAAATCCTCACAACTGGACCAATGAGCAACATCGTGATAAACGGAGAAAAGATTGAAGTTGTCAAGGATTTCATTTTACTTGGATCCACAATCAACACCCATGGAAGCAGCAGCCAAATCAAAAGACACATCGCACTGGGCAAATGTGCTGCAAAAGACCTCTTTAAAGTGTTGAAAAGCAAAGATGTCACCTTGAAGACTAAGGTGAGCCTGACCCAAGCCATGGTGTTTTCAATCACTTTATATGCATATGAAAGCTGGAGGATGAATAAGGAAGACAAAAACAAACTGACATCTTTGAATTGTGGTGTTGGTGAAGAATATTGAATATACCATGGACTGCCAAAAGAACGAACAAATCTGTCTTGGAAGAGATACAATCAGAATGCTCCTTAGAAGCAAGAATGACAAGACTACCATTTGCATATTTTGGACATGTTATCAGGATGGATCAGTCCCTGGAGAAGGACATCATGCTTGGAAAAATAGAGGGTCAGCAAAAAAGAGGAAGGCTCTTAATGAGATGGATTGACACAGTGTCTGCAACAATGAATTCAAGCATAACAACGATTGCGAGGATGGCGCAGGACGGGGCAGTGTTTCCTTCTGTTGTACACAGGGTTGCTATGAGTCAGAGCCGACTCGACAGCACCTAACAACAAGTCTCATGAAGGGTCCCTGGCTGCTGCAAACAGTTAATGCTCTTGATCGCTAAGCAGAAGGAGGTTTGAATGTACCCAGAGGTGCCTTGGAAGAAGGTCTGGTGATCTACCTTCAAAAAATCAACCATGGAAAACCCTATGGAGTACGGTTCTACTCCACACATACAGGTTGCCATAAGTCAGAACTGATTCAACAGCAGCTGGTTTGTCTTTTTTTTAGTCTCTTGAGTGTTTTTGAGTGTCCTACCCTTGCCCCGGCTGCCCTGAAACCCCCACAACCCATCAACTAGAGGGGTAGCCCTGGCCCAGCAGGGGCCTCCAGGACCCACTCCACATCATGGCCTGGGTCTGTTCTGATTGGTGGGTGCCTGTATTCCTAATTCCAAGCACCAAAAGTAGCCAAAGTATAAAAGGTGTTTTCTCCTTATAAAAAAAGCTTTAAATACACAGTTTTCTGGTTTACTGCCAGTTCTCTTTAGAAACAGTAAGTCTTTATTTTAAAAAAATAAAAGCATCAGACACACAATATGACAATCAGCAACTGTCTGAACACAGCCTGTTGAGGCAGAGGACATCATGCCAAGATGGGACCAAATTACCTCCTCGGCCCCTGCCACCCACCGCAGCTCCTATCAACAGACACCTTCAGAACAGAGGCCTCAGTAAGACAGACCCAGATGCCCCCACCGCCAGGGTAAATAGAGGGGCCGTGGTCTCTACAGGGCCAGACTCCTGCCAGCTGTGTCAGTTACAGAGGAGTGACAAATACCATCAGGGCAGGGAGCTTGACCCATCAGTCCATGTGACAGCCTCATTTGCTGGGAAATCCCTCTACCTCTCCAGGAGAGATGACGGCTGGCCTCGTGAGATAATCTATGAAGGCAGACTCAAAGGCAGCTGGGTTTCCCCGTTAAGCACTGTGGATCTCGAGCTGTGGATCTCGAGCAGTGGCTCTCAACACTGGCTACACCTTAGAAATCCAGGTGCTTTTAAATACAGATGCCAGGTCCCAGCCAGTTCAATCAGCATTTCGCAAGGTAGGGCCTGGGCACCACGGTGATTCTAATGTGCCAACCGCGTTGACCACTGATCCAAAGAGGCCTGCTAGGTTTAGGGTCTAGGTATTTTCCGTTGCAAAATACCCTGTCCTTAATTCAGAAAGAGGTCCCCATCCACACACACTAATGCCAATTGAGCCAGAAAGGAGGGCAGTGGAGACAAAGGATAAACCACTTTGGGAAGCAAGTCCTTCAGGCACTTCTTCCTGGCACAGATCCGGAAAACTTGTCCTTCCCGTGAGGCTGCTCAGACTGGCAGGGAACCAGGCCATTGAGCCCAAGAACCTCTAAAGGTTTTCTTTATAAAGAAGGATCACATTTCCTGCTTTGCTGACAAGGAAACTAAGGTGTGGGGAGGTAAAGAGATCAATTCAATGGGCAGGTGTCTTCCTAGGGCAAAACAAATGTCACTCTTACCATCTCAAGAGTGCCGTAAAGAGGAAAACCGCAGACGTGCCTTTAGGGGAGGCATAGGTTGAGATTTCAGTTAATTTAGTTTAGGCTGCCGTTAAATGCTTAGTTTTTTGTCTCACAAATCTTGTCACCAAAAAAAGGAACAAATCAATGCAAATGTCCCAGGTTAGGTATTAAATCCCGGCAGAGTGACAAGGCATCTTGTAGGTCACCCTTGACACTGCCACTGCCGAGCAGGGCAAAGAGGACACAAGCCTCGCTGGCGCCTCCCCAGCAAGCCCTCCTTCTCAGACGGGGCAACAACTGCTGATGGTGCAGGCCTGGGTGTAATCAAGGAAGAAAGGGAGGAAATCAAGGAGCCAAATCAGGGCGCTAGGGAAGAAACCAGAAGCACACGCGTTCAAAACAGGTAGAGTCCACGCGGGCCTTCCAGGCCTAAAAATGTGGCAAGGACATAACAGGGACTCACAGTTCTGATTTTCTCAGTTAAAACCAAAATCTGCCCACCAACTCACCTCCAATTTAAAGTAAGATTTAAATAGGTTTGCATGTCCAAAAGTTCAAGAAACAAGGAAGAGGGGGGAGCTTTATTTTCATTACTTTTGCTGATCAATATCTTTTAGAAAGCTTACTAGCAACCTCTCTGGGTCTGGATAAAAACGGGATTAAAATGACTGAAAAACAAAGGGTTGGACTGGATGACTATTTGACCTCCACGATGTATGACTGTATGAACTATTGAGGAATAGAAGTTATTTATGTAAAAGATACGCTCTTAAATGAGTTGTCAGTGAATTATACTTTAAATTTGTTGTTGTTAGTTGCCATGCAGTCAGCTGTGACTCATGGTAACCATGGTACAGTGGATTACTTAATATGGCCCTTTTAGCTATGCATAGCTGGGTGAGATTATGCAAATAAAGCAGAGTGCACCAAGAGGATTGGATGACCTTGCCTATAATGCAAATAAGGTGTATGGAGCCCCTGCAAGGGTGGGACCATGCAAATAAGTTATGAAACCTTAACAAGGGGATTAGTCAGTGTCATGGATTGAATTATGTACCCCAAAAAATGCATGTATCAATTTGGCTGGACCACGACTTCCAGTGTGTGGTTGTCCTCCATTTTGTGATTGTAATTTTATGTCAAAGAGGATTAGGGTAGGATTTTAACACCTTTACTAAGGTTGCATCCCTGATCCAACATAAAGGGAGTTTCCCTGTGCTGTGGTCTGCACCACCTTTTATCTTACAAGAGATAAAAGGAAAAGGAAGCAAGCAGACTGTTGGGGGACCTCATACCACCAAAAAAGCAGTGCCAGAAGCAGAGCATGTCCTTTGGACCCAGGGTCCCTGAGTGGAGAAGCTTGTAGTCCAGGGGAAGATTGATGAGAAGATCGAAAGAGAGAGAAAGACTTCCCTTGGAGCTGCTGCCCTGACTTTGGACTTTTAGCCTACTTTCCTGTGAGGAAATAAACGTTTCTTTGTTAAACCATCCACTTGCGGTATTTCTGTTAGAGCAGTACTAGATAACCAAGAGAGTCGGTTTTGCCAGCCCACTAGGCTTAAAGGGAGCTAATCTCAGAAGCAAAAGAGGGGACCTCACTACCACCAAGAACAAAAGCCAGGAGTGGAGAGCATCCTGGACCAGGGGTCCCTATGCTGAGAACCTCCCAGACCCAGGAGACAAAGAGAGAGCTGTAACACCAGAGATGGCATGAGACAAGAAGCACGGCACAGAAAGGGCAGCAGCAAAACCAGGAGACTGGTGCAAGACAGCGTGTTGTGTTTCCTAGCCCACAAAACAAGGTGGCTATAGTGGGTGTGCCAACTCATGGGGCGAGAAAGCTCAGTGCCTTCAGGCAGGAGGCTTACTGGCAGAGTAGGGTGCCTCTGAACACTTACTGGAAGAACTAAAGAGCTTTGTCATAATACTTGGCCAAGCAGGGCAGAGGCAGGCTTGAGCAGGGGGCTGAGAGCAAAGAGAGGAGGTCTGTCCTGAGGGGGCCAAGAGGAGACTGCCCCAGGGGGCCAAGAGGAGTCTGCCCCCAGGGAGCCAAGAGGAGCCTGTCCTCAGGGGATCGAAAAGAGCTCTGCATGGCCAAGAAGAGCTGAGAGAACTGTCATGCACTAAAAAAGGGAGAGATTGCCTACCTGCTTCCTGATCCTGATCCTAAAATGTAGCCTGTTGATCCTGATCCCAAGTTGTAACCTCTTACTTCCCTAATAAACCCCATAACTGTGATTATGGTCTGTGAGTTCTGTGTGGTCACTTCAATGAATTATCAAACCTAGCAGAGAAGCAGAGAATGTCATGGGAGGGATGGTTGGTGTCAGAATTGGAAAAAATATTAGAGAAAGGAGGTATGTCTGAACTCCACCTCATACATTGATCTTGATTCTCTTTCCTCCTCCTTGTGAAGTTAGATAAGAAGATCTGGCACCACTATCGCACCATTTTTACACGATCCCATGTGTGCACAGTAGGACTGTGCTCCATAGGGTTTTCAAGGCTGTGACCTTTTGAAAGATTCTTCAGGCCTTTCTTCTGAGTCATCTTTGGGTGTATAAGGACTGCAAACCTTTCAGCTAGTAGTCAAGCACTTAACCATTTGCACCACCCAGGGACTCCTTATATTTAAATGCACCACAGAATTCATGATTAGAGAAATCCATTATCTATAGAGCAGTGGTTCAAAGCATGATCTCCAAAGCAACAGCATCACCTGGGAACTTGTTAAAAATGCAAATTATCAAGCCCTATCCCAGATCTGCTGAGGTCAGAAATTCTGGGGGTGGGACCCAGCAATCTGTGTTTCTGACTACCACTGATAGTGACTCCTTTAGTAAACAAAACGTGTTTGTTTTAAATGTAAGATTTATCTGTCGGCAAGTCTGTCACATAGTTCTAGAGCCTTTACTTCAAATTGTCAATATCTGTTTCAGAGAGGAACTGCAAACCTCCACAGTGGCCTCCTTACTATCCCAAACACACCCACCTCAGGGCCTTTGCCCTGACTATTCCTTCTGCCTGGAATACTGGGCCCCCATGCCATAGACGACTTGGCTCAAACACCACCTTCTCAATGAGGCCCACCCTGGACTGCTGATTCTCCTTACCGAGCTCTACTTTTTTTTTTCAAAGTTCATATCTCCTTCTAAAGACCTATAAGATTTACTTATTTCTGTATAGAGTTTTCTATATGTCTCTTTCCACTAGAAAGTAAGTTGCATTGGCAGCAGTCTGCTTTGTCCACTAAGAGTGGCTGGAACTTTACCGAAGAAGACATTCAAGCTGCTAACAGATACGTGACGAAAAGCTCACGATCATTAGCTATTAGAGAAATGCAAATCAAAACTACAATGAGATTCCATCTCGCCCCAACAAGGCTGGCATTAATCCAAAAAAACACAAGTAATAAATGTTGGAGAGGTTGGAGAGACTGGAACACTTATACACTGCTGGTGGGAATGTAAAATGGTACAGCCAATTTGGAAATTGATTTGGCGCTTCCTTCAAAAGCAAGAAATAGAACTACTATATGACCCAGCAATCCCACTCCTTGGAATATACCCTAAAGAAATAAGAGCCTTCACGTGAACAGATATACGCATGTCCGTGTTCGTTGCAGCACTGTTTACAATAGCAAAAAGCTGGAAGCAACCAAGGTACCCATCAACAGATGAATGGATAAATAAATCATGGTATATTCACACAATGGAATACTATGCAACAATTAAGAACAATGATGAATCTGTGAAACATTTCATAACATGGAGGAATCTGGAAGGTATTATGCTAAGTGAAATTAGTCAATTGCAAAAGGACAAATATTGTATGAGACCACTATAATAAGAACTCCAGATAAAGTTTAAACACAGAAGAAAATATTCTTTGATGGTTACGAGGGTGGGAAGGGAGGGAGAGGGATATTCACTAACTAGATAGTAGACAAAAATTTTTTTAGATGAAGGGAAGGGTAACACATTACACAGGGATAGTACAACTGGACTAAACTAAAAGCAAAGAAATTTCCTGAATACAACCAAAAGCTTCAAAGGCCAGAGTAGCAGGGATGGGGGTCTAGGGACCATGGTTTCAGGGGACATCTAGGTCAACTGGCATAACAAAATGTATTAAAACTGTCTGCATTCCACTTTGGCGAGAGGCATCTGGGGTCTTAAATGCTCGCAAGTGGCCATCTAAGATGCATCAATTGGTCTCAACCTACCTGAAGCAAAGAAGAATGAAGAGCACCAAAGACACAAGGTAAATATGAGCCCAAGAGACAGAAAGGGCCACATAAACCAGAAACTCCATCAGCCTGAGACCTGAAGAACTAGATGGTGCCCAGCTACCACCGATCATGCCCTGACAGGGAATACAACAGTGAATCCCTGACGGAGCAGAACAGTGGGATGCAGATCTTAAATTATTGTAAAAAGACCAAACTTAATGGTCTGAGACTGGAGGGACCCTGACGGTCATGGTCCCTGGACCCTTTGATAACCCAAGATTGGAACCATTCTTGAAACTAACTCTACAGACAGGGATTGGCCTGGACTATAAGATAGACAATGATGCTGGTGAGGAGTGAACTTCGTGGCTCAAGTAGACACATGAGCCTATGCGGGCAACCCCTCTCTGGTGGCGAGAGGAGAAGGAAGAGGGGGACAGGAGCTTGCTGAATAGACACAGGGAATACAGGGTGGAGAGGAGGAATGTGCTGTATCATTAAGGGGAGAGCTGCTGAGAGTACACAGCAGGGTGTGTATGGCTTTTTGTATGAGAGACTGACTTGATTTGTAAACTTTCACCTAAAGCACAATAAATACATTTAAAAAAAAAAAAGAGTGGCTGGAATAGTACCAGGCACGTAGTTGTTGTCCAGTAGATTCCAACTCATTGCAACATTATGTACAACAGAATGAAACATTGTTTAGTCCTGCATCATCCTCACAATCACCAGCATGTTTGAATCCATCATTGCAGCTATTGTGCCAATCCATCTCACCAAGGGTCTCCCTTGCCCTCTTTGGCCCTCTACTTCACCAAGCATGGTGCCTTCCTCTAGCAATTGATCCCTCATGATGATATGTCTAAAGCAAGCAAGTTGGACAACGTTCTGTTGTGATCTATAAGGGTTTCATTTGCTAATTTTTGGAAGAAGCCCTGGTGGTACAGTGGTTAAGCACTTGGCTTCTAACCAAAAGGCCAAATTTTTGGAAGTGATCTCCAGGCTTTTCCTTCTAGTCTATCTTAGTCTGGAAGCTGAAATCTGTCCACCACGGGTGACCCTGCTGGTATGTAAAATACTAGGGATATAACTTCCTGCATCATAGCAACACACAAGCCACCACAGTACAACAAACTGACAGATGGGTGGTAGGGGCACATAGTAGTCACACATACGTATTTGCTGGATGAGTTAGGCAAATCGCAGAACAAACTTCTGGGGATGCACAGCCTTCCTTTATTTTGTAAAGGCTCAAGCTAGGGAGCTAACTATACAAACTCAAGAGAGGTTTCCATTTCCCATGGAATGCTGGAGGACTGTTGCTCCTGCACCCTGCTAGTGTCTCAGTGTTGGGTCCTACACCACATCCTTCTGAAGATACTCATGTGGTTGATAATCTCACTTTGCAATTGACATTCAGGAGATAGTAAATTGCTGGAGCCACACTATGAATCAAGAGTGAAGGTGTTGGAACTAGAAATCTTAGCCACCAATTGAATACACCACTCATCTGACAACACTTTCTCTCAAATAGAGCCTTCTCCAGTATTTAAAAGTTAAGACTATTAATTAAATTGCACAACTTTCAGAGTTAACGAAAATTCAATACTTTTGCTTCTAGCTTAAAGTGGGAAATGTGAAATTGTGCCAAATGCCAAAGATTTCCTCTTGCCTCCTCAATGGGAGTGATTTGGAAGTTGGGTATCCAGTCTTTCAAAAGCAGTTTCTTTTTTATGTTATTCCTGGGAATTTCAAGCTCTAGACTTTTT
The DNA here is from genome assembly GCF_024166365.1 of Elephas maximus indicus. NCBI lineage: Eukaryota > Metazoa > Chordata > Mammalia > Proboscidea > Elephantidae > Elephas > Elephas maximus. The sequence goes on from NC_064821.1 coordinate 83,814,867, forward strand.
TTTTCATAAAGAGATTCTACAGATAGCTTTAAGGTCACTTTTTTTTTTTAATTTTACAATCAGTGTAAAGCGAAAGCATGGAAAACATTATTATAAATACAGGATAGAATATAAATTTGTTGACTTTGGCCATGTGGAGTCAAGGAAGTAAAGTAGCATGAAGTAAATGCTTACCATCAGAAAAGATCTTTGAATCATTGCTAGATGTTTCTACACAGCTTTTCCTTTTTCCATTTGCTCCAAATGATCAAACCACATTGAAGCAACTTTTCCAAAATGCGTTTTACTTTAGAAGCTGAGCTCTGGGAAAGGCTAAATTAAAAACTGCGGTGTGTGTGTGTGACAGAGAGAGAAAAGCACCAATGAAATAATATCCTGCTAACTGTTGTTGTAGGATAAAAACATCACAAAGTTTAGTAAAGCAAAAGACAGTTTCATTCAGCATATGTTCAAAAAGGCAAAAGCAGGAAATGGACAACCATGCTGCCACAGCCACGTCTGCCCGAGTCCAAGGAAACTTACAGAATCATCAGTATATATTCACAAATGGGCAAAACCATGGAAAGCTTCAGCTTTTCACAGATTGGCTAGAAACTGTGATCCTACATTTTGACTCATCTTTCTTAACAATCATTGGTACAGGTTTCAGTAAGAGCAGTCAGGAGGGTCTTCAACAGTCCAACAAATTTTCTATTCACTAAATGCTAATAGAAAAAGATAACAGCAGAAAGCCTTTTGTGTTCTGTTTGACTGGTTTATGTGGAAGGTTCCCTAAAAGATATTTTTCTTCCCCAAAAGATAATTTCCAAGATTGTCCCATCTGTTGTCTTTATTTCAGGACCCAGTTGATGTGTCCTTGTGAGTTCTTGTGAGCCCAGCTCCAGCTGGGACACATTGTCTATGCTTAAGGACAGGGAATAATTACTCCAATATTATTTCCTGAGTCACTGTAGAGCCCCTCACGTGTCTGTCAGTTTGTCGTACTGTGGGGGCTTGCATGTTGCTGTGATGCTGGAAGGTATGCCACCAGTATTCAAACACCAGCAGGGTCACCCATGGCAGCCAGGTTTCAGCTGAGCTTCCAGACTAAGACAGGCCAGGAAAAAGGACCTGGCAGTCTACTTCTGAAAAGAATTAGCTAGTGAAAACTTTATGAGTAGCAGTGAAACACCATCTGATATAGTGCCAGAAGATGAGACCCTCAGGTTGGAAGGCACTCAAAATACAACTGGGGAAGAGCTGCCTCCTCAAAGCAGAGTCAGCCTTAATGACATGGATGGCATGACTCAAAATGAGAAGAACAGCTGCAAACATCCAATAACAATCAGAACACAGAATGTACAAAGTATAAATCTAGAAAAATTAGAAATTGACAAAAATGAAATGGAACACATAAACATCAATATCCTAGGAATTAGTGAAGTGAAATGGGTGGGTACTGGCTATCTGAATCAGACAATCATATGGTCTACTATGCAGGGAATGACAACTTGAAGAGGAATGGCATTGCATTCATGGTCAAAAAGAACACACTGAACATGCTCTGCATTTCTCAAGCTGCAAGAACTGAAGAAAAAATTCAAGCTTCAAGTTGCAATACTGAAGGATTCTATGGGAAAATATTAAATGAAACAGGAAGCATCAAAACAAGATGGAAAGAATATACAGTCACCATACAAAAAAAAATTGGCTGACAGTCAACCATTTCAGGAGGTAGGATATGATCACGAACCAAAGGTACTGAAGGAAGAAGTCCAAGCTGCACTGAAGGCAATGGCAAAAAATAAGGCTCCAGGAATTGAAGGAATACTAACTGAGATGTTTCAACAAACCGATGTAGCACTGGAAGTACTCACTCGTCTACGCCGAGAAATCTGGAAGACAGCTACCTGGCCAACCGACTGGAAGAAATCCATATTCTCAAGAAAGGTAATCCAACTGAATGTGAAATTATTGAACAATATCATTAATATCACACACGAGTAAAATTTTGCTGAAGATCATCCAAAAGTGGCTGCAGCAGTACATCGGCAGAGAACTACCAGAAATTCAAGACTAATGCAGAAGAGGATGTGGAACAGGGATATCATTGTTGATGTCAGATGGATCTTGTTTGAATGCAGAGCATACCAGAAAGGTGTTTACCTGTGTTTTATCGCAAAAGAATTTGATTATGTGGATCCTAACAAATTACGAATAACATTGTGAAGAATGGAAATTCTTAACTGTGCTCATGAGGAACCTGTACATAGATCAAGAGGCAGTCATTTGAACAGAACAAGGGGACACTGCATGGTTTAAAGTCAGAAAAGATGTGTGGGGGTTGTATCCTTTCACCATACCTATTCAATCTGTATGCTGAACGATTAATCTGAGAAGCTGGAGTATATGAAGAAGAACAGGGCATCAGGATTGGAGGAAGATTCATTAACAACCTGCATTATGCAGATGACTCAATCTTGTTTGCTGAAAGTGAAGAGGACTTGAAGCACCTTCTGATGAAGATTAAAGACCACACCCTTCAGTATGGAATACACCTCAATATAAAGAAAACAAAAAACCTTACAACTGGACCAATAAGCAACATCAAGATAAAAGGAGAAAAGATTGAAGTTGTCAAGGATTTCATTTTACTTGGATCCACAATCAACACCCATGGAAGCAGCAGCCAAGAAATCAAAGACACATTGCGTTGGGCAAAACTGCTGCAAAAGACCTCTTTAAAGTGTTGAAAAGCAAAGATGTCACCTTGAAGACTAAGGTGCGCCTGACCCAAGCCATGGTGCTTTCAGTCACTTCATATGCATGGACGGTGGAAAAGGAAGACCAAAGACCAATTGGCACCTTTGAATTGTGGTGTTGGTGAAGGATATTGAATATATCATGGACTGCCAAAAGAACGAATAAATCTGTCTTGGAAGAAGTACAACCAGAATGCTCCTTAGAAGCAAGGATGGTGAGACTGCGTCTTACATACTTTGGACATGTTACCAGGAGGGATCAGTCCCTAGAGAAGGACACCATGCTTGGTAAAGTAGAGGGTCAGTGAAAAAGAGGAAGATCTTCAACGAGATGGATTTACACAGTGGCTGCAACAATGGGCTCAAGCATAATGATTGTGAGGATGGCATAGGACAGGGTGCTGTTTCATTCTGTTGTACATGGGGTTGCTATGAGGTGGAAATGACTGAACGGGACCTAACAACAACAACTGTAAAGCAAGGAGCCCTGGTGGCACAGTGGTTGAGGGCTTGGCTGGTAACCAAAAGGTTGGCAGTTCAAGCCTACCAGCCACTCCAAGGAGAAAGATGTGGCAGTCTGCTTCTATAAAGATTTACAGCCTTGGAAACTCTGTGCGGTAGTTCCACTCTGTCCTGCAGGTCACTATGAGTCTGAATTGACTTGATTGCAATGAGTTAACTGTAAAGCACTAGGCCAGCAGTTTTTCAAACATTTGGTCTCAGTATCTCTTTACATTCTTAAAAATTATTAAGGATCCCAAAGAGCTTTTTTTTATGTGAGTTATAGCTATCATTACTTACCACATTAGAAATCAAAACTAGAAAATTATAAAGTTATTCATTAATTCATTTAAAGATAATATTAATAACCCCATCATATGTTAAGTAACATATTTTATGAAATTTAACTATTTTCAAAAAAAAAAAACTTTTTTTTTTTTAGGAGAGTGGTATTGATTTACCCTTTTGCACATCTTTTTAATATATGAGTTAATAAAAGACAACTGGATTCTAAAACCTGCTTCTGCATTCAGTCTCTTATGGTAGTGTATGTCATGGGGCAGTAGAAAACTTTACTGCACATTCATGAGGGAATGAAAGTGAAAAAGGTAAATACAAAAGCAAAAAAGTAAATAATTATTTTAGTGTTATTATGGAACCCTGGTGGTACACTGGCTAAGGGTTCAGCTGCTAACCAAAATGTCAGTAGTTCAAATCCACCAGCTGCTCCTTGGAAATCCTATGGGGCAGTTCTACTCAATGCTATAGGGCCGCTATAAGTTGGAATCAACTCGATGGCAATGGGTTTGGGGTTTGCTTTTTTTAGTATTATCATGAAAGTAGTTTTGACTCTGCAGACCACCTGAAAGGGTCTCAGATACTCTTAGGGGTCCCCATATCACAATTGGAGAACAACTGCACTAGCCAAATGTTATCAGTCTATCCCCTATTGTAGAGATAGGGAAACGGAGATGCAGAGAGGGGAGGTTATGTGATTTACCAAAAATCACATAAAAAGGGAGAAGGAAGAACGTAGAACTTAAACTTAGGTTTTCTAACTTCTGGCTGAGTGTTCTTGGCATTAGATAATATTGCTCACCATGACCGCACAGCACTTCCACATATTTCAAGGTTTCTCAACTTTTCTACTACTGATGCCTACACAAGTGTGGTATTACCACAACATGTCCTACTCCACAATATGCCCATGTTTGCATTAAAATTTTTTTATCATAAAAGCTATACATATACTTTAAAAAAGAAAGAAAGAAAGAAAGAAAAGTAGTACGAAAGAGTAGAAAATGCAAAGTAGGAAAGTCTCCACTCCAGTCCCATGTCCCACAGGTAACATTTATGCTTCTCTTTTTACTGTTTCCAATGGTTTCCACCATAACTCTAACACACTTCCAACTCTATTTCTTGATTTATCCACTTTAAACAGTATCTATTAACTCCCACACATAAGACTTACCTATAGTTCCCTCTACTTCCTTGACTCCACCTTGCTAAAGTTGTCAAATTTGTATTCTGTTTTGTATTTGTAATTATGTTTTCCATGCTTTATCTTTAAATGGATTCTAAAAAAAATAAAAACTAGCAAACAGCATGGAAAACATGATTGACAGTGCAGAACCAAGAATTGTGATTGAACCCATAAAGAAGGAAGTGTGACTCCAGGTCATGAAATCTGCGCCACTTGAAGAAGAATGTTCAAGTGTGAAGAGCAAATAGACTTTCCATTCCTTTTCTCAATCAGTTGCTGAGAACCAAACCACATTTTGGTTTGCTTCATATTTGGACAATGACTCCCTTGTAAGCTTTATATTTCTCCTAGAGTTTCTAATAAGGAAAAAAGGAAAAGGAAAGGCATATGTCAGCATCATGTGGTTAAGCCCTTAAAATCTACTATTTTTTATATACACAGTTGGTGTGATGGAATCCACTTTCTTTTTGAAGACATTCTTCACTTCTTGTTCTGGTACCAGTTTCTTTCTAGATCAACTCCATAGCTGTTGTACAGGGGTGTCTTTTCATTCCCTGCTGGGTTAATTACCATGGTTTCTTGGGTCCAATATTTTCATCATTTCTTGGTCATTTTTCATTTATGGAAATTTTTTTCTTTCATAGAAAAGCCAAATGGGAAGTAAACTCCATGAGTTCTTGCATATCTGCATATCTGAAAATGTGTTTATTTTACTCTTGCATTTAATTGATCATATTTTGTAACTACTGGGAGTCACAAAATCTATTTATTCCACCTCAATACTTCTCATAATAGCATCTGATTTTGTACAGGTGTTCTCCTCCTCCACATGTTCCCAAGGGGGTGGTTCCTGACTAGTCTAAGTCAATCATGGCTGTCCAATTATCCTTCCAGTGATTGGTTTGGGAATAATCATGTGATACAATTTTGGCCAATAAAATATAAAGGAAAGTCTGCTGGGGCTTCTGAATAAGAAACATTCCCATCTTCCTCTGGAGACTGTTGTTTCTGGATATGGTGCCTAGAACTACTATAGACATCTTGTCACCAGAGGGGAACTAGCCTGAGTACAAGGCTAACAAGGTGAGGATGACACAGAAGAATGATAGGAGAATCAGGAACCTTGATTATTAATTATCATTACTGAACTGGCGAATTTACCAACTCTGGTAATGTCCTACCTCTGAATTTCATATAACATGAGATAATACATTCACTTCTTGTTTAAGCCACTGTGAGACTGGCCTTCTGTTCCTTGCAATCAAAAACATCCTAATTAATATAGCTGGGTATAGGAGTCTGGGGTTACTTTCCCTTAAAACTTTGAAAGCATCATTCATTGACTACAAGCATGTACTGTTGCTGATGGGAAGTAATACATGAACCTCTTTCTCATTTCCTTGTAAGTAATCTGGGATTTTCTCTTGCTGGGAGCTCTTACAATGTTTACCTTCAACCTTAGAGTACTGAAGTTTTATCAGAATATGTCTAGGTTTGAATCTTTTCTCATTTATCCTGCTTGGCACTCACTGGGCCACTTCTAATTGAAGAAATTGATTCTTTTTTTCCTCAGAGAAAGTTTATTCTATTATTTCTTTGATAATATTTTTACTTCTATTTCTATTTTTTGAATCTCTTATCCAAATATTGTATTAAATCTCTATTGTGTTTTTACTTATCTAATGTTTACCATTTCTTTGTGCTAGGTTCTGAAAGATTTTCTCAACTTTATCTTCCCGTTTACTGATTCAGAATTTATCAGTGCCCTGTTATTTAGACACTTTCCTTCATTTTTAAAATTCCAACAATCATATTTTTAATTTCTGGTAATTTTTCTTGTCCTCTAAATTACATCTTTTTCATAGCAGTGTGTTCTTTTATTGATGTGAAAATCTCTGTATTGTTTTTATCATCTCTATATTCTCTGAGGTAACTTCTTGTTTGTTTACCTTTATCTTTCTTTTTATCATCTTCATTTCCCTCAGATGTCTGGTGGTCTTTAGTTGACCATTAAATTTACTAATGAAGGACTTTGTAGATTAGTATCGGTAGCTTATGTGTTTCCTTTGCAGTCATTGTTGTTGTTGTTAGATGCCATCGAGTCAGTTGCAGTTGTTGTTGTTGTTAGGTGCCATCGAGTTGGTTCCTACTCATAGCAACCATATGTACGACAGAATGAAACACTGCCCTGTCCTGCGCCATCCTCACAATCATTGTTATGTTTGAGCCCATTGTTGAAGCCACTGCGTAAACCCATCTCGTTGAGGGTCTTCCTCTTTTTCACTGACCCTCTACTTTACCAAGCATGATCTCCTTCTCCAGGGACTGATCCCTCCTGAAAGCATGTCCAAAGTATGTGAGACGTAATTTCTCCATTTTTGCTTCTAAGGAGCATTCTGTTTGTATTTCTTCCAAGACAGATTTGTTTGTTCTTTTGGCAGTCCATGGTATATTCAATATTCTTCACCAACACCATAATTCGAAGGCGTCAATTCGTCTTTGGTCTTCCTTATTCATTGTCCAGCTTTTGCATGGATATGAGGTGACTGAAAACACCTTGGCTCGAGTCAGACCCACCTTAGTCTTCAAGGTGACATCTTTGCTTTTCAACACTTTAAAGAGGTCTTCTGCAGAAGATTTGCCCAATGCAACTCGTAGGCTGAGTTCTTGACTGCTGCTTCCGTAGGTATTGACTGTGGATCCAAGTAAAATGAAATCCTTGACAACTTCTATCTTTTCTCCATTTTTTGTGATGCT